>NW_026262679.1:128721238-131121238 GCF_021869535.1 Mytilus californianus | reverse complement strand
AATTCGACAAACGGGATCTATGTCTAGCCGAATGGAGACGTGTACAGGCTCTGGCCAGTGTTTTCTGGTCCCGTTGGAGGAAAGAGTACCTGCCGCTACTACAACCACGACGAAAATGGACCGAAGATCGCCGTGATCTCATCAAAGGAGACGTCATTCTCCTAAAGGATAAAAACCTCTGCCGTACTCAATGGCCCATCGGGGTTATAGTAAACTCATTTAAAAGTTCCGACGAACATGTCCGGAAAGCAGAAGTACGAATCATCGTAAATGGAAAAGCCAGAATCTACACACGACCAATAGTGGATATGATTCTTCTCGTAGAGAACGACTGTATATAGTTTGTATCAATCATGTTAATAGTGATACTTTGGATTTATATAGTGAGATCTTCAAGTGTGTTATATATTTAGAATAGTGATACCAGTTAGACATCAGACGGGGAGTATTCTGTTTCACATTCAATGTTTACTATATGTTTCCATAATCATCCGGAACAAATCGCACTGGACCGATTTCTTACATCACCGTTTTTATTGTACTACGTGACTACCTTTAATTTCTGTGACACCGTCTGCTCCAAATTTAACACATGTAACATGGACGACACTTAATTATTTTCTGAGGAAATTGAGACATACCACTGTCAAGTACGTTTTATTCATTTATAAACTGTGATAATTTAATCTGTTTAACTCCGTTAATTTGGATAAATGATTTATTAAATGCAAACGAACTGTAAGTTATTTATATCCGAGATTTGAACTGTAAATTCTACTTTCGTTTTCATTTCATTGTTTTAAATATTTGCATTTAAACTTAATATGTTCTTTCATACACATTGTAAGTATTTCCTTTTGTTTTATTGCAGTTTACCAAACAATACTGACTACTGTATAAACCTTTCTGGTGGAATATCATATTACAATTTTCAAAACAAGTTGTGTTCTTTATATATTCGCCGAGATTGCGATTCAGTCACCTGGTTAAACTAGCTGAGTCAGGCTCAGCATAATAATTATATCAACGACTAAAACGATCTTTACAACAACTTAAGATTAAAATACCACTCGAAATAAACACGAACTCTTTCACACTGTTTTCAAGTAATTCCGGTATGTCAATCGGTTGACTGCTCATAATGCAAAATGAAATTCTATCGAAAGTTTTGAAAAAAAAAAGAAGAAAAACGTTCGATTCTTTACTGCCCAGTGTTAATTAATTACAAAAGAAAATTACATAATGTCGCAAATAGAAGCAGAAAGAATTCCACTTTTCGGGATTTTTATGATGACGTATTTACCCCCTACGTAGAAACAATGGCTATTGCCTGATACCATTAAAGGCATTAAGGCACTGCCTTTAAAAACTGCCATGCCTGTAGGATTTTGACAATAATTTGCTTTGAATTGTTAATCAACTGATATAGTTTATTGATAGGGTTGTGTAGTCTTCACGGGTTTGTATATGTCGGGGAAATGAAGG
Organism: Mytilus californianus; assembly: GCF_021869535.1. Classification (NCBI taxonomy): domain Eukaryota; kingdom Metazoa; phylum Mollusca; class Bivalvia; order Mytilida; family Mytilidae; genus Mytilus; species Mytilus californianus. Next base: position 131,119,753 of record NW_026262679.1, on the reverse strand, counting down.
GTAGGCTAAACATACAAATATGAGTAATGGATCAGCCATCAACAACTAGTCAAATGACTTTTTTTTGTCAAAATGTAAATCAGCCTGATCAATCAATCATCGCTATGCAAGTTCGCATCATCGAACAAATATACAATATAACTACCAATCTTAATCTTTCAGCACCTCAGTCTCTTTAGATAACAAAAATAGAAATAGACTACTAGAGTTCAGTTATGTATACTGCGGCACCCTATATGGTTAAATTGACTAAATTGATAATATGAAAATATGAATACGAAATATTATTGATGCTTTTCTGCTGGAAGTGGTGCAAAAACAATTTTATTTATAATTAGTAGAGACCAGACTCAAGCTAGCGACCAATTCTAGCTACCAATCAAGCTAGCGACCAATTCTAGCAACCACTAATGAACACAATGGGAATCAACTTGTCAAATAATCATAATGTGGTATATGGGAAAACCACAAAACCACATTATGAAACAACGTTCTGTTAAAAAGAAAATCAGAAAAAAAAGATGTCCAGCATTTAAAATTACCCCCTACGTAGAAACAATGGCTATTGCCTGATACCATTAAAGGCATTAAGGCACTGCCTTTAAAAACTGCCATGCCTGTAGGATTTTGACAATAATTTGCTTTGAATTGTTAATCAACTGATATAGTTTATTGAAAGGGGTTGTGTAGTCTTCACGGGTTTGTATATGTCGGGGAAATGAAGGGTAGGCTAAACATACAAATATGAGTAATGGATCAGCCATCAACAACTAGTCAAATGACTTTTTTTTGTCAAAATGTAAATCAGCCTGATCAATCAATCATCGCTATGCAAGTTCGCATCATCGAACAAATATGCAATATAACTACCAATCTTAATCTTTCAGCACCTCAGTCTCTTTAGATAACAAAAATAGAAATAGACTACTAGAGTTCAGTTATGTATACTGCGGCACCCTATATGATTAAATTGACAAAATTGATAATATGAAAATATGAATACGAAATATTATTGATGCTTTTCTGCTGGAAGTGGTGCAAAAACAATTTTATTTATAATTAGTAGAGACCAGACTCAAGCTAGCGACCAATTCTAGCTACCAATCAAGCTAGCGACCAATTCTAGCAACCACTAATGAACACAATGGGAATCAACTTGTCAAATAATCATAATGTGGTATATGGGAAAACCACAAAACCACATTATGAAACAACGTTCTGTTAAAAAGAAAATCTAGCTACCAGTTCAGTATATATTGTTTTTTAACGTTTAAATGACCAAAGATGTCCAGCATTTAAAATGAAAGGGGGACACTATATAACATCAATGACTCGTCTGTAGCTGAATGCACTGACTAGCTTGCTTGCTAAATGCCGGCATATTGATATAAATCAGTAAAGAAATGTATAGTTTCTATAAAAAATAACGAAAAAAGTCAAAACATCTTAATAAAGCCTGTGTCAGATGTATGATGTTTGAGGAAATTCTGTATGTATAAAAAAAGAAAATGTAGTATGATTGTCAATAAGACAACTCTCCACAAGAGACCAAATGACACAGTAATTAACAACTATCGGTCACCGTACAGTCTTCAACAATGAGCAAAGCATATATATTTATGTGTCTATTATTAGGACAGTCTTTGTTAACGAACTATTTTTATTCCCCTACATTCAAACACATACTATAAATTATCATATATGTATTTATATAAATGAAAGTGCGCCCCCTCCCAGGATTTTACACCATCGGGAATGGGACTAGTTGGGAAAATAATCATATTCTGACGTCTTATTTACGTTTTCTGTGTTTTCCAAACTCTTAACCGAGATTGTAAACCGGTATCAATTATTTCAAATAAAATATTAAAGACGGAGTGTCTATCCCCCAAGCACAAAATGGCTATTTAATAGCTCATGGCGGATCAGAAATAAGAATAAAAAGTAAACAAATTGAATTAAAAAAAACAAGAATATTTGCTTGCACAATCATTTTCCATATTCAGTGAACCGTGAAATTTGTGTCAAAATGGTAATTTTGGCATTCAATTTAGAAAAATTATATTAGAATGAACATGTGTACTTAGTTTCAAAATGATCAGACTATTACGTCAAACTAATGCAGTATAAATGGACGGACGGACGGACGGATAAAGGAACGGATGAACGGACAAAAGAACAAACACACACACACCAGCTAATATTGTGCGCTTTACTGTCATAAAATAGATATTTAATGTGAGTTGACTTAAACTTGTTCCTTTGTACAATGTATAAGTTTTCAAATAAACGAAATAAAAAAGATACTATGTGCGATAGAATTACTATATACTAGCTTTCCATACACTCGGCAGCCTCAAATATCCTGTATTTTCTAGAAAAGGAACTTTTAATGTATATTTCCTATACTAAAAATGAAAACATACAGAAGAACAAGATGTAGGAGGGCATTTCATGCCGACAAAAAGTACTTTCAGTTGAAATTATACGTGCACTATTTTGTACGGAATGCATCCTTACTTAAAAACAATGTATCGACAGGAAAAAAAGACTTGATTTAAAAAAAAAAACCACGTACACTTTGAACATCAACTTTGAACCCCTACAACTCCCAGAAGTTTATTTTTACATATTTAAGATATGTAATATTTTTAGTTTTAATTCATATTTTTGCATATGATCAGTTGTATTTTAATAATTACACATTTTTTTTTATATACTGTCAAAGTATACCTCCTGAGACGGTCTTCCGAGCATTGGGTTGTGGACACAGGTTTCCAACTTTTTTCCACTACATATTCAGTTTTTAATGTAGTTTGACCGATTTAACTCGTTTTAGTTGGTTGTTCCTGTCCGGCGGGATCGTCGATGATAGCGATTTTGTCATTATTTGGTAATTAACTTAGAAATACAGCATACCAGCATTTCATTATTTATAATTTTAATGATTTATTTATGTATTTATGCTTAGGAGTTGTATTCGTGCATATTGTTTTGATAATTATTAAAATCCGGTGTCCTTCAAGCTCACGGCGTACGGCAAAGTTCTCCACCGGAAATGGCTTAAATGAAAGGTAATAAATCAGAGCGGGGCCAACATAAATATTTTTTGGTGGGTTAGAACCTTTTGGGAATTGTAGGGGTTCAAAGTTGATGTGAACTATTTTTTTACGTGTCCACCGTACACTCTTTCGACAAGCCTCACCAACTCCGTACGGCAAAGTTCTCCACTGGACATGGCGCAAATGAAAGTAAATAAATCAGAGCAGGGCCTACTGAAATAATTTTTTTGGGGTTAGAACCTCCTGGGAATCGAAGGGGTTCAATGTTGATGTTAAATGTTTTTTTTTTACGTGTCCACCGTACACTCTTTCGGCAAGCCTCACCAACTCCGTACGGCAAAATTCTCCACCTGAAACGGCTCAAATAAAAGGTAATAAATCAGAGCAGGGCCCACATAAATATTTGTTGGGGGTTAGAACCTTTTTGGAATTGTAGGGGTTCAAAGTTGATGTTAAATGTTTTTTGTACGTGTCCACTGTACACTCTTTCGGCAAGCCTCACCAACTCCGTACGGCAAAGTTCTCCATCGGACATGGCTCAAATGAAAGGTAATAAATCAGAGCGGGGCCCACTGAAATAATTTTGTGGGGGTTAGAACCTTCTAGGAATTGTAGGGGTTCAAAATTGATGTTAAATGATTTTTTTACGTGTCCACTGTACACTCTTCCGGCAAGCCTCACCAACTCCGTACGGCAAAGTTCTCCACCGGACATAGCTAAAATGAAAGGTAATAAATCAGAGCGGGGCCTACTGAAATAATTTTTGGGGGTTAGAACCTTCTGGGAATTGTAGGGATTCAAAGTTGATGTTGAATGTTTTTTTTACGTGTCCACCGTACACCTTTTCGGCAAGCCTCACCAACTCCATACGGCAAAGTTCCCTACCGGAAATGGCTCAAATAAAAGGTAATAAATCAGAGCGGGGCCAACTGAAATATTTTTTTTGGGGGGGTTAGAATTTTTGGGCTTTGTAGGGGTTCAAAGTTGGTGTTAATTTTTTTTTACGTGTCCACCGTACACTCTTTCGGCAAGCCTCACCAACTTCGTACGGCAAAGTTCTCCATCGGAAATGACTCAAATGAAAGGTAATAAATCAGAGCAGGGCCCACATAAATATTTGTTGGGGGTTAGAACCTTTAGGGAATTGTAGGGGTTCAAAGTTGATGTTAATTTTTTTTTTTACGTATCCACCGTACACTCTTTCGGCAAGCATCACCAACTCCTGACGGCAAAGTTCTCCACCAGACATGGCTCAAATGAAAGGTAATAAATCAGAGAGGGGCCCACTGAAATAATTTTGTGGGGGTTAGAACCTTCTGGGAATTGTAGGAGTTCAAAATTGATGTTAAATGTTTTTTTTACGTGTCCACTGTACACTCTTCTGGCAAGCCTCACCAACTCCGTACGGCAAAGTTCTCCACTGGACATAGCTAAAATGAAAGGTAATAAATCAGAGCGGGGCCAACTGAAATGTATTTTTTTGGGGGGGGGGTTAGAATTTTTTGGGCTTTGTCAGGGTTCAAAGTTGGTGTTAATTGTTTTTTACATGTCCACCGTACACTCTTTCGGCAAGCCTCACCAACTCCGTACGGCAAAGTTCTCCATCGGACATGGCTCAAATGAAAGGTAATAAATCAGAGCAGGGCCCACATAAATATTTTTTGGGGGTTAGAACCTTTTGTGAATTGTAGGGGTTCAAAGTTAATGTTAATTTTTTTTTACGTATCCACCGTACACTCTTTCGGCAAGTCTCACCAACTCCGTACGGCAAAGTTTACCACCGGACATGGCTCAAATGAAAGGTAATAAATCAGAGCGGGGCCCACTGAAATAATTTTGTGGGGGTTAGAACCTTCTGGGAATTGTAGGGGTTCAAAATTGATGTTAAATGTTTTTTTTACGTGTCCACTGTACACTCTTCCGGCAAGCCTCACCAACTCCGTACGGCAAAGTTCTCCACCGGACATAGCTAAAATGAAAGGTAATAAATCAGAGCGGGGCCTACTGAAATAATTTTTGGGGGTTAGAACCTTCTGGGAATTGTAGGGATTCAAAGTTGATGTTGAATGGTTTTTTTACGTGTCCACCGTACACCTTTTCGGCAAGCCTCACCAACTCCATACGGCAAAGTTCTCCACCGGAAATAGCTCAAATAAAAGGTAATTAATCAGAGCGGGGCCAACTGAAATGGTTTTTTTTGGGGGGGTTAGAATTTTTTGGGCTTTGTAGGGGTTCAAAGTTGGTGTTAACTTTTTTAACGTGTCCACCGTACACTCTTTCGGCAAGCCTCGCCAACTCCGTACGGCAAAGTTCTCCATCGGACATGGCTCAAATGAAAGGTAATAAATCAGAGCAGGGCCCACATAAATATTTTTTGGGGGTTAGAACCTTTTGGGAATTGTAGGGGTTCAAAGTTGATGTTAATTTTTTTTTTACGTATCCACCGTACACTCTTTCGGCAAGCATCACCAACTCCATACGGCAAAGTTCTCCATCGGACATGGCTCAAAAGAAAGGTAATAAATCAGAGCGGGGCCCACTGAAAAAATTTTGTGGGGGTTAGAACTTTCTGGGAATTGTAGGGGTTCAAAATTGATGTAAAATTTTTTTTTTACGTGTCTACTTTACACTCTTCCGGCAAGCCTCACCAACTCCGTACGGCAAAGTTCTCCACCGGATATAGCTAAAATGAAAGGTAATAAATCAGAGCGGGGCCAACTGAAATGGTTTTTTTTTTTTAGTTAGAATATTCTTGGAATTGTAGGGGTTCAAAGTTGATGTTCAAAGTGTACGTGTTTTTTTTAAATAAAAATAGATATAAGAAGATGTGGTATGAGTGCAAACTCTCCATCCAAATCACAATTTGTAAAAGTAAACCATGATCAAAATACGGCCTTAAACACGGAGCATTGGCTCACATCGAACAGCAAGCTATAAAGGGCCCCAAAAAATTACTAATGTAAAACCATTCAAACGGGAAAACCAACGGTCTAATCTATATAAAAAACGAGAAACGAGAAACACTTATGAACCACATCAACAAACGGCAACCACTGAACATCAGGTTCCTGACTTAGGACAGGTGCAAACAAATGCAGTTTTAAAAAGTCTTTTTTCCTGTTGATATATTTCTTTTAAGTCAGGATGCATTCCGTACAAAATAGTGCACGTATTCAATTGAAAGTATTTTTTGTCGGAATGAAATGCCCTCCTACATCTTGTTCTTCTGTATGTTTTCATTTTTAGTATAGGAAATATACATTAAAAGTTCCTTTTTTTTTAGAAAATACAGGATATTTGAGGCTGCCGAGTGTATGGAAAGCTAGTATATAGTAATTCTATCGCACAAAGTATCTTTCTTATTTTGTTATTTGAAAACCTATACATTGTACAAAGGAACAAGTTAAAGTCAACTCACATTAAATATCTATTGTATGCTCCGCCTATGGAAAATGATTTTGCGAGCAAATGATCGCAGACAAATATCTTGTTTTTTTTTTAATTGAATTTGCTTACTTTTTATTATCATTTCTGATACGCCATGTGCTATTATATAGAGATTAATACATGGCCTTTTGCATGTCGGCCCGGGTATCATCCCGAGACCCCCATATCAGCCCGAAACGTAGTCGAGGTGCTGATATGGGTCGAGGGATGATACCCGGGCCGATATGGAAAATGCCCTGTATTAATCTCTTTATCATATACTTCCGACAATTGTTTTATGTAAGGCAAATATACAAATGAAATAACTAAAACAGTCAAAAACTTTATAAAGAAGTTAAATTATGAATCCAACAGATACACTATAATTGTCCAACAATAGCATCACTACCTCCATATCTATTTATGGTACCATTTCCTATAGAGGCATTTTGAAACATTGAAAATTTGGAAGCTGGAAGCATAGAAGTATTTACAGTTTTATGATCATTATTACTACATGTTGTACTATGAGATGATTCATAATTGTCAATGGCATTTGTTAGCAAGTACTAAACTATCATCATTTTGAAAATCTATATCATTGGATTTAGCCATGTTAACATCTGTTTTTCAATAACAGCTGGTTCTGTACAAACAGAGTTACCACTGGATCCAATACACCTTATCGCTATTTGACCGCAATTACTGGACATCATAAAAGTTCCCGTAAAATTTTGACGTCATAATAAAAAATATCTGACGCCACAATGGAAAAGTAAACAGACGATACCGGAAATACCGGAAGTAACTTGCACGAGAGGCACTGTTATTGGTTTTTTGCACGAGAGGCCCCTGATATGGGTTATCAGCCCGGGTGGGAAATTATGGCTTGTGTACTTCCGTTCATTACACATTTGCAAAAGCTATCATATTAATGCTAAGTATATGATAAATAGCCATTATGTGCTTGGGGATAGACACTCCGTCTTTAATATTTTAATTTAAATAATTAATACCTGTTTACAATCTCGGTTTAGAGTTTGGAAAACACAGAAAACGTAAAGAAAACGTCAAAATATGGTTATTTTCCCAACTAGTCCCTTTCCTGGTGGTGTAAAATCCGCACTTTCATTTATATTAATACTTATAATTATGATAATATATCGTCTTATAATAAGTTTTAATAACTTATAAATGTATGTATTGCAAATGGATGGTATTTTTGTTCTAGCATATTGTTTTTCTTTAATTGTTTAACATTTCTTACCGATATAACATGTTACTTTTATTATTCCTCCCTTAGTTTATTTATTTTTATTTACATTGTGTCATAGGTCAAATTTATTTGTTCAGTGTATGTTCAATGGTGTTAATATGTCCTTTGATTGAGTTAAGCTATTTCAGTTGATATTTTATAGTGTGTCTTTCTATGTTGTGATGTTACACTATTTTTTCAGGAAAAAGGGTGAAGGTTTGGTACCATTAAAACGTTTAAACCCGCTGCATTTGTTTGCACCTGTCCTAAGTCAGGAATCTGATGTTCAGTAGTTGTCGTTTGTTGATGTGGTTCATAAGTGTTTCTCGTTTCTCGTTTTTTATATAGATTAGACCGTTGGTTTTCCCGTTTGAATGGTTTTACATTAGTAATTTTTTGGGGCCCTTTATAGCTTACTGTTCGGTGTGCGGGGGTTGTCATCCTGTTCCCTAATACACCACTTTCTAATATTGCAGTAAACATGACTTGTCTACAAGAAAAGATACACCTTTTAGGAATTTAAATTTTCTACAGTGTGTTACCACAGAAAACGTATGAACTGTATTTCATGACAAACAATTCCTCTTAAAAGTGTAAGCATTCGTTCATTATTTTGTACATAAATCAGGCCGTCAGTTTTCTCGTTTGGATTGTTCTACATTTGTCATTTCGGGGTCTTTTATAGCTGACTATGTGGTATGGGTTTTACTCATTGTTGAAGGCCGTACGGTGACCTATAGTTGTTAATGTCTGTGGCATTTGGTCTCGTGTGGAGAGTTGTCTCATTGGCAATCATACCACATCTTCTTATTTTTATATAATTATGTTAAATGTAAATTTGTATTTTTACAGGAATTTGTGTCGTTTTTTTAATTTTTTTTTGCTGAGCTTATGGGTTTTCTTCAGTTTTTTTGTGCTTTATTATCATTATCTCTTTTTATTTTCATCAGACATGGCACTTCTGTAGGTAATACGGTTTCAAGTGGCACGGGAAAGATATGGAAAACCAATATGAGATGCACTGGAGTTGAAAGTAAATTGGATGACTGCAAAGAAGGAGGAACAGCTGGTTATTGTTCTCATTCTGACGATGTTGGAATTTATTGTTTTAATGAGACTATAAATCCTGGTAGGTAATCAAATCATGGAATAAAAGAACTGTAGTTGAAGAGTTGCCTTGGTCAATTTGGGGTTTTGACGGTCGCAAATGCGACGCGTAGCGGAAACAGTAAAACGGATATTTGCGACCGTCAAATCCCCAATTGATGTCGACAACTCTTTAAATACAGTACTGTTGTTCCGATTCTAACGCATGACAAAAAGAAATAGTACTTTGGAGTTTGAAAAAATGTATAATATAAAATTAAATAAAATCCCACGAAACTTCACAAATGATTTTTGCGCAAAACACGACGTCATTCAAATGAAAACTCTCAAATTGGAGGTTATTCCGTTACTTGTTTGCGATTCTAAAAATATCTCTTTTTTATTGATGTTTTTTAGTGTTCAGACTACAGTGCATACACACATTGTTACAAGACATACGTAAATAAAATAAATTCAGGATTTACAAGTCTTCGATGTGTATATACAGTATCGCTATTTTCTAAAATTTTGCTTTGATCTTTTTTGTGATAATTTTTAAATTCACGCTACTCGAGTATTATATGGATAAGCGTTGATTAATTAAACAGGTACCACGAACCCGGAGGTTCTATGTGTCTATTATTTAAACTATTGTTGAGACTTCTTTTTAAAATTATAGTACTTTCACCAACTAGTTCCATTTATAACTGAGTTCAAATAACCACCTCATCATCTTGATTCCCAAGAAACAACCTATAATTAGAAGTATATAGGTAGTGGATTTAAATCATGAAATAGCATTTTTACGAAAACAAAGTTGCATGCACTTTGAGTATGCAGTACTGAAATTTCCATTGAATTACTACCAGACTCAAGCTAGCGACCGATTCCAGTGACCAATCACGCTAGCGACCAATTCTATCGACCACTAAAGTTAACAATGAGCATCAACACGTTACAGAACCATTTACAGACATGTCTGAAAACCACAAAATGACATTATGCTACAACGTTCTTCTAATATTTAATACGTAATATATCGCTATTAATTGTTTAATGGACATTTGTAATAAGAATAAATGCTTATACTTTTAGAAAGGAAACACCAATTAATTTTATTTAAATTTTACTTTTGATTCCAACAAATTAACGTGAGGATCGTGTTTGCTCGAGGCTAATGCTCTAAATTAGTTATTCAGTTTTTGAATATTTTATATGAATTTATGATTGATTTTATTCTCATAAACTAGTACATAGCTACAGAGAAAATAACAGTTCATATATAAAACATATTTTGTTTCGCATTTGTGAAAAATAAATAACAATATAATAGTAATACAGTTCCTCTAACCAAGAGGACAGACTTTCACTGATATGTATCGTATAAATCTACACAATTTTCCTAGTTCAACAACATTTTCAGATGAGAATACATTATTAAATTTAACTTTAATTCCTTTACAATAATGTGGTAAATATTTTTCTCTTTCTATGTTAACAAATTTGCACGACATAATGTAGTGAAATTCATCGCCAATATCTGTAGAGCTGCATAGATGATAAGACCTTTTCGAATAGTTTTACTGTAGTATCTGGAATGTTATTTGTTTGCTATAAAACTAAGAATTTTTACGTGCAACAAAAACTACATCGTACATATAATATAGATAAATTAATTAGAGGCTATCATAGTACATAACGGCTAAACCAAGTCTCAAGATTAAGAGGTATGTATACGTAAGTATTGTATGTAAAACAGAATAAGAACATCTTAGTACATTAGTTCAGATGTCAATTTACCACGAGATAAATAAAATGTTAAAGGCGCTATACGGTAGGAAAATCATACAACGGCTTTCTATATATACCCTCGACATTCTCAAATATCGAGTATTTCCTTAAAACCATTTAGGTGTGAGGGGAGTGCTTCTGGATACAGTGTATGGGGTATAGTCCAAGGCACTTCAAATAATACTCAAAGCAATAAAAACAATTTAATGAAAAGAAAGAAAAAACATATTCAATACAACATTCATCACATTAAAACATTTTAACTACGTTCAGCCAGAAACCTTAATCATACATTAATGCTTAACCAAGTTAACATAGCAATAATGATACCACATATGGGCATTTTATAAGAAATTCAAACCGTCTTATTCCACTTTAGTATGTATTGCAGGCAGACAAGCAACCCGTAACTAGCATTGCTGCATTCAAATATAACAATCAGGTCACAGATATATATTTAAAAAAGTGTTGTCAATTCAACGTATATATATTGAAGTTTAAAACCACTATGGAGGTTATTTTGTTATCTTTATTTAAACCTTTATGAAGGTTTTTCACGACCTTGACTGACTATACAGCCCTTGCACGGTGGGTACCCTACCTATACAGCCCTTGCAAGTTCTTTAAAAAATGTAAGCAAAAATAAATAACATTTCAAAATTAATACAAACGTCAAATAAATAAAGGAGCTCGAATGTCAGTCTTGTTCAATTAATCAATACTGAATAGAATGAATCAAATGAAAATGTAATATAATAAAGCAAATAAACAAACAGCCTGAAATAATTGAGTGATGAAAAGGGAAATAATCTATTCCTATTACATTGGTAAAGAATTACTATATCGGCCCGGGAAAAAAAACATAAAATGCAGTACATATATCAAACAAAATAGTTCCATGCATATTGATAAATCTTTGTCAATAAGTATAATAATTGGTTTATTTTGGTATCAAATGAAAGCGTAATACCACTATATACACCCTTGTTAAAAGTCTCTTTTGAATAATAATAAGAAAAAAAAGCAGGGCATATTTCCCCTGTTGTTCAAGTTTGCCTAGAACCTGTTTTTGTATTTCCGATTTTCCGGGAATCAGTGTATGAACACATGAAGGTAGCAATACATAGTTATAAGTTTGGTTTAGCATTTTGGCCCCGGTGGATTTTTCAAATATGAAAGTTATTGTGCAATAAAATTCATTTTTAGACAGCTGAGTACTAATTTAGCCTTCAAAGATGGTTTATAAGAACATCAAGGTTATTTTAACATGTTTAACGGGCTATTTTCTGTTTCACTCTCCGTATTTTCATAGCTAGACCGGCCATAGGTCCAGAAATTAATGTAATGTTTACAAACATTTTTTTCTACACCAAGCTTTAGACGCAATTTTACGAATAGAAAGACTGAAAAATGAACCCTACCCATTACTGATAGGTACCTTAGACTTTGGATGACCAGTGAAGTCTTCAGGTGCACTTTCCCACCAAGGTATGCATACCAGTTGCAGATATGGATAATAGCTTTCAATCTAACCACCTGTGGTCAAGAACTTTGCCGTAGGGAAGTGGGAATAAAGCGACAGCTGCCACCACTCGTAATGGACAAAAATTCGAAATTGGGTATGTGGTTGTCAGCTTCTGGTGCACTTTCCCACCCGGGCATTTTCATGAATAAAAGGGCCTGGAACAAGCTTTCAATCCCACTAGGTGTGGGTAATAGCTTTGCCGTAGGGAACTGTATAGAAAGACTGAAAAATGCTGGCCACCCAAAATCTATGTTACCTATCAATAAAGGGTATGGGCACATTTTTCAGTCTTTGTGTACAGTTCCCTACGGCAAAGCTTTTACCCACACCTAGTGGGCTTGAAAGCTTGTCCCAGGCCAGTTTATTCATGAAAATGCCCGGGTGGGAAAGTGCACCGGAAGCTCACAACAACACACCAAATTTCTCATTTTTCAGCACATGGGTGGTGGCAGGAATCGCTATCCTCCCGTTTCCCTACGGCAAAGTTCTTGACCCCAGGTGGTTAGATTGAAATTATACTTTACCCTTACTTCTCCTGGAAAAATTCAACATACATTTATGTGCGCATTGGTTCCCGGAAATTTGGAAGTACAAAAACAGGTACTGAGCAAAATCTCAGCAACAGGGCAAATATGCCCTGCTTTATAATTTCTTTTTTTCTATTATTCAAAAGAGACTTTCAACAATGGTCCTTTAGTGATCCCAAGTGATTAAGCTTTCATTTGATACCAAAATTAACCAAATATATTACTTATTGACAAAGTTTTAGCTATATGCGTAGGAACTATTTTGTTTGAAATATGTACTACTTTCTTGTATGTTCTTTTTAACCGGGCCGATACGGTAATTCTTTACCTAAAGGGTTTTAAGGAAATACACGATATTTGAGGATGCCGAGAGTATAGAAAGCTGTTATATGAATTTATCTACCGCATATATAGTGTCTTTCTTGCTCAGTTTAACTTTTTATTTATCTCACCGTAAATTGACATCTATACTAATGTACTAAGATTATTTTTATATGTTCTACAATACTCAATACACCTCTGAATCTTGAGGCTTGGTTTAGCCGTTAGGTCCTAAGATGGCCTTTTATTAATTCATCTATACTATATGTAGTTAGTGTTACACATTAAAAATCTTAGTTTAAAGTATCGCAAACAAATAACATAGATACTTTTATTTTTTTTAACTTGTTTTGTTTTTGCTTTTTGTTTTTGCTTGTTTTTTTTTCTTTCCTTTTCAGCAAGGAACGAAGATCTCGATTTCATATAAGTGTATATGCCATGTAATATACAATTTTCAAATACTGAACTACTGATTTAAAGCCTTGAGCAACCACGTTACTCACGTTAATTGTTAGAAAGATTGAATTCCAAAGTAAAATTTATGCAAAATTAATTACTTTATCCTTTCTAAAACGTATATGTATTTATTCTTCCGTCCCCTATTTATTGCAAATGTAGACATATGTGGTCCATTAAACATTTAAAAGCGATATATTACGTATTTCTTATCAGAAGAACGTTGTAGCATAATGTCAATTTATGATTTTCAGACATATCTCTGAATGGTTCTCTAACGTGTTGATTCTCATTGTTAACTTTTGTGGTCGATAGAATTGGTCGCTAGCTTGATTGGTCGCTGGAATTGGTCGCTAGCTTGAGTCTGGTATGGTTGAATTACTATATATATACAATGTATGTTATTATATATATTTAGTTATTCATTCAGAAACTACCCCTTTACATAGGAGGCAAACACCAGCGGGGTATTAGTGTTTGCGTCATACAAACTATACAATATATACAGTGTACGTAAAAAATCACATCATTAATTTAGACATTAACATGTAACAACTCATTGCGAACTTTAATGACTGAGGTCAGATATTTTTGCCCATTTCATCAACCTTTTTTCCGATATCATCACTGAATAAAAAGGCTATATTGTCGATGATGAATTGAAGCTTATTAACATATCCAGAAATCAACGCCACTTTGCTCATTTGAATATTATACTAAAGAAATCGGATACGGGTCACGGAAATTATATTGAAATGATAGGGAATTTTGAAAAAAATGTCTGTTTTAACTTTAATTTAAGTGATAGACAGGTTGCCGGGACAGAAAATAAATATACACAACAATATACACCATTTAAACGAAACATAATGACTGTCGTTGCAAAAATCAAGGTTCCTGAGCTATTTTAAAAATCGAAGCGAGAGGCTTTTAACATTGCAGTATAAAATACAGGCTAAAATGGCTGAAACGTCAAATTTGCAAACTTCGTGTTGAAAATTGGCTAACAAGGTCATTACAAAAACAGGTTGCCGGGATGAAACTTGAAACTTGAATGTCCAAAGAATAAGCAAGTCCAAACCTTGTATATGTAGTAGTTGAACTCTAGGTTCCCACGTAAAGTTAAAATGCCCCTATTTCAAGAAGAATAAACTCACGAAAACACGAAAAATTCACTAAATTCGGTTCATTGTTTTGATTTTGACCGCCTGACAACTTTACGGAAATATCAGAGTGATTATAAACAAGGACTCCGTGACGGGCAACTTATAATATCCGTGTTTTAAAGATTTTAATGATATCAAGCCAGTCCAGTTCAAACTATTATCACGTGGTACAATTCTCATTTACATATTATGAATATTAATTAGCAGAAGTACTACTAATTTCTGGCTATGAAAGCCAGGCAACTCTGAGAAAAACTCTCCGGTTCCTGCATTGAGAAGAACAAAACGTGTAAATCAGAAAAGAAACGTTCTAGAATATCATTATATGCCTGGGATTCCAACAATACATGCAAAACAGATTCTTCAATACAACATGTATCACTATCTTTCAAATTCATGCGGATTAAGACAGTTTGTTCTAGCCAGAAACTTAAGACGAGAGGACCAAAAAGCATCTAAGCTTGTTAAATAGGACTGTCAAAATGTAAAAAGAACGGTAATCATCGAGAATTCGCTTATAAAGGATTTCGGACTTAAGCTTATTACAAGATACTATACCTAAAAAACTTATTAAAGGTTTTTGTTTTAAAGTTTTTATATAGAAAAGAAGATGTGGTATAATTGCCAATGAGTCAACTCTCCACAAGAGACCAAATGACACAGAAATTAACAACTATAGGTCACCGTACGACCTTCAACAATGAGCAAAGCCCATACCGCATAGTCGGCTTTAAAAGGCCCCGAAATGACAAATGTAAAACAATTCAACCGAGAAATGTAACGGCCGAATTTATGTACAAAATAATGAACGAAAAACAAATATGTTACACAACCACTGAATTACAGGCTCCTGATTTGGGACAGGCACATACAGAATGTGGCGGGGATAAACTCGTTTGAAGGCGCCAACCCTCCCCTAACCTGGGACAGTGGTGTAATATTATGGTCTAGTCCAGTGGATTGGAATATGCCTTTAATATGATTAATTTATAATTTTTTTGAAAATTTAAGTTCGTTAAAAATCATTTTGCAAAATCTTGTACAAGGAAAGAATCGAACCTAGCATAATATTTGATCCTTTGACGGTCCATATAATTTGTTAAAGATTCCCATCCTAACTCTTATAAAACAGAGCATTTTGGAAAGTTAAGGATATCTGTTATCCGAAATATTTATAGATAATTACATTTAATGTTTTTTTTTTTTTTTTTAATAATGGTGTTGTTTTGTACACTTTTTATGCGTTTATATATATATAATTACTCTAAATATCAGCACAACAATGTTAAATCTGCAAAAGAAATTTTTGTTCTTCCCTCGCCGGGATTCGAACTCATGCTCTTGGGATATCGAGACAACACCGCCTGCACTGTGTCCAGCGCTCTAGACCACTCGGCCACCTAGACTGAACTAAAAATTCAGCTTTCGGTGGCCTAGTGTTACCTTTCCTCGTCATTAGAATCTAGAATCTAGAGTTGTATCACAGTACATGATATATTAGTCTTGAAGATGGAATTGATTGCAGATTAGCTAAATTATCTGTCGTAAAGGATCGTAAGATGCCGTCACAGAAATAATCATATGATAAGTACCTCTAAACAATTGACAACTCTACGACAGATCCATTCATTGGATCACCAGTGAAGGTGATACACGGCTGAAAACACACATTATATTCATAATTACTCTAAATGTCAGCACAACAATGTTAAATCTGCAAATTTGCGGAAGCAAATTTTTGTTCTTCCCTCGCCGGGATTCGAACTCCTGCTATTGGGATATCGAGACAACACTGCCTGCACTGTCTCCAATGTTCTAGACCACCCGACCACCGGCGGTGTTGTCTCGATATCCCAATAGCATGAGTTGGAATCCCGGCGAGGGAAGAACAAAAATTTGCGGAAGCAAATTTGCAGATTTAACATTGTTGTGCTGATATTTAGAGTAATTATGAATATAATATATGTTTTCAGCCGTGTATCACCTTCACTGGTGATCCAATAGATGGATCTGTCGTAGAGTTGTCACTTGTTTAGACGTACTTAACTATATATATATATATATATATATACAAGTCTAAATTGAAAACAACGTTCAAGCCTATGATTGCGTTGGATAAAAACCGCAATTTTTATACGTATGCATGCAAAACAAATTTCTTGTTAGAGGGGTATAAATACAGCACAAACAACATTTTCCAAAAGACCAAAAAAGTGAAAAAGTATATTTTAACAAAACGCATTTGACTAACAGGTCGAACAACAAATGTTCTTAAATCCTGCTGACTGCCATTGGCGATTGCCAAATAAACGGATCACCGATGTAATAAATGGATCTGAATTATAAATTTAATACTAAACAGAAAACAATAAACTTGCGGAAAAGATGGTATACCGCAAACAAAAGGTGCAAAGGTTTTTGTACACCATATCCGGATTTCGACAATTAATGTCTCTTCAGTGATGTTAGGAATCGAAACGGTATTTGGAAAGCCATACAATTTACCTCAATTAAGGATAGACTCTTGAATTTTGAGGAGTCAAAATAGGATGAACGTATCATATAAACCCGAAGGCAAATATAATACAAGCCCAAACGAAAAAATATAAACAAGTCTAAATTGAAAACAACGTTCAAACCTATGATTACGTTGGATAAAAACCGCAATTTTTATACGTGTGCATGCAAAACAAATTTCTTGTTAGAGGGGTATAAATACAGCACAAACAACATTTTCCAAAAGACCAAAAAAGTGAAAAAGTATATTTTAACAAAACGCATTTGACTAACAGGTCGAACAACAAATGTTCTTAAACCCTGCTGACTGCCATTGGCGATTGCCAAATAAACGGATCACCGATGTAAAAATTTAATACTAAACAGAAAACAATAAACTTGCGGAAAAGATGGTATACCGCAAACAAAAGGTGCAATATAAGCTATCTACGTATCATATGAACGTAGATAACGAATTTATCCCCGGTCTTAGTCTAAATCTGGCGATTTTTAGAGAAATTCGACTACAAAGTTAAACGTGAAAGCAACGTTTTTTTCATTTTTAAATATCTTTTATTGAAATTTGGGAATTTGACATATTTTTAACGGGGTGTAGGGTACTACCTTTGGTAGAACCCTACAGGTGGACAAATATAAGACGTTTTTGAACTAGAGACAGAGAAACTGAAATGGGTCGAATTTGGCGCGCAATGTTGTGAGAGTTACATCATAAACGGTGTGACGTCAACGTGGGTCATTTGCATAGCTAGGTCAGTAGTACCATTCATTGACAATGTGGCTGCATAGTGATGCATTTACTAAAATGAGTGCAAATAATCGATATAATAAGATAAAATCGTTAGTGGATTAAATATTTAATTATAGACATCATGGAAAATCTACAGAATTCGATATTTCATAAGGAACAACCATGGAACTAAGGAAAACGCGCGTGAAATTCGCCGATGTAATGGGTAGCAACGTCCGGGGATATGGGTTAGCAACACCCAGGGGCTATGGGTTTTGTTACGACGTGCGTTAACCAATCAAACTCCTAGAAATATACTAAGCCGGGGATAAAGGTTTTTGTACACCATATCCGGATTTCGACAATTATAACGTCTAGATATTAGTCAATGATCTTTCTCACGAAGGCGCTGAATCGTTATGAGTAATGATACTGTACCAACTAAATAATTTATATATAGCTATGCCTAAATTCAAATTGTTTCATTTAAACAAATACATATACATTTACATAAAATCTGACGCCGTCACAGGGAGAAGGTGGCTAACGAATGTCACGACCATTTCCGCTTTTGACGCCTTTTGATACCATTAACTTATTATATGTTATATATAAGAAGGTGGCTAACGAATGACCGTCTACGTTTCAGACGCCTTTTGGTACAGAAACAAGTGCCTGTGGTTTAGAGCTTAAAATAAGCCTATACATGTTTCCTGTAATGCATGTGTAAACACTTTTTTATCATAAAAACGCTCTTCTCCTAGACATGTTAAGGAAAGTGTTTAAATCGTAGACATGTTTAAGCGGACAACATGTTTAAGTCCTGCTCTTTATCAAGAGAAAAAGAAGCCACATAAGAACTTAGATTGGGGTAAACACTCATTCAAACATAAATGATACATGCATTTAGTAGCCTATATAACATAATGAATCATCTTAAGTGAAATTTATTTAAAATCCAAGCTGCAAATGTAGTGAATTGAATCTTTTTTGCATTTTCGTTCGTTGTAGCCATTTAAAGAGCTACCTGTGAGGCATAATTCTCCTCACCAATCCATGAAGGGAACACACTTATTTCCAGTTTTCTTTTTCATTTCTACATGTAAAACATAAATGGCTGTGACCTGGACGAAAACTCCAACAAATTTGTTCATTGTTGAAGGCATTACACTAACTTTTAAAGTAAAGCCCCCGTCACACTAGACGAAGACCATGAAGATCCAACTACGATCTATGAAAAATTAAGATCGCGGTGAGATCGTGATATGGTCGGCTTGAATATTCAATATTTCATAGTTTTCACGTTCATACCACGACCTTGCTATGATCCTGCTACGATTCCGCTACGATAGTAACACGTTCTAGTTACGATCTTGTCACGCTCGTGATACGTTTAATAAGACCTTACCACGACTTGCACGATTTCTGTACGCTTCTAACAAGACCTTCCCAATCGCATTACGATCTCAATACGAGTCTACTACGTTGTCACTCTGGACTTCTAATAGCAACATACTTATCGTAGTAAGGTCGTACTAAGGATCGCAAGCGCGTAGTAGCAGCGTACTATTGTCTTCCTCGTCGTAGTAAAATCGTATCAATATCGTAGTAGAAGCGTAATAAAGACGTAGTGAAATCGGAATAGTCGCAGTGAAATCGTAGTAAGGTCACAGCGAAATCTTTTCCATTGGCTTCCCGATTGCAACGATGCTTCTACCCCGATCCCGATCTTACTACGTCCGTACTACGACCTTCTTACGCTTCTACTACAACTAGTTTTGGCCACTACTGCACTACGAATGTTTTGAGCATGTTCAAAGTTGGTCGTGGACCTCCACGATCATGAAGACCTTTGCACGTTCTACTACGACCTTACGACGACCACCACGATCTTACTACGACTTCCAAAATTTTTCATAATTTCTGAGGACGTAGCGGGGTCGTGGTCTGTGATGGGGTATAAAAAACTGTAAGAAAGGGTGTTCAACATTTTTATTTCTTCTATTTCTTATACATTCGTGTGACTTAATATCAAATATTTCCCCTATTCAAGCATATGGCCAATGATTGCTCACAAAAAAAACCCAGCATACTAATATTCAATGTATGAAAAATCTACCACAATCTAGTAATTTCGGCAGATTTCTACAACTGATATAAACATATGATAGGGAAGTTTTTCGAATGTAACAAATCCAGCAAAGACCAATGGACAAGGATGTCAAGAACTTATTCACATTGAAATCATTTTACAATATGAGCAATAAAAGAACTTTTTTTCAGATAAAGAAATCATATAACTAGCTTGTGCTCATCAGAAAAAAATGATTCGAAGTTTTCTTTAAATCAAATATACTTTTACCGGTATATACATAAATTAAAACATTTCTTAAATTGATCTCCAATGAAAACATGTTTTATTTACTTGAATGACATTAATCTAAAATGACACAAATCTTAAAGACAAACTAACTGAGTTCAAATTGATTGAAATAAACAAACTTTTAACTGAAACGGTCATATTAATCTGGATAGCTATAGATCTTAGAGGGCTGAAAAATAAACGATTCAAAGGAATGACCAGTCTTTCTGTTATTGTTGAGACTAGTTTACTGCGGTAAATTCAGCAATGTTCAGATAATTGGCTTCCAGTCAATTTAGATCTGTTCAGTCCATAATCAGGCTGTTCAGAAATTGTTATTTACCTAAATTGTATAGTCCTAAAAGCTACTGAACAGTACAGGACTGACAGCAAGCAGTATGTCTGAACAGTATTGAAGTACAAGAAAATTACTGAAAATAACATTAACTCCAATGAAGACTTTAAGTGTATTAATATTATTATAATTATTATTATTATTATTATTATTTTTATTATTATTATTATTATTATTATCATCAATATTATTATTATTATTATTGACATTTTATAATTTAGTTAAAGACTTGTCAGCGGTGATTTGTAAATAAGATCATTATTTTTTGTCAAAGTTATAAAAATGAAGTTCAAAAATGTTCTCGTCGTGAAGTTAATTTTCATTGCTTACAATGTGTTTATCCGTTCATGATCTTTATTTCAGGTGATTTGCGCTTAATTTCTGGAAGACTTGAAATATTTTACAACGAAACATGGGGCACAGTTTGCGACGACAACTTTGACGATGTTGATGCTCAAGTGGCTTGTAGAGAACTTGGATACAAGTTAGTGTATTTTTTTTATTTTTCAGATCATCAATCGATATTCATTGTATAAATGCAATGGTCTGTCACAAGGCATTGACGGTGGTATAGGTTTATTTCTATATTAATTTGATTACAAATATGATATTAGATATCCAAATTTCACCATACGTATATAATGATGGCAGGAGTTACCAGTGAAAGAGAACAAAGTCCGTATTATTTGCTGTTTTAGATTAATTTGTCATTTTTGTAATTTTAAACCGATTACTAATGCCATTAATTTTACAAGGTGTAATGTCATTAAACAATGATACACCAAAGACATACGAAGCGTTTCAGTAACTCTCTAGTTACACTCAAGCTATATTTCAAAATAATACCAAATGCTATTGACTGCTTTGTTAAAACCAAAACCTGAAGAAAAAGCAGAGAATGTCAACATTCCCGATGTTTGTCATTATATCTATACACTCTATAATTGAACTTATTTTCAATGTAAAAAGTGCAGGTTCTTCAGTTTTTAGGAAATATAGCTGGTAACAAAGTATGGTTTATGTATGGTGGCCGGTTAAGGCCATTTCGCGTTTTCGCCCTTCATATTCTATAGGGCGAAAACGCGAAAACGCGAAATCGCGAATTCAAAAACGCGAAAACGCGATATATGTTTTCTCTCCGATTTCGAGTTTCGACCTCGCATTTTCGCGTTTCGACTTCGCGTATTCGCCTTTTCGCGTTTTCGCAATTTCGCGTTTCCGCCTTTTCGCGTTTTCGCGTTTTCGCTATATCGCCTTTTCGCGTTTTTGCGATTTTGCGTTTTCGCGTTTTCGCGATTTCGCGTTTTCGCGTTAGGAATGCTGATATATATATTATTAAGTACATGTATTGTTAATTTTTTATTTCAGACTATTTTGTTATTTGAATAAACGTTTTAGTATGTTATAAATCAAATATGAGAATTTGAGTCTAATCGGTGAAAATGCTGCTAATGCCCCTTTAAGACATAGGTACTTGTCTCGGAAAAAAATCATAAATAAATGTGTTATGTCACTGTGTGCCTGTGATCATGGGGCCTACTGAGCGAGACCCTCATGGGTAGTCAATGCTGATTGTCTCATTATGTTTAATGTATAATAATTATATGAGACTACTTAAAATGAATAGAAATAGAACATTATATAGTGCGTTAACTGCAGATCAAGAATTTATCTAAGAAAAACCTGAAAATTCTGCCTTTCTACCCTAAATAAAATATTTAAAGTACTTAAACTTATATACAACAGATTTGACAGATAATAGTGCTTTAAAAATAGTCAATAAATGATACTAGTATAATCAATGGATGTGAAGTTAGCAGCCGGTTCGTTATTCGATATTCGATATTCAATATCCAACCGGCTGCTAGCAGTCGGTTCGATATTCAAATTTAGTTGAAAATCATAAAAAATATAATATTTGATAACATTAAAAGCATGATTTTTATAGTTAAAAGGAGTGAAAAGATACGTAGGAAATCGTTTTATGACCCCTTCAAGTTGTCTTAAACTCTCGTTGTCCTCAAATATAAACCCTTATCAATGCTTATGTAATTTGCATATTTGTCTTTATGTAATATAGATTTTTATCAATAAAACGACATCAAAACTGCAATTTTATATCTAATATTTCCTAAAACAAAAACAAAAACAAAAACCGATCACTCTAAAAAAAATTTAGAAATATAAATAGAAATATATATGGAAAGCCCCCAAAAAAGAAATACATAGTGAAAACCTACCTGAAACCGCTTAAATGATGGTGAGACCCCCCTGTTCTTCCAATGTCCATAAAATTCATAGACTCTGTATAAATAAAGATTGTATCAAACGGATTTCCCAGAATAATGTCATCTTCGATATCTACGTACGGAGGGCTTAGATTGTCACTTTTCAGCTAAAAATTGTCAAAATTTCAGGACAAAGAGCACAGGGCAATGGGGAGAGCCCCTGATCTCTTAATCTGCCTAATATTAAGCAGACAGTTAGTTAATAGGTAGATACAAACGTGACTAAAAGGAATTTGGGTACACTTCTTGTCTTCTATGTTTACGGAGGGCCCAAAGTGCCAGTTGGATATTCAAAATATATAGCGAAAACCAACCTTAGACCGCTTAAATGACGGTGAGACACCCCTGTTCTTTCAATGTCCATAAAATTGGACGAATTCATAGACTCTGTATAAATAAAGATTGTATCAAAAGGATTTCCCTGAATAATTTCATCTTCGATATCTACGTACGAAGGGCTTAGATTGTCACTTTTCAGCTAAAAATTATCAAAATTTCAGGACAAAGAGCACAGGGCAATGGTGAGAGCCCCCTGATCTCTCAATCTGCCTAATATTAAGCAGACAGTTAGCTAATAGGTAGATACAAACGTGACTAAAAGGAATTTGGGTACACTTCTTGTCTTCTATGTTTACGGAGGGCCCAAAGTGCCAGTTGGATATTCAAAATATATAGCGAAAACCTACCTTAGACCGCTTAAATGACGGTGAGACACCCCCGTTCTTTCAATGTCTATAAAATTCGACGAATTCATAGACTCTGTATAAATAAAGATTGTATCAAAAGGATTTCCCAGAATAATGTCATCTTCGATATCTACGGAGGGCTTAGATTGTCACTTGTCATCTAAAATTGTCAGAATTTCAGGACAAAGAGCACAGGGCAATGGTGAGAGCCCCCTGATCTCTCAATCTGCCTAATATTTAGCAGACAGTTAGTTAATAGGTAGATACAAACGTGACTAAAAGGAATTTGGGTACACTTCGTGTCTTCTATGTTTACGGAGGGCCCAAAGTGCCAATTGGATATTCAAAATATATAGCGAAAACCAACCTTAGACCGCTTAAATGACGGTGAGACACCCCTGGTCTTTTAATGTCCATAAAATTGGACGAATTCATAGACTCTGTATAAATAAAGATTGTATCAAAAGGATTTCCCTGAATAATGTCATCTTCGATATCTACGGAGGGCTTAGATTGTCACTTTTCATCTAAAATTGTCAAAATTTCAGGACAAAGGGCACAGGGCAATGGTGAGAGCCCCCTGACCTCTCAATCTGCCCAATATTAAGCAGACAGTTAGTTAATAGGTAGATACAAACGTGACTAAAAGGAATTTGGGTACACGTCTTGTCTTCTATGTTTACGGAGGGCCCAAAGTGCCAGTTGGATATTCAAAATATATAGCGAAAACCAACCTTAGACCGCTTAAATGACGGTGAGACACCCCTGTTCTTTCAATGTCCATAAAATTGGACGAATTCATAGACTCTGTATAAATAAAGATTGTATCAAAAGGATTTCCCTGAATAATGTCATCTTCGATATCTACGGAGGGCTTAGATTGTCACTTTTCATCTAAAATTGTCAAAATTTCAGGACAAAGGGCACAGGGCAATGGTGAGAGCCCCCTGACCTCTCAATCTACCCAATATTAAGCAGACAGTTAGTTAATAGGTAGATACAAACGTGACTAAAAGGAATTTGGGTACACTTCTTGTCTTCTATGTTTACGGAGGGCCCAAAGTGCCAGTTGGATATTCAAAATATATAGCGAAAACCAACCTTAGACCGCTTAAATGACGGTGAGACACTCCTGTTCTTTGAATGTCCATAAAATTGGACGAATTCATAGACTCTGTATAAATAAAGATTGTATCAAAAGGATTTCCCTGAATAATGTCATCTTCGATATCTACGTACGGAGGGCTTAGATTGTCACTTTTCAGCTAAAAATTGTCAAAATTTCAGGACAAAGAGCACAGGGCAATGGTGAGAGCCCCCTGATCTCTCAATCTGCCTAATATTAAGCAGACAGTTAGTTAATAGGTAGATACAAACGTGACTAAAAAGAATTTCGGTACACTTTTTGTCTTCTATGTTTACGGAGGGCCCAAAGTGCCAGTTGGATATTCAAAATATATAGCGAAAACCAACCTTAGACCGCTTAAATGACGGTGAGACACCCCTGTTCTTTCAATGTCCATAAAATTAGACGAATTCATAGACTCTGTATAAATAAAGATTGTATCAAAAGGATTTCCCATAATAATGTCATCTTCGATATCTACGTACGGAGGGCTTAGATTGTCACTTTTCAGCTAAAAATTGTCAAAATTTCAGGACAAAGAGCACAGGGCAATGGTGAGAGCCCCCTGATCTCTCAATCTGCCTAATATTAAACAGACAGTTAGTTATTAGGTAGATACAAACGTGAATAAAAGGAATTTGGGTACACTTCTTGTCTTCCATTTTTATGGAGGGCCCAAAGTGCCAGTTGGATATTCAAAACATATAGCAAAAACCAACCTTAGACCGCTTAAATGACAATTTTTAGCTGAAAAGTGACAATCTAAGCCCTCCGTAGATATCGAAGATGACATTATTCTGGGAAATCCTTCTAATACAATCTTTACATATACAGAGTCTATGATTAAGTTGAATTTTATGGACATTAAAAGACCAGGGGGGTCTCACCCTCATTTAAGCGGTCTCAGGTATGTTTTCACTATATATTTTGAATATCCAACTGGCACTTTGGGCGCTCCGTAAACATGGAAGACAGGAAGTGTACCCAAATTCCTTTTAGTCACGTTTGTATCTACCTATTAACTAAATGTCTGCATAATATTAGGCAGATTGAAAGATCAGGGGGCTCTCACCATTACCCTGTGCCCTTTGTCCTAAAATTTTGACAATTTTTAGCTGAAAGGTGACAATCTAAGCCCTCCGTAGATATCGAAGATGACATTATTCTGGGAAATCCTTCTAATACAATCTTTACATATACAGAGTCTATGATTAAGTTGAATTTTATGGACATTAAAAGACCAGGGGGGTCTCACCCTCATTTAAGCGGTCTCAGGTAGGTTTTTACTATATTTTTTGAATATCCAACTGGCACTTTGGGCGCTCCGTAAACATGGAAGACAGGAAGTGTACCCAAATTCCTTTTAGTCACGTTTGTATCTACCTATTAACTAAATGTCTGCATAATATTAGGCAGATTGAGAGATCAGGGGGCTCTCACCATTGCCCTGTGCCCTTTGTCCTAAAATTTTGACAATTTTTAGCTGAAAAGTGACAATCTAAGCCCTCCGTAGATATCGAAGATGACATTATTCTGGGAAATCCTTCTAATACAATCTTTACATATACAGAGTCTATGATTAAGTTGAATTTTATGGACATTAAAAGCCAGGGGGGTCTCACCCTCATTTAAGCGGTCTCAGGTAGGTTTTCACTATATATTTTGAATATCCAACTGGCACTTTGGGCGCTCCGTAAACATAGAAGACAGGAAGTGTACCCAAATTCCTTTTAGTCACGTTTGTATCTACCTATTAACTAAATGTCTGCATAATATTAGGCAGATTGAGAGATCAGGGGGCTCTCACCATTGCCCTGTGCCCTTTGTCCTAAAATTTTGACAATTTTAGCTGAAAAGTGACAATCTAAGCCCTCCGTAGATATCGAAGATGACATTATTCTGGGAAATCCTTCTAATACAATCTTAACATATACAGAGTCTATGAGTAAGTTGAATTTTATGGACATTAAAAGACCAGGGGGGTCTCACCCTCATTTAAGCGGTCTCAGGTAGGTTTTCACTATATATTTTGAATATCCAACTGGCACTTTGGGCGCTCCGTAAACATGGAAGACAGGAAGTGTACCCAAATTCCTTTTAGTCACGTTTGTATCTACCTATTAACTAAATGTCTGCATAATATTAGGCAGATTGAGAGATCAAGGGGCTCTCACCATTACCCTGTGCCCTTTGTCCTAAAATTTTGACAATTTTTAGCTAAAAAGTGACAATCTAAGCCCTCCGTAGATATCGAAGATGACATTATTCTGGGAAATCCTTCTAATACAATCTTTACATATACAAAGTCTATGATTAAGTTGAATTTTATGGACATTAAAAGACCAGGGGGGGTCTCACCCTCATTTAAGCGGTCTCAGGTAGGTTTTCACTATATATTTTGAATATCCAACTGGCACTTTGGGCGCTCCGTAAACATGGAAGACAGGAAGTGTACCCAAATTCCTTTTAGTCACGTTTGTATCTACCTATTAACTAAATGTCTGCATAATATTAGGCAGATTGAGAGATCAGGGGGCTCTCACCATTGCCCTGTGCCCTTTGTCCTAAAATTTTGACAATTTTTAGCTGAAAAGTGACAATCTAAGCCCTCCGTAGATATCGAAGATGACATTATTCTGGGAAATCTTTCTAATACAATCTTGACATATACAGAGTCTATGATTAAGTTGAATTTTATGGACATTAAAAGACCAGGGGGGTCTCACCCTCATTTAAGCGGTCTCAGGTAGGTTTTCACTATATATTTTGAATATCCAACTGGCACTTTGGGCGCTCCGTAAACATGGAAGACAGGAAGTGTACCCAAATTCCTTTTAGTCACGTTTGTATCTACCTATTAACTAAATGTCTGCATAATATTAGGCAGATTGAGAGATCAGGGGGCTCTCACCATTGCCCTGTGCCCTTTGTCCTAACATTTTGACAATTTTTAGCTGAAAAGTGACAATCTAAGCCCTCCGTAGATATCGAAGATGACATTATTCTGGGAAATCCTTCTAATACAATCTTTACATATACAGAGTCTATGATTAAGTTGAATTTTATGGACATTAAAAGACCAGGGGGGGTCTCACCCTCATTTAAGCGGTCTCAGGTTGGTTTTCACTATATATTTTGAATATCCAACTGGCACTTTGGGCGCTCCGTAAACATGGAAGACAGGAAGTGTACCCAAATTCCTTTTAGTCACGTTTGTATCTACCTATTAACTAAATGTCTGCATAATATTAGGCAGATTGAGAGATCAGGGGGCTCTCACCATTGCCCTGTGCCCTTTGTCCTAAAATTTTGACAATTTTTAGCTGAAAAGTGACAATCTAAGCCCTCCGTAGATATCGAAGATGACATTATTCTGGGAAATCTTTCTAATACAATCTTGACATATACAGAGTCTATGATTAAGTTGAATTTTATGGACATTAAAAGACCAGGGGGGTCTCACCCTCATTTAAGCGGTCTCAGGTAGGTTTTCACTATATATTTTGAATATCCAACTGGCACTTTGGGCGCTCCGTAAACATGGAAGACAGGAAGTGTACCCAAATTCCTTTTAGTCACGTTTGTATCTACCTATTAACTAAATGTCTGCATAATATTAGGCAGATTGAGAGATCAGGGGGCTCTCACCATTGCCCTGTGCCCTTTGTCCTAACATTTTGACAATTTTTAGCTGAAAAGTGACAATCTAAGCCCTCCGTAGATATCGAAGATGACATTATTCTGGGAAATCCTTCTAATACAATCTTTACATATACAGAGTCTATGATTAAGTTGAATTTTATGGACATTAAAAGACCAGGGGGGGTCTCACCCTCATTTAAGCGGTCTCAGGTAGGTTTTCACTATATATTTTGAATATCCAACTGGCACTTTTGGCGCACCGTAAACATGGAAGACAGGAAGTGTACCCAAATTCCTTTTAGTCACGTTTGTATCTACCTATTAACTAAATGTCTGCATAATATTAGGCAGATTGAGAGATCAGGGGCTCTCACCATTGCCCTGTGCCCTTTGTCCTAAAATTTTGACAATTTTTAGCTGAAAAGTGACAATCTAAGCCCTCCGTAGATATCGAAGATGACATTATTCTTAGAAATCCTTCTAATACAATCTTTACATATACAGAGTCTATGATTAAGTTGAATTTTATGGACATTAAAAGACCAGGGGGTCTCACCCTCATTTAAGCTGTCTCAGGTAGGTTTTCACTATATATTTTGAATATCCAACTGGCACTTTGGGCGCTCTGTAAACATGGAAGACAGGAAGTGTACCCAAATTCCTTTTAGTCACGTTTGTATCTACCTATTAACTAAATTTCTGCATAATATTAGGCAGATTGAGAGATCAGGGGGCTCTCACCATTGCCCTGTGCCCTTTGTCCTAAAATTTTGACAATTTTTAGCTGAAAAGTGACAATCTAAGCCCTCCGTAGATATCGAAGATGACATTATTCTGGGAAATCCTTCTAATACAATCTTGACATATACAGAGTCTATGATTAAGTTGAATTTTATGGACATTAAAAGACCAGGGGGGTCTCACCCTCATTTAAGCGGTCTCAGGTAGGTTTTCACTATATATTTTGAATATCCAACTGGCACTTTGGGCGCTCCGTAAACATGGAAGACAGAAAGTGTACCTAAATTCCTTTTAGTCACGTTTGTATCTACCTATTAACTAAATGTCTGCATAATATTAGGCAGATTGAGAGATCAGGGGGCTCTCACCATTGCCCTGTGCCCTTTGTCCTAAAATTTTGACAATTTTTAGCTGAAAAGTGACAATCTAAGCCCTCGGTAGATATCGAAGATGACATTATTCTGGGAAATCCTTCTAATACAATCTTTACATATACAGAGTCTATGATTAAGTTGAATTTTATGGACATTAAAAGACCAGGGGGGTCTCACCCTCATTTAAGCGGTCTCAGGTAGGTTTTCACTATATATTTTGAATATCCAACTGGCACTTTGGGCGCTCCGTAAACATGGAAGACAGGAAGTGTACCCAAATTCCTTTTAGTCACGTTTGTATCTACCTATTAACTAAATGTCTGCATAATATTAGGCAGATTGAGAGATCAGGGGGCTCTCACCATTGCCCTGTGCCCTTTGTCCTAACATTTTGACAATTTTTAGCTGAAAAGTGACAATCTAAGCCCTCCGTAGATATCGAAGATGACATTATTCTGGGAAATCCTTCTAATACAATCTTTACATATACAGAGTCTATGATTAAGTTGAATTTTATGGACATTAAAAGACCAGGGGGGTCTCACCCTCATTTAAGCGGTCTCAGGTAGGTTTTCACTATATATTTTGAATATCCAACTGGCACTTTGGGCGCTCCGTAAACATGGAAGACAGGAAGTGTACCCAAATTCCTTTTAGTCACGTTTGTATCTACCTATTAACTAAATGTCTGCATAATATTAGGCAGATTGAGAGATCAGGGGGCTCTCACCATTGCCCTGTGCCCTTTGTCCTAACATTTTGACAATTTTTAGCTGAAAAGTGACAATCTAAGCCCTCCGTAGATATCGAAGATGACATTATTCTGGGAAATCCTTCTAATACAATCTTTACATATACAGAGTCTATGATTAAGTTGAATTTTATGGACATTAAAAGACCAGGGGGGGTCTCACCCTCATTTAAGCGGTCTCAGGTAGGTTTTCACTATATATTTTGAATATCCAACTGGCACTTTTGGCGCACCGTAAACATGGAAGACAGGAAGTGTACCCAAATTCCTTTTAGTCACGTTTGTATCTACCTATTAACTAAATGTCTGCATAATATTAGGCAGATTGAGAGATCAGGGGGCTCTCACCATTGCCCTGTGCCCTTTGTCCTAAAATTTTGACAATTTTTAGCTGAAAAGTGACAATCTAAGCCCTCCGTAGATATCGAAGATGACATTATTCTTAGAAATCCTTCTAATACAATCTTTACATATACAGAGTCTATGATTAAGTTGAATTTTATGGACATTAAAAGACCAGGGGGGTCTCACCCTCATTTAAGCGGTCTCAGGTAGGTTTTCACTATATATTTTGAATATCCAACTGGCACTTTGGGCGCTCCGTAAACATGGAAGACAAGAAGTGTACCCAAATTCCTTTAAGTCACGTTTGTATCTACCTATTAACTAAATTTCTGCATAATATTAGGCAGATTGAGAGATCAGGGGGCTCTCACCATTGCCCTGTGCCCTTTGTCCTAAAATTTTGACAATTTTTAGCTGAAAAGTGACAATCTAAGCCCTCCGTAGATATCGAAGATGACATTATTCTGGGAAATCCTTCTAATACAATCTTTACATATACAGAGTCTATGATTAAGTTGAATTTTATGGACATTAAAAGACCAGGGGGGTCTCACCCTCATTTAAGCGGTCTCAGGTAGGTTTTCACTATATATTTTGAATATCCAACTGGCACTTTGGGCGCTCCGTAAACATGGAAGACAGAAAGTGTACCTAAATTCCTTTTAGTCACGTTTGTATCTACCTATTAACTAAATGTCTGCATAATATTAGGCAGATTGAGAGATCAGGGGGCTCTCACCATTGCCCTGTGCCCTTTGTCCTAAAATTTTGACAATTTTTAGCTGAAAAGTGACAATCTAAGCCCTCGGTAGATATCGAAGATGACATTATTCTGGGAAATCCTTCTAATACAATCTTTACATATACAGAGTCTATGATTAAGTTGAATTTTATGGACATTAAAAGACCAGGGGGGTCTCACCCTCATTTAAGCGGTCTCAGGTAGGTTTTCACTATATATTTTGAATATCCAACTGGCACTTTGGGCGCTCCGTAAACATGGAAGACAGGAAGTGTACCCAAATTCCTTTTAGTCACGTTTGTATCTACCTATTAACTAAATGTCTGCATAATATTAGGCAGATTGAGAGATCAGGGGGCTCTCACCATTGCCCTGTGCCCTTTGTCCTAAAATTTTGACAATTTTTAGCTGAAAAGTGACAATCTAAGCCCTCGGTAGATATCGAAGATGACATTATTCTGGGAAATCCTTCTAATACAATCTTTACATATACAGAGTCTATGATTAAGTTGAATTTTATGGACATTAAAAGACCAGGGGGGTCTCACCCTCATTTAAGCGGTCTCAGGTAGGTTTTCACTATATATTTTGAATATCCAACTGGCACTTTGGGCGCTCCGTAAACATGGAAGACAGGAAGTGTACCCAAATTCCTTTTAGTCACGTTTGTATCTACCTATTAACTAAATGTCTGCATAATATTAGGCAGATTGAGAGATCAGGGGGCTCTCACCATTGCCCTGTGCCCTTTGTCCTAAAATTTTGACAATTTTTAGCTGAAAAGTGACAATCTAAGCCCTCCGTAGATATCGAAGATGACATTATTCTGGGAAATCCTTCTAATACAATCTTTACATATACAGAGTCTATGATTAAGTTGAATTTTATGGACATTAAAAGACCAGGGGGGTCTCACCCTCATTTAAGCGGTCTCAGGTAGGTTTTCACTATATATTTTGAATATCCAACTGGCACTTTGGGCGCTCCGTCAACATGGAAGACAGGAAGTGTACCCAAATTCCTTTTAGTCACGTTTGTATCTACCTATTAACTAAATGTCTGCATAATATTAGGCAGATTGAGAGATCAGGGGGCTCTCACCATTGCCCTGTGCCCTTTGTCCTAAAATTTTGACAATTTTTAGCTGAAAAGTGACAATCTAAGCCCTCGGTAGATATCGAAGATGACATTATTCTGGGAAATCCTTCTAATACAATCTTTACATATACAGAGTCTATGATTAAGTTGAATTTTATGGACATTAAAAGACCAGGGGGGTCTCACCCTCATTTAAGCGGTCTCAGGTAGGTTTTCACTATATATTTTGAATATCCAACTGGCACTTTGGGCGCTCCGTAAACATGGAAGACAGAAAGTGTACCCAAATTCCTTTTAGTCACGTTTGTATCTACCTATTAACTAAATTTCTGCATAATATTAGGCAGATTGAGAGATCAGGGGGCTCTCACCATTGCCCTGTGCCCTTTGTCCTAAAATTTTGACAATTTTTAGCTGAAAAGTGACAATCTAAGCCCTCCGTAGATATCGAAGATGACATTATTCTGGGAAATCCTTCTAATACAATCTTTACATATACAGAGTCTATGATTAAGTTGAATTTTATGGACATTAAAAGACCAGGGGGGTCTCACCCTCATTTAAGCGGTCTCAGGTAGGTTTTCACTATATATTTTGAATATCCAACTGGCACTTTGGGCGCTCCGTAAACATGGAAGACAGGAAGTGTACCCAAATTCCTTTTAGTCACGTTTGTATCTACCTATTAACTAAATGTCTGCATAATATTAGGCAGATTGAGAGATCAGGGGGCTCTCACCATTGCCCTGTGCCCTTTGTCCTAAAATTTTGACAATTTTTAGCTGAAAAGTGACAATCTAAGCCCTCGGTAGATATCGAAGATGACATTATTCTGGGAAATCCTTCTAATACAATCTTTACATATACAGAGTCTATGATTAAGTTGAATTTTATGGACATTAAAAGACCAGGGGGGTCTCACCCTCATTTAAGCGGTCTCAGGTAGGTTTTCACTATATATTTTGAATATCCAACTGGCACTTTGGGCGCTCCGTAAACATGGAAGACAGGAAGTGTACCCAAATTCCTTTTAGTCACGTTTGTATCTACCTATTAACTAAATGTCTGCATAATATTAGGCAGATTGAGAGATCAGGGGGCTCTCACCATTGCCCTGTGCCCTTTGTCCTAAAATTTTGACAATTTTTAGCTGAAAAGTGACAATCTAAGCCCTCGGTAGATATCGAAGATGACATTATTCTGGGAAATCCTTCTAATACAATCTTTACATATACAGAGTCTATGATTAAGTTGAATTTTATGGACATTAAAAGACCAGGGGGGTCTCACCCTCATTTAAGCGGTCTCAGGTAGGTTTTCACTATATATTTTGAATATCCAACTGGCACTTTGGGCGCTCCGTAAACATGGAAGACAGGAAGTGTACCCAAATTCCTTTTAGTCACGTTTGTATCTACCTATTAACTAAATGTCTGCATAATATTAGGCAGATTGAGAGATCAGGGGGCTCTCACCATTGCCCTGTGCCCTTTGTCCTAAAATTTTGACAATTTTTAGCTGAAAAGTGACAATCTAAGCCCTCCGTAGATATCGAAGATGACATTATTCTTAGAAATCCTTCTAATACAATCTTTACATATACAGAGTCTATGATTAAGTTGAATTTTATGGACATTAAAAGACCAGGGGGGCCTCACCCTCATTTAAGCGGTCTCAGGTAGGTTTTCACTATATATTTTGAATATCCAACTGGCACTTTGGGCGCTCCGTAAACATGGAAGACAGGAAGTGTACCCAAATTCCTTTTAGTCACGTTTGTATCTACCTATTAACTAAATTTCTGCATAATATTAGGCAGATTGAGAGATCAGGGGGCTCTCACCATTGCCCTGTGCCCTTTGTCCTAAAATTTTGACAATTTTTAGCTGAATAGTGACAATCTAAGCCCTCCGTAGATATCGAAGATGACAATATTCTGGGAAATCCTTCTAATACAATCTTTACATATACAGAGTCTATGATTAAGTTGAATTTTATGGACATTAAAAGACCAGGGGGGTCTCACCCTCATTTAAGCGGTCTCAGGTAGGTTTTCACTATATATTTTGAATATCCAACTGGCACTTTGGGCGCTCCGTAAACATGGAAGACAAGAAGTGTACCCAAATTCCTTTTAGTCACGTTTGTATCTACCTATTAACTAAATTTCTGCATAATATTAGGCAGATTGAGAGATCAGGGGGCTCTCACCATTGCCCTGTGCCCTTTGTCCTAAAATTTTGACAATTTTTAGCTGAAAAGTGACAATCTAAGCCCTCCGTAGATATCGAAGATGACATTATTCTGGGAAATCCTTCTAATACAATCTTTACATATACAGAGTCTATGATTAAGTTGAATTTTATGGACATTAAAAGACCAGGGGGGTCTCACCCTCATTTAAGCGGTCTCAGGTAGGTTTTCACTATATATTTTGAATATCCAACTGGCACTTTGGGCGCTCCGTAAACATGGAAGACAGAAAGTGTACCTAAATTCCTTTTAGTCACGTTTGTATCTACCTATTAACTAAATGTCTGCATAATATTAGGCAGATTGAGAGATCAGGGGGCTCTCACCATTGCCCTGTGCCCTTTGTCCTAAAATTTTGACAATTTTTAGCTGAAAAGTGACAATCTAAGCCCTCCGTAGATATCGAAGATGACATTATTCTGGGAAATCCTTCTAATACAATCTTTACATATACAGAGTCTATGATTAAGTTGAATTTTATGGACATTAAAAGACCAGGGGGGTCTCACCCTCATTTAAGCGGTCTCAGGTAGGTTTTCACTATATATTTTGAATATCCAACTGGCACTTTGGGCGCTCCGTAAACATGGAAGACAGAAAGTGTACCTAAATTCCTTTTAGTCACGTTTGTATCTACCTATTAACTAAATGTCTGCATAATATTAGGCAGATTGAGAGATCAGGGGGCTCTCACCATTGCCCTGTGCCCTTTGTCCTAAAATTTTGACAATTTTTAGCTGAAAAGTGACAATCTAAGCCCTCGGTAGATATCGAAGATGACATTATTCTGGGAAATCCTTCTAATACAATCTTTACATATACAGAGTCTATGATTAAGTTGAATTTTATGGACATTAAAAGACCAGGGGGGTCTCACCCTCATTTAAGCGGTCTCAGGTAGGTTTTCACTATATATTTTGAATATCCAACTGGCACTTTGGGCGCTCCGTAAACATGGAAGACAGAAAGTGTACCTAAATTCCTTTTAGTCACGTTTGTATCTACCTATTAACTAAATGTCTGCATAATATTAGGCAGATTGAGAGATCAGGGGGCTCTCACCATTGCCCTGTGCCCTTTGTCCTAAAATTTTGACAATTTTTAGCTGAAAAGTGACAATCTAAGCCCTCGGTAGATATCGAAGATGACATTATTCTGGGAAATCCTTCTAATACAATCTTTACATATACAGAGTCTATGATTAAGTTGAATTTTATGGACATTAAAAGACCAGGGGGGTCTCACCCTCATTTAAGCGGTCTCAGGTAGGTTTTCACTATATATTTTGAATATCCAACTGGCACTTTGGGCGCTCCGTAAACATGGAAGACAGGAAGTGTACCCAAATTCCTTTTAGTCACGTTTGTATCTACCTATTAACTAAATGTCTGCATAATATTAGGCAGATTGAGAGATCAGGGGGCTCTCACCATTGCCCTGTGCCCTTTGTCCTAAAATTTTGACAATTTTTAGCTGAAAAGTGACAATCTAAGCCCTCCGTAGATATCGAAGATGACATTATTCTGGGAAATCCTTCTAATACAATCTTTACATATACAGAGTCTATGATTAAGTTGAATTTTATGGACATTAAAAAACCAGGGGGGTCTCACCCTCATTTAAGCGGTCTCAGGTAGGTTTTCACTATATATTTTGAATATCCAACTGGCACTTTGGGCGCTCCGTAAACATGGAAGACAGGAAGTGTACCCAAATTCCTTTTAGTCACGTTTGTATCTACCTATTAACTAAATGTCTGCATAATATTAGGCAGATTGAGAGATCAGGGGGCTCTCACCATTGCCCTGTGCCCTTTGTCCTAAAATTTTGACAATTTTTAGGTGAAAAGTGACAATCTAAGCCCTCCGTAGATATCGAAGATGACATTATTCTTAGAAATCCTTCTAATACAATCTTTACATATACAGAGTCTATGATTAAGTTGAATTTTATGGACATTAAAAGACCAGGGGGGCCTCACCCTCATTTAAGCGGTCTCAGGTAGGTTTTCACTATATATTTTGAATATCCAACTGGCACTTTGGGCGCTCCGTAAACATGGAAGACAGGAAGTGTACCCAAATTCCTTTTAGTCACGTTTGTATCTACCTATTAACTAAATTTCTGCATAATATTAGGCAGATTGAGAGATCAGGGGGCTCTCACCATTGCCCTGTGCCCTTTGTCCTAAAATTTTGACAATTTTTAGCTGAATAGTGACAATCTAAGCCCTCCGTAGATATCGAAGATGACAATATTCTGGGAAATCCTTCTAATACAATCTTTACTTATACAGAGTCTATGATTAAGTTGAATTTTATGGACATTAAAAGACCAGGGGGGTCTCACCCTCATTTAAGCGGTCTCAGGTAGGTTTTCACTATATATTTTGAATATCCAACTGACACTTTGGGCGCTCCGTAAACATGGAAGACAGGAGGTGTACCAAAATTTCTTTTAGTCACGTTTGTATCTACCTATTAACTAAATGTCTGCATAATATTAGGCAGATTGAGAGATCAGGGGGCTCTCACCATTGCCCTGTGCCCTTTGTCCTAAAATTTTGACAATTTTTAGCTGAAAAGTGACAATCTTAGCCCTCCGTAGATATCGAAGATGACATTATTCTGGGAAATCCTTCTAATACAATCTTTACATATACAGAGTCTATGATTAAGTTGAATTTTATGGACATTAAAAGACCAGGAGGGTCTCACCCTCATTTAAGCGGTCTCAGGTAGGTTTTCACTATATATTTTGAATATCCAACTGGCACTTTGGGCGCTCCGTAAACATGGAAGACAGGAAGTGTACCCAAATTCCTTTTAGTCACGTTTGTATCTACCTATTAACTAAATGTCTGCATAATATTAGGCAGATTGAGAGATCAGGGGGCTCTCACCATTGCCCTGTGCCCTTTGTCCTAAAATTTTGACAATTTTTAGCTGAAAAGTGACAATCTAAGCCCTCCGTAGATATCGAAGATGACATTATTCTGGGAAATCCTTCTAATACAATCTTTACATATACAGAGTCTATGATTAAATTGAATTTTATGGACATTAAAAGACCAGGGGGGTCTCACCCTCATTTAAGCGGTCTCAGGTAGGTTTTCACTATATATTTTGAATATCCAACTGGCACTTTGGGCGCTCCGTAAACATGGAAGACAGGAAGTGTACCCAAATTCCTTTTAGTCACGTTTGTATCTACCTATTAACTAAATGTCTGCATAATATTAGGCAGATTGAGAGATCAGGGGGCTCTCACCATTGCCCTGTGCCCTTTGTCCTAAAATTTTGACAATTTTTAGCTGAAAAGTGACAATCTAAGCCCTCCGTAGATATCGAAGATGACATTATTCTGGGAAATCCTTCTAATACAATCTTTACATATACAGAGTCTATGATTAAGTTGAATTTTATGGACATTAAAAGACCAGGAGGGTCTCACCCTCATTTAAGCGGTCTCAGGTAGGTTTTCACTATATATTTTGAATATCCAACTGGCACTTTGGGCGCTCCGTAAACATGGAAGACAGGAAGTGTACCCAAATTCCTTTTAGTCACGTTTGTATCTACCTATTAACTAAATGTCTGCATAATATTAGGCAGATTGAGAGATCAGGGGGCTCTCACCATTGCCCTGTGCCCTTTGTCCTAAAATTTTGACAATTTTTAGCTGAAAAGTGACAATCTAAGCCCTCCGTAGATATCGAAGATGACATTATTCTGGGAAATCCTTCTAATACAATCTTAACATATACAGAGTCTATGATTAAGTTGAATTTTATGGACATAAAAAGACCAGGGGGGTCTCACCCTCATTTAAGCGGTCTCAGGTAGGTTTTCACTATATATTTTGAATATCCAACTGGCACTTTGGGCGCTCCGTAAACATGGAAGACAGGAAGTGTACCCAAATTCCTTTTAGTCACGTTTGTATCTACCTATTAACTAAATGTCTGCATAATATTAGGCAGATTGAGAGATCAGGGGGCTCTCACCATTGCCCTGTGCCCTTTGTCCTAAAATTTTGACAATTTTTAGGTGAAAAGTGACAATTTAAGCCCTCCGTAGATATCGAAGATGACATTATTCTTAGAAATCCTTCTAATACAATCTTTACATATACAGAGTCTATGATTAAGTTGAATTTTATGGACATTAAAAGACCAGGGGGGCCTCACCCTCATTTAAGCGGTCTCAGGTAGGTTTTCACTATATATTTTGAATATCCAACTGGCACTTTGGGCGCTCCGTAAACATGGAAGACAGGAAGTGTACCCAAATTCCTTTTAGTCACGTTTGTATCTACCTATTAACTAAATTTCTGCATAATATTAGGCAGATTGAGAGATCAGGGGGCTCTCACCATTGCCCTGTGCCCTTTGTCCTAAAATTTTGACAATTTTTAGCTGAATAGTGACAATCTAAGCCCTCCGTAGATATCGAAGATGACATTATTCTGGGAAATCCTTCTAATACAATCTTTACATATACAGAGTCTATGATTAAGTTGAATTTTATGGACATTAAAAGACCAGGGGGGTCTCACCCTCATTTAAGCGGTCTCAGGTAGGTTTTCACTATATATTTTGAATATCCAACTGGCAATTTGGGCGCTCCGTAAACATGGAAGACAGGAAGTGTACCCAAATTCCTTTTAGTCACGTTTGTATCTACCTATTAACTAAATTTCTGCATAATATTAGGCAGATTGAGAGATCAGGGGGCTCTCACCATTGCCCTGTGCCCTTTGTCCTAAAATTTTGACAATTTTTAGCTGAATAGTGACAATCTAAGCCCTCCGTAGATATCGAAGATGACAATATTCTGGGAAATCCTTCTAATACAATCTTTACATATACAGAGTCTATGATTAAGTTGAATTTTATGGACATTAAAAGACCAGGGGGGTCTCACCCTCATTTAAGCGGTCTCAGGTAGGTTTTCACTACATATTTTGAATATCCAACTGGCACTTTGGGCGCTCCGTAAACATGGAAGACAGGAAGTGTACCCAAATTCCTTTTAGTCACGTTTGTATCTAACTATTAACTAAATGTCTGCATAATATTAGGCAGATTGAGAGATCAGGGGGCTCTCACCATTGCCCTGTGCCCTTTGTCCTAAAATTTTGACAATTTTTAGCTGAAAAGTGACAATCTAAGCCCTCCGTAGATATCGAAGATGACATTATTCTGGGAAATCCTTCTAATACAATCTTAACATATACAGAGTCTATGATTAAGTTGAATTTTATGGACATAAAAAGACCAGGGGGGTCTCACCCTCATTTAAGCGGTCTCAGGTAGGTTTTCACTATATATTTTGAATATCCAACTGGCACTTTGGGCGCTCCGTAAACATGGAAGACAGGAAGTGTACCCAAATTCCTTTTAGTCACGTTTGTATCTACCTATTACCTAAATTTCTGCATAATATTAGGCAGATTGAGAGATCAGGGGGCTCTCACCATTGCCCTGTGCCCTTTGTCCTAAAATTTTGACAATTTTTAGGTGAAAAGTGACAATTTAAGCCCTCCGTAGATATCGAAGATGACATTATTCTTAGAAATCCTTCTAATACAATCTTTACATATACAGAGTCTATGATTAATTTGAATTTTATGGACATTAAAAGACCAGGGGGGCCTCACCCTCATTTAAGCGGTCTCAGGTAGGTTTTCACTATATATTTTGAATATCCAACTGGCACTTTGGGCGCTCCGTAAACATGGAAGACAGGAAGTGTACCCAAATTCCTTTTAGTCACGTTTGTATCTACCTATTAACTAAATTTCTGCATAATATTAGGCAGATTGAGAGATCAGGGGGCTCTCACCATTGCCCTGTGCCCTTTGTCCTAAAATTTTGACAATTTTTAGCTGAATAGTGACAATCTAAGCCCTCCGTAGATATCGAAGATGACATTATTCTGGGAAATCCTTCTAATACAATCTTTACATATACAGAG
The DNA here is from genome assembly GCF_021869535.1 of Mytilus californianus. NCBI lineage: Eukaryota > Metazoa > Mollusca > Bivalvia > Mytilida > Mytilidae > Mytilus > Mytilus californianus. Next base: position 131,079,153 of record NW_026262679.1, on the reverse strand, counting down.
TCTATGATTAAGTTGAATTTTATGGACATTAAAAGACCAGGGGGGTCTCACCCTCATTTAAGCGGTCTCAGGTAGGTTTTCACTATATATTTTGAATATCCAACTGGCACTTTGGGCGCTCCGTAAACATGGAAGACAGGAAGTGTACCCAAATTCCTTTTAGTCACGTTTGTATCTACCTATTAACTAAATTTCTGCATAATATTAGGCAGATTGAGAGATCAGGGGGCTCTCACCATTGCCCTGTGCCCTTTGTCCTAAAATTTTGACAATTTTTAGCTGAATAGTGACAATCTAAGCCCTCCGTAGATATCGAAGATGACAATATTCTGGGAAATCCTTCTAATACAATCTTTACATATACAGAGTCTATGATTAAGTTGAATTTTATGGACATTAAAAGACCAGGGGGGTCTCACCCTCATTTAAGCGGTCTCAGGTAGGTTTTCACTATATATTTTCAATATCCAACTGGCACTTTGGGCGCTCCGTAAACATGGAAGACAGGAAGTGTACCCAAATTCCTTTTAGTCACGTTTGTATCTACCTATTAACTAAATGTCTGCATAATATTAGGCAGATTGAGAGATCAGGGGGCTCTCACCATTGCCCTGTGCCCTTTGTCCTAAAATTTTGACAATTTTTAGCTGAAAAGTGACAATCTAAGCCCTCCGTAGATATCGAAGATGACATTATTCTGGGAAATCCTTCTAATACAATCTTTACATATACAGAGTCTATGATTAAGTTGAATTTTATGGACATTAAAAGACCAGGGGGGTCTCACCCTCATTTAAGCGGTCTCAGGTAGGTTTTCACTATATATTTTGAATATCCAACTGGCACTTTGGGCGCTCCGTAAACATGGAAGACAGGAAGTGTACCCAAATTCCATTTAGTCACGTTTGTATCTACCTATTAACTAAATGTCTGCATAATATTAGGCAGATTGAGAGATCAGGGGGCTCTCACCATTGCCCTGTGCCCTTTGTCCTAAAATTTTGACAATTTTTAGCTGAAAAGTGACAATCTAAGCCCTCCGTAGATATCGAAGATGACATTATTCTGGGAAATCCTTCTAATACAATCTTTACATGTACAGAGTCTATGATTAAGTTGAATTTTGTGGACATTAAAAGACCAGGGGGGTCTCACCCTCATTTAAGCGGTCTCAGGTAGGTTTTCACTATATATTTTGAATATCCAACTGGCACTTTGGGCGCTCCGTAAACATGGAAGACAGGAAGTGTACCCTAATTCCTTTTAGTCACGTTTGTATCTACCTATTAACTAAATGTCTGCATAATATTAGGCAGATTGAGAGATCAGGGGGCTCTCACCATTGCCCTGTGCCCTTTGTCCTAAAATTTTGACAATTTTTAGGTGAAAAGTGACAATCTAAGCCCTCCGTAGATATCGAAGATGACATTATTCTGGGAAATCCTTCTAATACAATCTTAACATATACAGAGTCTATGATTAAGTTGAATTTTATGGACATTAAAAGACCAGGGGGGTCTCACCCTCATTTAAGCGGTCTCAGGTAGGTTTTCACTATATATTTTGAATATCCAACTGGCACTTTGGGCGCTCCGTAAACATGGAAGACAGGAAGTGTACCCTAATTCCTTTTAGTCACGTTTGTATCTACCTATTAACTAAATGTCTGCATAATATTAGGCAGATTGAGAGATCAGGGGGCTCTCACCATTGCCCTGTGCCCTTTGTCCTAAAATTTTGACAATTTTTAGCTGAAAAGTGACAATCTAAGCCCTCCGTAGATATCGAAGATGACATTATTCTGGGAAATCCTTCTAATACAATCTTTACATATACAGAGTCTATGATTAAGTTGAATTTTATGGACATTAAAAGACCAGGGGGGTCTCACCCTCATTTAAGCGGTCTCAGGTAGGTTTTCACTATATATTTTGAATATCCAACTGGCACTTTGGGCGCTCCGTAAACATGGAAGACAGGAAGTGTACCCAAATTCCTTTTAGTCACGTTTGTATCTACCTATTAACTAAATGTCTGCATAATATTAGGCAGATTGAAAGATCAGGGGGCTCTCACCATTGCCCTGTGCCCTTTGTCCTAAAATTTTGACAATTTTTAGCTGAAAAGTGACAATCTAAGCCCTCCGTAGATATCGAAGATGACAATATTCTGGGAAATCCTTCTAATACAATCTTTACATATACATAGTCTATGATTAAGTTGAATTTTATGGACATTAAAAGACCAGGGGGGTCTCACCCTCATTTAAGCGGTCTCAGGTAGGTTTTCACTATATATTTTGAATATCCAACTGGCACTTTGGGCGCTCCGTAAACATGGAAGACAGGAAGTGTACCCAAATTCCTTTTAGTCACGTTTGTATCTACCTATTAACTAAATGTCTGCATAATATTAGGCAGATTGAGAGATCAGGGGGCTCTCACCATTGCCCTGTGCCCTTTGTCCTAAAATTTTGACAATTTTTAGCTGAAAAGTGACAATCTAAGCCCTCCGTAGATATCGAAGATGACATTATTCTGGGAAATCCTTCTGATACAATCTTAACATATACAGAGTCTATGATTAAGTTGAATTTTATGGACATTAGAAGACCAGGGGTGTCTCACCCTCATTTAAGCGGTCTCAGGTAGGTTTTCACTATATATTTTGAATATCCAACTGGCACTTTGGGCGCTCCGTAAACATAGAAGACAGGAAGTGTACCCAAATTCCTTTTAGTCACGTTTGTATCTACTTATTAACTTAATGTCTGCATAATATTAGGCAGATTGAGAGATCAGGGGGCTCTCACCATTGCCCTGTGCCCTTTGTCCTAAAATTTTGACAATTTTTAGCTGAAAAGTGACAATCTAAGCCCTCCGTAGATATCGAAGATGACATTATTCTGGGAAATCCTTCTAATACAATCTTAACATATACAGAGTCTATGGTTAAGTTGAATTTTATGGACATTAAAAGACCAGGGGGGTCTCACCCTCATTTAAGCGGTCTCAGGTAGGTTTTCACTATATATTTTGAATATATAACTGGCACTTTGGGCGCTTCGTAAACATGGAAGACAGGAAGTGTACCCAAATTCCTTTTAGTCACGTTTGTATCTACCTATTAACTAAATGTCTGCATAATATTAGGCAGATTGAGAGATCAGGGGGCTCTCACCATTGCCCTGTGCCCTTTGTCCTAAAATTTTGACAATTTTTAGCTGAAAAGTGACAATCTAAGCCCTCCGTAGATATCGAAGATGACATTATTCTGGGAAATCCTTCTGATACAATCTTAACATATACAGAGTCTATGATTAAGTTGAATTTTATGGACATTAGAAGACCAGGGGTGTCTCACCCTCATTTAAGCGGTCTCAGGTAGGTTTTCACTATATATTTTGAATATCCAACTGGCACTTTGGGCGCTCCGTAAACATAGAAGACAGGAAGTGTACCCAAATTCCTTTTAGTCACGTTTGTATCTACTTATTAACTTAATGTCTGCATAATATTAGGCAGATTGAGAGATCAGGGGGCTCTCACCATTGCCCTGTGCCCTTTGTCCTAAAATTTTGACAATTTTTAGCTGAAAAGTGACAATCTAAGCCCTCCGTAGATATCGAAGATGACATTATTCTGGGAAATCCTTCTAATACAATCTTAACATATACAGAGTCTATGGTTAAGTTGAATTTTATGGACATTAAAAGACCAGGGGGGTCTCACCCTCATTTAAGCGGTCTCAGGTAGGTTTTCACTATATATTTTGAATATATAACTGGCACTTTGGGCGCTTCGTAAACATGGAAGACAGGAAGTGTACCCAAATTCCTTTTAGTCACGTTTGTATCTACCTATTAACTAAATGTCTGCATAATATTAGGCAGATTGAGAGATCAGGGGGCTCTCACCATTGCCCTGTGCCCTTTGTCCTAAAATTTTGACAATTTTTAGCTGAAAAGTGACAATCTAAGCCCTCCGTAGATATCGAAGATGACATTATTCTGGGAAATCCTTCTAATACAATCTTAACATATACAGAGTCTATGATTAAGTTGAATTTTATGGACATTAAAAGACCAGGGGGGTCTCACCCTCATTTAAGCGGTCTCAAGTAGGTTTTCACTATATATTTTGAATATCCAACTGGCACTTTGGGCGCTCCGTAAACATTGAAGACAGGAAGTGTACCAAAATTCCTTTTAGTCACGTTTGTATCTACCTATTAACTAAATGTCTGCATAATATTAGGCAGATTGAGAGATCAGGGGGCTCTCACCATTGCCCTGTGCCTTTTGTCATAAAATTTTGACAATTTTTAGCTGGAAAGTGACAATCTAAGCCCTCCGTAGATATCGAAGATGACATTATTCTGGGAAATCCTTCTCATACAATCTTTACATATACAGAGTCTATGATTAACTTGAATTTTATGGACATTAAAAGACCAGGGGGATCTCACCCTCATTTAAGCGGTCTCAGGTAGGTTTTCACTATATATTTTGAATATCCAACTGGCACTTTGGGCGCTCCGTAAACATGGAAGACAGGAAGTGTACCCAAATTCCTTTTAGTCAAGTTTGTATCTACCTATTAACTAAATGTCTGCATAATATTAGGCAGATTGAGAGATCAGGGGGCTCTCACCATTGCCCTGTGCCCTTTGTCCTAAAATTTTGACAATTTTTAGCTGAAAAGTGACAATCTAAGCCCTCCGTAGATATCGAAGATGACATTATTCTGGGAAATCCTTCTAATACAATCTTAACATATACAGAGTCTATGAATAATTTGAATTTTATGGACATTAAAAGACTAGGGGGGTCTCACCCTCATTTAAGCGGTCTCAGGTAGGTTTTCACTATATATTTTGAATATCCAACTGGCACTTTGGGCGCTCCGTAAACATGGAAGACAGGAAGTGTACCCAAATTCCTTTTAGGCATGTTTGTATCTACCTATTAACTAAATGTCTGCATAATATTAGGCAGATTGAGAGATTAGGGGGCTCTCACCATTGCCCTGTGCCCTTTGTCCTAAAATTTTGACAATTTTTAGCTGAAAAGTGACAATCTAAGCCCTCCGTAGATATCGAAGATGACATTATTCTGGGAAATCCTTCTAATACAATCTTTACATATACAGAGTCTATGATTGAGTTAAATTTTATGGACATTAAAAGACCAGGGGGGTCTCACCCTCATTTAAGCGGTCTCAGGTAGGTTTTCACTATATATTTTGAATATCCAACTGGCACTTTGGACGCTCCGTAAACCTGGAAGACAGGAAGTGTACCCTAATTCCTTTTAGTCACGTTTGTATCTACCTATTAACTAAATGTCTGCATAATATTAGGCAGATTGAGAGATCAGGGGGCTCTCACCATTGCCATGTGCCCTTTGTCCTAAAATTTTGACAATTTTTAGCTGAAAAGTGACAATCTAAGCCCTCCGTAGATATCGAAGATGACATTATTCTGGGAAATCCTTCTAATATAATCTTTACATATACAGAGTCTATGATTAAGTTGAATTTTATGGACATTAAAAGACCAGGGGGGTCTCACCCTCATTTAAGCGGTCTCAGGTAGGTTTTCACTATATATTTTGAATATCCAACTGGCACTTTGGGCGCTCCGTAAACATGGAAGACAGAAAGTGTACCCAAATTCCTTTTAGTCACGTTTGTATCTACCTATTAACTAAATTTCTGCATAATATTAGGCAGATTGAGAGATCAGGGGGCTCTCACCATTGCCCTGTGCCCTTCGTCCTAAAATTTTGACAATTTTTAGCTGAAAAGTGACAATCTAAGCCCTCCGTAGATATCGAAGATGACATTATTCTGGGAAATCCTTCTAATACAATCTTTACATATACAGAGTCTATGATTAAGTTGAATTTTATGGACATTAAAAGACCAGGGGGGTCTCACCCTCATTTAAGCGGTCTCAGGTAGGTTTTCACTATATATTTTGAATATCCAACTGGCACTTTGGGCGCTCCGTCAACATGGAAGACAGGAAGTGTACCCAAATTCCTTTTAGTCACGTTTGTATCTACCTATTAACTAAATGTCTGCATAATATTAGGCAGATTGAGAGATCAGGGGGCTCTCACCATTGCCCTGTGCCTTTTGTCATAAAATTTTGACAATTTTTAGCTGGAAAGTTACAATCTAAGCCCTCCGTAGATATCGAAGATGACATTATTCTGGGAAATCCTTCTAATACAATCTTTACATATACAGAGTCTATGATTAAGTTGAATTTTATGGACTTTAAAGACCAGGGGGGTCTCACCCTCATTTAAGCGGTCTCAGGTAGGTTTTCACTATATATTTTGAATATCCAACTGGCACTTAAGGCGCTCCGTAAACATGGAAGACAGGAAGTGTACCCGAATTCCTTTTAGTCACGTTTGTATCTACCTATTAACTAAATGTCTGCATAATATTAGGCAGATTGAGAGATCAGGGGGCTCTCACCATTGCCCTGTGCCCTTTGTCCTAAAATTTTGACAATTTTTAGCTGAAAAGTGACAATCTAAGCCCTCCGTAGATATCGAAGATGACAATATTCTGGGAAATCCTTCTAATACAATCTTTACATATACAGAGTCTATGATTCAGTTGAATTTTATGGACATTAAAAGACCAGGGGGGTCTCACCCTCATTTAAGCGGTCTCAGGTTGGTTTTCACTATATATTTTGAATATCCAACTGGCACTTTGGGCGCTCCGTAAACATGGAAGACAGGAAGTGTACCCAAATTCCTTTTAGTCACGTTTGTATCTACCTATTAACTAAATGTCTGCATAATATTAGGCAGATTGAGAGATCAGGGGGCTCTCACCATTGCCCTGTGCCCTTTGTCCTAACATTTTGACAATTTTTAGCTGAAAAGTGACAATCTAAGCCCTCCGTAGATATCGAAGATGACATTATTCTGGGAAATCCTTCTAATACAATCTTAACATATACAGAGTCTATGATTAATTTGAATTTTATGGACATTAAAAGACTAGGGGGGTCTCACCCTCATTTAAGCGGTCTCAGGTAGGTTTTCACTATATATTTTGAATATCCAACTGGCACTTTGGGCGCTCCGTAAACATGGAAGACAGGAAGTGTACCCAAATTTCTTTATGGCACGTTTGTATCTACCTATTAACTAAATGTCTGCATAATATTAGGCAGATTGAGAGATTAGGGGGCTCTCACCATTGCCCTGTGCCCTTTGTCCTAAAATTTTGACAATTTTTAGCTGAAAAGTGACAATCTAAGCCCTCCGTAGATATCGAAGATGACATTATTCTGGGAAATCCTTATAATACAATCTTAACATATAAAGAGTCTATGATTAAGTTGAATTTTATGGACATTAAAAGACCAGGGGGGTCTCACCCTCATTTAAGCGGTCTCAGGTAGGTTTTCACTATATATTTTGAATATCCAACTGGCACTTTGGGCGCTCCGTAAACATGGAAGACAGGAAGTGTACCCAAATTCCTTTTAGTCACGTTTGTATCTACCTATTAACTAAATGTCTGCATAATATTAGGCAGATTGAGAGATCAGGGGGCTCTCACCATTGCCCTGTGCCCTTTGTCCTAAAATTTTGACAATTTTTAGCTGAAAAGTGACAATCTAAGCCCTCCGTAGATATCGAAGATGACATTATTCTGGGAAATCCTTCTAATACAATCTTAACATATACAGAGTCTATGATTAAGTTGAATTTTATGGACATTAAAAGACTAGGGGGGTCTCACCCTCATTTAAGCGGTCTCAGGTAGGTTTTCACTATATATTTTGAATATCCAACTGGCACTTTGGGCGCTCCGTAAACATGGAAGACAGGAAGTGTACCCAAATTCCTTTTAGGCGCGTTTGTATCTACCTATTAACTAAATGTCTGCATAATATTAGGCAGATTGAGAGATTAGGGGGCTCTCACCATTGCCCTGTGCCCTTTGTCCTAAAATTTTGACAATTTTTAGCTGAAAAGTGACAATCTAAGCCCTCCGTAGATATCGAAGATGACATTATTCTGGGAAATCCTTATAATACAATCTTTACATATACAGAGTCTATGATTAAGTTGAATTTTATGGACATTAAAAGACCAGGGGGGTCTCACCCTCATTTAAGCGGTCTCAGGTAGGTTTTCACTATATATTTTGAATATCCAACTGGCACTTTGGGCGCTCTGTAAACATGGAAGACAGGAAGTGTACCCAAATTCCTTTTAGTCACGTTTGTATCTACCTATTAACTAAATGTCTGCATAATATTAGGCAGATTGAGAGATCAGGGGGCTCTCACCATTGCCCTGTGCCCTTTGTCCTAAAATTTTGACAATTTTTAGCTGAAAAGTGACAATCTAAGCCCTCCGTAGATATCGAAGATGACATTATTCTGGGAAATCCTTCTAATACAATCTTAACATATACAGAGTCTATGATTAAGTTGAATTTTATGGACATTAAAAGACTAGGGGGGTCTCACCCTCATTTAAGCGGTCTCAGGTAGGTTTTCACTATATATTTTGAATATCCAACTGGCACTTTGGGCGCTCCGTAAACATGGAAGACAGGAAGTGTACCCAAATTCCTTTTAGGCGCGTTTGTATCTACCTATTAACTAAATGTCTGCATAATATTAGGCAGATTGAGAGATTAGGGGGCTCTCACCATTGCCCTGTGCCCTTTGTCCTAAAATTTTGACAATTTTTAGCTGAAAAGTGACAATCTAAGCCCTCCGTAGATATCGAAGATGACATTATTCTGGGAAATCCTTATAATACAATCTTTACATATACAGAGTCTATGATTAAGTTGAATTTTATGGACATTAAAAGACCAGGGGGGTCTCACCCTCATTTAAGCGGTCTCAGGTAGGTTTTCACTATATATTTTGAATATCCAACTGGCACTTTGGGCGCTCCGTAAACATGGAAGACAGGAAGTGTACCCAAATTCCTTTTAGTCACGTTTGTATCTACCTATTAACTAAATGTCTGCATAATATTAGGCAGATTGAGAGATCAGGGGGCTCTCACCATTGCCCTGTGCCCTTTGTCCTAAAATTTTGACAATTTTTAGCTGAAAAGTGACAATCTAAGCCCTCCGTAGATATCGAAGATGACATTATTCTGGGAAATCCTTCTAATACAATCTTAACATATACAGAGTCTATGATTAAGTTGAATTTTATGGACATTAAAAGACTAGGGGGGTCTCACCCTCATTTAAGCGGTCTCAGGTAGGTTTTCACTATATATTTTGAATATCCAACTGGCACTTTGGGCGCTCCGTAAACATGGAAGACAGGAAGTGTACCCAAATTCCTTTTAGGCGCGTTTGTATCTACCTATTAACTAAATGTCTGCATAATATTAGGCAGATTGAGAGATTAGGGGGCTCTCACCATTGCCCTGTGCCCTTTGTCCTAAAATTTTGACAATTTTTAGCTGAAAAGTGACAATCTAAGCCCTCCGTAGATATCGAAGATGACATTATTCTGGGAAATCCTTATAATACAATCTTTACATATACAGAGTCTATGATTAAGTTGAATTTTATGGACATTAAAAGACCAGGGGGGTCTCACCCTCATTTAAGCGGTCTCAGGTAGGTTTTCACTATATATTTTGAATATCCAACTGGCACTTTGGGCGCTCTGTAAACATGGAAGACAGGAAGTGTACCCAAATTCCTTTTAGTCACGTTTGTATCTACCTATTAACTAAATGTCTGCATAATATTAGGCAGATTGAGAGATCAGGGGGCTCTCACCATTGCCCTGTGCCCTTTGTCCTAAAATTTTGACAATTTTTAGCTGAAAAGTGACAATCTAAGCCCTCCGTAGATATCGAAGATGACATTATTCTGGGAAATCCTTCTAATACAATCTTAACATATACAGAGTCTATGATTAAGTTGAATTTTATGGACATTAAAAGACTAGGGGGGTCTCACCCTCATTTAAGCGGTCTCAGGTAGGTTTTCACTATATATTTTGAATATCCAACTGGCACTTTGGGCGCTCCGTAAACATGGAAGACAGGAAGTGTACCCAAATTCCTTTTAGGCGCGTTTGTATCTACCTATTAACTAAATGTCTGCATAATATTAGGCAGATTGAGAGATTAGGGGGCTCTCACCATTGCCCTGTGCCCTTTGTCCTAAAATTTTGACAATTTTTAGCTGAAAAGTGACAATCTAAGCCCTCCGTAGATATCGAAGATGACATTATTCTGGGAAATCCTTATAATACAATCTTTACATATACAGAGTCTATGATTAAGTTGAATTTTATGGACATTAAAAGACCAGGGGGGTCTCACCCTCATTTAAGCGGTCTCAGGTAGGTTTTCACTATATATTTTGAATATCCAACTGGCACTTTGGGCGCTCTGTAAACATGGAAGACAGGAAGTGTACCCAAATTCCTTTTAGTCACGTTTGTATCTACCTATTAACTAAATGTCTGCATAATATTAGGCAGATTGAGAGATCAGGGGGCTCTAACCATTGCCATGTGCCCTTTGTCCTAAAATTTTGACAATTTTTAGCTGAAAAGTGACAATCTAAGCCCTCCGTAGATATCGAAGATGACATTATTCTGGGAAATCCTTCTAATACAATCTTTACATATACAGAGTCTATGATTAAGTTGAATTTTATGGACATTAAAAGACCAGGGGGGTCTCACCCTCATTTAAGCGGTCTCAGGTAGGTTTTCACTATATATTTTGAATATCCAACTGGCACTTTGGGCGCTCCGTAAACATAGAAGACAGGAAGTGTACCCAAATTCCTTTTAGTCACGTTTGTATCTACCTATTAACTAAATGTCTGCATAATATTAGGCAGATTGAGAGATCAGGGGGCTCTCACCATTGCCCTGTGCCTTTTGTCATAAAATTTTGACAATTTTTAGCTGGAAAGTGACAATCTAAGCCCTCCGTAGATATCGAAGATGACATTATTCTGGGAAATCCTTCTAATACAATCTTTACATATACAGAGTCTATGATTAAGTTGAATTTTATGGACATTAAAAGACCAGGGGGGTCTCACCCTCATTTAAGCGGTCTCAGGTAGGTTTTCACTATATATTTTGAATATCCAACTGGCACTTTGGGCGCTCCGTAAACATGGAAGACAGGAAGTGTACCCAAATTCCTTTTTGTCACGTTTGTATCTACCTATTAACTAAATGTCTGCATAATATTAGGCAGATTGAGAGATCAGGGGGCTCTCACCATTGCCCTGTGCCCTTTGTCCTAAAATTTTGACAATTTTTAGCTAAAAAGTGACAATCTAAGCCCTCCGTAGATATCGAAGATGACATTATTCTGGGAAATCCTTCTAATACAATCTTTACATATACAGAGTCTATGATTAAGTTGAATTTTATGGACATTAAAAGACCAGGGGGGTCTCACCCTCATTTAAGCGGTCTCAGGTAGGTTTTCACTATATATTTTGAATATCCAACTGGCACTTTGGGCGCTCCGTAAACATGGAAGACAGGAAGTGTACCCAAATTCCTTTTAGTCACGTTTGTATCTACCTATTAACTAAATGTCTGCATAATATTAGGCAGATTGAGAGATCAGGGGGCTCTCACCATTGCCCTGTGCCTTTTGTCATAAAATTTTGACAATTTTTAGCTGGAAAGTGACAATCTAAGCCCTCCGTAGATATCGAAGATGACATTATTCTGGGAAATCCTACTAATACAATCTTTACATATACAGAGTCTATGATTAAGTTGAATTTTATGGACATTAAAAGACCAGGGGGGTCTCACCCTCATTTAAGCGGTCTCAGGTAGGTTTTCACTATATATTTTGAATATCCAACTGGCACTTTGGGCGCTCCGTAAACATGGAAGACAGGAAGTGTACCCAAATTCTTTTTAGTCACGTTTGTATCTACCTATTAACTAAATGTCTGCATAATATTAGGCAGATTGAGAGATCAGGGGGCTCTCACCATTGCCCTGTGCCTTTTGTCATAAAATTTTGACAATTTTTAGCTGGAAAGTGACAATCTAAGCCCTCCGTAGATATCGAAGATGACATTATTCTGGGAAATCCTTCTAATACAATCTTTACATATACAGAGTCTATGATTAAGTTGAATTTTATGGACATTAAAAGACCAGGGGGGTCTCACCCTCATTTAAGCGGTCTCAGGTAGGTTTTCACTATATATTTTGAATATCCAACTGGCACTTTGGGCGCTCCGTAAACATGGAAGACAGGAAGTGTACCCAAATTCCTTTTAGTCACGTTTGTATCTACCTATTAACTAAATGTCTGCATAATATTAGGCAGATTGAGAGATCAGGGGGCTCTCACCATTGCCCTGTGCCCTTTGTCCTAAAATTTTGACAATTTTTAGCTGAAAAGTGACAATCTAAGCCCTCCGTAGATATCGAAGATGACATTATTCTGGGAAATCCTTCTAATACAATCTTTACATATACAAAGTCTATGATTAAGTTGAATTTTATGGACATTAAAAGACCAGGGGGGTCTCACCCTCATTTAAGCGGTCTCAGGTAGGTTTTCACTATATATTTTGAATATCCAACTGGCACTTTGGGCGCTCCGTAAACATGGAAGACAGGAAGTGTACCCAAATTCCTTTTAGTCACGTTTGTATCTACCTATTAACTAAATGTCTGCATAATATTAGGCAGATTGAGAGATTAGGGGGCTCTCACCATTGCCCTGTGCCCTTTGTCCTAAAATTTTGACAATTTTTAGCTGAAAAGTGACAATCTAAGCCCTCCGTAGATATCGAAGATGACATTATTCTGGAAAATCCTTATAATACAATCTTTACATATACAGAGTCTATGATTAAGTTGAATTTTATGGACATTAAAAGACCAGGGGGGTCTCACCCTCATTTAAGCGGTCTCAGGTAGGTTTTCACTATATATTTTGAATATCCAACTGGCACTTTGGGCGCTCTGTAAACATGGAAGACAGGAAGTGTACCCAAATTCCTTTTAGTCACGTTTGTATCTACCTATTAACTAAATGTCTGCATAATATTAGGCAGATTGAGAGATCAGGGGGCTCTAACCATTGCCATGTGCCCTTTGTCCTAAAATTTTGACAATTTTTAGCTGAAAAGTGACAATCTAAGCCCTCCGTAGATATCGAAGATGACATTATTCTGGGAAATCCTTCTAATACAATCTTTACATATACAGAGTCTATGATTAAGTTGAATTTTATGGACATTAAAAGACCAGGGGGGTCTCACCCTCATTTAAGCGGTCTCAGGTAGGTTTTCACTATATATTTTGAATATCCAACTGGCACTTTGGGCGCTCCGTAAACATGGAAGACAGGAAGTGTACCCAAATTCCTTTTAGTCACGTTTGTATCTACCTATTAACTAAATGTCTGCATAATATTAGGCAGATTGAGAGATCAGGGGGCTCTCACCATTGCCCTGTGCCCTTTGTCCTAAAATTTTGACAATTTTTAGCTGAAAAGTGACAATCTAAGCCCTCCGTAGATATCGAAGATGACATTATTCTGGGAAATCCTTCTAATACAATCTTTACATATACAGAGTCTATGATTAAGTTGAATTTTATGGACATTAAAAGACCAGGGGGGTCTCACCCTCATTTAAGCGGTCTCAGGTAGGTTTTCACTATATATTTTGAATATCCAACTGGCACTTTGGGCGCTCCGTAAACATGGAAGACAGGAAGTTTACCCAAATTCCTTTTAGTCACGTTTGTACCTACCTATTAACTAAATGTCTGCATAATATTAGGCAGATTGAGAGATCAGGAGGCTCTCACCATTGCCCTGTGCCCTTTGTCCTAAAATTTTGACAATTTTTAGCTGAAAAGTGACAATCTAAGCCCTCCGTAGATATCGAAGATGACATTATTCTGGGAAATCCTTCTAATACAATCTTTACATATACAGAGTCTATGATTAAGTTGAATTTTATGGACATTAAAAGACCAGGGGGGTCTCACCCTCATTTAAGCGGTCTCAGGTAGGTTTTCACTATATATTTTGAATATCCAACTGGCACTTTGGGCGCTCCGTAAACATGGAAGACAGGAAGTGTACCAACATTCCTTTTAGTCACGTTTGTATCTACCTATTAACTAAATGTCTGCATAATATTAGGCAGATTGAGAGATCAGGGGGCTCTCACCATTGCCCTGTGCCTTTTGTCATAAAATTTTGACAATTTTTAGCTGGAAAGTGACAATCTAAGCCCTCCGTAGATATCGAAGATGACATTATTCTGGGAAATCCTTCTAATACAATCTTTACATATACAGAGTCTATGATTAAGTTGAATTTTATGGACATTAAAAGACCAGGGGGGTCTCACCCTCATTTAAGCGGTCTCAGGTAGGTTTTCACTATATATTTTGAATATCCAACTGGCACTTTGGGCGCTCCGTAAACATGGAAGACAGGAAGTGTACCCAAATTCCTTTTAGTCACGTTTGTATCTACCTATTAACTAAATGTCTGCATAATATTAGGCAGATTGAGAGATCAGGGGGCTCTCACCATTGCCCTGTGCGCTTTGTCCTAAAATTTTGACAATTTTTAGCTGAAAAGTGACAATCTAAGCCCTCCGTAGATATCGAAGATGACATTATTCTGGGAAATCTTTCTAATACAATCTTTACATATACAGAGTCTATGATTAAGTTGAATTTTATGGACATTAAAAGACCAGGGGGGTCTCACCCTCATTTAAGCGGTCTCAGGTAGGTTTTCACTATATATTTTGAATATCCAACTGGCACTTTGGGCGCTCCGTAAACATGGAAGACAGGAAGTGTACCCAAACTCCTTTTAGTCACGTTTGTATCTACCTATTAACTAAATGTCTGCATAATATTAGGCAGATTGAGAGATCAGGGGGCTCTCACTATTGCCCTGTGCCCTTTGTCCTAAAATTTTGACAATTTTTAGCCGAAAAGTGACAATCTAAGCCCTCCGTAGATATCGAAGATGACATTATTCTGGGAAATCCTTCTAATACAATCTTTACATATACAGAGTCTATGATTAAGTTGAATTTTATGGACATTAAAAGACCAGGGGGGTCTCACCCTCATTTAAGCGGTCTCAGGTAGGTTTTCACTATATATTTTGAATATCCAACTGGCACTTTGGGCGCTCCGTAAACGTGGAAGACAGGAAGTGTACCCAAATTCCTTTTAGTCACGTTTGTATCTACCTATTAACTAAATGTCTGCATAATATTAGGCAGATTGAGAGATCAGGGGGCTCTCACCATTGCCCTGTGCCCTTTGTCCTAAAATTTTGACAATTTTTAGCTGAAAAGTGACAATCTAAGCCCTCCGTAGATATCGAAGATGACATTATTCTGGGAAATCCTTCTAATACAATCTTTACATAAACAGAGTCTATGATTAAGTTGAATTTTATGGACATTAAAAGACCAGGGGGGTCTCACCCTCATTTAAGCGGTCTCAGGTAGGTTTTCACTATATATTTTGAATATCCAACTGGCACTTTGGGCGCTCCGTAAACATGGAAGACAGGAAGTTTACCCAAATTCCTTTTAGTCACGTTTGTACCTACCTATTAACTAAATGTCTGCATAATATTAGGCAGATTGAGAGATCAGGGGGCTCTCACCATTGCCCTGTGCCCTTTGTCCTAAAATTTTGACAATTTTTAGCTGAAAAGTGACAATCTAAGCCCTCCGTAGATATCGAAGATGACATTATTCTGGGAAATCCTTCTAATACAATCTTTACATATACAGAGTCTATGATTAAGTTGAATTTTATGGACATTAAAAGACCAGGGGGGTCTCACCCTCATTTAAGCGGTCTCAGGTAGGTTTTCACTATATATTTTGAATATCCAACTGGCACTTTGGGCGCTCCGTAAACATGGAAGACAGGAAGTGTACCCAAATTCCTTTTAGTCACGTTTGTATCTACCTATTAACTAAATGTCTGCACAATATTAGGCAGATTGAGAGATCAGGGGGCTCTCACCATTGCCCTGTGCCCTTTGTCCTAAAATTTTGACAATTTTTAGCTGAAAAGTGACAATCTAAGCCCTCCGTAGATATCGAAGATGACATTATTCTGGGAAATCCTTCTAATACAATCTTTACATATACAGAGTCTATGATTAAGTTGAATTTTATGGACATTAAAAGACCAGGGGGGTCTCACCCTCATTTAAGCGGTCTCAGGTAGGTTTTCACTATATATTTTGAATATCCAACTGGCACTTTGGGCGCTCCGTAAACATGGAAGACAGGAAGTGTACCCAAATTCCTTTTAGTCACGTTTGTATCTACCTATTAACTAAATGTCTGCATAATATTAGGCAGATTGAGAGATCAGGGGGCTCTCACCATTGCCCTGTGCCCTTTGTCCTAAAATTTTGACAATTTTTAGCTGAAAAGTGACAATCTAAGCCCTCCGTAGATATCGAAGATGACATTATTCTGGGAAATCCTTCTAATACAATCTTTACATATACAGAGTCTATGATTAAGTTGAATTTTATGGACATTAAAAGACCAGGGGGGTCTCACCCTCATTTAAGCGGTCTCAGGTAGGTTTTCACTATATATTTTGAATATCCAACTGGCACTTTGGGCGCTCCGTAAACATGGAAGACAGGAAGTGTACCCAAATTCCTTTTAGTCACGTTTGTATCTACCTATTAACTAAATGTCTGCATAATATTAGGCAGATTGAGAGATCAGGGGGCTCTCACCATTGCCCTGTGCCCTTTGTCCTAAAATTTTGACAATTTTTAGCTGAAAAGTGACAATCTAAGCCCTCCGTAGATATCGAAGATGACATTATTCTGGGAAATCCTTCTAATACAATCTTTACATATACAGAGTCTATGATTAAGTTGAATTTTATGGACATTAAAAGACCAGGGGGGTCTCACCCTCATTTAAGCGGTCTCAGGTAGGTTTTCACTATATATTTTGAATATCCAACTGGCACTTTGGGCGCTCCGTAAACATGGAAGACAGGAATGTACCATAATTCCTTTTAGTCACGTTTGTATCTACATATTAACTAAATGTCTGCATAATATTAGGCAGATTGAGAGATCAGGGGGCTCTCACCATTGCCCTGTGCCCTTTGTCCTAAAATTTTGACAATTTTTAGCTGAAAAGTGACAATCTAAGCCCTCCGTAGATATCGAAGATGACATTATTCTGGGAAATCCTTCTAATACAATCTTTACATATACAGAGTCTATGATTAAGTTGAATTTTATGGACATTAAAAGACCAGGGGGGTCTCACCCTCATTTAAGCGGTCTCAGGTAGGTTTTCACTATATATTTTGAATATCCAACTGGCACTTTGGGCGCTCCGTAAACATGGAAGACAGGAAGTGTACCCAAATTCCTTTTAGTCACGTTTGTATCTACCTATTAACTAAATGTCTGCACAATATTAGGCAGATTGAGAGATCAGGGGGCTCTCACCATTGCCCTGTGCCCTTTGTCCTAAAATTTTGACAATTTTTAGCTGAAAAGTGACAATCTAAGCCCTCCGTAGATATCGAAGATGACATTATTCTGGGAAATCCTTCTAATACAATCTTTACATATACAGAGTCTATGATTAAGTTGAATTTTATGGACATTAAAAGACCAGGGGGGTCTCACCCTCATTTAAGCGGTCTCAGGTAGGTTTTCACTATATATTTTGAATATCCAACTGGCACTTTGGGCGCTCCGTAAACATGGAAGACAGGAAGTGTACCCAAATTCCTTTTAGTCACGTTTGTATCTACCTATTAACTAAATGTCTGCATAATATTAGGCAGATTGAGAGATCAGGGGGCTCTCACCATTGCCCTGTGCCCTTTGTCCTAAAATTTTGACAATTTTTAGCTGAAAAGTGACAATCTAAGCCCTCCGTAGATATCGAAGATGACATTATTCTGGGAAATCCTTCTAATACAATCTTTACATATACAGAGTCTATGATTAAGTTGAATTTTATGGACATTAAAAGACCAGGGGGGTCTCACCCTCATTTAAGCGGTCTCAGGTAGGTTTTCACTATATATTTTGAATATCCAACTGGCACTTTGGGCGCTCCGTAAACATGGAAGACAGGAAGTTTACCCAAATTCCTTTTAGTCACGTTTGTATCTACCTATTAACTAAATGTCTGCATAATATTAGGCAGATTGAGAGATCAGGGGGCTCTCACCATTGCCCTGTGCCCTTTGTCCTAAAATTTTGACAATTTTTAGCTGAAAAGTGACAATCTAAGCCCTCCGTAGATATCGAAGATGACATTATTCTGGGCAATCCTTCTAATACAATCTTTACATATACAGAGTCTATGATTAAGTTGAATTTTATGGACATTAAAAGACCAGGGGGGTCTCACCCTCATTTAAGCGGTCTCAGGTAGGTTTTCACTATATATTTTGAATATCCAACTGGCACTTTGGGCGCTCCTTAAACATGGAAGACAGGAATGTACCATAATTCCTTTTAGTCACGTTTGTATCTACATATTAACTAAATGTCTGCATAATATTAGGCAGATTGAGAGATCAGGGGGCTCTCACCATTGCCCTGTGCCCTTTGTCCTAAAATTTTGACAATTTTTAGCTGAAAAGTGACAATCTAAGCCCTCCGTAGATATCGAAGATGACATTATTCTGGGAAATCCTTCTAATACAATCTTTACATATACAGAGTCTATGATTAAGTTGAATTTTATGGACATTAAAAGACCAGGGGGGTCTCACCCTCATTTAAGCGGTCTCAGGTAGGTTTTCACTATATATTTTGAATATCCAACTGGCACTTTGGGCGCTCCGTAAACATGGAAGACAGGAAGTGTACCCAAATTCCTTTTAGTCACGTTTGTATCTACCTATTAACTAAATGTCTGCATAATATTAGGCAGATTGAGAGATCAGGGGGCTCTCACCATTGCCCTGTGCCCTTTGTCCTAAAATTTTGACAATTTTTAGCTGAAAAGTGACAATCTAAGCCCTCCGTAGATATTGAAGATGACATTATTCTGGGAAATCCTTCTAATACAATCTTTACATATACAGAGTCTATGATTAAGTTGAATTTTATGGACATTAAAAGACCAGGGGGGTCTCACCCTCATTTAAGCGGTCTCAGGTAGGTTTTCACTATATATTTTGAATATCCAACTGGCACTTTGGGCGCTCCGTAAACATGGAAGACAGGAAGTGTACCCAAATTCCTTTTAGTCACGTTTGTATCTACCTATTAACTAAATGTCTGCATAATATTAGGCAGATTGAGAGATCAAGGGGCTCTCACAATTGCCCTGTGCCCTTTGTCCTAAAATTTTGACAATTTTTAGCTGAAAAGTGACAATCTAAGCCCTCCGTAGATATCGAAGATGACATTATTCTGGGAAATCCTTCAAATACAATCTTTACATATACAGAGTCTATGATTAAGTTTAATTTTATGGACATTAAAAGACCAGGGGGGTCTCACCCTCATTTAAGCGGTCTCAGGTAGGTTTTCACTATATATTTTGAATATCCAACTGGCACTTTGGGCGCTCCGTAAACATGGAAGACAGGAATGTACCATAATTCCTTTTAGTCACGTTTGTATCTACATATTAACTAAATGTCTGCATAATATTAGGCAGATTGAGAGATCAGGGGGCTCTCACCATTGCCCTGTGCCCTTTGTCCTAAAATTTTGACAATTTTTAGCTGAAAAGTGACAATCTAAGCCCTCCGTAGATATCGAAGATGACATTATTCTGGGAAATCCTTCTAATACAATCTTTACATATACAGAGTCTATGATTAAGTTGAATTTTATGGACATTAAAAGACCAGGGGGGTCTCACCCTCATTTAAGCGGTCTCAGGTAGGTTTTCACTATATATTTTGAATATCCAACTGGCACTTTGGGCGCTCCGTAAACATGGAAGACAGGAAGTGTACCCAAATTCCTTTTAGTCACGTTTGTATCTACCTATTAACTAAATGTCTGCATAATATTAGGCAGATTGAGAGATCAGGGGGCTCTCACCATTGCCCTGTGCCCTTTGTCCTAAAATTTTGACAATTTTTAGCTGAAAAGTGACAATCTAAGCCCTCCGTAGATATTGAAGATGACATTATTCTGGGAAATCCTTCTAATACAATCTTTACATATACAGAGTCTATGATTAAGTTGAATTTTATGGACATTAAAAGACCAGGGGGGTCTCACCCTCATTTAAGCGGTCTCAGGTAGGTTTTCACTATATATTTTGAATATCCAACTGGCACTTTGGGCGCTCCGTAAACATGGAAGACAGGAAGTGTACCCAAATTCCTTTTAGTCACGTTTGTATCTACCTATTAACTAAATGTCTGCATAATATTAGGCAGATTGAGAGATCAAGGGGCTCTCACAATTGCCCTGTGCCCTTTGTCCTAAAATTTTGACAATTTTTAGCTGAAAAGTGACAATCTAAGCCCTCCGTAGATATCGAAGATGACATTATTCTGGGAAATCCTTCAAATACAATCTTTACATATACAGAGTCTATGATTAAGTTTAATTTTATGGACATTAAAAGACCAGGGGGGTCTCACCCTCATTTAAGCGGTCTCAGGTAGGTTTTCACTATATATTTCTTTTTTGGGCTTTCCATAAATATTTCTTTAGAATATGAAGGGCGAAAACGCGAAATGGCCTTAACCGGCCACCATATTTGTATCATATTTTCCGATCCTACATAAATTGGCTTCAACCAAAGCTGCGAATATTTTTTTATTAAAAATCTAATGATTATTTATCTTTGAAAAATTAGATTTCTTGACTGTAAAGAGATCTGAAAATTTGACATGGAAATTGAATTGACTTTATTTTTATGATTATGATTATTTTCTCCGAAAAAAAAGTGCATCAATTTACTGCTTCACAGGCCCACAATATTTTTGTACCATGTTAACTATTTATATTTCAGGTTAAAAGGGGCATACATAGAGTAAGGAAAATAAGTCTTACAATTATTTGGAAGTCACGTGTGTGTTTTGAATCGAACAGATATTGAAACAGTGTTAAGCAATTTTATGTAAAAAGTAAAACAACTAAAATACCGAACTCCAAGGAAAATTCAAAACGGAAAGTCCCTTAACAATTGGCAAAATCAAAAGCTCAAACACATCAAACGAATGGAAAACAACTGTCATATTCCTGACTTGGTACAGGCATTTTTTTATGTAGAAAATGGTGGATTAAACCAGGTTTTAAAGCTAGCTAAACCTCTCACTTGTATGACAGCCGCATAAAATTCCATTATATTGTCAACAATGTGTGAACAAAACAAACAGCCATATAGGTAAAAATGTCAAAAATAGGGGTACAGCAGTTAACATTGTGTTATAATCTTAATCACTATAAAAACAAACAAATATGTCAACAAAGAAAAACAAAATGGCATATAGACAAAGCACATAGGCAACATTGAAACAAAAGAATACAAAAAACGACAACAGCACAACAACACAATGACTGGATGTACAAGTACCGAGCCACGTCTAAAGGATATGACCAAAAATGGACCAAACAGTAAATGTTAATAATTCATAAAGACAAAAAAAAAAGAACACTATAACACGTAATCAAGGTGATAAACAACGTCACTACTTAGAATCTATACATCAAGACCATCATGTATTATTTGTGAAGTTGATACTGAATATTAATCAACAAGGTCTTGGTATCTTCCGATGAACTTTTTTAGAAAAAGGACGAGACGTTCTTTGACATAACCCTGGTTCATCAACTTTTTGCTCAGATACTGGTGACGTTTTACAGAGTCTGAGTAGCAGCTGCTAGCTCTTGAATAACGAATGAGTTGGAAAATGTATATCCCATGTGCAGGTGAAGTTGGTATATTGCTACTAAGATGGGGAAAATTAATAATTTCAAAATTAAAATCGTCTCGTTTGTCTAAAACTTTGTGTTTGAATTTGGGCGTGAGGATGGGACATCATCATCAATATAAATTGGACAAAATTGAATGTATAAGCGTTAAAAAAAAAGACTTAGGAATTTTATATTCTATAGATGTTAAGCAACTATTTATCAGTGATCAATTTATCATTGACGTCTAAATTAATATTATACGCAATAAAGTGTTTGCCATTGCTTGATAATTATTTAAACAAAAATAACGATATTCTGTGTTTTCATAGCGATATAAATGCATCGTTTATTATTGTAGCAATGGTATCTTCATTGGAAGAACGAACGAATCTGTAACAGGAAAGATATGGCTAGACGACGTGGATTGCTGTGGAGACGAAAACAAATTTGAACATTGCACTCATGCAAAATGGGGCGTTGAAAACTGTTTTAAAGGCGAAAATGTAAAAATTGAATGCAATAATGCGATTGAAGGTACTAATGCAGTAATAAGAATAATTATTTTCATGTTTTATTTATATAAATAAGCCAACCCTTATGAAAAGACGCCGTCGCATGGGTAAGTGGTCCATGTTTTGTAAAGATCGGGGTCCAACGACAAATATTTACTATGGGCCGAATTGCCGATATTTTTTTCTTCACTAAAACAAAGATGAAAAAATGAATACATTTATTCAGAAAAGAAACATGAATAAATACTGATAAAAAATATCAGGCTTATAATTTGGTAAGCCAGACGACGCGTTTTTCGTGTACACAAGACTCATTAGTGAAGCTCGAATCAAAATAGTTGGAAGGCCAATCAAATACGAAGTTGAAGAGCATTGACAACCAAAATTTCTGAAAAGTTGTGTCAAATATGATTAAGGCTATCTTTGCCTGAGAGATGAAAACCTTAGTGTTTTGAATTATTCATCATTTAAATTTATAGAAAAATGAGCTTTTCAAAGGTATTTCATGTCATTTAAATAAAGCGCAGATTAATGGGCTAATGATACTGATGAGGACAAAACGTCCACACGCAGTGGCATCGACCCAGTGGTTCTAAAACTTATCAAAGATACCAGGCGTATAATTTTGTATGCCAGACACGTGTTTATCTACTCAAGACTCATCTTTGCCGCTTGAATCAAAATAGTTGGAAGACCAACAAATCAAATGCGAAGTTGAAAAGCATTGAAAACTCAAAATTTCAAAACGTTGTACCAAATACGAGTCAAACTATTTATGCCTGGTGGTTAAAACCTTATAAAATAAAAGATATAAATGCAAAAAAAATAATAGCAAATATGATGTAAATAGGAAACCGATGGAAAATTTCAGCTTGTAATTCATATTCCAGAAGATCCTTAATTCTAATTTGTGTTAAAGATTTCAATTTACCGATCAAAAATTTCATTTGTCAGTACCACAAAAAAGACCAAATAAAACTTCAAAGTAAAAAAATCAGTTATCGGAATTGCTTTAGAATAATAAAGTCCTGCTCATACAAATTTTCTTTTTGCATCTGTTCAAAATATTCCCTAAAATTAGAACGGATTGAAATAATTAGCTCAAAAAAATAGATGTTAATTCTAAAAAGCATCAAATCTCAAAACGTATTTCATGATCATTGTAACCGTATCCAATGTTCTTTTTCACATGACACTTCTTTAAATTCTCAAGTGCCGAGCAGAAAATATCGTAGTGAAAAACTACTACATGAATTACGGAATTTGACCAGATAACAGGTTCACACAATAATTTTGATAATTTCTTCAAAAGTTTACTGCCCTTTGTCGTTTTCCTTATATAAAAATACCAACACCAATAAAAAAAAACAATATATTGCAAAAGCCCCTCGAGATATCAGTTAAACACCAGGTCATTCGAATTACAGGATCTTCATCTGTTTTTTTTCAAAATGTTATCCGTTCCACAGACAATGAAATAAATGTCTCTTGTTTTTCCTCGCAGAAAATGTTCATTATATCACAGCTTTTTCTAACATCCTCTTCAATGAACTGTCAGTGGCGTAGCGTGACCCTTATTTCTAATGAGGCAAAGGAGGAAAAGACATTAGTGCGGACTAAGGAGCGCAATGCTGCTTGGGAAGGGACGATTCAAGAGTGAATACTGCGTCCAAGAAAAGTTCTCAGCAATTATAAATGAAAAAAAACAACACCGATTTTTTTAAAGTTTGCTAACGTCAAGAGGCAAACATTCCATGCCGCATATTCAGGACTAGAACAAGTTAACAATAAAAATACAGTACGTACGTTCTGAATGAAATGTCTTCATTTTGACAAAAAGTATTTGCGTATTTATAAATACATCCCGCATAGTCAAGCAAACGCCACTCTTTGGCGGGTTGCCTTATTTTCATACCTTACTCCACCCTTGAGTTTAATGCTAGATAAACATATGTTAACTAGATATTTTATCTTGAAGAATTTCATTTTTGTTTTTGTTTGCAGTTGTATTAGAATAATTTATTTACAACGTGGAATTTTCAGATTTTAACAAATAACATAAATTTCAACTAGATGCGGTTGAATTCGTGATTTCCATCCTACATTTTTTTGGGTGACATGCTTTTTTTTTCGACCTATTCTTTTTTGGACTTTTGACTTGTCATACTCTTGCAGTAAATCCCCTATATAAAATCCAGGTTTTAGTAGTTTCAATCGTGAAATAATGAATAAAATGACTGTATGAATTCATGCAGCACAGACCTATCTGTCTAGAAAAATTAATGCTTTCAATTTAAAAAAAAGACACATTTTATCATTACTATAAAGACATTTGTCGATTTTTATTTTTTTAAAACTTCATTTGTCTATTTCAAAATAAGGATATTCGTAGCTGATATAATGAGTGAACAAAACAAAGCATTATTTCACCATAACCATAACTTTGTATTATGCCAATATCTATTTAAATGTCAATGGTATGGTAGACAATAAAAAACGAAATTCCGTTTTGTATTGCTTTAAAAAGAAAAACATTGATGTAATATGCTTGGAAGAAACACATAGCTCCAGCGATGTCGAAAGTTCAAACGAAATGGAAAAATGAATGAAAGGGGGAAAGTTTTTGGTTCAAGTAATTCAAAAGGGGTGGCTATTCTTTTTTCAGAAAAAAATTAAATTTGAAATCACTGAAACCGGACGTGATACTAATGGTAGAACAATTTCTGTACATATTAAAACGCCCGGTAATAACGGGATTTATATTTACAATATTTATGCTCCCAATTTGGCTGGTGACAGAAAATTATTTTTTGAAAAAGATATACTTATTGATGACAACAATAGAAATATCGTCCTTGGGGATTTTAACTGTTCTCTTATACAAAATTTAGATCGAAAACCGGTGCCTTTTCAAAACGACATAGAATTACATGAATTAAAAACATTTGTCGAGCAAAGCGAGTTAATAGACGTGTGGAGAAAGCGATACCCTAAAGACAAACAATATACTTTTTGTCGGGGTAACTCAAGGTCAGAAATTGGTTATATTTTTATAAGTAAAAATAGTTTATTTTTCCGTTCAGCGACCACGACGGTGTGTTCATGAAATTAAAAATTAATGAACCAGAACGCGGTCCCGGAACGTGGAAAATGAACTTATCAGTTATTCAATCGGAATTATTTAGAAATACGTTCGAAAGCTTTTGGGGAAACTGGAAATTAAAAAAAAATCAATTCGAAAATAATCTTGAATGGTTGGAGGAAACTAAGATAAAAATAAAAAGTATTACAATAGAAGTTACAAAGCAATTAAATGTTACAGAAAAACAAATAAGGGAGTGGGAAAAAAGATTGGATAATATTACGGGAACCGATCCTTTTAATAAAGAAAACGAATTAAATAATTTGAAAGCTAAAATTAAAGATTATTAAAGTTGAGGCAGCCAGAATTAGATCTAAGATTAATTGGTACGAGAAAGGTGAAAAATCTACAGGGTAATTCTTTAAACTCGAAAAAAAGAGGGCCGCGGAAAAATTATGGACTAGAATAAAAGGTTCAGATGGGAGGTATAAAGATGATATAGAATCTATTCTAGAAGAACAAGAAGCTTTCTATAAAAAATATTTACGTCCGAGGGGTGGGATAGGGATGCTGCAGAAAATCTATTACAGAATCTAGATCATAAACTAAGTGGAGAAAATAAAAAAATATGTGAAATGGAAACTAGACTCAAGCTGGCAGCCACTTTTAGCAGCCAATCAAGATAGCAGCCACTTTTTTCCAGCAGCCAATTTTGATGATATGTCTAAAAACCCAAAAACTATAACAGACTCGAACGTTCCAAAAATCTCAAAATCTAAGTTAAACGTAATTTAAGAGCGGAATTCGACAATTTCACGGCTTGTAGTGATTCTTAAAGGATTTTTTCGTTTTAAATACCAATAATGATAGCAGCCACTTTTTTTTCGAAATTCTAGCTACCAATACGATATATGTATTATTTTTTAACGTCTAAATGACAACAGATGTTCAGCCTTAGAAGTGAACGTCGAACAAACCAACACAAATGACGTCAGTAACTGAAAGCACTCACTAGCTTGATTTCTTAATCCGGCATATTGGTGTCAATGTGTATAGAAATATCTAGTTTCCAGGGGCGGATCCAGGATTTTGGAAAGGGGGGCGTAGTAATAAAGTTCGCCGAGCGAAGCGAGGCGAAAAAATATTTTGGACCTTTTTTTGGCTAAAAAACATAAAATAAGTGTAAAATGCATTTTATAGTTAAAGTGTAGGGGTTGGACATTTTTGGTGCCGTATTCTCTCCACCAATTGTCTATTATGATTGGATGGATCCAAAGCTATGTACTAATTAATATATTTGATGTGGGATTTGTCAGTAAAAAATGGACATGGAAAATAATCGTTTGTTGTATGGTTAGTTAGCATAACCTCACAGATTTCTTGTTGTAAACAAGATATACGGCTATTCAATGAAATTTACAATACGACCGACACGAAGAAAGACAAACAAGCAATTTTCATCCAAATGTTTGGTTGAAATGTTTTACCCAACAAGGGAAGTGAGGGGTTCCAAATCAACCAAAGGCTACGAATTAGTCGGAAATGACAATGAAGTTGTGAATGACGGTCGACACATGGAGACATATAGGCCACACCCAGCAGACAAGTTGCAGTCGGGCCTTGAAAAAGTATTCAGTATATCAGTTCGGCGAAACAGACATTCCGGTCAGATATGGGATTCACATGCAACCCCCCCAAAAAAAAAATTACGCCCATTTTTTATTCATCATGTTCATTTAATGCTAAATAATTCTGTTGAAAATATTTTTTCTAATAGCAAAAAAGTGGACAAGATTATTGTTTTCAATCCAGATACGGCCAGAATTTTTGTTTAAGGCAAAAATCAGGGTCAGAATTTTTCTCTTAAAAATCTGAGATTGCCCCCTCAGATCAAATGGTCCGTACCTTAGACTTTAAATCTATATCTATAATAGCTTACTGACTGGGGATCACTATTCAGCAATGTTATTAATGGGCTGGGGCGTGTGGGGTT
Source organism: Mytilus californianus (assembly GCF_021869535.1). Taxonomy (NCBI): domain Eukaryota; kingdom Metazoa; phylum Mollusca; class Bivalvia; order Mytilida; family Mytilidae; genus Mytilus; species Mytilus californianus. The sequence continues at coordinate 131,051,632 of NW_026262679.1, read as the reverse complement.
AAACATGTTTTCGTAGGTAAATAATATTGCTGTGGAACTTTTTTTTTTCATGAGAGTGTAATAGAGTATTACATTTTGTTGGGTGGAATTGTGAAATAGAATTCAATACGTTCTTGCTCAATACTTTGTCGCTTTGAAGGCGTCGTGCTTGTCATCCTCAGCCTAAGCAATGTGTTACTGTGATTTGAATTTCAAAATGACTGAGTGACGTTTTTTTCGACGAACTGGTCAGCTCCACCGTAGAGAATCACATGACTTTGACATAATCAATAATATATTACACTAAATACGAGCGAAAAATATCTTTATAAGTAAAGAATTGTCGCATTAAAATTAAATACACGGGAAATGGCAAAGTTTACGAAGTCTAGTCTGATTAATCATTTTACAAAAAAAATTAAAAAAAAAGTGCAAGCAAAGGGGGGGGGGGGGCGTACGCCCTCTACGCCCCCCTCTGGATCCGCCACTGGAAAGTTTCTACATAACTAATATATGTGCAGTTAGCCGCCGGTTCGATATTCTATATCCAACTAGCTGTGAGCAGTCGGTTCAATATTCAAACTTATTTGAAAATCATAAATATTGAGAGTTAAAAGGAGTGAAAAAATACGTAGGAAATCGTTTTATGACCCCTTCAAGCTGTCGTAAATTCTCGTTGTCCTCGAATATAATCCCTTATGTAAGTTGCATAATTGTCTTTATGTAAAATATAGTTTTTATCGATAAAACAACATTAAAGATATATTTTATATACAATATTTCTTAAAACAATAGAAATATAACCTTAACACTAGAAACATTTAAAAAATATCAATAGAAATATTTATGGAAAGCCCCCACCTGTCCCAAAAATGTATAGTAAAAACCTACCAACTTTGAACCCCAACAATTTCCGAATGGGACTAACTCCCAAAAATTCATTTCAGTGTGGCCTTCCCCAAGTTATTACCTTTCATTTGAGCCATGTCCGGTGGCGAACTTTACCGTACAGCGCTGGCGAGGTTAACCGAAAGAATATAGGGTGTATACATTTTTTTTCCTTAACAGCAACTTTGAACCCCAACAATTTCCGAATGGGACTAACTCCCAAAAATTCATTTCAGTGTGGCCTTCCCCAAGTTATTACCTTTCATTTGAGCCATGTCCGGTGGCGAACTTTACCGTACAGCGCTGGCGAGGTTAACCGAAAGAATATAGGGTGTATACATTTTTTTTCCTTAACAGCAACTTTGAACCCCAACAATTTCCGAATGGGCCTAACTCCCAAAAATTCATTTCAGTGTGGCCTTTCCCAAGTTATTGCCTTTCATTTGAGCCATGTCCGGTGGCGAACTTTACCGTACAGCGCTGGCGAGGTTAACCGAAAGAATATAGGGTGTATACATTTTTTTTTTCCTTAACAGCAACTTTGAACCCCAACAATTTCCGAATGGGCCTAACTCCCAAAAATTCATTTCAGTGTGGCCTTCCCCAAGTTATTACCTTTCATTTGAGCCATGTCCGGTGGCGAACTTTACCGTACAGCGCTGGCGAGGTTAACCGAAAGAATATAGGGTGTATACATTTTTTTTTCATTAACAGCAACTTTGAACCCCAACAATTTCCGAATGGGCCTAACTCCCAAAAATTCATTTCAGTGTGGCCTTTCCCAAGTTATTGCCTTTCATTTGAGCCATGTCCGGTGGCGAACTTTACCGTACAGCGCTGGCGAGGTTAACCGAAAGAATATAGGGTGTATACATTTTTTTTTCCTTAACAGCAACTTTGAACCCCAACAATTTCCGAATGGGCCTAACTTTCAAAAATTCATTTCAGTGTGGTCTTCTCCAAGTTATTACCTTTCATTTGAGCCATGTCCGGTGGCGAACTTTACCGTACAGCGCTGGCGAGGTTAACCGAAAGAATATAGGGTGTATACATATTTTTTTCCTTAACAGCAAATTTGAACCGCAACAATTTCCGAATGGGCCTAACTCCCAAAAATTCATTTCAGTGTGGCCTTCCCCAAGTTATTACCTTTCATTTGAGCCATGTCCGGTGGCGAACTTTACCGTACAGCGCTGGCGAGGTTAACCGAAAGAATATAGGGTGTATACATTTTTTTCTCCTTAACAGCAACTTTGAACCCCAACAATTTCCGAATGGGCCTAACTCCCAAAAATTCATTTCAGTGTGGCCTTTCCCAAGTTATTGCCTTTCATTTGAGCCATGTCCGGTGGCGAACTTTACCGTACAGCGCTGGCGAGGTTAACCGAAAGAATATAGGGTGTATACATTTTTTTTTCCTTAACAGCAACTTTGAACCCCAACAATTTCCGAATGGGCCTAACTCCCAAAAATTCATTTCAGTGTGGCCTTTCCCAAGTTATTGCCTTTCATTTGATCCATGTCCGGTGGCGAACTTTACCGTACAGCGCTGGCGAGGTTAACCGAAAGAATATAGGGTGTATACATTTTTTTTTCCTTAACAGCAACTTTGAACCCCAACAATTTCCGAATGGGACTAACTCCCAAAAATTCATTTCAGTGTGGTCTTCCCCAAGTTATTACCTTTCATTTGAGCCATGTCCGGTGGCGAACTTTACCGTACAGCGCTGGCGAGGTTAACCGAAAGAATATAGGGTGTATACATATTTTTTTCCTTAACAGCAAATTTGAACCCCAACAATTTCCGAATGGGCCTAACTCCCAAAAATTCATTTCAGTGTGGCCTTTCCCAAGTTATTGCCTTTCATTTGAGCCATGTCCGGTGGCGAACTTTACCGTACAGCGCTGGCGAGGTTAACCGAAAGAATATAGGGTGTATACATTTTTTTTCCCTTAACAGCAACTTTGAACCCCAACAATTTCCGAATGGGCCTAACTCCCAAAAATTCATTTCAGTGTGGCCTTCCCCAAGTTATTACCTTTCATTTGAGCCATGTCCGGTGGCGAATTTTACCGTACAGCGGTGGCGAGGTTAACCGAAAGAATATAGGGTGTATACATTTTTTTCTCCTTAACAGCAACTTTGAACCCCAACAATTTCCGAATGGGCCTAACTCCCAAAAATTCATTTCAGTGTGGCCTTTCCCAAGTTATTGCCTTTTATTTGAGCCATGTCCGGTGGCGAACTTTACCGTACAGCGCTGGCGAGGTTAACCGAAAGAATATAGGGTGTATACATTTTTTTTTCCTTAAAAGCAACTTTGAACCCCAACAATTTCCGAATGGGCCTAACTCCCAAAAATTCATTTCAGTGTGGTCTTCCCCAAGTTATTACCTTTCATTTGAGCCATGTCCGGTGGCGAACTTTACCGTACAGCGCTGGCGAGGTTAACCGAAAGAATATAGGGTGTATACATATGTTTTTCCTTAACAGCAAATTTGAACCGCAACAATTTCCGAATGGGCCTAACTCCCAAAAATTCATTTCAGTGTGGCCTTCCCCAAGTTATTACCTTTCATTTGAGCCATGTCCGGTGGCGGACTTTACCGTACAGCGCTGGCGAGGTTAACCGAAAGATATAGGGTGTATACATTTTTTTCTCCTTAACAGCAACTTTGAACCCCAACAATTTCCGAATGGGCCTAACTCCCAAAAATTCATTTCAGTGTGGCCTTCCCCAAGTTATTACCTTTCATTTGAGCCATGTCCGGTGGCGAACTTTACCGTACAGCGCTGGCGAGGTTAACCGAAAGAATATAGGGTGTATACATTTTTTTCTCCTTAACAGCAACTTTGAACCCCAACAATTTCCGAATGGGCCTAACTCCCAAAAATTCATTTCAGTGTGGCCTTTCCCAAGTTATTGCCTTTCATTTGAGCCATGTCCGGTGGCGAACTTTACGGTACAGCGCTGGCGAGGTTAACCGAAAGAATATAGGGTGTGTACATATGTTTTTCCTTAACAGCAAATTTGAACCGCAGCAATTTCCGAATGGGCCTAACTCCCAAAAATTCATTTCAGTGTGGCCTTCCCCAAGTTATTACCTTTCATTTGAGCCATGTCCGGTGGCGGACTTTACCGTACAGCGCTGGCGAGGTTAACCGAAAGAATATAGGGTGTATACATTTTTTTCTCCTTAACAGCAACTTTGAACCCCAACAATTTCCGAATGGGCCTAACTCCCAAAAATTCATTTCAGTGTGGCCTTTCCCAAGTTATTGCCTTTCATTTGAGCCATGTCCGGTGGCGAACTTTACCGTACAGCGCTGGCGAGGTTAACCGAAAGAGTATAGGGTGTATACATTTTTTTTCCTAAACAGCAACTTTGAACCCCAACAATTTCCGAATGGGCCTAACTCCCAAAAATTCATTTCAGTGTGGCCTTCCCCAAGTTATTACCTTTCATTTGAGCCATGTCCGGTGGCGAACTTTACCGTACAGCGCTGACGAGGTTAACCGAAAGAATATAGGGTGTATACATTTTTTTCTCCTTAACAGCAACTTTGTACCCCAACAATTTCCGAATGGGCCTAACTCCCAAAAATTCATTTCAGTGTGGCCTTTCCCAAGTTATTGCCTTTCATTTGAGCCATGTCCGGTGGCGAACTTTACCGTACAGCGCTGGCGAGGTTAACCGAAAGAATATAGGGTGTATACATTTTTTTTTCCTTAAAAGCAACTTTGAACCCCAACAATTTCCGAATGGGCCTAACTCCCAAAAATTCATTTCAGTGTGGTCTTCCCCAAGTTATTACCTTTCATTTGAGCCATGTCCGGTGGCGAACTTTACCGTACAGCGCTGGCGAGGTTAACCGAAAGAATATAGGGTGTATACATTTTTTTTTCCTTAACAGCAACTTTGAACCCCAACAATTTCCGAATGGGCCTAACTCCCAAAAATTCATTTCAGTGTGGCCTTCCCCAAGTTATTACCTTTCATTTGAGCCATGTCCGGTGGCGAATTTTACCGTACAGCGCTGGCGAGGTTAACCGAAAGAATATAGGGTGTATACATTTTTTTTCCCTTAAAAGCAACTTTGAACCCCAACAATTTCCGAATGGGCCTAACTCCCAAAAATTCATATCAGTGTGGTCTTCCCCAAGTTATTGCCTTTCATTTGATCCATGTCCGGTGGCGAACTTTACCGTACAGCGCTGGCGAGGTTAACCGAAAGAATATAGGGTGTATACATTTTTTTTTCCTTTACAGCAACTTTGAACCCCAACAATTTCCGAATGGGCCTAACTCCCAAAAATTCATTTCAGTGTGGCCTTCCCCAAGTTATTACCTTTCATTTGAGCCATGTCCGGTGGCGAACTTTACCGTACAGCGCTGGCGAGGTTAACCGAAAGAATATAGGGTGTATACATTTTTTTTCCCTTAAAAGCAACTTTGAACCCCAACAATTTCCGAATGGGCCTAACTCCCAAAAATTCATATCAGTGTGGTCTTCCCCAAGTTATTACCTTTCATTTGAGCCATGTCCGGTGGCGAACTTTACCGTACAGCGCTGGCGAGGTTAACCGAAAGAATATAGGGTGTATACATATGTTTTTCCTTAACAGCAAATTTGAACCGCAACAATTTCCGAATGGGCCTAACTCCCAAAAATTCATTTCAGTGTGGCCTTCCCCAAGTTATTACCTTTCATTTGAGCCATGTCCGGTGGCGAACTTTACCGTACAGCGCTGGCGAGGTTAACCGAAAGAATATAGGGTGTATACATTTTTTTTCCTTAACAGCAACTTTGAACCCCAACAATTTCCGAATGGGCCTAACTCCCAAAAATTCATTTCAGTGTGGCCTTCTCCAAGTTATTACCTTTCATTTGAGCCATGTCCGGTGGCGAACTTTACCGTACAGCGCTGGCGAGGTTAACCGAAAGAATATAGGGTGTATACATATTTTTTTCCTTAACAGCAAATTTGAACCGGAACAATTTCCGAATGGGCCTAACTCCCAAAAATTCATTTCAGTGTGGCCTTCCCCAAGTTATTACCTTTCATTTGAGCCATGTCCGGTGGCGAACTTTACCGTACAGCGCTGGCGAGGTTAACCGAAAGAATATAGGGTGTATACATTTTTTTTCCTTAACAGCAACTTTGAACCCCAACAATTTCCGAATGGGCCTAACTCCCAAAAATTCATTTCAGTGTGGCCTTCCACAAGTTATTACCTTTCATTTGAGCCATGTCCGGTGGCGAACTTTACCGTACAGCGCTGGCGAGGTTAACCGAAAGAATATAGGGTGTATACATATTTTTTTCCTTAACAGCAACTTTGAACCCCAACAATTTCCGAATGGGCCTAACTCCCAAAAATTCATTTCAGTGTGGCCTTCCCATGTTATTACCTTTCATTTGAGCCATGTCCGGTGGCAAACTTTACCGTACAGCGCTGGCGAGGTTAACCGAAAGAATATAGGGTGTATACATTTTTTTTTCCTTAACAGCAACTTTGAACCCCAACAATTTCCGAATGGGCCTAACTCCCAAAAATTCATTTCAGTGTGGCCTTTCCCAAGTTATTACCTTTCATTTGAGCCATGTCCGGTGGCGAACTTTACCGTACAGCGCTGGCGAGGTTAACCGAAAGAATATAGGGTGTATACATATTTTTTTCCTTAACAGCAACTTTGAACCCCAACAATTTCCGAATGGGCCTAACTCCCAAATATTCATTTCAGTGTGGCCTTCCCCAAGTTATTACCTTTCATTTGAGCCATGTCCGGTGGCGAACTTTACCGTACAGCGCTGGCGAGGTTAACCGAAAGAATATAGGGTGTATACATATTTTTTTCCTTAACAGCAACTTTGAACCCCAACAATTTCCGAATTGGCCTAACTCCCAAAAATTTATTTCAGTGTGGCCTTCCCCAAGGTATTACCTTTCATTTGAGCCATGTCCGGTGGCGAACTTTACCGTACAGCGCTGGCGAGGCTTACCCAAAAAATAATTTCAGTGTAGACTTACAATAGTATACGCGAAAGTACGGGAACAATTAAATGACATATTGTTCTTAAGTCTTTTTGCCAGTATTGCCGACATTCTGGGGGCTTCAAAATTCAAAACACATTAGCTTATTTTAAAGTGATACATTATTAAAACTATTAAAGTTCTATAAAAAAGATAACAATGGATTTTTTTTTTTTGTAAAATTTAATAGTACGTTAACTTTCTTCACAAAATTCATTTAACAGTTAGTTTAAACAAATTTCATTGTCTAAATATACAATAGGATCGGATACAAGTTATAAAAACTTAAAATAATATAATAATATACAAAATTTCAAGATGATAGCAATTGTATAATTCAGTACAATATGAAAAATATAATACAATAAACATATTATGATCAAACAGTAACAGTTGGGTACGAGTACACTTTAAGATACAGCAATATTAATCAAAGAATCTTTTTTGTATGGCATACTAGTATATAACTATCTACATTTCTGAAAAGGATTGTGTTTTGTTCAACCCTAACAGTTACTAGTACTATAGCTCTATTAGATATCACTCCACAATTGTGTGCATGTGGTAACTAGTGATCTAGAAGTCTTTACTTTTGCCGCACGAATAAGTCCATCTCCTCCTTTAATGAAATCTTCAATTGTTCCATTAAAGTTGTGGTGGTTCATTTTCTAGTTGAACTACATCACCGATGTTAACTTAACCATTAAGTTTTCCGGAGGCTCAAAGGTATTCACGTAATTCGGAAGGATATTCGTTAGACCAACGTTTTCCAAAATTGTCCAATACTCAGTAAAAGTCTTTTTCTTTCAAATACATTGTAGTTTGTTTTCTGTGATCGTGTCAAGTTCTTGAATATTCGCGTTGTGAATGTCGATGTGCATCTCTGTTTTCGAAATTATACTTTCATGTAAAAGATGAGATGGCGTCAATGGGGATATCTTTTGTCTGAAGATATATATACTATTATATACTATTAGTCAAATGCGTTTTGTTAAAATATACTTTTTCACTTTTTTTGTCTTTTGGAAAATGTTGTCTGTGCTGTATTTAGACCCTTCTACAACGAAATTTGTTTTACATGCACACGTATAAAAACTGCGGTTTTTATCCAACGCAATCATAGATTTGAACGTAGTTTTTAATTAAGACTTGCATATATATATATATATCAGCGCTGGACATGAGGCTAAGCGATTGGTGCTGTAGTGTATCAAAGGTGTGAGTTCGAATCCCCCTGAGGGACGGACAAAAAATTGTCAGTAGAAAGTCTAACTCTAACACTGTTTGGTGTAATTTTCAGACTTATATAAATATTTGTATTAACCATGTATCTCTATCACTCTGAGATCCAGTGGGCATATATGTTGTATGGTTTGTCACTTGTTTAGACTTGTTTGTATGATATATACTTATTTCTAGTGACTGTATAATGAATGAATCATGATTCCATATGATATACAAAAATTGTTGAGCTAGATTGCTGACAAATGAAAAATACATTGTGTATAAAAATAACAATATAACATCTACACACGCTTAAAAAACACGTGTCTCATGTCTATCTCTAGATTAGCCTTCCGTGACAAGGTTACACTACGACTATTGAAGTTATATTTAGATACAGCGGATGTGGTCGAGTGGTCTAGAGCGCTGGACATGAGGCTAAGCGATTAGTGCTGTAGTGTATCAAAGGTGTGAGTTCGAATCCCGCTGAGGGACGGACAAAACATTGTAAGTAGAAAATCTAACTCTAACAGTGTTTGGTGTAATTTTCAGACTTATATATATCCCGACGAGGGAAGAACAAAAAATTTTCGAAAGCAAATTTACAGATCTAACATTGTTGGGTTGATGTTTAGACGAGTTGTATATACAGAATGTACACAGCCATGTATCACCATCACTGCTGGTGATCCGATGAAAATCTGTTGTAGAGTTGTCACTTGTTCAGACGTACTTATAAATATAATTATTTCTATGACTGTACCTTGCATTAATTTGTAGGATCCTTTACTATAGATAATTTAGCTGATCTGTAACAATAACATCTTCATGCCTTATATATCATGTACTGTATTACGACGCTAGATTAAAACTGACGAGGAAAGGAAACACCCTGCAACCGAAAGCTGTATTATTGTGAAGCCAAGGTGGTCGTGTGGTCTAGCGCGCCGGATACAGTGCAGGCGATTTGGTGTCACGATATCTCAGTAGCATGGGTTCGAATCCCAGCGAGGGAAGAACAAAAAATTTGCGAAAGCAAATTTACAGATCTAACATTGTTGGGTTGATGTTTAGACGAATTGTATACATAAGTAAGTTGAATATTGTGAATTATAGTTTCAATCTCCGTGAGTATTATTGTCAAAGAATGTTCGCTGACGAGTGCCTTACCAAAAGCTTTCTTTAATGTCATTTTCGTTAAACCAATTAGGGTTTCTCACCTTCTGCAATACCACGGGGCCCCTTCCGACATGAATTTCCAGTTGATGAACAAATTCAGCCGACTTTGCAGTTCATTTGATACGGCTACAAATGTAGGTGCGTTATCGGAATAAATAGTTTGTGCCAATCTAAATGCTTAGATAAAAGAGTTAAAATGGCAAATCAGGTACAATTTCCAAATGTATAAATCGTATAAATGCACATATGAATAAACATATGTATACCTTCCGCGGTTGTTTTGATGAATCCTTGTTGTGAAGAGGCTTTGCAAAATCTATCCCAGTTGCACAAACTGGTAAGGTGTCTTTTACTCGATTATTTGGTAGCGATGGTGGTTCCGGTCTGCTTTACGGCTAACCTTTTTTTTATTAATTGTACGCATTTGCGTAAAACCCTGTTCACACATTGTCGAATTGGTGGTATCCAGTATGATTTTCTTACATGTGTTGTTGTCTGTCCGACTGCTTTATCAAGATATAAACGTTACTGTTGCACAAGCGATAGTGATTTAATTTTCGGAACCAATGAAATATGTCCGAACTTTTTCTTATATCCATACGATCATAGCTATTTTGAAATTTCCTCTTTATTCAAATTCGTTTTAGCTTCTGTCACCTTGTGAATTGTTGATATGGTCGTTTTTTTCTGACAGTTATTTGCGTATTTCAAGACGTATCCAGTCACAGTTAAAACTTTATGCAAATTGCAATACCATGACATATCTTTGATCTGTGAAATTCGCTACGTATAGTTTTTGTCGTGTGTGTCTCTCTGTTCCTGTGAAATTGGATAGATGAGTGCTTATATCCACATGTCTCGTCAAAGTAGGCCATTCACGATCGTCCGTAATCCACTGGTGTCCATTTATCCATAATATCGAATCTTTATATTGCGATACAGTTATTCCGCCTTTTTTTTTGTTCAGCCTGGTTCATTTGTGTGGGTTCATATTTCCATTCGTGATTTTCAGTTATATCTTTAGTTTCACTTACACGATTTTAAGAAACTTCTTTTACGGTTTTGATGAGATAAGCCAATGTAGAACTCTTTTACTATCGCTCTTAAATACTGGTCTTGTTATTCCTATGTTTTCGATTACATCTTTTGAGGGTCGTGTTTTGATCACTGCAGCCATTAGTTCCAATTCGGTAACGTTATTAATTTCAAAGGCGAGGCGCAGCACGGTCCTTTGCGATAACAATTGTCGACACTGTCCCTTTACTCAAGTAAACAGAAGCTCCATATGCTTTCAAATTTGCATCAACAAAAATGTGAAGAATAATTTCGCTAGTTTCCTCGTCATGGTTTCCAAAATAGTATCTCTGTCATTTAGGGTTCAAAGTAATCTATAAGATGTCATTCTTCACATCATCTATGAGTTTTCAATTTCTTTCGGTAGTGTCTCGTCCCATGCTTATCATTTCCCCCAATTTTTAGAATAAGTATGTTTGCTTTAATAGTGATCGATACGAGTAGTCCTAACGGATCACGCAAAAGTATACGTTTTGTCATTTGTGTGTTTTTGTTTAATTGTTTCGTTTCGGCAGCATTGAGTGTATCTGATTCTGTATTCCATTGCATACTTACTATTGTTCGTCTCCTTGTCTGTATCTAGTACTTTTCAGTTCCGGCAAAATATCAGAGCTTTTTGCTGTTTGACATCCATGGCCGTAAGTTAAAGCCTCCCTTTTTATGTAATTCTCTCGATTCATTGAAGTAGAATCAGTGTGGACAACTGCAATACTTATGTTGGTAATAAAACTGAATCATTTACTTTAAACTTGTAGCATTGGCTATCAATAACAGTGATACTACGCTTACTCAGTCCGTCAGAGGCCTTACAGTGGGGATGTAAACAGAATAAAAGAATAAAGTACATGTAGGTGCACGAGAGGAAATAAAAAAGTTTAACATTCAAATCCGCACACACGATTTAGTCCTCTAGTTATTTGTTATATTTGATTAGGCGTATAGAATTTCTGGCGACCCCATAGTTTAAATGTGTATACTAGTAACATGTACGGTATGACAACTGGGCGTTACAGTCGAACGTTCACCTAATCTGACCCAGTCAATTGATAACCTGAGCGCGCCAAGAAATAGTCATGTCCACGCTGTCATGAAAATGGTTCTATTTAACTGCTGCTTATTCGGAGTCCATGCTAGTAAGTCCATTATCAACATATAAGTCTTCTTGTAGAGTTGTGTAGTGGCGATAGGAGATATACATAGAAATACAGCCGTTCTAGTCAACAATTTAATAACATATAGTTTCGACTTCCGCCCATACCGACGTCATTGACGTTCCCAAGAAGACAAACAAAAGTACATTAACATAGGAAAGTAATTCGCGCTATATTCACGTTATTCTTTGGGCGCGCAAAAGAAAATAAATCTAATAATTAAAAAATCAATTTTCCAGTTACCACTTAATTGCTTTTAAAAATGAAATAATTTTTAACATTGTCCATGTGTAGTTGCGGTTAAAAGTGACAATAACTTTAAACTCCTCAATACTATATCACTGAAATTTTACGTAACTGTCACAAGTTATATTGCCCATTTATCCTCTTGTGAATTCTTTCATTCGCCCGTACTGATGCTTCTTTTTCTGATAAAGTACGACATGTGCTTTTTTTCAAAATTATCGTGATCGATAGAATCGTTAGTTAGTACAAAGTCAGTTTTTCCATCCACTTCAATTGGATAGAGTTGAACAATGGGTCGCTTTGTATGTCCTGTTCTAGTTCGCACTACGGCAGATCTGACGTGTCCATCGTTTTCCGTCACCAGTTCCTCGACAATTGCTAGTTTCCATCTGTTTCTTAAAACTTGTCATTATGAATATGCACGACATCACCAGTCTTGATTGGTCTCTCGCTCGTTTTTTCCTGTAGTCCGATGAAATATTTGTAATGACTAGAGATATTCCTTTTCCAAGGGTTCTAAAATTGTCAAGTACTAGTATGTTTCTCTGAAATAAACTTATGTCATTGGTCGGTCATTGATAATCACTTCAATTTGTGTGTTGATAGGTTTGAAGTGTCTCCATAGTGACGTATGACCTACCAAGTGTCCTTCTCAAACACGTTTTGTCAAACAAATAGTGTAAACCAACATATTTTCGCGAGCGATTTATTTTTCGCGACTTTCGCGAGTAGAAAAATAACGCGAATATAAATTGTCGCGAATATTTAAAACTTGGATCTTTCTGTATTTAACTACATCTACTAAATTTGAAAATCGCGAAATTAAATCGCCGCGAAATGGGCTAGGAAGTACTTTACGCGAAATAAGGTATCCGCGAAAATAGGTTGGTTTACAGTATAGCGCTCTTAAAATGCTCCATACCAATGTGCGCGTCGTGGTTTGAACTTCAATGAGGTTCCGTTTTTTTCAAGCCTGTCCTTCAAAAATGATGAATTTGTAAGTTTCTCTATTGTGTCGGATGCTGCTAGGTATGTTGACGCATTATCGGGAATCACTGTACGAGGAAGAGATTTAAGGCTTGTAAATCTTCTAAATGACTGTACAAATAATTCTTCTGTAAGGTCAGGTACTACATCAAGATGAAAGGCACGTTTTAAAGCACACGTAAACAGGAAAATCCATACTTATTTCTCATTTCAATGTCTTTTCGTAGTGTGCATTGGTCCTGGAAAGTCGATTCCATTGTCTGTAAAAGGCGGAGCTTCTGTCAATCTGATTTTCGGTAATGGCGTTCGATTAGGTGCTATGTATGGTTAGCTGACTTTTTGACAAGTTATGCATTTGTGTAGAACCTTATCCGCGTACTGGCGAATGCACGATATACAGTATGTTTGTCTTATCTGATATTTCATGTCCACCCAGAACAAACAATCGAGTAAGTTGGTGGCCTCTTTGTTTATAAATAAGAGAATCTAGCAGTCTGTTTATGGAGCCTTGAGAATCCCCCATCCGCAACGAATAGTTCCAGTTGTATCAAGAAATAGTCTTAACTGTTCACGAGCGACAATCTTTTGCTGGTCTGTGACTTCAAGCTTGCCAATTTCTTCCGAGTATTGTCCTGCTGACAGTTCATTATCCATAGTTCCATGGCATGTTGTGATTTACTTGTTATAAGTTAGTCGGGTTTTCTCTGTGATTTTGGAATTTCACATTGGGCTACAAACCTTAGAATAAAGGCGATAACTCCGATTATTTTGAATAAAGTGTTTAACCGAGTATTATCCATAAAAATGTCAATTCCTTCTTCATTTAGTCTGTTACTTACTTCTTTCGTTGTTGGGTCGTCGTTGTTTTCGTGTTCTACGAATGATGATAATACGGTACTATCTGTGAGCGTTTAAATTCATGTCGGCCCTTTTCCTTATCGGTTAGCCATTCGGATCCGTTAAACCAGAGTGAGTTCTGAAAAACTGTTCCGCAGTCAGTCCTCGAGTGAGTTAAACTGCTGGATTCCGCTGTTGGTCCGTCACCTCGAATAATTTCATCTCATACGAAAGACCAGTAATCTGCTCCAATGAGTAGTAATATTGTTGGAAATCACGCACAGAAGAGAACGTTAACGTAACGTGGCATTATTGTATATCCAACGTCGTAAACTTATGACGTTATCTTGTACTTCAATCATCAATACAAATTCATACAGTTTAGACCTCTTTCTTATTACATATGCAGTTTTAGTAAAACCACTTTACGATATTGGTACTGTGACCAGAAGAAGATGACTACAAAGCTTAAATCTATTCGAGCGGGACACAGAAGCGTAGTTTCTATCATTTTAAGAAGAGTTGACGAGAAGAGTGAATCAGAAGAAAAACCGGAAGAGGACGAGTTGGAAACAATTCTTGATACATTAAAGGAAAAGCAAGATATTCTTAAGGATTTGGATTAAAACATTTTAGAAAGTGCACAGGAGGAGGATATAGACCAAGAGAAACTTGACACAGATGAGTATAAATTTAACTTAGAGACGAAAATACGCAAAATTCGTAAATTTATTCACGTTCAAACATCTGATTTAAATGCAGCCGCTAGAAGTTTTTGCCACAAAATGAGACACTGCAACCCATTCAAAATGTCGGCCCCGCATATAACTTTAGAGATGACTCACAAAATACTGGCCTCAACTTCACGTCTTTACGTTCAAATTCAAGTGTCAATATCAGCAACTTTACTAAACTACAGAAATTGAACTTACCTACATTTGATGGAAACGTACTTGAATGGCAATTTTTTTGGGATTCGTTTGATTCAGCAATTCACAACAACAACACACTAACCGTTGATCAAAAATTCAACTACCTAAATTCTTTACTAAAAAGAGAAGCGTCATACACCATTGCCGGATTTGCTCTAACGCACACAAACTACAACAAAGCTATTGAACTTATACATGAAAGATTCGAACAAAAGCATAAGATAATTCAATCGTACATGCAAGCACTACTAGACATACCCACACCAAAGAATATGCTTACACATCTAAGAGGTTACTACGACAGGACAGAAACATACATACGTGGACTAGAATCTCTCAAACAAGCTCAAGACTCGTACGGCTCGTTATTAGTACCAGTCATTCTCAACAAAATGCCCAGTGAAATACGCAAATACTTGACTCGTGAACATGGTTCGACGGATTGGTTTATCGGTGATCTTAGGAGATCTATTTTTAAGGAGCTAGCAATTTAAGAGTCTGGTAGAAGTACAGAAACATTTGAAACAGCTACATGTACTTTCTACACAAACTCAAAATCGCGCGAAATCTGGCCAAATACCAATTCACCACAGAAATCTTATCAAATAAGCTGCGCATATTGCAAGGAACCCCACTTTTCGTGTGAATGTACCAAATATACAGACCACAACGACCGCATGAAAATTGTAAAAGAAGATAGATTGTGCTTTAATTGCTTAAGGCGACACCGCGTAGTATATTGCAAATCTAAATCAAACTGCAAGAAATGTGATAGACGTCACCACACAAGCATATGCAGCAAAGAACATGATAAGGAAACTTTAAGTACAAGTAGTACATATACAGTAAAAACACACAACGCGGAGGAAGCTGATACAATTTTATTCATCTTTAAACTGTGATCGCCCTAATGTTTTGTTGAAGACCGCAATAGCACCACTAAACTACAAAGAACAATCGATTGATGCAAAGATCCTTTTTGACGAATCGCCACAAGGTCATTTATTACGTATACAAGACATTTAGCAGAGAAAAGGAGTTAAGAACCACAGGAAGTGAAGCAATTACCCTATCTAGATTTGGAGACGATAATGAGAACAACTCTACTGAACAGCTAAATAAAGCAACAGTGAAGATACAAACTATCTATGGCTTAGAAATACCAGTCGATGTTTTGATTGTACCGAAAATCGCCGCACCATTTAAGGCTGATATTGAAAATGCAAAAATAGTTGCCGTATTTGCAAAACTTAAGATTAGCACACGCTGTAACTGAGGATACATCATTTGAAATTGGACTGCTTGTTAGAGCTGACCAATACTGGGATATGGTCGAGGATGAAATCGTAAGGGGCGAGGGGCAAACAGCAGTAAAGTCCAAACTAGGATACCTGATCTCAGGACCACTCAAAAGAACCAGTTCAATCAACAAAGCACACGTTCGTGCTACAAAGGAGTAGGTCCGGTAAGGGTCAATTTTGGCCTCAAAATTCTGGTTCATCTGATGAAAGATTTTGGACACTTTTTAAACACTTAAGTGTCTACTTTAGTCGATTGAATTAGTTTATTTGAAAGATTTGAACTGATTTAGTCATTAAAGACGCTCAAATTCAAGCTTAAATATGATAAATCTATTTAATATGCCATAATATGTCACTTTTCAGATGGTTTTTGTCAAAAATGAAAGTGGCCGCATCCGTGTTCATTCTCAACCTTTATATATGTTATGTATTATCATCAAATACAACTTACATTTAAATATTAAGAATGAACACAAATGCGGCCACTTCCATTTCAGACGGAAACCGTCTAAAAATTAACCAAAATGCTAAAATTTCGAAGATTTCAGTAATTTAGCATGACTTAATGATGCTAGTACCCGATACATGTGCATTGTATTGTCAAAAACAGCCCATATTTATGTAACAGAAGTATTCTTCTTTCCAATAGATAGCTAAACATTTACATTTTAACAATTTTGTAAAACTGCTATATTTTGGGGCCACAAAGGGGTCTTACTGGACCTACTCCTTTAGGAGAAAAAGAAGAGACGCACAATACCGAGGATAAAACAGAGAGGAATACTATTAACATGAACATATTTCTAGAATTATGGACACTTCAAGGACAAAACAAAGAACCACTGGTCCGTTGACAGTAAATGAAACAGACAAATCAGATTTAATGTGGACAAGAGACACTAACCAAAACAAATACTTTTACGATGATTTACAAGGCATGATAATATCAAAATCTCCGTTCAAACAGCTTACGTTATATCAGGAATTGGATTACAGGGAGAAACTTACCAGAAAAAAAGAAAGTGAAATAAATGTGACACCGTACTATAAAAAACTGTGCTAACTGTGTTAATGATGGACTTTAAAGTTAATTTCATGTTATTTATTTAAAGGGAGAGACTATGATTATTTTCTAAATTTAAGAATTTTCACTTTTCATGGGCCGGAGAATTTTGGAAATCACGCACAGAAGAAAACGTGAACGTAACGCGGCATTATTGTATATCCAACGTCGTTAACTTATGACGTTATCTTGTTCTTTAGTCATCAATACAAATTCATACAGTTTAGACGTCTTTCTTATTACAAATGCAGTTTTAGTAAAACCACTTTACGATATTGGTACCGTGACCAGAAGAAGATGAGTACAAAGCTTAAATCTATTCGAGTGGGACACAGAAGCGCAGTTTCTATCATTTTAAGAAGATTTGACGAGAAGAGTGAATCAGAAGAAAAACCGGAAAAGGACGAGTTGGGAACAATTCTTGATACATTAAAGGAAAAGCAAGATATATTGTACTTTTTTTCGCTTGTGACTGGGTGGTAAAATTGTAATCCTCGTAAATAGGTCAAGTTGTTGATATTTACACGTTTCTTCAAATGTATTGGTAGGGCAGTTTTTGGAACAATTATTACTTCCATTGGAATTCTTTCTTTTCTTTCGATCTCAACTGATATTGTCGCTTTCTCCAGGTTGCATACCTAATTTTCTTTCCTGAAGAAATGCAGAAATTGGATTACTTACTATACCATTTCACCACTTATTGTGAAATAAATGAGTTTTGTGTGCCTTCATTCAAGTATGATATGTTAGTCAAACCACTTTCGTCATGGTATCACTCCGGCGCTACGGCAAATTTTGATAGACTTTGGTAGGTGCTGTTAGAGCAGAATGAATAGCGATGCTCTTTGTTTCTGTACTTAGAAAATCTCCATTCGCTGGTTATGTTAGGTTTGATTAGGTTTTATCTTCATTCGAAGTGGAATTTCTATTTTGTAAATTATTACGGCAAATGCTGGTACTTTCTTTAGACCCTGTTGACCTTCATCTTGTGTTTGATTTCCTGTTACCAACAATGCTGTTGAGATAATGTCGGTTTCAACAGGATTGGCATTAGTGGCCTCTCGTAAACAAATTTCTTTCTTTACTGCTTTGTGTAATCTTGAGATATCATCATCACCGTGGCTTGAGTAATGTTTTTTTCTGACCAAACATGGAATTTTTTTCAGTATTATTGGTATCAATTGGCATCCGTACTATTCTTGATATCGGCAATTCCTCATAGTTCACGTTTATAACTTTCTATCGTGTCACTGAACACTTTTAGTCCTTTAATTATGTGCTATGGTGCCGGCAAATTTAGCAAGTATTGCATGTATATGCGTGTACAATTTTGTGTTGTTGGCCAATTCTCTCGTGTAGAATATGTATTGCTTGGTTATAATTTGTACTTGTAATTTGCATTCCCGATATACAGTGGATAGTTTCTCCGTAAAGTTGCAATTTCCGATAGCGCAATATTTGTACGCCACTCAATGAAGGATTTTCATGTGCGACAGAATAATATGTATCCCATAAGGTTGACAATTCTAGTACATTTCCGCCAAAGTGGGTAGGTTGGGTTTAGGCAATTTGTTGTCATGATTTGACATGTCTGATTGGCTTACGCTCGTTTGTTTTGAGTTGAAATTTATCGGATTTGTATGTTCTTCTACGCTGGGGTTAGTGTATATATGAAATATGGTGCTTGACTGTTTAATGCGGATTGATTTTTGACAGACGTACTTCTTTGAGAGTATTTCTCAATTTTCGTGATAGCAATCTGTATCTCTAACTCGTATCTGTCAACTTCTTTAATGTCTTCGTCGATTTCTTCTTGTTGTTCAATAATTTCGATTGTCTTTTCATTAGGATCAGATAATGTCTTTTGATTTGTTTTGATAAGCTCCGTTAAAGATTTCAGTTCAACAACATCTTGTTACAGTTCTTCTGTCGGTCGCCTTTTTACAGTAGTTTCAGGTTCAAACCCACGAAAAATAATTCATTAGATCTGTACTGATTTCGTATCATTTATTTCCTTTTGAGGATTTCCTAAATAATGAACGGTAGACACGTAAACAAATAATTTAACAGTAACTTTGAACCTCAATCCCCAGAAGGTTCTAACCCCCAAACGTATATTTCCTTGCACCTTGCTCTGATGTATGACCTTTCAATTGTGCCATGTCCTGTTGCGACTTTTGCCGTACATAACTGTTCAATTGTGTCTTGGGGTTCAAAGTTGCTTTTAAGAAGAAGAAAATTCGTATACACCCTACATTCTTTCGGTCAGCCTCGACAGCGCTGTACGGTAAAGTTCGCCACCGGACATGGCTCAAATGAAAGGTAATAACTTGGGGAAGGCCACACTGAAATGAATTTTTGGGAGTTAGGCCCATTCGGAAATTGTTGGGGTTCAAAGTTGCTGTTGAGGAAAAAAATATGTATACACTCTATATTCTTTCGGTAAGCCTCGCCAGCGCTGTACGGTAAAGTTCGCCACCGGACATGGCTCAAATGAAAGGTAATAACTTGGGGAAGGCCACACTGAAATGAATTTTTGGGAGTTAGGCCCATTCGGAAATTGTTGGGGTTCAAAGTTGCTGTTAAGGAAAAAAATATGTGTACACTCTATATTCTTTCGGTAAGCCTCGCCAGCGCTGTACGGTAAAGTTCGCCACCGGACATGGCTCAAATGAAAGGTAATAACTTGGGGAAGGCCACACTGAAATGAATTTTTGGGAGTTAGGCCCATTCGGAAATTGTTGGGGTTCAAAGTTGCTGTTAAGGAAAAAAATATGTATACACTCTATATTCTTTCGGTAAGCCTCGCTAGCGCTGTACGGTAAAGTTCGCCACCGGACATGGCTCAAATGAAAGGTAATAACTTGGGGAAGGCCACACTGAAATGAATTTTTGGGAGTTAGGCCCATTCGGAAATTGTTGGGGTTCAAAGTTGCTGTTAAGGAAAAAAATATGTATACACTCTATATTCTTTCGGTAAGCCTCGCCAGCGCTGTACGGTAAAGTTCGCCACCGGACATGGCTCAAATGAAAGGTAATAACTTGGGGAAGGCCACACTGAAATGAATTTTTGGGAGTTAGGCCCATTCGGAAATTGTTGGGGTTCAAAGTTGCTGTTAAGGAAAAAAATATGTATACACTCTATATTCTTTCGGTAAGCCTCGCTAGCGCTGTACGGTAAAGTTCGCCACCGGACATGGCTCAAATGAAAGGTAATAACTTGGGGAAGGCCACACTGAAATGAATTTTTGGGAGTTAGGCCCATTCGGAAATTGTTAGGGTTCAAAGTTGCTGTTAAGGAAAAAAATATGTATACACTCTATATTCTTTCGGTAAGCCTCGCCAGCGCTGTACGGTAAAGTTCGCCACCGGACATGGCTCAAATGAAAGGTAATAACTTGGGGAAGGCCACACTGAAATGAATTTTTGGGAGTTAGGCCCATTCGGAAATTGTTGGGGTTCAAAGTTGCTGTTAAGGAAAAAAATATGTATACACTCTATATTCTTTCGGTAAGCCTCGCTAGCGTTGTACGGTAAAGTTCGCCACCGGACATGGCTCAAATGAAAGGTAATAACTTGGGGAAGGCCACACTGAAATGAATTTTTGGGAGTTAGGCCCATTCGGAAATTGTTGGGGTTCAAAGTTGCTGTTAAGGAAAAAAATATGTATACACTCTATATTCTTTCGGTAAGCCTCGCTAGCGCTGTACGGTAAAGTTCGCCACCGGACATGGCTCAAATGAAAGGTAATAACTTGGGGAAGGCCACACTGAAATGAATTTTTGGGAGTTAGGCCCATTCGGAAATTGTTGGGGTTCAAAGTTGCTGTTAAGGAAAAAAATATGTATACACTCTATATTCTTTCGGTAAGCCTCGCCAGCGCTGTACGGTAAAGTTCGCCACCGGACATGGCTCAAATGAAAGGTAATAACTTGGGGAAGGCCACACTGAAATGAATTTTTGGGAGTTAGGCCCATTCGGAAATTGTTGGGGTTCAAAGTTGCTGTTAAGGAAAAAAATATGTATACACTCTATATTCTTTCGGTAAGCCTCGCTAGCGTTGTACGGTAAAGTTCGCCACCGGACATGGCTCAAATGAAAGGTAATAACTTGGGGAAGGCCACACTGAAATGAATTTTTGGGAGTTAGGCCCATTCGGAAATTGTTGGGGTTCAAAGTTGCTGTTAAGGAAAAAAATATGTATACACTCTATATTCTTTCGGTAAGCCTCGCTAGCGCTGTACGGTAAAGTTCGCCACCGGACATGGCTCAAATGAAAGGTAATAACTTGGGGAAGGCCACACTGAAATGAATTTTTGGGAGTTAGGCCCATTCGGAAATTGTTGGGGTTCAAAGTTGCTGTTAAGGAAAAAAATATGTATACACTCTATATTCTTTCGGTAAGCCTCGCCAGCGCTGTACGGTAAAGTTCGCCACCGGACATGGCTCAAATGAAAGGTAATAACTTGGGGAAGGCCACACTGAAATGAATTTTTGGGAGTTAGGCCCATTCGGAAATTGTTGGGGTTCAAAGTTGCTGTTAAGGAAAAAAATATGTATACACTCTATATTCTTTCGGTAAGCCTCGCCAGCGCTGTACGGTAAAGTTCGCCACCGGACATGGCTCAAATGAAAGGTAATAACTTGGGGAAGGCCACACTGAAATGAATTTTTGGGAGTTAGGCCCATTCGGAAATTGTTGGGGTTCAAAGTTGCTGTTAAGGAAAAAAATATGTATACACTCTATATTCTTTCGGTAAGCCTCGCTAGCGTTGTACGGTAAAGTTCGCCACCGGACATGGCTCAAATGAAAGGTAATAACTTGGGGAAGGCCACACTGAAATGAATTTTTGGGAGTTAGGCCCATTCGGAAATTGTTGGGGTTCAAAGTTGCTGTTAAGGAAAAAAATATGTATACACTCTATATTCTTTCGGTAAGCCTCGCTAGCGCTGTACGGTAAAGTTCGCCACCGGACATGGCTCAAATGAAAGGTAATAACTTGGGGAAGGCCACACTGAAATGAATTTTTGGGAGTTAGGCCCATTCGGAAATTGTTGGGGTTCAAAGTTGCTGTTAAGGAAAAAAATATGTATACACTCTATATTCTTTCGGTAAGCCTCGCCAGCGCTGTACGGTAAAGTTCGCCACCGGACATGGCTCAAATGAAAGGTAATAACTTGGGGAAGGCCACACTGAAATGAATTTTTGGGAGTTAGGCCCATTCGGAAATTGTTGGGGTTCAAAGTTGCTGTTAAGGAAAAAAATATGTATACACTCTATATTCTTTCGGTAAGCCTCGCTAGCGTTGTACGGTAAAGTTCGCCACCGGACATGGCTCAAATGAAAGGTAATAACTTGGGGAAGGCCACACTGAAATGAATTTTTGGGAGTTAGGCCCATTCGGAAATTGTTGGGGTTCAAAGTTGCTGTTAAGGAAAAAAATATGTATACACTCTATATTCTTTCGGTAAGCCTCGCTAGCGCTGTACGGTAAAGTTCGCCACCGGACATGGCTCAAATGAAAGGTAATAACTTGGGGAAGGCCACACTGAAATGAATTTTTGGGAGTTAGGCCCATTCGGAAATTGTTGGGGTTCAAAGTTGCTGTTAAGGAAAAAAATATGTATACACTCTATATTCTTTCGGTAAGCCTCGCCAGCGCTGTACGGTAAAGTTCGCCACCGGACATGGCTCAAATGAAAGGTAATAACTTGGGGAAGGCCACACTGAAATGAATTTTTGGGAGTTAGGCCCATTCGGAAATTGTTGGGGTTCAAAGTTGCTGTTAAGGAAAAAAATATGTATACACTCTATATTCTTTCGGTAAGCCTCGCTAGCGTTGTACGGTAAAGTTCGCCACCGGACATGGCTCAAATGAAAGGTAATAACTTGGGGAAGGCCACACTGAAATGAATTTTTGGGAGTTAGGCCCATTCGGAAATTGTTGGGGTTCAAAGTTGCTGTTAAGGAAAAAAATATGTATACACTCTATATTCTTTCGGTAAGCCTCGCTAGCGCTGTACGGTAAAGTTCGCCACCGGACATGGCTCAAATGAAAGGTAATAACTTGGGGAAGGCCACACTGAAATGAATTTTTGGGAGTTAGGCCCATTCGGAAATTGTTGGGGTTCAAAGTTGCTGTTAAGGAAAAAAATATGTATACACTCTATATTCTTTCGGTAAGCCTCGCCAGCGCTGTACGGTAAAGTTCGCCACCGGACATGGCTCAAATGAAAGGTAATAACTTGGGGAAGGCCACACTGAAATGAATTTTTGGGAGTTAGGCCCATTCGGAAATTGTTGGGGTTCAAAGTTGCTGTTAAGGAAAAAAATATGTATACACTCTATATTCTTTCGGTAAGCCTCGCCAGCGCTGTACGGTAAAGTTCGCCACCGGACATGGCTCAAATGAAAGGTAATAACTTGGGGAAGGCCACACTGAAATGAATTTTTGGGAGTTAGGCCCATTCGGAAATTGTTGGGGTTCAAAGTTGCTGTTAAGGAAAAAAATATGTATACACTCTATATTCTTTCGGTAAGCCTCGCTAGCGTTGTACGGTAAAGTTCGCCACCGGACATGGCTCAAATGAAAGGTAATAACTTGGGGAAGGCCACACTGAAATGAATTTTTGGGAGTTAGGCCCATTCGGAAATTGTTGGGGTTCAAAGTTGCTGTTAAGGAAAAAAATATGTATACACTCTATATTCTTTCGGTAAGCCTCGCTAGCGCTGTACGGTAAAGTTCGCCACCGGACATGGCTCAAATGAAAGGTAATAACTTGGGGAAGGCCACACTGAAATGAATTTTTGGGAGTTAGGCCCATTCGGAAATTGTTGGGGTTCAAAGTTGCTGTTAAGGAAAAAAATATGTATACACTCTATATTCTTTCGGTAAGCCTCGCCAGCGCTGTACGGTAAAGTTCGCCACCGGACATGGCTCAAATGAAAGGTAATAACTTGGGGAAGGCCACACTGAAATGAATTTTTGGGAGTTAGGCCCATTCGGAAATTGTTGGGGTTCAAAGTTGCTGTTAAGGAAAAAAATATGTATACACTCTATATTCTTTCGGTAAGCCTCGCTAGCGTTGTACGGTAAAGTTCGCCACCGGACATGGCTCAAATGAAAGGTAATAACTTGGGGAAGGCCACACTGAAATGAATTTTTGGGAGTTAGGCCCATTCGGAAATTGTTGGGGTTCAAAGTTGCTGTTAAGGAAAAAAATATGTATACACTCTATATTCTTTCGGTAAGCCTCGCTAGCGCTGTACGGTAAAGTTCGCCACCGGACATGGCTCAAATGAAAGGTAATAACTTGGGGAAGGCCACACTGAAATGAATTTTTGGGAGTTAGGCCCATTCGGAAATTGTTGGGGTTCAAAGTTGCTGTTAAGGAAAAAAATATGTATACACTCTATATTCTTTCGGTAAGCCTCGCCAGCGCTGTACGGTAAAGTTCGCCACCGGACATGGCTCAAATGAAAGGTAATAACTTGGGGAAGGCCACACTGAAATGAATTTTTGGGAGTTAGGCCCATTCGGAAATTGTTGGGGTTCAAAGTTGCTGTTAAGGAAAAAAATATGTATACACTCTATATTCTTTCGGTAAGCCTCGCTAGCGTTGTACGGTAAAGTTCGCCACCGGACATGGCTCAAATGAAAGGTAATAACTTGGGGAAGGCCACACTGAAATGAATTTTTGGGAGTTAGGCCCATTCGGAAATTGTTGGGGTTCAAAGTTGCTGTTAAGGAAAAAAATATGTATACACTCTATATTCTTTCGGTAAGCCTCGCTAGCGCTGTACGGTAAAGTTCGCCACCGGACATGGCTCAAATGAAAGGTAATAACTTGGGGAAGGCCACACTGAAATGAATTTTTGGGAGTTAGGCCCATTCGGAAATTGTTGGGGTTCAAAGTTGCTGTTAAGGAAAAAAATATGTATACACTCTATATTCTTTCGGTAAGCCTCGCCAGCGCTGTACGGTAAAGTTCGCCACCGGACATGGCTCAAATGAAAGGTAATAACTTGGGGAAGGCCACACTGAAATGAATTTTTGGGAGTTAGGCCCATTCGGAAATTGTTGGGGTTCAAAGTTGCTGTTAAGGAAAAAAATATGTATACACTCTATATTCTTTCGGTAAGCCTCGCTAGCGTTGTACGGTAAAGTTCGCCACCGGACATGGCTCAAATGAAAGGTAATAACTTGGGGAAGGCCACACTGAAATGAATTTTTGGGAGTTAGGCCCATTCGGAAATTGTTGGGGTTCAAAGTTGCTGTTAAGGAAAAAAATATGTATACACTCTATATTCTTTCGGTAAGCCTCGCTAGCGCTGTACGGTAAAGTTCGCCACCGGACATGGCTCAAATGAAAGGTAATAACTTGGGGAAGGCCACACTGAAATGAATTTTTGGGAGTTAGGCCCATTCGGAAATTGTTGGGGTTCAAAGTTGCTGTTAAGGAAAAAAATATGTATACACTCTATATTCTTTCGGTAAGCCTCGCCAGCGCTGTACGGTAAAGTTCGCCACCGGACATGGCTCAAATGAAAGGTAATAACTTGGGGAAGGCCACACTGAAATGAATTTTTGGGAGTTAGGCCCATTCGGAAATTGTTGGGGTTCAAAGTTGCTGTTAAGGAAAAAAATATGTATACACTCTATATTCTTTCGGTAAGCCTCGCTAGCGTTGTACGGTAAAGTTCGCCACCGGACATGGCTCAAATGAAAGGTAATAACTTGGGGAAGGCCACACTGAAATGAATTTTTGGGAGTTAGGCCCATTCGGAAATTGTTGGGGTTCAAAGTTGCTGTTAAGGAAAAAAATATGTATACACTCTATATTCTTTCGGTAAGCCTCGCTAGCGCTGTACGGTAAAGTTCGCCACCGGACATGGCTCAAATGAAAGGTAATAACTTGGGGAAGGCCACACTGAAATGAATTTTTGGGAGTTAGGCCCATTCGGAAATTGTTGGGGTTCAAAGTTGCTGTTAAGGAAAAAAATATGTATACACTCTATATTCTTTCGGTAAGCCTCGCCAGCGCTGTACGGTAAAGTTCGCCACCGGACATGGCTCAAATGAAAGGTAATAACTTGGGGAAGGCCACACTGAAATGAATTTTTGGGAGTTAGGCCCATTCGGAAATTGTTGGGGTTCAAAGTTGCTGTTAAGGAAAAAAATATGTATACACTCTATATTCTTTCGGTAAGCCTCGCTAGCGTTGTACGGTAAAGTTCGCCACCGGACATGGCTCAAATGAAAGGTAATAACTTGGGGAAGGCCACACTGAAATGAATTTTTGGGAGTTAGGCCCATTCGGAAATTGTTGGGGTTCAAAGTTGCTGTTAAGGAAAAAAATATGTATACACTCTATATTCTTTCGGTAAGCCTCGCTAGCGCTGTACGGTAAAGTTCGCCACCGGACATGGCTCAAATGAAAGGTAATAACTTGGGGAAGGCCACACTGAAATGAATTTTTGGGAGTTAGGCCCATTCGGAAATTGTTGGGGTTCAAAGTTGCTGTTAAGGAAAAAAATATGTATACACTCTATATTCTTTCGGTAAGCCTCGCCAGCGCTGTACGGTAAAGTTCGCCACCGGACATGGCTCAAATGAAAGGTAATAACTTGGGGAAGGCCACACTGAAATGAATTTTTGGGAGTTAGGCCCATTCGGAAATTGTTGGGGTTCAAAGTTGCTGTTAAGGAAAAAAATATGTATACACTCTATATTCTTTCGGTAAGCCTCGCTAGCGTTGTACGGTAAAGTTCGCCACCGGACATGGCTCAAATGAAAGGTAATAACTTGGGGAAGGCCACACTGAAATGAATTTTTGGGAGTTAGGCCCATTCGGAAATTGTTGGGGTTCAAAGTTGCTGTTAAGGAAAAAAATATGTATACACTCTATATTCTTTCGGTAAGCCTCGCTAGCGCTGTACGGTAAAGTTCGCCACCGGACATGGCTCAAATGAAAGGTAATAACTTGGGGAAGGCCACACTGAAATGAATTTTTGGGAGTTAGGCCCATTCGGAAATTGTTGGGGTTCAAAGTTGCTGTTAAGGAAAAAAATATGTATACACTCTATATTCTTTCGGTAAGCCTCGCCAGCGCTGTACGGTAAAGTTCGCCACCGGACATGGCTCAAATGAAAGGTAATAACTTGGGGAAGGCCACACTGAAATGAATTTTTGGGAGTTAGGCCCATTCGGAAATTGTTGGGGTTCAAAGTTGCTGTTAAGGAAAAAAATATGTATACACTCTATATTCTTTCGGTAAGCCTCGCTAGCGTTGTACGGTAAAGTTCGCCACCGGACATGGCTCAAATGAAAGGTAATAACTTGGGGAAGGCCACACTGAAATGAATTTTTGGGAGTTAGGCCCATTCGGAAATTGTTGGGGTTCAAAGTTGCTGTTAAGGAAAAAAATATGTATACACTCTATATTCTTTCGGTAAGCCTCGCTAGCGCTGTACGGTAAAGTTCGCCACCGGACATGGCTCAAATGAAAGGTAATAACTTGGGGAAGGCCACACTGAAATGAATTTTTGGGAGTTAGGCCCATTCGGAAATTGTTGGGGTTCAAAGTTGCTGTTAAGGAAAAAAATATGTATACACTCTATATTCTTTCGGTAAGCCTCGCCAGCGCTGTACGGTAAAGTTCGCCACCGGACATGGCTCAAATGAAAGGTAATAACTTGGGGAAGGCCACACTGAAATGAATTTTTGGGAGTTAGGCCCATTCGGAAATTGTTGGGGTTCAAAGTTGCTGTTAAGGAAAAAAATATGTATACACTCTATATTCTTTCGGTAAGCCTCGCTAGCGTTGTACGGTAAAGTTCGCCACCGGACATGGCTCAAATGAAAGGTAATAACTTGGGGAAGGCCACACTGAAATGAATTTTTGGGAGTTAGGCCCATTCGGAAATTGTTGGGGTTCAAAGTTGCTGTTAAGGAAAAAAATATGTATACACTCTATATTCTTTCGGTAAGCCTCGCTAGCGCTGTACGGTAAAGTTCGCCACCGGACATGGCTCAAATGAAAGGTAATAACTTGGGGAAGGCCACACTGAAATGAATTTTTGGGAGTTAGGCCCATTCGGAAATTGTTGGGGTTCAAAGTTGCTGTTAAGGAAAAAAATATGTATACACTCTATATTCTTTCGGTAAGCCTCGCCAGCGCTGTACGGTAAAGTTCGCCACCGGACATGGCTCAAATGAAAGGTAATAACTTGGGGAAGGCCACACTGAAATGAATTTTTGGGAGTTAGGCCCATTCGGAAATTGTTGGGGTTCAAAGTTGCTGTTAAGGAAAAAAATATGTATACACTCTATATTCTTTCGGTAAGCCTCGCTAGCGTTGTACGGTAAAGTTCGCCACCGGACATGGCTCAAATGAAAGGTAATAACTTGGGGAAGGCCACACTGAAATGAATTTTTGGGAGTTAGGCCCATTCGGAAATTGTTGGGGTTCAAAGTTGCTGTTAAGGAAAAAAATATGTATACACTCTATATTCTTTCGGTAAGCCTCGCTAGCGCTGTACGGTAAAGTTCGCCACCGGACATGGCTCAAATGAAAGGTAATAACTTGGGGAAGGCCACACTGAAATGAATTTTTGGGAGTTAGGCCCATTCGGAAATTGTTGGGGTTCAAAGTTGCTGTTAAGGAAAAAAATATGTATACACTCTATATTCTTTCGGTAAGCCTCGCCAGCGCTGTACGGTAAAGTTCGCCACCGGACATGGCTCAAATGAAAGGTAATAACTTGGGGAAGGCCACACTGAAATGAATTTTTGGGAGTTAGGCCCATTCGGAAATTGTTGGGGTTCAAAGTTGCTGTTAAGGAAAAAAATATGTATACACTCTATATTCTTTCGGTAAGCCTCGCTAGCGTTGTACGGTAAAGTTCGCCACCGGACATGGCTCAAATGAAAGGTAATAACTTGGGGAAGGCCACACTGAAATGAATTTTTGGGAGTTAGGCCCATTCGGAAATTGTTGGGGTTCAAAGTTGCTGTTAAGGAAAAAAATATGTATACACTCTATATTCTTTCGGTAAGCCTCGCTAGCGCTGTACGGTAAAGTTCGCCACCGGACATGGCTCAAATGAAAGGTAATAACTTGGGGAAGGCCACACTGAAATGAATTTTTGGGAGTTAGGCCCATTCGGAAATTGTTGGGGTTCAAAGTTGCTGTTAAGGAAAAAAATATGTATACACTCTATATTCTTTCGGTAAGCCTCGCCAGCGCTGTACGGTAAAGTTCGCCACCGGACATGGCTCAAATGAAAGGTAATAACTTGGGGAAGGCCACACTGAAATGAATTTTTGGGAGTTAGGCCCATTCGGAAATTGTTGGGGTTCAAAGTTGCTGTTAAGGAAAAAAATATGTATACACTCTATATTCTTTCGGTAAGCCTCGCTAGCGTTGTACGGTAAAGTTCGCCACCGGACATGGCTCAAATGAAAGGTAATAACTTGGGGAAGGCCACACTGAAATGAATTTTTGGGAGTTAGGCCCATTCGGAAATTGTTGGGGTTCAAAGTTGCTGTTAAGGAAAAAAATATGTATACACTCTATATTCTTTCGGTAAGCCTCGCTAGCGCTGTACGGTAAAGTTCGCCACCGGACATGGCTCAAATGAAAGGTAATAACTTGGGGAAGGCCACACTGAAATGAATTTTTGGGAGTTAGGCCCATTCGGAAATTGTTGGGGTTCAAAGTTGCTGTTAAGGAAAAAAATATGTATACACTCTATATTCTTTCGGTAAGCCTCGCCAGCGCTGTACGGTAAAGTTCGCCACCGGACATGGCTCAAATGAAAGGTAATAACTTGGGGAAGGCCACACTGAAATGAATTTTTGGGAGTTAGGCCCATTCGGAAATTGTTGGGGTTCAAAGTTGCTGTTAAGGAAAAAAATATGTATACACTCTATATTCTTTCGGTAAGCCTCGCTAGCGTTGTACGGTAAAGTTCGCCACCGGACATGGCTCAAATGAAAGGTAATAACTTGGGGAAGGCCACACTGAAATGAATTTTTGGGAGTTAGGCCCATTCGGAAATTGTTGGGGTTCAAAGTTGCTGTTAAGGAAAAAAATATGTATACACTCTATATTCTTTCGGTAAGCCTCGCTAGCGCTGTACGGTAAAGTTCGCCACCGGACATGGCTCAAATGAAAGGTAATAACTTGGGGAAGGCCACACTGAAATGAATTTTTGGGAGTTAGGCCCATTCGGAAATTGTTGGGGTTCAAAGTTGCTGTTAAGGAAAAAAATATGTATACACTCTATATTCTTTCGGTAAGCCTCGCCAGCGCTGTACGGTAAAGTTCGCCACCGGACATGGCTCAAATGAAAGGTAATAACTTGGGGAAGGCCACACTGAAATGAATTTTTGGGAGTTAGGCCCATTCGGAAATTGTTGGGGTTCAAAGTTGCTGTTAAGGAAAAAAATATGTATACACTCTATATTCTTTCGGTAAGCCTCGCTAGCGTTGTACGGTAAAGTTCGCCACCGGACATGGCTCAAATGAAAGGTAATAACTTGGGGAAGGCCACACTGAAATGAATTTTTGGGAGTTAGGCCCATTCGGAAATTGTTGGGGTTCAAAGTTGCTGTTAAGGAAAAAAATATGTATACACTCTATATTCTTTCGGTAAGCCTCGCTAGCGCTGTACGGTAAAGTTCGCCACCGGACATGGCTCAAATGAAAGGTAATAACTTGGGGAAGGCCACACTGAAATGAATTTTTGGGAGTTAGGCCCATTCGGAAATTGTTGGGGTTCAAAGTTGCTGTTAAGGAAAAAAATATGTATACACTCTATATTCTTTCGGTAAGCCTCGCCAGCGCTGTACGGTAAAGTTCGCCACCGGACATGGCTCAAATGAAAGGTAATAACTTGGGGAAGGCCACACTGAAATGAATTTTTGGGAGTTAGGCCCATTCGGAAATTGTTGGGGTTCAAAGTTGCTGTTAAGGAAAAAAATATGTATACACTCTATATTCTTTCGGTAAGCCTCGCTAGCGTTGTACGGTAAAGTTCGCCACCGGACATGGCTCAAATGAAAGGTAATAACTTGGGGAAGGCCACACTGAAATGAATTTTTGGGAGTTAGGCCCATTCGGAAATTGTTGGGGTTCAAAGTTGCTGTTAAGGAAAAAAATATGTATACACTCTATATTCTTTCGGTAAGCCTCGCTAGCGCTGTACGGTAAAGTTCGCCACCGGACATGGCTCAAATGAAAGGTAATAACTTGGGGAAGGCCACACTGAAATGAATTTTTGGGAGTTAGGCCCATTCGGAAATTGTTGGGGTTCAAAGTTGCTGTTAAGGAAAAAAATATGTATACACTCTATATTCTTTCGGTAAGCCTCGCCAGCGCTGTACGGTAAAGTTCGCCACCGGACATGGCTCAAATGAAAGGTAATAACTTGGGGAAGGCCACACTGAAATGAATTTTTGGGAGTTAGGCCCATTCGGAAATTGTTGGGGTTCAAAGTTGCTGTTAAGGAAAAAAATATGTATACACTCTATATTCTTTCGGTAAGCCTCGCTAGCGTTGTACGGTAAAGTTCGCCACCGGACATGGCTCAAATGAAAGGTAATAACTTGGGGAAGGCCACACTGAAATGAATTTTTGGGAGTTAGGCCCATTCGGAAATTGTTGGGGTTCAAAGTTGCTGTTAAGGAAAAAAATATGTATACACTCTATATTCTTTCGGTAAGCCTCGCTAGCGCTGTACGGTAAAGTTCGCCACCGGACATGGCTCAAATGAAAGGTAATAACTTGGGGAAGGCCACACTGAAATGAATTTTTGGGAGTTAGGCCCATTCGGAAATTGTTGGGGTTCAAAGTTGCTGTTAAGGAAAAAAATATGTATACACTCTATATTCTTTCGGTAAGCCTCGCCAGCGCTGTACGGTAAAGTTCGCCACCGGACATGGCTCAAATGAAAGGTAATAACTTGGGGAAGGCCACACTGAAATGAATTTTTGGGAGTTAGGCCCATTCGGAAATTGTTGGGGTTCAAAGTTGCTGTTAAGGAAAAAAATATGTATACACTCTATATTCTTTCGGTAAGCCTCGCTAGCGTTGTACGGTAAAGTTCGCCACCGGACATGGCTCAAATGAAAGGTAATAACTTGGGGAAGGCCACACTGAAATGAATTTTTGGGAGTTAGGCCCATTCGGAAATTGTTGGGGTTCAAAGTTGCTGTTAAGGAAAAAAATATGTATACACTCTATATTCTTTCGGTAAGCCTCGCTAGCGCTGTACGGTAAAGTTCGCCACCGGACATGGCTCAAATGAAAGGTAATAACTTGGGGAAGGCCACACTGAAATGAATTTTTGGGAGTTAGGCCCATTCGGAAATTGTTGGGGTTCAAAGTTGCTGTTAAGGAAAAAAATATGTATACACTCTATATTCTTTCGGTAAGCCTCGCCAGCGCTGTACGGTAAAGTTCGCCACCGGACATGGCTCAAATGAAAGGTAATAACTTGGGGAAGGCCACACTGAAATGAATTTTTGGGAGTTAGGCCCATTCGGAAATTGTTGGGGTTCAAAGTTGCTGTTAAGGAAAAAAATATGTATACACTCTATATTCTTTCGGTAAGCCTCGCTAGCGTTGTACGGTAAAGTTCGCCACCGGACATGGCTCAAATGAAAGGTAATAACTTGGGGAAGGCCACACTGAAATGAATTTTTGGGAGTTAGGCCCATTCGGAAATTGTTGGGGTTCAAAGTTGCTGTTAAGGAAAAAAATATGTATACACTCTATATTCTTTCGGTAAGCCTCGCTAGCGCTGTACGGTAAAGTTCGCCACCGGACATGGCTCAAATGAAAGGTAATAACTTGGGGAAGGCCACACTGAAATGAATTTTTGGGAGTTAGGCCCATTCGGAAATTGTTGGGGTTCAAAGTTGCTGTTAAGGAAAAAAATATGTATACACTCTATATTCTTTCGGTAAGCCTCGCCAGCGCTGTACGGTAAAGTTCGCCACCGGACATGGCTCAAATGAAAGGTAATAACTTGGGGAAGGCCACACTGAAATGAATTTTTGGGAGTTAGGCCCATTCGGAAATTGTTGGGGTTCAAAGTTGCTGTTAAGGAAAAAAATATGTATACACTCTATATTCTTTCGGTAAGCCTCGCTAGCGTTGTACGGTAAAGTTCGCCACCGGACATGGCTCAAATGAAAGGTAATAACTTGGGGAAGGCCACACTGAAATGAATTTTTGGGAGTTAGGCCCATTCGGAAATTGTTGGGGTTCAAAGTTGCTGTTAAGGAAAAAAATATGTATACACTCTATATTCTTTCGGTAAGCCTCGCTAGCGCTGTACGGTAAAGTTCGCCACCGGACATGGCTCAAATGAAAGGTAATAACTTGGGGAAGGCCACACTGAAATGAATTTTTGGGAGTTAGGCCCATTCGGAAATTGTTGGGGTTCAAAGTTGCTGTTAAGGAAAAAAATATGTATACACTCTATATTCTTTCGGTAAGCCTCGCCAGCGCTGTACGGTAAAGTTCGCCACCGGACATGGCTCAAATGAAAGGTAATAACTTGGGGAAGGCCACACTGAAATGAATTTTTGGGAGTTAGGCCCATTCGGAAATTGTTGGGGTTCAAAGTTGCTGTTAAGGAAAAAAATATGTATACACTCTATATTCTTTCGGTAAGCCTCGCTAGCGTTGTACGGTAAAGTTCGCCACCGGACATGGCTCAAATGAAAGGTAATAACTTGGGGAAGGCCACACTGAAATGAATTTTTGGGAGTTAGGCCCATTCGGAAATTGTTGGGGTTCAAAGTTGCTGTTAAGGAAAAAAATATGTATACACTCTATATTCTTTCGGTAAGCCTCGCTAGCGCTGTACGGTAAAGTTCGCCACCGGACATGGCTCAAATGAAAGGTAATAACTTGGGGAAGGCCACACTGAAATGAATTTTTGGGAGTTAGGCCCATTCGGAAATTGTTGGGGTTCAAAGTTGCTGTTAAGGAAAAAAATATGTATACACTCTATATTCTTTCGGTAAGCCTCGCCAGCGCTGTACGGTAAAGTTCGCCACCGGACATGGCTCAAATGAAAGGTAATAACTTGGGGAAGGCCACACTGAAATGAATTTTTGGGAGTTAGGCCCATTCGGAAATTGTTGGGGTTCAAAGTTGCTGTTAAGGAAAAAAATATGTATACACTCTATATTCTTTCGGTAAGCCTCGCTAGCGTTGTACGGTAAAGTTCGCCACCGGACATGGCTCAAATGAAAGGTAATAACTTGGGGAAGGCCACACTGAAATGAATTTTTGGGAGTTAGGCCCATTCGGAAATTGTTGGGGTTCAAAGTTGCTGTTAAGGAAAAAAATATGTATACACTCTATATTCTTTCGGTAAGCCTCGCTAGCGCTGTACGGTAAAGTTCGCCACCGGACATGGCTCAAATGAAAGGTAATAACTTGGGGAAGGCCACACTGAAATGAATTTTTGGGAGTTAGGCCCATTCGGAAATTGTTGGGGTTCAAAGTTGCTGTTAAGGAAAAAAATATGTATACACTCTATATTCTTTCGGTAAGCCTCGCCAGCGCTGTACGGTAAAGTTCGCCACCGGACATGGCTCAAATGAAAGGTAATAACTTGGGGAAGGCCACACTGAAATGAATTTTTGGGAGTTAGGCCCATTCGGAAATTGTTGGGGTTCAAAGTTGCTGTTAAGGAAAAAAATATGTATACACTCTATATTCTTTCGGTAAGCCTCGCTAGCGTTGTACGGTAAAGTTCGCCACCGGACATGGCTCAAATGAAAGGTAATAACTTGGGGAAGGCCACACTGAAATGAATTTTTGGGAGTTAGGCCCATTCGGAAATTGTTGGGGTTCAAAGTTGCTGTTAAGGAAAAAAATATGTATACACTCTATATTCTTTCGGTAAGCCTCGCTAGCGCTGTACGGTAAAGTTCGCCACCGGACATGGCTCAAATGAAAGGTAATAACTTGGGGAAGGCCACACTGAAATGAATTTTTGGGAGTTAGGCCCATTCGGAAATTGTTGGGGTTCAAAGTTGCTGTTAAGGAAAAAAATATGTATACACTCTATATTCTTTCGGTAAGCCTCGCCAGCGCTGTACGGTAAAGTTCGCCACCGGACATGGCTCAAATGAAAGGTAATAACTTGGGGAAGGCCACACTGAAATGAATTTTTGGGAGTTAGGCCCATTCGGAAATTGTTGGGGTTCAAAGTTGCTGTTAAGGAAAAAAATATGTATACACTCTATATTCTTTCGGTAAGCCTCGCTAGCGTTGTACGGTAAAGTTCGCCACCGGACATGGCTCAAATGAAAGGTAATAACTTGGGGAAGGCCACACTGAAATGAATTTTTGGGAGTTAGGCCCATTCGGAAATTGTTGGGGTTCAAATTTTGTAGGTTTTTACCATACATTTTTTGGGACAGGTGGGGGCTTTCCATAAATATTTCTATTGATATTTTTTAAATGTTTCTAGCGTTTAGGTTATATTTCTATTATTTTAAGAAATATTGTATATAAAATACATCTTTAATGTTGTTTAATTGATAAAAACTATATTTTACATAAAGACAATTATGCAACTTACATAAGGGATTATATTCGAGGACAACGAGAATTTACGACAGCTTGAAGGGGTCATAAAACGATTTCCTACGTACTTTTTCACTCCTTTTAACTCTCAATATTTATGATTTTCAAAATAAGTTTGAATATTGAACCGACTGCTCACAGCTAGTTGGGTATAGAATATCGAACCGGCGACTAACTGCACATATATTAGTTATGTAGAAACTAGATATTTCTATACACATTAACACCAATATGCCGGATTTAGAAAGCAAGCTAGTGAGTGCTTTCAGTTACTGACGTCATTTGTGTTGGTTTGTTCAACGTTCACTTCTAAGGCTGAACATCTGTGGTCATTTAGACGTTTAAAAATTAATACATTTATCGTATTGGTAGCTAGAATTTCGAAAAAGAAGTGGCTGCTATCATTATTGGTATTTAAAACTAAAAAATCCTTTGAGAATCACTACAAGTCGTGAAATTGTCGAATTCCGCTCTTAAATTACATTTAACTTAGATTTTGAGATTTTTGGAACGTTCGAGTCTGTTGTAGATTTGAGGTTTTTAGACATATCATCAAAATTGGCTGCTGGAAAAATGTGGCTGCTATCTTGATTGGCTGCTAAAAGTGGCTGCCAGCTTGAGTCTAGTGAAATGGAAATAACTTTTGATGAAATTACTAAGGCCGTTAAAATGTTGAAACTTGATAAATCCCCCTCCATAACATGATATATCTGTTCATAAACTTAAGGGACTTTATAAAATCAAAACAGGTGAAAAGTATGTACAGTATTGTAAACTCGGAAACACATAAATGAAATGCAACAGGTAAATACTGGTTAACGTCACTAGACGAAAAATATGATACAGGGGCCGTATGCATAAAGCTACTTAAGTTAAGATTTTCCTTAGTAAACACTTAAGTTAAGGAAACTCCGCCCTTTTTACCTAAGTGGTATGCATAAAAAATCTTAAACTAAGTATTTCCTTAGTAAAATCTTAGTTATTTTAAGTCACGCCCACAAAACTTAAGTGATATGCATAAAACCCCTTAAACTAAGAAAACGCCTAAGAATATACTTAAGTCTAAGGTACCTATAGAGCTACCTTAAATTTTCAAAAATAGTTAAAAATCAGTCGAAAGTATGCTTTTTTGCAGAACATTATTAGATTAGCTACCATTTAATTTATTAATAATTATATCAGTAATATTTCGTTTGTTTATTGCTAAATATTAACGATGATTGTAATTTTCTTAAAATCACGTATAATCAACAAATCAAGAGATAACAGAGGGTAGTTATATAACTTCATTCTACCCTTATTTCTCAATCTCGTTGTTGTGTATACCGTATGTGTTTACTCTTTACGTGCATGTGTACACAAATAAATTTGAACGTTGAATTGTTATAATACACCGCGTGGTATCAATTGTAACCGTTAGTAAACAGTATGAAGGAAGGAAGAGATGAGAAACTTCGGGCATGCAATACCCTGTTTTCTGTGTGTGTGTGTCGGGGGGAGCATCATTTGAATTTTCAATTATTTAGTTTTATTCTAAAGATTTAAGACCTACCAAGAGGCTGATTTCAGGGGGCATGAACCTCCATTTTGTTGAAACAATTTGGTTGATTGTTTAGGGAATCACTGGAGCGGCCCCCTCTTATGGCAGTCAGTGGCCCCAATCCCTTATGAAAATTTCTGGATCCGCCACTGCTACCCCATGGAATTCGAAGTTTATATAACGTATTTATGATACTTAAACCGTATTAAATGATTTTTCATATTTCCTTATATATTCAGTGATATACTGCTGTTAACGAAAATATTGCTAAGTACGCTAAGATGTTGATAATACCTTACCGTAAACATATGAATCTAATAATGTGTTTTAGTAAAGATTGTAGGACTTTTGAAAAATGCCCTAGTTTTTATATGGATTCGTGGAAAATTGATCCTAGCCCCCTTTTTTGTTGTTGTAAAAGGTAAGTGATAAAAATGTTTATTTCAAATCGAAATAGATTTTTAAAACCCCAAAAGAAAATGTAAGCAGAGGGTCTGGAAGGGGAGACGGTGGTTATAGTAAAATTTTTATTAAAGAAAAAAAATTATAAAATTATTTATAAGCACATGCTTACAATGCTACAATGCGCCATTGAAACCTTTATCATGTTTTGTTAGAGTTTAAAACATATTGTTGTCTCCAGAAAATATTACATCCATGAAATCTGAATTAAAGATTAAGTAGGGGAAAATTTTGGATTACAAATATTGTTTTTTCTTCCCATGCTCATCCATCAAAACGTCAACCTTTTCTCTTATGCGCCATTTTTTCATCTGTTTCAACATTGTACTATGTTACGTACTATTGAATTGTTTTACATACCAATATCAATTTAACCCCAACTCTTGGACCTAAATTTGAAAACATTGATGATAAAAGTAAAGTTTATCTATATAAAAAACTTAAAAAGGATTGCAAACTAGAATCTTATCTAAATATATCTAATTTTCAGATAAGGAGATTGATCACTAAATTTAGACTAAGTGATCACTCCCTCTTAATTGAAAAGGCGAGATATTTTAAAATCCCAAGAGAGGAACGACTTTGTCATAAATGTAAAATACTAGAGGATGAGAAAGATTTTTTACTCTATTGTGATTATAATTAAACAATAAGAAATGCCTTTTTTGAACACATATGTACTGAAAATAATAACTTTAATAATTTAAATGAAGAAGAAAAAATTCATTATTTACTAAATCCATCAACGCCTTTACAAACAAATAAGTTAGGATCCTTCTTGAAAAAGTCATTAGAACTGAGGGCAGGGGACTCTTAACAGCTTGTTTGTTTTTATAAATTGTGATGCTGTTTTTATTGTGTTTGTTTGAAATGTATGTATATATGTTTATTGTGTTAATACATGTTGGTCACAAACTGTAAAGTTTATACGACAATAAAATATTTGATTTGATTTGTATTCGGATGAGTACATGTGATGAGCTAATATATATCATACGGTAATTAGAGAAAGGTTCCGATTTAAGTATTCCTTTATTAAGTGAAGACTTAAGTAAGTTTATGCATACGAATTAAGAATTTTACTTAACCAAGGGAATTCTTAGTGAAATCTAAGTTTAAGGAACACTGAAGTTAAGATGTTTTATGCATACGGGCCCAGACTTTTTATATGTTCTTGTTCGGACTTTAGAGGATTTGGGCAAATAAAAATGTCTAAATATTATAAAAAAAACTTTTGACTTCTTGGACTGACTTGCAGAAAACTCAAAAATCCGTAACGAAAGAGGACCTTATAGAAGAAAATATATTAGGCAATTGTAAATTCAAGTTCAAGGGTCATGCTTTATATTATGCAAATTTTGCCTCCAGTGGAAAAAAAATAAAAGATATATGGGACCTAAATAAAAAATCCTTTAAAACTTCTCTCGAAATTTTTAACAAGCTAAAAGATAAAAAGATTTGGATAGCACAATATAGCCGCATTAAAGCTTCGTTAACGTCTGAACAAATTGACCTTTTAAAAACCGACACTATTGTGCAAAGTAATTCTGATAGACCTATGAAAATAATAAATTCTTGCCAATTAAGAAAAAATGGAGTTGTCGTTGATGCCAAAAAATTGTGCCTTAAAGATATTATATACTTTTGAGAAAATAATACAACTCCAAATAGTCAGTTTAAGTGGAATTTACATTTTGGGAAGGAACTACCATGGGGAGATATTTGGGACAATTTAAATAAGAAGTTTGGCGGGAAATTTTTGAGAAAATATGGGAATTTTGTTCAAAATTGAGTATCGGAAAATTACAAAAATCGGAACTGAGTATCATTCTGGGTGTCATAAATGCAGATACATCTTATTTTAAATTCTAGATACGGTACTTCTTTACTCGAAATGGGTTATTTGGAAAACTAGAAACATTGCAAAATATCAAAAGAAAGGGATAACTAAATCGAGGATTTTGAATATGATAAAACCTGAAATGGAATTTTTGTTCAAATCTTTTAAACAAAATACGAACAATGAAGCCTTTTCTACTATGTGTGAGACTTTTTGTATATAACTACCCAGTATATTTTTGCGTGGTCAGGCCAGTGTAATGACCACTTCAATACTGAATGAATTATCATATACATTGCAATCAACTCCCTCTATGTACTATTTATTTTCAATTGTGTATATAAACCATGTCTATTATATACTTGTTACAAGGACAAGTTGTATCAACAGGTACATATTATAAGCAAATATTTACTCACCATATCTTTGAAATAACTCCTTTTTGGGAAACAAAATTATAAATCCTACTTTTTATGAATGAATTTACGAAAGCCTATTAGGGTCATAAAAAAAATATTTTTATCTCGTAATTACGAGAAAACTATCTCGTAATTACGCGAGAATTATCTCGTAATTACGCGATAATTATCGCGTAATTACGAGATAATCATTTTTTTATCTCGTAATTACGAGATAATTATCGCGTAATTACGATATAAGATTTTTATCTCGTAATTACGAGATCGCGTAATTACGAGATAATTATCGCGTAATAACGAGATAACTATCACGTAATTACGAGATAATCATTTTTGTTATCTCGTAATTACGAGATAATTATCGCGTAATTACGAGAAAACTATCGCGTAATTACGAGATAAAAATTCATTTGGCCAAGTAGATTAAGAGGAGAAAGATTTTTGTAAAAGATTAAAAAAATTCACTTAATTGCAGAAATGACTTTTAAAGGCAATAACTCCTTAAGGGGTCAATTGACAATTTTGGTCATTTGACTTATTTGTAGATCTCACTTGGCTAAACATTTTTGCTGCTACAGTTTATATC
The DNA here is from genome assembly GCF_021869535.1 of Mytilus californianus. Classification (NCBI taxonomy): domain Eukaryota; kingdom Metazoa; phylum Mollusca; class Bivalvia; order Mytilida; family Mytilidae; genus Mytilus; species Mytilus californianus. Next base: position 131,011,267 of record NW_026262679.1, on the reverse strand, counting down.
TTTCTATTATAATATTCAAGATAATAACCAAAAACTGAAAAATAATCATTAGAATTATTCAGGGGCAGCATCCCAAAAACGGGAAGTCTGATTCGTCTGAAAATTTTTACCCTGTCATATTTGCTCTAAATGCTTTAGTTTCAGAGATATAAACCATAAACTACATTTTACCCCCCCCCCCCCCCCCCCCTTTTTCCCCATGTTCTATTTTTAGCCATGGTGGCTATCTTGGTTTGTGGGCGGGGTCTTTGGATACATTTTTTTTAAACTAGAAACCCTAAGGATGATTAAGGCCAAGTTTGGTTCAATTTGGCCAAGTGGTTTCAGAGGACGAGTCTTTTGTAGACGAAAAGCGCGTCTGAGGTACAAAATTTCAATCCTGGTATCTATGATGAGTTTATTGTTAATCAGCTATATTTACAAAAACGTATATTAAAAATACCGTACCCCAAAGCACATTGAAAAAGGGGGGAAGTCCATAAAAACTGACAAAATCAAACGTTACATGTATCAATAAACGGATCGAGCGAAAAACAACCATCATATTCTTGACTTAGTACAGACATTTTCCGAAGAAAATGGTGGGTAAAACATGGTTTTACAGCTAACTAAATCCCCCACTTATTGACCTACAAGTTTTTTAAAGCAGCAGACTGCAAAAAGAAATTGCACGAAGACCTTTAGTATTAAAATAAATGAAAATCTTATTATAAACTACTTCCAAAAATAAAATGTATGCATTAAAGAGAGATGGAAACTCAATCCCTTCGATCAAGAGTCGTTGTGTTACTGAACGGAATATTCGCAGAGAACAGAAAGTATACCTTTAGGGTCACAAAAACAGCATTATTGTGAAACCAAACATCAAATATCGGAAGTTTAATGTTTAAAGGCCATAAAACACACATCTTGGAACTAAGTTCTTTGAACTATAAAACAGCATGGACCTTCAAACAAATAACTAGCTTTACAAGATATTCAGAACTCATTAGCTTTGTTATTATTACAACCATCCGAATTCTAATGTCAAGATCAAAAATGGACAATGATCACTTTTAATCCTAGATCTAGTCAGAACAAGTCTAGGGATAATTTTATTCGCAATTTCAGAAAAATGTGCCTTGTGTTAAAAATTGAAACTAAAATAACATTCGTTTTGTAACTTTTTAGCTGCTAGTGGCTTAGAATTCAGGAAAGTAAATTGGAAGCTTTAAAATGTGTCTGATTCAAAAATGAGATACATTGGTGGCCATTTTGAAAATGATCGCCAGTTTGATTTTATGAAAAATGAGACAACAACTTCAAATCTGCATTATTTCTGTGTGCACACCACGTTTTCCGTGTTCCATGAATAACCTCCATCAGGTACGCTCGCGATCAAAATGTTTTAAAGCAAAAGATATAAAACTTTTGAGAGCATACACACCAAAAGACTATTGATTTAAAACATCAATGCAAATTTGAGTATTCATTGTTAAAAATGAGACTCTCGAAAATGCACTATACGATTTTGCAACGACCGGATAATAATTAACTTGCACAAAATAGACCGAATTTACACAAGTTTGTATAGTCTTCTTTTACGCATAATTAACTCATCATGTCGTTATAACACACTTATCTTATCCACTGTTTACCTTAGGCTTATTTATTTCCTAATTCTTATTTTTGTAATTCCGAAAAAAAAAGCATTTTAAGTACGATATTTATAATATTTTTATAACTTGCATTGACATAAATTGTCTCTGCATTCTGTTTTTTACATAAGCATCAGGTACGAAATGCAATCGATTTTGGATTGCATGCATAATTTTTTCAAATAGATTATTTCTCTACTGTAAGGGGTACAATGTAAGGAGGAACGTAGTATACTTTCATCTATAATAATTGAATTGTCATCATTCGTATTAGTAATCAGATGCAAGGTTTTTTTTAGATCGTAGCTTCTTTTTTAATGCTTGACTTAAAATCCTCAAAACACGGAAAACCAGATTTGGAAATTGTGCATATATGGAAGTACAAATCTTGACAATGGTTAATGGTTTTGTCCTTGCAAGGATTTGATGTTGATGGTAGATCCTTGGTACTCTCTGTTAAAAACATTTTTCCAGACTAGAGGCGATATAGAGAAGGACATTTTGTTTTGATCAATGTATATAACAAAAAAGTTTGTCGGCTGAAAACACTTTGTGGATTTTTGTACTATTACATTACTGACTCATTTTTGTCGAGCCTGCGACTTTTGTCGCAAAAGCGAGACAAAGCGATCCTACATTCCGTCGTCGTCGTCGGCGGCGGCGGCGGCGGCGTCCACAAATATTCGCTCTGTGGTTAACGTTTTTGAAATTTTAATAACTTTCTTAAACTATCCTGGATTTCTACCAAACTTGGACAGAAGCTTGTTTATGATCATGAGAGAGTATGCAGAAGTAAATTTTGTAAAAACAAAATCCTGTTTATCCGTATTTTATGTAGCTCTTCAACTGTTTCGGTACTTATACATCCCTCGGATTTCAAATGTTTGGCATTGAGCGTTCCTGATGAAGGTAAATCGAGAAAAGCGCTTCGGACGCATGAAATTATTAAACGTGTTGTTTTCAATTTTTTACTTATAAATTGACAAGTTTTTCGGCCAGTTAACATTACACTCACTCTGTGGTTAAAGTTTTAAAAATTTTAATAACTTTCTTAAAATATCCTGGATTTCTACCGAACTTGGACAGAAGCTTTTTTACGATCATAAGATAGTATCCTGAAGTAAATTTTGTAAAAAGAAATCCTGTTTATTCGTATTTTACTTATAAATGGACTTAGTTTTTTCTGCCAGTTAACATTACATTCACTCTGTGGTTAAAGTTTATAAATTTTAATAACTTTCTTAAAATATCCTGGATTTCTACCAAACTTGGACAGAAGCTTGTTTATGATCAAAAGATAGTATCTAGAAGGAAATATTGTAAAAAATTATTTCCTGTTTTTTCGTATATTACTTATAAATGGACTTAGTTTTTCTGCCAGTTACCATTACATTCACTCTGTGGTTAAAGTTTTAAAAATTTTAATAACTTTCTTAAAATATCCTGGATTTCTACCAAACTTGGACAGAAGCTTGTTTATGATCATGAGATAGTATCCAGAAGTAAATTTTGTAAAAACAAAATCCTGTTTATCCGTATTTTATGTAGCTCTTCAACTGTTTCGGTACTTATACATCCCTCGGATGTCAAATGTTTGGCTTTGAGCGTTCCTGATGAAGGTAAATCGAGAAAAGCGCTTCGGACGCATGAAATTATTAAACGTGTTGTTTTCAATTTTTTACTTATAAATTGACAAGTTTTTCGGCCAGTTAACATTACACTCACTCTGTGGTTAAAGTTTTAAAAATTTTAATAACTTTCTTAAAATATCCTGGATTTCTACCTAACTTGGACAGAAGCTTTTTTATGATCATAAGATAGTATCCTGAAGTAAATTTTGTAAAAAGAAATCCTGTTTATTCGTATTTTACTTATAAATGGACTTAGTTTTTTCTGCCAGTTAACATTACATTCACTCTGTGGTTAAAGTTAATAAATTTTAATAACTTTCTTAAACTATCCTGGATTTCTACCAAACTTGGACAGAAGCTTGTTTATGATCAAAAGATAGTATCTAGAAGGAAATTTTGTAAAAATTTATTTCCTGTTTTTTCGTATATTACTTATAAATGGACTTAGTTTTTCTGCCAGTTAACATTACATTCCCTCTGTGGTTAAAGTTTTAAAAATTTTAATAACTTTCTTAAACTACGCTGGATTTGTACCAAACTTGGACAGAAGCTTGTTTATGATCATGAGATAGTATCCAGAAGTAAATTTTGTAAAAACAAAATCCTGTTTATCCGTATTTTATGTAGCTCTTCAACTGTTTCGGTACTTATACATCCCTCGGATTTCAAATGTTTGGCATTGAGCGTTCCTGATGAAGGTAAATCGAGTAAAGCGCTTCGGACGCATGAAATTATTAAACGTGTTGTTTTCAATTTTTTACTTATAAATTGACAAGTTTTTCGGCCAGTTAACATTACACTCACTCTGTGGTTAAAGTTTTAAAAATTTTAATAACTTTCTTAAAATATCCTGGATTTCTACCGAACTTGGACAGAAGCTTTTTTACGATCATAAGATAGTATCCTGAAGTAAATTTTGTAAAAAGAAATCCTGTTTATTCGTATTTTACTTATAAATGGACTTAGTTTTTTCTGCCAGTTAACATTACATTCACTCTGTGGTTAAAGTTTATAAATTTTAATAACTTTCTTAAACTATCCTGGATTTCTACCGAACTTGGACAGAAGCTTGTTTATGATCAAAAGATAGTATCTAGAAGGAAATTTTGTAAAAAATTATTTCCTGTTTTTTCGTATATTACTTATAAATGGACTTAGTTTTTCTGCCAGTTAACATTACATTCACTCTGTGGTTAAAGTTTTAAAAATTTTAATAACTTTCTTAAAATATCCTGGATTTCTACCAAACTTGGACAGAAGCTTGTTTATGATCATGAGATAGTATCCAGAAGTAAATTTTGTAAAAACAAAATCCTGTTTATCCGTATTTTATGTAGCTCTTCAACTGTTTCGGTACTTATACATCCCTCGGATGTCAAATGTTTGGCTTTGAGCGTTCCTGATAAAGGTAAATCGAGAAAAGTGCTTCGGACGCATGAAATTATTAAACGTGTTGTTTTCAATTTTTTACTTATAAATTGACAAGTTTTTCGGCCAGTTAACATTACACTCACTCTGTGGTTAAAGTTTTAAAAATTTTAATAACTTTCTTAAAATATCCTGGATTTCTACCTTACTTGGACAGAAGCTTTTTTATGATCATAAGATAGTATCCTGAAGTAAATTTTGTAAAAAGAAATCCTGTTTATTCGTATTTTACTTATAAATGGACTTAGTTTTTTCTGCCAGTTAACATTACATTCACTCTGTGGTTAAAGTTAATAAATTTAAATAACTTTCTTAAACTATCCTGGATTTCTACCAAACTTGGACAGAAGCTTGTTTATGATCAAAAGATAGTATCTAGAAGTAAATTTTGTAAAAACAAATCCTGTTTATCCGTATTTTACTTACAAATGGACTTAGTTTTTCTGCCAGTTAACATACCATTCACTCTGTGGTTAAAGTTTTAAAAATTTTAATAACTTTCTTAAACTATCCAGTTGACCAAACTTGGACAGAAGCTTGTTTATGATCAAAAGATAGTATCTAGAAGGAAATTTTGTAAAAATTTATTTCCTGTTTTTCCCTATTTTACTTATAAATGGACTTAGTTTTTTCTGCCAGTTAACATTACCAACAGTCTGCAGTTAAAGTTTTTAAAATATTTATTAGATTCATAAACCATCCTGGATTTTGACCAAACTTGGACAGAAGCTTCTTACAATTAAAAGATAGTATCTAGAGGAAAATTTTTAATAATTTTTTCCCCATTTTTGTTGAGCCTGCGACTAACAGCAAATGAATGCGAGACACTAGGTTCCGCGGAACCCTTACGAATTTTTAATATCTTATAACCCACATCTTCTTTAAATCCAATGATTAACACAAATGGCTTTTCATAATATTTTCTACATTTTCTACATGAGTATTAATGATTTATTATCTTTTAGGAGACGTGCGAAATTCTTCAGGAAAACTAGAGATATTGTACAACAGCGAATGGGGAACAGTTTGTAGAGACAATTTTGGCGAAATCGAGGCTACAGTGGCTTGCAAGCAGCTTGGTTACAGGTGATGCACACTTAACTTACATGATTTTTTTCAAATTGTCCAAATATTGTTTAAAGAGATAAATATATGCATGATTACCATTTTGTCGAATATACGATTATCCCTGTTACAAAGTAAATTTAGTTGACTTTGGCACAATTTCATTTACGATTCTATGTATTGTTATCAGACGTATATAATCAGAATGTATGTGTAAATATTAACTACATTTGACATATCCGGTAGACTTAATCAGAATTCAACATATAAACTGATCCAAAAGTATATCAATATTAATCTTTTTTATCAGAAAAGGGGATATTCTTGAAACATCAGGAAAAACTGATACTTTACGGATATGGTTGGACAATTTGAGATGCAATGGAGGGGAAACTAAATTAATCAATTGTTCACATGACGAATGGGGAAAACATACTTGCAGTCATTGCAATGTTGCTGGATTTAGTTGCTCTGAAACACAAGGTGTGTATGCCTTTCTTGTTAATAATGATAGTAAGTTATGAATAGTGAGTTAAAAATATTAGCAATCCCCCCGTAGGCTCAACAAGTCACTATGTACTATGTTAACGATGGATTTGGCTTCTTTTTTTATCCTTTCTGTTCTTATAGCTCTGTACATGTTTCGGTTTTAAAACATCCTTGGCTTTCACATTTTTGGCTTTCAGTATTCCTGATGCAGGTAAACTTAGAAAGGCGCTTTTAGCGCATAACATTTACAAAGTGGTTTTTGTTTATATAAGGAGACAATGATCGGTTGTAATAAAACAATCATAATTTCATTTGCTCATTATATTTTCGTTGAAAGTGCGAATTCTGATATGCATGACTTGACCGTTTTGCGATTCCAAAGTCATATTCATTAGCAGAACTCCTGAAGTCATAACTTTCTGTTCTCCTTAAAGTATGGCTACTGTAGATTTGTTAAGATACGAACATGCTTATTATATGCTTCAAACTAATTTCTTATTGAAAACCTAGCATGCCTTAGGCTAGGCATCTTAATAATTGTATATAAAGCTAAAGAACAAAGTTGACTGTACTCAGCTCCCTGTTATTATCGAAATGAAAAAAGGGTTTACCCAAAATACTACCCCGTTGCAAGCGATCAAGGATTGTAAATATTAGCATATGAACCCTGGGGATATCGTTTTTCGTAATTCCATGTGTCTTATAAGAGACAGCTGTTTATTATTAAAAACCGTATATTGACTTTCGAATGACTGAATCTTTTATTCGCATAAACTAAATACAAAGTTACAGAGATGGTACATATATATATATATATATATATATAATATATACAACTCGTCTAAATGATATATATATATATATATATACATAAATAGACTAACTACATGCATGCGTGAAGTACTACATGTAAGTTTAACTTGGAGGACATACTTTCAAATTAATAGTTTTAATAGATTTACACAGTTTTTCTAATTGTACAGTATTTGTAGAATTGAATAAAACATTAAATTTTTATGTTTTTGGATTTTTCCAAAATTATTAGATAACAAATTTGTTCTATCTGTTTTAAGTGCTTCGCAAGTCATAATGTAGTGGCATTCGTCACCAATGTCAGTTGAGTCACAAAGATGGCATACTCTATCGACTCTTGCAAGACCCTGTCATCTTCCCGTCTCAAGTGGCAATCGGTGACTACCACATCTAAACTTGCACAATGTATACAAATGGTTATTTGATAAAATATTTCTCAAACTTAATTTCTGTCTTAAAGATTCTTTAACACAACCCTTTTGGTGAAGCATCTATATTTTTACAAACATGACTGTTTATATTTATCTTGCAATTTTTGTTCAACACTTTTTGATATCCATTTATCAGCAAATTGCATATGCCATATGCTTGACAATCCACAGCTGTCTAGAATATTTTTGATATAAACAAGTCACTTGTTTTCATATCCGTACATAATAAAATTGATGATTAAAGTTTATATAGTAAACAAGATATTTTACTTTCATAGGTCCTGAGTATTTCTTTTATTAATTTTTTTTTCGTCGTTGAGTTGATTGGAACTGTATTTGTGATAAAGCACAATATGTGTATTTTAATTAATGTGCAATGACCGGAAAGAAAAAGGAAAGAAAAATGTTTATACTTTATAATAACGATTTATCCATCTACATGAGATAAAATCATGATTCTGATGAAACGTAAGTACAATTTATATTCTTATTATAATTTTTTCCTCAATAGGTAGATCATTATATAAAGAATATGCCATATGATTTTGACCACAACCATGAGCTGGTGACACCCTGTGATGTTTTTTTCTGACAAAAATATTTGCTGGCATACTTTCAAATTAAGGATTTATATTTCCCCCGGCAACGATACTATGGGGTATTCTGGTTTTTTTTTTGTTATTTCATCAGTCTATTCATCCGTCCAGTATATGGAAAACGTTTATGGTTAAAATAGTTTTCCATGTAGTTTTGACATCATCTGGATCAACTTGAAACTTAGTACACATACTCATTATGATGTGAAAAGTAAAATAACAAAAATACCGGACTTTAAATAATATAATATTTACAGGTATGGTGTGCTTGTTCATGTGAGAATTTCTCATATTAATACACCTTTAAAATTTCATGTTTGGTTAAATTTCTTCAAAATACTGGTCTGGTCATCTATTTTGTATATTGCCCTTTCACACTTTTTTAAACTGCTCGGTTTTCTTACATATATTTCGATGTGCCCCGTGTTGTCTATCATTTGTTGTTTAGTTTTAAATGTATTGTCTATCATTTGTTGTTTCAAAATTATTGATCTTTTGTTGTGCAATGTATGACAAATATATGTTCAAAAAACTCGCCCGTAATTATAAATTATGTAATTCATTGACCGCTCCCGACATGTGTAACTTCAAGGCATATTTTTATCAATAGTACCGCTTAAGTCGACGCTAGGGGCCGTCTTGACCTTGTTGTAGGGTATGAATGATTCGTTCATTGTTGAAGACCCTACATCAACTGTCAAGATGAAGAACAGGAATAAAAGCCCTGTTCATTGATGATTTTCTATGTTTTCTATGTATTGTGTGCGATTTTGTCCCATGTACATTTAGTGATTTACTCCATATCCTTTCATTTTCTATTTAAGGAAAATTCAAATTGGAAAGTCCCTTATTAAATGGAAAAGTCAAAAGCTCAAACACATCAAACAAATGCATAAACGACTGTCATATTCCTGGCTTTGTACAGGCATTTCCTTATGTAGAAAATGGTGGATTAAACCTAGTTTTATAGCTAGCTAAACTGATTGACACCATATTTGTTACGTTTGGGGGACGTGTGTTTCAACAAACAATGGGCATTCCTATGCGAACCTACTGTGCCCCATTTCTTACCGTCTTGTTCCTTTATGCATATGAGGCTGATTTCATACAGGAATTTCTTAGGAATGAAGAAAAGAAGATTATGTTGAACGCATCTATCCCATCGAACTTGAGATAAAGGATACAACAGATACTTTTAAGTCTGCCTCATATCTTGACTAACATCTAGAAATTGACAATGAGGGTCGGTTGAAAACAAAGCTTTACGCCAAAAGTAATGATTTAAGCTTCCCAATTGTGAACTTTCCATTTCTTTGTACCAACTTTCCAGCAGCGCCTGCTTACGGAGTATATATCATCCACTTGAAACGATAATCCAGGGCTTGTATTTCCTATAATGATTTCCTTGATACAGGGTTGCTGCTCACAAGAAAGCTATCAAACCAAAAGTTCCAAGAGGTGAAGTTCACCCCTTCGTAAATATTACGTACGCCATCAAGAGTTGGTTGACCGTTATGGATAACTGTTTCAAAGCTAATGGTAGCGGATATGTTTCTAATGTCGTAACTACAAAAGCGCCCTTTTTGTCCTGAATGTGACCTACCGAATTAGACTTATTACCGGTTCTTTACTAACATGAGCAATATGACGGGTACCACATGTAGAGCAGTTACTGTTTTGTGTACTATTGTTTGTCTGTTTGTCTGTTGGTTTTTTCCTTTTTTAGCTATGGCGTTGTCTGTTTATTTTCGACTTATGAGTTTAAATGCCCCTTTGGTATCTTTGTCCTCTCCTTTATCAAACATGGACGAAGCAGGAAAGGTTATTAATTTACAAAGAAAAATAAAAGAACAACTGTAACACGAAATTAAGATGATAAACAACGTTAGTACCTAGAATCTATACTTCAACAACATCATGTATTTCTTGTGAAGTTGATACAGAATATTTATCACCAAAGTCTTGGTATCTTCCGAGGAAATGTTTTAAAAAAAGGACGAGACATTCTTCGACACATCCTCGGTTCATCAACTTCTGCTCGGACACTGGTGACGTTTTAAAGTCTGAGTAACAGAAAGTAAAACAACAAAATACCGAACTCCAAGGAAAATTCAAAACGGAAAGTCCGTAATCAAATGGCAAAATCAAAAACTCAACCGCATCAAACGAATGGATAACAATTGTCATATTCCTGACTTGGTACAGGCATTTTCTTATGTAGAAAATGGTAGATTAAACCTGGTTTTATAGCTAGCTAAACCTCTCACTTGTATGACAGTCGCATTACATTCCATATGATGCAAGCTCTTGAATACCGAATGAGTTGGGAAATGTATATCACATATGCAGGTGAAGTTTGTATATTGCTACTAAGGTGGGGGAAATTGATAATTTCAACATTAAAATCGTCTCGTTTGTCATAGATTCTGATACTGAGACGACCGCTTACGTCACATTCGTCATTCGAGATATAAGTCTAGAAATTAGGCAGAGGAAGCCGTGTCTGTTGTTTCATTTATTTCTAGTTCTGTAGGATATATTATTGGAACCCAATCAGAAAAGTTTGGATTGTTAATGGAAAGAACATCATCGAAATATCTGAATTCAAAATTAAATGATCTGGCTTCTTTGATCTTCATGTGTTTGACAAGTGTCTGGAGGAACTCCGACTCATATGAAAATAAGAAGAGGTCGACAAGGAGAGGCGCCTAGTTCATTTCCATAGGAATGCCGACAATTTGTTGAAAAAGTCTACCTCCAAATTCAACAAATAATTTTTTAAATAAAAAACTCAGGCATACTGATCACTTGTTCCTCTGTGTATCATGTTTTACCTTCTTATTAGCTATTAACAAGATATGCCATATGGTATCCCAAAGTAATAAACCTATAGCGGTATACTACTGTTGCCTTTATTATGCTACCATTTTTATACTGATAAGCATTGTGGATAATTTCTTTTAGACGATTTTCCAATTTCGCATGGGGAATAGTGGTATACAGGGTTGAAAAATCAAAAGTTCTGATAGAAATATACAAATTTCATGCAAAAGCATTGATATGACCTAGAGTTAATGTTTCACTGAACATAGAAATGTGATAGTGTGAAATTTGTACAATCCAACGGCAACGCTAATGTTGAAAGTAGTTTACCCTGAATTTGTAGTCACATCAACTATAAAAAGAGAACACATGTTCATTGTGAGGTATGATATTATGATTTATCGGTAATTTGTACATTTTTCCTTTGATGTGTACTCGCTGATAATGTCAGTATCAGTGGACTGGTCGTGATAAAAAAATTATTGGGTCAGTACGCAATTGATATGCGCGAGTGCACCGCGTAAGGATTTACTTTCCCTTTCATTCACAAAAATCCCACGTGATTTTTTCGCAGAAACGCACGAGTTTTTTGGTAAATATTTCTTGTCATTGTTTTAGTAAAGTTAGTTTAGCTTTTTTAATAATTTTGTTTAAATTGTATAAAAATTTATACAGAAAATGTACGAAAAAAAAACATAAACTTAAAAAATGTGCGTTATCCGCAGTATTATTGATAGATTACCGTGCTATCCCGATCTGAGTTTTCATTTATAAGCTTGAATGCTGTTGAATGTGTCCTCTTTTTCTGTTTCTTGAGGAGGATTTGTTCAACCTGTTCAGTCACTATTAAGTGTTACAATTCATATTTAGACGCAACACATAAATGGTGACCAAAAAGGTACCGCAATCGCATGAGAGAAGCTAAAAACAAAAAATTTAAATATACACACTTTCAACATTTTTTTGTGGGACCATCATATAAAATTAAGGTGATTTGGTTTCATTGCCATTGTATAGACAGTTATTTATAGACCAAAGAACAAATAAGCGAACAAATTATAGGTTACCGTAGGGCCTTCGACGTTTCAACGGTCCGGGTTGAAAAATATATGACATGAACAAAACACGAGAAGCGAAAGTAAATAGACCAAAGTTAAGTTATATCCATTGAAATGATTGAAATAATTATAAGGTCGACAAGAATTGAGCTTTCATACAATTTACAGTCAGTCTACAGAACCGTAGTTCTTAGGTACTTTTGATATTTTTTTATTATTTTGCGGGCTTGCGTCCAAGCAAAAAAATAAAATAGCCTTTCAAGACGTCATAATTATTTGGACTAGCTTACACAGTGCTTTCCTAAAATGAATGTGATCGTCTTCAGGATGAACGCCGAGCGTATAACGACAAGATAATTTTGAATTTTTAAGCAAATTATCCATCCGATAATAAACAAGTAAGAAAAATATTTTACTTAAACTTCTAAAACAATGACAAATCTTCTGATTCAGATCGTATCATACTATGCTATGTTAAAAATAAAGAAATTTGACTTACCAGTATGTTACCAATATATTCTGCATTGTTTAACTTAAAGATATTTCAAAGCAGAAATAATAAAACGCATGCTATAATTATTCATTTCCAATACCTCGTGCAAGAGAACGCCATGTTTACTGCACTGTGACAAAATTTCAAATGACGTAATGCAACCTGTGACGTCAAGTGTACTTCGCCGTAATTCGACGCGATAACGTAGTTCGTTTGTTATTTTCTCTTTTATTATAGTGATTTTCATTTTTTCATAATTACCGATAAAAAGAATAAAGGACTTTTTGTTTTTGATACTGACTTTATCACTGTAAAATATCAGGCTTGCCCTTTGGACTCACCTGATATTTTACCGTGATGAAGTCAGTATCAAAAACAAAAAGTCCTTTATTCTATATATCTATCATATATGAGGTTCAATGATATGCAGAATTAAGATGATGTCCAAGATTGCATTGTTCACTTAACATAGACATATAATAGTGTGAGGTGGACATGATGTCTTTGGGCACATATTCTTGTTAGCCAGACCCAAACCAATTAATCTGCGGATAAATACTCAAAAATATGTGGTAAGCAAGCATAAATTCTTTCTTTCTATTCTAATTTATATTGCAAATGAACTTTTTAAAAGCGTATGTTCTATAATAGAATTCTTAATTGTGTGATTTGAAAGTGATACGATATATTCATTTATACGTTATCATCGGGTTACTTTTCAAAATAAGAGGACAAATAAGATGGTCTAATGCATACATTTTGCTAATATGGTTCCTGTATGATATCGGACTTTCTTGTCTCACTGCAGTGTTTTCCCATATAGGTTTAATGAACGGCTGTGATCCGATGCATCAATTTTAACACCAATCTTTTAAAATTCAAATGTCTATAGTATTCTGTATAATATTAAACCAATCCTCGAAAGTCATGACCTCTTATCTTTCTGTTATACCCCCATCCTGCAAACCAATTTTATGAAAACACTGTCACTGTCATGACTGTGGTTTAGTAAACTTTTGTTATTGTTTAAAGTAGCTTTTGTATGCATGAATTTTCAAAATATATAAATTATATGCGTGTCTTTTTATGGTCTCATACATAAGTGTGAATTTTAAATAAAATCATTTCAATGCTTTACAAAGGGAATTATGCTTTTTAGGTGAATGACACATGTTGAATGAAACCAAGATGTGTTTATGTGTCAACACATCTTCCCCTGACACTGTTGGATAGACGTTTTTATTGTTTCGGTTCACATTGTTAAATTTGTTCTTACGATCCATGCATATGGAGGATCAAAATAATGAGTAATATCAAAATATCATCCTTTGAATACAACTAGAACAACAAACTGAGCTAGGAAGTTATCTTGTTAGATCCATAAGGTATGAACATTTCCTATTGAATTGCCTTTCAGTCCATACCTACACAGAGCAAACCAATCTTTCTTTTTATACCTAAAAGCAACAAAAACACTTTTGCCTAACTAGATGATGGTGAACCAATGATTTCCCCTTTTCATACTTATTACAATATTATTATTTGGGTTATGCTGGTGCTCTGAATTTTACCAATCAAAAAATGAGTTATAATTACATGTCATAAGACTTACAGAGGTACATGGATTTCATCATAATCATATACTTCTTTGTTTTGTATAATACCGCTTCGGAAATTTGCATTTCAATTCATCCAAGACTGGTTGAAATTGCTGAGTTGATCAAGATCTTCGACTTAATTGTTTTTTAAAGTTTTTACCACCATTGTTGTAACAGTAAAACATTGACTTTATAAATATAATGATGATATATATTAAGAAGATTAAGTATGATTGTCAATGAGCCATCTCTCCACAAGAGACAAAATGACACAGAAATTAACTATAGCTCACTGTGCGTCCTTCAACAATGAATTATACCCATACCGTATAGTCAGTTATAAAATGCCCCGAAATGACAAATGTAAAACAATCAAAAAAGAAAACGAACGGCCTGAATTATGTACAAAATAATAAATGAAAAACAAACATGATAAAGAGCAACAAACGACAACCACTGAATTACAGGCACATACATAATGTGGCGGTGTTAAACTAGTTTGAAGGCGCAACCCTTCCTCTAACCTGGTGACAGCGGAGTTACAGTACAACATAATAACACACTATAAAAATCAGTTGAAAGGTTTACACTCATCAAATTGATACAAAGCAATAAAACACCTAACATCTGGATTTGGCAGGGTACTTATACATCCCGACAATAAAAAAAAACCAACAGATCTGAGAGTAATCACAGTTACTGACAGCTAGTTCGTAACCAATAACAAGTAATAAAAAAAATCATGCATCTAAGACTATATTTTCTTCTCCTATAACTTATGACGGTATGATACTAAACCCCTAACGGGAGGAATTGTTGTTGATTTTCATGTAATGAAGACATAATATTTCAATCAATTAAAGTGAAGTCTGGAGCTGGCATGCCAGTAACTGCAAGTAGTCCTTTGCTTATGTATGTTTATCATTGTCATTTATTGGTTCAGTCGTATTTTTCGGAGTTTTGTTTGTATCCATTTTGCATTACTAATATACATTATTGTTTAGGGACTACATGTAGCTGATGCCCGCGCCATTGAAGTTTCATCGGTGGCCTTGGGTTTTTTTAACTGCTGAATAGCCGGGTTATTATCTCTTTGACACACTCTCTATTTCTATACCCATTCTTTAAAAAGGTTTGTCTCGTGCAGTATGAAGTAGCTTTGTCAATATTTGTTTTCATTATTTTGATATAACTGGGCTTAAGATACATTTTATTTTTTATATTGGTCACTATTAGAAAGGGGTGCTCATGTGATGGACAATGTCGAGTATATAAATACGTAGAAGTGGTATGAATGATAATTAGGAAACTCTCCATCATAGTCTTAATGTGTTAAAAGTAAACAAATATAGGTCAAAGTACGGTTTTCAACACGGAGCATTGGCTCACACCGAACAGCAAGCTATAAAGAACCCAAAATGATCTGTTATATGTGTTTGCTTTTTCAAACATTGTGGTGGTATATGTGTATATATGTAACAGTAAGTTTGTATAATCAGGGATTATGAAGAATCCTTAATGTTCCAGGATTTTGCATAATCACTAAAACCATTTGTAGTTATGTTACATAATCACTGAAAATTACAAGAATTATTTTACTAATTCGCTGACATGATTTCAAGGATTATCTATAATACAAAGATCCTTTGTTTCATTAAAATAAGTTTGCATTTTCTTTCCATTTATCAAATCTGACGTGAACAGTTGTTAAGAGAGATATACTATTTTTATACGATTATTAACGGGACGTATTATGGCATACCGTTGTCCGTCAATCTGTCCGTCCGTCCATCGTCAACATGTCGGACAATAACTAATAAAAGCTTTAACAATTACTCTTTAAACTTCGGTGAACTGTTATATCTATTTACGTAAGCTCTCTTTTGAATTTTGTCTCGTGTGCGACGAAATTCGCAGTTTGCGAGACATAGGTATTAATATCCGGCGGTGGCGGCGGATGCGTAAACTTTTTGTTTAAAGCTTTAGATTTCAGAAGGTAGAAGACTTGGATTATTCATACCTTGTATGCAGATACCTTGTGTTACGTAGTTCCCGTCAACTATATGTCCATTGTCCTTGACCTTATGTTCAATGTTCATCGACTGCTAAAAAAAAAAAGTTTTTTTGTCATATGAATTTCTTACTTATTATGAGTAAAGGATATAGGAAAGCTATATTTGGTATATGGGTTCCTTTCAACGTATACATGTCCGTCAGATAGAGTTCACCTGACAACGATCTAATTTCATGGATCAGTGAAAAAGGTTAAAATTACGTGATTTAGTCCGTTTCTCAAATACTATTAGCAGTAAGTCAAATATATTAGGTGTATGGAATGATTGTAAAGTGTATATGTCTGTCTGGTAGGTATCATCTGACCTTAACCTCCTTTTTCTGGCTCAACGGTCAATGTAAAGTGTTTGTGTTTTGGTCTGTTTTTTTAAAACTCATAGCAATAGGTCAGCTATATTTGGAGTATGGAATAATTGTAATGTGCCATTGCTGTCTGGCAGGTATACTCTTACCTTGACCCTATTTTCATTGTTCAGAGGTAAAGGTTAAGTTTTTGTGTTTTCGTCTGTTTTTCAATTAGCATACGCAACAGGTCAACTATATTTGGTGTATAAAAAAATTTACGGTGAATATGTCAGTGTAACAAGATGTATCTGACCTTGAAATCATGTTCACCGATTTTACTCAAATTCTCATATTTGATTTATAACATATACTGAAACGTTTATCCAAATGGCAAAAAGTCTAAAATAAACAATGCCTGGACTCGATAATATGTATCAACATTTCATGTGTATTTTTGTCTAGACGCCATCTGATTATCCACAGAGATCACCTCCGAAGACTGCTGACGGTCATATAACTCGATATAAACATAAATATAAACAGAAAATGACCAACTGCAAATAGATTTTTCGTAGTTTGTTTGATTCATATTGTAGGTTTAAAAGTATGTTTATCATCGTTTTTACCTGTATGAAAATGATTTTTTGTGGATCGAAGAAGTAAACCAAATGGTTCATCCTCGTTTCATTTTCAATGTTTTCATTATTTTCCTTTTAATAGCTGAATAGATGCGTAATTCCATGTCCAGCTAAAGGGTTAAATAAAGGTCACATAAATACAGATTCAATGAAGTCGAATCATTCATTTGCAAGTGAATAATTCGCCAGCGATGTTGCTTAGCTTATTTTGACTTATGAACCAAATTGACTGCTAAAAGTGAATTATTATTTCACTATTTCGCTTTAATTTCTGATTGAATAAAACAAAATCGTATTTTAATTTTTTGATATCTCGTAGCTAATGCCCCTCTAAGACTTTCAACATAAAATCAATGTTCAATAAATCAGGCGAGACATTTCAGCTTGTGCACTCTTGTTTTTAATTTTAGATATTACGTTTCTGACTTATGGGATTTTAATCTTAAAAAAGGGAGGATTTTCCAATTTTTAAGACAAGAACTCAAAAATGCTTTGAACAGTTTTCATGAAACTGTGTTGACTGGTTTATATCTATTAAAATAAGCTCCCTTAAGTTTTTTTGATAAAAATGACATTGTGAAGTAATTAAACGTTATTCGTTGAAAAAGTCACGGGCGTAGCATGCGCTCACGGTGCAGATCTTAATTAAACTGTGTTGAACCACAGTACCTCATGAATAAAATTGTATTTAATCAAAATACCAACATTTTCAATGATAGTGGTAACTGCACGTGAATGCAATGAAATGTATGGTTTTCCCTACACAACGTCATTTCGTACCAGCAAAAATGTTCAACACCGCACGTTCCCAAGTCAAGAACCTATAGTTCCGAGGTTGTCGTTGGTTTTTGTCTCTCATATTTGTTCTTCGTAAATTGTTGTGTTATAAATTAGGCCGTTAGTTTTCTCAATTGAATTGCTTCATGTCGATGCCTTTTATAGTCGACTATACAGTCTGAGTTAATCTCATTATTGAAGGCTGTACTATTACCCATATTTGCTAACAGCCACTTCATTAAACTTTGGTGGATATTTGTCTCAGGTAATTATTCCAACTATATTTATATCAAACGCACAATCATGTTCTGAATGTAAATACAGTACATGTAATTTACTGTACAGAAACTCAATGGATGTTATTGAATATTTGTTCGTTTTGGGTTTTTTTCCTTATGAACAAGGAATTAAAACTTAGCAAGCAAATACAACTTAACGTACAGAAAAACAAATAGAACTCATGCTAGACAGATTAAACACTATTTTGAGACAAAGATTGGCTGTCATATATTTTGATGTTTTGATACAGATTTTGCATATCGATCGCAGAAAGGGAGACCATAAGAATATAATCGCCATTGCTCATGAACGGACTGATGATATGATATTTGATAATAATATTTCCTGGATACAAAACAGAATTATGCTAGGGTCATACACACGAAATCAATTTGAGGTGGCTGAATAACATTTTTTGAAACCTTCTAAAAGACAGGTTTTTTTTTCGTCGACATTTGATCAAATCAGATTCAATCTGTGAATGACAAGGTTGTTTTAAAGTGGGTGTTGTCGCAAAAAACTAAAAGTAGAGTATGAAAACAGTTGATTGGCAAATGTGCAATAGAAGATGTCATCAAAACTTACAATATAATTTTTGAATAAACATGATTTGTATGAGGCTTATCATTTTTATTTTATGTTTATCATGTTTATGAAGATGTTTAAATATGAGTTGATAGTTCGTTTCTATGTATGTTGGCTTGGTTTTTTATTGCACTTCAGTATTTCTGTTGTTCCGTTGTTTTCCTCTTATAGTTGATGTGTTTCCCTTGGTTTGAGTTTGTAACCCAGATTTGTTTTCTCTCAATCGATTTATGACTTTTGAACAGCCGTATACTATTGCTACCTTTACTTACATTGTCACATATTGCCTGTTATTATGAATGATCCCTGGCACTTTTTCATGTTTTCTGGTGATTATGTATAATTTATAAAAGATTTCAGTGATTACATATAACCACTAACGTTGCCAGTGATCATCAATAATCATTAAATATTTCAGGGATTAAACATAATCCTTTATCTTAACCTTTACTGTAACATATATACCAGTAGTTCATGTGTTTACAAATATTTGTATAACAGTTTGTTATGTAAAAAGCAAAATAACAAAAATACCGAACTCTGAGGAAAATCCTAAACGAAAAGTCCCTCAGCAAATGCCAAAATCGAAAACTCAAACACATCAGACGAATGGATAACTGTCATATTCAGATATACTGCAGATATACTGGCACTGACTGAAACCTTGCTAGGTACTTCAATTGACAAACTTGTAATCTCCAAAATTACTCCGAATAGGTACAGTATTCACCAAATTTCGAGAAAAGGAAAGACAGGTGGTGGTGTAACGTTATCCACAAATCAAATCTTGAAGTGAAGCGGTCCAAACAATCACAGACCTTCTCATATTTTGAATTGCTAGAATGCGATGGTAAATCACATAATTTCCAACTATGCGTTATCTACCGTCCTCCTCCATCTCGGGAAAATAAATTGAAAAACACCACATTCTTTGAGGAATTGTCCTAGTTCCTAGATCGGCTTGTTGTCATACCAAACGAGTTGCTTATTACGGGCGATCTTAACTTTCACCTGGATAATGTGAATGCGAGCGATACTCGGAAATTTAATGAAACTCTTCGTGACCATGGACTCGTACAACATGTCCAAGGACCAACACACAATAAGGGTCACACACTTGATGTCGTTATAACAAGAGACAACAGTATAATTGTGCAAATATCTCCATTCATCAAGGACCCATGTCTATTCGATCAGAATGATTATCCTTCTGGTAATCGCCTTGCTTTGTTTACACCATTGAAGATCTCAAAGCCTCCGAAACAACGCCACACCGTGTCTTATCGCAAATTTAGTCACATCAAAACAACTGACTTCATACAAGATTTGAGCACTACTAAAATAGTTCAAAATCGTGAAGGATCGGTTGAAAATTTAGTTAACTTGTATAACTCTGAGCTTAGTTCAATCATCGATAGGTGCATGCACCATTAAAATCGAAGAACATCATATTGCGTCCTAACATTGAGTGGTATAGTATACAGACGTACTCCGCATAGCTAAGAGAGACCGTCGGAAAGCAGAACGACGTATGCGGAAATTGAATTTGACAGTTCATAGTCAAATGTTTTAAGATACCTGTCTGAAAGCAAGCAAGCTTCTCCTTAAATACAAGGAGAACAACTTTTCAACCAAAATATCCGAAATAGAACATGATCAATATCAATTGCATCGTTTGAAAAATGACTTAATGGGCAATAGGCGAGAAGTCATACTACCTTCCCACCATTATAAAAAACTTCTGGCTGACAAATTTTGTCAATTTTTTATTGGAAAATAAGTGCCAATTATGACAATCTAGCGGCTAAGAATAAATCATCTATTTACAACCGTGATACATTGGGCGCTGATATAAAATTTGAAGGTGAACCACTAAGATTGTTATAACCAGTTACAATTGACGAATTTCGTAAAATTATCTTGGAAGTCTTGCGAACTTGATCCGTTTCCAACAAAACTTCTTAAGCTTTACGTGGATCATTTGTTAGCAACAATCACAGATATAGTCAACACATCGCAATTAGACAAATGTGTACACAAAAAAAAAATATTACTAAGTAATTATATTTAACTTGAATTAAGTATTCTTTTTTATTACTCATTACTAGGAATTACTTACCAATTACTCACTATTACTAGCAATTACTTATATTTTACTAGATATGAAAATAGTTACTTGAAACAAGTATTTGTTTTACTGAAAATGTGTGTCTATTAAAAAAATTACTTAAATTAAAACAAATACTAATAATGATTTTACTCACTTGAGTAAATGAATTACTTAGTCCTTATTTAAGTAATAACTTACTGTTTTTAGTAAAAATAAATTACTTAAATTAAGTTATATAACTACACATATTTATTTTTTTA
Source organism: Mytilus californianus (assembly GCF_021869535.1). Classification (NCBI taxonomy): domain Eukaryota; kingdom Metazoa; phylum Mollusca; class Bivalvia; order Mytilida; family Mytilidae; genus Mytilus; species Mytilus californianus. The sequence continues at coordinate 130,990,198 of NW_026262679.1, read as the reverse complement.
TTTATACTAAAATGCAGTATGAAAGTTACTGGAATTACTTCTGATAACTTGAATATAAAACTTGTTATTACTAAGTAGGCCTAGGCACTACATAGTGTTGTTTGCTTGCATAATGCTTATTATATATAATAATAAATGCTTCCTTTGAAATTTGACTCCATAATTTAACAATTTCAACATATGTAGGTTTCACAGTCTGAAAATTGCATAAATTTGGATAACTATTATAGCAATTTTCTTTAAACAGGCTATTATTTCAACTTGGAATTATTTAATTATGGAATTTGCATAATTTCTTGTGCTTGAAATTTTTTATATATTCCATGTTTATTCTGTATTTTAATGTTCTGTGTCGTGCACAACACTTTCTATTACAAAGAAGATAGCATATTTGCAATAGAATGTACTGTGCCGCGCACAACACTTTCTATACAAAATACATTGTATGGAAAGTGTTATGCAATGCTTAAAAAATTATAATGCAGAATAAACATGGAATTATGCAAATTCCATAATTAAAAATAATTCCAAATTGAAATAATAGCCTGTTTTTAGATAATACTTTGAAATGCTTAAAACAATTGATTGGAATTACTAAGTATCATAATTACTAGTCATTACTTTAATTATTTTCATATCAAAATATCTTCAAATTATCATTATTAATTTTTGATATAATTTTTATAATGTTAACTTACATGACTTAGTCTTACTAAAATTGATAATTAAATATTTATTAGAAATGTACAAAATTGTATCATATTTCCTGTATTTAATAAGCAGTTTTTGATTTGAGACTGAAAAAATATTCAGCCAATCAGAATTAAGGTTTCATTTGACTTTGGAAAGCTATTTTTGAAAATTGGCTGGAACTCATTCAGATTTATATTTGAAAACAAAACGTATACTGAGTTTGTTGAAATACTTGCACGATTGACAAGCATGAAAGGAAATGAGAACCTTACAAAAAGGACACTTTGTGGGTATTCATGTTTCTGGCTATTCTTTGTGTACTAATCCAATTATATGAAAATGTAAAACAAAGAGTTGCTGGGGAGGTAGCCCATGTTAACTTACAACAAACAAGAATAGAAATGGATTATAACAAAGGATATAGTATATGATAATTCTTTAAAAAGGTATGTTACTTTTTCAAATTATATGCATTTATAATAAAACAGTGTAGAATTTTTATTTTAATCTGTAAATATATAATATATATATACAATTTATATGTAAAAGAATAACTCAAAACCTACAAATAAATTTACTGTTGCAAGTAATTGTATTTCCAGAAATTACTTGCCATAAGTAAAAGAATGGCTTACAAGTGGTACACGAATTACTAAGAGTATTAAAAGAAATATTCAGTGAATTACTTACTATTATTAATAGAAATACTTAATGTGTATTAAAAAAATTACTTACTATCATTAAAAGAAATACTTAATGTGTATTAAAAGAATTACTTACTTTGATAAAAAGAAATACTTATATGCATTAAAAAAATTACTTACTGTTTTTAAAAGAAATACTTAAAGTGTATTAAAAGAATTACTTACTTTAATTAAAAGAATTACTTACTTTTATTAAAGGAATTACTTACTATAATTAAAAGAAATACTTAATGTGTATTAAATGAATTACTTACTATAATAAAAAGAATTATTTAATATATAGGAAAAAAATTATTAAAAGAATTACTTAAGATACATTGAAAAATTACTTACATTTAATTACTAAGTAATTACTTACAATTACTTGGCATTACTAGCAATTACACATTTTTTGACAAACATTTTTACTTGTTTTTTTACTTGATATGAGTAAAATGAATACTTGTTTTAAGTTAATTCAAGTAATTTATTTTTTTGAGTGTACCACTGTGGTTCAAACAAGCTGTTGTAAGACCATAACTTAAGAAGCCAAGTCTAGATAAAGAGATGCTCAAATACTACTACCGAGCATACTCCAACTTACTTTCCATTTCAAAGACACTGGAAAAGGTTGTCGACAGTCGACTGAAAACTTACATAAATTAACAGTCTCTCCATTATAGTGTTCAGTCAGCCTACTGCGCATGTCATCCCACAGAAACTGCTCTCTTACGTGTTTATCACGATATCGCCTATGCACTAGATCATAACTGTTGTGTCGTTTTGCTCATGCTCGATTTTTATACCATTGCCCATCAGATTCTTTTTAATCGTTTGGAGTATTACTTTGGCGTTACCGGAGATGCTTTGCTATGGTTAAAATCGTATCTTATGAACAAGACTCAACATGTTGCAATAGGATCAGTACAATCTGACGATATCAAACTCGATTTTGGTGTACCGCAGGGCACGGTCTTATGACCAAAACTGTATTGTATTTTGGCAAATCCAGTAGGTGAAATGTGCAGTTGCCACGGAATGTCATACCATTTGTACGCAGATGATATTCAGGTTCATCAAATCATAAGACCGTGTGGAGACTGGCTTGTTTTTACCAGATTCGGAATATTGGTCGAATTCGAGTTTTAATTTCGGTTGAAGCCTGTAGAACACTAGTGTGCTCCCTAGTAACATCAAGGCTAGACTATGGCAACTCATTGTTGTACGGTACTAACACCAAAATTAACAGTAATCTACATCGTGTCAAAACACAGTAGCACGTTTCATTACCCGAAAAAGGAAATTTGACTCAATTACGCCTGTTCTTATATCGTTACACTGGCTAACCTTTCATTACTGTTGTCTATATAAACTTCTGTTATATGAGTACAAAGCACAGCACAAAAAGGCTCATAGCTACCTTCAAGATCTAATTATCCCATTCAAACTCAACAGATCCCTCAGGTCGGAAAACAGTATGCTCTAACATCCTCCGAATGACGTTCGAACGGAAAGCTATGGCGAAATGCGTTTTGACAAGGCCGCGCCTACACACTGGTACAGTTTACCATCGTCCTTGCGGAATTTAAATTCTTTTGATGTTTAAAAAAAAAGAACTCAACTCACTTCTATCGCACTGCTTTTAAAGATTTCTTGTAGATTTTATATACTTTTAATTCACTTTTAGACTGCTTTGTATATTTAAAGGTACATGCTTTTTTTTTAATCTTTATCTGCTTGTTTGATTTTTATAAGTTGGTGCTTTGTATTTTATGTTTTGTGTATTTTTGTTTTTATTTTATTATGTTTAATGCAACGAAAACTTTCAACCTACCATAAACTTTGAATTATGCCCTGAAACAGTTGAAATTCCAACAAACAAACGCATCATGTAATAAATACCATTATTCAAAAAACAGGATTGGGTATGAGTGTTGTATCCATCACAAAACAACAATTACAAAAAGGATCGTGCAATGAAAATTACATGCATTTGGTGGGTTCAAATATGTTTATTGACTTTATTTAGGTATATAACCCCTAAAATTATTATGAAGTTTCTCATTCGGTTTGTAAACAAAAAGTAAAGTAACAAAATTAACGAGCTCAAAAGAAAACTCAAAACAGACAGTCCCTTATCAAATGGCAAAATCAAAAGCTCAAACACATCAAACGAATGGAAAACAACTGTCATATTCCTTATGTAGAAAATGGTGGATTAAACCTTTTTAATAGCTAGCTAAAACTCTCACTTGTATGACAGTCGCATAAAATTCCATTATATTGACAACAAAATAATCGGACATATAAGGTAAAAAAAAAATTAAAACATTCTTTGGAATTATGTTATAAATAAGGGTTCAGCAGTCAATATTGTTTTGTAAAACACCATTAATCCTACATAGTTATAAAAAATATAAGAGTGGATAAAAAGAAATGGTTAATCTTGTTTTCAGTCATATTCTAATTTCAATGGACCACAGGGTAAACGAGATTGACGTCACCATTAAAATTGTAAGTCAGTTGTGTTTTGAACAATGCAGGAAATTAAATGAACATTTGTGTTAGTGCTGCTCGCTTGAAAATATAATATTGGTATTAAACGAAAGGTTGAGGGCTTGGGATTACTGCAGATGCCTTGAATTCAAAATAATTATATAAAAATTAAAATGGGAGGGCGTATTATGCCTTGTGCTCTGATCAAATGTACCTGTTTGTACTACAATACTTTCAGTAATCAGTGCAAAATTGAGTATATGTTCCATTTTTCAAAACAAGTCAGGATAATATATAGTTTTGGCTTGAAATGACTGTAATGTTAATTGCACTTCAGACAAAATATCTTTAAATGCTTAAAACTCTAAAATTTAACATATACAGCATTGAGGCCACGAATCAGATTTTATTCCTATAACTGACAAACATGTGAAAATAATGTTTTTGAAATTGTCCCTATTATAATCAAAACTGATCACATGTGTTGTTAGTTATCATGCGAAATCAACTTTTTTTTATGAAAAATCAGGTTGGTGGCAAATAACGGTCCAGAAATTGCTGCAGTTTGATATTTCAGCCTTTTATGGTTATTTTGCATGCATTATTAAGAATTTACCAAAAATGTCAATTTTTGCATTTTTTTAACGAAATCAATGAAACATATTTATCATGACTGGTAAAAAATTAGAATATAGCTTAAGTATCAATATCACCCCTTTTCCTACTTGAACAAGGAAAGGGGACAAAACTATTAATTATATATGTTTTAGGTTTGGAATACTACATTTGTATTTTATGAACAATATCGTATTAAGATAGATAGGGAAGAACATTGGTATTTGAGTAGATACTAACCATTGATAGCTTTTAATAATACCAATGTCTCATATTGGTAAATTGTTTTTATCCATATGCAGTTTACTTTGTATATCAAACACATAACTACCAGTTTGAGCTTGATTCTGTGGCATAATATTTGGACTAAAGATGCATATTGTTGGTCATTGCTCGAAATAGTTCTTCCAATTCAATTAAGTAAAGCAGAAGTCAAAACAAAAAGTTTGGTTCTGTTAAAAATAAAGAACTACTAAATAAAGGCAACAGTAGTATACCGCTGTTCGAAACTCATAAATCGATAGAGATAAAAACAAATCCGGGTTACAAACTAAAACTGAGGGAAACGCATCAAATATAAGAGGAGAACAACGACACAACAAAAACACAACTTTAAAATGTAACACACACAGAAACGAACTATAATATAACAATGGCCATTTTCCTGACTTGGTACAGGACATTTTAAGAAAAAAGTGGTGGGTTGAATCTGGTTTTGTGGCATGCCAAACCTCCCGCTTTTATGGCAACATCAAACACAACACCAAAACGACAACATCACATGACAGGACCACAAAACAAATAAATGGGAGAACATATAGGACAAAGAAACACACGAATAATAGCTAACAAAAGGTACTAGGCTTAAAATTCAATACGCCAGACGTCCACACAAGACCAACCAGTGACGCTCAGACTAATTCGGTCAAGGTCAAAAAGAACAAACAAGAAGGTAGTACAAATTATACACAAAACAGTTTTGACGTGAAATTGATGTCACTTTATTTAAACTTCAGACACAATAGCAATGAATACATTCTCAAAATTGCAGAATTGAAAAAGAAAAGCAATTGAACATAAATACTTGGTCAAATTACTATATAGTGCTGAACGCGAGGTTTCGTTTTTTTCCAGCCTGCGACAAAATTCACGGAAGGCGAGACATAAGTGTAGCTTTTCGATCGTCGTCGGTTATTAAGTTATCTGCTTAAGTCTATATGAAAGGAACAACTTGTGATCGATCCATGATAATTTCTATTCATATTGGGTTTTTTTTCTGAGTTTACTTCCGACAGGCAACTGTTTATTTTCAACTACATCTAAAAATACATTTAAAAACAGACGCCTCTGTTTCAACATGTTTTACCGCCAATCTATTACAAAGATGCATGCACCAAAAAGCATTTTCTAAGGAATATCCAATCTATTGGTAAAATATCAACTGACGATTCATTCGCCTATATAATTGAATGCTTTAAATCTATTTCATTTCTCGTCGATATGTATCTTTGCAACGCTTTCTGAAATAATCTTTTTTTTTGTTATTGCAGATAACATATTCCTTGTCTTTTCAAATGTGATTCTATTATAAAAATTGTTTTATTGTGCATAGAGTTGCAACAATGATAGGAAAAATAGAGGCGAAATATACCAGAGGGACATTCAAAATCATAAGTCGAAAACAAATTGACAACGCCATGGCTAAAAAGGATACCAAAAAAGACCAACAGACCAACAAAAGTACAAAAGCACAACATAGAAAACTAAAGACCGAGCAACACGAACCCCACCAAAACCTGGGGGTGATTTCAGGTGCTCCGGAAGGGTAAGCAGATCCTGCGCCACATATGGCACCCGTCGTGTTACTCATGTTAGTACAAACTTGGTAATCAGTCAAATTGGGTAGGTACCATTCGGGAAAAGGGGACGGCATTGTAGTTTCGACATTAGAAACATATCCGCTATCATCTGTGAAACGGATATTCCATAACGGAACTCGTGATGACGTCCGTAAAACTTACGAAGTGATGATTTCAACTTCACCTTTTGGAACTCTTGGTTTAATAGCTTCGTTGTGAGTAGTAACCCTCTATCAAGGAAATCATGATTGGAAATACAAGCCCTTGAATATCGTATCAACTGGGAGATATATACTTCGTATGCAGGCGCTTCTGAAATAATGCTTCATAGAAATTGAAAGTTCACAATTGGGAAGCTGAAATCATCTCTTTTGTCGTAAAGCTCTGTTTTCAACCGACCCTCATTGTCAATTTCTAGATGTAAGTCAAGATATGAGGCAGACTTAACTGTATTTGTTGTATCCCTTTATCGCAAGTTCGGTGGGACATATGCCTTCAACATAGTTACCTAATTGTGAATTATTTGGTGAGGGAACATCATCACTTGAGCAACACGACGGGTGCCACATGTAGAGCAGGATCTGCTTACCCTTCCGGAGCACCTGAGATCACCCCCAGTTTTTGTTGGGGTTCGTGTTGCTTAGTCTTTAGTTTTCTATGTTGTGTCTTGTGTACTTTTATTTGTCTGTTTGTCTTTTTATTTTTTGGCCATGGCATTGTCGGTTTGTTTTCGATCTGTGAGTTTGACTGTCTCTCTGGTATCTTTCGCCCCTCTTTCTATGTAGCGGAAAATAAAGTTTAATGATACTGCTAACTTCTTATAAGTTCCTGTATGAGCCCGCCTCATGCGAATAAAGAAACAAGTCGACAAGAAGATGGTCAAAGCTTGTTCCCATGTGAATTCCGATTACTTTTTGAAAAATACGTCCTCTAAACGTAACAAATATGTTGTCAATCAAGAAATCAAGCATCTTGATAATGTCAGTTTCAGGGAAATTTTTGTTTGAGTTAGAGTGATTTATTACGATGTAGGATTTATCCCTCCACAAGACAAGACACTAGTATCTAAGTTAACAAAAATTTACCTCTACCCTACGCCCCTTTAATCGGGTATTTAATTGAGTTTGACAGTTCATTATTCTAACAAATAAATGTTACGAATTTGTTACATGATTATATAACTAACCAAACGAAACACACTTTCTTTAAACATAATTTCTACCACTACTTACAAATTTAAGAACAATCAAAAGATTCGATACATCAAATGGTGGTCAAAATGTATACTTAATACGTCTTTTGAAAGGTAAAAGGTGATATAGAATAAAATTATTCAGATTAGATAAGTACGAAACTACTGCATGCATTCTGAGTTTATGTAATTCGCAACATTGTCCTGCTGAACTTTAAAAAAAGATAATATGACTTCATTGAGCACAACGCCCGTTCTGAAGTAACCTTCATCAGGTACAAACGCTCGAGAGCAAACGCTAAAAGATCAAATATTTAACATTTAAGAGGATTATAACCAAAACAATTTAAGTAAACAGACAAAAAGTAAAATTTACCTGAAAGAATTGGTTGTGAACTATATTTATTCAGCAGTACTATAAAGACCTCTTTTTTGCCTATAGCTCTATATAGCTAGCTCTTCCTTTCTATAAAGTTTGATATAAAAAAAGTTCAGTTGTCAATCTTTTGTTAGTCTAATTACAGCATCAGATCATAAGAATGACATTTATTTTTAGATGAACTTGGCACTGATGCCAGGACAACTGGATAGATAATGTTGTTTTTTTTAACACTAGATTTATCGACAAAAACTCAAATACTTTTTTTTCATATTTCTTGTTAAGTGTACGCAAATATTATTATTCTTATTTTGGTTATAAATATAATGCCACTTTTCTTTTGAGGAGACAATGACCATCACTTATTTATTGAAAGGGCATTAGCAGTCTTATTCAAGTTAACCAATTTGACCTGAATTTTTATATTTGATTTATAACATACTGAAACATAGACCAAAATGAAAGTAGGTCCAAATAACAAATGCCTTGACTCGCTATAATGTATCAGTATTTCGTGCTTATTTTAGACTACACGCCTAAAATTATCAATTGAGTTGACCTTCTAATCTATATAATAAGAAATATCAATAGACATAGACATACACGAACGTGCATTTGCGTAATGGTGATTATTCTAGGTCTTTTTTATTTGTAAATTATCGTTTTTCTTGTATAAAATGAAGAATGATCTTTTTGTGGGCCAGAACAGTCAACGAAATGGTGAAGACATGTATTTTTGTTAATTTACTTTTTATTCCTCTTTTTCAATGTTGAACTTCTTTTTCTTTTTAATGCAATACCATCTAGACACAATGCTAAATACAAACGCAACCCCTATATCCACTAAACGTTGAATGAAAGGTTGCATGAATACAGATTTAAATTAACTGAATTATTGACTTGCAAGCTTATAATACATCAGCAATTGTTTTAGCTTATTTTGACGAAATTTGACCCTTTTAATATTTCTTTTTTAATTTTCAGATCAAATAATTATATGATTGGGCTGAAACTAAGATTACAACTTGCTCTTGCTTATTTGATATCGGACGGTTTTTGCTGTCCTATTTGTTTTCCTTATGGTAATTAAGCTCTTCAAGTAATTACACATCCCTGCCTTTTCACGTTTTTAATTTGAGCTTTTCTGGTTAAGATTAATCAACAAAATGTTTCATAAGCAACACATTTATACGCTGCTTGTTGACTGTTAGTATCAGAGGGTATCTTATGCAAGTTATCAGTGCTATGTTACTGACATGATTTGACATATAACATACACATCTGCTGTTGTTGAATTTAGAAATTAGAAATAAAGGTTCATTTCCCCTCAAGAAAAATTTCCGTTAGCTGGTTTTGTTATTCATATCTATGCTTCTTTTGACCTTTCAGTTTTTGGTGTATTTATTCAGACCTGTTTTTGTACATTTTTGTTTGGACAATCCCGAGAAATGTTAACCCCGACAAACGTTCGAACTCATTTTCAGTTATACAAATTGTTGCACATTTCGTTTTCCGTCTGCCATTTGACAGTTTACGTGTAAGCTATTGGTGTGACCAATCACTTATTTGCTGAAATCGAAAACAGTTCACTATTCCAACCATGCAGTTTAAGTTCTACGTTTGCTGACATTAATTGTGTTGTACGAGTCCAACGACGTCCGATGATTCTTTATGGTGGTTTTAGATAACAGGGATATAGTATTCCAACAAACAATTAATTCAAAAACTTCAAGACGTGGTGCTAATCTCAACAAGACTTTTTTTGCACCACTTATTACAGACCTATTTCTGTATTGCTACGAGTTACGATTAATGACTAAAACCAGCAAAGACCCATCGAAACAACATCTGATACAAAAATTTAATAACACCTTTATATATTTGGATGATACATTGGCTCTCAATAATGACCTCTTCAGTGTGTACACTGAAGAGATATATCCTTCTGAAACTGATTTTGAATAAAGCTAATACTAACAATGAACACTGCCCTTTCCTGGATCTTGATATCTATATCTTTAACAGGAGGCTTAATGTCAAAATTTACGTTAAAAGAGATGATTCTTTATTTCCTGTTGTTAATTATCCCTTTTTAGATGATAACCTTCCCTTGTTACCATCTTATGGTATTTATCTTTCTCAACTTGCTCGATTCGCTCGTGTACTAGTATGTATTAAACAACGTATTTGATTTTAGAGAAAGAAATCTTTGTATTACTGAAAAATTATTACACCAGGGTTTTCGATATCACAAACTTGTCAAAACATTTACGCACAAAGTATCCATGCTAAATATTGCTTAACGATATTTTACTATTTAAAAGAAATGCGTTTACAGTAGAATAAATTTATAGAAATAAAGAAATATGGTACATATCGAGCTAAAACGAATAAGAACGTATAAAAGCGTAGATATCGTCAAAATTGTTTGGAGGTCAACCGATCTTAAACTTCTCTTTCAAAGTCATTACAAATAACTTTCGATGAAGGCTAAGCTTACTGTTTATTAATAAATAATTGTATTATCTTGTTCCGTAGTTTTTATTCGTTTTATATATATTCAAAGGTGATGTACGTATAAATTCAAGCAGATTAGAGATGTATCACAACGGAACATGGGGAACAGTTTGCGATTACGACTTTGACGACAAAGAAGCCACTGTTGCTTGCAGACAACTTGGATACAAGTAGGTCAACGCCATTTAATATATATATTATTTGTTGTCACAGATAAATACACATATAGGTATATCATATTCACTGGGAGAAATTATATAAGCTTATCGGACCAACTATTGTATCAACTTGCGTCCTTAGTTTTAACTCAAGGTAAACATTTCCATATTCTGTAGGACACTATGCAGTTAATGTTAACCAATTATGACCGCATTTAAAATTTCCCTTTGGTATATTCATATCTTCATTAAAATGAAAGGGTAGGATTGAGGGGGAACCCTAAAGAACTCCTCGTTTCTTTCTTATTGAAAAAAAAACATAACCCAAAGTTGTCATTGATCCATTAGTCTGTGTATGGATTAAATATATAGCTGTACAATGAACCCTATGAGAATGCAACCTGAGAATAAATCTGAATAACCCTAAAGAATAGCATTTCTATGTATGGTATACATTTCACAATTATACCTCAGTTTTATATTAACTTGGCTCCGGGGTGTTGTTTGACATACGTTTTTACCATTATACGCTATTTTCTAAAAATTAATGTGAGAAACAAATTAAAAGAAGACAACCGACTTTTATCGCAATGTATTATTTTTCAGAATGATAAATCGACAGTTTATGTGCCGTGTTTCTTTCAAACAAAGATTTGAACGGAAGATGACCTTCCCCCAGCTGATTTAAGATTGAATGTGTGTTAGAAGCATCTCCGCTCTATTAATCAAACCTTTTATGTAAACAGACCCAGAACGACTGATGAAGTAATTTCAATTAATATAAAAAAAAATAAAAATAAAAAAAATAATAATAATCCAATGGAAAACTCAAAATAAAGCAAAAATGAAAAATATTTGATATATATACATATACATAACAAAATAAAAACACAATAAATACAAATACAAAAAAGAATATAAAAATTGGCGTTACGGGAAACATGCTTATGATTGATATGCATTTAAAAAATAAATTAAATAAATTAATTAAATTCACATTATTCGAGCATCTATCGCTGCAACTGCAATATACGATAGAGTGTAGATGTATTACTGTGACTTCAAATAACTTAGACCATAAGAAGAAAGTTACGAGCCGCTTGAGTAAAAATCTATCAGAAACATAACTCGTAGAGTATTGAATGAAACCTCAAACAATGTGAACTTAATAGCAAAGATAGCCTTTAATAGAGAGTATTGACAAGAGCTCGAATCATAATTCGAAGAACACGTGTTACTTCGAAATATTATACCTCTCTACGCGTGACATGTTGAGCGCTGGCCCATCCCATGTCAAATATAGGTAACTCAAGTATATTTTATACTTACTCTTAAATTATATACCTGCATGTCTCCACCCATATCTTCGAAACCGTATCCACCTGTTCCGCAGCAATAGTCGATGAACCGACCAATGAATCGGCAATGACCGAAGATCGATCCCATATTATCCATAAAAGTTATGTTTAATGATGAACGGTTCTTGTATATTACATATACTAGTACAATTGTTTATTCATTAAATGAAAACATTGTAAACGACAATAATTGCACTGGAGCTAATATGAATAAAAACACACATTCAAGCTATCCATTTCACTATACTAAGTATTAATTTAGGTACTTGTGAGACATGTCCAGCAGTGAATATATGATAATGTTAACGCCAACTGTCATATCCACAACATATTCAGACCAGACTCAAGCTGGCAGCCACTTTTAGCAGCCAATCAAGATAGCAGCCACTTTGTTTTTAGCAGCCAATTTTGATGATATGTCTAAAACCCCAAAAACTATATAAGACTCAAACGTTCTAAAAATCTCAAATTCTTAGTTAAATATAATTTAACAGCGGAATTCGACAATTTCACGGCTTGTGGTCAAAAGATTTCAGTCCGTTTTAAATACCAATAATGATAGCAGCCACTTTTTTTCGGAGGAAACTGTTTGTTTAATAAAAAATTGTACAATTTAAAATAGTTTTTTTTTTTTTCCTTCTTTTCTCGTTTTTTGATTCCTTATGATTAAGAGGTACATAAACAAAGTAGGAATAGAATTTTAAAAAAATTAAAGAACAACTAATATTGTTAATAACGGATTTAAGTAAGATATGAGAAATCGTGATATGTATATATTTATATATATGGCAGTCAGCAGGATTTAAAAACATCAGTTGTTCGACCTGTTAGTCAAATGCGTTTTGTTTAAATATACTTTTTCACTTTTTTGGTCTTTTGGAAAATGTTGTTTGTGCTGTATTTAGACCCCTCTAACAAGAAATTTGTTTTGCATGCACATGTATAAAATTGCGGTTTTTATCTAACGGAATCATAGGTTTGAACGTTGTTTTCAATTTAGACTTGTTTATATTTTTTCGTTTGGGCTTGTATTATATTTTCCTTCGCGTTTATATGATCTATTCATCCTATTTCGACTCTTCAAAATTCAAGAGTCTATCCTAAATTGAGGTAAATTATATGGCCTTCCAAATACCGTTTCGATTCCTAACATCACTGAAGAGACATTAACTGTCGAAATCCGGATATTGTGTAAAAAATTTTGCACCTCATGTTTGCAGTATACCATCTTGTCCGTAATTTTAGTGTTTTCTGTTTGGTATAATATTAAAAATAAAGATTCATTTTGTTACATCTAGTGATCCGTTTATTTGTCAATCGCCATGGCAGTTATCAAGGTTTCCGAACATCCGTTGTTCGACCTGTTAGTCAAATGCGTTTTGTTTAAATATACTTTTTCACTTTTTTGGTCTTTTGGAAAATGTTGTTTGTGCTGTATTTAGACCCCTCTACCAAGAAATTTGTTTTGCATGCACATGTATAAATATTGCGTTTTTATCCAACGCAATCATCGGTTTGAACGTTGTTTTCAATTTAGAATTGTTTATATTTTTTCGTTTGGGCTTGTATTATATTTTCCTTCGCGTTTATATGATCTATTCATCCTATTTCGACTCTTCAAAATTCAAGAGTCTATCCTAAATTGAGGTAAATTATATGGCCTTCCAAATACCGTTTCGATTCCTAATATCACTGAAGAGACATTAATTGTCGAAATCCGGATATAGTGTACAAATTTGTGCACCTCATGTTTGCGGTATACCATCTTTTCCGTAAGTTTATTGTTTTCTGTTTGGTTTGATATTAAAAATAAAGATTCATTTTGTTACATCTAGTGATCCGTTTATTTGGTAATCGCCATGACAGTCAGCAGGGTTAAAGAACATCCGTTGTTCGACCTGTAAGTCAAATGCGTTTTGTTAAAATATACTTTTTCACTTTTTTGGTCTTCTGGAAAATGTTGTTTGTGCTGTATTAAGACCCCTCTACCAAGAAATTTGTTTTGTATGCACACGTATAAAAATTGCGGTTTTTATCCAACGCAATCATAGGTTTGAACGTTGTTTTCAATTTAGAATTGTTTATATTTTTTCGTTTGGGCTTGTATGATATTTTCCTTCGGGTTTATATGATCTATTCATCCTATTTCGACTCTTTAAAATTCAAGAGTCTATTCTAAATTGAGGTAAATTATATGGCCTTCCAAATACCGTTTCGATTCCTAATATCACTGAAGAGACATTAATTGTCGAAATCCGGATATAGTGTACAAATTTTTGCACCTCATGTTTGCGGTATACCATCTTTTCCGTAAGTTTATTGTTTTCTGTTTGGTATAATATTAAAAATAAAGATTCATTTTGTTACATCTAGTGATCCGTTTATTTGGTAATCGCCATGACAGTCAGCAGGGTTAAAGAACATCCGTTGTTCGACCTGTTAGTCAAATGCGTTTTGTTAAAATATACTTTTTCACTTTTTTGGTCTTCAGGAAAATGTTGTTTGTGCTGTATTAAGACCCCTCTACCAAGAAATTTGTTTTGCATGCACACGTATAAAAATTGCGGTTTTTATCCAACGCAATCATAGGTTTGAACGTTGTTTTCAATTTAGACTTGTATATATACAAGTTTGAATTGAAAACAACGTTCAAAACTATGATTGCGTTGGATAAAAACTGCAATTTTTTGCGTTGGATAAAAACCAGCAGGATTTAAGGACATCCGTTGTTCGACCTGCTAGTCAAATGCGTTTTGTTAAAATATACTTGTTTTGTCTGTTGGAAAATGTTGTTTGTGCTGTATTTAGACCCCTCTACCAAGAAATTTGTTTTGCATGCACATGTATAAAAATTGCGGTTTTTATCTAACACAATCATAGGTTTGAACGTTGTTTTCAATTTAGACTTGTTTATATTTTTTCATTTGGGCTTGTATTATATTTTCCTTCGGGTTTATATGATCCGTTCATCCTATTTAGACTCTTCAACATTCAAGAGTCTATTCTAAATTGAGGTAAATTATTTGGCCTTCCAAATACCGTTTCGATTCCTAACATCACTGAAGAGACATTATTTGTCGAAATCCGGATATTGTGTACAAATTTTTGCACCTCATGTTTGCAGTATACCATCTTGTCCGTAATTTTAGTGTTTTCTGTTTGGTATAATATTAAAAATAAAGATTCATTTTGTTACATCTAGTGATCCGTTTATTTGGCAATCGCCATTGCAGTTAGCAGGGTTTACGAACATCCGTTGTTCGACCTGTTAGTCAAATGCGTTTTGTTTAAATATACTTTTTCACTTTTTTGGTCTTTTGGAAAATGTTGTTTGGTCCGGTTTTTGACCCCTCTACCAAGAAATTTGTTTTGCATGCACATGTAAAAAAATTGCGGTTTTTATCCAACGCAATCATCGGTTTGAACGTTGTTGTCAATTTAGAATTGTTTATATTTTTTCGTTTGGGCTTGTATGATATTTTCCTTCGGGTTTATATGATCTATTCATCCTATTTCGACTCTTCAAAATTCAAGAGTCTATCCTAAATTGAGGTAAATTATATGGCCTTCCAAATACCGTTTCGATTCCTAATATCACTGAAAAGACATTAATTGTCGAAATCCGGATATAGTATACAAATTTTTGCACCTCATGTTTGCGGTATACCATCTTTTCCGTAAGTTTATTGTTTTCTGTTTGGTTTAATATTAAAAATAAAGATTCATTTTGTTACATCTAGTGATCCGTTTATTTGGTAATCGCCATGACAGTCAGCAGGGTTAAAGAACATCCGTTGTTCGACCTGTTAGTCAAATGCGTTTTGTTAAAATAGTGAAAAAGTGAGATGAAAACTGCTATAATTTTAACATTTTCATTGGCTATTCGTTAGGTCTTTTGTGCGTTTCAAAGGACACGACGATGTACATTTCGTCCATGACAACAGCCATATGCGATTTCTTCAATAATAGACAAAACCCTCAGACTTTTCACTTTAAAATCTTCTTTTGATAAATTTTATTACATTCTGAAGCGTAAAATATCTGATGTTGAAGTTTGACGCCGGAACAGGACATATGACATCATGCTGGTATGTGGAAAAGACTAGATCAACTATTCGCGGAATTTTTAATTAAACGAAATGAGAGGATTGACCATAAGAGAAACAGGTTTAACAAATCGTGAGAATTGGATATCGCTTGATATCAGCTCCGTAATCTAATTTAATTAGTTACAATAAACTCGCCAGAGGCTCGTTTTATTATTATAATGAAATAAAATAAAATAATTCGAGTTAATAACAAGCGATATCCAATACCCACTCTATAATAGAACAACAAAATTTTAACATAATATGTTATTTCTGAGAATATTAAAACAATCAAATTTTATCATTATAAGTTATTATCAGAACTACAAAACAACAAACGTTTACCATACCACTTTATTCTTTGCATTACAGAACAACATACCATAACATATTAAAATTCAATAACTATAAACAACGGACGTTTGCAATAATTGTAAAGCGCTTCGTAACATATAGGTAATTAATAAATATGAAATGTAATCCATAAAAGTTTATTGACATATATTTCACTTTAGCCTCCCTTAAATTTAGGCCTTCTTCAACCTTTAACAAGTAAAAATGACACGGGGAAAAAGTATTTGGACTGTCTCAATGCAAATACTTCACGACTAGCGTAAAAAAAACACACAACAAAAACGGTATTTCAAGTATTTTTTCACAACGCACCTACCTGTTTTGTCATCACTTTTAGATATTGGAGGTTACAATGCTGTTCGTAGATACTCGCGAATGGAACGCAGCTCTTGGCCTGACTTTGGAATTTTAAAATATGACAATTGTTCTTTTTCTTTTCCGTAAGATTTTGTTTTCAAATTTTATTTTGGTCGATTTACAAGTCTGCTAAAAAACGATGGTTATCCTCGTCGCTGATAATCAGATGTCCTTTTGTATTTTCGTACATCCAGAACGTTGTCTATTTCGCGAATTTTTAGGCTCATCCATACAAGACAGAAACATAATAGGTGCACACGTGTAAATATTCTCGCTATGATTAGTAACGTTACCAGAAGGTCCAGATTTGTTGCGCATTGTTGTCATTAGGGTTTTCTCAATATGCTGATGCCAATGTTTTGTTTTGAGAATCTCGTAGAACCTTGCAATGGACGCTTGTAGAACTTTAAGATTCCCTCCTGGCTGGTTTTTGAATGTCCAAGCCGCTATTGTTATACAATGTATCAAAATATAATTGTTTGAACCCATGACGACTTGGTAAAGATTGCATACAAAATATGTTATCATAAAAATTATCAGCAGCAAACTAATCATTTTTTGGGTAGGGTGTGGTCGGTTATTTGTCTTTGCACTCTGTCTACATTGTGTTTAACAATGAAACAACATGTCTGAAACAACTAGTTTCATGGTTGTTTAAATTGCCGCCTTATTATGCACGAGCTGATTCCGTACCGCTTATGTACAGATAAAAATAGTTATATACAACCGGTTTTATATGTCGATTGCTACAATCAAAACATAAAAAGGGAGATGCAATTCAATAATTAAATTTAATTTATATTGATAAATCTACATTATTCGTAGCCAATAGCTCCATTTTTTCGTATAATCATTTCATGTTCTTATGAAATGGGGTCTGCATGCTTAGTTATAATACTTTATCCTGTAAAGATAAAAATGAAAATTATATTTCAAATGTTATCATTTTGGGTAAAAAAAATATGCATTTTAGGGTAACACATACAAAGTGTTAGCGAGGGTATGTTAATAGCTAAAACTAATTATGAAAGACATAATCACATATTAAATAAAGAAGTTATTTCATCAGGCCACATAAACTATAAATGTGTTAATGGTAATATATATATATATAAATACTGGGAAATGTCAGTTAGGACAGGTTGAAAAAATTCAGTTGTTATTATAAATGTTAACATGGTTGGAGAGGCAGTATCTACGGCTTTTACCGAAACAAAAAATGTTTTGTTAAGAATATGGAAATTAAAATAAAAGCTATGTTTGTGCAAATCTTTACGTCCTTTTCGGTATAATTTACTTTTCATTAAGAAATTGAATTATTTTTCGACAAAAAAATTAGAAAACCCGCCCCTTATTCAAATAACCCTGAATAACCTATAGATGCACAGGCGTACCAAGAACTATTGATTAAGATAGCAAAAACAAGATGTATTTTACAGTCTCTCATACTATTTTAGTTACTCTTTTTTGAGTGGCTCTTTTATAAATTGATCTGCTATTATTATGTTGTGTATTATATCAAATGTTTTAAAGAGGTGAGAATTTAATAAACTATTTGTTGTTGTTGTTGTTGTTGTTGTTGTAATTGTGGAAGACCGACAACTTTGAAGAATATGGCTAAAGAAATGATTGTATAGAAGTTTTAGCGAGCTATGTCTATAAGGACACTGTGTTACTGGCAGACGAATTTAAAAACCTCAGTGGACTTAAATTGATAACTAATACCCCATCACACTAGGACCACGACCCCGCTACGACCTCAGAAATTATGAAAAAATGGAAGTCGTTATAGGATCGTGGTGATTGTGGTAAGATCGTAGTAAGGACGTGCCAAGTTTTCTTGATCGTGGAGGTCCAACATGTTCAAAACATTCGTTGTGCATTCGTGGCCAAAACTATACGTAGTACAAGCGTAGAAAGTTATTAGTAAAGACATAGTAAGATCGGGATGGGCGTAGAAGTATTGTTTTGGAAACGTAGTGCAATCGGGGACAATAATACGCTGCTACGTAGTACGACCTCACTACGTACGATTCTACTACTTCCTAGCCCCGATAATTGCATGACCTCTACTTTTAACACCACGACTTTTACGTGTTTTTGATACCCTTAGTGACATGTTTTCTCAAGGAAACTGGTGTGTACAATTGGAAAGTAATGATATTTATAGAGACGAAGAGCGTAGTGACAACGCAGTGGAAACGTAGTTGAAACGTAGTGGAATCGTAGTTAGATCGTAGTAAACTCGTATTGAAATCGTAATGCGATTGGAAAGGTCTTGATACGTTTTGTAGAAGCGTACTTAAATCGTGTAAGTCGTAATAAGGTCTTATTAGACGTAGCAAGAGCGTGACAAGATCGTCACTGGATCGTGTTACTGTCGTAGCGGAATCGTACCAGGATCTTATCAGGATCATAGCAAGGTCGTGGTATGAACGTTAAAACTATAAAATATTAAATATTCAAGCCGACCATACTACGATCTCGCCGCGATCTTATTTGTTATAGATCGTAGCGGGATCTTCATGCATGGTATTGGTCTAGTGTGATGCGGTTATTGTTAAGAAATCACTTCTAGATTTTGTGCAACTGATGAATGACTAGCGCGTGGTAACAATTATTTTTTGTTAGAGATGTCATGACATAAATGAAATTTTAAGTTTGTAATAGCAATGATATTTAACAATGGCATTTCAGCCGATAACATTAAAAATTTACGAGGAAATTTAAATTTCTCTTTTATAACAATTAACCTTTCCCTAGCTCTTGCACTCTATTACTGATTTGCATCCTTTTCTTTTTAAAGTGTAATAGTTTTACTAATTGATTATTAAAATTCTTCGGAAAAAGTGTGTGTCAGGCATACTTATATGGCCCAATTAAAAATATGTGTTTAATGGGACATTAACTGTCAAATTCATGTTCACCGATTTGACTCAAATTCTCATTTTTATTCATAACATACTAAAAAGTATATCTAAATAACAAAAAGACTACAATAAACAATTGACAATACATGGACGCAATAATATGTATCGGCATGTCATGTGTATTTGTTGTCTAGACTCCATCTAATTAAACATCGGGATGACCTCCGAAGACTGTCGACGATCATTTAACCTGATATAAACATAAACATAAATATAAATAGATAGCAACCACGTGTAATTGGATTATTTTAGGTTTGTTTAATTTCATATTGTAGGTTAAAAAAGTATATTTATCATTGTTTTTACGTGTATGAGAATGATTTTTTGTCGATCAAAACAGTCAACCAAATGGTTCGTCCTTGTTTCACTTTCAATGATGACATTCTTTTCCTTTTAATAGCTGGAAACATGCGTAACTCATCTCTAGCTAAGGGGTTAGATTGAAGGTCACATGAACACGAATTCAATGATGTCGAATTATTCACTTGCAAGTGAATAATTCATCACCGATGTATTTTAGCTTATTTTGACAAAATTAAACCAAACTTGCTGTTTAAAGCTATTCATTATTGCACTATTTCATTTTCATAAATGATTGAACAAAAACAAATCACAATTTATTTTTTATATATCTCGTAGCTTAATAAATGCCCCTTTAAGTTCTAACATTTTTTATTGCTCAAAATGACACATGGTTCAGACACAAGTTTTACAACTTAGTAACGTCTTCTGTGTGTTTAAAGTGTTACATGTTGTAAAAATGTTAGCAAGGGTAGGTAGGAAATACAATAAAATTATTTGAAATACACTGCTTACATCTTGAATTTAATGGATGTGTTAAAAAAGTTTAAAAAAAATGTTAGGGTGAATAAGTTAGAGTCTGGTTACCCCAAATGAAGCTTAAAATATAAAACCCATCTTCGCAGCATGTAATCTGAATTATTGATTTACGGTTTAGACTTTTGATTCAAATTAAAATGTAGTATGATTCAGTAAAAATGCAATAATTAATTTCCTCATCTTTATAACGAAATACTTAATAATAAAAATAGATACATTTCGAAATTAATAATTTTGATTAATATAATATTGCCCTTTGCAGTCAAACTTTTCATGTGGGAATCCAGAGCTCTTCCAAATCACAGAAATATGTCGTCTCTTTCGTACAGCAAATACATGCTTACACCTGAATCTCTTATACAGCCTACTAGTCCAATAGATAAGTGATAAAGTTATTTCGATCGGTTAAAGTATATTTTTGTCTTTTGATCTTTCACGACAAATCGAGAAAGCCATCTGTTGACACCATCAATAAAAAGCTTGCTTGAATTTCTCCAATTTTAGAAGTACTCTTGTTTGTTTTCGGGATTGTTTCAGATATTTTAAAACTCATCCATACCTATTCGTTGGAACGCGGAAAATTCGGTTTGACAAAAAGGTCGAATCCAGATTTTGAAAGTCGCCATAACTAATGCCATCGAGATTGGAAACAACAAGTCAAAAAATAATACTAAAACAATATTCCATATCGTGATATTTTTTACAGCTTTGGTCGCAATCTGTGAACAGTCTGTACTTTTCCACTACATGGACAAGAATTTGATCGTTTTCTATATTTAAATCTTTACACCTGTCTGTCAGTATAATGTCTGTTTCTTCGTCACACAGAATATGCAGAACACCTAATTCTTTCAATATGTATTCGACTGTAACGTTATCCCACGCAATTATTAATGCGTCTATTGTTTTAGCAGAAGGTTGTTTAATGATACCGCCGTACAAGAATTCCATGCGTTTTTAGAAATAATGCGGGTTTTTTTTTGTTAGGCCCGAAAACTGATTCCACAAAAATAATATGCAACAAAGAATGGTTACTGTGGATTCATTTATTTTCGTGGATACCAAATTAGGTGGAATGAGGAAAACTTGCATTTTGGTGGATATTTGATTTCGTGGTTTTGCCAAAGTCTGCATGTACCTTATAAAAAAATTGTAATTTCGTGGTTCGCCTTTTACATTCGAAATCCACAAAAATTGGTATCAAACGAATAATAATGAATCCACAGGTGACAACGGAAACTGCATTCTTTAGGTTTTAACATATATTCGATATTGTTTAGATAATTTTTCGGTGTATTGTCAATTATACCATAGTTTTTGTAGTATGAGTTAACAGCCGGAATGAAAACATAAAAATTATGGTACGATTTACGAAATACCCAAAAGCTATAAAAAAAAAATAGGATTTATCTGTAACTTATCTTTATAAGAATTCACTGTCGACTAGTCACTTACATTATAACTTGTAATAATTAACTACTTTCTCCTCAAAAGATAAATTTTTGTCTTTTGATCTTTCACGACAAATCGAGAAATCCATTTGTTGACACCATCAATGAAAAGCTTGCTTGAATTTCTCCAATTTTAGAAGTACTCTTGTGTGTTTTCGGGATTGTTTCAGATATTTTAAAACTCATCCATACCTATTCGTTGGAACGCGGAAAATTCGGTTTGACAAAAAGGTCGAATCCAGATTTTGAAAGTCGCCATAACTAATGCCATCGAGATTGGAAACAACAAGTCAAAAAATAATACTAAAACAATATTCCATATCGTGATATTTTTTACAGCTTTGGTCGCAATCTGTGAACAGTCTGTACTTTTCCACTACATGGACAAGAATTTGATCGTTTTCTATATTTAAATCTTTACACCTGTCTGTCAGTATAATGTCTGTTTCTTCGTCACACAGAATATGCAGAAAACCTAATTCTTTCAATATGTATTCGACTGTAACGTTATCCCACGCAATTATTAATGCGTCTATTGTTTTAGCAGAAGGTTATTTAATGATACCGCCGTACAAGAATTCCATGCGTTTTTAGAAATAATGCGGGTTTTTTTTTGTTAGGCCCGAAAACTGATTCCACAAAAATAATATGCAATAAAGAATGGTTACTGTGGATTCATTTATTTTCGTGGATACCAATTTTGGTGGATTGAGGAAAACTTGCATTTTGGGGGATATTTGATTTCGTGGTTTTGCCAAAGTCTGCATGTTACCTTATAAAAAAATTGTAATTTCGTGGTTCGCCTTTTACATTCGAAATCCACAAAAATTGGTATCAAACGAATAATAATGAATCCACAGGTGACAACGGAAACTGCATTCTTTAGGTTTTAACATATATTCGATATTGTTTAGATAATTTTTCGGTGTATTGTCAATTATACCATAGTTTTTGTAGTATGAGTTAACAGCCGGAATGAAAACATAAAAAATTATGGTACGATTTACGAAATACCCAAAAGCTATAAAAAAATAGGATTTATCTGTAACTTATCTTTATAAGAATTCACTGTCGACTAGTCACTTACATTATAACTTGTAATAATTAACTACTTTCTCCTCAAAAGATGAATTTAACATTTAAGAATCGAATATTCATGAGTCTTTGTCAATAACAACCACCCGATCACTGCTGACATGTAGGGAATTCTACTGTTGAACCGTTTGCTAATTTTATTGAATATAAAGTCATCATGTTTACATGTACCAGGAATAAAATTGTGTACGCAAGGCGCGTATATTTTGTTTATTCAATTCATGATAACAATAACTTTAATATTAACTGTCAATAGGAAATGGAACTCCTCTTAAGACAAAAATTATTAAATGTTTTATCGCACACTACCCAATCAACGAATCTTTCTTATTAATTTGCTACAATAAAAAAAACTTTACGTTCCGAAATGTTGTGATATCTTAGAACTAGAATAGAAAATATCAATCTCAATTTTGATATTATATGGCGATATTTGCATTTACAGCACTGGAATATACTTGGTCCCCAAGGTAGATGTTGAAACTTATGGAATATGGTTTAATATGACTTGCACTGGAAATGAACTCAGATTGACCGATTGTGCAAAGGATGAATTGTACATTGCACACTGTGGTCACAGTGAAAACGTGGGAATCGAATGTTCAAATTCCAATGATGGTTAGTATTAATATTTTATACCAACATTATATCGCATTTAGTACCAAAGTTTAATGTGATACATTCTCCGATTCCGCAAACAGCGAAATGTAGCATGAAAATTACAATATGATGATTTGTTTGTAAGTGTGATCATACGCTTGCTTTACCATTAAAGTGCCATTGATTGATTGGTGAATATCAACAGCCCGGTTTTTTTGTAGGGTTTGCGTTGCTCAGTTTTTAGTTTAGTTTTCTATGTTGTGTTATATGAACTGTTGTTTGTCTTTTCGTCGTTGTTTTCGTTTTTTGCCATTGCATTGTCAGTTTGCTTTCGATCTGTAAGTTTGAATGTCCCTTTGGTATCTTTGTTTCCTCGTAGCAAAACAATAGGAATCAAAATGAAAAACCACTTGGTAAGGGGCATTTTATTCTTTCCATCTATCCCAATTTTGATAGAAATATTGAGATGAAAAATAGATACACCTGGTTTAATAAACTGTTTCAATGTAAGGAGATATAAGACTTGATCCAAAAGTGAATAGTTTGTGTCATTTTTCATGAAAAATACGGGATATTATTTGATATTCCAGTTGACTCCAACTCACTTTCCATGTCATATTATAGCTTATTCTACACCGACTCTTAAAATCTATCTAATTATACTTTTAATTGAAGTAAGGGATATAGTTTTGCTATTTCAGGTATCCAAAAATGTCACTTCCGGTTTAACATGATAAGTTGCTTTACACTGATTTAAAAAAAATATATGCTTTCTTTATTTTTTTCATTTAATTAGTGCAAAAATGCCTACTTCCGGTTTAAAGAAGGATCCTTCCGATTTACCCTTTTCAAGATAATATGTCATGTACGATTTTAAAAAAAGATCTCTAGCATGTACCAGTATCAGGTTAGGGCAATGGTCAAAATGTCAATTTGTTGATCTTTGACCTTGTGCTCAATTTCAAGGTTTTACAGCAAGAGACCCTAACGGACCTATAAACAACTGTCGTACAAGTTGGAGGTTTAGAAACAAGGTTTAACCCACCATTATCTTCGGGAAATGCCTGTACCAAGTCAGGAATATGGCAGTTGTTTTTGACTTGTTCCGTTGATTGATAGCGTTTGATTTTGTCAGTTTTTTTTTACTTCCCCTTTTTGAATTCGCCTTATTGTTCAGTATATTTGTTTGCAAGATCTAACTCATCGGAAAAAGGGGTACGGTGGCACTTAATAGGTATTTTCTCCTCTGTAATAATTCTAACCAGGTGTATATTGTAAGAACTATTAAACCGTACATAGTAAGGTCTCAATATACAGACTGGTCAGTATAATTTGTGATGTAGCTCTTTTCCGCCTTTTTAAACCAGTAAGATCAGAACCTTTGCATGAGTAAAAGAGGAAATTCCTTCTTGTTCAGTTTACCAATAAAGGAATTGATGCCATCAACATAAGCAATATTCTACACCACGAGGAGGT
The DNA here is from genome assembly GCF_021869535.1 of Mytilus californianus. Classification (NCBI taxonomy): domain Eukaryota; kingdom Metazoa; phylum Mollusca; class Bivalvia; order Mytilida; family Mytilidae; genus Mytilus; species Mytilus californianus. Next base: position 130,965,057 of record NW_026262679.1, on the reverse strand, counting down.
AACATCTAAAATTCCACTTTATTTTCAAAATCAGTCTGTTCCTATTGTATCCTACAATTACACCAAAACCATTGCACCTAAAGTATTTAACTATCAACAAGCATTGCAGGACCTTGATTTAGAACAATCTAAAACAAAACCTATGACATTTGACTGTTCCCAATCGCCTTATAAATACAGCTCATTTGTCCATGTTATAATGGGGATCTAAACATAATTCAACATGGACATCTCCGCAAGGTGATATCTCATGGTCCTAAGTTTAGAGAACCCCAACACATCAATTGGAACCATAACTGCAAAATAAATATGAATTTAATTGAGGACTACGCTATATAATGGGCTAAACGAGAAGAAGTTGAACTATACATTTTATCAGATTTGGTCAAAACAATCAGGTCTCTGATAAAACGTCGCATTCATAAGTTGAAAAACAGTGTGAATGATCGACCAAGGTCAATTTTCAGAGACAAAGAGGCTGTGAAATGTCTATCATCTCTTCACGATAAGTATGTTGTTGTTCCTGCGGACAAAGCTTCAACCAATATTGTCTTTGTATGTAAATTGTACTACTACGAGTGTCTTGTAAAAGAATTAGGAATAAATAAGCACTCAGGTAATCCCACATACAAAAACATACCATTTGACAAGGATGAGATTTTGGCGAATCATAAGTCATTCATGGCTTCAATGAACATAACATTGAACAGCAAATCGGAGGACCTAACTTGTTTGTATTGGATACCTAAGCTTCACAAAATTCCGTACAAATAACGGTTCATTGCCGGCTTTTTCTGCATGTTCGACTAAAAAATTGTCCATTAGATTGACAAAGATTCTGTCCACAGTAAAAGAACGTCTTCAGAAATACTGCGAAACTGTTTACTCGTGTAGTGGTATTGACCATATGTGGATTCTAAAAAACTCTTAAGAACTTCTTGACTTAAGAACCTCTTGATAATTTTAAATCTCGATCTTTCTCTGAAAAAAATACTGAACTCCGAGGAAAATTCAAAACGGAAAGTCCCTAATCAAATGGCAAAATGAAAAGCTCAAACACATCAAACGAATGAAATTAGTTCCATCAAAACTTTCGATTTTTCAACCCTGTATACCACCATTCCCCATGTGAAATTAAAAAAAGCGTCTGAAAGAAATAATCCAATATGCTTTTCAACATAAAAATGGTAGCATACGTTATAACTTTATTAATTTGGGATACCAAACGGCATATTTTGTTAATAGAGAACAAAAAGGTAAAACATGCTACACAGAGAAACAAGTGATCAGTATGCTGGAGTTTCTTATTGACAACATATTTGTTGAATTTGGAGGTAGACTTTTTCAAAAAATTGTCGGCATTCCTATGGGAACGAACTGTTCGCCTCTCCATGCCGACCTCTTCTTATTTTTATATGAGTCGGAGTTCCTTCAGACACTTGTCAAAAACAAAAAGATCAAAGAAACCAGATCATTTAATTTCACATTCAGATATATTAATAATATTCTTTCCATTAACAATCAAAATTTTTCTGATTGGGTTCCATTAATATATCCTCCAGAACTCGAAATTAAAGAAACAACAGAGACAGCTTCCTCTGCCTCATTTTAAGACTGATACCTCGAATTTGACATAAGCGGTCATCAGAAGTAGGGTGGTACACATTCTGTGCAATTCAAGGCGTTAGGCGTTCACATATATGGTATGGAACCCATATATGGGCATGCCCCTCCTCCCTCTTTCACTGGAATTCCTTAGACGTGTCGGCATTGTAGGTACGTTCATTAAACAAGAGTTTGTCTCCATATTTGGAAAATTCAATTTAAAAAAATTAAAATTCAAAAGTTCAAAATTCAATAAATTTAAAATTCAAAAACTTCTAAAATTCGAATAATTCAAAAAAAATATTGAAAATTCTAAAAATTTAATAATTCAAAAATTCAAAAAAAAGAAATATTCAAAAATCAAAAATGTAAATAAATTAAAAATAACAAAATAAAATTAAAAATAAAGAAAAAAGATGGAAAAAAATCACTGCTTAAAACTGATCACCTTATTTCTCGTCTATAAGAATGCCTGAAGCAAAACTTGTAACTAAACGATGGATGAATTTTACCTTTACGTATCGAGCGAGGATTCTCTTTCGGGTCTTGAAAATAATAACGGTGGCGCATTTACGATTCAACTTCACAAAAGCAACATATTGGACGGAGAATGGGAATGTGCACTGCTAGAGTTATCGTTCGTACCGACCTTTCTAATACCAACGAGACGGGTCTTCTTTGGCTCGGACTTTGTGATCGACACGTACGCCCGAAAAATGTCTCTGCCGATACTTCAATCGGCAGAAGTTTTGAACGAAGATATCGCAGACATCGTATATGAAAAAAAACAATTTACCTCAAAATCACATGAAACGCATTGCACCGAATCGAATTCGTCTTGAGGGATAATAATTTCAAAGTATGTCGCCCGAAGGATGACCACCTGTTTTGCTTGCTGCATTTTCGCAACCTATAAGAGGAGATTGTATACACATGCAGAAAAGGTGAAGATGTTATGTCGAAGCGTGTTTGCTTGGCCACATGATCTTCGAAGACAGATGAAAAACAAACATGTGCAGCAGCATCAGCAGCAACAACAACAGCAGCAGCAGCAGCAGCAGCAATAACAACAACTACAACAACAGCAACAACAGAAACAGAAACAGCAGCAGAAGCAGCAGCAGCAACAACAACAACAACAACAACAAAAGCAGCAGCAACAGCAGCAACAGCAGCAAAACAGCAGCAGCAGTTCATTCCTCCGAAAGAGGAATACGAATTTTCTGGGTGGCAACAACAGCAGCTTTAGCCTCAGCAGCAGCAACTGCAACAGCAACTTTAGCCTCAGCAGCAGCAACTGCAACAGCAACTTTAGCCTCAGCAGCAGCAACAACAGCGGCACCGTTCTCTGAAAGAGGAGCAAGAATTTTCTTAGCACCGAGATTTTTTTTAATCACCCGTTTACCACGATTGTATCTGGACCGACCTTGTGCGGAAAGACGTATTTTATGAAAAAAATGCTACAACGAGTAAGGGGGATGTGACATCCGTGCCCAGAAAGGATCGTTTGGTTGTAGAAGAGATGGCAGCGACTCTATTGGGGAAATACAGAAAACAGTGATTCCGCAAGTGGAATTTTTCCGCGATATCCCGGTCGATTTAGAAAGCGACGACTTTTTTCGATCCCAACAAGAAGAACATGATCATTTTGGATGATCTGATGTCCACATCGGCTAACGATTCAAGAATCAACCATCTATTTACGGAAGGCAGTCATCACAGAGACGAAACTGTCATTATCTTGTGCTCTTTAACAGTCCCATTGATCGGCAACCCGTCATGACACTAGGACGACAGATGTATCCGTCTAGGTCGGACTTCTTTCTTCGGAAATTTGAGAAGGCGACGAGCAGACCCTACGGCTTCCTCCTTGTTGATCTGAAACCCGGAACGACAGATTCGTCAAGACTGCGAACTGATGTCTTGCAGACGGGCAATGGAGTCGACATATCTGAAGAAATGAAGGGCCACGATAGTTCAGAATCGTCAAGACTGCGAACTGATGTATTGCAGACAGACAATAGAGTCGACACCTCTGAAGAAATGGACGGCGACGATAGTTCCGACACTTATAGTACAGCGTCAGATATAATGGGTGACAGAGAGGATCTAATAGCTTGTCGAGATTGCGGACTGGTCTTTGCACACTATCGGGGTTTAGAGAACCATAATTGTCGAACGAAATCGATTCGCCTACCAATGTCTGGGAGGAACTAGAGGGAATTTTGAGGGGAATGTCGGCAACCTTTTTGCTGTGCAGAAGACTTACCAGCCTATGTGAGTGACAGACCTAAAACCTTCGTGGTCAACACGGACAACTGTACCAGGAAGGAACTCATTCATTTTCCTATATCTGGACCGCCTGAATTTTTTTTTTACTCCCTAGGAGGAGCACCAGAGACATACCAGCAACATTTTAGAAATGTTCTTATCGTTAACGGACCCCAGTTCCGTTTTTCTCGATGTCCAATTCAACCCGACTTTTCGGAAACATGTGGACTATACTGCGCCTATTACGTGAAAATGAAATGTCAGAGTATCAAGATGGAAGATGTATTGAATGACTTTTCATCGGATGACCTGGATGCCAACGACAGAAAACTCATTGCGTTATTTTCATTTTGATATTTTGGTACACAATCAATCAGCTTTGATGTAATATTGATCATAATAAAACTTTTGCCCATATGATTTGTTTTCCATTTATTACGTGTGTGTCTAAACAACAAAAAATCCACTGTGATAGATTCAGACACATATTCTCATAGATCAGTTGAACATATGTCGGGAGTGTCAGCTACTGTGCGTTTACCAATTGAAATTTAGATCAGAGAATGAATTAACATCGGATCAAGAGACATGCAAAATACTCTTCTTCACCTTTGGTATTTTTTTTCTGTCATCGAGCGAAAAAGGTGTTTTGTGGTTTCATAATGACAAAATTAAAGATTGAAATGAGGTCTGATTTTATGTTTAATAAAAAAAAAAAACAGGTCATGATCTTTGAACATATATTGACTGCCTTGTTGAATTACGCGTCTGTAGGTCTGTTATATAGATACAGGGGAATTTCCTGTTGCTGCTGTTGTTTCTGCTGCTGCTGCTGCTATTGTTGCTGCTGTTTCTGCTGCTGCTGCTGCTGTTACTGCTGCTGTTGTTGCTGCTGCGTCTGTTTCTGCTGCTGCTGATGATGATGAGGCTGCAGCTGCCACCCAGAAAATTCGTATACCTCTTTCAGAGGAAGAAACTGCCGCTGCTGCTGCTGTTGTTGCTGTTGTTGCTGCTGTTGCTTCTGTTGCTGTTACTGCTGCTGCTGCTGCGCATGTTTGTTTTTCATATGTCTTCGAAGATCATGTGACCAAGCATACACGCTTCGACATAAGTTGCACTGAAACATCTTCACCTTTTCTGCATGTGTATACAATCTCCTCTTATAGGTTGCTTGCAAAAAATGAAAAAGACGAAATCGATTCGGTGCAATTCGTTTCTGGTGACTTTGAGGTAAATTGGTTTTTAATAAACGATGTCCGTGATATCTTCGTTCAAAACCCCTGCCGACTGAAGTATCGGCAGAAACATTTCCCGGGCGTACGTGTCGATCACAAAGTCCGAGCAAAAGAAGACCTGTCTCGTTGGTATTGAAAAGGTCGTAACGAACTCTAGCAGTGCTAATTCCCATTCTCCGTCCAATATGTAGCTTTTGTGAAGTTGAATCGTAAATGCGCCACCGTTATTATTTTCAAAAAGCGATAGAGAATCCTCGCTCGATACGTAAAGGTAAAATTCATCCATCGTTTAGTTACAAGTTTTGCTTCAGCCACTCTTATAGATCTTATAGACGTTAAAAAAGGTGATCTATTTTAATTTTTATTTTTTTTTCAATCTTTTTTATTATATTGAGATTTTTTTATTTTTTTCGATTTTTTTATTTTTTTATTATTTTTTTTTTTTTTTTTTTAATATTTCAAGTTTTGTGAATGTTTAAATTTTTGAAAAAAAAATTAAATTTTTCATTTTTTTTCGAATTTTTTAATTTTAAATTTTTTGAATTTTTTTGAATATTTAAATATTTCATTTCTTTAGTTTTTTGGAATATTCGAATTTTTTTAATTTAAAATATTTTAATTTAAATTTTTTAAAATTGAATTTTCCAAATAGAGAGACATACTCTTGTTTAAAGAACGTGCCTAAAATGCCGACAAGTCTAAGGACTTCCGTTGAAAGGTGAGAGAGGGAGAAGGGTCATGTCCATATGTAAGTTCCATACCATATATGTGAACGCCTAACGCCTTGAATTGCACAGAATGTGTACCACCCTACTACTGTCATCTAGGTACTGACGTTGTTTATCATCATAATAACGTGTTATGGTATTCTTTTATTTGTCTTTGTACATTATTACTTTTACTTTTAAGGTGGCTATATATATATGGAAGTTTTTAACGACCTTGACTGGCTATACAGCCCTTGCGCGGTTAGTTAAGGTGGCTTGAGGGTCTTTTTACATTTTGGATTTTGAAGTAGCAGATAACAATTGGTCTAGATATTTCATGAACTGTGCAAATTTTGAGAGTAGTACAGCCCTTGGATGGTGTAAACTTCCCAAAATAACGTGTATGGTGTAATGGTGTATGGCATATGGTGCAATGGTAGAAGGTGTATGGTGCTATGGTGTATGGTGTAAGGGGAATGGTGTAATGGTGTATGAGGAATGGTGTGATTGTGTAACGTGCGATCGGGAATGGTGTGAATGAATGGTGTACGACATTTCATTGGTTGAAACCGAAGTTCATTTTATTTTAATTTTTCGGATTGTAAACATAAACAATAATAATAATCCTATTGTTCTTTTTTCAAAGTAAAGCAAATTACTTTACTCGTTAGACTCTATGTCATATATATTTAATATACACATATTAAAAAATCTTTGTTTTTTATATTCTTATTTACATTAAACAATGGCTTTAAAATTACACACTTGTGATCACATGCAGTTATCATAAAAGAAAGGATTTTATTTAAACTAGAAGGCGGATAGAAAGGTTATCCACGCATCGGAACAGTATTTTTATATCACGGGTTATCAACATCATTTTTAAAGTTGCTTCGTTCCCCACTTTTGACAGTCTCTTTATAAATATCTTATCGTCATTCAGGTTGCAGTCTTGTAATTGACTGCTCCATAGGCTTACATGCAAAACAGCTCATCTTTGAAAATAAAAAAATAAAAAATGCCACATAGAAAAAAAATTTCATGTTCATATCATGTATGTATTAATGTGAAATTGTGATTTAATCGAAAAAAAAGTGGGTCATGCCACGAAGAATAAAAAGTTATGTAACCCTGTTGTCAAAACAATTTTTTTCTACTTTCTGTTTGCTGTTTTTACTAGGCCGCACCACTTCCAGTAAACATGATATCCTTCCACTTTCTTGGACTGATATCCCCAAAAAGATGCAAGATTTTTTTTAAATCTATATATATGTTTGAATTCAGCATAAACTTTTAATCAAACAGAAAAAATTGAGTCCAGAAAAAAATTCTGAAAAAAATGGACTATTTTATTCACCTCCATGTTTTGACATGCACCGGAAACTGGAGTTGTAATACAAGACTGGTACCTATAACTATTATGACATGTCTTAAAAAAATAAATCATTTACTTAGTTTCATTAAGTAGCCATATTTGAACATAAAAAATGCCATTAAAAGAATTGTTTTGTTGTATTAATAAATATAATCCCACTATTAAAGGAGTACCCCTTTCTGAAAAAAGGCAAAATTTGGAAATAAGTCATGCCTATCAAATGATCTGTAAATCTCATTCTACTCTATCTTTATGAATGTTTTCTTATTATTTGGATACTGTAAAGCTAGAAGAGAATTCTTATCTATTATTTTTATTTTTTTCCTTCTATTTGATTGAACCACATTCAATAGTTTACCCCTCCCCCTTTTTTCCATGAAATCTACCCAAGTGGGCCTCTTGTTTAAGTCAAATTGAAAAACTACCCAAAACTTTTTCATATTGAAGAATTTGTTGCAATTCAACTATCTAAAGACAAGAACGACCATACCTTTCTCTTTTTTGACTATACATGTCTTTATACATGCCTACTATATGATGGTTTTTAGACTGTACTTGACACCCCAATGCATATAAACTTTGCAATAAAATTCAAGAAAAAACAAAATGAATACTCAAGTTAGTGTTTTTGGTAAGAATATTGATTACTTGTCACACCTAATCACAAAAATCCTTGTCATGATGGATAGTTTTAGAAAAATTCTACTTTTTAAACAAATTTTTAACCCAAATATTGAATTTTCAATTAACCATACAGTGCCGCAGACAGGAAAAGAAGTCATAGACTCTTGTAAAGTGAACATTTTGTGAAAATCTTTTCACCAAAAGTTCATTTTATACATATTCTACCTATATGTCAACTATTGAGCCATAAAAATAATAACCCTAAAGAAAAAAGTTACTTTTGTATGTAACTGTCCCTTCAACTTTACACTGATTTTCAATGAAACTGCGCAACTAGAATTTCCATCACAAGAAGAAGATTTTATAGAGGAAAAAATCTTTCTATGTTCTTTTTAATTAAAAATCATGTATGTAATACTACCAGAATCTCAATTTACCTCAAACTGATGTGCTTTATATCTATTTATACTTTTGAATGGTGTCTTGTATAAAAAATCATAATTATTACATAATTTAAGTTTTTTCATTGTAACTTGATACCCCATGATTTTTTTTTCTTAAAAAGTCCTTAAATCATGATGTTTTGTCATTCTGGGCACACAAAAGTCCACATGAGCTACTTCCTTGCAGTGAACATATGAAAAAATTACCCTATGCAGGTTGCAGTCTTGTAATTGACTGCTCCATAGGCTTACATGCAAAACAGCTCATCTTTGAAAATAAAAAAATAAAAAATGCTACATAGAAAAAAAATTTCATGTTCATATCATGTATGTATTAATGTGAAATTGTGATTTAATCGAAAAAAAAGTGGGTCATGCCACGAAGAATAAAAAGTTATGTAACCCTGTTGTCAAAACAATTTTTTTCTACTTTCTGTTTGCTGTTTTTACTAGGCCGCACCACTTCCAGTAAACATGATATCCTTCCACTTTCTTGGATTGATATCCCCAAAAAGATGCAAGATTTTTTTTAAATCTATATATATGTTTGAATTCAGCATAAACTTTTAATCAAACAGAAAAAATTGAGTCCAGAAAAAAATTCTGAAAAAAATGGACTATTTTATTTACCTCCATGTTTTGACATGCACCGGAAACTGGAGTTGTAATACAAGACTGGTACCTTCACCTATGTTTGCCTTGGATTTACGATTCTGTTTTCCAAAAAATGTCCAAAGGAAAATTGTACAGTGTTATTGCACATAAGGTGTTGTATAATTATGAACAATCTCGTCAATTTCGTTAGATTTGTCTTTACGGATTATAAATGATATCTTGAACGTCCGAAAAAATATACTTATGTGAAACGGAATGAAATATTTGCCACTTGATATTTAGCCACCAACAAAATCAACCAACCGACATAATATACTAACAGTATACTTTTCCTAGAAGAGAACTTCTCATACTTTTCATTATAAAGTACAAATGAAATCTGTCATGTCAGTCACACTGTTGGATGATGAGGTGGAATAGTTTTATTATACAAACCATCCTGAACTACTGTGTTTAAATCATCACACCTCAGCAAGCACGACTAATTTATGCGCAGACCAACCCATCACACAATAGCCCAAAAGGAATCTGTGATGTACCCGTCTATATTCAGAAGTCATGGAAGTGGGAAATACAGATACTGATACTGACTTTAGTGACAGTTTTATATAATGAATAAAGAGATGAAATGCTGCCACTCTAAATTAAAGCGGACAAGATTTTGTTATCATTGTATTGCAATGTTGCTGTCATTTGTATTATACAATCCATCCTGACATCAAAATATTGCTGATTTACTATGCGGCTGCCACTATATAGATTTACATAATAAAGTGCAAATATGGTCAGTTTTGTTTGATACTTTAAAATAGTTTTGTTATACGAGTCAGCCTGAGGTATCAAAACTACTGAAATTTTCTTGCGAGACAATATTTTTAATAAAAAGAGGACATGTTGGCTATCTAGATTGATGGGGACAAATTTTTGTTGTCATTGTATTGCAATGTTGCTGTCATTTGTATTATACAATCCATCATCACATCAAAATATTGCTGATTTACTTTGCGCTATATGCTGATTTACTATGCGGCTATATAGATTTACATACATGACATAATAAAGTGCTAATATGATCAGTTTTGGCTGATGCTTTAAAATAATTTTGTTATACAAGCCAGCCTGAGGTATCAAAACTACTAAAATTTTCATGCGAGACAATATTTTGAATAAAAAGAGGACATGCTGGCTATCTACATGTAGATTGATGGGGACAAATTTTTGTTGTCATTGTGTTGCAATGTTGCTGTCATTTAATTTGTATAATGCAATCCATTCTGACATCAAAATATTGTTGTTTACTATGCGGCTATATAGATTTACATAATAAAATGCAAATATGGTCAGTTTTGGTTGATTCGTTTAAATAATTTTGTTATACAAGTCAGCCTGAGGTATCAAAACTACTGAAATTTTGTTGCGAGACAATATTTTGAATAAAAAGAGGACATGCTGGCTATCTAGATTGATGGGAACAAATTGTTGTTGTCATTGTATTGCAATGTTGCTGTCATTTGTATTATACAATCCATCCTGACATCAAAATATTGCTGATTTACTATGTGGCTATATAGATATACATAATAATGTGCAAATATGGTCAGTTTTTGTTGATGCGTTTAAATAATTTTGTTATACGAGTCAGCCTTAGGTATTAAAATTACTGAAATTTTGTAGCGAGACAATATTTTTAATAAAAGGAGGGCAAAAATATTTCCAAATTTTTTAACCCTATATAAATTAACAGATTGACACACTCCCCATTTCCATTCTCAATTTTATAATTATAAGTGCAAATATGGTCAGTTTTGGTTGATGCTTAAAATAATTTTGTTGTACATGTTGTACATGTACCAGTCATCCTGAAGTATTCATTTTTGGCATTGTTTGTCGATTTTATCTGAAAACCAATTTTATAAGATTTACGATACATGTTAAAACCGATAATAATAGCATTGTAACCAATATCGTTTTTAATTTATAGATAGGCAGATCGCGGATAAATTTGCATTACAAGCAAAGTTTTATGCGTACTTTATGTACAAATACATGTATATATATTTAATCTGTATTGTTTATATAACCATCATAGGCATGACCACGGAGATTTTAATTTTATACATTAATTTACAATATTGTGATCAAAATTCGTTTTTTAAATCAAATAAATAATTTTGTAGTCGCACGCTTTCTTTGAAATTTAATTGCATTATGGGTAATTTCGGATCGTGTAGATAGAATGGGGAATGGTGTATGGTGTAATGTGTAAGGTGTATGGTGCAAAGGTGTAACGTGTATGGTGTAATGGCACAAGGTGTATGGTGTAATGGTGTATGGTGAATGGTGTAATGGTGTATGGTGTGAGTGGGAAGTTTACACCATCCAAGGACTGTATTTAATTCATGTGTAAATCTTTTCATGTTAATATAGAAAATTATGTGTTTTATCATATTTACGGCTGTATTTTCTATAAAACACAATATTTTTGTTTGATTCATTTTTTTTTCAACTTTGCCACATAAGGGGAGATAACTCAGATAATAGGTGAGATAACTCAGTTTAAGTAATTTTTATAATAGAAAGTGTTGTGAAGTAACAAGAAAACAAGTCCGGTGACCCCATTTTTTTCTTTTTCTTATCTGAAAGCATGTTATAAGAGTTATCTTCTCAATTTTATCTTAAAATTCTATGGTGTACCGTGAAAAAAAGTCCGGTGACCAATACTTTTCTTAAATTTTGGAAAAAAGCATGATAAAAACTACATTTTGAAAAATTATTAAAAAATTCTGTGGATTTTAATTAAGTTCCCCCCCCCCATCCACCTTGAGTCTATTTTTGGCAATATCCATTTGACGTGGCTTGGTACTTATACATCCCGTCATTATGTTATTGTGCTATGTTCAATTATTGTATTCTTGTCTTTCCTTTTTGCTAATGGGCTTTGTCTATATGCCTTTTTGTTTATCTTTGTTGACATATTTGCTGGTTTTATAGTGATTAAGATCATAACACGATGTTGACTGCTGTACCCCTATTTTTGACATTTTTACCTATCATGTCTGTTTGTTTTGTTCAAACATCGTTGTCAATATAATGGAATTGTATGCGACTGTCATACAAGTGAGAGTTTTGGCTAGCTATAAAACCAGGTTTAATCCACCATTTTCTACACAAGAAAATGTCTGTACAAAGTCAGGAATATGACAGATGTTATCCATTCGTTTGATGTGTTTAAGCTTTTGAATTTGCCATTTGCTTAGGGACTTTTCGTTAAGAATTTTCCTCGGAGTTCGTTATTTTTGTTATTTTATTTTTGATTTGAGGTTCATTCTAAATGACCATGTTATTGAGGTCAAGGTCAAAAGTCAAATGCTGATACTTGCTATTTGATACCAAACAGTTTATACGCTTTGAAACGGACACTCTTTAACCCAACATTTTGTAAGATGGGTTTTTTTGTTGACCTTTATTCTTTGCAACCTTAAAACAAACCAAACTTTCTTTTTTTGAATTGCTCGCTACATCCTCAACATGTTAAAAATCATTTTAATAGAAGCGATCGAATGAGTTCATATGAGCGTTATCTGTCTTATCTATTTGGTTTAAGCGATATATAAATACATATATATATATATGAATATCTAAATTGAAAACAACGTATATATATATATACAAAAACCTTTGCACCTTTTGTTTGCGGTATACCATCTTTTCCGCAAGTTTATTGTTTTCTGTTTAGTATTAAATTTATAATTAAGATCCATTTATTACATCGGTGATCCGTTTATTTGGCAATCGCCAATGGCAGTCAGCAGGGTTTAAGAACATTTGTTGTTCGACCTGTTAGTCAAATGCGTTTTGTTAAAATATACTTTTTCACTTTTTTGGTCTTTTGGAAAATGTTGTTTGTGCTGTATTTAGACCCCTCTAACAAGAAATTTGTTTTGTATGCACACGTATAAAAATTGCGGTTTTTATCCAACGCAATCATAGGTTTGAACGTTGTTTTCAATTTAGACTTGTTTATATTTTTTCGTTTGGGCTTGTATTATATTTGCCTTCGGGTTTATATGATCCGTTCATCCTATTTTGACTCCTCAAAATTCAAGAGTCTATCCTAAATTGAGGTAAATTGTATGGCTTTCCAAATACCGTTTCGATCCCTAACATCACTGAAGAGACATTAATTGTCGAAATCCGGATATGGTGTACAAAAAAACATGCACCTTTTGTTTGCGGTATACCATCTTTTCCGCAAGTTTATTGTTTTCTGTTTAGTATTAAATTTATAATTAAGATCCATTTATTACATCGGTGATCCGTTTATTTTGGCAATCGCCAATGGCAGTCAGCAGGGTTTAAGAACATTTGTTGTTCGACCTGTTAGTCAAATGCGTTTTGTTAAAATATACTTTTTCACTTTTTTGGTCTTTTGGAAAATGTTGTTTGTGCTGTATTTAGACCCCTCTAACAAGAAATTTGTTTTGCATGCACACGTATAAAAGTTGCGGTTTTTATCCAACGCAATCATAGGTTTGAACGTTGTTTTCAATTTAGACTTGTTTATATTTTTTCGTTTGGGCTTGTATTATATTTGCCTTCGGGTTTATATGATCCGTTCATCCTATTTTGACTCCTCAAAATTCAAGAGTCTATCCTAAATTGAGGTAAATTGTATGGCTTTCCAAATACCGTTTCGATCCCTAACATCACTGAAGAGACATTAATTGTCGAAATCCGGATATGGTGTACAAAAACCTTTGCACCTTTTGTTTGCGGTATACCATCTTTTCCGCAAGTTTATTGTTTTCTGTTTAGTATTAAATTCATAATTAAGATCGATTTATTACATCGGTGATCCGTTTATTTGGCAATCGTCAATGGCAGTCAGCAAGGTTTAAGAACATTTGTTGTTCGACCTGTTAGTCAAATGCGTTTTGTTAAAATATACTTTTTCACTTTTTAGGTCTTTTGGAAAATGTTGTTTGTGCTGTATTTAGACCCCTCTAACAAGAAATTTGTTTTGCATGCACACGTATAACAATTGCGGTTTTTATCCAACGCAATCATAGGTTTGAAAGTTGTTTTCAATTTAGACTTGTTTATATTTTTTCGTTTGGGCTTGTATTATATTTGCCTTCGGGTTTATATGATCCGTTCATCCTATTTTGACTCCTCAAAATTCAAGAGTCTATCCTAAATTGAGGTAAATTGTATGGCTTTCCAAATACCGTTTCGATCCCTAACATCACTGAAGAGACATTAATTGTCGAAATCCGGATATGGTGTACAAAAACCTTTGCACCTTTTGTTTGCGGTATACCATCTTTTCCGCAAGTTTATTGTTTTCTGTTTAGTATTAAATTCATAATTAAGATCCATTTATTACATCGGTGATCCGTTTATTTGGCAATCGCCAATGGCAGTCAGCAGGGTTTAAGAACATTTGTTGTTCGACCTGTTAGTCAAATGCGTTTTGTTAAAATATACTTTTTCACTTTTTTGGTCTTTTGGAAAATGTTGTTTGTGCTGTATTTAGACCCCTCTAACAAGAAATTTGTTTTGCATGCACACGTATAAAAATTGCGGTTTTTATCCAACGCAATCATAGGTTTGAACGTTGTTTTCAATTTAGACTTGTTTATATTTTTTCGTTTGGGCTTGTATTATATTTGCCTTCGGGTTTATATGATCCGTTCATCCTATTTTGACTCCTCAAAATTCAAGAGTCTATCCTAAATTGAGGTAAATTGTATGGCTTTCCAAATACCGTTTCGATCCCTTACATCACTGAAGAGACATTAATTGTCGAAATCCGGATATGGTGTACAAAAACCTTTGCACCTTTTGTTTGCGGTATACCATCTTTTCCGCAAGTTTATTGTTTTCTGTTTAGTATTAAATTTATAATTAAGATCCATTTATTACATCGGTGATCCGTTTATTTGGCAATCGCCAATGGCAGTCAGCAGGGTTTAAGAACATTTGTTGTTCGACCTTTTAGTCAAATGCGTTTTGTTAAAATATACTTTTTCACTTTTTTGGTCTTTTGGAAAATGTTGTTTGTGCTGTATTTAGACCCCTCTAACAAGAAATTTGTTTTGCATGCACACGTCTAAAAATTGCGGTTTTTATCCAACGCAATCATAGGTTTGAACGTTGTTTTCAATTTAGACTTGTTTATATTTTTTCGTTTGGGCTTGTATTATATTTGCCTTCGGGTTTATATGATCCGTTCATCCTATTTTGACTCCTCAAAATTCAAGAGTCTATCCTAAATTGAGGTAAATTGTATGGCTTTCCAAATACCGTTTCGATCCCTAACATCACTGAAGAGACATTAATTGTCGAAATCCGGATATGGTGTACAAAAACCTTTGCACCTTTTGTTTGCGGTATACCATCTTTTCCTCAAGTTAATTGTTTTCTGTTTAGTATTAAATTTATAATTAAGATCCATTTATTACATCGGTGATCCGTTTATTTGGCAATCGCCAATGGCAGTCAGCAGGGTTTAAGAACATTTGTTGTTCGACCTGTTAGTCAAATGCGTTTTGTTAAAATATACTTTTTCACTTTTTTGGTCTTTTGGAAAATGTTGTTTGTGCTGTATTTAGACCCCTCTAACAAGAAATTTGTTTTGCATGCACACGTATAAAAATTGCGGTTTTTATCCAACGCAATCATAGGTTTCAACGTTGTTTTCAATTTAGACTTGTTTATATTTTTTCGTTTGGGCTTGTATTATATTTGCCTTCGGGTTTATATGAACCGTTCATCCTATTTTGACTCCTCAAAATTCAAGAGTCTATCCTAAATTGAGGTAAATTGTATGGCTTTCCAAATACCGTTTCGATCCCTAACATCACTGAAGAGACATTAATTGTCGAAATCCGGATATGGTGTACAAAAACCTTTGCACCTTTTGTTTGCGGTATACCATCTTTTCCGCAAGTTTATTGTTTTCTGTTTAGTATTAAATTTATAATTAAGATCCATTTATTACATCGGTGATCCGTTTATTTGGCAATCGCCAATGGCAGTCAGCAGGGTTTAAGAACATTTGTTGTTCGACCTGTTAGTCAAATGCGTTTTGTTAAAATATACTTTTTCACTTTTTTAGTCTTTTGGAAAATGTTGTTTGTGCTGTATTTAGACCCCTCTAACAAGAAATTTGTTTTGCATGCACACGTATAAAAATTGCGGTTTTTATCCAACGCAATCATAGGTTTGAACGTTGTTTTCAATTTAGACTTGTTAATATTTTTTCGTTTGGGCTTGTATTATATTTGCCTTCGGGTTTATATGATCCGTTCATCCTATTTTGACTCCTCAAAATTCAAGAGTCTATCCTAAATTGAGGTAAATTGTATGGCTTTCCAAATACCGTTTCGATCCCTAACATCACTGAAGAGACATTAATTGTCGAAATCCGGATATGGTGTACAAAAACCTTTGCACCTTTTGTTTGCGGTATACCATCTTTTCCGCAAGTTTATTGTTTTCTGTTTAGTATTAAATTTATAATTAAGATCCATTTATTACATCGGTGGTCCGTTTATTTGGCAATCGCTAATGGCAGTCAGCAGGGTTTAAGAACATTTGTTGTTCGACCTGTTAGTCAAATGCGTTTTGTTAAAATATACTTTTTCACTTTTTTGGTCTTTTGGAAAATGTTGTTTGTGCTGTATTTAGACCCCTCTAACAAGAAATTTTTTTTGCATGCACACGTATAAAAATTGCGGTTTTTATCCAACGCAATCATAGGTTTGAACGTTGTTTTCAATTTAGACTTGTTTATATTTTTTCGTTTGGGCTTGTATTATATTTGCCTTCGGGTTTATATGATCCGTTCATCCTATTTTGACTCCTCAAAATTCAAGAGTCTATCCTAAATTGAGGTAAATTGTATGACTTTCCAAATACCGTTTCGATCCCTAACATCACTGAAGAGACATTAATTGTCGAAATCCGGATATGGTGTACAAAAACCTTTGCACCTTTTGTTTGCGGTATACCATCTTTTCCGCAAGTTTATTGTTTTCTGTTTAGTATTAAATTTATAATTAAGATCCATATATTACATCGGTGATCCGTTTATTTGGCAATCGCCAATGGCAGTCAGCAGGGTTTAAGAACATTTGTTGTTCGACCTGTTAGTCAAATGCGTTTTGCTAAAATATACTTTTTCACTTTTTTGGTCTTTTGGAAAATGTTGTTTGTGCTGTATTTAGACCCCTCTAACAAGAAATTTGTTTTGCATGTAAACGTATAAAAGTTGCGGTTTTTTATGCAACGCAATCATAGGTTTGAACGTTGTTTTCAATTTAGACTTGTTTATATTTTTTCGTTTGGGCTTGTATTATATTTGCCTTCGGGTTTATATGATCCGTTCATCCTATTTCGACTCCTCAAAATTCAAGAGTCTATCCTAAATTGAGGTAAATTGTATGGCTTTCCAAATACCGTTTCGATCCCTAACATCACTGAAGAGACATTAATTGTCGAAATCCGGATATGGTGTACAAAAACCTTTGCACCTTTTGTTTGCGGTATACCATCTTTTCCGCAAGTTTATTGTTTTCTGTTTAGTATTAAATTTATAATTAAGATCCATATATTACATCGGTGATCCGTTTATTTGGCAATCGCCAATGGCAGTCAGCAGGGTTTAAGAACATTTGTTGTTCGACCTGTTAGTCAAATGCGTTTTGTTAAAATATACTTTTTCACTTTTTTGGTCTTTTGGAAAATGTTGTTTGTGCTGTATTTAGACCCCTCTAACAAGAAATTTGTTTTGCATGCACACGTATAAAAATTGCGGTTTTTATCCAACGCAATCATAGGTTTGAACGTTGTTTTCAATTTAGACTTGTTTATATTTTTTCGTTTGGGCTTGTATTATATTTGCCTTCGGGTTTATATGATCCGTTCATCCTATTTTGACTCCTCAAAATTCAAGAGTCTATCCTAAATTGAGGTAAATTGTATGGCTTTCCAAATACCGTTTCGATCCCTAACATCACTGAAGAGACATTAATTGTCGAAATCCGGATATGGTGTTCAAAAACCTTTGCACCTTTTGTTTGCGGTATACCATCTTTTCCGCAAGTTTATTGTTTTCTGTTTAGTATTAAATTTATAATTAAGATCCATATATTACATCGGTGATCCGTTTATTTGGCAATCGCCAATGGCAGTCAGCAGGGTTTAAGAACATTTGTTGTTCGACCTGTTAGTCAAATGCGTTTTGCTAAAATATACTTTTTCACTTTTTTGGTCTTTTGGAAAATGTTGTTTGTGCTGTATTTAGACCCCTCTAACAAGAAATTTGTTTTGCATGTAAACGTATAAAAGTTGCGGTTTTTTATGCAACGCAATCATAGGTTTGAACGTTGTTTTCAATTTAGACTTGTTTATATTTTTTCGTTTGGGCTTGTATTATATTTGCCTTCGGGTTTATATGATCCGTTCATCCTATTTCGACTCCTCAAAATTCAAGAGTCTATCCTAAATTGAGGTAAATTGTATGGCTTTCCAAATACCGTTTCGATCCCTAACATCACTGAAGAGACATTAATTGTCGAAATCCGGATATGGTGTACAAAAACCTTTGCACCTTTTGTTTGCGGTATACCATCTTTTCCGCAAGTTTATTGTTTTCTGTTTAGTATTAAATTTATAATTAAGATCCATATATTACATCGGTGATCCGTTTATTTGGCAATCGCCAATGGCAGTCAGCAGGGTTTAAGAACATTTGTTGTTCGACCTGTTAGTCAAATGCGTTTTGTTAAAATATACTTTTTCACTTTTTTGGTCTTTTGGAAAATGTTGTTTGTGCTGTATTTAGACCCCTCTAACAAGAAATTTGTTTTGCATGCACACGTATAAAAATTGCGGTTTTTATCCAACGCAATCATAGGTTTGAACGTTGTTTTCAATTTAGACTTGTTTATATTTTTTCGTTTGGGCTTGTATTATATTTGCCTTCGGGTTTATATGATCCGTTCATCCTATTTTGACTCCTCAAAATTCAAGAGTCTATCCTAAATTGAGGTAAATTGTATGGCTTTCCAAATACCGTTTCGATCCCTAACATCACTGAAGAGACATTAATTGTCGAAATCCGGATATGGTGTTCAAAAACCTTTGCACCTTTTGTTTGCGGTATACCATCTTTTCCGCAAGTTTATTGTTTTCTGTTTAGTATTAAATTTATAATTAAGATCCATTTATTACATCGGTGATCCGTTTATTTGGCAATCGCCAATGGCAGTCAGCAGGGTTTAAGAACATTTGTTGTTCGACCTGTTAGTCAAATGCGTTTTGTTAAAATATACTTTTTCACTTTTTTGGTCTTTTGGAAAATGTTGTTTGTGCTGTATTTAGACCCCTCTAACAAGAAATTTGTTTTGCATGTAAACGTATAAAAGTTGCGGTTTTTTATGCAACGCAATCATAGGTTTGAACGTTGTTTTCAATTTAGACTTGTTTATATTTTTTCGTTTGGGCTTGTATTATATTTGCCTTCGGGTTTATATGATCCGTTCATCCTATTTCGACTCCTCAAAATTCAAGAGTCTATCCTAAATTGAGGTAAATTGTATGGCTTTCCAAATACCGTTTCGATCCCTAACATCACTGAAGAGACATTAATTGTCGAAATCCGGATATGGTGTACAAAAACCTTTGCACCTTTTGTTTGCGGTATACCATCTTTTCCGCAAGTTTATTGTTTTCTGTTTAGTATTAAATTTATAATTAAGATCCATATATTACATCGGTGATCCGTTTATTTGGCAATCGCCAATGGCAGTCAGCAGGGTTTAAGAACATTTGTTGTTCGACCTGTTAGTCAAATGCGTTTTGTTAAAATATACTTTTTCACTTTTTTGGTCTTTTGGAAAATGTTGTTTGTGCTGTATTTAGACCCCTCTAACAAGAAATTTGTTTTGCATGCACACGTATAAAAATTGCGGTTTTTATCCAACGCAATCATAGGTTTGAACGTTGTTTTCAATTTAGACTTGTTTATATTTTTTCGTTTGGGCTTGTATTATATTTGCCTTCGGGTTTATATGATCCGTTCATCCTATTTTGACTCCTCAAAATTCAAGAGTCTATCCTAAATTGAGGTAAATTGTATGGCTTTCCAAATACCGTTTCGATCCCTAACATCACTGAAGAGACATTAATTGTCGAAATCCGGATATGGTGTTCAAAAACCTTTGCACCTTTTGTTTGCGGTATACCATCTTTTCCGCAAGTTTATTGTTTTCTGTTTAGTATTAAATTTATAATTAAGATCCATTTATTACATCGGTGATCCGTTTATTTGGCAATCGCCAATGGCAGTCAGCAGGGTTTAAGAACATTTGTTGTTCGACCTGTTAGTCAAATGCGTTTTGTTAAAATATACTTTTTCACTTTTTTAGTCTTTTGGAAAATGTTGTTTGTGCTGTATTTAGACCCCTCTAACAAGAAATTTGTTTTGCATGCACACGTATAAAAATTGCGGTTTTTATCCAACGCAATCATAGGTTTGAACGTTGTTTTCAATTTAGACTTGTTTATATTTTTTCGTTTGGGCTTGTATTATATTTGCCTTCGGGTTTATATGATCCGTTCATCCTATTTTGACTCCTCAAAATTCAAGAGTCTATCCTAAATTGAGGTAAATTGTATGGCTTTCCAAATACCGTTTCGATCCCTAACATCACTGAAGAGACATAAATTGTCGAAATCCGGATATGGTGTTCAAAAACCTTTGCACCTTTTGTTTGCGGTATACCATCTTTTCCGCAAGTTTATTGTTTTCTGTTTAGTATTAAATTTATAATTAAGATCCATTTATTACATCGGTGATCCGTTTATTTGGCAATCGCCAATGGCAGTCAGCAGGGTTTAAGAACATTTGTTGTTCGACCTTTTAGTCAAATGCGTTTTGTTAAAATATACTTTTTCACTTTTTTGGTCTTTTGGAAAATGTTGTTTGTGCTGTATTTAGACCCCTCTAACAAGAAATTTGTTTTGCATGCACACGTCTAAAAATTGCGGTTTTTATCCAACGCAATCATAGGTTTGAACGTTGTTTTCAATTTAGACTTGTTTATATTTTTTCGTTTGGGCTTGTATTATATTTGCCTTCGGGTTTATATGATCCGTTCATCCTATTTTGACTCCTCAAAATTCAAGAGTCTATCCTAAATTGAGGTAAATTGTATGGCTTTCCAAATACCGTTTCGATCCCTAACATCACTGAAGAGACATTAATTGTCGAAATCCGGATATGGTGTACAAAAACCTTTGCACCTTTTGTTTGCGGTATACCATCTTTTCCTCAAGTTAATTGTTTTCTGTGTAGTATTAAATTTATAATTAAGATCCATTTATTACATCGGTGATCCGTTTATTTGGCAATCGCCAATGGCAGTCAGCAGGGTTTAAGAACATTTGTTGTTCGACCTGTTAGTCAAATGCGTTTTGTTAAAATATACTTTTTCACTTTTTTGGTCTTTTGGAAAATGTTGTTTGTGCTGTATTTAGACCCCTCTAACAAGAAATTTGTTTTGCATGCACACGTATAAAAATTGCGGTTTTTATCCAACGCAATCATAGGTTTCAACGTTGTTTTCAATTTAGACTTGTTTATATTTTTTCGTTTGGGCTTGTATTATATTTGCCTTCGGGTTTATATGAACCGTTCATCCTATTTTGACTCCTCAAAATTCAAGAGTCTATCCTAAATTGAGGTAAATTGTATGGCTTTCCAAATACCGTTTCGATCCCTAACATCACTGAAGAGACATTAATTGTCGAAATCCGGATATGGTGTACAAAAACCTTTGCACCTTTTGTTTGCGGTATACCATCTTTTCCGCAAGTTTATTGTTTTCTGTTTAGTATTAAATTTATAATTAAGATCCATTTATTACATCGGTGATCCGTTTATTTGGCAATCGCCAATGGCAGTCAGCAGGGTTTAAGAACATGTGTTGTTCGACCTGTTAGTCAAATGCGTTTTGTTAAAATATACTTTTTCACTTTTTTAGTCTTTTGGAAAATGTTGTTTGTGCTGTATTTAGACCCCTCTAACAAGAAATTTGTTTTGCATGCACACGTATAAAAATTGCGGTTTTTATCCAACGCAATCATAGGTTTGAACGTTGTTTTCAATTTAGACTTGTTAATATTTTTTCGTTTGGGCTTGTATTATATTTGCCTTCGGGTTTATATGATCCGTTCATCCTATTTTGACTCCTCAAAATTCAAGAGTCTATCCTAAATTGAGGTAAATTGTATGGCTTTCCAAATACCGTTTCGATCCCTAACATCACTGAAGAGACATTAATTGTCGAAATCCGGATATGGTGTACAAAAACCTTTGCACCTTTTGTTTGCGGTATACCATCTTTTCCGCAAGTTTATTGTTTTCTGTTTAGTATTAAATTTATAATTAAGATCCATTTATTACATCGGTGATCCGTTTATTTGGCAATCGCCAATGGCAGTCAGCAGGGTTTAAGAACATTTGTTGTTCGACCTGTTAGTCAAATGCGTTTTGTTAAAATATACTTTTTCACTTTTTTGGTCTTTTGGAAAATGTTGTTTGTGCTTTATTTAGACCCCTCTAACAAGAAATTTTTTTTGCATGCACACGTATAAAAATTGCGGTTTTTATCCAACGCAATCATAGGTTTGAACGTTGTTTTCAATTTAGACTTGTTTATATTTTTTCGTTTGGGCTTGTATTATATTTGCCTTCGGGTTTATATGATCCGTTCATCCTATTTTGACTCCTCAAAATTCAAGAGTCTATCCTAAATTGAGGTAAATTGTATGACTTTCCAAATACCGTTTCGATCCCTAACATCACTGAAGAGACATTAATTGTCGAAATCCGGATATGGTGTACAAAAACCTTTGCACCTTTTGTTTGCGGTATACCATCTTTTCCGCAAGTTTATTGTTTTCTGTTTAGTATTAAATTTATAATTAAGATCCATATATTACATCGGTGATCCGTTTATTTGGCAATCGCCAATGGCAGTCAGCAGGGTTTAAGAACATTTGTTGTTCGACCTGTTAGTCAAATGCGTTTTGTTAAAATATACTTTTTCACTTTTTTGGTCTTTTGGAAAATGTTGTTTGTGCTGTATTTAGACCCCTCTAACAAGAAATTTGTTTTGCATGTAAACGTATAAAAGTTGCGGTTTTTTATGCAACGCAATCATAGGTTTGAACGTTGTTTTCAATTTAGACTTGTTTATATTTTTTCGTTTGGGCTTGTATTATATTTGCCTTCGGGTTTATATGATCCGTTCATCCTATTTCGACTCCTCAAAATTCAAGAGTCTATCCTAAATTGAGGTAAATTGTATGGCTTTCCAAATACCGTTTCGATCCCTAACATCACTGAAGAGACATTAATTGTCGAAATCCGGATATGGTGTACAAAAACCTTTGCACCTTTTGTTTGCGGTATACCATCTTTTCCGCAAGTTTATTGTTTTCTGTTTAGTATTAAATTTATAATTAAGATCCATATATTACATCGGTGATCCGTTTATTTGGCAATCGCCAATGGCAGTCAGCAGGGTTTAAGAACATTTGTTGTTCGACCTGTTAGTCAAATGCGTTTTGTTAAAATATACTTTTTCACTTTTTTGGTCTTTTGGAAAATGTTGTTTGTGCTGTATTTAGACCCCTCTAACAAGAAATTTGTTTTGCATGCACACGTATAAAAATTGCGGTTTTTATCCAACGCAATCATAGGTTTGAACGTTGTTTTCAATTTAGACTTGTTTATATTTTTTCGTTTGGGCTTGTATTATATTTGCCTTCGGGTTTATATGATCCGTTCATCCTATTTTGACTCCTCAAAATTCAAGAGTCTATCCTAAATTGAGGTAAATTGTATGGCTTTCCAAATACCGTTTCGATCCCTAACATCACTGAAGAGACATTAATTGTCGAAATCCGGATATGGTGTTCAAAAACCTTTGCACCTTTTGTTTGCGGTATACCATCTTTTCCGCAAGTTTATTGTTTTCTGTTTGGTATTAAATTAATAATAAAGATCCATTTTGTTACATATCGTGATTCGTTTATTTGGCAATCGCCAATGGCAGTCAGCAGAGTTAAAGAACATCCGTTGTTCGACCTGTTAGTCAAATGCGTTTTGTTTAAATATACTTTTTCACTTTTTTAGTCTTTTGGAAAATGTTGTTTGTGCTGTATTTAGACCCCTCTACCAAGAAATTTGTTTTGCATGCACACGTATAAAAATTGCGGTTTTTATCAAACGAAATCATAGGTTTGAACGTTGTTTTCAATTTAGACTTATATATATATATATATATATTAAGCTAATCTGCAATCAATTCTATCTTCATGCCTAATATATCATGTACTGTGTTACATCTCCAGATTCTACTGAGGAGTAAAGGTAACACTAGACCACCGAAAACTGAACTATTTAGATCAGACTAGGTGGACGAGTGGTCTAGAGCGCTAGACACAGTGCAGGCGGTGTTGTCTCGATATCTCAATAGCATTAGTTCGAATCCCGGCAAGGTAAATACAAAAATTTGCTTCCGCAAATTTGTAGATTTAAAATTGTTGTGCTTATATTTAGAGTAATTAGAATTATAATATGTGTTTTCAGCCATGTATCACCTTCACTGGTGATCAAATGCATGGATCTGTCGTAAAGTTGTCACTTGTTTAGACGTACTTCTCAAAATTATTATTTCTGTGACTGTATCTTCTGATCCTTTACGATAGATATTTAGCTAATCTGCAATCAATTCCATCTTTGTGCCTAATATATCATGTACTGTGTTACAACTCTAGATTCTACTGACGAGGAAAGAAACACTAGGCAACCGAAAGCTGAATTATTAGTTCAGTCTAGGTGGCCGAGTGGTCGTGAGTGTTTGACACAGTGCAGGCGGTGTTGTCTTGATATCCCAATATCATGAGTTCGAATCCCGGCGAAGGAAGAACAAAAATTTGCTTCCGCAAATTTGCAGATTTAACATTGTTGTGCTGATATTTAGAGTAATTATATATGTTAGACTCAGATCTGTGTACGGCCTCAAATCTGTGTCCGTTTCTCAAATCTGTGCCCCATCGTGACGTCAATCGCTAATCTATGTCCGTTAAAAAAGATACGGCCTCAAATCTGTGTCCTATTTTCAAATTAGTTTTCAATCGTGACGTCATTTGCAAATCTATGTCCGTTAAAAAAGATACGGCCTCAAATCTGTGTCCTTTTCTTAAATCTTTTTCCAGTTTGTTTCGCTATGCGCAAATTTATGCATGTCTAATAAGTACGGCCTTATAGGATTTTTGTTTTATTAAATCTTTTCCCATAATTCAATGTTAAGCTGTGATGTGTTCTCCATGTGTGTGCTAAAAATTTTACATGCGTGTGTAATTATTGTATGATTTACATTTCATTGTAAAACTACAACATTTTCAAATTGTTTGCTCGTCTTGATCCCGTATTTAATTGTTCTGTAGTTATTATCGTTACTTCCCTTTACTCATTACGTCTTGATAACAAATACGAAACATAAGTTAATAAACAACCTGAGACAAAATGAAATCTGTATACAAGCAACTAAAGATACGTGTACGGCCTTCAACAATGAATTAAACCTATTCTGTATCGTAAGCTATAAACACATACGCCTATTTACAAACGTTTTATTCAATGTTTCAATACACCTAATCGCTATTTATTCCATTCCGGATAAGTTCTAAAATTACAAAACTTTTTCATCCAGTTGAAGCTATCTGGGACCCTGTTTAAACAATGCACCATGCATGATACTTTTTAATGAGACCTGTTTAAAACATCGTAAATACTTCAAACAAAATATTTTTTTGACTATAATTTGAATTTCGAAAAAGTGGATCATAATCTATCAAAGTTTCCTATTGATCGCTTTCTAAATTTTTCCCTTCCTCAGCTCGTTACTGATGACCTTTGTTTGATGCCTGTTGACCCAAACAGGAAGTTGTCTAAATGACTGTTTTTTCCGGATTGGACTAAATAGCGATAAGGTGTATGTATAGATACCACATAAAAATGTTTGAGGTATAATTTATTGTGTTTAATAACGACATTTAGTGCCACTATCTTATTAAAAATAATGTGAGGCATATCCGCCCAAAACGCTTCTGGATTTGAATCCTTTGAAATACCCTTTTTCCGCTTACTAGATATAACGTATCCCTCATTTGGAATTTTGTCCTGCTCCGCCATCATTCCTTTTATGCAGTGACGTCATATACTTGATGACGTCTTGCTATGTCTTACGTCACCACATTTCGATAAAGGCCATAGATTTGAGACAATACAGGACATAGATTTGAGACAATAAAAAACATAGATTTGAGACAAAAAAGGACATAAATTTGGAACGTCTATGACGCAATGTTAAAAAGGACATAGATTTGCGGAAAGGACATAGATTTGAGGCTGGACATAGATTTGAGGCTTACATATATATATAAAGTGCCTACAAAATCAACATAACGATGTAAGAGTAGATCTGATTCTTTACTTCTTCCCTTCCACCTGTACTTTTTATTTCTAACTTCTACGACAACACCGCCTAGCATTGCACAGACGCCTTATCTCCTCTAACTATAGCTGATAAATATATATATTTTGTTATTATAAAACACCTATGCAACCATGCATCCCATATTGCCTGATAGGACCCGACACTACTTTAGTGTTTCGGCAGTTAAAGCTTGGGATGGTCATCTTAAGATGCGTTATTTTAATATAATCAAATATGAAAATTATTCTTGTATATATTGATATATTGATATTTTAATTCTTCGTCAATAGATCTAGATATTATGACAGGTCTGCCATCATCAGGGGTCCAACTGTCAATTTTATGTCAAAGTTTTTATCTTTGATCTGCAAAGCATATTTCCTACACTTTTATGTTTGCTATACGCAACTATTGGTGCAACATTGAATATTTGTACACAATCTTCGTCAAACTGCAATAAATGCCAGTGCTTCATGATACGTTTTTTTTATTTTACGTATATATGGGTTATATCTAGTTATTAAAACTAACGGAATATTTTCTGTTTCTTTCGATTTATTTTGTTGTAATAATTCAGTACGGTCAATTGATAAAGCATCAGTAATACTATCATCTATTTCGACGTTATCATAACCCCTATCTAATAATTTCACTTTGAAATTAGTAAGATTGTTTATTAATTTGTTATGGTCACTTGTGTTTCTAACCTGCCGTATTGCTTCACCTTTAATAAATCCTCGGAATACATGCTGTGAGTGACAGCTATTTCTGTGCAGATACAGATAAGAATTTGTTTCTTTTAAATGTATTTCAAGGTCAAGAATGCCATGTGTTGTAAATCTTTGACCTTTAATTACATCAACATCTAAGATAGACATTTTATCGTTTGAGAGTTCATAGGTGAACTTTAATAAAGGGTAATAATTAGTTGCAAAACGAAAAAAATTTGTAATTTCATCTGATCTTCCATCATATATTATGAATCCATCGTCCCTGTATCTGCCATGATAGAATATTTTGTCTTTATGTTGAAATGCAGAAATTATTTGATTCATTATTTCGAACATAAGTATGTCACAGATTTCCGTTGAATGGACTGCACCAATTGCCGTACCTATTATTTATTTATATATTTTCCCATCAAATTCAAATACATTGTTTTCTAAAATGAGTCTCAACAGAGGTATTAATACATTGACCGGCGGAGCATTGACCATGAAATTTGATTTGTCAAAACTGTCATAGGCTCGTTCAACAGCACTTTATAAAGCAGCATGAGGAAGATTAGTAAACATCTGTGTTATATCATACGTATCCAAAAGGCTATTTGTCATAGGTTTTAATTTCTCAATGATATTATTGAAAGATGTAGTATCTTTTATATATGTAGACTGATTTTGAACTATAGGTATAAGAAAAATAATCTACATAATGACCGATAAGTTCAGTTAAGAACCATACTGTGATATAATTGGCGTGCATCTCTTAATTTTTGACCATTTGTTAAAAATTTAAATGATATGTTGTCGATAATGCCTTGGTTGTATAACGATTTAACATACTCAATGACCTGCATTTTCAATTCTGCTATGTTAAATGAATCTAATTGGCAGTAATGTTGAGTATTTAGTTGTCTTGTGACTTCTGCTATGTAGTCTAGCCTGTCTAAAATAACACAATTTGAATTTTTATCTGCCTTTTTTATTACTATTGTTTTATCATTTTTCAAATTGCGTAGTGCTAATCTTTCGCCCTTCGTAAGATTGTTTTTTTGTTTTTTTTTTTCTATTGATAGAAAAGATAATTCAAGCTGCGTTAAATCGATTTAATTTTTCAACGTATGGCACGTAGAAGCAGGTTAATATCCTGAATTGCTACGAAATGGATGAAGGTCAGTTTCATGATACGTTTTTTTTTTATTTTACGTATATATAGGTTATATTTAGTTATTAAAACTAACGGAATATTTTCTGTTTCTTTCGATTTATTTTGTTGTAACAATTCAATACGGTCAATTGATAAAGCATCAGTAATACTATCATCTATTTCGACGTTATCATAACCCCTATCTAATAATTTCACTTTGAAATTAGTTAGATTGTTTATTTATTTGTTTTGGTCACTTGTGTTTCTAATCTGCCGTATTGCTTCACATCTATTTCTGTGCAGTAACGTATCATGAAACACTGGCATTTATTGCAGTTTGAAGAAGATTGTGTACAAATATTCAATGTTGCACCAATAGTTGCGTATAGCAAACATAAAAGTGTAGAAAATATGCTTTGACTTTGACATAAAATTGACAGTTGGACTCCTGAAGATGGCAGACCTGTCATAATATCTAGATCTATTGACGAAGAATTAAAATGTGAATATATCAATATATACATGCATAATTTACATATTTGACTATATTGAAATAATGCATCTTAAGATGACCATCCCAAGCTTTAACTGCCGAAACACTAAAGTAATGTCGGGTCCTATCAGGCAATATGGGAAGTGTGGTTGCATGGCTGTTTTATAATAACAAGACATAGTCTAAAATAGCCTAGGTGGTCGAGTAGTCTAGCATGCCGGGCATAGTGCAAGGCAATTTGGTGCCACAATATATCAGTAGTATGAGTTCGAATCCCGGCGACGGAAGAACAAAAATTTGCTTCCGCAAATTTAGAGATCTAACATTGTTGGGCTGTTGTTTAGACGAATTATATATATATATATATATATATATATATGCAGAAGCAAATTTTTTTGTTCTTCCCTGGCCGGGATTAGAACTCATGCTTCTGAGATATCGTGGCACCAAATCGCCTTGCATTTGCCCGATGCGCTAGACCACACGACCACCTAGGCTCTATGTTTATATAAATATATATATAAACAAGTCTAAATTGAAAACAACGTTCAAACCTATGACTGCGTTGGATAAAAACCGCATTTTTTATAGATGGCAGACCTAGACTAGCAGGTCGAACAACGGATGTTTTTAAACCCTGCTGACTACCATTGGTGATTGCCAAATAAACGTATCACCAGTTGTGAAAAATTTATCTTTATTATTAATTTAATACCAAACAGAAAACAATAAACTTGCGGAAAAGATGGTATACCGCAAACATGAGGTGCAAAAATTTGTACACCGTATCCGGATTTCGACAATTTATGTCTCTTCAGTGATGTTAGGAATCGAAAAGGTATTTGAAAGGCCATATAATTTATTTATATATATACATTAACTATAAGTGAAAGAGTACTAGGTTCTTTTTGTCTTCGGTCCACTAAAACGAAATTGAGGCCATATCAAGATGAAAGGTGCAGGTAATGTTCCAATTTTGAATTTTGTTTACTTTGGCTACTCATCAGAAACCAAACATGTAAATACAAAATATTTTCACTTTATTGTTAGTTGCGACAAATTAGGTTGATAGGATATTTTGACTTTTTTGTATTAGATTATTAGTTGCGACAAGTATACAATTTTGTTTGAAAGTTTTCTCTCCTAGCAATAAGATGCAATAACTCAATATTAAGCTCAATAACTATATAAAGTAGAGATGTATGGTCTTTTGATGTCACAATCATTGATGTATGACCTTGTCATTTTTTTAAAGGATACAAGAATGCAGTTTCGAACTGAAACACAAATTTAACAGCATAGGAAGAAACATAAGTCAGAAACGTTTCACGTCTCAAACATGCCAGTTTTTTTTTTTAATCCGTGACCCTACTAGAAGGTTACCAATCTTTAAGGAGACGCTTGTACATTTGCTTTTTTACATTGTATCATTATGATCTTTAATTGAAAATTAAAGTATACTAGAACAAAAAACTCTAATATACTTAAACAATTCAGATGTTCTTTAGCTGTGATCCTTCTAAAATGTAACTGTTCTTGAGGAGACTATTGCACATCTTAAAATCTTTTCACATTCCTTTATTATTATCTTTCATTAAAAGTTGTATATTTTAAAGGCTAATTTTGCATTTGGTTGAGAAAACACTTGACGACAAAAGATGTGATTTCAACTTCCAATCGTGAACTTTCCATTTCTATGAAGAAACATTCAAGCAGCTATTCAATTACCATTTCGCTATTTTTTTATGCCTCATCACTTGATATAAATTATCTACTTGTTTTCGTACCCTTCCAGAGCACCTGAGATTACCCCCTGTTTTTTGTGGTGTTTTTGTTGCTCAGTCTCTAGTTTTCTATGTTGTGTTTTGTGATGTACTGTTGTTTGTCTTTTGGTCTTTTTCCTCCTTTTTTACCCTGGCGTTGTCAGTTTATTTTTTTATTTGAGTTTGAATATCCCTTTGTTTCTCTCGCCTCTCTTTTGCATATGGGTTATATATCTCCCGTGTGATACATTTTGCCAGAGCTTGCGTTTTTCATGATTTATTTGATAGAGGGTTGCTGCGTACGAGGATTCGCAGTGATAGAGTAACAGTTAACCTTTTAAACATTTAAACATTTAACGGACGTCATCACGTGTTATTGATGACCACAAATATGTTCTACTTATCTTACATCGGTTGTGACATCACAAAATGACACTAATATCGGAACTTAACATATTATGAGAAATGCAACGGATTCCGCTCATAGAACTGAAATTGCCTATCCTTCTGGTGATCCAGTTTTTCATTTGGTCATCGTGTTGGTTTATTTTTCTTCGACTTGTAGTTTTTAATTGTCACTCTTTTGTATCACATTTTGTATTACACAAAAAATCAAAAAAATGGTTTAATATCTATATTTAGGAAATGAGAGACAAAAGATACCAAAGGGATATTCAAACCCATAAATTGAAAACAAACTGGCAATGCCATGGCAAAAAACAAAAAACGACAAACAACAGTATTCTAACCACACCATAGAAATCTGAAATTTGATCTTCTGATTGGTGTTTCATGCCAACAATCTTGTTTAAGAAATATAAAGATATTTTCAAACTAGTGGTATAAAGTTTCGAACGATAAAACTGACTATTTCTTTCTCCAATTAAACGACAGAAGAGGAAGATAGGATATTTTGGTTTCGAATGTGTTTTTTTCTTCTTTAATTACACCCGAAACCTCACACTTTGAATATTTGTATTCAGTTTATATTTAACTGCACATTTCGTTCGTCTGATTGTGCTCTTTAAACCGTTATGGAATTAGTTACCATCTTTTGGTACAAAACCAATCTTAAAGCGTAAGACTTAATTTTTAACCGACGTTTATACATTTTTCAGCGAAAGCGAATTATTACGTGTTTCATCACGAGATTTTGTATTCTGATTAAAGCAATAAGACACAGTTCATGTGTGTACCAAATTTCATGTTTGTAATATATGTCGTTGTGAAGGTAGCAATTAAAAACACAAATAACATCAACATTTTTGCATTGATGCAACACAGATTATCTCGATCCGTTAATCATTTTGTTACTAACACTATTAGGTCATTAACAAGGACAGACATCACTCAGTATACTTCTCAATTCATTTTTTTTTATGGTTGATATTTTTGTTTTAAATGGTCAATTAAGTTTATAAATGGTTGTTTATTTTTCTGAGGAGAATGTATTGTATCGGTATTTTATAACATTAAACTTATTATTGAATTAATATTTTTGTTATAATTTAGTATAAGAATTACATCGGTCGGTCTCTTTTCAGACCTGGAATATGGCACAATCATAATATATATGAGAGGAATAAGCAAACATAGCCTTATCGAGACTATGGATGCCCTGAAGTATCTAGTCTATGTTTGAGTCTTGCATGATCTTTTGGATCTAAGCTACATCTTTCGTGCTTAAATTATATACTATCAGGCCCAACTGCAGTTATTTTAAAGCTGAATTGGCAATAAGTTTGTCCGGGCAAACAACTGTAGCCAATGAATTATATGTGCCAATATAAAAATAAGAAGGTTTGATATGATTGTCAATGAGACAAATATCCACCAAATTTCAAATGAAGTGGATGTAAGCAATTATAGGCGGCCTTAAACAATGAGAAAAATCCAGTCGGCTATAAAAGGACCCGACATGAAAAATATGAAATAATTGAATTAGGAAAACTAACGGCCTAATTTATAACAAAACTGTGTACTGTTCGAAAAACAAATATGACAGACATGAACCAACGACAACCACTGAGGTACAAGCGCCTGACTTGGGACAGGCACATAAAGAATGTAGCGGGGTAATACATGTTTGTGAGCACCCAACCTTCTTCTAACATCGGACAGCGGTGTAACAGCACAGCATAAGAACAAACTATAAAAATCAGTAGAAAAAGGCAAAAAAAAACAGAAAAACATCAAACAAAAACACTGACCGGACGTTACAGTGTATTCATACATCCATGTTCAATCTATCTGTTGGAATTTTAGTTTTTTTTCTTTGAGAGGAATACATTTTAAAACGATAGGTAGCTTCAAAATATACCGTCAGTTATAAAAACATTTTATGAGCAGCGTTCAATCCTCCCCTAATCTGAGACAATGATGTAACAACACAACATAAGAACAAACTGTAATAAACTGTTGGCTCGACTCTTCAAATCGGCAAGCTTTACTAAAGCATCCATTGTCCAACATAAAGACAAAAAACACAAAGTACAAATCTAAAATTAATCGCAGTTACTGTTAGCTAGTGAAAAGACGTCATCAACAATCTGGGAAAATCATGACCTTGTGCAATGTCAAAATATAAGTACACAATATCGACAGGGTTTAGGACTATCAGTAATACATAAGTAAAGTTTTAATTTATTAAAAAAAATATCAGTATTATTACCAATATAAATCAAATTCAAATATCTTACTACAATTTTAAAATGATATCCTCGAAGAATAACTTTATTCAAAGGATCTTTAACTTTACGTATATGGTAATTAAAATGTACGTGCTCTATAAACATTATTACCGTTAAAATAAGGATGTGATTTCCCATTTTGTATAAGAATTTTAAAAATGAACATTAACGCAAATTTGTGTTTAAATGGATTTATTGTCACGCGGTTTATGCATATATCGCATAATTTACGCATGATGCACTCACGAATTTCGCACATATCGACATTCGTGGGCATATCATACGTGACACCTTTACCTGTGTAGTTCTATTGTGTGAGCTTGCTGTTTCCCAAATTAAAATGAATGTAAAGAACCTTTCTTTGTCATCCAAAATGGTGTGTTAATTGAATAGTGACTTTAGATCTGAACTCAACTCCAAATTAGAGAAATGACAAAAACACTAAAATAAGATTAAAGACAACCACTAATGAGTTACTAATATTGAACATGGATACGCCAAGCTTAGCATTAAATTCCCCTTTATAAGCTCGAATCGGCAGAACAACTAATGTTGGATATGTTCATAAACACATTTCGCACGTATTGGTCCATGCGTATATTGCATATATTGTAAACGCATGATTTACGAATGAAAGCTACTAAATTGTACATGCAAAAGTAATGCGTGTATCATGCGCAATTCATACAACTTATATCTTCATAGATATCATATAGCAAACTCTTCGCTTGCTTTCAATATTCTGCATGCAAGATGTAAATTTAAAATCTCTGGTTTTATCCTTTAACTTTAAATATTGTCATAATATGAAAACATATGAAGTGATGTTTATCCTGCATAGACCACACGATTATTTTTTCCTATTGAAAGGAAGAAAGAAATGATTAGATATTGCATTTAATGGGGGAAAATGAATTAACAAAAATACCGAACTCTAAGGATTTTATATCACATAATAAAATAAAAAGCTTCTAATCAATAATCTTAATGATTGGACAGCTTTGCACTCTTTTTTTCTTTATAAAGGGTAGCGAGAGTCTTAACGCTGATTTTTTTTTTTATAGCTTCCTAATATACATTGATTTAGATACGGTTGTCACTAGCCAATCATTTCGTCAAAGAAAATCTTTTAGAAAAGAAGTAAACTTGAGTAAAGATTAAATGTTTTTCGTTAAGAAAATAAATAATAAGTAAAATTAAAACAGTGCAGTCTTTTTCCTGTATGTAATTTAAAAAAACGCGAAAAGTGAAATAAAGGAATTCAAATTTGAAGCTTATGTTTGTCCTCATAAAAAGTGCCCGATGTTTACCCTTCAAAAGACAAATGATGGATGGATAAACAATTTCCAGGAATGCAAATCAAAGAATATATTCATCAAATATTTATCCCTACCCCATTTTCAACTGCCTGTTTTACCTGTGACTTCACTTTCTGTGGCGTTGATACATTCGTGTGACTCACAGTTCATACTTCCATTATGCTGAATTTGTGTACTGTCGTAAATTAATTTTAGGTGATCGTTGTTATTCTGTGGTTTACATGTTGAAATGTACTATTATATTATTAATTTATGTATTTCTCTGTCCTGCGTGTTCTTGGATTTATTTGTACTGCATTCCTGTCACGTAATGTTGTCATTTTAGCGGTATTTTTAACATTGCCATATAAGCGGGAGGTTTGGCTAGCCATAAAACGAGGTTCATCCCACCATTTGTTTTCTTAAAATGTCCTGTACCAAGTCAGGAATATGGCAGTTGTTATCTAATAGTCTTTTTTTATGTATGTTGGCGTTTGCTTTTGTACAGTTCATTGTTTCTGTTGTTTCGGTTGTTTCCCTCTCATAGTTGATGTGTTTCCCTCAGTTTTGGTTTGTGACCCGGATTTGTTTCAGTTAAATCGAGTTATGACCATTGAACAGCGGTATACTACTATTGCCTTTATCAAGTCAGGGACTTTTTTAATTGTTGTGGTATATCTGACATATCTTTCATGTTTTTTTCTTTGGGGTTAATGGCAGATCCTTTGATTTTTTTTTAGACCAATACAGATAAGGGGGTCCGAAAATCTAGATGTATTTTTGATTTTGTGATTGGTTTACTGTCTCAAGGTTTTAGTATAATACTTTACAACTCCTTTTCTTCATATGTATATGTGTATACCAACTATCTTCGACCGATCGACAGATAACAAGAGTCCAAATTGAACCTATGTTGATAGTTTTTCCACCTTGGGTTAATTAAGAAACCGACAAAAGTGTCCATATATCTTATAGATGTATAATTCAATAAATGTGAATCCATATTGAATTATAAAAAAATGGGTTAGAACCGACCTTCAAACGATCAAAGGTTCTATGATGAGGAGGAACACCTAACTTATAACCATGATAGAAAAAATCTGACAAGGGCATAATGTTCAAAATTTTGAATTCTATCTGTTGTCTGTCAAATCTGTCAGACGACTTTTTTAAGGAGTTATTGCCCTTAAATCACGATTTTGCCAATGTTTTGCAATTTCGCCTTATGTCTTAAAATCTTAAAAATTTTAAAAGATAGAAAGAAATTTAAAATGCAAAAATGATAAGCTAGCCAAGTGCTTCATTTCGGGCATTGGAGGAAATCGTCCAACGGTTAAACATTTTAAGATAAATAGAAACTTAAGTAAGCAAAAGTGATCAAGAAGGCAAGTCTACATATTAGTCAAATGGTCAGAATTGTCAGTCAATTGCAGTTATTGATCTTTAATGATGTTTTTACTCATTATTAGGGCTTTTGTCTATTATCTTGAAAACTAAAGTAGATAGATATATATTTTAAATAGCAGAAATTATCTACTAGACGAGATCTTGAAATAAGTCAACAAGGCTGAAATCGTCAGTCGACTTTTTTAACAGATTGCTTGCTTTTAAATGACGGTATTCGCCATTTTTTTTTTTTTTTTTTTTTTTTTTTTGGCGTTTTTGCCTATTATCTTTAAAACATATAAAAGATAGATAGACAATTTAAACAGCAAAGATTATCAGCAAGACAAGATCTACAAGTAACTCAAATTTTGCCGTAATCATAAGTAGACAATTTATCAGAGTGATTGCCCGTAAATGACAATTTCTGCTTACACTTTCTTGGCAAAAACTAAAGATCAAGAAAAACTGCAAACAAAAAATGATCAGCAAAAGATTAACAAAAAAAGATATATTTTTCATATAAAAGAAAAAGAAGATGTGTTATGATTGCCACAAGAGATGAAATGACACAGAAATTAACAGCTAAAGGTCACCGTACGGCCTTCAACAATGAAAAAAAGCCCATACCGCATAGTCAGCTATAAAAGTCCCCGAAATCACAAGTGTAAAACAATTCAAACGAGAAAACTAACGGCCTATTTAATGTACAAAAAATGAACGAAAAACAAATATGTAACACAGCAACAAACGACAACCACTGAATTACAGGCTCCTGTTTATCATTGAAGATACATTGACCTAGGTGATCGACACAGGCTCTTTAGAGCCTCTAGTTTAAACAATTTGGCAGTAGTCCCTTCTTGGTATGCATTTTGTTATGAAATGGATGTCTGTGATATATTTTAATTTCTCTTTTTTAAAAGTAGACTTCTTATAGTTTTCACATGCAACGTTTTAATTAATTTTGATTTTTCCACTGCCAACTTCATCTGTTTGGTATATAATGTGTACGTTTTGTTTATATAAAAGGATATTCAGCGATGTTGAAAGACAATCTCAATGACAACGTATGAAAATAAGAATTGTTTAGTCTCTAAGAAAAACTACAAGAACTCCTCTGCTTTTTTGGCAAAATGGATATAAGTGGGTTCTCAGTGCAATGTGGGTACTGTGATGTTAATCAAGAGATTCATATAGTCTATAGATATAATAAGATGTATTCGTGTTTACATTTTACATTGAATTGTAGTATCGATTTCCGGACATTAAGGAAATTCTAATTTAGACATTGAAGTTCCGGAATATCAAATCACAGGTTTTACTTTTCACAGGATCCGTTCACGTCTTTCTTAGAGTAAGCTACTAGAAGACCACAAACGTAATCGGATGAAATATTTGTGTTCGTTTAATTGAGTCCACCGAAGAATTTAATGAAATGTATTGCTCCAGCGCACATGTTATTAACACTTTTTGTTTTCTTCCTTAAGGTGATATACGTATCATCTCAAACAGATTAGAGATATTTCACGACAACGAATGGGGAGCAGTCTGTGGTGATTACTTTGACAAAACTGATGCTACAGTTGCCTGTCGACAGCTTGGAGACAGGTATGCAACATATACAACAATATACTTTTTGAAAAACGCAATTGATAAAATGTAATTGTATATATGCATGTGTCAATTTGAACACTAAATGAAGTTTTCTGATTATAATGTTTTATCTGAGGTTTTTTGTATTAATTCGGATCCTTATATTTTGGAGCAATATAACCGGGATTCAAAATGATTTAATCGTCAACCTGTTGACAATCATTTCAGACAAAAAAAAGATTAACTTTAATTTGCAAATATATAAACGAACGAAAGGTTCAGTAATGGAATCAAAAGTTTCCGGGTTTGAACTAACACGAGCAAGCTGAGAAATAAGCTTTTTGTTTATTCACAGTTCAATTTAATAAATTCAAAATAAGAGTTACATCTAAATTGTATTTTACATCCTATTTTATTCAAGCTCTTTACATCAAATACTATCTAATTAACTTATTTTGAATTCTAAATGTTCAAATAAACTGCGTTTTATTTGAATTTCAAAAAAATAATTTAATTTCCTGTACTGTATCGGTATTTTGGAAATGACCAATCTTTCGAAATGCGGATACAGTGAGTGTTGATAAGTTTCATATTTATTGTTTAATTCAAAAAGTTTGTTGTTCTTCTTTAGCATTGCTTTGGCATTTCTTGTACAGCAGAGCTATAGAAAAACAGTACAGTAACGGATGTAACACGGACACATTCAGTGAGATCATAAGCACTTTATTGTACACCTTGTGACCTAATTACCTTGTTTTATAAATATAATTTATATGAAAAGTGTTCATCAAAATTATAATTATAAAAAGGCTAATTATGTCCCAAAATGCTGAAATTAAATAAAATTTTTACGAAGTTACTGACTGCAAGAGTAACTGCACCCATAAATGTTTCCACGTACACACCTCTCGTGTGTTTGCTTAGCAGTTAAGTTGAAATCTTTTAAATGTTCAAAATCGAACTATAAGGAGGATTTCGCCTTCAAGGCATTTGCTTGAGTCGAATTATGAATGCTCAACGTCAATAAATTCTACCCATTCAGATATATGGATGGAAAATGAAAAAAAAAATTGTGTCACGTGATTAATACTTGGGTCTACTCGAATATCACGTGACTAATAAGCATGAAAATAAACAACAAAAAATTGATTTCCAGAACAAGTTGCGTAAAAAATGTAAACGAGACAAAATAAGCTATTTTTCATTGAAAGTTATACCAATAAAACAGAAATACATTTTGTTTTATATTTATATATCTTGTTCTTTATTTTATTGATTTTGAAAATATTCATACATGTTGTATTACGTTTGTCAGGTAACTATATCTTATTGCATACGTCATTGCATTTTTAAATGTCTTAAATCTGATATTCATATTTTTGTTGTTTCTTTTTTTTTTTTGCTTTTTTTTTTACTTTTTTTTTAGGGGGGGAGGGGGGTATGCGTCGGGGAAGGAGGCAATTACAACCTACACTTTTAAAATGGGGGATGGAGGAGGCAAAACATATTTTTTTGTTTGTTTGTACGTATGTATGCTTTTTTTCTTGGTGTGGAGGGGTATGTATAAATTCAGGGGCGTAGGATGCGGGTGAGGGGACCGTAACTGTATTACACGCTTGCAAAGGTGAGGAGGGGGGAAACTATAAAAAAAAAAACACCCTTTGGCAATTCATTTCGTTATTAAAATATAAAGTGGCTACGAAATAGGACATGAACTTATTTCTAGATTATTAGACTATTATGATAGAAAATATAGATTAAAGTTCTTTTGCTTGTCGCTTTAAGAATCCACCCTTTTTTCTTAACTTTTCAAGCTATTCTTACTTCACTGATATGTATCAAAGGATTAAGCAATGATTAACATTTTACTCGCGCACAGCTGATAGAATTGAGAAGCGCTAGTGCTAACGCAAAATACTAATTTATTAAAGACTAAATATCTCCGTGGTACATAAACCGGTATGCAATTTTTTTTTTTGTTAACTCTTTTTAATTATGCAATCGTCTTAAATGCAAAATCTATTACTTTCTAACTGAAAACGTCGTACAAGTCAGATAAAAAACAAAAGTAACAAAATGAACGGGATGGTAACAACTGCACTTGTAGTTATGTCAAAATCGGCTATCGCCTCGGACTTGACCTGACTACTCGTGCAGAAAAACCATACGGAAACGGTTGTTACCAGCCTGTTTTTTTCGTTTTTTTTTTGTTACCTTTGTTCTGTATCTTATACTTATTTTTTGTAATTCTATACTAAAAAAACTTTTGTTTAAAAATAAAAGCTCTAAATGTTTACATTATAACATTAACGATACAAATTTTACATGTTGAATGTCCTGTCCGGCCTTTTATGGGATATCTAGTATGTTAGTATGTGTAAAAACAAGTAAAGTGGCATTTTTTGTACTACATGCATGTTATATCTGTCTTACCATATAAATGTGTAAAAGGGGTCCTCGTCTCGAACCTATAAACCGGCTTGCATGTTACAGTTTAATTTCTTGTCAGTAAATTAAAACGTCA
Organism: Mytilus californianus; assembly: GCF_021869535.1. Lineage (NCBI taxonomy): Eukaryota > Metazoa > Mollusca > Bivalvia > Mytilida > Mytilidae > Mytilus > Mytilus californianus. The sequence continues at coordinate 130,924,990 of NW_026262679.1, read as the reverse complement.
AAATCAAACGACATATGCGAACTCATAAAAGATCCCAGGCTTATAATTAAACAGGGGCGGATCTAGCTATTTTTAAAGGGGGAGGGGGGGGACTCTCAACCTAGGATAAAGGGGGGTTCCAACCATATGTCCCCATTCAAATGCATTGATCCGACACTGACATAAAACGAACTTCACAGCAAATTCAAAAAATTGAATTCCATTACAAAAACAGATAAAATCAATCAACTGGACAATTGAAAAAACTGTTGCCATATTCATGACTTGGTAAAAGCATTTCCCAAAGAAACTGGCGGGATTAACCTGGTTTAATTGGCTAGTTAAACCTCCCACTTGAATGACAGATGTAGGAAGAGTACTTAAAAATGTAATCATTTTCTTCAATACTAGTAACGAGCAAACCGTGTATTTTAGGAGTTATTTTGAAATAGTTTTCTCATGATGCGAAGCATATTATTTCCTTATGCATCAATATATGCAATTTGTTATTCCTCCTGGCTGAAATTGTCAAAGGAGAGGCGAAAGATACCAGAGGGACATTAAAACTCATAAGTCAAAAACAAACTGACAACGCCATTGCTAAAAAAAAAAGACATGATTATCAACTGGGAGATATATATTCCCTATGCATGCGCTGCTGGAATGTTGCTACATAGAAATGGAAAGTTCACAATTGGGAAGTTGAAATCATCTCTTTTGTCGATTAGTTTTGTTTTCAAACGACTTTAATTGTCAGTTTCTAGATGTAAGTCAAGATATGAGGCAGACTTAACTGTAACTGTTCTATCCTTTATCTCAAGTGCGATGTGATAGATGCTGTTGAAAATGTGTGCACTGGTGATTCCCAAGTAAAGAAATATTATTACTTTTGTTTTTCAAGATTTTGTATAAATTATCAGAAGTTATTCCTAGTTTTAAGTATATTTAATGAGCAATTAATGTACGTTTTACTTTAAGTTATAAGCTGGTTCGATAACGCCAAATATGGCGCAAATTTGTGATGTGTCGAGGACTCCAAAATATTCTGTCAGCGTTTGACGTTATGTTTTTCTTCCTGCTTAGAATGTTTACTTCTGGAATTTTAAAATAAATACCAGAGCAAGGTCAAGTTCATTAGTTTTTGCTGTGTTTACATTTGGCCTACAGCAAGGACCCCGTCGTTTACTAGAGGCAAGAAGCAGCGCATTTGGCTGTATACCTCGCAGTATATTTTTATAAGTACATGTAAGTGTCGTAGTAAAGAGGTAAGATGCAGCGTAGATAGCTTTAAGCTTCGCATTTATTCGCATTGTAGAATTTAAAGATATTCCCGTTTGGTCCATACAAAATACATAAAAGAATGTTATTTTATTAGCTCTGCCCCGCATGTAAATCAAAGAGTTGTTAGAACATTGTACATGTATGTTAATGTATCAGCGGTTCTAGAAGTTTAATACACGCACTATTTTCTTCTAGGGATTATTTATTCACTCCACCATTGCTAAGATACAGCAAACATCAGAATTGACGGCCGTTTTCATTAATCCCTCGTATAGTTACAAGTTTTATGAGTTTGTTCGTATTTTGTTGCCTTAAAACTAGACAAAACATAGCAATAAGCAGAAATTACGATAAATGCGTTCAATATAGTCACCAAATTTTGAATTATTTAGTGAGAGAACATCATCAATATAGCGGAAAGTAAAGTTCAAGAATACTGCTAACTTCTTTTCTGTTCTCCTTAAGAAGTTTCTGTATAAAGTCAACCTCATATGAATAAAGTAACACGTCGGCAAAAAGAGGGAGCACAGTTTGTTCCCATTATTTCTTGTAAAACACGTCCTCCGTACGTTATAAATATGTTGTCAATCAAGAAATCAAGCATCTTGATAATGTCAGTTTCTGAGAGTTTTTTGTATGAAACAGAGTGATTTTTTACAAAGTAAGATTTATCCTCACTAAGACAAGATACGTGTATCTACGTTGGCTATTCCTTTTTGTTAACATATAACCACACTTTGAATTGTTTGTTGAGAGAACATCATCTATATAGCGGAACGTGAAGTTAAAGGATAATGCTAGCTTCTAAGTCTTCCTACGAAGATACTATATGAAGTTAGCCAAATATAAATGAAGGAACAAGTTAGCATGAAGAGGTGCACAGTTGGTTCCCATGAGAATGCCGAATGTTAGTTTAAAACTATATCTTCCAAACGCAATTAATATGTCATCAATCTAGATATCAAGCATCTTGATAATATCAGTTTCAGAAATTTCTTTGTATTTTTTTTTTACAAAAAATGATTTATATCTACCTAAGACAAGATATGTGTATCTACCTTGGCCATTCTATTTTATTGTAAAAAAAAAACCAGGACCAATTATTTCATTTTTTTAGTTAGAAATAGAAAATACTTGTGTAAAGGGTAGAATATTCAATTGTTTAAGTATTATTGCAAGATGTAAGAGACTTAGATTCTATATACTTCAAGAGATCTTTGGACTTTTTCATTATTTATATCTGATTCACGCAACCCCAAGATTAGGTAGTATGACAATGCTTTTGCTGGTTTGGCCTATGCTTATTTGGGATTTCCTCCTTTTTAAGTGTCTAGGGGTATAAGTTGAGTTTACAAGTGATTTGCCAAAAACTAATTCCTCTATCAAGCAGTTTATGTGATGCGATTTATTCACAAAAACAATATTGTTCGGGGCGTTTTCTGCGGGGACAACAACATGTATGTCATGAAGGTCGGAATGGTACTTAACAACATTTTGGTCTGTAAAGATCGCTGTAAAATGTGTATTCATAGACTCGTTCAGTTTAATTCTAATTTGTATCAACGATCTAACTGTCTTAACCCTTAACCCATCCCTAAAAAGCAGTTTTTTTAACATGTTTAATATCAACATATTTCGTCATGTATTCCAACAATGAAGCAACTTACAAATCGTTGTCAGATATCAATACAAGTATTATCAATGTGTTTCAGGTCTGGATATATAACGTTCACATATTTTCATACTACTGGGAAAACATGGTTAACCGAAATAAACTGCAAAGGAGAAGAAAAAAAGTTGGCTACGTGTATACATGCGGAATGGGGGAAAAACAATTGCAGTCAGGCAGTAGCAATAACTTGCACGAGTATGTACTAAGATCAATAATTTACTTTTTTTTTCAAAATGTCTTATTGCTCAATAATGATAAAAGACTTGCTATTTTACTCTGATGGATGAAATTATAGATCACTAGCAATGCTTTCGATCCACGAGAACTAGCATAAATGTAAGGCGCACCTGTTCCTGTATTGCATGTGTATTTCTGGATTTTCCTTCATTTAAAACGATCAGATTTTTCAGTTCTGACAACAAAATTTGTACATTGGCGCGATCAGGTAAGGTAAACGTATTTCTCTTACGCCCACTTGGTACGTTATTTTACCAATGAAAATGTAAACGAATGGGGACACAAAAGACTTCTCAACGCTATAAAAAGTAATAAATAAAACAAAACACTACAGGAGTAAACCTTGTGTTTTGATTAACAATAGAAACTTTTAACATTCTTTACTTTAAAAATGAGATGAGGTATGTGGCTTGTTTGTTAAGTTTCGATTCAGAAAGTATTTATGATATCGTCCGTTCTTAAAGCATAAAATAAAAAATTAACTAGCTTTAATAGTAGTATTTTAATGCATGTGTTTGCAATTACCTTTTTTGGACTTCAAAGCGAATCTAGTATTGTGGTTTTCTTAATAGGTCCTTGTTTTTAGTATCTTTCAACTTAGTTTTGTCTAAATTTTATTGTTTGAACGAATACATTCATGACAAAACTTTCAGTCGTGGTTCAGTTCAGAAAGTAGAAGAAGAACAAATTACTTTCGTACGATCTTTTACGTACTTGTAAGATATTGGACAGTAGAAAGCTAATTTGATATTATACTATTTGCATTTAAGTTATGAAATAGGTGACATTCAAATCAATATCTAAATATACTTGTTTGTGGTAGTGATTTATTAACAAATGAACAGATCTTTACTAGAACGATAGAATTTTTTAAAATACGTTAGTTTGACGTTCGTCTGATTGACTTGGCAATTTTGCTAGTTCTTGAAAAATTATCTAGGATAATACATTGAAGTTTGATGTACAGGATACTGGAACTTTTCTGCTTACCACTTTACTTGAAAAATACCCAACCTTGGCGGCAGAAACGTCTTCCTATAATGATGATAATGCACCGACTATTCACCTTAGTGTGTATATTTTTTTTCTATTGTTTTGCTTATTTTTCATTAGGGAAATGTTTGGTGTTTTATTCTTATGAACATACATGAACAATATTTTAATAATATTAGGGTCGTATTTCTTTTTCGTCCCTTAATTTAAATGGAAATATTTGGGGTTTTTTTTCACTTCTTTCTGAATGATTGACAATTGCTCTAGACTATTATGTATCGCGCAAAAACATAAATACATTTAATCAGGTCGGGTATTTGTAAATACACATACATTTACATACTAATGTTCCCGCCAATATAATTGTTTGTTTGTATAATAAGCCACACATTTTGCCTTATAGCATCGAACACTCCATTAAATGAGTTGTAATGCATGATTGACTACTACATGTTAACACTTTGACAGAATATGTGTGTTTAATCTCACCTTGTATGGTTAGGATTAGGGTTAGGGTTAGGGTAATGGTCGGGTACGCTTCCATTTATGAAAACACATACATTTACATACCAATGTTTCCGCCGACATAATTGTTTGTTTGCATAATAGGTCGCAAAATATGCCTAGGAAAAAGGATCAATCCATTAAATGAGTTGCAATGTATGATTGACTACTACGTGTTACACTTTGCCAGAACATGTGTATTTTAGCTCACCTGGCCCGAAAGACCAGTGTGCGCTTTTGTGATCACTTGTCGTCCATCGTCTATTAACCTTAAAAATGTGTCCCGTGACCCTGCATGTTAACTTTGGTGGCAGACATGGCGGAAAATAGAACATAAGGGTAAAACGCAAGTTTGGTCTATTATTTTGGAAACCGCTATAGAAAGGGAAAATCTGGCTGAAGTAGAAATGTCAAAATGTTGAGTTCTACCAATTTTCTGTTTAAGTTAAAAATGGTTATCGAATACTTATCGGAATTATTGCCTTTAAATGACGAATTTTACATGAAGTCGAAAGATACCAGAGGGACATTCAAACTCATATGTCGGAAATAAAAAAAAAAGAAAAGACCAATAGACAAACAATAGTACACAACACACAACATAGAAAACTAAAGACTGAGCAACATGAACCACACCAAAAACTGGGGGTGATCTCAGCTGCTCCCGGAAGAGTAAGAAGATCCTGCTCCGCATGTGGCACCCGTCGTGTTGCTCATGTAATTACAAACCCAGTAATAAGTCTAATTCGGTAAATTACATTCGGAAAAAGGGTACGAGGTTGTAATTACGATATTAGGAACATATCCGTTATCATCTGTGAAACGAATATTCCATAACTGTCAACCAACTCGTGATGGCGTCCGTAAAAATTACGAAGGAATGACTTCAACTTCACCACTTGGAACTCTTGGTTTAATAGCGTCCTTGTAAGCAGCAACCCTCTTTCAAGGAAATCATGATAGGAAATACAAGCCCTGGTATATCGTATCAACTGGGAGATATATACTCCGTATGCAGGTCAAAATGATCAGCAAATAAAATCTACAAACAAGTCAATTTTTTTTCCGAAATGCCACAAAACCAGGTTCAACCCACCATTTTTTTCTTAAAATGTCCTGTACCAAGTCAGGAAAATGGCCATTGTTATATTATAGTTCGTTTCTGTGTGTGTTACATTTTAATGTTGTGTGTTTGTTGTGTCGTTGTTCTCCTCTTATATTTGATGCGTTTCCCTCAGTTTTAGTTTGTAACCCGAATTTGTTTTTATCTCTATCGATTTATGAGTTTCGAACAGCGGTATACTACTGTTGCCTTTATTTATATAGTCATTTTATAAAATTTACTGTTTGCAAAATTATAAATTATTCTAAGTAATAAGGATGTTCGTGTCCCAGGCAGAAAACCCTGGCCGTGTTAGGCGCAAATTTTTGGAAGTTTTGGTCCTCGGTGTTCTTCAGCTTTGTACTTGTTTTGGCTTTCAAACTTTTTTCATCTGAGCGCCACTGGTTAGTCTTGTGTGGACGAAACGCACGTCAGGCGTATTAAATTTTAAACCTAGTACCTTTTGTTAGCTATTATTCGTGTGTTTCTCTGTCCTTTATGTTATCCCATTTGTTTGTATTGTAGTCCTGTAAAGTAATGTTGTCATTTTAATGTTATATTTAACATTGCCATAAAAGCGGGAGGTTTGGCATGCCACAAAACCAGGTTCAACCCACCATTTTTTTCTTAAAATGTCCTGTACCAAGTCAGAAAAATGGCCATTGTTATATTATAGTTCGTTTCTGTGTGTGTTACATTTTATTGTTGTGTTTTTGTTGTGTCGTTGTTCTCCTCTTATATTTGATGCGTTTCCCTCAGTTTTAGTTTGTAACCCGGATTTGTTTTTATCTCTATCGATTTATGAGTTTCGAACAGCGGTATACTACTGTTGCCTTCATTTAGTAGACTCTTATGAGTTATTGCTCTAAAATTTACGATTTGTTTACTCTTTTTGTGTTATGGTCAAAAACTAAAGAAAATAGAGAAACTGTAAACATAAATAAATTATCAGCAATACAAGATTTACAAGAAAGAGTCATTTGTCATGAATTCTATTGTTGTCGTTATTGTTGGAGATTGTCATTTGTTGAAGATTCACATAGACATAGGTTAGCAACACAGGCTCTATAGAGTCTCTTGTTCTGTGAGCAGAAACTCCAATTTTCACAGATTGTCGAAAAGAGAATTCGTCCGACTTTTTCTAGTTTGTGTCTACATTTACATACCATGATATAACTCTTATGATAAACGAATAGAATCTTAAAGTATTCGTTGACGAATCAGCAACCAATTGCCAAACGAAATGAAACCCCAAAAGACGTAAACATTGAAACCTGTTTTAAGAGACAACTGAAGGGAGAGCAAAAAAGTAGTCTCATGAGATAAAGATTCAATCTATATGAAGTGCACTGCAAGTAAGGTAATATTATAACGAGTTCACGGAGTTGCGGCCCCTAACTAAGGTAACGGGTCTGTGAGTAGCTCAGCCAAAAATAGTTTTTGGTAACATTTTTCTTTGAATATTGAAAGGAGAATATTGAAATACGAAAGAGTACAAACCTTGATGCCTTTTCACTTGTAAAATTCCATTTGCAATCTTAAACTTACATAGATAACCATGACCGAATCAGACACCCAAGAAGAATCCAATATGGCGTCGTATGCCAAAGCTATTTATAGAGGACCTAAATCTGAAATAACTGACTCTCTGTCCTCGGTAAAGCCAGTGTTTGTAGAAGAATCAGATGTCTTTAGTCATCTCCCCAAACCAGCTACTAAAAATGTATTTATAACCATCACTGAAATGTACTAGGCTGTAGGTGTAGACTTTCCAGAAAGATCAGTTATGGGCCTACAGAGAATTAAAGGTCTATGGAGAATTTATCTCGAAACAGAAGAAGACAAAGAATGTCTACTCTCAGATGGTCTTGAAATTCGAGGCAAATCCATCTCTATATACTCTAGAAATCCAAGAGTTCGCATACAAGAAAATTCAACAGATGTGAAAATTCGTATTAAAGATGTACCCCTCTCGGCTGATGATGGACAGATTTTGAGAGCCTTAGAGAGGTACAATTGTGAAATTTTGAAGCAATTAAGAGAAAGATTACGCTACGAAGGCATGATAACTAACTGTCAAACCTGTGACAGAATAATTTACTGTGAAGGACCATTGATCTCTGCTATTCCAAATTGAATTCCAATTGGAAAATATAGAGCAACGGTTATTTACAGAGGTCAACAAAATGACAACATTAAATGCAACAAGTGCATGGAACTTGGAAACAAAATCAAGATTGTAAAAATGATTGGAAGTGTAAAAACTGTGGTGAATCAGGCCACAGGCAAAATGAATGCACTAGTGAAATGTTTACTGAGCAGGATCAAAAAGGCGCTTCGAGGAAATTTCATGAAGATCTTTACGAGCCGGGCGATGATAACATACAACCGCAAACAGACAATAATGAGAATCTAAATGTTATGCAACTAACAGAGAATGTAGCACATGCAGAAAATGATTCTGCTTCAAATACAGTCACTCACGATGATTCAATAAAATCACAATCAATATTGACTGAGAACCTGAGCTCGAGCCCTATAAGTGAACAACAAAATGATTTACCTCCGGCAGTCAGACCGAAAATAAAACCAGCTCGCAGGGAAACGTACAAACCCTCACATGCATCCAGTGAAGCTACCAACAGAAATTCCCGTGGTCAATCACAAATAACCAGTTTCATTTCAGGTCCAAATCAGTCTCTACGTAGAAACCAACATCAAGATACTCCAGTCAAAACAACAACAATCAGTGGTTTACAGAAGTCTCCAGTGACTCCTACAGCGAAGCTACATGACGGTGCCAGTAATAACACAAGTTAAAGATCAAAAACAACAAAAACCTAGTTTCTGTATCTATCATTGAAATTAACACTAAACTATTTAGATTTAGTTGAATATTATTTTTATCATATAACAAAAAGAAAACAAATGTCACTGTTTATAATACTTTTCACTTTTGTTTTTTCTCATTGCTTGTATATATTTTGAATGTTGTCCACTTTATTCAAACTTTCTGATTTTGGCAAGTGATACCCACTCTGGATTAAAAAGTAAAGAAACTGTAACATACAAAGCTTTTTATTGGCACCAAACTGCTTATTTCAAACAATCATTATCAAGCAAACTGTTAAAAATTTCTAATAAAGTTATAATGATAAAAATCCATTTTTTATTGATCTGGTCACATTCTATCATTCAAAACCAGTCAGAGCTGTCTTCTTATCTTAAAAATAAAAATAAATTATTACGGCCCAGGAAAAATACAACTAATTGATCAACATTGACATAATCACCTTGGACCAAGTGTACAATGGATTTAAAGATAGAGAAGCGCATATGACTGTATTATATTAATATTGTTAGATTTTTTTTTAAACTCGATTTGAATATGTACTTCAATATGAAAAGCATGTATGATTTTATTTGTATTTGTTCAACAAACATTGAGTGTGCTAAAATATGTACTCAAATTATGATGCACATGTCAATGTCTGTTTTTGAAGTCACATGGATGACCCAAATAATGACTTATGGGGTAACAGAAAATAATAGATTTTACTTATTCTTGAATGTTACTTGTAATTGTATGTTTTTAACAGAACCAAACTGTGCTAACACTGTACTTGTGAACACATGTAAAACCATTAAAACGAAATATGTAGGATGGCTATTTCATCCTTTTTGCGAAAGGGTTGTAAATACAAATACAGGTAAAAATGTAACACTGTTTATAAACATTATTTACAAAGATGATAATAGTAAAAATTGTAATGATAATAAAAGAAACAATTTGAGTATCAAATATAAAAGAATAATAAATAGCTTATGCCTATTTATAAGACAAAGTACAAATCGATTCATAGATAAATGTCCTTCTAGAACCGGGAATAGTGATAAAAATAAAACAACTGAAAAGATGTCTATTTATAGTCTCGAGCTCTGTGAAGGTCAACTTAAGTGTGACCCAATTGGGGATTTACCTATGTTTACTTTATACACATAAAAGCGTAAAATGTCTTTCAGATAAATTAATTACTCACCAACTATTGTGTTAAACAAACATCTTCATATCTGTACAGTTAATTGTAAAGGCCTACAACAACCTGATAAAAGAAAAAGATTGATTAAATGGACAAAATCACAAAAATGGTACATTAATCTTATGCAAGAAACACACTTTACAGATAATTTGATAAACAATTTATATACTGAATTTGAAGGCAAACTTTTACTAAGTAATGGTTCAAGCAATTCTAGAGGTATTGCCATATGGCTGAAAAAATCTAAACTTTAAAATAATTGATGACTATAAAGATAAAGAAGGAAGACTTTTACTTGTTAATATTGAAATAAATGACACTATAATAACAATAGTTAATATTTATGCACCAAATAATCCAAAAAGCAGAAATACTTTTATTAAAACTATGCACTAATAGAAGAAAAAAGTGTTGGTCAACTTATTCTAGGAGAAGATCATAATGACATTTTATCCTAAATTGATTCAAAGAGTATAACTAAGCAACAAAAAAATAGAAAAAAAGTTCATAACTTAAATAAACTTATAAAGTCCCTAAAGCTCAATGATGTGTGGAGAATCAGAAATCCAAATAAAAATCAATTTACATGGAGCAGAAAAGATAGATCCGAGTCAACAAGAACAGATTATTTTTTGATAGCTCCTGAAGTATTCAAAAACTGTGTTTCATGTGATATTAGACCAATAGTATTACAGTACACAGACCACAACTGTGTTTCTTTAAAAATCAATCTAAACAGAGGCCACAAAGGAAGAGGATACTGGAAACTAAACAGTAGTGTACTTCAAATTGAAGACTATGTTGAATTAATTAGGAAAACAATTAAAAAAATTAAAAACAAAGCAAAAATGAGAACTGATCTTGACATACTGTGGGACAAATTTCAAGAGATCAGACAATAAGCTATTGCAAAACAAAAGCTAAGAATAAAAAAGACTAAATCAGCAAGTTGGAAAAAAAATTAACAGAATTAAATAGTATTATAGACACATGCAATGATAAAAACAATAATAACATATCAAAGGAAATAGATAATATAGAAAATGAAATAGGAAAACTCTATAATGAAAAAATAAAAGGTAATCAAATAAAGGCACGGGTAAAATGGGTCGAAGAGGGAGAGAAAATTTCAGCATATTTTCTAGGGATGGAACAATCTAGGCAGAGTAGAAAAACAATAACCCAACTATATGATGATAAAGGTCACGTTACAAGAGATCAAGACAAAATATTAAAATTAGAAGCAAATTATTATAAAAATTTGTACTCTACAAAAAGTCCTGAGATAGAAGAAACAAAAAAGTATTTAGATTCTCTCAAGGAATATAAGAAAATAAATGACTGCGAAAGTAATACTTGTGGAGGGGAAATAGCTGTTGATGAATGTACTGATGCAATTTTTAAAATGAAATTTAACAAAGCGCCTGGGCTTGACGGATTAAATGTGGAATTTTACAGAAAATTATGGGATGAACTTAAAACTTTTATATTCTCTACTTTTAATTACTGCTATGAAAAAGGAGAACTATCTAACACTCAGAAAGTTGGGTTTAATATCCTTAATTTATAAGAAAAATTACCCTTTATCACTAGACAATTATAGACCTATTACTCTGTTAAAGTATGATGCAAAATTACTTGCTTATACCTTAGCACAAAGATTAAAACCCCTGCTACTAAAGATTATACATACTGACCAAAAAAGATAGGTCAAAAATAGGTATATTGGTTTTAATATTCGACAAATACAAGATGTCATAGACTACTCTGAAACTTTCAAAATAGATGGGGCAATTTTATTCCTTGATTTTACAAAAGCATTTGACTCATTAGAATGGGACTTCATGTTTGAGACTTTATAGAAATTTGGCTTTAAGAATAATTTCATAAGGTGGGTTCAGACAATGTACTCTGATATTAAAGGATGCATTATTAAAAATGGATGGGTTTCTGCCCGTTTCAGGGCATCTCGTGAGATCCGACAAGGATGTACGTTATCATCGTCACTATTTGTTTTAGCTGTAGAAGTTATGGCAATAAAGATAAGGGAAAATAAAAACTAAAAAGGACTAGAAATAAAACTAGACAGTAAAAGTCATACTCTAAAAATCTGCCAATTAGCTAATGATACTACTATATTTCTTCAATAAAAAAAGACGTATCTCTAGCAATTGATTTAATAGAAATATTTGGTACTATCTCGGGTTAGAAATTAAATAAAACAAAAACTGAAGGGATATGGTTATGCCGATTAAAACACTGTCGGGAAAAATTTGAAGATATAAATTGGTGTACTGCACCTATCAAAACCCTTGGAATTTAATTTGGTTACAATAAATAAGAATGTCAAAAACTAAACTTTGAAAAACAACTTTTAAAAAGTAAAAAAAATAATATCTGAATGGAGTAAAAGAATAAATATTGTATCAAACACTATTATTCCTAAAGAAATGTTGCAAGATTTTAAAACTTTTACATACAATTTTATTTGGAAAAGTAAAAGACATAGAATAAAAAGATCCACACTTTCAAATGATTTTTTGGAAGGGTGACTTAAGATGACAGACATTGATGCTTACATAAAATCATTGCATATCAGCTGGATTCTCAAATTATGTGAAAATAAAAATGATAACTGGACAATTATTCCCAACTTTTAATTCAACAAATTAGGAAAATATCTTCTTGTATTTAGAATGAATTTAAAGTATATAAACGACATTGATAAAAGTAAGTTACAATATTTACCTGACTTCTATAAACAACTAATTAAAGATTTGATAAGTGTAAAAGGAGGTAATACAAAGTATCCCAAAAATGTTCTTGAAATTAGAAAACAAGTTTTAGTGGAAATGATAATATCAGGTTTAACAATAACATTTAGACGACACATATCTAAGATATATCCGATAGCGCACATGTTTGAAGAAGCAGCACTGTGCCCAATTTAAATGGAACACGGATCACATCGAAAACGGAGTTGATTCCGGAAAACTAAGTCATATATATAAAAAAAAAAAAAGAGAAAGAAAGAAAGAAAACGAAAAAAATAACAAAGATATGTATGTGTAATAACAATGATTTATCAAATAAATTTGTGAAATGAATTATGTTATAAATACTAATATCATGAAGAAGTTATATCTTATCAAATAATGCTTCCCTTAACTATTAGGTAAACTAACATGAGGGATACTCAGTTAAAAGCTTTAAACTTAGTAAATTGTTACAGCATATATGCAATAAAGATATTGTTACATTAAAAAAAATATTATAACGTCTACGACAGTTTGACATACAAGGCGTGGATTTACCAGTAAATAGTAGCCCACGAAAAAAATGTTTAGGTTAAGAATTATAAGGATCAAACACATTTTTCTATTGGTTATTTAAGAAATAAATTATGCAATCTCACCTTTGCTTCAGTTTTTAAATTACCGTATTTGTCTTATAAAATCGAAATAATTCATGGAAGCCATACATTTGTTGGAAATTAACACATGGCCTTGGCCGTGATATTCGAATTTTATCGATTTAAACAGAGAAAAAAATAATATATGGGCTATTCGTTTGTTCGGCCGGTGCACCACGTTCCCATGTTAGATGGAGGGTTGAGCGCTCACAAGCATGTTTAACCCCGCCACATTCTTTATGTGCCTGTTTTATGTCAGGATTGAGCCTGTAGTTCAGTTGTTGTCGTTTGTTCATGTCCGTCATATTTGTTTTTCGTAAACTGTTTTGTTATAAATTAGGTCGTTTTCTCAATTAAATTGTTTCATATTTTTCATGTCGGGGCCTTTCACAGCCGACTATACGGTTTGGGTTTTTCTCATTGTTGAAGGCCGTACGGTTGCCTATAACTGCTTACATCCACTTCATTTGAACTTTTGTGGATATTTGTCTCATTGGCAATCATACCACGTCTCCTTATTTTCATATCATTACCTATGAAATAAACTATGCAACAGAGACGAAATTAGCTAATTATGTATTGTGTGACATAACAACTGAAGCCGTTATTCCGCTAAAGTGCACGGCGGTCAAATCTGTGAAACCACTTAGGTGCATGGAACCCATACCGCCTACATGTATTTAATTTTATGTATACACAACAACCCTATTTTTTTTTGCATTATTGCATTATTCACTCGGAAATATATTTTGCATGTATTATTAGCGAATGATATATTTAAATCTATTCCTTAACAAAAGCGCTGGTTTTTTTTTTTATCTGACGAGCTTTATTATAACACTATTACAACACTAGACAATTTGAAAGAGTTTGATACATAACGATTAAGCAACAATACATATTAACAACAAAGTACGTAAAGTGGTTCAGTTCAGTACTTCATTCTCCGTCTCGGAGTTCCCTTTCCGTCTGGTTAAAAAGTCTAAGAGTTTATATAGTTAAACCCTCTGCTGACATAAGCAACATGTGTTACATTATATTATTAACTTAACACAATACACTGGTCGTGTGTTAGATTACGACGTAGATAGATAATGTATAGTAGGTATTGTCTGATTGACAAATCCTCTAGGTATGTTCAGTTCTATAATTCAAATTGAATAGATATTATGAATCTCTGATCTCCTATAGGTATGATGACGCATATAGTGATGATAGTAACTTTGCTTCATTCCTCCAATGATTAGAAAAGAAAGTCTCTAAACAAAGACATTTTCTTTAAAGTTCGATAGTAATATATGCGTTCCTGATATATATATATATATATAATGTTTGTACGGAATGTCTCCTACGGTAAGTCCAACATAAAGTTTCTGTAAAAGTCTATGTGAAATGTTTTTTTTTCTGGTTCGTTCAGAATAAAGTTTCTATACACTTCTACAGCTAAGAAAGTTCCCACATGAATAATATATAACAATTAATCCATGTTATTCAATAATACATTGTTATTTATCAGATTGCACTTCGTTAATCGTCTCGGGAATATTACCGAGAGTTGGTATACGGCTTATCCTCAGCAACCGATTTTCTAATGAAATGTCTTCTGGCTTCATTGTTTGCTGAGTTTTATGATGTAATAACGAAGTGTATCTCCTATTTCTTGACTTTTTACCAATAACGTTCAGAAAGGATAGTGGCTGAGATTTTTCATCTTCATTAGCGGTGACCACGCTTCGAGTTTTGTCTGTGAAACCAACCACTTCTTCTTCAGGCGTTGTCAAAGTCAGTTTTGCCCTAATGAAGTTTTTAGCTAACCAGCGTTTTAATTTTTTATCCCACCCAATAGTCAATAATTAATATGGCAACAGTAATAACAATATAGACCCATATTGGAAATGTAGGCTCTCTCTTTTGCAAATTTTGCATCCTATTATCCCCATTAAGTGATTCAACTAAGGCATCCGTTGAAAGAGTTTCAATCCCTTTTAATACTTGCAACAGCGGACGAGATTGATATTCTGGGATGATATCATGTAAATGTTTCCACATATTAACGTATGCAGTATTATAATTTTTCATAAACTGAGCAAATGGTTCATTGCTATTTAAGTTAGATTCAATTTGATAGAAAGGTAGTAAAGTTAGTTGATCATTATTAGATGAACATCCTACTTCAAGAGTTAATAGATCGATAAGAGGTTTCATTATTATTTCCATGTCCACAATCAATTGACATGCCTAACGGCCTGGATGTGACAATTATTCAAGTCCCAGATGATAAGTATTCCGCCATTGGAAGTATTGAATTTACTGTAATGGTATTATGACAATTATATTTAATCAGTTTTTCATCATTCCTAAAAAGAGAAACTATGCAAAATTTACTTAGATTTATTCAATAGACTAGACTTCTTGTGTCACAAAAATTTCTAATGGGATGTATACATTTACTTAGTTCATCATCATTTATTAGATTATATTCAGTCTTCTGAACATTTACACCTAACGCCTTAGCTTCAAGTTTGGAGTATGCTAGCATAGACTTCGTGTTGTCAACTTGTGAATTTAAGTTTATTGAAATAGGTAAATTGAATGGTTTAAAGATCTCAAAATTACTGTTTAAATCTATCAACGGTACTGAAAAAACAACGAAGATACGATTATTATCCAACACGGTGTGACAGCTCAAGATTTGATATTCTCATAATTTAGTAATTGGATCACTTGGTAGCATTATGCCTGGCGGTAATCTTGAATTAATCCCAATTAAAAGTGTTCTTAATTTTTTCGGTCAAATCACACCTGGAGACAAATGACCTAACGACAGCATATTTAGCTGCATTTGCAGGTGTGAAATAAAAAATTGAGTCTGCGTTACGAGACGCGAAAAATCTTCAGTTATCGAATTTATCATAAAATGTCTCTCAATTTGAAAAACATCTCTCTTTCACAGCGACAGTGAAGATTTTAAAATCGATATTATGCTGAGACTGACTCAGCTAGTTTAACCAGGGGCTTATCGCAATCTCAGCAAATTATAAAAATAACAACTTGTGTTTGAAGATTGTAGATTATAATTCCAACAGAAGGGATACAGCAGTTATTACAGAGTGTGTATTGTTTGGTAAACCGAAAGAAATAAAATACAATATTTTACAATATGTACAAAAAAAATATATGAACGTTAAATGCAAATATTAAAAATCGAGTCAAAAACGAAAGTAAAATTTGCAGTTCAATTCAAAGAAATAAACAATTACAGTCCGTATTTGTTGAATAAACGTGTGATTCATGTTAACGGAATTATAAGAATATATATTTAACAGTTTATAATCGATTTGGAACGTACTTGACGGTGATTTGTCACAATATCCTCAGGATCAAATTTGTCGTGTCATCCATTTGCAATTGAAAGGCAAGGAAAAGAAAGTAAACGGCAGGTCACACGGTTAAGTCCGGATTTAATTCCGGAAAATATGAATGTCTGAAAATACAATCCAATAAACTTTATAATTAATATAATTGCGAACGTGATACAGAATACTCCCCGTCTGAAATCTATCTGTTATCAATATTCCATAAAATATAACACATGTCAATGTCACTATAAAGATCCAAAATATGTACATATAATTATACAGGGTTATTCTCTGCGAGAAGAATCATGTCCACGATAGGCCGTGTGTATGTTGTGGCTTTTCCATTTACGATTACTCGTACTTCTGCTTTTCGGACATGTTGGTCGGAACTTTTAAACGAGTTCACCATGATTTCAACGGGCCACTGTGTACGGCAAATGTTTTGTCCTTTAGAAGAATACTGTCTCCTTCGATGAGATCACGGCGATCTTCGGTCCATTTTCGTCGTTGTTGTAGTAACGGCAGGTACTCTTTCCTCCAACGGGACCAGAAAACACTGCCCAGAGCCTGTACTCGTCACCATTCGGCAAGATATAGATCTCGTATGTTGAATTCTCCAAGATGATCTGAAGTGAAGATGCTATCGGTCTTCTGTGTCAATAACATAGCTGGAGTTAATATTAACGGATTCTCTGGATCTGTTGATACCGGTACCAGAGGTCTAGAGTTAACTATTGCTGAAACTTCTGCCATTAACGTGTTGAGCACGTAATGCGTTAGGCTTCTTCCGGCTGCACTTAAAAACATAGAATCAAGTATTCTCCTGGCGATACCAATCATTCTTTCCCAGGCTCCAACCATGTGGGACGAATGCGGTGAATTGAAGATCCAAGTTGTACCAGAATTGTACAGAAAGATCTTGAAGGGTCCATATTCAACGTTGATCGAGTCAATCCTCAAGTCGTCAATTGAGCCAATAAAGTTTGTTCCGCGGTCAGATCAGAAAATATCAACTTGGCCTCTTATAGCGGCGAATCTTCTGACGGCGTTTATAAAGGCCGAAGAGTTCATTTCCTCGATGAGTTCGATGTGAACCGCACTAAGCATGTGAATAACATTGCTTAACGTTTTGAGTTAGCGTATCCACCACGGGTTTTACGTGAAACAATTGTCCATGGTCCAAAGGTGTCTATGCCAACGTTAGTAAAATGAGATGACGGTTCAAGACAGTCCTCTGGCAAATCAGACATGATATGAAACTCGGTTTTTCCTCTTAATTTGCGACATGTCACACATCTGTGAATACTAGAAGAGATCAAGCGTTTCGCTCCAACGATCCAGAATCCTGCGGATCGAATCGCCCTGTCTGTGAATTGGCGATCTTGATGTTTTTTCTTGTCATGGTAGTATCGGACTAATATTGTCGCTATATGATGGCGTCCAGGGACGATCAATGGTTTCTTTTCACAGAGGTTCAAGTCAGATTTGACAATACGGCCTCCTACTCGTAATAGTCCTCGTTCATCCAAGAACGGATTGAGGTTGGCTATCGGGCTTCGTTTAGAAATTTGTTCCTTTCGTCGAATGCTATATATTTCTTCTCCATAAACCTCATATTGTGCGGACATTAAAATGAAATTTTCGGCGTTCGAAACGCTTTCTACAATAGTCACTGATTCTGGCTTTCTTGTCCCGTGTAAACTGGAGAAACGTTCCAAAAAAGCTATCGCTCGCACAAGTGGTGTCCAGTTGGAGATTCGCTGAAATCTATCAGTTCCGATACCTTTACACTCTGGTGCTGCATATGTCTTTGCAACATTGACGGTTGCACGGATCTCGCCATCGTCATCTGGATCAATTAGTTGAAATTCGTCCTCGGAATTCCTATCTGTTCTGATGAAAGAAGTTGTTTCGGTCCCAATAACCACTCACTACTATGAATTTTATGGGCTGGTATGGATCTTGTCACTGAATCTGCGGGATTACGGTTAGTTGGTACGTAATTCCATTGACTTGAAGAAGTGAACTTCCTTATTTTTTCTAATCTGTTAGCAACGTAGATAAAAAATCTTCTTGTTTCGTTACTGATGTAACCTAATACCACTTTACTGTCTGTATAGAATTTCACGGTGTCTATGTGTAAATCTTAATTATCCATGATGGTTTGTGTGATCTCAACTGCTAATACGGCAGTAGATAGTTCAAGTCGTGGAATAATGTGACCACTTGTTGGTGCAACTTTTGCTTTTCCAAGAATGAACCCAATGTGTGGTTCACCGCAGCTATCGGTCGTGCGTAGGTATACAACAGTTGCTTTGGATTTTTCTGACGCATCAGAGAAGACATGAAACTCGTTTGTGGCGGTTTTGCTGAGATACGGCACGTAGGTACGTGGAATGCCCAATGTTTCAATAGCTTTTAGAGTAACTCTCCAAGATTTCCATTCAGTTGCTGTCTCATCAGAGAGTAGTTAGTCCCAATCGACAGTTTTTGATACCATTTTCCTTAGTAGTAGTTTTCCGTCTATAATCGCCGTAGCCAAATATCCAAGAGGATCGTAGATGCTGTTTATCGTTGATAAAATCCCTCTTCGAGTGATCGGTTTATTTTCTGAAGTCAATTGAAATAAGAAGTTGTCAGTGTTTACGTCCCAGCTGAGTCCAAGACTACGTTGCAGGGGTTTGCTGTCGACAACTAAGTCTAGATCCTTAAGATTTGAAGCCAAATCACTGGCTTGAAATGCAAACATAACTTCCGCACAATTAGAGGCGAACTTGTGAAGCCTTAATTTTGCATACTTAGCTAATGCTTACTGTGTATCCTTTATAAGTCTGACTACTTCCTCTTTTGTAGGACATGACGTAAGACCATCGTCGACATAGAAGTTTTTTGTTACAAAGCTAGTCACGTGACTACCGAACTCTTGTTCTGATGCCTGGGCTGCTTTCTTGAGTCCAAGCGTAGCAACGGCAGGTGACGGGCTATTTCCAAAAACATGAACCCTCATGCGGTATTCGACAAGGTTCTCGTATAGGTTGTTGTTTTTATGCCATAAAAATCTCAGGTAGTTTCGGTAGTCTTCTCTGACGACAACAGTGAAACATATGTTGAACGTCAGCAATTACTGCAACCATTTCTTACCTGAAACGCAAGAATACTCCCAGGAGATCATTGTTCAAGTATGGGCCTGTCAGCAGGACACCGTTAATTGATACCCCGTAGAATTTTGCGGCAGAATCAAACACACCCCTGATCTGATCAGGTTTCTTGGGTTAATAAACACCAAATAATGGTAAATACCAGCACTCGTCGTAGTCGTCTAATGGTGGAGCAAGCTCTGCGTGATTGTTATCCAAAATCTTGTGTTCTCGTTTTACTGGGTTCCTACTGAGACTGTCGTCTAACAGATTGGCACGATGAAGAGTTTCTTGTCGGTTGCTAGGGAATGGCTGTCTTAGCACATAGAACAGTAATGGTGCTACCCAACTTCCGTTTGAGTTTCTAACAAATTCGTTGTTCATCTGCTTCTGTCATTTCGTCTTCATATGACGTTCCAGGCTTATCATCGTCCCTTGATTTTTCAAAGAGTGGTGATTGCAAGTCCTTCGATACAGGGTCTGTGTAATTTTTCCGGATGTCAAACTTGCTTCTGCATGGTTGAAACGTTGATGGTTGTCCTGTAGGTAAAATGTTTGTAATTTTTACGTTTAATTCAAGATGCACGTGCTGTTTGTTGATACAAGTCTCTCCAATTACTACCCAACCAGTTTCAATTGTTGTGCATATGGAGTTCTGGGTGGTCCTGTGCGCTGATCAAGGACGTGGTGTGCCTCTATCAGGTCTCTTGCAATTAAGAGTAGAAATTGGCAATGTTCATCTATAGGTGGAATGCCTCCTCTGAGCTCTTTAAAATGAGGATGATGCATTGTGACTTCAGGAGTAGGAATTTCATCCCTATTATTGGGAATGAGATCACATTCTATTAGTACAGGCAAGTCAATTTTTTCGTTACCATGTATTGATTCCATAACGAAACCTCTTCCTCTTTTTCCGGAAGTAACTACTCTGCCGGAGCATGTTGATAGGGTATAGTTTTCCGGTTTTTCTTGTACGTCAAATAGACTGAAGAATTCAGGCGAGACAAGAGACCGGTTGCGTACATCCGTAAAGCTTTATCCTGGTTGTCCGTGTGATAAACATTCACAGGTAGTATTTTAGCACATGATTTCCCGTTATATGTATCCTTGCAGATCTCGGTGCTGGTAGAATTAACTGAGGTTGACTTAGTTTCAGCCGATTGTGTCGGCTCCCCGCCGTAGGCTGGTCTGGGCGAGCTAAACTGAGAGCTTGCAGGTAGTTGTGGTGTAGTGATGTAAAGTGCAGTGGTATGTTGTTTACTTCCACATTCTTTACAACTGATACGTGCATTGCATTCTCGACATCTGTGTGTGGTGGAATCGCAACACTTGTAACAGACATTGTTTTGCTTCAAAAGACCTTTGTGTTCCTCTATTGACTTGGCTCGGAACGCTGGACATTCATTTAAGGAATGCTTGGTATTGTGCAAAATACAAAGACCTTGTTACCTGGCGTCTCCAGATTGCTGCTTAACCGCTGTTTTATGGGCACCAACTTTAGCTCTAGGGAGAGACGTAAACCTTGGCGCAGCACCTTTTGTATTTGGTGTGAAAAAAGAGGGACGAAAGATACCAGAGGGACAGTCAAACTCATAGATCGAAAACAAACTGACAACGTCATGGCCAAAAATAAAAAGACAATCAGACAAATAATAGTACAGATGACACAACATAAAAAACTAAAGACTAAGCAACACAAACCCCACCAATGTGACTTTTAACCCAAAGATGAACCCAGGATAGTTCTTAATTTTGCTAATTTCACTGATGAATGCAGATAACTCTGTGAACGGCGGAAAGGCAACGTCGTGGTTCAATTTATATCTAGATGCCCTTGTTATCCACTTTTCCTGAAGTCCATAGGGTAGTTTTCCAATGATAGGGTTAATTCCAGATGGTGAGTCAAAATAAGCCAGCAGACATCCCAGCTTGGGAATTTTCTTGTGATATTCTATTTCTGATAGAATATCAGACAGTTCATAGAGACGTGCGTTGTCCTTGTTCGTCAAGGTTGGAAAGTTGACAAGTTTACCCGTGAGAGAGGCCTCCGACATTTCTGGAGCACCATACTGTTGTCAAGCCTCTGCCATAATCTGTGTATGCCTTTTGTAGGGTTATTGGCGTTCGACGCTCTTATGCTAATTGAATGTTTACCAGACTCTGGCCCTAGGCACTTCATGAGTAGATCTATCTGTTCCGAGTCTGAAACTTGTAACTCGTCTGTGACGTTTTTGAAGCTAGCTTTCCATGTATGGAAGGATTCTGCCCGGTCGTTAAAGCTTGTTATTCGGGAGGTCTTTACGTAGGAGAAATCTGGTTATCTTCGATGTAGGTTGATTTGTGATGGCAAAACTCTGGTGCTTTATGACTTAGATAAATCTTAACCGGAATTTGTTTTTTTCTTTTGAGGGCCTGTCACTTCCTGTTCGGCAGTTATTTATTGACGAAATCTTGCACACGTTTGAGCGGGTCTTCCGTCTCGTCAGGGAGATCGTCTAACGCTTGGCTGTCGTTGTACTCTTAGATACAAGCCTCGGCTTCTGTGGCTGCAGCTTCTCTCTGTGCTTCGAGAAGGTTCAAATTGGCCTTTAGTTCAGCCTTTTTCAGGCTTACATGTGCAGCTTCTTACTTTAGTTGAGTTTTTTGCGTATGGCCTCTTTGTTCTAGTTGAGAGTTCCATTTGAGTTTTCAGGTACGCGGCCTCTTGTTCTATTTGAACTGTTCTTTGTGCAGCCTCTTGTTCCATTTGAATTTTTTTACGTAAGGCTTCTTGTTCCATTTGAGCTTTTCTTTGTGCAGCCTTTTGTTCCATGTGAACTTTTTTACGTAAGGCTTCTTGTTCCATTTGAATATTTTACGTTAGACTTGTTGTTCCATTTGAACTTTTTTACGTAAGGCTTCTTGTTCTGCTTGAATGGCTTGTTGCTCCATTTCGGGTTTGATTTCAGTTTGTCTGAACAGAGCCTGTTACTCTAATACGGCCACTCTTTTAAGGATCAGGGCATGTTTTTCGGCCAAAGCTATTTTAGATTCAGCAGCCTCTGCTTTGGCACGCTTCCTCCGTGCTAGGCTTGACATGTCGGAGACATTGGAGCTTTCGCTATGGGAGGTTTTCTCCCCCTTGGATGTCTTCAATTTTGTGGATTTAGCCTTTGTCAGGGCAAGGCGATGCTCGTGTAAGGTTTCCATGGCCAGGTCTACTTTGGACAAACGAATATCTAATGAGAGGTTGCATGCGTCTATGTCCTTTAGACTGTTCAATGTTCCGGTCCTTTTCAGAAAGTCCAGGTATTCATCTGTGAGCCTACGATAATTAGTACAGGCTTTTACAAGTTTGTCCTAGGCTGTTAAGAGTTGCTGGAGCTCGCTAGGAGGCGTAGTGACTTCCAATAACTGGAGTTCTATATCTGACCAGAGGGCCTCTAGTTCCTGTCAGAACTTGTCACGTTTTTCTGTGAATGCTCCCTGGCCTTTTTCCGTGAGGTCACGTACTCGCCTAGTCTTATGATTTTCCTCAACATTCGATTGATTGCCGACAGGCTGTTCAGCATTTATTTGCAACTCCGTTTCTGCTTGGAGTTCTGTTTCTTGACGCTCAGGGTCGTCTTGGCGTTCTGTGTGATCAGAATCCATATTTTCTAATCAACTAACGGATAGTAAGCTGTTGCCAACGTTTGTGGTTTGCAGCCTGGTACACACAAGCTGTGTTGCGTACTGTCGATGTAACAGCTACGAACGTTGCTACAACAACGTTCCTTGTCTCGATATGTATAAACAGGTTGTCGTCAATTTACTATGCTGAGCCTGACTCATCGAGATTAACCAAGGGCTAATCGCAATCTCAGTAAATTATAAAAATAACAACTTGTGTTTGAAGATTGTAGATTATAATTCCACCAGAAGGGATACAGCAGTTATTACAGAATGTTTGGTAAACTGAAAGAAATAAAATACAATGTTTTACAATATGTACGAAAGAAATATATGAACGTTTAATGCAAATATTACAAATCGAGTCAAAAACGAAAGTAGAATTTGCAGTTCAATTCAAAGAAATAAACAATTACAGTTCGTATTTGTTGAATAAACGTGTAATTCATGTAAACGGAATTATAAGAATATATATTTAACAGTTTATATTCGATTTGGAACGTACTTTGTCACAATATCATCAGGATCAAAAAAGAGGGGCGAAAGATACCAGAGGGACATTCAAACTCATAAATCGAAAAAAAACTGACAACGCCATTGCTAAAAATGAAAAAAGACAAACAGACAAACAATAGTACACAAAAGACAACATAGAAAAATAAAGACTAAGCAACACGAACCCCACTAAAAACTGGGGGTGATCTCAGGTGCTCCGGAAGGGTAAGCAAAACTGGGGGTGATCTCAGGTGCTCCGGAAGGGTAAGCAAAACTGGGGGTGATCTCAGGTGCTCCGGACGGGTAAGCAGATCCTGATCCACATGTGCCACCCGTCGTAATGCTCATGTTAGTACAAAGCCGGTATTAAGTCTAATTCGGTAGGTCACATTCGTGAAAAGGGAACGGAATTGTAGTTACGAGATATGGAACATATCCGTTATTGTCTGTGAAACGGATATTCCATAACGGTCAACCAACTCGTGATGGCGTCCATAAAATTTACGAAGGGGTGATTTCAACTTCACCATTTGGAACTCTTGGTTAAATAGCTTCCTTGTGAGCAGCAACTTTCTATCAAGGAAATCATGATAGGAAATACAAGCCCGGTAATATCGTATCAATTAGGAGATATATACTTCGTATGCAGGCGCTGCTGGAATGTTGCTACATAGAAATGGAAAGTTCTCAATTGGGAAGCTGAAATCATCTCTTTTGTCGTAAAGTTTTGTTTTCAACCGACCCTCATTGTCAATTTCTAGATGTAAGTCAAGATATGAGGCAGACTTAACTGTATCTGTTGTATCCTTTATCTCTAGTTCAATTGGATAGATGCGTTCAACATAGTCACCAAATTTTGAATTATTTAGTGAGAGAACATAATCTATATAGCGGAAAGTAAAGTTAAAGGATACTGCTAACTTCTTTTCTTTCTTCTTAAGAAGTTTCTGTATGAAGTCAGCTTCATAAGAATAAAGGTACAAGTCGGCAAGAAGAGGAGCACAGTTGGTTCCCATGGAAATGCCGATCAAATTTGTCGTGTCATCCATTTGCAATTGAAAGGCAAGAAAAAGAAAATAAACGGCATTTTAAACGGTTAAGTCCAGATTTAATTCCGGAAATATGAATGTCTGAAAATACAATCCAATAAACGTTATAATTAAAATAATTGCGAACGTGATCCAGAATAGATATACAATTCGTTAAACGCATCGAACAAGTCATTTATTGAATTTCTGTCCAACAGTTTCGATGATAAAATTTGCTCCATGCAAATAAAAATCTAATTTTTGAAAAGCATAATGAATCGCAAACGCTTCTTCTTCAACAGTTGACCACTTGGTCTGGGATGTGCTTAATTTATGCGATAGAAAGTAAATAGGTTTTTTTCTTCTTCAATTATCTGTGTTAAGCATGCACCAACACACGTATCACTTGCATCAGTGTACAAAACATAAGGCAAATTAGGGTTTGGATATGCGAGTAAAGGTACCACTGTTAAACTATCTTTCAAGTAATTAAAGGCTACATCACAACCATCTGACCAATGATATTTCGCATATTTTCTCGTTAAATTGACAAGAGGTTCCGCTATTTTAGAAAATTTGGAACAAATATTCTGTAGTAACTACACATACCAATAAATCCTCTGACTTCTTTTACAGTTTGGGTATCAGGGTCGTTTGAATAGCTTTAATTTTATCTTGATCTGGCTTAAAACCTTCACGCGTTATAACAAAACCCAAATATTTGGTTTCTTCTTTATGAATAAAATTGAGAAAGGAAATGGGGAATATGTCAAAGAGACAACAACCCGACCAAAGAGCAGATAACAGCCGAAGGCCACCAATGGGTCTTCAACGCAGCGAAAAAAACCCGCACCCGGAAGTGGTCCTCAGCTGGCCCCTAAATAAAATTGTGTACTGGTTCAGTGAAAATGGACGTCACACTAAACTCCAAAACATATAAAGGAACTTAAATTAAAAAAACATACAAGACTAACAAAGGCCAGAGGCTCCTGACTTGGGACAGGCGCAAAAATGCGGCGGGGTTAAACATGTTTTGTGAGATCTCAACCCTCCCCCTATACCTCTAGCCAATATAGAATAAAGAAACACATAGCAATACGCACAGGTAAACTCAGTTTAAAAGAAGTCCGAATCCGATGTCAGAATAGGTAACAAAAGAAACTAAGCAAAATGACAATGATACATAAATTAACAAAGGACTACTAGCAGTTACTGACATGCCAGCTCCAGACCTCAATTAAACTGATTGAAAGATTATGTCTTCATCATATGAAAATCAGGTACAATCCCTCCCGTTAGGAGTTAAGCATCATACCATCATGAAATATATGAGAAGAACATAACCCGTATCATGCCAACAACTGGTTTTAAAATAAATGTGTTTATTTCAGAAGCAAAGACCCTATGAGTGAATCAATATTAATACCAAAATATGCAATCCTTAATGATCTGACAACAGTATCGTAACTATGTCCCTTCCGAATAAGTCTGTTTAAAGGTTTGGTTAGCTTTTGAGGTGAATGCCGACATTTTTGTGCTATGTAAAGAATATTACCATAAAATATTGGAAGTGAAATACCTGAACGTATAAGATGTCTGCATGTTGATTTATATTTACGAATGATGTCCTTGTACCGATGATAAAATTTAGTAAATGTTTTGACTAGTTTGTGATATCGAAAACCCTGGTGTAATCATTTTTCAGTAATACAGAGATTTCTTTCGTTGAAATCAAATACGTTGTTACATACACGAGCGAATCGAACAAGTTAAGATATATAAACACCATAAGATGGTGACAAGGGAACGTCAACATCTAAAAATGGACTATTAACAATAGGAAATGAAAAATCATCTTTTTTATCATAAATTTTGGTATTAAGCTTCCCGTTAAAGATATAGATATCAAGATCCAGGAAAAGGCAGTGTTCATTGTAAGTATTAGCTTTATTTAAAGTCAGTTCGTCAGGATAAATCTCTTTAGTGTACATACTGAAGTCGTCATTATTGAGAGCCAATATATCATCTAAATATCTAAAAG
Source organism: Mytilus californianus (assembly GCF_021869535.1). Taxonomy (NCBI): domain Eukaryota; kingdom Metazoa; phylum Mollusca; class Bivalvia; order Mytilida; family Mytilidae; genus Mytilus; species Mytilus californianus. The sequence continues at coordinate 130,898,059 of NW_026262679.1, read as the reverse complement.
TGTTATTAGATTTTTGAATCAGATGTTGTTTTGATGGGTCTTTGCTGATTTTAGTCATAAATTGTAACTCATAACAATACAGAAACAGGTCTGCAATAAGTGGTGCACAGTAAGTTCCCATGGGAATTCCGATAACCTGACGATATACGGAATCTCCATAGCGAACAAAAATGTTATCTAGTAAAAATTCAAGGGCAGTTATAGTATCAAAGCAGGTCCAATTGACATAGTTCTTTTGTTTGTTGTTACTAAAAAATGACATAAAGGAGTTCGAACATATATATTCGCATTCCGACTTTTTAAATGCCCATTTAATCAGGTGTGAGATTTTTTTCTTATTAAGATTATGAGGCAAAGTGGTATATACAGTAGAAAAATCAAAACTTTGAATAGAGTCAAAATCATCAATATAAGCATGCAATTTATCAAGTACTTCCAACGAATTTTTGACACTCCAAAAGTAATTAATTCCACTATTTTCAAAGGCTTTATTTGAACAATTTTTTACCAGGTTTTTGATTGTACCAAGTGTACTAGTAAGTAGAATAGATAGTTTTGTAGTGGAACAATGGCTTGGAGACGAAATAAATCTATATTTGTAAGGAGTTTTGTGCAGCTTCGGAAGCCAGAACATAGTTGAAACTTTCATTATATTTGGTTCTGCTTGTAAAGAGGTAGCTAAAAGTTTATGTTTGTTACAGATGTCATTTTCCGAAAATGGAGTCAGTTGGAATGTTGGTGAATTCGTGATTTCCTTTTTTAGAACCTCAATGTAAAATTTACGTTAAACAATAATGATATTGTTAGCAGCCTTATCAGCCGGGACAAAAACAAATTCCTTGGCGAGTTCTTTTAGCTTATGTTTGATACGAGAAATTGGGCTATTATGGTTGATGTTAGGAGTACAATGTTCTTTAAAATGTTGAATACGTATATCAACTATGTTCATTATCGAATTAAAAAAAGAATCTAATGATTTCTTGTCAGCTTTTTCTCGTTTTATCCATTTAGAGCAGTAAGTACGGAGTGAGTCGTGGATGATGTTACGACACTCATTCCAATTAAAAATTGACGGAAGACGATATTAAGGTCATTTACTGAAGAATGATTTCAACTCTCGGTCACGAACGATGTTAAGGTCTCCTGTTATAACATGGGAACTGGGGCCATAAATGTATTCGGAATTACTGCAATTTCATGACGTACGTGTATTGTCACTGATATTTACATCTTTACACACTTCGCTGTAATTAAACACATATTTCCGGGTAGATGTTTTGTAAACTTAACAAATAAGAGGGAGTTCAGTATTTTTAAAATAGCCAGGAATTTGTTCTTTAACAGATTGATCATTAAAAATACCGGCAATATTTACAAAATCAAAACCTTTTTTGACATATTTAATTTTAATAAAATGTTTTTGCGATCTTCAGGGCGATCAAATTTTGGAAACAATTTACAATAACAATATGCAATTTTAATAACTACATTTCTTCAATTTCAACTTCAAATTATGTTGTCTCAACCTATTGAACACTGTCTGAATGTGAAGTAAATGATCTTCAAATGTTTCAGAAAAGATTAAGAAGTCATCAAGATATGCGATTGAAAATTTGTCTAATCCTTGCATCGCAATTGATATGAATTGACTAAAAATACTAGGTGCGTTAACAAGTCAAAAGGCATAACATTAAATTCAAATAGTCCCCTATGACAAGTAAATGCAGTCATTTCTTTGTCACTTTCTTTCATCTGTATTTGCCAATAACCACTTTTTAAATCTAAAGAGGTATAATATTTTGCTTTATCTAATTGTGCCAAAATATCGTCTATCAATGGTAAAGGATAAGAGACAACTTTCGTTATACGTTCAATAAACGGAAATCGATACAAAATCTTTTAGATCCATCCTTTTTATCAACGACCACAATCGGAAATGACCATGGAGATTTAGACCTCCTTATTATATTTGCTTCTAACATTTCACCAATTGCTTTATCAACTATTGGCCTTTTAAGTATAGGAGTTCTATACGGTTTTAATCTAACAGGTTCATGATTTCCAGTATCTATAAACATTTTAACTGTGTCAGTTCCTCCTAAATCTTTGTCACTTTCAGCGAATATGTCCGCGTTTGCACTTACAAGTAGATCTAAATTATTCTAGATAATCTTGAGGAGCATCAATTTTCTGATTTGATATATCGAATGACTTATCATTTGTTGTTACACTGGAAACATCGTTAGCATTGATCTTATTAACTTTACCTACTACATATCCCCTATTTAAACAAATGGTTTTATTGGTATTGTTTAACATTAAAACAGGTATCTTGTTAGACTTGTATACTTGAGTTACCGAGTTACTTACTAATAATCATGCTTCCGAATTTATATAGCCCTAATCCACGGCAGATACTTGTAACAATTCAGAGTTTAGAAAACATGATGTTTCTTAATCTTTGCTATCCAAATGATTACACTTTGAGGTTTTAAAAGTGTCCTCGTAGCCACTCTCACTATCGAGGTAATATGGATGTCAGTTTCAAGAGGTACGTAAATTTTACCAATTATTATGCAATTTTGATCAAAATAGACGCGCACGCCTTGCTGTTGAAGAAAATCTCTTCCTAGAACTATATTTTTATTCATATCCGACACTACATGAAAAACATGATTCATTGTTGATCCCCCAATATCAAATGCGAAGTTTGAGCTACCTTCTACTGATAAAGACTCACCGTTTACTGCTTGAAGAGAGGCTTTACTTTTAATTTACTTAGGTGGACTTTTCATTGCTTGATAAATTCTTTTATGTAATAGAGAGCAACTTGCTCCAGAATCAGATAGAGCCCTACATTTATTTTTTTCAATTTTAATTAAACACGCATTTGGAGAATTTGTGGAACTTATTTCAAAAGCTTTGTTTAAATTACATGTTTTTGTTTTGTTACCATAAGATTTACTTTTATTTTTATTCTTACTTCCTTCATTGGCTTCATAATGAAGAGAGCGCTGTCTATTTCTTTGTGGACAATATCTTTGAAAGTGTCCTTTCCCGTAACAGAAGTAGCAGACTACCTCTGCCATACTTCTTTGGTGTACAACATTTACTCGATGGGTTTCGGGATATTTTTGCGGAGGATTACTCCTACAATCTTTCGAAAAATGTCCTATTTTCCCGCATTTATGGCATTTTCTCGCGGACCTATAGTCATCAACCTCCATAGGTTGATGACTTGCGCCTACTTGCTCTTCCTTATTTAGACGGACATTAGATTTGTTTGTTCGTAACCCAAACCGCGTCATTAGGTTCTGCTCCGTCATGGTCGAATTAGTTGCAGCGTCAAAGTAGCCGGGTTGTCGCACATGATTTTCATTTTCAACTTATCATGCAACAGACCATCTACAAAAACCCTATGATCTGTCTTTCCACGGGTTCGACATCCCATGGTTGTCCGATGTAGGCTTCCTCGACTAAAGCCATTAATCGTTCCGCAAAAACTTGCACCGTTTCACTTTGTTTTTTGTCTAACTTGTCTTAGAAGTGAAAATGCATGCTGAGGGTTCGTAACTTCTAAAAATCGCGCCGTAAGTTGAGTTTTTACATTGCGCCCACGTAGCACCGTCATTAGCGGATAAGTACCTTTTCATGTAATCGCTAACCGCTGCCTTACTCGATTGATATGCTATTAATTTAACCCTCTCCGCGTTTGCAATGGCATTTGTTAAGACGGCATATTTCTCCACCACCTTAATCCACTCTTGAAACTCTTTCGGATTCCCCCAAAAAGATGGAATGACCTGATCAACGCTTTGCTTGCCCACTGAATTAGCAAGATGGTCGACTTGTGCTGAGAGAGCCTGCTGAGTAAGACCCTGGTTTCCAATTGAGGTCGACAGTTGTCCTAATGTATGAGCCACAGCCAGAAAAACTTCCCCTACTTGCTGGTCAGCCATAACCCTCAATTTAGACTATTCAAACAGTGACATACCTTATATGTCTGTGGCAGACGTCGTCGACAATCCTGGTCACGCCGCACCAAAAATTACAAGTGTAATACTATTACAACACTCGATAATTTGGAAGAGTTTAATACATAATGATTTAGCAATAATAAATATTAACAACAAAGTTCGTATAGTTGTTTAATTCAGTACTTCATTCTCCGTCTCGGATTTCCCGTCCTATGGTTAGAAAGTCTTAAAGTTTATACAGTTAAACCCTCTGCTGACATAAGCAACACGTGTTACATTATATTGTTAACTTAACATAATACACTGGTCGTGTGCAAGCTTACGAAGTTGATAGATAATTTATGGTATGTATTGTCTGACTGACAAATCCTCTTAGTATGTTCAGTTCTATAAGTCAATTTGAATAGATATTATGAATCACTGATCTCCTATAGGTATGATGGCGCATATAGTGATGATAGTAACTTTGTTACATAATTTCGAATTAAATTATCATAAAAAAACGGAGGCTAGAATTTATCATTCGGATTGTCTTTGACTGTCTGCGTGTTATACACGAGTGTCAGTGATATGTTGTTTTCCATTCGTGTGTGATGTGTTTGAGCTTTTGATTTTGCAAATGGTAAAGGGATTTTCGATGTTGAATTTTCCTTGGAGTTTGGTATTTTTGTTGTTTTAATTTTTATTCAATATAATTAGATGATGATGATCGATGGCTGCTTAACGTCCAGCGGTAGATTAAATGCATATACAGGAGGAGAACATGTTAATGTGATATATATATTAAACCCTGTTTTGCACTAGACCGACACGCAAAGCCGGATTTTAAACTTCTAGTTCACAAGGTAACAGTCCTTATGATGACATCAGATGCGGATACATGATTTTGAAAAAGGACGGAGGGGCCCCCAAACTAGTCAACGTTCGAAATAGAACATGTAGAAAATCTTAATTAACGATAAAAGCAGCTTCATTATCATAAATTGGCGGTGTCTGGATATTTTGGCGGTTTTCTCTCAAAAGGCATGTGTTTTAATTTGGTGTGTGTAGTTTTAATGCTTCGTCAAATTGTTGTGTTTAATTTTGGCACAATGGCAGTGAGTGATCTTATTCATATTTGCCCTCATTTACCCGTTTATTGACAAAATATCCGAGTTCTGTTGTAAATGTCGATGACCTACACAAACTAGGAACACGACAAAGTTAGCTAAAGTAAGGAATATTATACGGATGTTATTGCAAAGGTCAATATAAAAAAGAAGATGTGTTATGATTGCAACTGTGAGAACTCGTCGCAAGAGACCAAATGACACAGAAATTAACAACAATAGGTTACCATACGGCCTTCAAAAATGAGCAAAGCCCATATCAAGTTTTTTCTTAATGTCGAATACATATGGGATTATCATGTTGTCTACGTATTGGTAGGACGTTGCCGTGTTTTCCAATGATTTTCAGTGTACGTAATGTGCCAGTCATGAGGAAAATTAAATTGAGCATGACACTGATCTGTTTTCCCTTTGTATATTACGGGGGTAGTGTGTCTCCACTAAGGGATCCAGGAATGACACCTTAAATATGGTAATTAACTTTTTAATAGACATATTTATTACAAATATCATATGAAATAAATTTTAATCATTATCTCTCTTGCAGCATGTTTATCTATTGACGATCAAGGATCTAAATTTTAATCTTTATGCATCTGGCAGTACATGTTAATTTATTGAAGGTCAAGGATTACAAGGACTATTTATATTCTAATAATCATTAGAATATAGCAAAGTGTTTTCGACCAATGAAATTGTAGGATTTGGTGTTTCTTAATTGTGAAGAATGAATGAAATCATGTTCTTAGTAAGGGATTATCCTATTGTGTAGGCCTACTTACAGTTCAAAACAAAAAGTTTCTATAAATGAGTTACAAATGCCCCGAAGCACATTCATCAGCTGGAAAGAAATTGTGATTAAAACTGACTAAAAGTAGAATTTAAAAAAAAACAAAAAAAAACCAAATAAGATGAAGTTTACTTAATAGTTATCCTATGAGGACGCGGTGTGTCAGTGTAAGATCACCCCGATGGCCGGACGCCAGAGGGTGATCTGACACTGACACACCAAGGTGCGAATGGGAAAACTAATTTACATCCCAGCTGTTCTAGATAAGATAAAAAAAACATTTACGCTTCATAAAATCTAGATTTCAACGCCACACAATCATTATAATTTACTTTATATATTACTATATAGTATATACCCTTCATGAGCCCAGAAATTGTTTAAATGTGTTAAATTAACAGGAAGTTTGTATCCAGTCGTCCTGGTGTAGGGTTATGAATCGTGGGTCTGTATGCTAAAGGTCATGAGTTCGATTCCCAGCATAGACACTGGATTTTTTCTACATAAATGATAATTTTGTCTTTTCCGTAAAAATAAAGTTTTATTGTGGATTTGACATTCCCGCCAAAATGTTACAGAACAAAGGAAAGCATACAGAGCAAAGAAATTCAAGCTAGGGTGATCTGGTAGGGGTGATCCAGCTCAGATCACCCCTGGTAGAACAAAGGAGCTGGGATGTAATGATGCAGTTACATTGGTACCGTAAACCCTAATATGAGAATATTAATAACTTCAAGTTACTAGAAAAAATAAACAATATCAAAGCAATGCAAAAAAAAGAGAAAAAAAGATTTAAATTAAACCTAAATCTTTAGCTTATACTCTTTCAAAAACTCAAATTACTGGATCCGCGGTCGGTGAGAATAGTCATTTCCCATATTCTGATAAAATTTTAAAAAAAAGTAATTAATTTCACTTTCGAATATATTTTAATCTTTTAAAGGCATTGTATATGAACATTTCCCTGACATAATGAAGTAGTATTTGAGTTAAAGGACTGGTCTGAAATATTAGCTGTAAAATAAAATTTAGTTGTAACTCAAATATTGAATTTTTTTATATGAACTAGAAATAAACACAAAAATAATTCCTCGCTAAAATACAACATGATTTACATTCATACTCACAATCAATAAACATTTCTTACCATTTGAATGTACATGAATTTAATATATAAAACACAATCTATTATATTATCCAAAATTATAAGAAAGTCCTTACATCACTAAAACGAATCCATAAATGAAATGCCTAAAAAGGAAGTCATTGCACTGACAATGAAACGTAATCTTAAATACAACCAATCAAAAGATCATTTGAGCCTTGGGCACTTTACAATATTCTTAGTTTGTAAGAGAATGATAATCCCTTTCTTCATAATACTTATATTAATAATAATAATGACTTTATTTAAAGAGGGTGACTCAATTGGCATCTAATCTATCTTGAGGTCCTCACAAAAAGCATACAGAACAAATATTACAGATATTACAATTTTTGAACATATAGCTAAACTTTTATGCTATATATATATGATTGTCTGTAGAAAAGGAAAAATAAAAACAAATAATACATTATACACAAACAGTAAAAAGACAATGATAGAGTTAGAGAGTTGTTTCATATCATTTATAGTTAAGAAATCTATACATTTTCTTTTAAAAGTACCTAGATTTTCACATAGTTTTATTTCATTTGGTAGTTTATTCAAAAGTATTGCGGAGCTGTACGTGAATGATTTTTTCATCGAATTTGTATTAGGCCTCACTACAGCTAGATTATTATTTGCAGAAGATCTTAAATTTCTGCTGTGTAGGTTTATAATTGGACAACATAGTTCTTTAAGGTAATTAGGTGCTTTATTTTTGAGAATTTTATGAACAAGAATCAATTTATGATAAATCCTAGATTCGAAATTTAACAATTTCAGCTCTTTAAAAAAATTTACAGTAGGTGTTAATATTTGTGCGTCAAGTATAATTCTGGCAGCCCTTTTCTGCATCTTAACAATTCTTTGAATTCCATCTGCATTACAATTTCCAATTATTGAGCAATAAAAATTAAATATTGGCAGAATATATGCATTATAAAATAATTTTCTACTACTAATATCTAGATATTTCTTAATTCTGGATAAAACTGCAATACGAGTACTTATGCTTTTACATACATGATCAATTTGAAATTTCCAGTCTAAATTTTTGTCAATATATATGCCTAGAAGCTTTTGTGTTTCAACAGATGTTATTGGGTTATCTTGTATTGATATATTTAGTTTATGACCTATCAAAGCTCTTTTTTGATTCGTTCCAACCAGCATAGAAGTTGTTTTTAAAGGATTTATTACCATTTTGTTGTTTAAACACCATTTATTTATAGTGTCGGCATCATGGTTTAATTTTCTTTCTATCACTTCCTTATTTATACCATGGGTATGAAGTGTTGTATATCAGCGTACATGTCAATAACTGAATTTGATGCCTCTAAAGTCATATCATTTATGAATAAAACGAACAGTAGGGAACCTAAAATGGATCCTTGAGGAACCCCATGTTTAGCTCACCGGGCCCAAAGGGCCAAATGAGCTTTTCTCATCACTTGGCGTCCGTCGTCCGTCGTCCGTCGTCGTCGTCCGTTAACTTTTACAAAAATCTTCTCCTCTGAAACTACTGGGCCAAATTTGACCAAACTTGGCCACAATCATCATTGGGGTATCTAGTTTAAAAAATGTGTCCGGTGACCCGGCCAACCAACCAAGATGGCCGCCATGGCTAAAAATAGAACATAGGGGTAAAATGTAGATTTTGGCTAATATCTCTGAAACCAAAGCATTTAGAGCAAATCTGACATGAAGTAAAATTGTTTATTAGGTAAAGATCTATCTGCCCTGAAATTTTCAGATGAATCGGACAACCCGTTGTTGGGTTGCTGCCCCTGAATTGGTAATTTTAAGGAAATTTTGCATTTTTTTGGTTATTATCTTGAATATAATTATAGATAGAGATAAACTGTAACCAGCAATAATGTTCAGCAAAGTAAGATCTACAAATAAGTCAGCTTGACCAAAGTGGACAGTTGACCCCTTAAGGAGTTATTGCCCTTTATAGTCAATTTTTAACCATTTTTCGTAAATTTTTGTAATCTTTTACAAAAATCTTCTCCTCTGAAACTACTAAGACAAATATAACCAAACTTGTCCACAATCATCATTAGGGTATCTAGTTTAAAAAATGTGTCCGATGACCCCGCTCGCGAACCAAGATGGCCGACATGGCTAAAAAATAGTACATAGGGTAAAATGCAGTTTTTGGCTCATATCTCTGAAACCAAATCATCTAGAGCAAATCTGATAGAATAAAATTGTTCATTATGTCAAGATCTATCTGCCCTGAAATTTTCAGACCAATCAGGCAACACGTTGTTGGGTTGCTGCCCCTGAATTGGTAATTTTCAGGAAATTTTGCCGTTTTTGGTTATTATCTTGAATATTATTATAGATAGAGATAAACTGTAAACAGCAATAATGTTCAACAAAGTAGGATCTACAAATAAGTCAACATGACCAAAATGGTCAGTTGACCCCTTAAGGAGTTATTGCCCTTTATAGTCAATTTTTAACCATTTTTCGTAAATTTTTGTAATTTTTTACAAAAATCTTCTCCTCTGAAACTACTAAGACAAATTTAACCAAACTTGTCCACAATCATCATTAGGGTATGTAGTTTAAAAAAAGGGTCCGATGACTCCGCCCGCGAACCAAGATGGCCGACATTGCTAAAAAATAGTACATAGGGTAAAATGCAGTTTTTGGCTCATATCTCTGAAACCAAAGCATTTAGAGCAAATCTGATGGGATAAAATTGTTCATTAGGTCAAGATCTATCTGCCCTGAAATTTTCAGACCAATCAGGCAACACGTTGTTGGGTTGCTGCCCCTGAATTGGTAATTTTAAGGAAATTTTGCAGCTTTTGGTTATTATCTTGAATATTATTATAGATAGAGATAAACTGTAAACAGCAATAATGTACAGCAAAGTTAGATCTACAAATAAGGCAACATGACCGAAATTGTCAATTAATCCCTTAAGGAGTTATTGCCCTTTATAGTCAATTTTTTATAATTTTCATAAATTTTGTAAATTTTGGTAAATTTTTACAAAGTATTTTCCACTGTAACTACTGGGCCAAGTTCATTATAGATAGAGATAATAGTAAGGAGCAAGAATATTCAGTAAAGTAAGATCTACAAACACATCACCATCACCAAAACACAATTTTGTCATGAATCCATCTGTGTCCTTTGTTTAATATGCACATAGACCAAGGTGAGCGACACAGGCTCTTTAGAGCCTCTAGTTTAATAATATCAGAATCTGAAGCTGTATTACCTGAGCACACTTTTTGTGGTCTATTTGACAGATATGACTTGAACAATTTCACTGAATGATCTGAGGTTTTATATAAATGCAATTAATGGCAGAGAATGAGATGGTCGACAAGATCAAATGCTTTTTTCAGATCTAGAATGACTGTTCCTATAACATTGCCGTCATCAATATATTTAAGCCAGTTATCTATCAATTTGGTTAGGGCTGTTTGGCATGAGTGGTTTGATCTAAATCCAGATTGTGCCTCGTGTAATAGTTAATATTTTGACAGATAAAGATAAAAATGTTTTGCAACATGTTTTTCAAATACTTTAGATATGGTTGGAAGTATTGATATAGGCCTTTGGTTTTCTGGTATGTGTTTATCACCATTTTTAAATATTGGTTTCACTTTGGCTGTTTTTAGATTTTCTAGGAATATACCTTCTAGTATACTTAAGTTAATTAAATATGTTATACTTGGTGCTAAAGCTTCTGTTTATATTTTAAGGGGAAATGGGCCAACATCATCTAGGCTAGTTGCTTTGGACGTTTCTAATTTAGAAAGTAATTTTTTAGTTTCATCTATTTTGATCAATGGAATCTTAAATTTAACATTCTGAGGGATTTTATCTTGCACGAAATTAATTAATTTATCATCTTGAAAGGATGTATTAGTTGAAATATATTTATCTCCTATTGTTGTAAAGTATGTGTTAAAGTTGTTTACTATATCTTGTATATTATCATATTTCTTATTGCTGAAATTCATGGTAGATGGAATTTCATTTTGAACTTTAGGTTTTAAATCTTTGAGTAAAGCCCAAATTTCTCTAGGTTGTTTGTTATTTTCTATTGCCTTATTGAAATAGGTCTGTTTAGATTTTTCTATTAATTTTGTACATGTATTGTGCCAATAACGGAAGTTATTCCAGTCCCCTTTACTTTGGAAAAAATTTCTCTTTTTCTGAGCTTCTTTCACCTCATCTGTAAGCCAATTTGGTTGCCTTACATGTTTTATTCTTTTCACTTTAATGGGAGCATGTTTGTTAAATCCTGACAGATATAATTGATACCACATATCCGTGGCAGATTTAACATCAATAATTTGTTCTATTTGTGTAAAATTTGTTTCATTTAAATTCTCCAAAAAAACGTTTTCATTCAAGTTTTCAAAACATCGATATCTTATTTGTTTATGACGTAAGCTTGGCATATCTTTTTTGGTTTATTTTTTCCGTAATACATATTGGATAGTGATCACTAATAGCTATTTTGGGGACAGCTGTTTCAACTATATTTTCAGGGTGATTTTTGTAAACATTGTCGATGATAGAACTAGATGTTGATGTGATACGGGTTGGAGTATTAACTAATTGGATTATAGAATGAGTGTGTAAAAGATTTTCCCATTTATTGTTTTTGCACCCTCCTGTGAAATCAGTATTGATATCCCCCATGATTATGATCTCTAGCTCTAATTCATTTGCCTTATCAATTTCTTTTTCAAATTCGTTAATCCAAGATTGTGGCATATCAGGGGGCTGTAAATAAAACATATCAAAATGGATTTAGTGTTCTTAGAAAATATCTGAAGCCAAATGCTTTCTAGTGAACTTATTTCTAAGTCTTTTCTTCTTTTGTAATTTAAGGAGCTAGAAACATATGCAATTACACCCCCTCCATTTTGTTCACTTTTTTCACTTCTATGTTTGCGTTCAAGATCAAATCCTTCAATACATATAAAGTTGTCTTCGGTGTTACTTGTTAGAAATGTTTCACATATTCCCATAATATGGGTATTATTTCTTTGATTTAGAAATAATTTCATCTCATCAAATTAAGATACAAGCCCTTATGTTTAAGTGTGAAATTTTTAAACTATTTTTCTTTAAGCCAAAATATGTACATGTATCTTTTGTACTTTTACTATTATTCTTTTGAACTTTCATTACCCCCATTGATTTGTTTTTATTGTCAATTAAGGATTTACATTTTCCTAAAATAGAATTTTGGAAGTGTAAAGTTTTTTTGTCATTTATATAAGAACTAAATTTAATATTTTCAGTTTCCTTACATTTACAATTAATTTCATAATACAAGGTACATATGTCAAGTAAACATTCAAATTTGTTCATTGTTTGCATAGGGTAAGTTTCGGCATAGCATGCATTGACGGTGTCCTAATCTGAGTACCAACATTTTTTTCATTTTTTGTCCAAATTTAGAACAGGTCCAGCATTGTACTTTTGTTTCATGGCGGCAAAATCGAGAATTGTGTCCTTCTTCGCCACAGAAAAAACAAGCACCGCTGTGAGAGTGGCTGGACGTCATTAGTGTATTCTCCCTTCTTTCTTTGATAACTTTCACAAATTAGTGGTACAGTTTGATAAGCGTTGCTGTGCCTCTGTCAGTGAGATGAATTCCGTCCCGCCCAATGTTTTTCGCTGTTGATGTTACCATTTTCCCTTGTAAATTTTCCAACGGTTTGTAGACGTTCTACATGGTAACTAACTGCAACTTTCCCGATAATGTTATTTACAGTTTTTACATCCGCATCTCGTCTTGGTGGACATTTGGATAAAATTATCCTAGCATTTCTAGACGCATTACGAATAATGTATTCATTGTGACGAATTCACATTCAACAAGTTCCCGATCACGGTTATTGCTGGCATTGTTGCCTTCTACTTGTTTGATAACGTTTTTGAAGTCTTTTAAATTCATATTTTCGAGCTCGGCTCGTATGTATGATGTGTTTGTTCCACGAATAGTCTTTACTATAGTGTTTTTTAAGAGACCACGGGTTCTAATTCTCTGGAGAATAGAACTGCTAACGCTCGTATTTAATCATGAAGAAAGGAATTATCATTCTCTTACATATACATAACGGCGTCAAATCCGCAATGTCGATAGGGCATATTCATGACATGTTAATAGAAATGCATATTGTATTTTCTTAACAATTTTAAACATTGACAATTAAGTTAAAATTATATAGTGATGTTGTCAAATTATACCCGGAAGTTATTTGCAGATTTTTTTATGTATAGAGTTGTAAGAAATATACGGAAAATATAATAGCATAAAATATGTACCTGTTTTTTCCCTTTTATCATTTAATTTAGTGTTTGCGTTATTTTCGTGTGTTTAATTTTGGCACTTTGTTGGAGGCGCCAAATAAAATCAAAATAAACTACAACCAAAAGAACCTAATTTACGGTAATTAGGGGGCTTGGGAACCTTAAATCGGACACCTTTTTCTGACGCAGAGCAGACCAGTCTTTGCTCTTACTCCTTAATGCTGCGTGCTCAGCTGAGACGCAACAAATACCACTTTTAAAGTTTCTGTATTTACCCAGCCTGGGTTCAAACCCATGGCCTCCTTTAATATCTCACGCTCGTTACGCTTGGTCGCGGAGAAATTACTTCTTCTTCTATTGCATGGATATCCTTCCAGTTATGAAACACCACATACATTTGTGTATGTGTGTTGAAACGCGTCACACAATTTTAAAACTTACTTATACTAATGAATATAAAATCTAAGAGAACACTTTGATACAGTATCAATATGGGGAATAAATTTTAAAATTTATATATATATACGTATAAATTTAAAATCTAGGAGCATACTTTATACAGTAAAATTTAATCGGGAATAAACATAAAATCTAAAAGGATACTTTATACAGTGCAAGTTAAGCGGGAATAAGCTTAAATCTAAAAGGATACTATAAAGTATAAGGTAAGCGGGAATAAGCTTGAAATATAAAAGAATACTTTATACAGTATGAGTTAAGCGGGAAGAATACCCTGTTTCTCCTTGTTTATCGGTCTATATACAAGCATACACAAAAATTGTTATTGGCAAAGCACTGTTCAGTATCCAGTTTATATACACTGTCAGTTTATTATCATCTCCTTGTATGCTATATATCCGATTTAGAGTTTTAATAGTCTGAGTCTATGTGTATGCAGTTTATAACATAGACTTGCCTAAATATTATGCATATTGATATTGTCCTCCTTCTTGAATGATGCATAGAAGTAGCTACAGTCGATCACAAGCTGTACAATATCTTGATTATTTAAGAAAGTGTTTTTCCAAGTTTGTGGATTAATTATGTTTATTGCATACCTTTTCAGTTCTTGGAAGGCATCTTTTCTTTGCGTAAGGAAAGCCGGACAGGCTAGCAAGAAATTAATCTCGTCTTCGTCGCTCAATCCACAGCATTTACAAGTTGGTGCTTCCTTTCCTCCAGAATATTTATATTTTAGACTTTGTAGGAGATATGTTTCACTAATTAGGCATGCTTTTACGGTACCTATCTTTATGTCCGAAATAGTTAAATTTAGACTGCTCCAAGATGGGTGAGTGGATCCAAAGGTTAGGCATTTTTGACTTAAATGTTTCAAAGAAGATTTTTGAGACATATCAGATTATAACTTTTGAGTTCAGAACTCTCGAAAAGATGATTTAACTGTAGATTCCCATGAAAGCCTGGTTTGCAAGCATTATTGGAGAGCTGTTGTCTCTGGCAGTTGATATGATGATAGAAGCGATTCAGTCTTGTTAAAGAAGCTTATTGGATTTTGCATATTCATGAGGATTTGACGCTCAGAGAGATCCCTAATTGTACTTTTTTCGCATGAAAGTACATTATGAAGAAATGTAAGTTGCCTTTTGTGAATTTCTGCCTCAAGAGGCAATGCTCCAACAAGTAGTAATACTGCACAATTTGTAGAGATTGGAAGCTCTTCAAGTTCTTTAAATGGAATTTTGTTAATTAATCCATCTGGGAATTGTTTAGTGGTAAAATATCCAAACCAAAAATCAGTCTTGGCAATACATAGCACTAGTAGATGATAAAGGAGGTTGCCGGGTTTAATCCATTCGTTCCATACACTCCGGTTTTTATAAGAGAGTAGAGTGTTCTCCTGGCTATGCTTTTTCTAGCATCAATGTTAAGGTTGTTTTTTTTGTTTTGTTCTGATCTTATTATTTCCAGATGGGTTGTTTCTTTGGTCGGGTATATGATGGTATTGTCCAATGTCCAACAAAGTTTTGATCTATCAAGTTTTGCTAATTAATTAAGGATTACAGCTTTAGTTTTTTCAGGGTGCAGCCTAACATGGTCCTGTTTAGAATGCCAGATGGCTGTAGATACCATTGTTTGAAGTTCTGCCAGTTCGCTACTTTAGAAAGCAATATCGTGTGCACATGCTGCTCGAGGCGGGCAACCTCTGCCCTTTCAAGCTCCTGTCGTTTGGCCACGCGCCGACGACGGTCTCTATCCCTCTTGCTCTTCTTCTTTGGCTTCTCTTTCTTCTCCACCGCCACTGTCTCTCTCCTTGTCTCTGCTTCCTCCAGGTGACCTTCCCTTTGGACCCCCGGCCAACTCCCCTCCTACCACCCCTGTGTGCGCTACAGTCCTCCCTTCCCCCACCTACCTCAGTGGGAGGGCCTGGTCTCCCCAGCACCTCTGGGTCCTCAAGCCCAACAGCTCCTCGTCCTCTACCATGACCACCAATTCCACCTTCTCCCCTCAAGACCGGGGTGCCATCCTGCATCTGTGGGGATGGCGGACTGCCCCCCTGTGCCTCAGTTTCTATTCCAGGGACTGGCCCTGTGTCATCGTCCCGGCTGCTCCCTCTGCTCATCTTTGTTTTCCATCGAAAAAAAAACCAACCGCAAGGATACCAGGGACACTTGCATCCCAGTGGAGGCCAAACATCCCGGACACTGATTGGCGTCTATCTGCTCTGCTTCCTCTGGAGTGATGTTTACACACCGTCCGTGGAACCATTCCCTGCATTCGTCACATTTTATCATTTGGCCCCATCATCTGGCCCCTGACATGGGTCAAGAGGCTTAATCCATTTCCCATAAGCGGTAATGGTAACGTTTTCTTCTGTTGCTCAGTCCATATCGTTTACTTGAATATGTGTGATGTCTCATATCAAAGCTGAGACATTAATACACGTCTGGTTAAATTTTCTGGGTGGCAAGTGAGATTAGTTATTTCACAAATTGCCGGACCCCGAAAGATGGTGAAAAATGTCACTCTCCTCATGAAATAATCCCAAAATTCTGATCATAAAACTCAATAGAAAATGTGTCCTTTCTAATCATTATCTAAGGTAAAATCTACATATTTCTTTTCTCATCACATTAGCTCTATGAATCAGTTCTTATTGTTCAATTATGTCCATTTTTAAAATCACAGCATCCACAATTGTATGGCGAACTAATATTTTTTTTTTTAATTACGTAATCTGAGTTCCTAATCTCAAGGTCCATTAAGGATATTGACCCATATTAGATCAGCAAATGTCAGATTTCACTTATATTGCAGTATGAATTTCTTCGGTACACCTTTTCAAACAATTCTGAGAAATTGTTTTCCCATCTGAAATAAAATAAGCTCATTTTAAATATATTAAAGTAAGTACGTTTATTACTGTTCCTTATCTCTTTTGATGGAAAAAAAGCACAAAAACCATATATTTTTTTTTGGTGAAGTGTACATTGTGACATCATTGCTTTTCTGACGTCATGACCTTATGATATCATAATTTAGAATTATACAAACATAACAGAGTGTATATTTTTTGAAAAATGAAAGGGAAAAGGAAAAGAAACCAATATAAGGTTGGTAACCAAGCACATCTTTTGCGTTTTGAATCCTTAGCAACACATCAAGGTTGTGCTGTTATTAATAGTGTAGCCTCATCTACAGCTCCATCTACACAGGTTTTAAAAATTCATATGTGCAAGTTTCACCAGCATCACCTTAACTTTATTTTTCTTATTCCACTACAGATTTGACACCTAAAACCACCACAGAATCTGTCTGGTTACCCCGACTTACTGAAAAGGAATTCAAGTTGTACTCAAAAGAGAGTTACGATAAGAAATCTTTTGTAGCCCCACAAAATGAAAATTTCGCTACTATGGTCAAACTACTAAGACCCCATAAATTGTCTGATGATTATCTATATGAATATCTAGAGGAGAAAAGTACTGAAAACAGAACAGTAGATAGAGATCTTAGCATTTTTAATGTTTAATAATCTTATAATTAGTCATTTAAAGAAAAGTCCAAATTGTGATTTTCCACATTTTGAACTGGTACAAGAGACTCAATGGGGTCTCGGTTGGATTTGGGAAATGAAATGTACCAAGTGTAAATGTATTTCAGAAAAATATAAACTTAGAGAAATTAACACAAGACGTCCTGGCCGCAAGAGTGCTACAATTAACTATGGGTTTCAGACTGGCGTGATTAACTGTGATATTGGTAATGATACCGCGCGAGTACTTTTGACTAGTTCATGTATTCCTCCTATGTCAAAAAGAACAATACAGAGCATAACAAATAATGTTTGTGACAAGGTTGTAAAGCTTGCTGAAAATGAAACCGAACAAGTGGTTGAGAATTTCAGAAGGAGAAATCAAACCATAGGTTTAAATAAAAATAGTCCTGTAAAATTACTAATGGATGGTACTTATCAGAGTGTTCATATAAAAAGTAGGCATAAAATGGGACAAAATGCATCACAAGCAATTGGTATTGCCTGTGAAAATGAAACCGACAATCATGATATCATAGGTTTTCACCTAATAAACAAACTATGCTTGGTTGGTGCATGGTTACGAGGTAAAGGTTATGATGTTGAATGTCCTAATCATGCGCACTGCACAGCAAATACTAATAGGTTTGATCCTTTGAGTGAGAAGGATCTTGGGTATGAAATAGGTAAAAAAAAATATGACCAAACTTGATTTACTTGTAGATTATTGTACTACTGATGGGGATAAAAAAGTGTACAAGGTTTACAAGAAGCAATGCAAGAAATATTTGACCCTTGCAGATACTATACACAGGGGTCAAAGTCAGTTCCATGAAGAACTCAGGGTCCAAATTTATTGTCGGTATGTTCCCTGGAGCTTCAAAGGCCCAAAAGAATGATATTAAAATAGCGTTTGCCAATGATTTAAAATTACGGTCACACGGTATAATGAAATTATAATTTGCAAAATATAATGGTGACCGAAAACAAATTTCAAAATGTTTGCCTCGTATTGTTAAGTTTGTCGTGAATTGTTATAGTGGTAATTGCAGTGATACGTGTAGATGGAGCATAACACTTTGTATTGGTAGTAAAAAAAACTAGCTGGTGGCACAAATCTATTTACCTTCACAGTCATGGTTTACAAAATGGGTCTTTGAAACCAACCAAGACAGACAAAATATTAATAGAATCATTGCTAGAAATGAAACTTTCTCAGGCCGCTTTAAATCAGATGCAATTTTTCAGCAATACAAACAAGTGTGAGTCCGTCAAAAGAACAATTTCTACATACCTACCTAAAAAAAAGAATTTTTCACGTAATGCCATAGGCCGTGCATCTGCAGCAGTCTTGAAAGTCAATTATAAAAGGGATGTTGCATTGGCTTAGACTCTAAAAGCTGTAGGCTGTGTGGTCTATGTAAAAAGTCTCGTGATGTAGTGGCTCTGACAAAAATACGTAAGCATGAAATATATGATTGTGCATATCAAAAAAGTTAACGAGTCAAATGTAACAGGTTACAGGCTCGCATAAAACAGACTATCAATTTCTTGTTAAACAAGAGAGTGCGAAATAGCGGATATAAAAACATCAGTTAGAACCTAAGCTATGTCAGAATGCAAGTCCAAAAGAATTCGTTCCACAGCCAGGTTGTAGTTTTTGGCCATGTTAACATTTGTATTAAAAGGTTACTCAATTTGCTTTTTTCAGCCTTTCAGGAAGCTACTGCATTTAGTTATTTATTTATTTACAGAGATTAATATATCTAATCATTAAAACAAACACTTTTTCAGGAATGTATGTGCATGTTTTGAGTTTGTTGTGTTATTATATTAAAAAGTTTGTTTCATTTTGTTTACTTGAATATGTGTGATGGCTCATATAGAAGCTGTGACATATATACATGTCTGGGTAAATTTTCGGGGTGGAAAGTGAGATTAGTTTTTTCACAAATTCCCGGACCCAGAAAGATAGTGAAAAATGTCACTCTCCTCATGAAATAATCCCAAAATTCTGATCATAAAATTTGTCCTTTCTAATCACTTATTTAAAGTCAAATCTACATATTGCTTTTCTCATCCCATCAGCTCCATAAAACAGTTCTTATTGCTCAATTATATCCATTTTTAAAATCACAGCATCCACAATTGTATGGCGGACTTATATTTTTTTTAATTACATAATCTGAGGATATTGACCCCACATGTACAATAGATGTTGCGTCCCTTTTTTTCCTTGTTGCCCATGTTTCTCGTGTTCACCCTGTACCGGTAAACCTACCCTTGACGGTTGCGGTATCCAGCTGATGCAATTGGTCCCCCACCTGAAACCTTTAAACGACAACCTTTAGGTCATAATCCTTTTTGAGGCGTTCTTGTGCCGTTTTTAGGTTAGCATGGGCCAGTTCATGCCGGTTGGCACCCTCTAGATCGGCTACATACTGATCCATATCCTTGAGGTCTTTTCCTGGGGGATCATTAAACATTAACTCCGCTGGTTGACTAACCTCCCTTCCGAGCATGTGACGGTTAGTAGTGAGCCATGTGCTGTTACTGACGGAAGCTCAGAAGGCCCTAGTTAATTACGGGAGAAATAGATCCAAGGACTTCTGATTTTTCCCCTCAAAGCATCGAACTGAAGCCATCAGGGTCCGGTTACAGAGCTCTTCTTGCCAATTGCAGGAGGGGCGGTATGGGGTGGTCCTACTTTTATAAATATGGAGAAGGTCACACATGGCTTTTAATAGAGACTTGAAGTTCCTTCCCTGGTCTGTAAACACCTAGAATGTACTCCCGAAACGTGAAAAGAATTCGTTAACAGTCGTCCGAGCCGTTAATTCTACACCCTGGGCAGGGAGAAGGATACCACCCACCCATTTGGTGAACTGATCTAGCATCATAATGATGTGTTCGTTGCCTCGCTCTGTTTTGGGAAGGGGACCCACGATTTCTAAATGGACCCTTTTCATAGGTGCTCCTGCATGGTGCTTTACCATTGGGTGACGGTTCGCTTGTGTTGCCTTTTTGTTACGGCTATACGCGGGGCAAATTGTTACATACTCTTCTATGTCTCTTTTCATACCCCTCCAGTAATACCTTGATTTAATCATTTGATTCGTTCGGTCCTTTCCTTCATGACCAGCTGCAGGAATATCATGGCACAGCCCAATCAGCTGTTGCTGCATTTTTTGTAGAATAATCACCCTCTTTGACCCACCCGTTGGACAAATAGCTCCTTGTTTAACAAATCGTATTTTGTGGCGGGGCTACTAAAAAA
Organism: Mytilus californianus; assembly: GCF_021869535.1. Taxonomy (NCBI): domain Eukaryota; kingdom Metazoa; phylum Mollusca; class Bivalvia; order Mytilida; family Mytilidae; genus Mytilus; species Mytilus californianus. The sequence continues at coordinate 130,877,462 of NW_026262679.1, read as the reverse complement.
ATGTTCCTCCTCAGAGGATATCTTCTTTGTCTTTTTCCATTAAACCATTCATGTTAATTCCGGGTCTGCCAACATTATTTTCCAACAATTCCTCTCGTCTGGCTCCCAAGTTAACCCAAAAGCCGTCCCCTACTGCCTGGACTCTGATATCACCGTCCAATCAGTCCATATGGCTAATTCGTCCCCAATTCTAGACGACACAGATACCCGGGATATGTGCACCACCTGCTCACGTGCGCAACTGGTTAGGTTAACACTGGCTGCAGATATTTTCGCCAATGATACCGTATCATCGACATTGACTGTGAACTGCTCCCAATGCTGTTGGGCTCTGGTACAGTAAGTACACCCCACATGGCAAATCCGCCACTCGGAACTCTGGGCAAGGGCTCTCCTGGGACAAGCGGGACAAGGCAACAGCATCGGGATATTTTGCCCCGAGCAGGTGTTTGATTTCAATATCAAATTGACTGATTTCTTTCAGCCATCTCGCCAATTGTCCCTGAGGTTCCTTAAGCCATGTGAGCCGAGTTGTACAGTATTTTTGTTGTTCCGGGTGAGGGTAAAGCTAGCATAGGAAATGGCTCGATCCTGAATCCATTAGACCTGCAACAGCTCTGCCCCAATGGCCTTATCAGAGGCATCAGTGTCCAATATAAAAGGGTCTGTGGCATTGGGCAACGATAGGACGGGTGCTGAAACCATAGCCTCCCTGAATTGTCAAAGAACTCTTTGTTGCTCTCCGACCCAGTAATATGGTCGCTTTCCAGTCAAGGCTTGAAGGGGTAAGGTTAGGTTAGTATACCCTTTAATGAACACCCTGTATTAATTTGAAAACCCTAAAAACCGTTCTACCTCTTTTGTCTAGGCCAATTTTTAACATTTTTACATATCCTGGGCCGATTTCCATCCCATCCTGACCCACAACCCTCCCTAGGAACTCCACCTTCCGTCTAAAAAGGTCGCACTTTCTGTGTTTGAGTTTGAGCCCATACGTTCGAAACCGCTGGAACACAGCTCGCAGATTGGCCAGGTGGTCCCCAAAATCCCTCCCGAGAACCAATATATCGTCCAAGAATGCCAACACTACCCTCCATGTCAACCCTCGGAGTACAGGTCTTATAACCCGGGCATAAATAGCTGGGAATTGCATAGCAAACAACCCGTACTTACGGATAAAGGCCGTTTTGGGCCGGTCCTACTCCCTGATCTTTACCTGCCAGTACGCTGAATTTGCGTCCAGCTTAGAGTACTAAATATTACCTTCCAGGGTGTCCAGGCACTCCTCCACTAATGGTAAGGGGAACACATCCCGGGAACAGGCCGAATTGCCTCTTCTTTAGTCCACATACCACCGAAAGCTGCCATCCTCCTTCCGTATCAAGACAGGGGCTGAGGCCCACTCAGATATTGATGGTTGGATTACCCCAGGCTTTAACGTCTTCTCAAATTGAGCCTCTTCTTCCAGTGTGAAACCTAAGGGAGTACGCCGCATTCGCTGTTTAATAGGAGGATGATCACCTGTGGCAATACTTTGCTCAAGAGCAGTGAAATGGCCCAAGTCAAAATCGCTACAGGCAATCACATCCTTAAATTCTTGTAGCAGGGAACACTAGGACTCCTGTTCCCCCTTGGACAGATCCCCGCAGGATCTCTCGAATATCACTTGAAGGTGCTCTGGCAACTCATTTTCCTAAGAATAATCAGCCACCTCCCCACTTGCAGACCTCAGGGCCCCGGTGACCCCTACACCCCCCCCTCCCCCCCCCCCCCCATCACCACCACCACTTCAATTTCTTGTGCATTTGCCAGTACGTCCCCTCTTATGATTCTGAGAAGGCCATCATAGAGGTTGATTAACACAACACCGGGTTTTGGCCCATCTTATGTAAAGTTCTGGGTATTAGAAGATTGCCTTCGGCCTTTGCCACAATGATATATTCTCGTTCCATAGGTTCTGCCAAAACCCCCATTCTTTTAACCGAGTCGGCTGGGACCATATGGTCCCCGCCCTCACCTCCGTTAATCGAGGCAAAACATCCGCCCGACCGCAAGACATCTGCACAAAAAAAGCCCTGCGACAAAACCATTCATTTACAGGCCTCTTCCTGTCGTTTTCATTACCACCTCTTTAAGGATAGGTGGCCTCTTTTCAACTCTTGTATAGCTCCTCAGATATAAGGGTAACCTGAGCTGCTGTGTCCACTACGGCATTTACATGGGGACTCTTGGCATCAACCGAAAGCCGATACTTGGTCCCACTAGTAATCTGGCTAATGGTTACAATCTCTTTCTCCCCCTCCTCCATAAGATCCCCTTCAAGGTCACTATTTTGACTATCCTCACACAGTGTTCGTTCCCCTGGGCCGTCCCTATTTGACTTATTGTACCTTCCGTCTTTGTGTCAGAGGGGTGCTGGTTTATTTTGAGGTCTTTAATAATTCTTGTATATGGGGGCCAGACTCAGACCTCTTGAGTCGAACCCTTGGTGTCCTCGAAAGTATCGTTTTTGCACCCTGGTTTAGGAGAACTGGACATAAAGAATTTAGAGCATTCACTTTTGAAATGGCCCACCTAACCACAGCCACCACCTGGGCCGGGGGGGGGGGGGGGGACTCCAAGATGCAGGACGGGCATTGTTCTGACCGCAAAGGACAATTTTAGAATCTCAGACTTTAGATTTCCCAGGGTTCCCTGTACTCCTCTTTGAAAGCGCTAAACTGGTTTTGCAACTCCCGTCTTCCTCGGGGGAAGGCGACCCAGTGGCTTCTGGCTTGGTTGTGAAGCATACTGTATAATTTTTAACACCCCATAACCCTGGTATCGGGGCTCACAATTTTTTATCTCCTTCCTGGAAGAACGGCCATATATAGCTTGGTGGTTATGCTGTTGCCACCGTATTTTATCCACTGCCTCCTCAATGCTCTGGGCTTAACATTAGAGGCCAACATTCCCGCCTCCTTGTCTGCGCCCCCTGACACAACCTCATGACCACATGTTTGTACATGTGATCTTCAGGCAAGTTGTGAAATGCTTTGGTAGCGAGAGAAAAGACTCTGTCGGCCCAGTCCTCCAGGGTCTCGACCCCACCTTGCTTTTCAATGCTGAATTGAAACTGAGCTGTTTAAGGCACCTCATTAAACCCAAACCGTTTGCCCAATTTATTCACCTGGTCTTCATAGGACAAATCCTACCTCCTTTCCAATAGCAAGGCATAAAACTCGCCGGGTTTTCTGTTCAAGAACTAGCACAATTAGTCTTTGCACTCACCTTGGGACCTACCGCTTACCGGGGCCAGTCGGGAGAACTTGACGTAAAAGGCCTGCCAATTTGTTTTTCCATCATACCTTAGACTCTTTTTCAGGACTGGTGGTCTACCCCCAGTTGGGCCCTAGGCCTTTCTAGGAATCTTTGGGTATCTGGTCCCCGCATTCCTTCCTGTTGTTCATACATATCTCGTCGATGCTTCTTTGTTCCCCTATCCCCCGTCTTGTTGCCCACGGGTACTCTCTGCTACTGATATGTCTCGATGCTGGGGTCTCATCTTCCACATTGGGATACCGAAACCTTGGTGTCTCTCCTTCGGTATACGGATTAGCTAGGCCCCCATTTTCCTGCCTGTATCCCATGGGTTACAGTACCGGGATCGAGGTGTTTCGCCCTCGTACCTGTAATCTCTGGGGTTACCATACTGAGGCATTTGCCAATTTGGCTATTCCCCACTTTCTTCCCTGAATCCACAGTTAAGTTCCCCAAAATCTCAAAAGCTCAGATTGTGTGCATGAAATGGGGAGAGTGACCGAGCTGCTATTTCCTTTTGGTGTTTTCAGTTGCAACGGGATTTTTGATGCACGAGACATTGCATCCCCGTCATAACCGCTGGCTCCCCCATGAGTGGGATATTGAGGTGTGGTTAGACCCCTACTTCGTGCCTGGATCAAGCTGTCAATGCGTTGCACCTTCTCCCTGTGCTTCATCCCCCGTTTGCCAATTTGACTACAACCCCCCCCCCCCCCCCTGTTAGCTGGCAAGGAAGTGCTAAAGTCTATAGCATCTAAGGCAACCCCTGTGATTATCATGTATGGAACTTCCTGGAGGTCCTCCAACTCCAGGATACCTTTATCCTCCCTTAATTCCCATATTTTGCCGCAATTTTTGCCCCAACCCCTTGAATAGATAGCAGTTCCTCAAAGGTATCTGAGTTTATATGTACTCTAGTCATGGTAAAAACTCACAGGTGGTTATTCACTGGGAAACAACTATAGAATAAACGATTAAAATTCAATTTGGGGTGAGAAAGGGAGTACGAATTTTGCCCGTAAGGGATGAAGTAATTATTTGTTCGTTTTTTGTGGTATTATTTAAAAACACTTTTATACTGGGGATCAGCTTTTAATGATGACCCCAGATGTATCTCTTTTCAATCTTTATACCGATTCTCAGGTACGATAGTGAAAACCAATGTGCTTGACAAATCTCGATGTGGGGTTTTCACTAATTTTGTATATGTGGGGTTCACACAATTCCCTACAAGGGCTCCGCGAACGGCAAAGTATGAATAATCCCCAAAAGATTCGTGATTGAAATACAGCCACAAAGTTTCTCCCTACCCGTTGCCTTTCAATTACCTCCCAAATTGACTACCCCAACAAAACTTACCAGTAAAGGGCATCGGTGAACTAAATTTGGCCCTGTTATCACTATTAAGTATGCTATTGCCTATTTAGGATTAATTTCTAAAAATATTAACATATTTACCCCTATACCCATATTTCTGAACTTCCAAGTTTGGCCGATATTAACACGTAAAAGATGCCAAATTTGAGTTAAACCAATTGTTCAAATTATTGAAATTTTTATAAGATGTTAAGCTGGACCTAGCTTACCAATGAGAGAAAAACAAGTCATACAGTATTTCTGTATGACTTGTAAATCTATTTTCCCTTTTAAAACATTTGTATCCTCAACTATCCTGCATTTGATGTTGCATTATATACATTCTATCCTGTCTTGTGAAAAGTCATTAATCTTTAGTTTATACCCGGCCAAGTTATTAGCAATTATTTCCAAAATCCTGCAGAAAATCAAATGAACGTCTTCTTACTGAATGCTAGTGAAAGGACTTCATCAATTGTCTGAGAAAAGTATGACCATAAACTTAATTACCTGTAAAAGCAAGGATGTGATATCAAGGTTTTTTTTATAAGAATTCAGCATTTGTCGTTTGTTGTTATATATCATATTTGTTTTTCGTTCATAATTTTGTACATAAATCAGGCCGTTAGTTTTCTTTTTTGGATTGTTTTACATTTGTTATTTCGGGGCCTTTTATAGCTGACTATACAGTATGGGTTTTGGTCATTGTTGAAGGCCGTACGGTGACCTATAGTTGTTTTTTTCTATGTCATTTGGTCTCTTGTGGAGCGTAATCTCATTGGCAATGTTATGTTGTCTATGTGGTACTGTTACACTTTGTCCCAGGTTAGAGGGAGGGTTTGGCGCCCGCTAACATGTTTAACGCCACAACATTCTGTATGTATGTGCCTGTCCCAAGTCAGGAGCCTGTAATTCAGTGGTTGTCGTTTGTTGCTATGTTACAGTTTTGTTTTTCGTTCATTATTTTTTACATAAATTAGGCCATTAGGTTTCTCGTGTGAATTGTTTTACATTTGTCAATCTGGGTCCTTTTATATATGACTCTGTAGTATAGGCTTTGCTTATTTTTGAAGGCCGTACGGTGAACTATAGTTTTTTTTATTTCTGTGTCATTTGATCTCTTGTGAAGAGTTGTCTCATTGGCAATCATACCACATCTTCTTTTTTTATATTGATTCTTGAAAGAATAAAACTTGAGCCCGGAAGGCGAATGGTTTGTTTTTTCATGAATCAACGCTTATCCAATGTATTTATAACTTAAACTATTGTGTTGATGTCTTTTCAAAATTTAAGCCTTATCTTAATTAGAAGGTATTGTGAGTAAGTATAAATAACTCTGTTTTCTGAGAAAATAGCAAAGTGCTCTCGACCAATGAAATGTAAATCATGTTCTTAGTAAGGGATTATCCTATTGTTAGACCTAAATAGGCCTATTTACAATTCAAAACAAAGAGTTTCTTAAAATGAGTTACAACTTCCCCGAAGCACATTCACCACCTTGAAAGGATTTGTGATTGAAACTGACTAATAAAATTTCAATTATGAAAAAAAAAAATAGAATATTTTGAAATAACTTCAATTTATTAAATAATAAACTATACCAAACCAATGCAAAAAAGTGACAAAAAAGTTTTGAAATTAAATATTGCCCTTAATATTTAGCTAATATGCTTGAAATGAACTCAGATTTCTGGATCCGCGGTTGGTAAAAAAAATAATTCCCAAATATCTGATTTAAAAAAAAGGAATTTCATTTTAATTTTTGAATACATTTAAAACCTCTAAAGCATTTTATATGACATTTCCTTGTCATAATGAAGTAGCATTTAATGTAAAGAGCTGGACTAAAATATTGGCCTTTGAAATAAAATTAAGTTTTTACTCAAGTTTTGAATTTATTGATTTGAACTGTAAACAGACAAAAAGAGAATACTCCACTAAAACATTACATGAATAACATTCATGCTCACAATCACGAAACTTATACCATTCCTACCATTTCATCATACTATCGTTTCATCTAGTGTCTAAAACACAATCTATTATATTTTCTAAAATCATAAGAAAATCCTTACATCAACTAATTCATAAATGAAATAAACAAAAAGGAAGTCACGCATTTCTCATAAACATTGCTCTAACATTGAAATTTATTCTCGAATACAAACAATCAAGAGATCATTTGAGCCTTGAGCACTTTACAATATTCTAAGATTGTAAGACAATGATAATCCCTTTCATCATGATAAGGACTCGGTAACGCTCGTACTTAATCATGAAGAAAGGAATTATTATTCTCTTACATATACATGTTCAACGATGCATTGATAAATTAAAATTCGCAATTAATTGGTTAGAGAAATACAAATAGTACATAACACGTCTGTCTTTAAATTGTTATGCATTTGAAAATCTTTATCCGTAAAAGTATGTTACCGAAATTCCTAGCAAGAAACCTATTTTAGGCACATCATAATTTACTCGCATAGGTACTTGGAGATAAACATTTGTAGAGATATGTAGTAAAACAGATGAAATCATACTATATAGTATTTATTAAACAAAAAAGGACCAATTGAATGTAATTATTTTTTTTTCTTCAAATACGTGAATTGGCTTATAATAATCCAAAAATAAAAGGGAAACCCAACTAATATTTCAAAAATATCCGAAATAATATACAAAATAAGAAAAAAAGGAAGAACTACAGAATGGGGACAAACAAGAGAAAACAGTGATTCGATCCTAAACCGACAAGTCTCTACTTCTAACTTGACTCTATAACCCTTGAAACTTAACCTCGCAGCTACCAACAACTTATACTATACGATTGTCTATTATGTATGTAAAAAGGTACAAACCCTGTGTGTCCGTCGTACCGATGTGTATCATATGTTCATTTATATGTATGAAATAGACATCTAAATAGCAACCCAATGGTAGCCGAGAGGTTTCGTCGATGTGTTGATGTCAGTCAAACATAACATATTGCAAGAAGGGGTTCAATTCCCAGTGAAGGCATATAATTACAAAAGTTAATTGTAAGTTTTCAAATTAATTCTGTTAGTGAACAGAAATCAGTAAACTATCAAATTCAAACATAATATATTAGTCTTATAAAAAAAACAATTGAATGTAATTTGGTGAGTCGATTTCAGGAAGCGTTGATTCTAGAAAAGGAATCCACGGTAAATGAATAGGCTGACGTCACGGCAATGGTTTAAACTGTTATATTAAGTCCCGGGGAATAGAGGTATTTGCTGAATACAGCGGGTTACCTTGTTTGCACGATATTTCCCATACACAATCGTATTATACAACGCCTATTTTTTGTAAGTTAAGATGTAAATGTACATTTTGTACCAGTGACAAATATTACAACTTTAACAGAGATTTCAAATGAAATTAATTCATAAATGTATTAATAACTTTCAACAAGCCTAAACTGTTTACGAAATTATTCAACAATTTCAACATTTTCACAATCAATGTTTTTATCTTTTTGAAGTATGTTTTTAAACCTAAAAGATAAGATGCATCGATTGAAATGATGAAAACAGTGAAAACTTTCTGATCCTTTTACAGTTGTCCCTCTGATGATAATTAAATAACGAATACAAACAAAAAGAAAAAAACAAACAAAGAGAACAAGAAAATATACGGGAATACATAAATGTGACGCACAAAAAATGACAAATCAAGCAAGAACTTTGAATAATAAGTTTACCATCAGAATGAGAAACAGATTAACAAATTTGTTTCAATTCGTTCATTTCTATTTGATTTTTTACTATCCTTCAAGATCCCAAGACGTGCAATTACGACCTTCTGATTCACGTTCTCGTTTTTATTTTCAGCAATTATTGTGAGAGACCAAAATATCTTAGATGACTAGTTTTCGTATCACTTATCGACAATCAGTCTTATCTAGTAGCTTACTACTTGTGGACAAATTAAAATTATATTTTTCATTTTTGAACTTTATTTTTAACTGATTTACTTTTTTACTGCCTAAAAATCTGACATCAATAACTACAAGTTACTTAGTTTACATATGTATTTGTCATTAATTCCTTTTAATTGTGAATATTTGTTGAAGGTACATCATCTGACAAAAGTCGATAACGTTTGGAACGGATTGACGATAGATAAACGGAGTTGCTTTTCTGTTTGAGTGATTTACCTTGCAAAAAGGTTTAAAGTCTAAAAGAAATACCAGTTTGATTTCGTTTAACGGGGGCGTGGATAATTAGTTAGACGTAGCTTAACCATATCATAAAATAACTTAAATGACCGCAAGGGAATCTATGTGACTGGTATTAAAATGATTTAAAATGGATTAAAATAAGTTTAAAAACGGTTTTAACTTTTGTCAATCTTATTTAAAATTTAGTAATGTTTTTAAAAAAGGGTTAATACCTTTTTAGCCCATCAATCTAAATTCTGGTCACTAGTGCAAGAAATTAAAAAGAAATTGGTAGAAATTCTCGACAAAGCCAAAAAATAAAAGTTAGTACTGATGGAGGATCTCAATTTAATAATCGATGGGTACAACCAATATATGAGAACAAACACATTTATCGTCACGTGATCTTAATTGAGGTCAAAGCCAATTACGTGGAAAGACTCAGTCGTACTTTGAAGACCATGATATAACGATTTCTAAATCGGAATAATATATATAAATAAGAAGATGTGGTATGAGTGCCAATGAGACAACTCCATTCAAGTCACAATGTGTAAAAAGTAAACAATTATAGGTCAAAGTTATAGATACTTAGACGTACTGACCAAGTTAGTTGAAACCTACAAAGCGACACCTCATCGATCACTCAACAAGTTGGCACCCGAAGATGTGAATGAAACAAATACAGTAGACCTATTGGCGTGTATGTACTTGAAAACGACAAGTAAAACCAAGGATGATAAGAAACCCAAAAAGAAGGAGAAGACGACTATTCAGATTTAAGATTAGAAGGTTGGTTCAAATATCATTATTATTATTATCAACCAAAAGTGTTAACGCGTGCTTTTAATGAACAGTGGTCGTATACAGTTTTTAAATCAAGAGGTGTTTTCGGATGCAAAGTATACTGATGTACAAACTAGTCAATCTATTGGAAAACGATATAAAAGATAATGCTTACCAGGCGGAATTGTAGGCCTTGAATACATCGGAAGATACACTCTGGAAATTGAAAAAGTTCTTGCGAAAACGAAAGAGAAACAATCGAACTGAATTGTTTGTGAAGTGGACGAGATATTCGAATAGTTTTAATAGTTGGGTCAACGAAAAAAACGTGTAGGAGCATAAAACTACAGACATGTCTACAAGCTTTTATTAAATCGTAGAGAGTGATAATTCGAAAAATAAGTATTATTACCCGGAGATCAACGACGTACCGATCAAAATCATATCCCCTTCGCAGGTCGTAGTTAAACAAGCGGAAGCTGATATTAAACGACAAGGTTTAAGGAGAAAAAAAGAACCTCATGAATCTCATAAAAATGCTTAACGTCAAAGGTAGAATAAAACTCAAAGGATATTTTCGATTGATAACATGGTGATGTTCAACAAGGAATTTCGTGGAAGGTATACATTCTTTATTCGACTTACCAGCCATTCAGACGAGTGTTGAGAGCATAAAAATGGAAAACTTACTGCCAACGTCGACCATTTTCGAAAATTAACCCATCTTGGTTGACATTTCCTGTCAAAATAGAATGGAATAAGTAGATTTGATGAGGAGTCAGATGTATGTGAAATTTTGAGTCAAGCATGAGGATGGTACCACGCTTACATTAGAGGAAGAAGTTTCACCTGTGAATCTGTTCTTGCAATCCCTTTTTTTGCAGATATACGTCAGAATACAAAGGAAAGTGCTGTCATCGACATCTAGATACTTCCCGATAAAAGCTTTCATACAAATCTTATTGAAATCTTGATCGGATGCTAACCCGAATAATTCAGTCGTTATATTCCACTGCTCTACGATGGCTACATTAACGCCTGAAGGCCTTGTCAATAAACAATCGTCAAATAATCATTCGGAATTAGCTCGGGATTTACCCATCTCGATAACATTGAGCTATTAGCTGATTGGCTCTCTCTCACAGAGAGCACCAATCAAAATCCTGGATTCGTTACGCGTTTTTATTGTATAGAGAATTCAGGCGCTCGCGAGTGGGAGAGTCGATCACGGGGAGGGACTGAATTATTCGGGTTAATCGGATGCCAAACAATCGCAAATGACCACACAAGTGTGGTTGAAAGAAACTGTATCTCATTTGGATGACGTGGATTTTACCAATGGAGACAACACGAATGACATAGTGAGGGGTGCATACATCGCGGAATCGAAAGTACTAGATCTTCAGGTACACGTCTCAAACGACCTATTTCGAGTGAAACGTTTCATACTCAACCAGTTCGGGATCAGTATAAAATTTCATCGATCTTGATCAGATTTCTGTCTGTTGAGCAACGAAAGTAAAAAGGTCAAGATCGATATCGAAGAAATGGTTTTGAAAGTGTGCAAGATACAAGTGAATACAGCAGTCATCACTGCTTACCATGCTCAATTCGACTAATGCTAAATATTCTTATAAAAAGACGGAAATTGACTCTGGCTAATTATTGCAGATTATTATCGACGTAACAAACGCATATACTGTGACAATTGACCAATTTATTGGAATCGACGATGAAATGGCGGGGAATGGACTCAACCAGAGAATATTTAGCCAGTGGTTTCGCTCTGTATGCATTTAACAAACAAACAGACATTGATGGAAATGAAGACTTTTCTATGAAAAAGCTAGGGAACGTTAGAATTCGTGCTCATTTCAATACGACTCTACCTCTTACCGTCAACAGCATCCTGCTGGCCGAAAGTTTCTAAAAGCCATGACGACATCATCGATTAACAAAATATGAACACTAACTCGCTACAGTGCATCGTTTGATGGGAATAAGTCTTGTCCAACAGTGCGGTAGGAATACTCGCTTTTGGCGAAATACCGAAACTGTTCATCTGTACTATTATTTGTCTGTTTGTCTTTTTATTTTTGGCCATGGCGTTGTCAGTTTGTTTTCGATCTATGAGTTTGACTGTCCCTCTGGTATCTTTCGTCCCTCTTTTTCAATTTCTTTCCAGTTTCTTTAATAGTCAACACCGATAAGAGGATAGACCCGGGAAGACATTTGGTAGCCTTTTACATATCGTCTAGAACTGAAGGGGAGTTTTTCGACAGTGACGGTAACTCACCTTCCTACTATTCGGAGGATTGACAGACATGGATTGAAAATGGCGTACAGCCAGAAACAACTACAAAGTTCGGATTCTAGCGAATGCGGCCAATACTGCATCTACTATTTAATGCAGAGATGTAGGGGAATAGACATGAAATTCGTCGTCAAACCATTTTCACAAAATTCTGCCAACAACGACCAGTTTGTTTACCATCACGTGAACCGTACTTTTCCGTTTTGTGTGACTGGCAAGAAGGACCTTAAAAATTAAGAAGCACAAAGATATACTGTTACTTTACAAGATGACCTCAACAGATGAAGAACCTACTTTACTGCAGATCGAAACGCCGACTTCGTTGATGGTGGTGTATGGGCCTACAAATTCGGGAAAAACGTGCGAAAAAAACTGTTGGAAAATGCACACCTCATGTTCCAGGAACCTCCCATATTCGTATTGTATTGTTATGGGAGTGTGCGGTAGCCCATATTCGACGACATGCAGCAGAATGTGAAAAACACATGTTTCCATGAAGGGCTCCCACCAAGACCGAATTATTAGACATTCACAGGGACAACGGACATTTCACCTGCGTTTTGGACAACTTGATGAGCGAAAGTGCCAATAGCATAGAAGTGGAACAATTCGTATGCATTGGATCACCAATATAAATATGACGATCATCTGTTTAGTTCAAAATCTATTCCAGAAAGGGAAGATTATGCGCACGCTCAGACTTTGGTGTTGTATAAAAATAGACGGGACCAAGAACAGTTGTCCCAGTGATTAAGACACTGACTTTGGCAAATAATTCGTTTTTAATTTTTGTATCTCCATGTGATAAGGAACAGAGGAAGGCAATTCTGCAGATAACTACGGACGATCAATTGAAATTACTGATGGAGATCGTTTTAAATATATAGAGGAGTTATATCCACTTCGACCAGAACTGGAAACCTACTTCGATTGAATAAAAAACATATTCGTAAGGTGGTCGATTATTCTCTATCTAAGTCATTGAGAAGGAAGCGATATGTCAAAATCAAATAAGAAATTCCAGTCATTCTTCATTCGTTTTTGAAATATAGAACTGACATTAGTGACTTAACGTAAATACCAGGACCTGCTGAAATGATTTGAAGAATTAAACAACCGTAAAGACAAAGATGATCAATTGAAAACAGCAACAACAAATATTGTCAAAATTGATACTGCGAAACCACCAGATAAGCATAATAAATTGAGCCGTTCAAAAAAAAATCACCAAGTGGATAGTGCAACACAAACAGCTAATGACAAACAAATCGGAAGAGGATCTCGACGTCGTTTGATACGTTTGATACAAAAAAACCTAGGACTAATAAGAAACGAAAATGAATGTCTTTTAACTTATAAGTGAATCTCATAACTGTTCTGCACGTGTTTACATCTATTTTCATTTATTTGGCATGTATAGTTTACGTAAATATAATTTATATAGACCAATCGAATTGCTTACTGTTCTGTGCATACAACTAGCGACATAGACGAAAACATCACAAGAAAGAACAAACCCACACTCAATAAAATTTCAACAAATTAATTACTTAAACCCCTCCAAAATGTGTTCTGAAAAGGTTAGGCGGATCCATCACTAGAACCCAAATGTGAAACGCATATATATTACATGAAGTTTTAAAAAAAAAAAGCATAAACATAAAGAATTTTACTAACGAATGGCAGACGAAATTATTACTATTTCTAAAATTTGATGATGCCTGAAAGCTAATGTTTCTTTAACGTTGTACAACACATATCTCTTGTCGTCGAAGGCGCAGAGCACCAACTTGTTGATGTTAAGTAAGTGCAGATTGTGCTTTTTATTTCGAATAACATTCAATTGACAATTGCAGGATACAATCGACATATTGCTGACAACGGATTTGATGATCCCTTTTTTCCTCTTTTGTTCGACGTCTGCATATTTCAGGCTATACATTTTACTTCTTAAGCCAGCGAATTTAATTACATGCATACCCCCCGTTTCATCTTTATATAGCCGCAGTTTCTTTTTTTTTTTTTTTTTGACTATCGTATGAAGAGTGGTCTTTGAAATTATTGGAGAAAACAAATAAGTGCTTGTCCTCTTCCATATCTTTTTATATGTCTTCGGTGGAAATATGATACAGTAGTGAGTCAGTATCAGTCATCATGAGCTTTGTTTTGGTATGCCTCTATTTTTTCATGATGTAATTGTAGTGGTGATCATACATTATTCCCAGACAGAAAATCCTGGCCGTGTTAGGCGCAACTTTTTGGAAGTTTTGGTCCTCGGTGCTCTTCAGCTTTCTACTTGTTTTGGCTTTCAAATTTTTTTATCTGAGCGTCACTGGTTAGCCTTGTGTGGACGAGACGCATGTCTGGTGTAATGAATTTTAAGCCTAGTTCCTTCTGCTAGCTATTATTCGTGTGTTTCTTTGTCCTATATGTTCTCCCATTTATTTGTATTGTGGTCCTGTCATGTGATGTTGTCGTTTTTGGTGTTGTGTTTGAAGTTGCCTTAAAAGCGGGAGGTTTGGCATGCCACAAAACCAGGTTCAACCCACCATTTTATCTTAAAATGTCCTGTACCAAGTCAGGAAAATGGCCATTGTTATATTATAGTTCGTTTCTGTCTGTGTTACATTTTAATGTTGTGTTTTTGTTGTGTCGTTGTTCTCCTCTTATATTTGATGCGTTTCCCTCAGTTTTAGTTTGTAACCCGGATTTGTTTTTATCTCTATCGATTTATGAGTTTCGAACAGCGGTATACTACTGTTGCCTTTATTTGACAACTCTAGAATACTCATATCGACGTGGTTGAAAATTTTCTACACTGATGAAAACGTTTTCTTTTTATTATATTTGCTCTGTCTATACTGAAACTGAATGTCGATGGGCGATTTATTTATACACCTATACACAGGTTAACAAAATATTGATTTCGCCATTTGATAAGGGACTTTCCGTTTTGAATTTTGGAGTTCGGTATTTTTGTTATTTTACTTTTTACTATTTTTTTACATGCTTGAAGTTAAGATTTCGTAATGATACCTATAATAACTAAATTTGAGAGATTTAAGTTTTTAATATGTTTTCTTTCCACAACATTTAATGTATGAATTCATTCTTGACAGGGGGATTGCAATCGATTATATTACCCTACTACAACAGAGAGACCTACCATTGATAGTCTTATAAAACAGATTTTTGCTTTATACCGATGGTCCCTAAAGCAGGTTTTCTTTAAAAAATCATATGTTGTTAATACATAAATTTCTGTATTATTGATGTTATTAAAGGGCATAACTCGAAAACGTTAAAGTGACGCCACCTAATTTCGAATTTGATTTGTGTTTTGTTGTAATAAGCATTGTGCATAGGCACTTGTCTCTGATTTTTTTTTGTTCCTATATACCTTCATATAGCACAATGTACCTAACTCGCATATTTTAGAAATGTCACTCGGTCGCGAACGTTCGGTTTATTTCGGTTTTGCGGTTGTCTATCCCACTGAAATTTTTTATCCCGTAAATCTACATTGAATCATTTACAAAATGGTGTATAACACGCCTAATTCTATTCCGGTATCATTCGTAATAGGCCTTTCAAATATGTCAAACATAATATTTTTGTCTTCTCATAACCCCTTTGAAATATTAATCTCGCAGTGAATGATTAATTATAAAAAGTATATCTCATAAACCTGTGTTAGTTTTTCGCCGAATAGAACTTATCATCCAGATAGTAAATTTGTAAAAAGATTTTGTGAAAAAAATCTAATAAGTGTTATTTGAGGTGTGTCTAATGAGATACGAGTTTCTATTTTTAGACACAAATTTTCCATTCTATCAATGTCATTCAGACTCTTTCTGGACTTTACAGTTAAAATTCAGATAACTCCAAAAAACATTTTTTTTTAGCAATCAGATTTGACCAATCTGAAACCGAGATATGGATAAGAGAGGGGAAAGATACCAAAGCGACAATTATAATTAACTATTTACTGCGAGATTAATGTTTCCAAAGGGCTGTGAGAAGACGAAATGTTTACGGTTGACATACTTGGGAGGCCTGCTACGAATGATTCCGACAACAAAGGTAGGAATCGAAATATAACGACAGTTCGAAAACAATTGGGTTTTTTTAAATGCGAGTTAAGTTCCTAGTGTAGAACAAAAAGACAAGTGACTGTGGCAGTGTGTATAAGTTTCATAACATATGGTTGAGGCAAACTTTTGTTAGAGAACGGACGGACGGACGGACAACAGTAACACATGAAAATCATACAATTTAGAGGTATCTCCCCCAAAGCTATAAACATTTGGTTATAATATGGTAACGACTAGATACCGCGTTTGTTTAACTAATCAGTTCATAATATCCAAAATACAGCAATTAATGAAAATTCTAATTTTCAGGTGAAAGCAACGAAGGCAATGAAGGTAAGTTTGTTTTCAAATGACAATTTAGGAAACGGTAGTTGACATATGTTAAAATATTGTCAAATGGATCGTATCTTATTTTACAATCTGTATAATTACATCACCGCCGTAAATCAATGGATGTGATATCTCCCGTTAATAACTGCCAAACTTCCCAAACAAATCTGTGTATCTATAAAATGATTTAGTAAAGAAAGGTTTTAAGTTGTTTGTGGTAATGAAATCCCTCACTTAAAAGTTTATCAGTTATATATTTAAATCGTTCACTTGAGTCATTACTGCAGACTCAGGCATATCGAGCGAGCTGGGTAATATACACCCGATAAGACGGAATATCAGCGCCCCCATCCCCCCCCCCTTGTATATATATACAAGTCTAAATTGAAAACAACGTTCAAACCTATGATTGCGTTGGATAAAAACCGCAATTTTTATACGTGTGCATGCAAAACAAATTTCTTGTTAGAGGGGTCTAAATACTGCACAAACAACATTTTTCCGAAAGACCAAAAAAGTGAAAAAGTATATTTTAACAAAACGCATTTGACTAGCAGGTCGAACTGATGTTCTTAAACCCTGCGAACTGCCATTGGCGATTGACAAATAAACGGATCACCAGATGTAAAAAATGGATCTTATTATTAATTTATTACCAAACAGAAAACAATAAACTTGCGGAAAAGGTGGTATATCGCAAACATGAGGTGCAAAAATTTGTACACCATATCCGGATTTCGACAATTAATGTCTCTTCAGTGATGTTAAGAATCGAAACGGTATTTGGAAGGCCATATAATTTACCTCAATTTAGGATAGACTCTTATACCTTCCAAATACCGTTATATATGGCCTTCCAAATACCGTTTCGATTCCTAACATCACTGAAGAGACATTAATTGTCGAAATCCGGATATGGTGTACTAGTTTTTGCACCTTTTGTTTGCGGTTTACCATCTTTTCCGCAGGGTTTAAGAACATCCGTTATTCGACCTGCTAGTCAAATGCGTTTTGCAAAATATACTTTGTCATCTTTTTTGTCTTTGGGAAAAATTTGTTTGTACTGTATTTAGACCCCTTTACCAAGAAATTTGTTTTGCATGCACACGTATAAAAATTG
Source organism: Mytilus californianus (assembly GCF_021869535.1). Lineage (NCBI taxonomy): Eukaryota > Metazoa > Mollusca > Bivalvia > Mytilida > Mytilidae > Mytilus > Mytilus californianus. The sequence continues at coordinate 130,859,976 of NW_026262679.1, read as the reverse complement.
CGGTTTTTATCCAACGCAAACATAGGTTTGAACGTTGTTTTCAATTTAGATTTGTATATATATATATATATATAAACGCCTAAAACATGTACAAAACAACACCAATAATAAAAAAAAAGAAACATTAAATGTAATTATCTATAAATATTTTGGATAACAGATATCCTTCATCAGTATGATTATGATGTAAAATGAATCATATCAATCTATTCTGATTAAACTACAACAATCTTGAAATTTATACAACAAAACAGTTAAAACCGAACAACGAGACGCTTGTACAATTCATAAATTTCAAAAATGACATAGGTTATATAGCTATTTACAACAGAGACTGCAATGATATGCTTCAAATAAAAATAGTAATGTGCGATATGAACTGATACAATTCTAAAATTTCAAAGATGACGACTGTTAAGATGTTACAACAACGATTGCGTTGAAATACATTCCCAAACAGCACTGACCGATCGAAGCTGGTATTAATATTTCAAATTTGAAAACGGTAGAGTAATTACATCAGAGGCTGTATTCAAACATCCCAAATAAATAGCTGTTTGATAATGATTAAGAAAAAATAATAATAAATTTTGACTAAGGTTAAATAGTTGAACGTGTCTGACTGCATACTTGTACATCCCTCCCAAATGAATAGAACCATGCAATTAAAACTGCTACAATTCAAACATTTTAGAGTTGACAAAGGTAAAGAAATAGCAACAGAGACTGTGTAGCAATATGTAATATAACCCAAATTAAAAACACTGTGCGAATTTGAACTACACCTTTTTATTTATCCCATTTGGTGACAACGTTTTTAATTTTTTATCCAAAATATTTCCCGAGTGAGTCTATCCTCCCTAGACCAAGCAGTGTTGTGGTCTATGATTGTAATGGTCAGTCGATTGAGATCTGCCTTCGTGTGGCCAGGGGATCTTAAATGTCGACTGAGAGGAAGGTCTGCCTTGCATTCATAGTTGCTACGATGGCCGTTCATTCGTTTGTGAAATGGCTGTTCTGACTCGCCAACATACTGTTTACCACATTTACACTGTAGAGATATACAGCATTTGTAGTCTTGCAATTAACATTGCAAAATATGGTGAATTCCGTACCAATGGAGTGACTGTTAAAATTCTGGGTATTCAGTATTTGTTTACAAGTCAGACATCGTTTGTTTCCGCATTCCTTGCAAGAACCCACAGACGAAGAGCATGCTTTAGAGGATATATCAGCTCTCACTAGCAAGTCTTTAAGGCTTTTGGGCCTACGGAAAGCCAGTACAGGTGGCTCGGGAACGATCTTGGATGGTTTAGGATGTTTTTCGATTTCTTTCCAATTTTCGCGGATTAGGTGTGATAACTTGTAAAATTTGGGATGGTAAGTCAACACAAACGGCACTCTCTTGTTGACCTTTTTGTCTTTATATTGGAAAAGTTCATCTCAGCTGATTTTGTTAGCACGAGCGAAACCTTTATCAATGTCTTTTCTTTTGTTGCCCCGATTTTCTAGGTGACCGCGAAGTTCTTGTAGTCGCCTTTTTGCAGTATCGTTGTTGGAGCAAATCCGTTTTATTCGTAGGGAATGCTCTTGGTGCAATGTTTAGGATGACAACTCAAAGGAGAAATATATTGAAGTTTGTCTGTGGGCTTGAAATACAGATCTGTTAATATGTTTCCATCCTTCACTTGCGTAGCAGTGTCAAAAAATGTGATCTTAGAGTCAAAGATTTCATAAGTGAATTTTATTGAATGATGAGCATCGTTGGCATGTTGAACGAACAAATTTAGTTCTTGTTCAGTATTATCCCACTTCATGTCAATATCGTCGTTGGTTCCGATTCATCGACGATATTAACATGAAGTGGGATATATATATAAGACGTCTAGATATTAGTCAACGATCTTTCTTACGAAGGCGCTGGATCGTTACATGTACAAATAAATTATGTAAACGCCTAAAAAGTGAACAAAACAACACCAATATTAAAAAATGAAAACATTAATTGTAATTATCTATAAATATTTCGGATAACAGATATTCTTCATCAGTATGATGTTGATGTAAAATGAATCATATTAATCTATTCTGTTTTAACTATAGCAATCTTGAAATTTATACAATTAAAACAATTAAAACGGAACACAAAAACGCTTGTACAATTCTAAAATTTCAAAAATGGCGTAGGTTATATAACTATTTACAACAGAGACTGCATAGATATGCTTCAAATAAAAATAGTAATTTATAGAATTTGAAGAGTCGAACTAGAATGAACGGATAATAAACGGTCGTCTAAGAAATCCAATGATTTTTTTCGATCTCTGAAAATCCTTATGTATATCATATTTCGTTCTCTTGAACACACAAGCAAGAACATTGCAGTCTTATTAACTAAGAGAGATAGGGGTGCCCCTGACTACTCTTAGAAATTTCTGTTAAGTTTTCCGTAAAAAAAGAATGCTGATACACTTAAAGTTTGCTAAAAGTAATCAAAGACGATCTTAAGTTGATTATCGACGTTCGAGATACCCGTGGTTAAGATTAAAAATAAGAGAGCGTTCCGAGAAGGATAAAGAGTACTCTTAGGGTTGTGAGTGCAACATGAATTTTCAGGGCTGTCAATCATTCTAAGATGACTTCAAGATACACTCCTAGCAGATAAGATGATCCTAAGATAATCTTAAGCACTAAGATTGCTTCATGATACTGGCCCCAGGAAGCAAATATAATACAAGCCCAAACGAAAAATAGAAACAAGTCTAAATTGAAAACAACGTTCAAACCTATGATTGCATTGGATAAAAACCGCAATTTTATATGTGTGCATGCAAAATAATTTCTTGGTAGAGGGGTCTAAATACAGCACAAACAACATTTACCAAAAGACCAAAAAAGGGATAAGTAAATTTTAACAAAACGCATTTGACTAGCAGGTCGAACAACGGATGTTCTTAAACACTGCTAACTGCCATGGCGATTGCCATAAAAACGGATCTGCAGATGTAACAAAATGGATCTTAATTATGAATTTAATACCAAACAGAAAACAATAAACTTGCGGAAAAGATGGTGTACCGCAAACATGAGGTGCAAAAATTGGTACACCATATCCGGATTTCGACAATTAATGTCTCTTCATTGATGTTAGGAATCCCAATGGTATTTGGAAGGCCATATAATTTACCTCAATTTAGGATAGACTCTTGAATTTTCAAGAGTCGAAATAGAATGAACGGATTATATAAACCCGAAGGCAAATACAATACAAGCCCAAACAAAAAAATATACACTAGTCTAAATTAAAAATATATATCTATAACAAAATATATTTTGATGTTAGGAATCCCAACGGTATTTGGAAGGCCATATAAGTTACCTCAATTTAGGATATACTCTTGAACTTTGACGAGTCGCAATAGGATGAACGGATTATATAAACCCGAATGCAAATATAATACAACCCCAAACGAAAAAATATCAACAAATCTAAATTGAAAACAGCGTTCAAACCTATGATTGCGTTGGATAAAACCGCAAGTTTTACATGTGTGCATGCAAAACAAATTTCTTGGTAGAGGGGTCTAAATACAGCACAAACAACATTTTCCAAAAGACAAAAAAAGTGAAAAAGTATATTTTAACAAAATTCATTTGACTAGCAGGTCGAACAACGGATGTTCTTAAAAACTGCTGACTGCCATGGCGATTGCCAAATAAGTGGATCACCAGATGTAACAAAATGGATCTTATTATCAGTTTTATACCAAACAGAAAACAATAAACTTGCGGAAAAGTTGGTATACCGCAAACATGAGGTGCAAAAATTGATACACCATATCCGGATTTCGACAATTAATGTCTCTTCAGTGATTTGGGAATTGAAACTGTATTTGGAAGGCCATATAATTTACCTCAATTTAGGAAAAACTCTTGAATTTTGAAGAGTCGAACTAGGATGAACGGATTATATAAACCCGAAGGCAAATATAATACAAGCCAAAATATAGTGTACACAGACCCAGTGGAGTGGCAAGTAAATGTTTGAGTGTTCAGTATTTGTTGGCAAGTCAGACATCGTCTGTTACCACACGACTTGCACCATTCCGCAGTTGAAGAGTTTTAATCAGAGGAGACATCAGCTCTCACAGATAAGTCTTTCAGACTTGCTGGTCTCCAAAAAGCTAAAACAGGAGGTTTGGGAAAGATCTTGGATAATTTTTGGTGTTTGGCAATAATCTGCCAATTGGCACAGATCAAACGTGAAAAGTTAGCAAAGGCGGGATTGTATGTTAAAACAAACGGAACTATTTCGCTTCACCTCTTCTGTTCGTACTGTAATAGATCATAGCGGCTGTTATTGTCGCAAACCCCTTATCTATGTCCCATTTCTTATAACCTCGTTTGGTCGAAAATCCGCGAAATTCCTGTAACCGTTTAGTGACAGCCTCCTCAGACGAGCAAATCCGCTTTACTCTGAGAGCTGACTGTACGGGATATTTTTGTACAGTGTTTTAGGTGACAGCTTTGGGGAGAAAGGCACTGATGTGTATCTGTAGGTTTACAGTAGAGGTCTGTTGATATGACACCGTCTTTTATAGATGTAGTTGTGTCCAAAAAAGATATTTTAGAGTCAGAAATTTCATATGTGAATTTAATTGACTGGTGGGCGTTGTTAGCATGTTTGATAAAATCATCCAGTTTTTGTTGTGATTCCATCCATTTCATGTCAACATCATCGATGAAACGGAACCAAGACAGAGGTTTAAATAAAGATGCTGAAATGGTTCGTTTCTCTAATTTGCCCATGAAAATATTGGCGTAAGACAGAGCCATTTTCGTCCCCATCGCATTCCCATTTATCTGAAGGTAATTTTCACCATTGAAGGTAAAATTATTGCATTTCAGAACCAGAGTAAGCAGCTGGACTAAACATTCGGTGGGTGGTTCTAAAATGATGCGCGAGTCCCATATTTCCTTTCACGATTGTATTCCGTCATCGTAAGGTATGTTGGTATACAATGAGGTGACATCCAAAGTGACAAGGAGAGTTTCTGGAGGAAGAGGATTCATTGATTCCATTTTACGAAGGTAATCTGTGGTGTCTTGAATGTGAGAAGGAAGATTTTCTACATGATATCTTAAATGGAAGTATACATTCTGTATTTTGGGAAGAAGTTACAATCAACCAGGCTTGGCGTTCTCTGGTTTTAAATATCCGATTGTATCCTCATCTATGTGACCGTCATTGTGCATGGTTTGTAACGCAGTAATAATTTTGGTATTAAACTCGGAAGTAGTGTCTTGGTCAAGCTTCTAGTAAAATCTCTCATCAGAGAGCTGACGCTCTGCTTCCACAATGTAGTTAGCTTTGTTTATTATGACAACGGCACTTCCCTTTATCACAATATCATCTCGTTTTCTCAGCGATTGTATGGCCTTTTTCTCGTCAGAAGACGTGTTATAAAACGACGAGTTCTTGTTGTTAGCTAGATGAACAACATCCGATTTGATTTTGTCGATAACTTCTTCCAGTGTAGCAGATTTGCTTGGTTTTTGAAACCATGAACTCTTCTTTCTAAAGTTTATAGTTTATATATATATATAATTCGTCTCAAGTTTATCCCAACAATGTTAGATTAACGCAAATTTAAGTTGTTCCCTCAGCGGGATTCAAACCATTGCGTCTGTGACATCGTGGAAACACGCCTGCACTGGGTCCAGCGCAGTATACATATAAAATATATATATATATATAATTCGTCTAAATAACAGCCCAACAATGTTAGATCTGAAAATTTGCGGAATCAAATTTTTGTTCTTCCCTAGCCCGGATTCGAACTCATGCTACTGAGATATCGTGGCACCAAATCGCCTTGCACTATACACGGCGTGCTAGATCACTCGACCACCTATGCTCGACAAAAAATCAAGCTTTCGGTGGCCGGGTGTTACTTTTCCTCGTCAGTTTTTATCAAGCGTCGTAACACAGTCCATGATATATAAGGAATGAAGATTGAATATTACAGATCAGCTGAATTATCTTTCGTAGAGGATCTTACAAATTAATGTAGGATGCAGTCACAGAAATAATTATATTATAAGTACGTTTATATATATAAAACGTCCAGATATTAGTCAACGATCTTTCTTACAAGGGCGCTGGATCGTTACGAGTAACGATACATGTACACAATAAATAAATTATATAAAAGCCTAAAAAGCGTACAAAACAACACCAATAATAAAAAAAGGAAACATTAAATGTAACTATCTATAAATATTTCGGATAACAGATATCCTTCATCAGAATGATTATGATGTAAAATGAATCATATCAATCTATTCTGATTTAACTATTACAATCTTGAAAATTATGCAATTCAAACAATTCAAACCGAACCCAAAAACGCTTGTACAATTCTAAAATTTCAAAAATGACGTAGGTTATATAGGTATTTACAACAGAGACTGCACCAATATGCTTAAAATAAAAATAGTAATGTGCGATATGAACTGGTACATTTCTAAAATTTCAAAGATGACGACAGTTAAGATGTTACAACAAAGACTGCGTGGAAATACATTCCCAATGAACAGCACTGACCTAGCTAAGCTAGTATAATATTTCAAATTTGACAACGGTTAAGTAATTACAGCAGAGGCTGCGTATTTAAACATCCAAAATAAATAACAGTTTGATATTGATTAAGAAGAAAAAAATTAATTTTGACAAAGGTTAAGTAATTGAACGTAACTGCGTACTTAAACATCCCAAATGAATAGAACCCTATGATTTAAACTGGTATAATTCAAGAATTTTAAGAGTTGACAAAGGTTAAGTAATTGAACAGGACTGCGTACTTAAACATCCCAAATGAATATAACCCTATGATTTAAACTGGTATAATTCAAGAATTTTAGAGTTGACAAAGGTAAAGGAATAGGAACAGAGACTGCATAGTAATATGTAATATAACCTAAATGAAAAGATTGCGCGAATTAGAACTACACCTTTTCATTGATCCAATTTGGTGCCAAAGTTTTTAATTTTCTTATCCAAAATCTTTTCCGAGTGAGTCTATCCTCCCTAGACCAAGCAGTGTTGTGGTTTATGATTGTAATGGTCAGTCGATTGAGATCTGCCTTAGTGTGGCCAGGGGATCCCAAATGTCAACTGACAGGAAGGTCTGGCTTGCATTCATAGTCGCTACGATGGCCATTCATTCGTTTGTGAAATGGTTGTTCTGACTCGCCAACATACTGTTTACCACATTTACACTGTAGGAGATACACAGCATTTATAGTCTTGCAATTAAATATGGTGTATTCCGTACTTGTGGAGTGACTGTTAAAAGTCTAGGTATTCAGTATTTGTTTGCAAGTCAGACATCGTTTGTTTCCGCATCCCTTGCAAGAGCCCAAAGAAGAAAAGACTGCATTAGAGGATAAATCAGCTCTTCCCAGCAAGTCTTTAAGGCTTTTGGGCCTACGGAAAGCCAGTACAGGTGGCTCTGGAAAGATCTTGGATAGTTTAGGATGTTTTTCGATTTCTTTCCAATTTTCGCGGATTAGGTGTGATAACTTGTCAAATTTGGGATGGTAAGTCAGCACAAACGGCACTCTCTTGTTGACCTTTTTGTCTTTATATTGTACATTTTCATCTCGGCTGATGGTGTTAGCACGAGAGAAACCTTCATCAATGTCTTTTCTTTTGTAGCCCCGATTTTCTAGGTGACCGCGAAGTTCTTGTAGTCGTCTTTTTGCAGTATCATCGGTGGAGCAAATCCGTTTAATTCGTATGGCCTGACTGTAGGGAATACTCTTGGTGCTATGTTTAGGATGACAACTAGCTACTGAGGTATCGTGGCACCAAATCGCCTTGCACTATGCCCGGTGCGCTAGACCACTCGACCACCTAGTCTCCATAAAAAAAGCTTTCGATGGCCGGGTGTTACATTTCCTCGTCAGTTTTTATCTAGCGTCGTAACACAGTACATGATACATAAGGCATGAAGATGGAATATTACAGATCAGCTGATTTATCTATAGTGGATCTTTCAAATTAATGTAGGATACAGTCACAGAAATAATTATATTATAAGTACGTCTGAACCAGTGACAGCTCTACGACAGATTTTATTCATCGGATCACCAGTGATAGTGATTTATATATATATATATATATACATAATTACCCTAAATATTAGCACAACAAAGTTAAATCTGCAAATTTGCGGAGGCAAATTTTTGTTCCTCGCTCGTCGGGATTCGAATTCATGCTATTGGGATATCGTGATAACACCGCCTGCATTGTGTCCACCGCTCTTTACCACTAGGCCACCTAGACTGAACTAAAAATTCAGCTTTTGGTGGCATAGTGTTACCTTTCCACGTCAGTATAATCTAGAGATGTATTGAGATCTCACAAAACATGTTTAACCCTGCCGCATTTTTGCGCCTGTCCCAAGTCAGGAGCCTCTGGCCTTTGTTAGTCTTGTTTTTTTTTTTAAATTTAGGTCATTTTTATGTTTTGGAGTTAAGTATGACGTCCATTTTCACTGAACTAGTACACATTTTTATTTAGTGGCCAGCTGAGGCCCACCTCCGGGTGCGGGATTTTCTCGCTGCAATGAATACCCATTGGTGGCCTTCAGTTGTTATCTGCTATTTGGTAGGGTTGTTGTCTCTTTGACATATTCCCCATTTCCATTCTCAATTTTATTGTAACACAGTATATGATATATTGGGCATAAAGATAGAATGTATTGCAGATTAGCTAAATTATCTGTCATAAAGGATGCATTCACTGAAATAATTATTTGATAAGTACGTCTAAACAAGTGACAACTATAACGTCTAGATATTAGTCAACGATCTTTCTTACGAGGGCGTTTGGTCGTTTCGAGTAAAGATACCTATACACAATAAATAAATTATATAAACGTCTAAAAAGTGTACGAAACATCACCAATATTAAAAAAAGGAAACATTTAATGTACGTATCTATAAATACTTAGGATAACAGATATCCTTCATCAGTATGATTATGATGTAAAATGATTCATATCAATCTATTCTGATTACTATAACAATCTTTAAATTTATGCAATTAAAACCGAACAACGCTTGTACAATTCTAAAATTTCAAAAATGACGCAGGTTAGGTATTTACAACAGAGAATGCATAGCTATGCTTTATTTTGTAAAAATATTTCCTTTCTGTATTGGAACTGTACACGTATACCTAACAACAGAATTTTTCATTTACCTGTGTTTAAAGTTATTGCAAATGGCTGATATTTTTTTTTTTTGCATATTGTTTTTCTTTAATTGTTTAACATTTCATACCGATATAACATGTTACTTTTATTATTCTTCCCTTAGTTTATTTATTTTGTATTTGCATTGTATCATAGGTCAAATTTATTTGTTCAGTGTATGTTCAATGGTGTTATTATGTCCTTTTATTGAGTTAAGCTATTTCAGTTGATATTTTATAGTGTGTCTCTCTATGTTGTGATGTTACACTATTTCAGAAAAAGGGTGAAGGTTTGGTACCATTAAAACGTTTAAACCCGCTGCATTTGTTTGCACCTGTCCTAAGTCGGGAATCTTATGTTCAGTAGTGGTCGTTTGTTGATGTGGTTCATAAGTGTTTCTCGTTTCTCGTTTTTTATATAGATTAGACCGTTGGTTTTCCCGTTTGAATGGTTTTACACTAGTAATTTTTGGGGCCCTTTATAGCTTACTGTTCGATGTGAGCCAAGGCTCCGTGTTGAAGACCGTACTGTGACCTATTATGGTTTACTTTTATAAATTTTGACTTGGATGGAGAGTTGTCTCATTGGCACTCATACCACATCTTCTTATATCTATTCTAACAAAAAATAAAAATATATGTATGTATATACAATAAGCCATGCAAAAAAATGGTGAAAAACATTATAAATTTGTTGTTATGTGTCATGAACATGTTCCCTAAAAAAAGTGAAATAACAAAAATACTGATTTCCAATCAAATTCAAAACGGAAAGTCCCTTATCAAATAGCAAAATAAAAAGCTCTACCCTCTTGATGCCCCTTTATTTAGATGGTTTCATTTCATGTGCTAGAAAATACGACAACTGAAAGTCGATGACGTCACGTTTTCAAGCATCTGAGATCACCCCCAGTTTTTGCTAGGTTTGTGTTGCTAAGTCTTTAGTTTTCTATGTTGTGTTTTGTGTGCTATTGTTTGTCTGTTGGTCTTTTCTTTTTAGTCATGACATTGTCAGTTTATTTTCGAGTTATGAGTTTGAATGTCCCTTTGGTATCTTTTCTCTTTTACAGACAAACATCTAAAGGATTGATGGACCATTTATTTAAATTTGAATTATTAAATCGTATTAAACGACAAACAAAAGAACTATGTAAATTGTACCTGCTTTGATACTATAACTGCCCTTGAATTTTTACTAGATAACATTTTTGTTTGCTATGGATATTCCGTATATCGTCAAATTATCGGAATTCCAATGGGGATTACTGTGCACCTCTTATTGCGGACCTTTTGTGTTGTTATGAGTTACAGTGTATGACTAAAATCAGCAAAGACCCATCGAAACTACATCTGATACAAAAATTTAATAACACTTTTAGATATTTGGATGATATATTGGCTCTCAATAATGACGACTTTAGTATGTACACTAAAGAGATTTATCCTGCCGAACTGACTTTAAATAAAGCTAATACTAACAATGAACAATGCCCTTTCCTGGATCGTGATATCTATATCTCTAAGCTGAATACTAAACTTGATGATAAAAGTTATGATTTTTCATTTCCTATTGTTAATTATCCATTTTTAGATGTTGACGTTCCCTTGTCACCATCTTATGGTGTTTATATATCTCAACTTGTTCGATTCGCTCGTTATGTAACAACGTATTTGATTTTAGCGAAAGAAATCTCTGTATTACTGAAAAATTATTACACCAGGGTTTTCACAAACTAGTCAAAACAGTTACTAAATTTTATCATCGGTACAAGGACATCATTCGTAAATATAAATCAACAAGCAGACATCTTATATACGTTCAGGTATTTCACATCCAATCTTTTATGGTATTAATCTTTACAAAGCGCAAAAATGTCGGCAGTCACCTCAAAAGCTAACCAAACCTTTAAACAAACTTATTCAGATGGGATATAGTTACGATACTGTTGTCAAGTCATTGAAGATGTCATATTTTGGTATTAATATTGATTCACTCATGAGGTTTTTGAATCGGAAATAAACACATTTATTCTAAAACCAGTTGTTGGCAAGATACGGGTTATGTTCTTCTCGTATATTTCATGATGGTATGATACTATTCCCCTAACGGGAGGGATTGTGCTTGATTTTCCTATGATGAAGTCATAATCTTTCAATCAGTTTAATTTAGGTCTGGAGCTGGCATATCAGTAACTGCTAGTAGTCCTTTGTTATTTAATGTATCATTGTCATTTTACTTAGTTTCTTTTGTTACCTATTCTGACATCGGACTCGGACTTCTTTTAAACTGAGTTTTACTGTACGATTTGCTGTGTGTTTCTTTATTCTACATTGGCTAGAGGTATAGGGGAGGGTTGAGATCTCACAAAATATGTTTAACCCCGCCGCATTTTTGCGCCTGGCCCAAGTCAGGAACCTCTGGCCTTTGTTAGTCTTGTATATTTTTTTAATTTAAGTTCATTTTTATGTTTTGGAGTTTAAAATGACGTCCATTTTCACTGAACTAGTACACATGTTTATTAAGGGGCCAACTGAGGCCCACCTCCGGGTGCGGGATTTTCTCGTTTCGTTGAAGACCCATTTCTGCTCTATGGTCGGGTTGTTGTCTCAGTGACATATTCCCCATTTCCATTTTCAATTTTAATATATTATTTTTCTTATTTATACTTACATTTCAGGAGCAATTATAATAGTGGCTGTTGGTACATGTGCGGTTATAATTGAGATAGTTGTAAGCTTTGTTATAATTCGTAAAAAAAACAGGGAGTTAGACACACTAGAAAAAGGTAATTATTTATGCACCGAACATTTTCATCCATTTGAGCCTTTAAATTTAGCGATGTATATTGATTTGACACAAAACGTCTCTCGTCATTGATTTTGAATTGTTTCATTAGAATGTTTACAGCAATAATTTTAATAAAATAACAAGCATAGGCCACAGAAAAGAATATCTTCAACAATCTGATTCAAATTAATAAAACACCTTTGTATTATTATTTTGAGGATTAAGTCGGAGAATAACAAAGGAAACGTCCTTAAATTCTATTTAATCGAATTGGTAGCTTATATTACTTTTTGGGGGCTGGGAGCATTTTCTGTTTTAATATAATGAAATTCCAGACATACAGGTTGTTTCGATATTAGATATCTTGAAACAAATATTATCAATATTAAACAATATTTTTTTATGAAAATTATGATTGGAACTTAAAATTAAGAAAGAATTCAAAAAAAGATATGCCTTGATTTTAGAAAATTGATCAACTATTTTTTTTTAAGAGAAAAGATGTTTTTTTTTATTCAAATTCATGGATTCTGCAATTATGAATTATAAAAGCAAACTTTATTATTACCTTTCTAGGAGAATTATGCAAAAGCTTATACTCATCATGCTTATAGTAATGTTGGTTTGGAAATATCTTGTGAATAACTTTGTGTTTTTTACTTCCAAAGATCTTGCACAAGGAAATTTTGTGTTGGAATAACTATTTTTCAAATAACAAAAGATCAGACATTTTGCATGATGAAACATTCATTATGTGTTTAGTTCATTGAAGCTCGGTAATAACTCTCTAGCGCACCACGATTTTTTGCATGACGTGAAAAAATACTTATTATTTGTAGAGGTGTTAGAAATTTATCAATTTCAGACATTCTTTTGCCATCAGGCTTTGTCAAAAATAGCACTTGCATAGTCTTCTATTGAATTCACAATATTCCATTGTTAAATTTGGGAATAAGAAATTCGTTTTGTTCTTTAGTGAATCTCGTTTTTGTTTACTACCTTCCTTCAATGCGTCCATCTGAAATATGTTGACAAAGCAAATAATGCTCTAGTTGAGACAATTTGTATGTGTTTACCTTATTTTATCAATATGGATGTGACTGCTTCAACTTTTCTCAAGCTGGAGTTCGCAGTTATCCATAGTTGAATGGTTCTGGCATCCCTCATAAAATAATAAGTAGATGTGATATGATTGTCAATGAGCCAACTCTCCACAAGTGACCAAATGACACAAAATTAACAACTATAGGTCACCGTACGGTCTTCAACAAAAAGCAAATATTAGCTATATAAGCTCCCGAAATAACAAATGAAAAACAATTCAAACGAGGAAACTAACGGCTTAATTTATGTACAAAATAATGAACGAAAACAAATATGTTAAACAGCAACAAACGACAACCACTGAATTACAGGTTCCTGACTTAGGACAGGCAAATGCAGAATGTGGCGGTGTTAAACTCATAAATTGAATGTAGAAAAAGATGATATGCAATGATATTATAAACAAACTGAACATCTTTTCTGTTTCAATATTTGTTTTTGGTCTAGTTACTCTGTGAGAGGTGACATCATATTCTGAAAGATCAACCACTTGGTTTTGTAAAGAAGGAAGATGCACACTAAAACCATCAGGCTTTTGAACTACGTTTCCTGAGAAAAATATGAACATTTTAATGCAAGATACTATTTCACGTTGATTCTGATTGGTTGACATCTGATATTTTTGGCAACTAATTGCTACTGTTTACAAGCAGATAACATTTCCTGTTTGAAAATGCGGCATGGTAGTTCCGCACTATCTTATTTCTAAGCTCATATAATCATTATATCATGAACTTAACCTTAATTAGGCATATTAAGTATGTTAAATAGTTCACTTTCATAATGAACATGTGTACTAAGTTTCAAGGTTTTCGATCCGGAGTTATTTGCCCAAAATATAAAAAAATAACTTGTTATGGGATAAAAACCGTTACCTAGCTAACCGTAATAGGTAGAAAAACTGAAAAGATTTAAAGGCTGCTTAGTAGGAATACAGTTTAGTCAGCCTTATATCTTGATATACGTTTGCATTTTCTTTCATAATGTCCTTAAAATAGGGGCGAGAGATACCAGAGGGACATTCAAACTCATAAATCGAAAAAAAACTGACAACGCCATGGAATTTGTTCAAGACCATACCCTGGTTCTTTGTTACATTTGGCCCGAAAACATTCAAAGACTTCGTGGTAGGGTTATGCCCTTTGAAATTTGTCGGTAGGTCACTATACTAGTTACTCAGAAACCGTAAGTCGTAGACACCTAGGATCGTCACCAACGATCATCTGACGACATGTGAAAAATATCTCAAGGTCAAAGTTTTAGGTTGACCTTTATCTTTGAAGTTATACCTTGTTATGGTATAATCTCAAAAACCATTAGTGGAACTTGTTTAGGACCTTACCCTGGTACTTCGTTACATTTTGATCGAAAAGATTCAAAGGCTGCTTAGTAGGAATGCAATTTAGTCTGCCTTATATCTTGATATACGTTTGCATTTTCTATCATAATGTCCTTAAAAGAGGGTTGCTTCTGACAAAGAAGCTATTAAACCATGAGTTTCAAGTGATAAAGTTGAAATCATCCCTTTGAAAAATTTAACGGGCGCCATTACGAGTTGGTTGACAGGTATGGAACATCTGTTTCACAGATGAAAACGGATATGTTTCAAAAAGTTGCAACCACAATCGCGTCCTCTTTTCCGCTAATGTGACTACCGATATAGACTTATCACCAGGTTTGTACTTACCTGAGCAACACGACGGATGCCACATGTGGAACAGGATCTGCTTACCCTTCCGGAGCACCTCAGCATAATCAGTTCGTTGCCGACTTATGAGTCTCATTATCCCTTTGGTGTCTTTCACCTCTCTTCTATACAATATCGAAACAGTATTAAAACATATCCTCAATCTGCAGTTTCAAGTGGTAAATTGCTGTTAATAAAAAAAAAGTAAATTAATCATGTCAAAAATTAAAATCGTCAATTTTGTAATAAAGCTTTAGGCGCGTGAAATATTGACCGTTTGAGTCTGAAATAATGATCATCGTATCTCATCTTAAATATTCACTGTTGAAATCAATGTGATTTTTTTTTAAATCAATGAGGAGAGAGTGTTTATGGTGTTTTAAAAATCTTTAATTTGATGAACTTGGATGGATACGGGGGGTCTGTTCCCAACATTTTTATCAAAAAATTCTCTTGTTTACGTCTGTACTGTATAGCTTAGTCATTTAAGAGGGGGGTTCGTTTGAAATTTACTTAAAATATTCATTATGGTTGGGTTGTTTAAATTTTTGTTTTTTTCATCAAAATCTCGACATACAAGTCGAATTTCACTATTATATATAATCTTCAAAACTATTACGTATCAACTAAGTTTCACGTGCTGCTACAAATCCAATTGTTTTAGCGACCAAACATAAAGTTATTATAAATGTATAAATAAGCATATAATAGAATTGAGGATTTTGTACAAACTTCCAGCTAAATGACCTTTAATGGTGAATTTATAAAAAAAAGTTCAAACTTTTACAATCTCTATCACGAGTAAGTTGAATGTTATAGACTATCTGTATCACAGATATCATTAATCGTACCAATCGTCATAACCATAAACCCGTCCTTTTTTCTCGATTGTGCCTGATTACTTAATTGTACTTACCATGAGCAGTATAACGGGTGCCCTTATTGGAGCAAGATCTGCTTTTCCTCCCGTAGCACATGTACATGCGATCACCCCAATTGCTCAGTCTTTAGTTTCTATTAAGTGTTTTGTGGGTTTTTTGTCGTCTTTTCTGTAATGTATTATCAGTTTATCTTTGTCTAATGAGTTTTGAATGTCCCCTTGGTATCTCCGGCCTTTTTTTGTTTTATTAAAATTAGAATCAAAAAAGAAAGTAAAGCTGCATATACCATTTAGTAAATACATATCAAAATCGGCCAGCAATATTATAAACCTAACACAGATATTGTACATAAAAAAGGTGTTAAATAAAAATAAGGAAATGTGGTATGGTTTCTAACTATCCACAAGTTAAAATGCAGTGAATGTACGTAATTATTTCCACCACGCGGTGTATAATTTATCCAAAACATTCAACGGTACAACGGTGATAGACCGTCGTTATGTATTTACAAACAAAAAGACTTCTTTTTCTTTCATTAAAACATTGCTTGTAAATTCTGTTAACTTTCTATCTTTTCTTTACAGCTAGACTGAATACAACTGCACTGTAAGTTGGTATATTAAACTTCTTATATATTCAATACTTACTATATCAGGTAAATAAAGGAAATATAAATTAGTCAATACATACAAAATACAATTGAGGCTACCTTAGCAGTAACCACTTTTAAGCGAAAAAGGCATTTTCTAACAAAACGCTTTTAACATCTTACATCATGTATCATCCAAACAAAAAGATGATCAATAGAAATATATCATAAAAGATCGTTAGAATGTATTTAGTTTTCGTGCCAGGATCCTCTTACAACTTTGGAAATATTGGTTGACATATTTGCCGTAGAAATTTTTAAGGGTTAAGGTCAGGGTTTGGGTTAGGGTTTTTGTGTTCTTGTCTTTCATTTTTGCATATGTACTTTGTCTAAAGAGTGTCTACATGCCATATTGTAGTTTTTTTTTATAGTGATTAAGATTATAACACAATGGTGATTGCTGTACCCCAATTTTTGCCTATTATGTCTGTTTGTTTTGCTCACCTCTTATTGTCAATATAAAGGAATTTGTATGCTACTGTCATACAAGGGAGAGGTTTAGCTAGCTATGAAACCAGGTTTAATCAGCTTAAAAAGTTTTAAGTCAGGAATATGACATTTGTTTTCCATTCGTTTGATCTGTTTGAGCTTTTGATTATGCCACTTGTTGGAGGTCGTTCCGTTTTGAATTTTTCTTGGAGTTCGGTATTATTGTAATCTGTCTTTTTTTTTAAATAATTGTTTAAAAAAGCTATTTTAGTTAATAAATGAACAATAATTACTTCTTTACCTTATTAACAGGCATTTTATTCTGGATGAACTATATGATTATGTAAACTTTTTTAAGGTTAACTAGTCAACTACAAAACATTTTTGTTGGCGTCTTTGTCAAATTTTTTATCAACTACAACGTTTTTGTTGGCGTCTTGGTTAGATTTATTTCTATGTTTGTTTGAATTTTTAATTCAGTTGTTTGGTATAATTGTGGTGTTTGTTTACCCAATCTTAGCTGCTGGATTCCAATTAGTGTCACATTAACCTATTATGTCTGTTTGCATTTTGTCAACATCACAGAACTATAAACAATCTATCTACAAGAGGGAGGTTTTAGTAGCTATAAAACCAGATTTAACACACCCTTTGTTTCGAAAATGTCTATAACAAGTCAGGAGTATGACAGTTATTTTCCATTCTGTCCGTTGGTTGATAACGTTTGATATTTTCCATTTTTGATTTACCTTGGAGTTCGGTAATTTTGTTTTACGTTTATACTGGTAAAAAAATGACGAGGAAGTTCATTACCTTGATTCTGTGATTGCTTATGTGTTTCTTATTGATTCTATTTTCAAATAAATATAACAGATAACATGTCAGAAACATACTCTTACGTCTTTTATTCATATGCTGGTATGTTTTTCGACAAACAATAGTAATGTTAGGTAGGCAAACTAATCAGAGAAAGGTACTCCAATGAATCTTCCTATCTCAAGCTAATAAAGTATTCGTAAATTACATATTATTAGCTGTTTCTTCATATTGTACTTTTAAAATATGGCACTTGATTGTATCCAAATACTACAGATTCTATAGTCTGTTCTTATCCAATACACGTACACTCCATATACCTCGTTAGAGCTATTGCGATTGATGTATAAAATAATGCTTTCTTATTTAAAAATAAATCTAATGCTTTACCCAATTGAATGTCTTATTACTGGTAATCGATTGATTTTTTTTTGTTTTAAATATAAAAATGAGGAAATATAGTATGATAGTCTATCCACGAAAGACAAAATGACGAGGACAAAAACAGCTAGAGGTCAACATACGGCCATCAACAAAAAGTAAAATAACAAAAATACCGAACTCCGAGGAATTTTAAACGGAAAATCCCTAAGCAAATGGTAAAATCAAAAGCTCGAACACATCAAACGAATGGATAACAAATGTCATATTCCTGATTTGGTACAAGAATTTTCTTATGTTGAAAATGGTGGATTAAACCTTTTTTTATAGCTAGCTAAACCTCTCACTTGTATGTCAGTCGCATAAAATTCCTTTATTATTGACAACGATGTGTAAACAAAACAAACAGACATAATAGGTAAAGATGTCAAAAATTGGGGTACAGCAGTCAACATTGTGTTATAATCTTAATCAATACAAAAACAAGCAAATATGTCAAATAAAGGCAACAGTATTATACCGGTTTTCAAAAGTCATAAATCGATTGAGAGAAAACAAATCCGGGTTACAAACTACAAACGGGAAACACATCAACCATAAGAGGAAAACAAAGGAACAACAGGAACACTGAATTGCAACAAAAAACAAACGCCAACATACAAAGAAACGAACTATTTGATAACAACTGCCGTATTCCTGACTTGGTACAGGACATTTTAAGAAAAAACAAAAAGACAAACAAAAAGGCATATACTAGTAGACATAGCACATTAGCAAAAACGAAAGATGAGAATACAAAAAAATACCATAGCAAAACAACAAAATGACATTATGTACAAGTACCGAACCACGTCAAATGAATCACTACAAAAACATGAAAATATGTCAACAAAGACAAAAACAAAAAGGCATATAGACAAAGCACATTAGAAAAACGAAAGTCAAGAATACAAAAATTTACCATAGCACAACAACACAATGACGGGATTTACAAGTGCCGAGCCACGCCAAATGGATACTGCCAAAAATAGGCTAAACAGTAAAAGTAATAAATTACAAAGACAAATAAAAGAATACTATAACACGTTTGAACTTTTTTAGAAAAGGGACGAGACAAAGAGCAAAATACATACCTTCTAGATAAGTATAAAAGATACTTCTAACTTTTAACATTTAATCATTATTGTTTTAATTCATTATCAGCAAACATCTTTGTTTAAAATAACCACATATTGATTTTGTTTTAAGGGCTACAGGAAGATGTACAGACGCACCGTCGCAAGAGGTTGAGGCCGTTGATCCCCCTAAAAGAAACCCAGAGATCAGTATATGAGAGCAATAGAATAAAATCATTACATACACAAAATTTGATGGGGTCAAGTCGGTTAATTATTTGGAGTTGAATTGATTTAACATCGTTTAAGTTAATACATTTTTTTATATATTTATATAGATTCAAATGAAACTTTTTTTTTCTGTACGTTTCTTCACCGGAAAAATTATCAAAATATATACGGCCAATTTCACCTAATTCTGTCTCACTTCAGAGCAATTTTCAAAAAATCTTCCATTCTTTACTTAAATTTACACCATAACTACTTTATTTGTGTGATTTGAATTTTAAACAACATTATGACGATGTTGAAATGTCTAATTATGTTTTTGAGCATTAACGTAAAAATTTATACGAATGATATTCTTAATCAAAATCAAAATTTTATCGGAAATAAATTGTCAGATCATTATTGTGTATTAATTCAACACTTTGATATTTAATTTCAGTACGCTTTTGCAACTATCGGATTGAATACTGCCAGTATAAGAAAGTTAAGGGAAATTGGCCCTACCTTCTAAAATAACTTTTTGACGTCAATAACCATAAAGGTTGCACAGTAGTATTTACGTTGCACTATCATTATCACAATGGCATATGAAATACAACCATGCAACCCTTAAAGTGGCTAGCTGAACCTGTTTAAGAACAGACAGCCTTTGAAATATGAATAACTTTGATAATATGTAAGTCAGTTGTATATACAACATGTAATTACAATTTTATTGAGCGAATCATTTCCATTGAATTCCAATCTAGCTGGTTAAATTTATTTTATCAATTTCTTGTATAGTATGCAAAACAATAAAGCATGTGAGCAATTCATAGATTTAAATTTGGAGCACCGACAATCTTAAGATATTAGAACAAAAATAAAAAGTACAAAACTTATAAAGTTATATTAGTCAAATAAATGGCCAATGATAGACAATTTACTCTTTTACAAGTCAAATGTATGTTCCTTTACTTCTACCAAATTATAGCTGTTTCACAAACCGCTTCTATGTAGAAGAATTATTTTATATTGTATTCAATGTTGTTAACTATTGGTTTGTTTACCATTAATTCCCAGGAACTTCTCTCATACTTCATTTGATAGAGAAACCACTTGGAAAGTTCAGAAATATAAATACAGTCCGATGATCAAACTATTCAAAGGTGTAGAACAAAATTTTAGTATCACCAAAGAAAAAAATAATTATAGGATTTAGTAGTTTTTTCATGGTTTATTATGTATGCAGTTTTTTTTTAGTTTTTTTTTTTAAGTGTTTTAGAAAAGCAAAATCTCATTGAAATTGTCAACCTTCGGTGTCAACTGCAATAACTATTGTTTGATATGATTTCATCAAACAGTGTCTAACCAGGATTCCAGGTTCCATTTACAGAAAATGAAAACTAAAGAAACATTTTTCTACTTGCAGAAAAGTGTAATGTGTTAGCTATTATCTCAGATGAAACAATTGTATGTGTTCATAAAACATATAACCTAATGAAGTACTTGTACCAGTTATCATATCAGTCACATATCATTTACCTCATTAAACAGAAACTCAATCAAAAAAAAAAGATTCTTTTCCTTGTTTTGGAAACAAGTCCTGAAACTGAAAGCGTAACATTTTTGAGAAGAAATTCGAAAAATTTAAAAATGAAAAAAGCACACTTGAAAATAATCCCGATTGTTAAACACAATCTCTTTTTCTTTTAATTGTATGATATTATATCAGTTCCTAACTTTTAGGCTACTTTGAGATAAGAGCTGTCGCAAATACCTGAAATGGAGTAGTCGTCTTTTTTACACCTAAGACAATTGTGGGAGCAAAAATTAGCTTTACTACTTTATAAAATACATTTCTCGTTATTTTTATTTTGCTTTGAGCTTAGTTTTTTTTTACTTATATACATTTTTATTTGTTTGATTCTTTTTGTATTGGTTTGTTGGGGCCAGGAGGGGCTTTCATTATCAATTTTGATGTCTCCATGTGCATTATTTCATATTTATGACTATTTAGGATATAACACATTATTCAAAATTATAAAATCTGAGATCAAGTTAATACATGTATATATATGTAGGACTCTGAACCGCGATGGTACTCCGAACCACGATGATCACGCTGAAGTGCCATGGTGGCATTGTGACGCTATCTTCTTGATAGCTACGCCGAAGTGCGATGGTGTTAACGCTGAAGTGCGATGGTCTAAACAAACTACATTTTCAATGCTCTTTATGTTAATGTAGATGTCAATTTGTATGTTAGAAGCAGTTTTCCGGGTTTTTAAGTTGATAAGGGGCTTATAAACGTTAAATACTACGAAAAACGGGGAGGATTGGTTGATAGGGGAAAGCTAACCTTTTGTAGCGATTTTTTTTTTCGATTTTACAAAAGGTTCCTTTTATGTACGATGGAGCGTGACATTCTCTTAATACATACGAGTCCGCAGACAGACTCTCCGTTATATATTATTACGGTAAACGAGGATCTCATGAGAGGAACAAAGTAAAGATAAAATGTTAATATAGAATTATGACCACATGTAGAAAATCAAAGAGGACGATTTCTCATTTAGTATGCAACTGTAATTAAGGACAGACATAGACAATAATGAATGTAGATTTATATACAAACTTTTTAAAAAATCTACATGTACTTCTCATAAAAATCTGAAGATTTTAAACTAGCCATCATGCGTCAGATAGACCATCGCACATCAGCGAACGGACCATCGCACTTCGGCGTAGACCATCGCACTTCAGCGTGACCATCGCACTTCAGCGTACCCATCGCACCTCCGAGTCCTACATATATATCCATAAAAATTTATAAACACATACATCATCATTTTCGTTTTTAAAAAAAAATGGGTTTTTTCAGTATTGATAATGTTAACTGTTTTTGTTTTTCTTATTCAGTATTGAAAAATGTTAACTTCGTTTATTGATTGTTCGGTGAGGTTTTATTGCAGGTCATTTCCTCTAAAAGACTAAAAATCGTTTTATGTTTATGAAAATTGTACGCTGCCTTCATATGTCTGTTTATACTTCTTAGTACATTTGATATATACGATTTTAATTCTTTTTATATTGGAACCAAAATTATCGGGAACATTTTCAATCTATAAAATCTGTTATTTTTGTTATGATTATTACCATTATAAATTACGAGAATTTCTATTGAAAACTAGATAGATAATAAATCTTGTAATTACATTACACTTGAAAATTAGGATTGGAATTCGAAATAATCTCTTGTAAATAATTTGTATTTTACTTTTTTTATATTTGCTAGTTCGTAAAAACAATTTTAATTTGTGGCTTATTTGCTGTTTATGTACATTTTATGATCAGCTCATTTTGTTTTAAAGCAAACAATGTTTACCTAATTTTAAAAATATATATCGTTTCGATTTGTTATTATGTTATAACCAAATAAAAATGTTCTTACGGCAAAATGTTCAATACTCTTTATATAAGGTGGTATGAAAAAAAATCAAAGCGTCACAAAAATTGTATTTCTCTATTTTGAGTATTCCTGTTATAATTCTTTACAAAACAAACTATAATTTAGAACCTCATCATACTGAAGAATATCATTTTTGTCAATAATTCATTGTAGTCAATATTATATATTAAAAAAATAACGAATTATGTTATAACCAAACGCATGATTTTTAATTTCAAATCTAAGAATATGTAAACAAAATATTCCTAAAAATTTCGGAAACTATTTCGTTGATTGAAATTTGGTGTTATTTTTGTACAACAAATTAAATTTTACATACAGAAAAAAAATACACTGATGTATATACAAAATTAAATCAAGTTTAAGATTTTAATTTTTAAAACTTAAAATGCAATATGTTACATTTCACCGGCTAGTCAACAAAAAAGCGTTTTCAATATGATTCATTTCCTTTTCATATTCCAAACACACATGAACAGAAACACATAGACTCTTACGATTCAATTAAAAAACTGTTAATGATATACAGTACAGTCAAATGCAGTTCCCAGTAAAAGTTTAAAGTTGATTTTTACAAATGCCTCTAAAATAACCTTTTATTTTTTTTTATGTTTTTGTTGAGTCTGCGAAGAAAATCTAGGAACCGAAACATAGCGATCTGCATTTCGTCGTCAAGTGCATCGTCAAAATTAAGGTCCAGTCTGTGATTTTTCATTCATCAAAAACTTTGTCAAACATTTATGAATTCTATTAAACTTGTACTAAAGTGTTTTTAATGATCCATAGACAGTATCCAGAACAAAATTTATTTAGAAAAAAAATCGTATTTTACTGATTAATGGACTCATTTTTTGGCAAAAATTTTTAGATACAGTTTGGGGTAAAACAAATTCATACATTGATTAGTTTTCAAACCTTCATAGAATATACGAAACTTTTGATAGAATTATTTTATGATTTAGAGATAATATGTAATCAAAATATCATACTATTTTTATTTTTCTGTATATACTGATAGATAAACATTTTTGTGGTTAACATTAACATACAGCCAGGAATTAAATATTTTAAACATTAATAACTTTGTTAACCCACCTTTGAATTATTTAAAACAGTTTGATTTTAATCTATTTTTGCGTATTTTACTGATAAATGGTTTTAGTTTTTGGCAGTCAGTATAACACTTTCATACTGACAGCAGCAATATCTGGCAAGGGATAGGGTTTCGCAGAACCCTTTAAAATGTTTTTAACAATTTTTAATGTAAGCTTTAATATTTCATCGCTATGATTTACTTCATATATTTTGTATCATTTTATGCATCAAGGTTTTTTGTTTTAAGAAAAGGCGTTGGGACAGAAAAACTCAAAATTGAATGTGTATCTTTTAAATTTTGCTATCGCCTATATTGGTCATGTAGAACTCTCTTTTTCTGAATTAGTATACTAATAAAGTTTTGTAAGGAATTTATCGAACTGTAAACTCGGCCAACGCTCACAAACTGAATACAATCCGAAGTATGTGTGTTAAGTTTGCGATTGAAAGACCGAGTTTATACTTCAATACACGCCGTAAAAATAACCATTAACATGTTTAATACTAAAATTTTAATGAAATGCACTAAACATTATGTCAAGATCCAAAATTTCCTCCACACTTACAGAACTTATTCAGCTGTGTAGGAATTCACATTCGTGACGTGAGACCCTGGTTATATAACATGAATAATTCTTTTAATAGCTTTGCCGCACGTTAATTAACAAAATTGACAAGACATAAATTTGGAATTATAAAACAAATTGCCTCGTGGCCAACAAACAATTTATTTCAGTTGTGTAAGGTATTCCGAGTTTTATCCATGAAGATTACAGTTGTTCTTGCATGCGCTCGATTATTCCGGTTAGCAACTGTACATTTTGGTTTCTTCATTTGACCTTAACAGAACCTCGGGAAACATTAATGATATTTGAAAGAGTGCAGTTGATAATTTACACATATTTATCAATTATTGTAATTTCAATATATTGTTTCCCCTTTTCAGGATATATATGGACCTAGTCAATTTACGTACACAAAGTTTTCGGTCATCCATAGGTCAATATATTTTGTCTTTTGAAGTCCGTTATATTTTTCTATTTTTTCTAAATAAAATTCTATTCATTAAAAAAATGATTAAGCATTAAAGACATTTTTGTTCATTTTATAACTTGCATCAACCTTAGTAATAATTCATAGTTAACTTTGTTATGTTTGTATTTTATTAACTCTATTGTTGAGTTGTTTTGTCCCAAACCTTTATTAGTCCTATTGTTTAAAACATATTGCATAGCTTTTGTTGACTTGGATACCTATGTATTCAGTGATGCATTCATTATTAGCTTAAACCAAACGTATTATACCAAGTTGTATTAAGGATGTTCGCTACTCTGTTTCAAAATAAAAAGCTTTTTTAAAAAACTGTAAAAGTTCCAATAGTTTATAAATAATAGAATTAAAAAAGTAAAAAGAAATGAAGGGCCCGTGTCCTTGTTTTCGAGATTGAAAATTGAATATTTTGGCGGGAATTGATTCTCTCTTGATTTTTGCATACATTTTACATTGGCAACTTGCTTCTTTCAAAAACTACATAAAAATAACAAAGATTTTATAAGATTTTCAAATATGACTTTTTAAAATATAAGTAATAAAATTAAGAAAAGAAACGTAGGGGTAAGCATACAAAATTTGTAATGGCACTACATGGATAAAACCAGAGGATATATCAGACAAAGAGTCAAAAACAAGAGGAGAAAACATCCTTAATCTTCAGAAAAACGTTAATGACAAAGGTTATGGTTTAGGCACCGTTATAATGGTTTGCGTTTTGTTCCGTTGAACTCATGTGGTTTTATTAATTTAAGGGGAGTCGATCCATTTTCACTCTGTATTGTCATTTAAGTGATTCTGAGAAATGTTGAAAATCGAGATAGGTTCTTTGAAAAAAAAATCACAAAAAAAACATATGTTTCCTTTCTTCATTTCGAGAAAAATAAGGTTCAAAATTGTAAATGCTTGTTAAATTGTTGATTTTTTTTTACTTTTAAGATTTATAAAATTGTATTTTTAGTTTATTACTAAAAATACAATTTATTTAACCAAACTTCATTTTTCTAAAAAAAAATGGGATTAGTAGTAGCGAAAATTAAAAAATACATGTTTAACTTAGCAGTATTTTTTCATTTCAAAACTTGAGTGGAATTTCGTATTTAGGCCAAAATAAGTTAAATTTGCCAACCTATATAGAGGAGTTGACAAGTTTTTTTATATTATAGCTTTTTGACATATTTACATTAATCGATTTTTGAAATGAATCTTTAAACAAATACGCGTAAACAGCATGCGTAACCGTGTGTGTTTTAGAGAATACTTTAATAATTGTCCTTAAAAAGTATCTTTCCTCTATTGTCACCTCAAATTTGCGGGAAATTCACTTTCCAGAGTTCAAAAAGTTTAAAGACATCTCCCGCCAAATTCTTAATGCAGAGAGAAATAAGTAAAGATGATTGTTGAAATAAATATTTCGTTTTGTCTGTTTTCTTTAAAAACCACAGAAACAAAACCAATGAAAACGAGACGTTGATTATCGAGTTGATAATTGTGTCGACTCCCTTTTTTACATTTGTACATTGTTTAAGCATGCAGATTTTTATTTTATTTTATGCTTTTTGTATTATGCTGTTATGAATTTTGCTTCATGCCAAATAAAAAATATTTTGCTATCTCGATTGCCTTTATTGTTTAAAATATTATTCAACAAACAAACAGAAAGGCAACAAAAAGAACACATTTGCTTACTTGTCTGTTGTAACCAGAAACCAAATTACCAACCATTTTTCAGGCTAATTGGTACCCCCTGAGGGAAACACTACTTGCATCTACTAGTATTTTTTTGACACTAAAAGGATAAGATGAGCCAAATTTGTCAGAAATAATGTTTTGAATGTTGCTTTCCTTAAAAACGTCATTCCATTCCCATCAGAGAAACACAAGTGGTCATAATGTCACTGTTGTTCAGTAGTTGTCGTTTGTTGGTGTGGTTCATACGGGTTTCTCGTTTCTCGTTTTTTATATAGATTAGACCGTTGGTTCTCCTGTTTGAATGGTTTTACACTAGTCATTTTGGGGGCTTTTATAGCTTGCTGTTCGGTGTGAGCAAAGGCTCCGTGTTGAAGGCCGTACTTTGACCTATAATTGATAACTTTTTACACATTGTGACTTGGATGGAGAGTTGTCTCATTGGCACTCATACCACATCTGCTTATTTCTATAGGGTAATTCTGATTCTGATTGTCAATTGTGACATCTCTTTTCTTCAGAAACCTCATATGTAAAACAGTATAAGAATAATTTATTGATCGTTTGTAAAACTTTTTATTTGTGTTGATTGGATGACAAGTAATGCGACAATTTTGTCACAAAGATCCCATTGTACCCTATTGTAAAACACATGTTTACCTTTATCTCTGAGAAACAGCACGTAGGTTAACCTAAACTGAACTAACTAACCTCAATGAAGAAATTAAAGTCTTTTATTGAAAATGATATTGGAGTAAACGGGCGGAAAAATTATTTTATATGATGTTTATTAAAAGAACTTATATAAAAATAAAAAGATGTGGTCTGATTACCAATGAGACAACCTCCAACAAAATCACATAGAAGTTAACAACTACAGGTCATCGTACGTTATTCAACAATGAGCAAAACCCATACCGCATTTAGTCGGCTATAAAAGGACCCGAAATGACAAATGTAAAATTATTCAAACGAGAAAACTAACGGTATGGTTTTAAATTTATGGTTTTGCGATTGTTTGTGCTGTATTTCTGTCACGTAGTGTTGTCATTTTAGCGATATTTTTTAAAAATTGCCATATAAGCGGGAGGTTTGGCTAGCCATAAAACCAGGTTCAACCCACCATTTTTCTTAAAATGTCCTGTACCAAGGCAGCAATATGGCAGTTGTTATCAAATAGTTCGTTTCTATGTATGTTGTCGTTTGTTTTTGTTGCACTTCCGTGTTTCTGTTGTTCCGTTGTTTTCTTCTTATAGTTGATGTGTTTCCCTCGGTTTTAGTTTGTAACCCGGATTTGTTTTTCCTCAATCGATTTATGACTTTTGAACAGCGGTATACTACTGTTGCCTTTATTTATGTGAAAAACAATGACCGAAAAATAAAGATAATATACAGCAACAAGCGACAACCACTGAATACTTTACCATTAATATTTCGACTTCTGTCATACAAACATACCTTCATTTCCGTGTTAAGAAAAACGTTAAGCTCTAACTACTTCATAGGAAGACTTCGGTGTATTGGGAAATATCATGTTCAAATGGTTGATAGATTTTGATAGGCTACCATGAGATTTTATGTTTAAGGCATGTCCTAGATAATTTTATAATAAATGTTATAAATTAAAGGACCACCTCGGTGATCTCGTGGTAGCGTGCTCGTTCCTTGAATGCGGGAGGTCGTGGGTTCTATCCCCACCAGGGTTAAACCAAAGACTTTAAAATTGATATATACAGCTTTCAGCTACGCATGCGGCATGAAGGAGTAAGAGCAAAGACTGGACGTCTCGGAATCAGAATATTGACGTTCCTGCGCACTGTAATGTTGTAAAATAGCACGTTAAAAATCTAGCTGAGTTAGTTGATCTAGTACAAAATTAAGGCAACAGTAGTTTACCAATGAACACATCTCATAAATCGATTAAGAAGACAAATCAAGGTAACATACAAAAAACAGAGAAATTGCAAGAACTCTAAAAGAAGACCGGGTGCTTCCACATGGTACGCATCTTCTGCTATGCACTCATCACCCGCCATGCGAATCCACAATCATCTGCATCTAAAGTTCTCTGTAATATATGTGATGTAAGCATTCACTTAAATGTAGGTTGTTGAGTGTCAGGACATAGCAATATAGTAATATTAGGATTTAAAAGTTATATAAAAAAACGTTGCAATTTTCATTTAATAATTGGTTTTCTATGAGAATGTTGAGTAAGAATTCTGTTTCATATCAGTACAAAACAAGTCGGCCAGTAGGGTTGCACAATTAGTACACATTGCAGTACCGTCTGGTTATTGAAATATCAATCCATGAAAGTCAAAAAATATGTTGTCGATGAACAGTCCAGCATTTTGATGAATTAGTGCTCGGTGTATTTGGGTTTTTTAAATTAGTGCGGTTTGTGAAGATTTTTCGTGACCCATTACAAGAAATTTATACGATTCCCTTTATCCTAGAAAACGCTCTGTATTATGAGATGAACATTCTTTTTTTAATTGAGCATGGAGAATAGTGGTGTAAAGCGTAAACAAATTAAATATTTTATATCATGCAAAATTGTGATTGTGAATAACGATTTTGCAGCAGATCTTTTGAATTTTCAGAATCTACATCTGATTGACACCGCTGGTTGAAAATTATCACAATATTTCAAAAGAAATATTTTACTGTAGAAATAATGGTGGTAAGAACTTAAGAAAGATGTTAATTCAAACATCTTGACAACCCGGCTATATCCAGTATATAGATGGAATTTTCATTGTGCTTTTTATGTTAATACCAATGAACAGTAGGACGGATTTGTGATGTTCTTAAACCTCCCTTTTCGCGAATGATGATGGGGTATATGTGTGATTTCGAGTTTTTTAGTTTGACATTCCAAATAAAGATGTTTTTCATATGAAAAACAATATTGTTAGAGGCTTGTCTGCTAAAACTACAACATAATAGTCGTGGAAAGAGGATAAAGCATCCACAACCTCGGGTTTCTTGAAAGGGTAAGAAGCCAGTGTGCTCATTCTACGTCGTAGTTTTAAAATGCGTTTCTGAATGCATGACCGAACAGCTTTGATCCATTCAGGTAAATCTGGCGTGCACTTTGTCCATGTTCTGGCATAGAACTTTACAGTGTGCATCAGTTAACTGAATTACTTCTTCCAGTTTATGGACGTGGAAATCGACATTTCGGGTTTTTGGCTAACAACTCTCTTATTTGTTAGTTGTTTACGATACCAAGGTCTCCAGTAATAACATGACCAGCGTGACTTTATTTGTTTATAGACAATGAACCAAATCAATCGGTAAGTTTGGATTAACATCCTAAAGGTTAAAGGTCTCTAATACTTTCATATGAAGTTATATGAAATGACACGGATAGTCTTTATAGTCAGGATAGTCAGGATCTGCTTACCCTTCCGGAGCACCTGAGATCACCCCCAGTTTTTGGTGGGGTTCGTGTTGCTTAGTCTTTAGTTTTCTATGTTGTGTCATCTGTACTATTATTTGTCTGTTTGTCTTTTTATTTTTGGCCATGACGTTGTCAGTTTGTTTTCGATCTATGAGTTTGACTGTCCCTCTGGTATCTTTCGTCCCTCTTTTTCTTTAAATAGTATTGTTTTCTGCACAGATTTTTGGTGGTAAATATGACTAACGTTGATAGCTTCTAAACCATTTGTAGCAGATTCTGTATTAAAAACTAGAAGAAAAAACCAATCTTTACTGATCAGAATTTAGATTAATAGCGGCCTATATAAATAAACAATATAAAATAAGTGTTTTGGGCCTCTTTATATAGTGGGTTGAACTTTGATAATGATATGGAACACAGTTAAGTTGGAATATATTGAACTCACAACGCTTTTTTTTAACAGAAGATAACAAAACATCCGTAGACACGGTGTGAACTGCAAGTGGTGTATATTTTTTTTCGATGACCGTGTCTCCTATTGTGTCGAACAGAACAAGCAGAAGTATTAAATATTCTAATTTGTTAATATCACTACACTTAGAAATAGACAAAATACCTTCACTATCAATGGTGTCGCTGTAACCATAAGGAATAGCTGTTCCAAATTCTGGAATCGAGAAATTTTCTGCTTGTAAGCGTTACTGTGTACTCAGTATGGGGTCATTTGTTAAATGATACATTTCTCTATAAACCTGACTTTCATAAAACAATCGAGTGGTCAGCTGGCTGGTTGAAGTGTTTATAGAGAAATTTAATGTTATCAGGATCAGTATTGTTAAACCGTTGATCATTCGTTCTTTCGTTAAGTCTTTGCCGTGTTTCACAGATATAGATCAGTCCATAAAGAGTTATTGCGATACCCTATACAACATTAGAAGCAGCACAATACAGATCCTCGTGACTACGTGCATTGTAACATTTGTTGGTCAAGTTAAATTGGAAACAGGTATCAGTAATGAGTAGACCACAGGTTTTACATTTTCTTAAATTATGTTTAGAAATGAAAAAAATGTTGCCATTGAAATATGATATATCTGAAAGTTGTTCAAATACAGGTTCTAGTTTTGTAGTACAAAGAAGAATCTAAAGACTGAATACAGGTCGTTTTAAGAAAGTCGTTTAAGACGATTCTAGGGACACCTGTATCATTCAGAATTGTTGTGCCCTTGACAAGATCCGATTGATACCTTTTTATCCTGGGCAACGTGTCATCCAGTTTATTGGTTCTTTTTCTACAATTCACCATGCAGTTAAGCTACCGGGGCTGGAAGAATTATCAAGGACAGTACTGCCACCAGCAAACATTCCGATCTGGTAGTGATAAATTAAAATAACAACGTAGGGTATCACATTAACATGTTTTCGTCCATCATCATCCTCCTCCTTCTCGTCGTCATCATCATCGTCATCGTCGTCATCATCATCGTCATCATCATCATCGTCGTCGTCGTCATCGTCGTCGTCATCGTCATCGCCATCATCATCGTCACCATCATCATCATCATCAGCAGCAGCAGCAGCAGCAGCAGCAGCAGCAGCAGCAGCAGCAGCAGTAAATCAGTTGCAGTACTAACAATCAACATTTAAGATTCCGTATTTATCACTTGGATCCGCGATCAAACACAAAGACAATCTGAAAACTAAAGTTATTTCTTTCTTATTAGTTTGACAAAAAGAGGTGAGATAGAATTAAAACTCACTAGTCAAAAAGAGACCTGCAAAATCATGGCAATACACGAAAAAAAGAAGAAAAGACATAAAAACTGTTTACAAAACTACGTAAAAACAAAAGACTACAGAACAAGAACAAGAACCCCACTAAAATTGAAGTGATAAAAAGAGCAAGCAAATCCTGTTCCACATGGTCTTCCGTCTTGTTGTTCGTTGTAAGTAAAAATTCGGAAAGCCTCATTTGATGATGTCACAATCGAGGAAAGAGGAAGGCATTGTGACGACAGTTGGAACATATCCGAGGTCATCTGTGATACTGATATTCTATAACGACAACATCCTGATGATGGCACCAGTAAAACTTCCTGGATTCAATAGTTTCCTAGTAAACATCAATGCATTTGGATTAGCTCACTATATGGTTTATCGATATTTGGTTTTATTTTCAGATCGATCCGAATTAAGAAGTACCTCTGGCTATAGTGCGAGTGTCCAGTTTTACAGATGTCACAGTGGACTGGACATACACCAAATTTCATGTTTATGGCAAATATCAGACAGTGACTTGGTACCACTTTTATTAACTGTAAATAGATATTTATTTCAACATATACAAATCTTTCAACAAATTCTGAAAACAATTACATTCATTCATAACCTAAATATGATACCTCAACTAAATAGAGACCAAGCACTGACGGACTAATAAATTCGTCAAAGCACTACAAAATTACGCTGTGAATTAATAATGCAAAAAAGACAATTTATAACTGTAGTTCAGTAATTTTGAACTTTTTTAGTGAACTTTGTAAAAAGTACGGAAAAGCCGTATCGAATCTTACTATAGATTTTGACGATAAAACGATCATAATATTTCCACCATACCTGTAAATATTGTGTCAGCGTTAACGCAGTCATCAGTCTCGGTCAAACGTCATAATGAGTATGATGAAACAGAAAATGGAATGAATGAAATAAATGAACTGATGAATGACTAATCAAACATTTTAATTATAAATATAAATACGACGGTGGCACAGATGACTAGACAAATATACTAGCCATGTTCAGTTTCTGATTTCTCAGAAGGCTCAACGGAAACATATTAATGCTGCCATACATGTGAACAAAGATGAATTTTTATCAATGAAAGACATAAAAAACGAACTGCCATGCAATATATCCGACAAGTGAGGATAAGCTCATGCATTTGATTTCAGTGAATTCAACAGGGTTAATAGGGAAATTACGTGCCATTATTGTCAGGATGGTTTGCAGCCAAATCAAACCAAAAGGAAAAATCTGTTTAAGGCATCCCAATCATTTTAAATAAACGATTTTTATCAAGTAGTTAAAGAGAAAACATTTTAAATTTCCAATCATAACCAAAAATTGCAATGTGCAGCATGTTTTTTTTTAGTTGACAATTTTGTAGAAAAAAAATTATGATGCAAATGTGATTTCCCATAGGTTTCAATTGAATCTATGTGGCATCAGTGCCGCCATGCATGTCATCCAATTAGTGCTAAATAAGGATTCTCGTAGACGGTGTGAAAAAAATAATTCCTTTGAATGTTTGGCTTTGTAGTTAAAGGGAATAATTATGTTCAGAACTTGGCCAGTCATAATGAAGAATTGTAGCGAAATGATTTAATTTACAAAACGACCTTACTTACATTATTCCTTCAAAGTTTGGTTCATATAGCTATGCATTTGCAGAGAAAAAACTTTAACATGTATTCCATAGGATTCATTGTAATTCATTGAATCAAAGTTACACCAATGGTACCACAGTACGAAACAAAGATTCAGTAAAAGGAGTTACTAATGCATCATTCCTTTGATGTTAAAAAATGGTGTTGCCACGTAGCAATTTCCTCTAAATATCAATGGGAGCCTTTGCATCTGTAACGTACCAGGCATCAAACATAATACTGTGAGTACCTTATTGATAGAGAATCCAAAGAGCTGTGAAGCAGACAAGTTATTATCAGATCATTTCTTCTTTTTTATATTTACTTATCTACACTATATATATGTCGCAAAAAACCTGGACAAACGCAAACTTAAAAACTATGTATCCCTACTTCTATTCAATAAATATGGCTATCAATTCGATTAATGTTGCAAATAAATGTAATAAGGCCGTATTTGGAACTTACAACACAATATATATTTAGTAAATAAGCGTACTGACGTTCAGAAGGTTAAAAATAGGGGATGATTGGTATTCTGTATGTACCTGTCCCAAATCAGGAGCATGTAATTCAGTGGTTGTCGTCAGTTGCTGTCTGTCCTATTTGTTATTTACATAAATCAGGTCTTAAGTTTTCTTGTTTGAATTGTTTTACACTGTGCCATTCGGTCGGTGTCTGTTATATCTTGGTTGCTGCCTATCATATTTGTTATTTACATAAATCAGGTCTTTAGTTTTCTCGTTTGAACTGTTTTACACTGTGCCATTCGGTCGGTGTCTGTTATATCTTGGTTGCTGCCTATCATATTTGTTTTTCTTTTATTGTTTTGTCATACAGGACCTGTTTTTAAAGAGACAGTAAAGTAAGCAACATGTGCGAGGAGACCCTACATAAGAAGAATAGAATAGAAGTGCTCTTGCCTACATCACCAAGAATCAAACATCACCACTGTTGCCATGTTTGTCACCCAATCAGCACTAAATAAGAATTATCTGTAAAGGGTTTTCTTACAATTTTTATACAATGATTGACCTTAAACTTTTAGGAAAAAATTTGAAAACTCAACGATTAGAGCTGATAATTGTCTGACTCCCCATATTTTCCTTTTAACTCAAATGAAAGTAGGTCATTTTAAAAAGGACCTTGCAAATAAATATCAATACCAAATAATTATTAAGCAAACTTATATAATATGGTTTGCCCTTAGGATTAATTAGGTACAAGAGATCAGAATAGCTTTACCCTCTTATGCATTTAAATACCAGGGTGTGAGTCAGTCCTAAAAAGCTAATTAAGGCATAAGAGCAATCTTAGACTATTAGTAATATTGCCCATGGCCAGACAGGGCTTTTATATTCAAAGGGGAAAGACAATTAGATTCTAATCCACTGAATCCACAATACCACAAAACAGGAACAAAATAAAATGCAGACAAACAGTTAATCGTTACTGAAATGTACCTCTATATATAAGTGTCGCTCACCTAGGTTTGTGTTTATCTTCAAAAATGGACACTTTCCAACATTGTAGACATAAATATAATTCATGACTAAAATCTCTTTTTTGTTGATCTTGTTTTGCTGATCATTTCTTTTATAAACAGTTTCCCTCAATCTTTTATAGTATTTTGCCCAAAAACACAAAGTGTAACAAAAGTGCACACACTGAAATGTCTCACCTGTTTTACTGACCTTTGATTTTATGTTGAAAGTCTTAAAGATAAAGGTTTAACTAAAAGCATCACAGAAACTAAGGTCAGATAAATGATGTCAGACAGACATATACCCCTTACATTTTTTATACACAAAATATAGTTGACCTATTGCTTATGATAATTGAAAAACAGACCAAAAACAAAAACTTAACATTGACCAATGAACCATGAAAATGAGGTCAAGGTCAGATGATACCTGCTAGATAGACATGTTGACCTGTTGATTATATCACTTGAAAAACAGACCAAAGCACAAAAACTTAACATTGACCAATGAACCATGAAAATGAGGTCAAGGTCAGATGAAACCTGCCAGACTGACATGTACCTATTACAGTTATTCCATACACCAAATATAGTTCACCTACTGCTTATAGTATTTGAGAAATGGACCTAATCACGTAACTTAAACCTTGATCAATAAAAACTTCCCAATTGGCTGATGACACAACCCTCTTTCCTAGTTCTAAAAATGAAATTTGCCTAGCATTGAACCTAATAGAAATATTTGGAACACTTTCCGGTTTAAAACTAAATAAATCAAAAACAGAAGGTATATGGTTGGGTAGATTTAAACATTGTAATGAAAAAACTGAAAATATACACTGGAGTAAAGAACCAATTAAAAGTTTAGGTCCCTACTTTGGATTAGATAAAGACAAATGTGACAAATTAAATATTGAAAAAATAATGAAACAGTCAACAAAATTAATACGTGATTGGGAAAATAGAAATTTTACAATGATAAGACAAATAACAGTTGTTAAGTCACTTATTTTACCCAAATCTTACTTTTTTTAGCTTCGGTCGTTTCCATACCCCAAATCTACATAAAAGATTTCAAAAAACTTATATACAATTTTATATGGAACAATAAACAAGAAAAGGTAAAACGTTCAACACTTACTAAAGATCACAATGGGTTCCAATAACAGCAAAACAGCATATTGATTTGGCTTATAACTGATAACAAAGAATTGAAAAGGGATAAAAACAGATAACAGTAAATGAATAATTAAAATCAGTCGGGTCCAGGACAAATCCAGTAAATATCTTTTATAATTTTACCTAAAAAAAAACTTTATGGATTGCGCTCCCCCCCCCCCCCCTCTCCTAACCTAAAATCCTGGATCCGCCCCTGGAATTGGTTTACTCAATGTATGATAATATTTTTTTGTTATGGAATACTTTTTTCAGCACTTATTTTTGTACTTTTAAAGAAGCTCACACATGCTTGTAATTTAAATAGTGAATGTATTCTTAGAAAACATCAAAGAGCTGAGTCTGTGTTCCTTATTATATAAAAGGTGTTTAGGTTAACTGGTCGTATGGAACTAGGACTTAATTGCCATCCTCATCAGGTATTTTTGGCCATATGTTTTCCTTTTTGTCGAGTCTGCGACTTTTGTCGCAAAAGCGAGACATAGTGATCACACATTTTGTCGGCGGCGTCGTCGTCAGGGTCATCCACACATATTCACTCTGTGGTTAATGTTTTTAAAATTTGAATAACTTTCTTAAAATATCCTGGATTTTTACCAAACTTGTACCAAAGCTTGATATGACCAAAAGCTTGTATCTAGAAGGAAATTTTGTAAAAATTTATTTCTTGTATTTCCATATTTTACTTATTGTATAAATGGACTTTAATAAGTTTTTCTTTCAGTTAACATTAAATACAGTCTGCAGTTAAAGTTTTTAAAACATTTATTAGATTCATAAACCATCCTGGATTTTTACCAAACTTGGGCAGAAGCTTCTTACAATCAAAAGATAGTATCTAGAGGAAATTTGTATGCCCCCGCCGTAGCGGAGGGGGCATTAAGTTTTACCCCTTGTCCGTCTGTACATACGTCCGTCCGTCCGTACGTCCGTACGTCCCAAAGTTGGTTTCCGTTCTCTAACTTCAGTTTGCCTCAACCAAATGCTATAAAACTTATACACAATGCTTATTACCACAAAATACAATTAAGTATGAATTTTGGGGGCGTCACTTTAACCGTTCTAGAGTTATTCCCCTTTACAAATGAAAAAAATGCTGAATTTTCTAGTTTCCGTTCTCTAACTTTAGTTTGCCTCAACCAAATGCAATGAAACTTATACACAATGCTTATTACCACAAAATACAGATCGAAGTTTGAATATTGGGGGCGTCACTTTAACCGTTCTAGAGTTAACTTATGCCCCTTCACAAATGGAAAAATTGCTGAATTTTTTATTTCCGTTCTTTAACTTTAGTTTGCCTCAACCAAATGCTATGAAACTTGTACACAATGCTTTTTACCACAAAATACAGATCACGTTTGAATTTTGGGGTTGTCACTAAATTTTCTAGAGTTATGCCCCTTTACAAATGGAAAAATTGCTGAATTTTTCGTTTCCGTTCGTCGAGTAAATTAAGTTTGCATCAACCAAATTTTATAAAACTTGTACACAATACGTATTACCACAAAACTCAGATCAAGTACACATTTGGGTAGGGTCACTTTTACTGTTCTTCAGTTATGTCCCCTTATAACTGTATATGATATGCAAGCGGGAGCATCATCTGTGTCCCATGGACACATTCCCCATTTATTTAATTACTTTTTACCCATTTTGTTGAGCCTGCAACTTACATCAAAAGTAGGCGAGACACTAGTACTGGGTTCTGTGGAACCCTTAGGAATTTTTATACGACCGCAAAAAATTTTGCGGTCGTATATTGGTATGACATTGGCGTCGTCGTCCGAAGACACATTGGTTTTTGCACAATAACTTTAGTTTAAGTGAATGGATCTCTATGAAATTTTACCATAAGGTTCAATACCACAAAAGGAAGGTTGGGATTGATTTTGATGGGTTATGGTACCAACAGTCAAGGAATTAGGGGCTAAAAAGGGGCCAAAAATAAGCATTTTTCTAGTTTTCAGACAATAACTTGTGGAACTGTGTATGGATCTCTCTGAAATTATACCACACGTTTCCATACCACAAAGGGATGGTTAGGATTTGCTTTGGGGGTTATGGCTCAAACCGTTTAGGAATTAGGGACAAAAAAGGAGGAAAAACAAGGGTGTCCTGGTTAATGGACAAATACTTTAGTACAAAACATAATTTAAAGCAGTGTAAGGGAGGTAATTCAAATACATCATTTGAATTACCTCCGTTACACTGCTTTTAAATTATGTATAAAGTAATGGTTAATGAACAATTAAGACAATTTAAAAGCAGTGTAAGATAGGTAATCCAAATACAACGTTTTGATTACCTCCCTTACACTGCTTTTAAATTATGTTTAAATAAATGCATATTTATAAAGGAAGACCAGTAAAATGTTGCATCTTTTTTTTTTACAAAAAAATCGATATGAAAGATTTGACACCATATTTTAAATTTTATTATAAAATAGATTAAGTTAGCACTATGGTGAATATAAATGGGTAATTATGGTTGCAAACTCAAAAAAAAATTTTGTTTTGGGGGGGGGTTAATACGCAACAGCATAGTGTATTGCAGAAAATTAAAAAATTGAAAATAAGTTCAAATCATATAACCAATTCTAAGTTCTTTGACTACAGCTATTCTGTGTCAGAAACCTTTTATGTGTCAAATATTTAATTACAATCCAAATTCAGACCTGTATCAAGCGTGAATATTGCGTCCATTTTTGCCCCAACTGTTTAGGGTTAGACCTCTGCAGTTGTATCCAGCTGCGCTCGGCAAGGCAATTTATTGTAATATTTTAAAAGAATTGTTCGAATTTAATATGCACATACAGGGAAACAAGGATCGTTATCCCTATACGTAAAAATCAAGATAATTCTAAATACATGTTCATAGAAAAAGGAATTTATTACAAAGGATAATAATAATATATACTGTATTATAAATGGTCCTGGACCCAACTAATATTAAAATGTTTATGTGATGTTCTGTGATTAAATATAAGAAGATGTGGTATGAGTGCCAATGAGACAACTCTCCATCCAAGTCACAATTTGTAAAAGTAAACCATTAATATAGGTCAAAGTACGGTCTTCAACACGGAGCCTTGGCTCACACCGAACAGCAAGCCATAAAGGGCCCCAAAAAATGACTAGTGTTCTGTTAACCCATTCAAATGTCCATATGTTAATTGAATTCTTCTCAGAATACAGAACCACCATGTTACTAGTGGAAAGATCCCAATTCAATTTCTACTGAAGATTGGCTGTCAAAATGCTAACATTCCAATTTTCAATAACAGTTAACAGCAAATACAATCTCACAATAACAGATAACAAAAAAACTAATAGTCCAATAACAGCTAAGTTAAACAAGGAATAAGAAAATAACAGCTAACAGCAAATATATTTTCAGAATAACAGATAACAAAGAATTAAATTGCCCCAAAACAGCATAACAGTTAAACCCCTTGCCCCCCCTCATTGATAATTTATTAATTCTTAAATGCATTACAAATTTCATGGGTCAAACGATTAACTGCAAAGGAATTTGCTAATTGGAAAGTCATTCCAACATATTATTTCAACAAATTTGGTAAAAACAACCTTATATTTCATATGATGCCAGATAACATAAACTCAATACCTAATTTAAGTAATACACTACCCTCATTTTACTTGAACATATTAAAGAGCTGGTACAAAGCAAATAATACACCATCAAGTATCACACCAATCACAAACTTTAAAAATATTAGGCAGCAAATGTTGTGGGGTAATAAAAATATAAAATTTAAAGGAAAATGTTTAGTTTACCTTAATTGGACAAAAGATGGTATTATTTTCATCAACGATATCATTGATCATAAAGGACATATTTCACAAAAAGTTATATTGGAGAAATTAACCTCAAAACCTAATTGGATCTCAGAACTTTCAAAATTGAAAAACTAAATTCCAAAACAATGGCTTAATACATTAAAATCTGACAAATCTTTGAAAACTTTTGTAAAAACAAATTTAAACTTGTCGCAGTATGCGAGACAAAAATCGTCATTTAAGGGCAATAACTCATATATGAAGACAACTGACCCATTTTGCAGTTCCTGTCTTGCTTATCATTTTCTGCTTTCAAAGTCTCTTTCTATCTATCATAGTTTTCAGAGTTATAGGCAAAAACACAAAAATAGGGTAAACATTGTCATTTAAGGGCACTACCTCCTTTAATGAGCAGACAAATAATTTCAGCAATATCGACTTATATGTAGATCTTGCCTTGTGAATCATTTTTGCTGTTAAAAGTTTCTCTCTATCTATTATAGTTTTAAAGATAATAGGCAAAAACACAAAACAATTGGTAAAACTCGTCACTAAAGGGCAATAACTCAAATATGGAGTCAACTGACTATTACAGCCATGTTGACTATTGTAAATCTTGTCTTGCTGATCATTTTTGCTATTTAAGGTTTCTATATATCTATTACAGATTATCATTTACAAGAAAATTGGCAAAAATATAAACAATTAGTAAAAATCATTATTATAGAGAAATAACATCAATAAGGAGTTCACTGATAATTTTGGCTATGTTAACTAATTTGTAGATCTTGTCTGACTTATCATTTTGCTTTTCAAAGTTTCTGTCCATCTATGTTGATCAATTAATGAAAACAGATACTTATTCGATATAATAAGAATAAATGTATAAAAAGCATAAATATACAGGCTGCTCTTTAATCAGATCGGGAAGTTTTAAAGGAATTTAAAATGCAACAAAAATTGTATTAAAATATTATAATATAATGGCCCCCCGAGTGTAAAACTATCTCAGTAGTGGCATTGTTACTAACATGATTCATAACATATCCTTTCTAAAATTCTCAGTTTATAAATAAAAAAATAATTAACAAACTAAGATTCCAACACCCTCAGACAAAGTTTATCTTAGATGGACATGGCTATTCATTTTTTTTATTCCTTTAAGTGGTAGGGCTCCTCAAGTTTTTATACATGCTTGCTTTTCAAATTTCTTACTTTGAGCGTTCCTGATTAAGGTAAACCCAGAAAGCAGATCAGACACACAAAGTTGATGAAGTGTTATTTTCATTTACATGGCAGCTTCTTTGAGACAAACAAAAAAAACAATAAGCAATTATATTTATAAAACTCATATCTTCAATAATAATTCATATATCACACAGTTCTAAAACAAAATTGTTACAATAAACAAATATTGAATTAACTGTTAATTAATACCAGTCGCCCTCATCTTGGTTTTCATATCTCTCCTTCCTTATCATATTCCTCCTGAAAAAAACATAAATCACAATTATTTCCATGAGAATACTAATTACAATTATTTCCATGAGAATACTAATTACAATTATTTCCATGAGAATACTAATTGCTAAGTATTCCTATTATTTTGACATTGGCATGAATTATTGGATACAATTTAGTCAACAAGCATGGCTTTAAAAAAATAATTTCATCACTGTAACTTTAACTCATACTCCTTAAGGCAAACTTTACCTTTTTGTTTCTGGGTTTACCATATAAATGTATATTTTTCATTTTATTATTTGTTGGGAGGGCTAGGTGAATGGGGCTGTGGTTTTCAAAACTCTTGATGAGATTTCTTGATAGAGGTCAATTCAGTTAATCACTCTATATATGCTTAATTCAATATCTGAGACTTTAAAATTAAGCTAACAGCTTCTTTTTTGTTTGTCTATATGTGGATTTGGCTTTTATAACTGTTTAGTCATGACAATATTTGATGAACTTAATCAATAAAAACAATGCAATATAACATTGAAGCTTAGAATCTTTCATGTGTTCCTAAACTTATACTGTCAGCAATACTTAATGAGAAAAGACTTTCAATGCTATATACTAGTTATCAGTTTTGATTTTGAATGAATAACATAACTCTAAAGTTTCTGTCTTATTTGTCTTTCATCTAACATCTGTTCTCATATTGAAACTACTTAAAGGAAAGCAGCATTTTGACATGAATACCGACTCTATTTTGTTATTAACATATTGTCAGTGGCGGATCAGGGGGGGGGGGGGGGGGGGGGGGTTTGGACGATCAATGCATTTGAATGGGAACATATAGTTGGAACCCCCCCTTTTTATAAATGGTTGGATCCGCCCCTGATTGTCCCTTGAAATCCAAACTATGCCTGCTTTTCATTATTAAAAAATATTCAATTGTTCCTTTAATGAATATAAAGATAGTTTTTCCAAAGTCTGCATGCAACCAAAACAAAACTTTTTACTCTGTTGATCACTAAAATTTGTGAATATTCTATTCCAATGAAATGAACAAAATGAGTATCCCACAAATCCAAAGTAACTGAAATGAGATTAAATGTGGCAATAAAACCTTTACATAATAATCTAAGCAATCATATTGTTTTCATATATATAAAATACATGTTTGACTGATTTAAGTAAATAAAAAGCAAGCATCTAAAAGTTAAAACAGCATTTTTAAATTAGCATATTAATTTTTAAAAAACACAAATAGACACTAATATCAACTGAACACAAATCTTTAAACATTGATCATAATTGCATAAATAGAGGTATAATCAAATATAAAGATACAATATTTTTTTATTTTTTTTATTTATAATATTAAGAATTTTTTTCTAGGCTTTTCTGTTTGACTTACTTAAACATAGTGTTACCTGTCCTTAACAAAAAGCCTTAAGAGTTTTCTGAGCCATCTACGAAAGTATATGGTGGTATTGGTGGTGGTGGTGGTGGTGGTGGTGGTGGTGGTGGTGGTGGTGGTGGTGGTGGTGGGGGGGGGGGGGCATTATAGTTTCCAGTCTGTGCATTTATCTGTCCCCTGTCCCATATCAACTTAAAGTATTGGTTTCAGGTCATTTATGGTTACATCAACATGAAACTTTTTTAATATGAGGTGAACTCTTTAATATATATGCAGAATAAAGGTTTTGACCCAGATTATACAGTTTACTAGTTATGGAAATGTTATAGTGTGTATTGGGTTAAAGCTTTGGTTTAAGGTACTGTAAATTCAGAAATTATTGTGATGTTTATTTATAGAACAGTATCAGGTTCACAATAATAAAAAATTGCATTCCTAGTTTTAGTAGTGATTTGCCTTCAGTAATTCACAATAATAATTTTGTAAGCATTAGTTTCTGAAAGTATTTAGTGGTCACATCAACATGAAACTTAGTACACATGTTCATTATGAAGTGAACTAATTGTTTTACATTTGTCATTCCGGGCCTTTTATAACTGACTATGGGGTATGGGTTTTGCTCTTTGTTGAAGGCTGTATGGTGACCTATAGTTGTAAACTTCTTTGTCATTTGGTCTT
This sequence comes from Mytilus californianus, assembly GCF_021869535.1. Classification (NCBI taxonomy): domain Eukaryota; kingdom Metazoa; phylum Mollusca; class Bivalvia; order Mytilida; family Mytilidae; genus Mytilus; species Mytilus californianus. The sequence continues at coordinate 130,816,511 of NW_026262679.1, read as the reverse complement.
TGGTGGAGAGTTGTATCATTGGCAATCATACCACATCTTCTTATATTTATATTGAATATATATGCCAAATTGGGGTTTTGACCCATATTTTGTGGTTCATCGTGGAAATGTGATATTGCAAGAAGCACATCATGTCCTAAGGACACATATTCTTGTTTTAATGATAGTTTTTGTCCAAGTTTTAATGATTAGTTATAGTAATGGGCAACCAACTTTGATGGCTGTAGTGTAATTTTAAAACAAAATACTTAAAGGAGATCATTAATCTATCAATTACCAAAAGCGAGTTGCAGCAACCAGACCATTTTTTTTTTAGAATTTTGTCACATTTTCTAGTTAATAAGTAAAAACAGAAACAAATCTGTTGTGGGTAGGGACGATATTATCAACATAAATCTTCAAAAAGCTTTCTAAATATTTCAATCAACAAAAGTTGGATTGCCATTGGCACAGGTTTCTTTTTTAGACTTTATTCGTTAAATTTCTTTAAAATTTTCTTTCTGGCTGTATGGAATATCTACAATAATTCTGAAAGGTATATATGTATCATTTAGCTTAAATTTAGCAGCCAAAGCCAATTTCTAGATATCAATAAAAAAGAGGTGTGGGGTATTTTTGATGAAATAACAACCCAAGGACACAAAAATCACAAGGATTTTCCAGAATTTTGAGACCAATCCATCACAGTATGAAAATAAGAAGATATGGTATAGTTGTCAATGAGACAATTATCCACATCATAATAGTATCATCTACCAAAGTTTGGTACTTAACTGGCCTTTCATGCGATTTTTCATCTTGATTTTCTTATTTTTTTATTTTTTATAATTTTTTATCATGTAAAGTTGCACGTTTTATACGTAGGCCATCAACCATAATTGTGAAAGTTCATCAAAAATGTATTGTTTACTGAACATTTGTTCAGGATTGATCTATTATAGCAATGTTATGGATAAGTGTATGAAAGAATCAAAATATAAACTTCCAGTAAAAAAAGGGGTGATTGGAATCTTTACTGACCACTATAATGATACCCTAAGTAAAATACAGTAATTTTAGAAAAGAAAAAACAAATGTGAATTAATTTCTTATACATAAGACTTAGCAGTGGTGCTCAAAACAAATCAGTTGAAAGTCAAAATCAAATATGAGTTAAGTTATTGAGCATTCAAAACCAAACATTCTGATAAGTTTTGCAAAACACAACTAAGGCAATCTATACTTGGAAGTAAAAAAGCCATAGTGTTTCAAACAATTCAGCATTTTTTAAACAGTAAATTTACATAAAATGATCATATTTCATGTCACCACATTAGTGCTGACTACTGGGCTAGTGATACCCTGGGGGACGAAACATCCACCAGCGATGGCTTTGACCAAGTTACCAGCTTTCTTTAAAGGGTTTTCCTTACATTTAATTAAGTTCTTTTCCCAAGAAATAAAATTGAAAGAGGGGCGAAAGATACCAGAGGGACAGTCAAACTCATAGATCGAAAATAAACTGACAACGCCATGGCTAAACTAGAGGCTCCAAGGAGCCTGTGTCGCTCACCTGATATTTTTGTTGACAATTGATGCATGAAATAATGCAACAATAATAGTTTTTTTTAAAGGAAACTGTGTGGACCAAAATCTAATCCTTCTTATGATTTAACTGCTTTCAACCCATTAATCAAATTTACAAAAAATTGTTAAAAATTGACTATAAAGGACAATAACTCTTTAAGGGGTCAATTGACAATTTTGGTCATGTTTGACTTATTTGTGGATCTTACTTTGCTGTAAATTATTGCTGTTTACAGTTTACCTCTATCTATAATAATATTCAAGATAATAACCAAAAACTGCAAAATTTCCTTAAAATTACCATTGCAGGGGCACAAACCCAACAACGGGTTGTCTGATTCATCTGAAAATTTCAGGGCAGATAGATCTTTACCTGATGAACATTTCTACCCCTGTCAGATTTGCTCTAAATGCTTTAGTTTCAGAGATATAAGCCAAAAACTGCATTTTACCCCTATGTTCTATTTTTAGCCATGTCGGCCATGTTGGACATGTTGGTTGGCAGGTGGGGTCATCGGACACATTTTTAAAAGTAGATACCCTAGTGATGATTGTGGCCAAGTTTGGTTAAATAGTAGTTTCAGAGGAGAAGATTTTTGTAAAAGTTAACAGACGAACAACGGACATCGGATGCCAAGTGATGAGAAAGGAAAAGACAAAGCAACAAGAACCCCACCAAAAACTGGGGGTGATCTCAGGTGCGCCGGAAGGGTAAGCAGATCCTGCTCCAGATGTGGCAACCAACTCATTAAAATCCAGACAAAGAAGAAAAATTGAATAAATCGAATTAAAAATTAAAACAAACAAACAAACTTAAAAGTAGTACTATAAAAATAAGAGGAATACATATAAATTCTTCTCTCATTACATCAATTTTTTAAGTGTCAATTTTCTTTTAAAATCAATTATTGATTTTTTTTTTAAATATTTGAAAAGAGTTTCCAAATCACACTTATTTAAGCCAATAACTGTTATGGTTGTGATTAATTATTTTTTAACTTATTTAAAAGTTGTTTTTCTTGTTGAACTGATATTCATCCCTATGTGGCAGATTAAACTCATCTTTAAGCTTAAGATAATGAGAGAAAAATAACAAGGTCACATTAATTTTAGATTTTCATCCATCCTTGAGGTGTTTTTCATCCATTTGATATTTCATTTCAAATTTTCAGTTCTTTTAATTTCTAGCAATTACAGCCAACAAAACAAGTGAAACTCATTAAATATTCAAAATTTAATTTTTCCCTCCTTCCCTAGCTATATAGAGAAGGAGGAGACTGAATCTAAATTTACTGTAGCCTTAGTGTAGATTTATTATGATAATTCATTGGATACTAATTTTTCATAATTTCATTATTTTCATGGCTACCAGAAAACTAGAAAACTTACTACTCTACTGTGTGTCTCAAAATCTCTGAAAAGGCATTTTTGCCTAAAATTTCTATGGCAACAAAAAAGAATAAGTAAAAATTATAATGTACTCTTTATATGTTTGTCAATTTGTAAATATTTCTCAATTATGATATAGCATACAATTGTTTGAAATCATCTTAAAAAATGCTATTTTGTAAGCATGTGAATTTGGTTGATTTTGTAGGGGAAATATCACATTATAATGTGATAATATGATTGCAATTTGCAACTTGCTTTTTCAATATAGAATTGTCCATCTTTTGAATTCCTAAAAGTGAGAATTCAGCTGTTAAAAAAGGCTTTCTCTTTACCATAAAAATCTTATTTTCTGACATACATTAAATGTATTTTACTTATTTGAGAAGATCCTGACCAGTAATTAATCCCCCAAATCTTAAGTTTTCTCAGAAACCCCTGAAAATAATTTCTAACAAACAATGAAAATTCAGTTACCAATGAAATTAATAAATCCTATATTAAGTAGCTATGTAATTCTAAAACATCAACAGCAAATTATTACATGTAGCCTGAAACATGTTAACATACAACTTTATGTATGCCTTTGTTTCCTGTAGAACTTCATCCTAGAAAAAAAATTGACCATTTATTCAAGAGATAAAAAAAAACTCAGTTATTGTTTTTATCATAAATATCATGTAAATCCTGAGTGACTTAGTCATGATTTAATCTAAAATATTGTTTTTTAACACCAAATATTAGTCTATTTCTTCATTGAAAGTTGAAAGTGAAGTCAATTTCTCCAAATTTGAGGCACTTTTATACAACGGTCAGCCATGTGGTTGAATGATAATTACATGTCAGCTAAACTGACTCCTGAAACAAACAGGTAATCTTAGGAAAGCTTATTCATTATGAGTTTATAAGGATCAGAATATTTTATTAGTGATATATTATATACAGGTGAAATCAATGATGTAATGCAAATCAGAATATTAAATATAGTGAACATTACAGAGAAAGGTCAAATGTACGTCACAATTTGGTGGCACTTTGTTTAATATACATGTGAAGAAGTGTTGTAATTAAGCTGCATCTGATAGAAATCGACCTTATGCAAGTGGCTATAATTACATATACATGCATTACACTATGATTTATTGGAAAATACAGTTCTGATATTTAAGGTTAGTGCTGGTCTGAATTTTAAGATTCTTACAAAATATCCAAATTTAGAAACGGTTCATGCATTTGCATGCAAATTTCTACATCAAATATAGTGTACTACATGTATTTTTATCTATTTGCATAAGGTCGATTTTTATCTGACCCCGCTCATATGAAGAATTATTTAAATGAGAAATAAAAATATATTATTGTTTTTACCTTGACACATTGACAGCAAGGTTTTTCACAGATGTCATGCTAATTAATGGTTCTCCTGGTGGCACTACATGAGACTCATGGACACCTTTCTCTAAAAAATATTAAACCAGTAAATAAATAAAAAAATCTTGTCATGAAATTAAAATCAAATCAAAATCCTCCTTTATCAAAATAATATGCCAACTCTTGAATTATATATTACATGGAAATATTGCAAATATAAATTACAGATAAGGATGTTTTGCTTGAAAGTAGAGCGAGACTGAATGCAGCATCATGTTTGCTACCTCCATTTGCTTTAATCTGGGAATCTGCCTCACTGCTCGACAGTAGAACCAGACAGATTACAACTACATGTATTTATTGATTGGGTGTGAGAATGATGCATTGTGGGATAGCATAATTTCTTGACATATGACGTGAACTATTTCTACAGCTACTAATTATTGCTGAAAATGATTCATGTAGATTGCTTACATTATGAGATGTAAAGTTAAGAATAAAGTAATACAAACTTTATTGACCAACTTTTAATTTACGATTTGATCCAGTTATCTATTGATTTTATATTTTTGTTATTTCATACTGTTTCTTTACTTTCCATACTTTTCATAAGAAAAATCTGTGACATTGTTTTCCACTCAAAAATCTAAAGTTCAAATATCCTTATTTCCAAAAATCAAGCAACTAAAGTGTTCTATATTTTCATTACCTTTGATGCATTACAAATTCTCTTATTACAAAAAACATTCATTTATAAAAATGCATTTATTTCAACTTCTGCAGCAAATAAACTTTACTTAATAATTGCCTTATTCTACTAAAATTTATATCTGTTTCTATATGTATTCCTCTAACATTTCAACAAACCAATTTGAAACTTGGCATTCCACAATTTGAAAAAAAAAAATTTCTGGTTATGTTTGTAATATTGAAACTTATTTATGCATAAATAAAATAGAGACCAAATTAAACAGCAACAACCTTATTTAAAGAATTCAAATTTGACATATGTCTTTTTTGTCATCTAACATGTCTGAGCTAGCTACAAATTCAAATAGGAAGCTAATTTGATATTTTGTTAACTTCAGCAATAAGGTTCCACACTATTCATATTGTAAAGCTGAGGAAAATATAATAAAACCTTAGTTTCAACAAATCAATGAAAGTTTAGTATACCTGAACCAGCAGACTTTGGTCTTTGTCTCTCCTCCTCTACTTTCTTTCCAATTGTTGATTTGATCATGTTTGCTGACTCAGCTAAATCAAGGTAGGCAGTGATTTCTGTAGCAAATGTTAAGAAAAATGAAACCTTGGTCTTTTTCAGACTCATCTGCAACAATCTTGATTAGGACAAAGACATGTACCAACATCTCTTTCTATTTATAAAAGGAGACCCTTCTCTAAAGCCCATTCATGATTGAAGTAATACTGTGAATTAAAGATCACACATTAATGTATGAGGGTATAAATGGGGTTTACAGTATTATGGTCAAAAAGTGCATAGTCGATAGACGTTTCTCATGTCAAAACCCAAGACTTAAAAATAATCGCTTATAAGTCATTAATATAGAAGTAACATCATGAATTTCTGGAAGGAATATCAACATATTGTTGAGATAATATGATAGTTTTATAATGGAAAAAGAAATAAAGGATACGAGCCAGTCTGGATATTGGTACTACATCACGTAAGCCATCAAATCTGACAGCAGTTTCTGATTCCCAGTAAAGCTTTTTCCTTAACTTCTCATTGGACAGAGGAACAAACTGATCAATGGCATCCATAAATTCCTTTTCTGTTAGTACCTGTTGTCCTGCATCATGAGTCTTAAATGGCAATAATTTGTTCTCAAACTGAAAGAGAAATTGATTATTTTAGGTGGATAGGTATCAACATTTTCCGTAATCGCCTTGTATAGTTTGCACTGGTACATTATCCGCACCCTCTTCTTGCCATGAGAATTCAGGTAAAAAAAGTTTTTGTAACTGTTCAGAAAAATCTAATGAAACTCCGGTAATTTCAAATTTGTGTGTTTTTATTTGTGGTATTTTCATGGAAAAACACATTTTCCATCATTAAATAGAAGTTGAAAATGCTTGTAAATGATTCTAGAACACTTCACGAGTGTTAAAATAAGTCAAAATCACACAAAAAACAATTCAGAAACTTGTGTATGTTTAAACTGGAAGTTCAAATAGCACATGTAAAGAAAATAAATAATTTGAGAGTGTGCAGAAAATCTGTACTTATTAGATACTACTAGAATACGACTTTGAAAGTAAAACAGCTCCATCCTTTAGTAAAATGCTGTTAAACATATCCATCATATTAATGTTTGAAGGATCTTAAGCTAAAACAAAACACATGCATCAGTATGAATTACCAAAACGGAACGAATAACCGATTACGTTTTGTAGTTAATACATCTTTATGCAAAAACTTAACTGGTTCCCTGTTAACTTATACACTTTTTTCATTCCGTTATATACAATTGGTTTCCGGTTTATGTGATGCAAAGCTGTGAAAAGAATCGAGAAATTTGTAATGAAGCCTTTAATTTCGAAATTAATCACTTTATAATAGATTTTTGAATTAAAATTGCACATTCATATGTATTAGGGAAAAATATAAGTTAGGAAAATGATAAGGGTGCTTCTACAATTTCAATAACAAACATGGTGGAACGTAATAAAAAACCTCACAAAATCAAGTTTTCTCTCATTTCTTGCTTATCGTACTCTACAAATGCACCTCTGCCTGGCAGGTTCATTTTCAAGAATAAAACCGCAGACTTTACAAGCCTGAATTCGGTATTTATCACAGAACTTTTATAAAGAAGTAAATTCGGTATGGGTCATATTTGGCCCTGATTATTAAGTCTAATGTTTAAAGATAAGAAGTGTTTCATGTTGATAAGACATGCAAAAAAGTGAAAAAGAACTTTTTTGCACAGATTTCCTAAAAAACATTAAAATTTACCACCAAAATAGGCCATAAGTCGGGATTTTTTTTAAATTTGACAAAATCTTCTGGATTTCAACCAAAAAAGTATGTTCGATAAGGCCCTAAAATGGCCCCAACTTCTAGCTAAAATTTCAAATTAGGATTTATTGACCAAAGTCACAATGAATCATGGCTAATAAAATGACTAGATAGGAAATAGGTCTTTTGGTTGAAAATTTATGTACTTGCAATTTATTCATGACGTCACAAATAGCACTCATTTTGATCATCCACGAAAATTCAATGAAAATGGGTAAATTTTCATTGATTTTTTGGACAGGAAACATAGAGTGCATGCGTCAACAAAAAAGATCTTTCAACATAATCTTTGTTATGAAATTTTACATATTTAACATGAATATTTAGCTCAGCGATTCTGATGTAAAGTAACTTACATCAAACATTCTTGGTTCTCTGCATTTGAGAATCAAATGCATAATAAACTGACAAACAAGCTGTCCAGAAATCTTGTTCTCACTAAACGATGTATAGGTCATCTGTAATGTCTCCAAATCTTCATCCTATAAATATACATAAAGTTTATATAAACAAGTCTAAATTGAAAACAACATTCAAACCTATGATTGCGTTGGATAAAAATTGCAATTTTTATACGTGTGCATGCAAAACAAATTTCTTGGTAGAGGGGTCTAAATACAGCACAAACAACATTTTCCAAAAGACCAAAAGAGTGAAAAAGTATATTTTAACAAATGCATTTGACTAGCAGGTCGAACAACGGATGTTCTTAAACCATAAAGTTTATATACATATAGGACATGATAAACTGACAAACAAGCTGTCCAGAAATCTTGTTTTAACTAAACAATGTATAGGTCATTTGTAATGTCTCTTAATCTTCATCCTATTAATACACATAAAGTTTATATACGTTTAGGACAATTTGGCCAAACATAAAAGTATAAGGGTTTATCATTTCAATCTTCAAAGAATAGGATAGGAAGGTTGATGTTTTTACTTGAGTAAGATATACAGGGAAATTGGGTTTGTTTCAACAATACATGTCTACCAAAAGTGGCAATAACAGTAATTGCAAGGGCATCCATATAAAAACAAGCTCTGTGTTGAAGGCCGTACTTTGACCTATAACTGTTAACTTTTTATACATTGTGACTTGGATGGAGAGTTGTCTCATTGGCACTCATACAACATCTTCCTATTTATAAGGTCTAAGTTTTTTTGTATATTCGTTTTGGTGTTTTTTGTTTATGACCATTTTATGAAATTCCACAATATGACTGGTAGAGAGACGGCAAAATGATTGTAAAATTGATACTTTATAACAGATACTTATACTTTCTGCTATATGTAAGTCTGTTTGTTACCCTGTGACACTTAACAACTGCATACAACAATCACTTTTCACTCCTCATTCTCATTTTTAATTGGAATTCATGACACAAAACCTTTTCTTCTGCTAAAAACATTTCTTTTACCAATCTTTATTAGTTTTTTTTAAGCCTGATTGAAATTTGTTGATGATGATGATGCTTTTACAACTCTCACTAATACAAAATTTAACAACCAGTTATTGATAAACTGCCTTTTGCATAGTTTACAATTATGTACAAATAATAGTTTTAAGCCAAATGTTTGAATGTTACAATTATCATGCTGTTATTCCTGCAAGATATGCATATCAAAGAATGCTACTTGAGACCTTAACAAGTAAGAAACTTCACTAGCTGGAGTCATATAATTAAAAGTGATTCTCCCAGAGGTTTTTCTACGACCTTATCATACGATTATTTTCCTGTCCTTATTCCAAAGTCTAACAACGCAACTTACATCCATACTTCTGTAAGCTATACCCTTATCCCTAAACCAAACAATGTAACTTACATCCATACTTCTGTAAGCTATACCAGCAAATACTCTGAAGTCTTCAACTTCCTTCCATTCAACTTGATCAATAAAATCACATAGTAACATGGTGTATCTGAAACAGGCTCCATCTAAATTACCAGCTAAAATGTTCCCAAACACTTGTACAGTCTGAAATATACAAAACATGCTCCATCTAAATTACCAGCTAAAATGTTCCCAAACACTTGTACAGTCTGAAATATACAAAACATGCTCCATCTAAATTACCAGCTAAAATGTTCCCAACACTTGTACAGTCTCAAATATACAAAACAGGCTCCATCTAAATTACCAGCTAAAATGTTCCCAAACACTTGTACAATCTGAAATATACAAAACAGGCTCCATCTAAATTACCATCTAAAATGTTCCCAAACACTTGTACAGTCTGAAATATACAAAACAGGCTCCATCTAAATTACCAGTTAAAATGTTCCCAAACACTTGTACAGTCTGAAATATACAAAATAGTCTCCATCTAAATTACCAGCTAAAATGTTCCCAAACACTTGTACAGTCTCAAATATACAAAACAGGCTCCATTGAAATTACCAGTTAAAATGTTCCCAAACACTTGTACAGTCTCAAATATACAAAACAGGCTCCATCTAAATTACCATCTAAAATGTTCATAAAACACTTGTACAGTCTGAAATATAAAAAACAGTCTCCATCTAAATTACCAGCTAAAATGTTCCAAAAAACTTGTACAGTCTCAAATATACAAAACAGGCTCCATCTAAATTACCAGCTAAAATGTTCCCAAACACTTGTACAGTCTCAAATATACAAAACAGGCTCCATCTAAATTACCAGCTAAAATGTTCCCAAACACTTGTACAGTCTGAAATATACAAAACAGTCTCCATCTAAATTACCAGCTAAAATGTTCCCAAACACTTGTACAGTCTAAAATATACAAAACAGGCTCCATCTAAATTACCAGTTCAAATGTTCCCAAACACTTGTACAGTCTCAAATATACAAAACAGGCTCCATCTAAATTACCATCTTAAATGTTCATAAAACACTTGTACAGTCTGAAATATACAAAACAGTCTCAATCTAAATTACCAGCTAAAATATTTCCAAACACTTGTACAGTCTGAAATATACAAAACTTACAAATATCTGATTTTAAGTTTCTGGATTCTGTTTAAAAAGGAACATCCAAGGTTTCTTGGTACCATAATCTACTCTCCTATATTGTAATACTATGGTTTTATGTGTGTATTGGCTGTCTATAATGCAGACATTATTGAGTTGATAACTTCTCTAGATTGTTATTCTACTGATTGAAATAATAAAGGTATTATTGTGTACTCATAAAACTAGTTAAACCATGTAAATGTATTTGTCCCTAGAAAAGGAAACTTGTTTGCAGCTTTAAATGTTTGAGTCAATTTCTTATATTCTTCTACAACGTTGGTATACATAATTGATCATCGGTATATACTTTTGAAATCATTTACACATTGTCTAGACTCTGGTTATTTAGATCCTAATATATGGTGTGGACATTTGTCCTGGTCCAAAATATTCCAGGAAAACCATAACGCCAAAATAGTAACTGTACAGAAATTTTGGTCTATATCATTAAAATTTTCAACAATTTAATGGGCCTCATAGGGGATCAACAGGTCTACAAGTTGGTCTAAATTTCAATCAACGAGCTTGTCTACCACCGAAGGTCAAATTTCTACTACTAGAAGTCTTCTAGGTTTTTGGTTATTGGGCTGCTGTCCACTAATATTTACCTAAATCATATTTATTTATAAATGAATGAAGAAACAAATTTTTTTGGGATCAGATTCAGAATTTTGTGAGACTACCCAAATTCGAAAATTGATCTCAAATTTATGGTAATAAGCATTGTGTATAAGTTTCATAACATTTGGTTGACATGGTTGAGGCAAACTAAAGCTAGAGAACAGAAACGAAAAAATTCAGCAATTTTTCCATATATACAAATGCATAACTCCAGAACAGTAGAAATGACACCATCCAAATTCGAACTTGATTTGTGTTTTGTGGTAATAAGCATTGTATATAAGTTACATAACATTTGGTTGAGGCAAACTAAAGTTAGAGAACGAAAACTAATTTTAGGACGTACATATAGATGTACAAGGGAAACACTTAATGCCCCCTCAGCCCCAAAGTTTAGAGAATGAAAACTTATTTTTGGGTGAATGTAGCGACATTCGTACAGAGGGACAATGGTAACACTTAATGCCTCCTCTGCCGCAAAGAAGGAATGAAAAGTTTACAGGAATTAATACCTTGTCATTTCCCGAGTGCTCAGCTACTGATGAAAGGAAATCATGTGTACACAGATACATGATATCCTCAATGATGTAACGTTCTTTCATAAACATGTATAAATAATCCTGTAAATGAAAAAGTAAAATAATTATAACAGTAAAATAAAACCTTTCTTTACATAATTTAATCTGTTTTTTTTATTTTGAAATACTGCCTGTTAGAAATAATCAAAGTGCTTGTAAGCACTGAAGGGTAAAGATTACTTTAATTCATCAGTGTAGAGTAAAATTAAACATTGCATTGTATAAAGCATTTATGGTCAAAGGAAGATAACTCCAATTTTAAAGATTACTTTAACAATGACATCTTTATATTGGATTCCTGCACCTTGCACAAGTTATGTAATTTTCTTGACAAGTATAACATCATTTTGTAATTTCACTATCTGAGAATATATTTATGTTTAGGGGCCAGCTGAAGCCGGCCTCCGGGAGCAGGATTTTCTCACTGTGTTGATGACCATTGCTGGCCTTGGGCTGTTTTCTGCTGTTTGGTCGAGTTGTTGTCTCTTTGACACATTCCCTGTTTCCATTCTCAATTTTACAATGTATAATTTTATTTAGGTCTTTACAATAATGAATGTGATCATTAAAACCTGTTGTAATTGGAAATTATTTTTAACATCTATAGTTACCAATACAGAATTCCTGATTGTCTTTTCATCAATATTTTCATCAGTCCACATTAGATAAGACCAGAACTGTTCTATCTGTGACAAAGTCCTATCCTGAAAACAAAATACAGCCATCAGTACCAAACCTACAGTAAAACCTCTTCAACCTGGTACTCTTATATTTTTTTTAAAAGTTTTTTTTTCTGTACTAGTCTGTTGTTCCTCCACTGATCGAGGTTCATTAAAGAGGGTATGAATCTATAAGTGGTTGCTTCTGTCTTCACATATGTTTGTCCATTGATAATTTGGTGCTGTTGTCATATATTGTGTAGTCTATGTTGAATTTATTCTAGATTCAGAATAATTTACACCTTGCTGTACAGTATTGGCTATAATGATGAGATGTCTTTTTAAATTTTATTGGTTTATGAGGTCAGTGTCTCATTAGGATATACCCTTTAAGTCTTTTCAATCATCCCAATTTTTAAAAACATCCAATGATATTCTGGCCAATTTTAGTATTTACATCATGTATTTGGTTTGGTATATCTATAGTTTATATTATGACAGAGCAAAGGTTAAATACACAGCACGAACTCTGTAACTGATTTTCCATCACATGTGATAATATGTATCGAATCTATACATTACTATTTACGGTGACCTTAGCAGATGAGTCAAATTTTTCAATACACCATAGAATAGGTGTTAAAAAAACTTATGTAGAATTGGACAAATTCACTCTCTTTTAATAGACCCTCAATTCTATCATGGAATTTGCATTACTTGTCCAGCGATTTTGCAATAATTGAACTATTGAAAACAACAATCACTTTTGCCTTTTGGATTAGACATTTTCTCTAGCAACTTCATAATTTTACCTGAACGTCTGTGATGTTCAACTTATAGCAATAAGATGTATACATACAACAGAATGATTCTATTTATAAAAAAAAAATATGTCTAAAAATATTGTTTCTAAGGTCTCTTTTATTGTTCATCCAAAAATGTGAAGATAAATTTATCTTTACCAAAGGCAATGGTCGAGGAATGTTTCTTTCTACATTTGTCCTGTCCTTGTAGTCATCAAACAGTCTGTGTAAGGAATGAGGCTACAAAGATAAGTACATTTATCAAATGATTGGGTTTTTTTAATCAATTTTGCTCCTAAAATGGAAGCAAAAGGTTGAATTAGACATGACTCTGTGACATTAAAAATAAACAAAAACATTCATACTTTTACTTTTAAGTTCAGTTTATAGATGTTTGCTACTCTGTTTCAAAATAACAAGCTTTTTAAAAGACTGTTATAAATTGATAGTTTATAAATAAAGGAACAAAAAAGCAGAAAAAAATAAAGGGTCTGTGTGCTTGTTTTCGAGATATGAGCCATTGAAAATTTGGCAGGAAATAATTCTCTCTAGACTTTTCATACATTTAACATTGGCACCCTTTTTCTTTCAAAAAATATGAAAAAATAACAAGGATTCTATAGGATTTTCAAATATGGCTTTTTAAACTATATGTAATAAAATTATGAAAAGAAAAGTAGGGGTTAGCGGGGAAATTTTTTTAATGGCACTTCATGGATAAAACCAGAGTATTCCGAATATTAGGCAAAAGTTCAAAAACAAGAGGAGCGAACATCCTTATGATTATTATTATTTTCAGTTATCCAAAACACAGAAAAGAATTGCATCAAACTAAAAGATACCAAGTATTCATCATTAGTGAATCACTTCTGATGTTTTACACCCAAACTCATAAAAGTGTAACTAATTTCCTTACAACTGATCAGTTCTATCTTGATTCTATAAAGTACTGCTTAAAAAAACAATGAGTTGTACCTAAACTGCTCAGATGGAGATCAGGTTAATCTTCTCTTCGATATAAAAACCAAAAGATAGAAGTTTCATTAATTCCAATTCCTGACAAATATCTAAATAGGTCTAGGTAAATTCAAAGAGAACTAAGTAATATTGTAAAGAATTAGTTGACACATGCAAAAGTTTAGGTGTAATATATTAATGATCAATACATATTTTGTCTCTATTTCTATGGTCATATACTGTTTTTGCATTTAAACTTTAAAGTGTATTAATAATGTCCTATAGGATGTTAATGATTTTTATCCATGGTCAACATAAAATGACTATATTGTCTTTTGAAAAATACATGAACATCAAAGAAAAAGGTGTACTCTATCAATGACTGTTCAGCAACACCTGAAAAAGTCTTTTGACTATCTATATGATCTCCTCTGCTCATAATACTATCAACATCTGTAGATAATTGTGACTCACCATATGTGCTACACTACTCATAATACTATCAACATCTGTAGATAATTCTGACTCACCATATGTGCTACACTACTCATATTACTATCAACATCTGTAGATAATTCTGACTCACCATATGTGCTACACTACTCATAATACTATCAACATCTGTAGATAATTCTGACTCACCATATGTGCTTCACTACTCATAATACTATAGCAACATCTGTAGATAATTGTGACTCACCATGTGTGCTTCACTACTCATAATACTATAGCAACATCTGTAGATAATTGTGACTCACCATGTGTGCTTCACTACTCATAATACTATCAACATCTGTAGATAATTGTGACTCACCATATGTGCTACACTACTCATAATACTATCAACATCTGTAGATAATTCTGACTCACCATATGTGCTACACTCCTCATAATACTATCAACATCTGTAGATAATTGTGACTCACCATATGTGCTACACTCCTCATAATAATATCAACATCTGTAGATAATTCTGACTCACCATATGTGCTTCACTACTCATAATACTATCAACATCTGTAGATAATTCTGACTCACCATGTGTGCTTCACTACTCATAATACTATCAACATCTGTAGATAATTCTGACTCACCATATGTGCTTCACTACTCATAATACTATCAACATCTGTAGATAATTCTGACTCACCATATGTGCTTCACTGCTCATAATACTATTAACAACATCTGTAGATAATTCTGACTCACCATATGTGCTTCACTGCTCATAATACTATTAACAACATCTGTAGATAATTCTGACTCACCATATGTGCTTCACTGCTCATAATACTATTAACATTGTGACTCACCATATGTGCTTCACTACTCATAATACTATCAACATCTGTAGATAACTCTGACTCACCATATGTGCTTCACTACTCATAATACTATAGCAACATCTGTTGATAATTCTGACTCACCGTATGTGCTTCACTACTCATAATACTATCAACATCTGTAGATAATTCTGACTCACCATATGTGCTTCACTGCTCATAGTACTATCAACATCTGTAGATAATTGAGACTCACCATATGTGCTTCACTACTCATAATACTATCAACATCTGTAGATAATTGTGACTCACCATATGTGCTTCACTGCTCATGATACTATCAACATCTGTAGATAATTCTGACTCACCATATGTGCTTCACTGCTCATAATACTATCAACATCTGTAGATAATTCTGACTCACCATATGTGCTTCACTGCTCATGATACTAGGACTTCCTCTAGAAGTAGCAGAATCTGTGACTGGTCTCCTCTGGTACCCTGATGTATCTGCAGAACTTGGAGCCATATCAATGGTGTATTCTGGACTTACTGGCTTCATTATCTCTCTAAATTTCAGAATCAAATTATTTTATGCAAAACAATTACAGGCGTATGTGCATATATTTATTTGCTTTTGGTTAATTGAAATGCATTGTATTTTATTTTTGAAATGTTCTTTTGTCTTAATTTTTAACAAATTAGACTCTACATCTGTTTTTGGTCATTTTGGCAATTATCTCAGAAAGGTTAACCATTAGTATGAAGTTACGTTTGGTTCTTGATTGTAAGGTTTTGTGAGTCTTTTCTCCTTCTTCTTCAAAAGTACACATCAATATGATTTTCAATAGCTTTACTTACTCAATTATATCCTTGTTGACTCTGACCTTGGGACGAGATATTTTTATATGGGTACAACTATGAGGTAACTTGAAGACCTTCTCACTACCAGGTAATTTGTGTGGACAAATAACAGTCTAAAAATAAATAAAAATTTTACTCATCTTAAATTGTGAACCTCTAAATTTTCATGTCTATTTTAAAAACATTTTGTATTTTCTAATAAATCAATATTGTGGATTCATTATTATTCATGGGATACCATTTGTTCTTTCATTTCTTGGGTACAGATGAACTACAAATAGAAATGTTTAACAAAGTACAAATGTTGTGTAGGCTTGTATGCAGACTTTTGTAGAACCAAAAAATCAAATTTCCACAAATACAGTTTTTTCTTCATCCACGAAAACTGGTACCACAGAAATAAATGAATCCTCAATAAGTAATACATTAGTAACAGATCCAATTTGGCAAGGAAACCTTAAAATATTAATTATAATAAAACCAAAAGAGATTATTATTGCTGTTCATACCAACCAATTAGTTTACTCTTTGGTGAAAACTACATTACAACTCTCTCTCTTTCTCTCTCTCTCTTGTCTTTTAAGAATTTAGTGTTGATACTCTTGAATTTATTCACAGCAACATGATGGGTGCCAGTAACTGAGAAGTAACTGCTTATTCAACTTGAGCATCATCTATCACTGGTTTTTATTGGGGTTCATGTTACTCAATATTTATAGGTTTCTCTAAAGTGTGTTATTGCTGCTGTTTGTCTGCATGTCTTCGATTTTATCTTTCTTATCTGCATGGTGGATACATAGAGCAGTTCGGAGTTTGTCAAATGACTTCTTCATACTTAAAGTAATATGATGACCTCTAGACATCTATTTTGATTAACTTGTATTATAAAGTTGTTGTCTCATATTATATTTTTTATCTGAATACACATTAATTGTCGAAATGCACATCTTGTGCAGTAAAATTGATACAGTTAACATTATTTCATCACATTACCTTTTAATATTACAAGTAAAATAGAAGTACATTAAATCCTGACTACTTGACCTGCACATGATTAGAAATACATCAGATAACAATATTTATTTGGAGTTTATCTTATGAAAAGATCTATTATTTGGCAAGTTCCATGGTTCTTTCTGGGTACCTGGGCTTCCTCAACAAATAAAAACTGGTTGCCATGATATAGCCAAGGTTGCTGAAAGTGTAATTATACACCAACAAACAAACCAAGAAGTCTATCCTTATGTACCTTTTCTCCACAGCTAGGACAAAACTCTGCCTCCTTAAATGTATCAAATGATTTCCCATTATTACTAGACGTGTACACCATAGCAGCATATTTACTGAAGACTTGCTCCTGAGGAATAAATGGATCAGGTTCAGTATTCTTTTCATCTTCATCTCCTAACCCAGCTGATAGAATAGAATCTACAAAAAATAGTTACATACACTAGTTACTTATCAATTTTTCTTATGTTTTTTCTTTATTAAATTATAGGTTATAATATCTGATATATGCATAAAAGGACACTCTCCAACATTGTAGACGAGAATAGAACTCATGACAAAAATCTCTGTTTGTTGATCTTGTAATGCTGATCATTTAGTCTGTTTAGTTTCTCTCTATCATCTTTAGTTTTTGCTCGAAACACAAAAGAGGGTAAAAAAAAAAAACTCATTTAAGGGCAATCACTCCTATAAAGAGTGACAGACTATGAACTATATCGACAAAATCTGACTTGTGAGTAGATCTTGCCTTACCTTAAAGGGCAATAACTCCAATAAGGAGTCGTCGGACAATTTCCACCATATTGTCTTAATTGTATATCTTGTCTTGCTGATCATTTTTGCTTATTTAAGTTTCTACCTATCTATTATAACTTTTAAGATATAAGGCAAAAACCCAAATAATTGGTAAAATCATCAACAAAGGGCAACAACTCTAATAAGGAGTCAACTGACAATATTGTAGAACTTGTCTTGCTGATCATTTTTTGCAATTTAAAGTTTCTCCCTATCTATTATAATTTTCACGATAATAGGCAAAAATAAAAGAAAATGGTAAAATTTGTCATTTAAGGGCAATAACTCCTATAAGAAGTCGTTTGATAGTTTTGATGTATATGAACAATTGGTAGAGCTGAACAGCCTGAACAATTTTGCTCCCGTCAGAATTTCTCTTTTTATAACATTTTTCAAATTAATAGACAAAACTTGCATTTTACCCTATGCTCTATTTTTAGCCATGTCGGCCATCTTGGTTGGCAGGAGGGCTCATTGGACACATTTTTAAACTAAATACCCCAATGATGATTGTGGCCAAGTTTGGTTAAATTTGGTCCAGTAGTTTCAGAGGAGAATATTTTTGTAAAAGATAACGACAATGATGAACGACAGACGACAGACGCCAAGTGATAAGAAAAGCTCACTTGGCCCTTTGAGCAAGGTGAGCTTGAAAACAACAAGATTTTCTTTATCAAAACAAATTATTGGGAATGTCTTATAGAACGATTCAAGTTAAACAGAGAATATAAATTTATCATTTATTTTCAAAACCTGAGTTTTCGATATCTTTCCTTTTAATTCCAAATCTAATCAACGTTTACAGCGTTTATATTTTTGCCATACTTACCTCCCTTTGTGAGTCCCTCAGGTTCTAATATTTTCAATTCTTTTCTCCTGAAAATATACATAGAGATATCAAAAGATAATAATTTTGTATTGCTTCTTAAATACAAACGTAATGTTGCAGAATATCAACAGATCATATCAAATTTTATATGAGCACAAATACCCTGTGAACAAAAACAAAGTTCAGAATGGTATATAATGTTGAAGTCAGGACACTCCAGTATAATATAATTGTTAATTGGGCTTCACAAGGGATATGGGCTCATATTCCCTGCCTGTGCTCTATATCACCTTTGCCTGACGGCTCAGGAGATATAAAACACTGACCAGGAATATGAGCCTATATCCCGGGTGAATATCCTGAATAACAAACAGAATGACGTAAACTAATAAGATTATCTCCCCTTTAACATGTTGGCCTATAATAATATTCACTTCCTCAGTTAGTGTTTTACAAAACAAGGGTTTTCAAATATTTTAGCAGAAGTATATTAGTGATGTAATTAGTTTTTAATTGAGAAATACACATTTTGCTGAGAAACTAATTTAAAGCATAAAAAAAAGCTAGAGATATGTGCATGCACAGTAGGAAATAAAATGGCCATTTCACAATGACAGGGTTAGTAAAGACAAGCACAATAACATGTGAAATAAAAAGTGCAAATTAACACTTTGCACCAAAACAAAGTCTTATCACACACTTAAAAATATTCAGGAATAGTTAAATTGCTAAATACAAACATGCTTGATTACAACTCATCTTGGAAATAAAAAACTATGTTTTGTTTTTACTAGAAACCTTCCTATCAAAATCAAAATTGCAAAATTTGAAAATAAGATACTTACCCATGTGATGGTTTACTAAGTTCTAATTTCTGTAGTTGATCCTGTAGTGTGAGACTGTGATGTTTCAACAGCTGTAGTTCATTAGTTATATCACCAACTGTGTTTTTAAATCTCTCTTGGACAGCTTCAAGCTACAATCACGTAGAAATACATCTCTCTTAAAACTAACAAGTGGGTCATAAAGTTAAAATAAGCAAGACACACCACTGGAAAGTGTTGTCAAAGGCTACAGAGACCAAAATGTTGAGGATTTTCACCCTTATTCTACATAAATTTCTATCATCTTTATAAAATTATTCGTTATTTGTGTTCAAGTTTTAAGTCAACTCCAATAATGAATCTCCAGTGACGTTAAAATCTAACAGTGATTTTGCTAGTGCTCGTCATTTTCGTCATTTACGAAACGGTTTTCAAAATGACGAAAGTATTCCAAATCAATTTCGTCACTTAAATTTGGAAAGAGTAAAAATATTTTCGCATGAAAATACTATAATTCTACCTGTCTTATTGTTTCTGACAAGTTTATGACCCTAAGCTAATTAACATTTATAACAGGTGTTAACTGTTATAAGTGATTACAGATAATCCGCTTATCACCATTGGATGGGTCACTAATTCGTTAATTATTTATCAACCTCATAATTGATCATCATAATTATTTTCCCCAGTAAAATCAGTCAGTCAACATTTCAATTTCAATATTTATCAAACGAGCACAATTTGCAGTTCGTTTGTCGTAGTTTTGTCATTTGAGTTTTCCCTCAGACAGTTCGCATTTTAATTTCAATACTTCTCAAACAATCACAATTTGCAGTTCGCTTGTCTTAGTTTCGTCAAATGAACGCATTTTCCTCATATTTGATATAACTTTTAATCAAAAACTTTAGACAATTTCGATTAAAAAGATAGAACTTTATTCATAACATTCAGAAATGTTTTCACGAGTCAAACAGGTGCTACCTTTACAATGAACTGCGCATGCACGAAAGTATTCTTATGAATTTAAAGACACTAAAACGTAAAATACGAAATAATTAAGTATCAAACTAAACGAGAGAGACAAATATAGTTCTTATTTAGCAAATTTAATTTAAAAAATGATAATTTCCTGCCTTTTTTAAACACAAACTAATCCGTAGATGAATCCGGATTCATTCTGAATTTATAATCCACTTGTCACTTCCCGTTTTCATTTCATTTGGAAATCGAAAGTAAACGTGATCTGTTCATGATAAATTTACAATTTAAAGTCATTAGAATTGGTCCAATAAGGATTTGTACAAATCCTTGGTTCCAACTTCATAGAATTAATTCTAAATATCGCTTTAAAACGTTTTGAAGGATAATGAGTATGAATAATGCAGTGAAATAGTCCTTACAAGTTCATTTATGCTGTGATTCCTGGTTTAAAAAAATATGGATCCCAACTTTTGCTGATTAGGAATGTACCCTGAAACTAACTGAAGTGAAATTGGGAACTAGATTTCTAGATCTTATATCCTAATCTTCGTATTAAAGTGCCACATCAGTCAAATCATGCAGTAACTGCCTAGTATACCTAAGTCCTTCAAAGTCTGCAAAAATGTATAGATAGTAATATACATCATAGATCCCTTGCTGCTAACCAAAATAAGGTTGATTTTCATCCCGCACAAAAGTGACTAAAGCCCTCATAATCCTAGCTTAAACCCTGAAACTAATTAAGGAATTTCTGTAAAGACAAATTCCTCTGTGCAAATTATAAAAGTGACAGATTTATAGATCTCTTTGTCAAATTTTACAAACTTGCAATATCTTATCCTTTTGTTTCCTATTTTGATAAAATGCAACAATTTCTTTGATTAAATCATGTCGAATTACAAGGGTCAGATTAAGACAAGGCCATGACAGGTGATTGCCCCTCCCACCCAAACCACACCATACCCTGGCCAAAGCATGTGTTACAAGTAAAACAAATCCTGAAATGTCAAGAGCCCCTGGGCGGCCAAAACACAAATTTCCATTGAAAACCATTTGTATCATTTCTCCAAGGTAACTTACTTCCTGATCAGCTTGTTCTATATCCATCTCTTGTATTTCTAATTCTGCCTCAGTTACATCTTCTTTGCCAGTCTCTATCTTTTGTAATTCATCCTTGTGTTCTTCTAAAAATTTATCAAATTCTGAAATGAAAATATAAAGGTATTAAGAGAACTTTTCCATAAAAAGCAGAACCAATTCATAATTGTAAGAAGTTATAATGACATATTTAAACACATTAAATTCAATATACAAAAATTTGAGAAAAAGAATTACTTTTCACCATAGCTAAGTATGAGAGGGAACCGCAGTATTACTCCAGTGGAAGTGATACAACAGAAACAGAAATATAGTTTTTATAAACAATTTAAGAGAAATTGTCCATTAAAAGGATAGTTTTAGGTGTACAACAACAATGCAACCAGTTGTCATGACAATAAAGTTAATAGTCATCTAAAAAATATACAATAAAATTGAGAATGGAAATGGGGAATATGTCAAAGAGACAACAACCCGACCAAAGAGCAGACAACAGCCGAAGGCCACCAATGAGATCCCTAACTCAGCGATAAAATCCCGCACCCGGAGGTGGTCCTCAGCTGGCCCCTAAATAAAATTGTGTGCTAGTTCAGTGAAAATAGACGTCACACTAAACTCCAAAACATATAAATGAACTAAAATTAAAAAACATACTAGACTAATAAAGGCCAGAGGCTCCTGACTTGGGACAGGCGCAAAAATGCGGCGGGGTTAAACATGTTTTGTGAGATCTAAATTTTGAGAATTTAATAAACAATAGTTCATTCAAGGGTCTTAAAATTCCTGAGGTACAACTAGTAGTTTACCTTCAACAGCTGTATTTAACACGGTTTGTAGTTTACCTTCAACAGCTGTATTTAACACTGTTTGTAGTTTACCTTCAACAGCTGTATTTAACACTGTTTGTAGTTTACCTTCAACAGCTGTATTTAACAATTTACCTTCAACAGCTGTATTTAACACGGTTTGTAGTTTACCTTCAACAGCTGTATTTAACACGGTTTGTAGTTTACCTTCAACAGCTGTATTTAACACGGTTTGTAGTTTACCTTCAACAGCTGTATTTAACACGGTTTGTAGTTTACCTTCAACAGCTGTATTTAACACTGTTTGTAGTTTACCTTCAACAGCTGTATTTAACAATTTACCTTCAACAGCTGTATTTAACACGGTTTGTAGTTTACCTTCAACAGCTGTATTGAACACGGTTTGTAGTTTACCTTCAACAGCTGTATTGAACACGGTTTGTAGTTTACCTTCAACAGCTGTATTGAACACGGTTTGTAGTTTACCTTCAACAGCTGTATTGAACACGGTTTGTAGTTTACCTTCAACAGCTGTATTGAACACAGTTTGTAGTTTACCTTCAACAGCTGTATTTAACACGGTTTGTAGTTTACCTTCAACAGCTGTATTTAACACGGTTTGTAGTTTACCTTCAACAGCTGTATTTAAAACAGTTTGCAATTGCTCCTCAAGCTTCTGTGCTGATTCTATATTGTTGATCAGGTTTGCCTGCAATTAATAATTTTGCTGAATCAATTTAAACAATTAAACAATTTGAAACCATTACTGTTAAGTATGGACCTCAAAAAGTACAATTAAGTTTTTCAAATAACCATCTTAATCTAAAGTTAAGGTGCAGACTCCTTTTGTTCAAAGCAATAAATTGTCAATCAACTATCAAGACAACAGAACAGTAGTAAAAGGTATGATTGTTTTCCATTATCCATTGGAATTGTCTCATTAAAAGCTCAGTTCAACCGATTAGTTACTGCATACTGCATAATCTATAACTAACTGATATATAAAATACATTGTGTGTTAACCTAATACAGAGCATAATGCTGCATTGTTTTAGCAATTATTTCACTAACTTCATTTGAATGTAGATTGTAAACTAGCTACTGTATCCATAGAGTAACCGCAAAATGTGAAATAAAATATATTATAAAACTAGAGGCTCTCAAGAGCCTGTGTCGCTCACCTGACTCTACTTTGGTTTTAGAAATCATGTAAAGATAGATAAAAATCATAACAGATACCCAAATAATGATTGAGGCCAAATTTGGTTTAATATTGGTCCCGTTATTTAATAAAATATCCTGGTGGCCATCTTGAACAGTAAATTGGCAACAAAGTAGCTACACTTGGTCAGCACCTCATAAGAAACATTCATGCCATGATTAGTTCCATTCCATTCAGTGGTTCTCTAAAAGAAGACATTTGTATGTATTTCCCATAGGGTCCTATGTTAAACTAAGTCCCCCGCTGGCGGCCATCTTGGATGATGGATTGACTGCAACGTAACAACACTTGGTCAACACCTCATAAGGAACATTCATGCCATGTTTGGTTCCATTCCATTCAGAGGTTCTCTAAAAGAAGACATTTGTATGTATTTCCCATAGGGTTCTATGTTAAACTAAGTCACCTGCTGGCGGCCATCTTGCATGATGAACCAACTGCAAAGTAACAACATTTGGTCAGCACCTCATAAGGAACATTCAATCCATGTTTGGTCTCATTCCATTCAGTGGTTCTCTAAAAGAAGACATTTGTATGTATTTCCCATAGGGTCCTATGATAAACTAAGTCACCCGCTGGCGGCCATTTTGGATGATGGATCGGCTGCAAAGTAACAACACTTGGTCAATACCTCATAAGAAACATTCATGCCATGATAAGTTCCATTCCATTCAGTGGTTCTCTAAAAGAAGACATTTGTATGTATTTCCCATAGGGTCCTATGTTAAACTAAGTCCCCAGCTGGCGGCCATTTTGGATGATGGATCGGCTGCAAAGTAACAACACTTGGTCAGCACCTCATAAGGAACATTCATGCCATGTTTGGTTTCATTCCATTCACTGGTTCTCTAAAAGAAGACATTTGTATGTATTTCCAAAAGGGTCCTATGTTAAACTAAGTCCCCCGCTGGCGGCCATCTTGGATGATGGATCGGCTACAAAGTAACAACACTTGGTCAGCACCTCATAAGGAACATTCATGCCATGTTTGGTTTCATTCCATTCAGTGGTTCTCTAGAAGAAGTTCAAAATGTAAAAAGTTAACGACGACGACGGATGACGACGACGGACGACAAGTGATGAGAAAAGCTCACTTGGCCCTTTGGGCCAGGTCAGCTAAAAATGTGAAATAGGTTTTTATGTGAAACCTCAAAAGAAAATGTTCTTCAAGAGACATCCACCTCAAAGGTTTGAAAAATTGACAATTGTTAACATGTCTTCTAAACATTTGTTAAGTTGCTAAATAATAATGTAACACAGGACAGAAACCAAAGTTAAAACATTTTGCATAGTGAACAAATAGATTATTGATTGTCTCCCCTTTACAGTCTTTTCAAGGAAGACAAGTGACTCACATTTGTCATTACAGCTGCACCAAGAGCACATAATACACCCTTATTGTGCATATTGAAATTGTTCCAAGAATTAAAAAGGATATTAAGAAGGCACTGTAGAAGCAAATAAAATGGCTCTGTAGAAAAACATGCATAAGGATACCCATAGGCTTATAAATATTGCGTCAGATATGACCGTGAAAAGTCCCATATCATTGGAATGACAAACCAATTTATTTTTAAAATCAAAAGCAAGTCTACATTCACCAATCCTAACAAGTGTAAAGTTTGTAGAAATTTGATCCAAGCATACTGGAGCTAGTGCATGATATTTAAAAATAAATGCCATTTATTTATTTGATGGTCTAAGTCCAATAACTCTGGAATTACCGGTACATATCAAAATTTATTTTAATCTGACAGTTTGTTATGTTCACCTATTTTAACAAATATGAATAAAGTTTTTAGTAAATCAATCCAAACAAACTCCAATTATGATGCAATAAATTTACTTATATCTGACAATTAAAGTCCCGTAAATCTAGAACTACACACCAAAAATTGAAAAAAAAATTGAAAAGGATCTTCCTTCTATCAATCCTCACAATACTGTATAAAGTTTTGAGGAAATCAATCCAGGAATATTGGAGTTAGTGTGCAATATGTGAAAAATTGCCTTAAATCTAACAATTAAAGTCATGTAACTCTTGAAAGACATAGCCAAAAGGAAGCTTCAATCAATCCAAATATTGTGTTAAAACAAATTTGAGTTATTGTATGAAGTGACTGATGGGCTGACAGACAGACAATGGTTATCCATATTACGTCCCACCTTCGACAGTCATATAAAACTGAATATATAAAGATCAGAAACTTACTCTTTTTGTAGAAATAACTGGCTGCTTTCTCTTTTTTGTAAACTCATTCTCTGCAGTGTCTAGAAAGGCTGTGAGAATAAAGAAAAATTAGTGTCTGCTTGTTGTTAGTTATAACTAGAAAACTGACATTTCAGCAAATGGTCCCAGTTTGCACATTCAAATAATTTAATATTTAAAAAGGATGGTAGACAACAGATTTCAAAAAGGAGGCTAACTGATGATGTGTTTACCAGAAGTCAATTTATGATATCATATTCTACAAACAGGTAGATATAAAATTTCATTAAAATCCGAGCACTTTGTATATTCATAAATTTTGGCAGCATTATTGAATAAAGAGCTGAGCCATGAGCGCATGATGCGCCTGTTGCTTTTTCAATGCATAAAGTTCCATAACTCCTCATTGTCATATCAGAAATTTATAAAAAAAAAAAGTAAAAGGAGCTTATTTTGATAGACAAATACCAGTCACCAAAGTTTCATGCAAACTGCTCAAAGCATTTTTGAGTTATTGTCTGAAAACTGGAAAACCCCCCTTTTTTATGAATAAAGTCCCAATACTCCAAAATGTAAAATCAGAAATATTTAAAAATTGAAAGGGAACTTATGTCCATATATATAAACAATTCACAAAAGTTTCATGAAAATGGTTCAAAGTATTTTTGAGTTATAGTAAAAAAACTGGAATATCACCCACTTTTTATAAATAAAATCCCATAAAACCCTTGGAAACCTAAAATCTAAAATTTATAAAAATCAAAAGAGACCTTACGTCAATAGATACAAACAATTCATCAAAGTTTCATGAAAATTGGTTAAAAGTGTTTTGGAGTTATTGTTCGACATGTTGATGACCGACAGACAGACGGACGTACAGACAACAGTATACCATTACACGTCCTGTAAACAGGCGCATAAAAATGAAAATTTAAGGGTTTGTTGAATTATTCCAAAAATTAAGGTTTATCAACCCCCATGCATAGCTGACCTTAACCATATTTGGCACAACTTATTTTGGAACCTTTTGGTTTTCAATGATCTTCAACTTTGTATTTGAATTGGCCTTGCATTTGTTTTGTTTAACCTGGAATCTATTATTAGTTTTTTGTTTGACTCTTACATTCAAACTGTTACGCTGAAACTTGTTTTGTGTAGCTATATATGCCTAACCTAAAATTTGCAGCAAAATGTTTACCTAAATATAAATCATCATAGCCTTTTTTGTATCTTGACAAGGTTTCTATTTCTTGGTTGCCTTCATCAATGGAATCCTAGAATATATCAAAATCTATTGAACATTGAAATAATGCAATTAGTTAACAAATAAGTATATTATTTAATTAAATGTTAAAGTAAAAAAAAGTATATTATTTAATTAAATGTTAAAGTCATGAAAATAAAATATTCATTTTCAAAACGGGCATAGGACATTTGAGCAAAAATAGAAAATGCACATAGGGTCATTTGAGCGCCGACATCATAGGACATTTTAGCACCAGAATATTAACCTTACCTGTATTTTCAAATAGGACATTTGAGCGAAATTTCCTGTGATACTTTTATATGAATTAAGATATCATTTCTAAAAAGTAAGAAAACACAGACTGCTCGAAATCCTACTTCCACCTCCCTGTGGTGAGCAGGGGTAACAGATTTTATCTGATGAACGGAAGAGATACTCCTTCAACAATTTTTTTACATTCTTAATTGTTTTCGCTTCACAAAAAACAATAGCTATTGTATTTATTGAATGGGACAATAGAACTGACAAAAGTCTAAATATATTGAACAATAAATGACTCTGTGGATAAGTCTAATTTGGTTCCCAATAAAGTAACTTTTTTCCTTAATAACCTTGGATCAGGGAAAGACTTTGGTTTAAACTACGTACTGACCTTCTATTTTGGGTAAACTCACAAGTTTTATTGTAATTCAATTAGGTGACCGCAATTCACCATTAAACATTTAAAGAAATCTTCCTTAAATATTTATATATGCTAGTGTTAGTTACACAGTGTAACTTATGATAAAAATATTGAAAGCAAGTAATGTGATAATAAAATAAAATGGGTTTCAAATATTCTTGTTAAAAATACAGAATTTAAAAAAAAATCCAAACTTTCTCTTTAGATGCTATTTCTTGGTCTCAAAGATTAGCTTCTGTCCAAGTTTCATAACAATCCATGACGGTTAACAAACTTATCATGTCAAAAAAATGTAATCCCAGACTGTCTGTAAATGTAAACCGTAAAACAACAAAGTCCATCTATCAGAAAAATACTGAAAATGAAAATATATTTTCAAAAGTTTGCTTCAAACATTAATCAGAAAAAAGTTTCATGAAATTCTATGACGGTTTGACAAATGTATTTGATGTGTAACAAACTTTAACCCCAGACTGTATCTACTTGTTAAATGTAAAAAAAACTAAGGTCATTTATCAGTAAAATACGGAAAAATGAAAACAAATATTTTCAAAATTTTGCTCTCCATACTATATTTTGGTCATACAAAAAGCCTCTTTTCAAATTTCATTAAAATCCATGAAGGTTTGATTAAGTTATTGATGACTGAAAAACTTTAACCTCAGACTGAATATGAATGTTAACTGTAAAAAAAAAAATAGTCCATTTATCAGTAAAATACAGAAAAATGGGAAAAAAATTTTTTTAAATTTTGCTCTGGATACTGTATTTTGGTCATAAACAAGCTTTTGTCTAAATTTCATAAAATTCTATGAAGGTTTGACAAAGTTATTGATGTCGCAAAAAACAATGGAATCTAGGATCACTTTGTCACACTTTCGTGACATAAATGTTGCAGGCTCAACAAATGAATGGGGAATGTGTCCATGGGACACAGATGATGCCCCCGCTTGCATATCATATAAAGTTATAAAGGGACATAACTAAAGAATGATAAAAGTGACACTACCCAAATTTGTACTTGATGTGAGTTTTGTGGTAATAAGTATTGTGTATAAGTTTCATAAAATTTGGTTGTGGCAAACTTAGGTTAGAGAACTGAAACGAAAAATTCAGCAATTTTTCCATTTGTAAAGGGGCATAACTCTAAATCGGTTAAAGTGACGTCACAAAAATTCAAACTTGATCTGTGTTTAGTGGTTATATGCATTGTGTATAAGTTTCATAACATTTGGTTGAGGCTAAATAAGGTAAGAGAACGGAAACTAACTTTGGGACGTACGTACGTACAGACGGACAAGGGTAAAACTTAATGCACCCTACGCTACGGCGGGGGCATAAAAAAGACAAATTGTTATTCTGAAACAAAGCCAGCTTGTGAGAAGCTAACCTGTAAGTCGTGTATATCTCCCTGTAGTCTGTGCTCCATATCTGCAGTAGCCCCCAGCTCAGGAGAGAGAATCTAACCTGTAAGTTGTGTATATCTCCCTGTAGTCTGTGCTCCATATCTGCAGTAGCCCCCCCACCCCACAAGAGAGAATCTAACCTGTAAGTCGTGTATATCTCCCTGTAGTCTGTGCTCCATATCTGCAGCTCTGTCTTTCTCATCCTGAAGTTCCTCTTCAAGCCTGCATGAAAACAATGAATGATTTGTTAGCCAATCAAGCACAAATTTGAAAGAGTAGATTCTTATCACAAAAGTAATATTGATTTAAATAAGATTTTAATGCAATCAAATATGATACATGCTTAACTTCAAAAAATGTTGTTAATATAAGTTGATTGTCATATCTGTAAAATGCATCTTTTGTACTTTCAAATGGTTGTGAAAATCTTGGTCTTGGGTAAAAGCAACTCCCAAATGAAACCATATTTTTTCATGATCAATATT
This sequence comes from Mytilus californianus, assembly GCF_021869535.1. Classification (NCBI taxonomy): domain Eukaryota; kingdom Metazoa; phylum Mollusca; class Bivalvia; order Mytilida; family Mytilidae; genus Mytilus; species Mytilus californianus. The sequence continues at coordinate 130,786,789 of NW_026262679.1, read as the reverse complement.
TATTATCAATTAAATTATGTACTAAACCATTACTACCTGATTTCAATTAGTTTGACAAAATTTTAATCATGGTAGTATCCTTATGAAGAATGAATAAACAACAGCAAAAATTAAATGCATATTCAATATGATAAATATAGATTCTACCACTGCATTGAGTGTGATACAATATTCCTCCATTCGAGACAGTTATATTTTCAAATTTAGAATGCGAGGCAAAACAAGCTATTTAAATATTTTAAATTTAACTGTTGTGAGTGGAGAAATATATTACACGAGATTTAGTGGTAGAATCTGTTTCTTTAAGATTTTTAGAAGATATGCAGACAAACTTAATCCTTCTTTTTCAATGATCTGCAAAAAGATGTGTTTTTTACTTTTATAAGTAACGTCATTGGACATAGTCACATTTTTTAATGACGTCACAATAGGAAATTCAGAGGAAAGCAAGAAAATTTGACATCATAATTGAATTTTGAAGAATGAAGAACTGAGATCAAAGGGACCACACGTTGATTAAATAAAAATAATCAACGGGTCAGCATGGCAGGAAAAGGATAAATCAGCTAAGAACTAGAGAACATTTCATATAAATCTGCTTTACATTAGTCTTTCACATTTAGCCCAAAATTTGGCTCTTTTTTTACTGCCTAGAGGTACAGATTAAAACATCTTAAATCTAACATGGTATACATACTTCTGAATTTCAGCCTTTTGATTAGCTACAAGCTTTTCCAATCCAAGAGATTTTTCTTCTAAATTGTCCATATTTTCTTCAAGTTCTTCAATTTTCTGTTGACTTTCTTCAAACTGTTTGTGTTTTTCGAACAATCTTTACAAAATGAAAGTAAAATTATAAATAAATCCATTTTTTTTGTATGTAGGATTACATGTATGTTTACAAATGTAAAGTGTTGAAATCGCTATAGCTCTGGTAAAACTGTCTGATTTGAGCACTGTTACTTTTAGATTAACATAGCTTTAACTTGAGTAGTTTTGGTTTCAATACTGCAGAATTTTTCAGGAGGTCTTCATAAAATCAAAATAAAAATGACTGGTAAATATGTGAATTCCAATAGCTTTGTTTTAAAGGAGATAATAACTATCAGTGTTATACATTTGTCTCCATATTGTTTGGTTGGCTAAAATACTGTAAAGTCATTTACTTTCACATAGATTAAATTTTACTATTCTAAAAGCCGAGTTGGCAAGGTTTTATTTTCCCATTGTTCTTGTCCCTGAACCTTATCGTGTTTAAAGATAAAACTATGAAATGAAATGAAATATTTTTGGGGTTTTATCTTAATCAAGAAGTAAGTGATGATAAACCCCCTTTCAAAAATCTTCCAATTTTCACCATAGAACATGAACATAAAACAAGAACGCTTAAAGATGATTGACACCAAATTTTGTTCCAATAGTCTATTTGCCAATTCCCATAATTAACCCTGTACCGGTAATTAAAGATCCTTTTTTAGTTGTCTCCCTTAGTAGGGAAATAAAATTTTCATTGACAATGGAGAGGAGAGCTAGCAGAAAGAGAAAATGTATCTGTGCGTAATGTGTGTACCTTTAAATTTTATATATCTTTTAATTACATTTAATTTTATGTTAAGCTAGATACTTTTGATACCAGTATTTATTTTTCTCAAAAATTTGGTTATAACACAGATATATCATATTAAACTTATCAAGCTTTTCGTGGGCAGAATTAAGCCAATTTTGTCCTGTATAGAACCAGTCTATGATTGACAAAGGTAAGCAATTTGTGTTAAAAATGTGTAATAACAGAATCAAATCAAATCAAATATTTTATTATAGTCTCACCTCTCTAAATGTACAATACAAACATGAATACAATATCTACAGCATGTTTTAATTAAAAGTACAAAACAATCTTAAAAACATTCGAGAGCCATTCTCAAAAGAGTTATGAGAGACTTTTACATAAAAATGGACAAATCGATAAAAATAAAAAACACTTTTTTTTTTTAATCTATATAAAACATTCTTCCTTTGAATTAAAATATTTTGGCAGAATAAAAGCACAAATTTTCATTTGTAAATAAGAATATAAATTTTTCATAATCAATTAAGTCTGAAAAACCACTATTTAAAGAAACTGCTCTAGTAAAAAGCTCTTGTCTTGCATGTGAATATAAAGGGCATTTGAGTAAAACATGTTTCTCATCTTCAATGAGTTTCTGTTGCATACATGAGTCATTAAAACAAAATCTATTTTCACATAAAACCCCTTCATATCCTCTGTTTCAATTCTAATTGGTGCCACACCACATCGAAAGTTAGCAAAGGCACTTTTATATTTTCCTGGCATATGAACACTTAAATAATTTTCTTTATGATATTCTTGTTTAAACAACCTATAGGTACGCAGTTTACTGCGATCATTTGTGTTTAAATCATTACACAATTTTCTCTTGTACATATCAAAAACATTATTCTCAATATTTTTAATATCATTTTTATTAAAAGTACAGTTTATATTACAAAAATTTTCAATATTAAGTTCTCTAAATTTACTATGAACTCTAAAATTCCAGTTTTTAATTTTACTGTTACATATTCTATTTGCCCATAAGAACACTTTTTTATTAAGTCTGGTATTATTCATTTTCAAAATCTTGACCAATTTCTAAAAATACATGACCATTGTTTGATTATACATGGCATCCGGCCCGTATCTCCATATAAAGATAAATTTGGGGTATATTTTCCAACACCCATAAAAAATTGCATGGCCCTATTTTTAATTGCATTAATACATGTAAATTCCCTAGCTCCCCATATTGAGGCACCATATTCAATAACTGACATAACCAGTGTATCAAAAAGTTTTGTAAAAATTGAAAACTCAAAACCACCATTAGCTTTACTTTTGGCAAATCGGAAATTGGAAAATCAATTATTGACCCAAAAGTTTAATTAAGAGAAGAATATTTTTCAATTAATTATTGATGGAAAATTTGTCAAAAGATATAATCTTATCATTGAATTTAATGGTAGAAGACTGTAAATATCATATTGAACTTTTAAAGATTGTATAAATTTGTTCTAGTGAAATGCCAGGAGTATTGAATGATTTATTGATTATTTGTGTTTAATGCAAATTCAGAACATTTGGCAGCTTTTTTTGTATTAGTGAAGGGAGCCAGAGTACCTGTGTAGAACCAACAATCTTAGACAGGAAAATGGTAGTCATGATACGGTGTAGTTAGTTAAGTTCAGAGTCGATGCATCTTGCAAAGAGCCAGGCTCAAATACTGTAAACCAACTAATTTTCGCGATTTTCACGAGTAGAAAAATAACGCGAATATAAATGGTGGCAAATATGTAAAACTCGGATTTTTCCATATCTAACTACATCAAGTAAATTTGAGAATCGCGAAATTAAATCGCAGTGAAATGGACTAGAAAGGGCTAATCGTGAAATAAAGTATCCGCGAAAATAAGTTGGTTTACAGTACACAACCTCAGTGTTTACATGGTAGTGATCATTGTAGATTTATAAACTACTTATACCACTAGGCCACCAGGGCCCCAGGAGTATTGAACATGAGTTCTCTTACTGAATAAACCCACCTTCTTTTCACTGTATCTAACTGTTCATTTAACATATCAATCTTATCAGCTTCCTTTGTTGATGTCCTCTGAACCAAAGTAAAGTATGGCTGGTTCACAACTACACCATCCGGCCCTGTTGTTAACTCCTTACTATAAACTGAAGCTGAAAATAACAATTTTGAAAAATCTTTGCATATATATATATATGTATTTCATTAGAAAACTTTAATAGCAACTGTATTTTTATATATATTCTATATATTCAAGTTTTGTTGAAATTGGTTCAGTAGTTTCAGAGCGGAAGATCTTTGAAAAAATATACAATGGACATGAAAATTAGTGAAAAATTATTTTTAAGGCTATATTTCCTAAAGGAGTTATCCAATTGTTTCAGTTGTATAGGCATTTTTGTAGATCTTGTATTTTGATTGTTTTTGCTGTTTACAGTTTCTACTGATGAATTTTGAAGATTCTTAGCATTTTGTGTTTACAAAGTATTTATAGTCTTTGAATTTCATAATTCAAAATACAATTTTATATGTTACTAAATCTCAAAACTGTAAATCCTTATTTTTAAAGATATCTCAACTCAGTTGTATACATGTATGCAAGTATAGTTACAATCATAAATCACATCTAAATTAAAAATCTAGAAAAGTTTACCAAGAATTCAAACACAACTTAGCTCCTTAATCATTTGTGTTAAAAAGAAAAAAGTACTTGACGTAATTATGGAACCAGGACTTGCGACAACTGAACATCTAATGGAAGTGAATAAACCTGTGTGAACTGAGTTCCTATTGGAAGCTGTCTTTACTGGACAGACCTGTTAGGGTAAGGTTTAGATAGATTTCTACCTAATCTAATCATAATTACCATGTAAATCATCCTTAATACGACCCATCAGTCTGGCATAGACTCCAAGTCTGGGTACAATGTCATCTAACACTTTGAATGCCATCAGGATTCTCTCTGAACTTTGATATCCATCTTTTCCTTGATTCTCCAAACAAATCAGTTCATATTTATTCACTGTACAATTAAATTAAAGAAAACATGAGATGCAATGCAAAATTATAGCTGTTTAGTGACATGATAAGACTCCTTCTATTCAATTCATAATTAAATCAGAAATTTTATCATTATAAGTAAAAGGGAAGATACATATTTTTACAAGTGTATTGTAAATAAAAATTCAGGAATAACTTACAACCAAAATCTGTTTATCAATATGCTTTAATGCACTAATTATAACTTATAAAAATTTATATACATATGAATAAAAATAAAAAATAACATAAGCATGATAAAGACGGTATATTGTCTATAAGATGTCCTTTGGGGGTTTTGTGTGTGTTGTAGGCTTTCCCTCAAACAACAAAATATCTTACTTACACAATTTAGCAATAAAGATAAATTTGAAAAAATGTTCCCTCACGAAAATTTGATATTTATAAAAGGAAGATAAGAGTTGGGGACAAGAAAAACTTGAAAAAAAAACTCCAAAACAGGTTTGGCCTTTGAAACATGAAATAAAAACTCTGCAAAAAATAACAAAGTTTACACTACGGATTTATATGATACCATAGAATAAAGTGATTTCTTACAATTTAAGTTGAGACTAGGATTTGAAATTTATGATAGTGCGAAACATATATAATGCAAGACAGACATTTTCAAAAAAATCTTTTATTTTGAAATAAAATTACATTAAAATTCCATAGCTTTTCATTCAAAATTTTACTGGCCCTTTTATGTCTAAATTAAAATAGACTTTAATTTTAGTACACTTATGTTGTATTTTAAAAAAATCTCGGTCTAGTGAGAGCAACTAAAAAAGTCAAATCAAGCCAGCTTACAATCTGCAATTTTGGTAAAAAAATTACTGTTTTATTTTATCTATACACAACAAAATCATTGGAAAACAGTTACTTTTCCCCCAAATTTCTCCCTTTATTCAAGCTATGACTGTGAATTGCAACATGTCAAATTATGGTGGATTCCTTTTCACATGAATTACTCTTAAAGCATATCATAACAAATGGACAAACATCTACTTTGAGTACAAACCCTGTGCAGTTGGAAAAGTTTTAAGGCCCAGCATATATCTATGCGTTTTGTTAAAATATACTTTTTCACTTTTTTGGTCTTTTGGAAAATGTTGTTTGTGCTGTATTTAGACCCCTCTACCAAGAAATTTGTTTTGCATGCACACATATAAAAATTGCGGTTTTTATCCAACGCAATCATAGGTTTGAACGTTGTTTTCATATTTAGACTTGTTTATATATATATATATATATGAAATAATGAATTTTGTGTTTCAGAAAGATAAAATATTATTTGGAATTTGATTGGAACTTATTTTCTTCTTCTCTTTTCATTTTTGCAGAAGGTGTAAAAATAAATTAAGTTCGGAAAAATGTAAGAGATGCCCCCTCTCAGGTAACAATTTTATTGTATTGCTATGATCAATAGAAAGACAATACATATCTATATAACAATAGGTGATTTAAAAGGTGTAACTGCGTGGACAAAGTAATTCATGAATTGTTTTTATTCTACAATCATCGACAATACGATGAAAAAATGCCCATCAAAATCCAGTTGTAAACTCCGACATGTTTGTCCATTTGTTATGATCGACCTAAATGTACGATATTATGTTTCTGGATATCATTAACATTCTTATTGTCTAATACCGTGAGAATAACCCCCTATCGTCTTGTTTTGTTGCTCCATTTTTCTGAGATGAAGACAGAAAATCAGAAAGCGTCTTTCGTTACCAAGCACTTGCTCGTCTTCGTCTCATCGGTGTTTAAATCTGGTTACCAAGGCTGTGTTTGGATATACGCCACAGGTGGCCTATGGTTATCCATAGGTACCTTTGGTTTGATATTCTATATATCAAAATATCAAACCATTGGTACCCAAAGATACCTATGGGTAACCATAGGCTGCATTAGGCGTATATCCAAACACAGCCTATATGAATGAAATGGAGTAAAGATAGTAATATCGCAGGTACCAGTCTGTTTTGGTTATAAAACCATATCGGAAATAAACAGGTATTTCCGGAATAGTGTCTATAAAAATAAAGTCTGTTGTTAGCTGAACCATGAATTCTTTATATAAGGGCTGTGTTTGGATATACGCCAGAGGTGGCCTATGGTTATCCATGGGTACCTTTGGTTTGATATTCTATATATCAAAATATCAAACCATTGGTACCCAAAGATACCTATGGGTAACCATAGGCTGCCTTAGGCGTATATCCAAACACAGCCAAGGTATGACTGTAATATTTTTTCTGTCTTTGAAGAAATAACATAAAAAATGTGGTGCACCTTTTTGAGGTTATTTCGAATAGACAGAAAAAATATAAGTCATTCCTTATAATATAATTCTTAAATCCATTTTTAAGGAATAATTTATGAAAAAACGCTGATGACATCACGGTCACATGACAAAATTCTGGCTGTGTTTGGATATACGCCTGAGGCGTCCTATGGTTACCCATAGGTACCTGTGGGTACCCATGGCTTGATATTTAATTTAAATATCAAATTATCAAACCATGGGTACCCACAGGTACCTATGGGTAACCATAGGCCGCCTAAGGTGTATAACCAAACACAGCCTATGTCTATGAGCTGACAGACAAAAAACTTTCAGCCAATCAGAAGACGTGTTACATCCAAAATTAAATTATTAGCTATTGGCTGTGTTTGGATATACGCCAGAGGTGGCCTATGGTTATCCATAGGTACCTTTGGTTTGATATTCTATATATCAAAATATCAAACCATGGGTACCCAAAGATACCTATGGGTAACCATAGGCTGCCTTAGGCATATATCCAAACACAGCCAAAGTTAACTTAATTATATTAAAAACATGTTTTCAGTCTTTTAGGTACCTATTCCAGCTGGAAATAGTATATATTATGTCCCAGGTTTCAGACACATTTAAAATACAATAATTCATATTTTATAAATTTCCATGATTTCCGAAAAAACAGCATCTAATCTACTCAGTCATTGAAATAATGTTTATTGTATGTTTGTCTTGTAGGGATGATTAAATTGTAATAATTCTGCTCTCATAAGGGAGCAACCATTTAACTTCAAGAAGGGGGTTATGATTTTTTTCTGAGTCAGAAATTTTTTTTTATTTACTTTTTGGACGCCATCAATCAAATTATTTTTTTCAAAAGGAGTAGGTCTGGTAAGGGCCGATTTTGGCCTCAAAATTCAGGTTCATCTGATGATAGATTTTGGACATTTTTTAAACACTTAAGTGTCTACTTCAGTCGATTCAATTAGTTTATGTGAAAGATTTGAACTGATTTAGTCATTAAAGACGCTCAAATTCAAGCTTAGATATGGAAAATCTATCAAATATGCCATAATATGTCATTTTTCAGATGTGTTTTGTCAAAAATGAAAGTGGCCGCATCCGTGTTCATTCTCAACCTTTATATATGTTATGTATTATCATAAAATACAACTTACATTCAAATATTAAGAATGAACACAAATGCGGCCACTTCCATTTCAAACGGAAACCGTCTAAAAATTAACCAAAATGCTAACATTTCAAAGATTTCAGTAATTTAGCATGACTTAATGATGCTAGTGCCCGATACATGTGCATTGTATTGTCAAAAACAGCCCATATTTATGTAACAGAAGTATTCTTCTTTCCAATAAATAGCTAAAAAATTACATTTTAACAATTTTGTAAAACTGCTATATTTTGGGGCCAAAAAGGGGTCTTAGTGGACCTACTCATTTAACACTATAAGGTATTATAAATAAATAAGGGTAAATCTGATTCAGAATATTTTTTTTTTGTCATCTGCTTGACCAGAATATTTTTTTTATCAAATTGGGGATCAGAATATTTTTTTAGGAAAAAACCATAACTCCCCCTTGAAGTTAAATGGTTGTTCCCTAAGGGGACTTTGATTAGTGAATAAAATATTGTATATTAATTATATATGATAAGGTCGAGAAATTGAGATGAAATAAATGACAAGGTTGCTGATGAATAATAGTATCTAAAACGATATTTGTCACATCTGTCAGAGACATGTCTCTACATCTGTTTATCTCTCCATGAATAACTATAGGTATACTTTGAAAAAAATATATGAGAGAGTATGTATTTTTGCTTTTCAAATTTTATGAAAAGGGTGGGGTACTCACTCAGGGTGTCTCAGCTGCTCTTCATTACTATACAAGGATTGAAGTTACCTAAAATTACCTACATACAGAACAGCAACATTCCAAGTCATTCTGGGACTATGTTAGACTCAAAATGAGAAAAGCTACTTTCACTCCTGAAATGATTTTGAAATAACCATCATTACCTTTTTCAATAGATAGTACAAGGGTAAAAGTCATAGTGGTTTCCTCTAGCAAACAAGCAAAATCAACATTCCATGTTCCTTGCACATACTTAAGTATAGATGCTGTAAGACATCACAACACCTAATACAGATACCTCTAGATAAAATCATACACATTTACAACTGTACAGCAGAGACTAACCTGTTATAGACACAGAATCAACCAAATGAGTCACAAATTTTACTATTTGAACAGTCACTGATCCAGCAGTTGATAGGGGGTGTCACCATTACAAACTTTCAGAATGATGGGAAGACATTTTAAAGGGTTGCGATTTTCACAGCATTTTTGCACAATGAATTCATTTTTGAATTTGTGTTATAAATTGTATATCTTCTTTTCCCTTTTGGTATACACTACTTATGAACTTATGAGTATTTCTTTTGTTTCTATAAAATTTATATATATTTTTTTTTCAAGCTATTGAGTGGTAAAAAAATTACTGTGAGGATACAAAGATTGGTACAATTTGCTAGGCACAATTTAATATTACAAAAAAATCATGAAAGGTTAAAAGTTAAAATTGCCTAAAATGGGTTCCAAAAAGAAGCTTATTTGTCTTTTTTTTCTCTCACTAAAATGTCCACTGCAAAGCATGGAGGACTGTCTTGTCATTCTCACTCCTCTGGCCACATCAAATGGATCAAATTAGTATTCACCAATCGGTGAACATTTATGTTACGAAAAATATATTTTGCCATTGATATATGAATTTCAAATTGTACTCTATAGAATGCATCTTTTTTTACCACCTTATAGGTGTCACATGGACATTGATTCTGTATTCATACTTGTTTACTCGTCCTGAATATGCATCATTATATTTAAAATTTCCATAATTTCTTCCTTATATTTCCCTCCAAAATTCAGACATCCTCTTCACAACAAATGTTCTGGTTTGTCAAATGCTTGTTTCTTAAAATTAATCATGGTGACCTTTCTATATGTTTCATGGTTTTTTTATGATTTAAACATCTCCAATTGAAAAATAACATACTCAAGTTATCAGACATCCTTACATAATTGAGAGCAGGCACACATATAAAATGAATGCATTCCATCAAATGGAGAAAAAACATGTAGCAGTGGAAATCAACTACTTTCAGTTTTCCAAAGAATTCAATAAGCAAAAACTCTAAAATTGGTTCAACATTGTCATTTCTGGCAATAAAGCATATCAATGGTCAATTGATGGTTTCAGCTTTACTGGTATTTATGAAGATCTTGTATTGCTGATTATTTGTTTTGCTGTAGAAAGATTTTCACTATAGTTGTTCAAAAATCATGTATGGGCATCAACTCCTATATGGCTTCAAAAGATGTAATCAGTGACTTGGTATTTTGCAGTAGATATTGCATTGTTGATACCTTTACTTTACTGTGAACAGTTTTTGTCCATCTATTATCGTTTCAAGAAATATGCAAAACACAAGCCCTGACAATCTGATTAAAATACAGATCTGTGTCCAAGCTTTGCTTACAAGGATCTGATAATGCTCAATTCTACTTTCTTTTTTAAAGATCTTCTGGATCCTCGTGTTTTGTCTGGTTAATACACACTTTCAAACATTTGAAGCTGAAATTTCATTGGCTGATGAAATAATTACAAGAACAGACGGTAAAACAAAGTGTTGTCAGATCCTTGTAAGCAAAGCATGGACACAGGATCTGTGTTTTAATCAGATTGAAGCATTGGTAAAAGTCTCCATTTAAGGTCAACGACTTCTATGAGGAGTTATTGTGGGTTAAGTAATCCTTGATGATTGGGTAGTGCTAATTGTTATATTATTTTACAAGTTTTGTTATCTTTAATTTTCAAAAAAATAAATGGGGAATGTGTCCATGGGACACAGATGATGCCCCCGCTTGCATATAACGTTATAAAGGGACAAAACTCAAGAACTGTAAAAGTGACGCTACCTAAAGTTGTACTTGATCTGAGTTTTGTGGTAATAAGCATTGTCTATACGTTTCATAACATTTGGTTAAGGCAAACTAAAGTTAGAGAAAGGAAACGAAAAATTCAGCATTTTTTCCATTTCTAAAGGGCATAACTCTAGAACGGTAAAAATGACACCACCAAAATTCGAAACTGATCTGTGTTTTGTGGTTATTAGCATTGTGTAACTGGTATAGGTTTCATAACATTTGGCTGAGGCAAACTAAAGTTAAGAGAACAGAAACAAATATTTAAGCAATTTTTCCATTTGTAAAGGGGCATAACTCTAGAACAGTTAAAGTGACACCACCAAAATTCAAACTTGATCTGTGTTTTGTGGTAGTAAGCATGGTATATAAGTTTCATAACATTTGGTTGAGGCAAACTAAAGTTAGAGAACGGAAATTAAAAATTCAGCAATTTTTCCATTTGTAAAGGGGCATAACTCTAGAACGGTAAAAGTGACTCCATCAAAATTCAAACGTGATCTGTGTTTTGTGGTAATAAGCATGGTGTATAAGTTTCATAACATTTGGTTGAGGCAAAATTAAAGAACCTTAGTGAGCACGCTCACATACCCCACGTCCCCACATTGTAATGGGAGAAATAAAATAAGTGTAAGAAAAAAAAATTGTATCAGAAAAAAAAATTGAATCATAATTTCCTGTCAATATGCACATCTACGCAGTATGTCCTTATTATCTGAAAAGGTTTCATGAAATTCTGTTGTGTGGTTTGAGAGGAGTTGCGATGACAAAAGGTTGCAGTAGTATATTGGGCAAATAAGTTCAAAGGGGCGTAACTCCTGGAAAAAAAATTGAATCGTAATTTCCTGTCGATATGCACATCTACGTAGTATGTCCTTATTATCTGAAAAGGTTTCATGAAATTCTGTTGTGTGGTTTGAGAGGAGTTGCGATGACAAACTGTTGCAGTAGTACATTAAAGTAAATAAGTTCAAAGGGGCGTAACTCCTAGAAAAAGAATTGAATCGTAATTTTCTGTCGATATGCACAACTACATAGAATGTCCTTATTATCTAAAAAGGTTTCATGAAATTCTGTTGTGTGGTTTGAGAGGAGTTGCGATGACAAGAAACAGGACTGACGGACTGAAGGACTGACGGACTGACAGACTGACAGACTGACAGACGGACGGATGGGTCAAAAACATTATACCCTCCGCAACTCGTTGCGTGGGGTATAATAAAGTTAAAGAATGGAAACCAATTTTGGAATGTACGGACGGACAGATGTACAGACGGACAAAGGGTAAAACTTAATGCTACGGCCGGGGCATAAAAATCCTGATATTGGTAAAACATTGTCATTAAAGGACATTAACTCTTAAAAAAAAGTAAATTAGTAGTTTCAGTGATACATGTATTAACATTTTTGTAAACCTTGATATGTCGACTATACAGTATGGGTTTATCACATTGTTGAAAGCCGTACTGTTCCCTATAATTGCTTACACCCACTTCATTTAAGCCGACTATTCAGTATGGGTTTTTCTCATTGTTGCTAATACATAAGCATTGGTAAACAAATCATTAAAGGGCAATAACCACTATAGGCGACAATTTGATGGTGTCAGTATGTTAAAATCTTATAATATCTTGTATTGTTGTCAATTTTCATTAGAGATATGACCAATCTGCACTGGAATACAAGGAACTAATACACTCATAGACAAACAGATAAACATAAACATCCCTTATCAGACACTGTCAGTTTCACTAACCTTAAAGTAAGCTGAAAAAGTAATTATTAATGCCAAACCAGAATATCAATTTGGCATGGACTCACATTAACAAATCTTATATGGCTGACAAAAAACATGAACACTTTTGTAAAATGTATATTTATAACAAAAAATATATAATTCATAGAAAACAAATACATGCAGTTATATATTTAAATAAAAGAGTAGACAAATGACAGCATTTTTCATTAAATTGGCATTGAAGGTAGTATCCCCCCTTATTGGTCACTACTCCATGTTACAATTAACAATGGCAATAATTTTCTGGATTTTCCACAAAACTTATTTTGTAAAGCACCAACTGTTCTCTGCTTAGGACCATTTTTTGTTTTGTCTTGCAGGAATGTTACTTTGCTATTCTTAAGATGTCATGTTCTCTTTGACTTTGTTTCTATCTTGTGCTATATAAATTTTACTTTGTCCATTCTTACATTGTCGTCTACATGGTTTTATTTCTGTCTTTCATTGTCCTGCAGACAAGTTTTCTTCAACATCCTTTATATCAACTTTTTATTTTGTATTATCCTTCAATAAGTGTTACTTTGCCCAAGCTCCAATCTTCGTCTGCTTTGGTTTATTTTCTGCCTTGTCTTCCGTCATCCATGATTCAAATATCGATTCCATCTTCCTACGAGTAGCTGGATTACCATTGTTTACAGTTGGCAATATTTGATCAGGTCTGATATACTGTATAAATCTTTTTAATTCTAGATAGCTGCTATGTTCACTGTATGGTAAACCTAAAAATATATATATATATACATAAATAACTAGACATCATTGAGATGGGAGCCATCTCTGTGGGCCCAGCTATGAATAACCTGTGGTAAAAAATTTGTATCTTTACCATAGGACATGGGGTTGTCAACTGAGACCAGAGTTTTTGACCTTGACCTTTGTCCTAGTAAGTTGTACATACATTATGACACACCCTCTGGTGTTGGTAAATATACATGTCAAGTATAAACTTTGAAATCATAACGGTTCTCAAGATATAGAGCGGACACGATCTTTACCATAGGACATGGGGTTGTCAACTGAATCCAAAGTTTTTGACCTAGGAAGTTGTACATACATTATGACACACCCTCTGGTGTTGGTTAATATACATGTCAAATATAAAGTATGAAATTATAACGGTTCTCTAGATATGGAGCATCACAATTTGTTATGGACGGACAGACGGACTGATCACTATAGGGCGACCCGCCATTCGGCAGGGCCCTAATAAATAAATAACTTTTTTTTATACAGCATGCATGTAGGTTTCAAATAAATATATCAGTTGGAACTTTAAAAATCTTAGGAAATCTCCCTCTTTAACCACACTCCTGAAAAGAAGTCTTACTCTCCTACTTTGGAGATAAAAATCTTCAAAGTTCTACCTTTCACCATAATTTCCCTACAAGAAGTGTTTTGACAAAGGATAAACATAAAGGTCAATGAACTAATTTCTGTAAGAAGCTGTCATAAATGCATCCTTATATCCTGATAAGTTATATATAATTGTTGGTTATTTTGAATCTGAGATTAGAGCTGAACATTTAACATGTTTATGTTTAAAGACCATGATATATAACCTAAGTCACCATCATGTGGCCCCTGTTCATCTGTTTTATGAAAATATTAAAAATGCCTTTGTTATTCTCTATGGCAGAATTATATACATGTACATTGTACGATTAATAAACAAATAAATGTTAGAAAAATGTGCACATGTGTACTGACATACCATATATCTTAATTTCTTTATTTCCTTTAGGTTTGATTTGATCTAATGATACCATTTTATCATTGTAAGTCCATCCTGTTGGTTCTATGGCTACCACATTATTATAATCTGTTCTTAACTTAGATCTATGTTCATGTAAGCCCTGAAAAAAAGGGAGAAAATTCATAAACCAATCAAATATTTTAAAACTTTATTTCACTTAAAGGAATGCTCCACTCACCAATTGGACTTTAACCATGAATAAAGCAATTACTTCAACAAACCGTATGGATCATCTAACTAGCGCGGTTCTTACCCAGTATTAATTCTGGTCTATATACCTACAGTTAACAAATAAATACGATTGCTGAAGGAGAAATAGTCCATGCTATATTGTCATCAATTAATCATGGAGACGAACCAAATGTTCAAAATGAAAGATTGATGTGCAACTTATGGTGGATTTTGTTTTTATGATCATTTAGTTTACAATATGTTATACAGTGAGAATTAGTATATGACAAAAACTGTTCTTTTTCAAACTTTAACACTAAAATGTAAAGTTTGTATCCACAATAAAAAAAGTCACTTACATCATAAAAAAGTATCTTTCAACAGTCACAACAGCTTTGTTTTAGACAAATTATGAAAAATTGTAATAATCAATAATAAGTAGATTAACTTGATACTATACATACACACAAAATTTTGCCAATGGTCTTGAAACAAATACTAGGGCTTACCCTTGTATATTACTCCGGGAGAAGGTTTTTTTTTTGCTTCTTTACTCCTTCAAAACCAATATTGATTGCCTTATGAATATTTTTAGTCTTTATGTGAGGAATTCACAGTTAAAATCTTTTTTAAATTAAAAAAAAAAAGAAAAAAAAGGAATAGGATTTTTAAATCATGATCTTGTATGTTCAACAGAAAATTATTTTGTTAAGGATGCTTAATATTGCAGGTTGGTTTTTTCTTTATATTTTTATAATGCAAGCAAACAGAGATCTATTCTTTTCAGTCTCAAAAGTGGTCACTGTGTAAATTAGTGCAAAACAACAATTAAATCTTTGGAAAATAACATACTGTCTAAGTCGCCTTAAAAAAGAGCAAATGAGAGGCTGAAGATAGCAAAGGGATAGTCAGACTCTTATAAAACTGACAATCTCATAGCACAAAATCAAAATAAGGAAAATATCAACTTTACCGTTCTGGCAACAGCAGTTTCTTTTCTAACTATAATAAACTGTTATCACAGAGATATGTCTCGCCTTTTTTGTAATTTTGATAATGCAAATGTTGAAACTAAAATAGCAATACTTTAACATGAAAGTTATGCAAATATTCAAAGTCGATGAACCATGACTGAAGGTACATGGCTAAACAATCTCCATGGAATGAGATGTGCCAATGCTAATACAACTGCAAACCAAATACCATTGACTTATTATAAGTCGTTCCCTTTAAACAAACCTAAACACAAACATTAACTTGTAAACTATGTAAAAGTTTAAAAGTCAATGAACCATGATCAGGGGTGGGTCTATATAATCTCCATGGAAACGATACTTGCAAATGCCAATAAATATGCATACCAAATATCATTGACTTAACAACAGTTCATCTTAAACTGATCTAATCACAAACTAATACATGTAAACTAAGCAAAAGTTTCAAAGTAAATAGACCATGACTGAGGGGGCGGGGCCAAATATTCTCCATGGAAATGAGATGTGCTAATGCTTATACAACTGAACACCAATTAACATTGGCCTACCACTAATGGTTCCCCTTGAACTGACCTAATCACAAACTAATACATGTTAACTTAGCAAAATTTTCAAAGTCAAATAATCTCCATGGAAATGAGATATGCCAATGCTTATACAACTGCATACCAAATATCATTGACCTACCACTAGTGGTTCCCCATAAATTGACCTAATCACAAACTAATACATGTAAACTATGAAAAGTTTCAAAGTCAATAGACCTTGACTGAGGGGGCGGGGCCAAATAATCTCCATGGTAATGAGATGTGCCAATGCTTATTCAACTGCATACCAAATATCATTGACCTACCACTAGTGGTTCCCCATAAATTGACCTAATCACAAACTAATACATGTTAACTATGAAAAGTTTCAAAGTCAATAGACCTTGACTGAGGTGGGCAGGGCCAAATAATCTTCAAGGTCATGAGATGTGCCAATGCTAATATAACTGCATACCAAATATCATTGACCTACCACTAGTGGTTCACCATGAACTAGACCTAATCACAAACTAATACATTGTTGACGCCGTCACCGTCGCCGCCAAAGCCGGAAACAGCATACCTATGTCTCGATTTTTGACTTCGTCAAGGCGAGACAAAAATTGGTTTTTACAAAATTAAAATAATATACATAAGTATTGTTTCCATAACATACTTGTAGATTAAGTTTTCCCATTGGTAAAACATGGAGAAATGTTTCATTGGCATCTAAAGTCAATCTGGCTGAAAGATCAGGATCCTCTAAACACTCCAGGACTTTGTACTTGTCTCTCTGAACACATATCTTACAGTCAAATCTTCTTGCAATTGCTGAAAAATATTGAAATAAAGGTTTCATCATGGTGTATGGATAGTTTCAAGAGAGTGATTAATTTCCAAAATTTAGATAGCAAAAAAGAACAAGCTGTATCTACACGGACTTGCAAGAAATAAGGAAGGTTTTAATTTGATCCCTAGATACAATCATATACAGTTACTGTTTATTTAAAGTTGGAAATTTCCCAAAGGATTGTTTTGAGAAACTGGATTACGAATAAATCCCATAATTATGATATTTACGAAAGATAAGAATCAAGAACAAGAAAGACCTGAAATTAAAAATTTCAAACAGGTATGGCTCTAGTTATCACAAAATTTAAACTCCATAAAAATAAATCATTTTATAGTCTACAAAGACATTTCCCAATTACAATGCCAGATACCATAGACAATTATGTTTGGTGTTTTTTTACACTTGATCATTAAATCAAATTAACCAAGTAATCTCAAATCAACTGTCACCCTTACTTTAATCCAATGATTTCTACATGTATCTTATCAAGAAAAAAAAAAAAAAAAAACAATTCATTTTCAATATTGTGAAAAGATGGATAATTCATATTTTGGTATTACAAAGTTTTGTTGTATCCAACATGCAAAAATTTAGAGTAAACTATAAAATTGGTAAAACCTAGTTATGACTATATTTTAAAATTTGAGAATTTTACAAATGCTGTTATATCTCCATCCTTACAAATCATGCATATGGAAGTTTTCCTTAACAAAAAGATGATTTTGTTCAACTGAAATATAAACCTGTAAATATCCTCTCTTTCCCAATTGTATAGGATCCACATACTACCAAGGTTTTAGGTTTCTCTGTCATTATTTTATCCACTAAGGAAACTCCAAACTCAATCACAAGTTTCTGGGGTGGAAATGCATACTTCGGATCACAATATCTGGAAAAGATGAATCAGGCAAGATGACAAATATTTTTTCAGATAGTTTTTTCTCAAAGTTAATATCAGTATTTAATGTGTAACCAGTGTATTTATTTTTTTTACCCTAATTACTCTTTTCCATTATGAAAATTGGTTGAAACCTATATAGTCATGATAGTGTTAACACCAACAGACTAGAGTAAGAGTATCTAGGATGGCCTCTAGACTAAGAGTATCTAGGATGACCTCTAGACTAAGAGTATCTAGGATGGCCTCTAGACTAAGAGTATCTAGGATGGCCTCTAGACTAAGAGTATCTAGGATGGCCTCTAGACTAAGAGTATCTAGGATGGCCTCTAGACTAAGATTATCTAGGATGGCCTCTAGACTAAGAGTATCTAGGATGGCCTCTAGACTAAGAGTATCTAGGATGGCCTCTAATTGGGACTATTTTGCATATTTTTAGAGTTTACTTAATTGTTGATTTTTTTACAAGTAAATATCAGTTCATTTAGAAATTTATGGATATACCGCAAATCTTGAACAGCTAACTAACAATAATTAACGAGTTGGTGTTGAATACCATTTTTTTGTGATCATGATCAATGTGAAAGGTTAAGAAACTATGCATTCATTAATTACACCTACGTAGTATCTAAATATAACTGATGTATTCGTACGTTCTGAAGACATTTCATTTCTTCCATTGATGGATCAGCTCTGAAATCTCCAGTATGTAGGATTAACCTTCCTTGTTGTGTCTTAAATAGAAACAAGACAGATCCTGGACAACTGAAATGCAAAAATTGCTAGTATTATTCAATTACCGTTTTAAATTTATTACATTATTTGCTATAACATCTCATCTGAGCAATTTTCTGATTTAACAATGAAATTAGAATTTTGTGAAGAAATTTTGTGTCAAAATATAAATTCCATAAGTAATGACATAACTACAACAATTCAACTTTCATTTTATTCAGATTTCCTGTTTGGTAGTAGAATTTTGAACATATTTGTGACTTTTAATAAACATTTTTAGATTTTCAGGTGTTTAAAAAATCTTTCCTATTTTTCCATTTTATCATTTCTCATATAGCATAGTAGATAATATGCAACCAAACAACAAATAACAACAAAAACAAAAAATTCACAGTAAGTGTTCAAACCATATATCAATCTGTAAACTAATTCTAGTAGTCTTGACAAAGTGCGAATGGATTGAACAGAGACGTATGTATATATATATGTATTAGGGCTTTTCCAGAAAAAAATGTATGGGGGGGGGGGGGGGGGGGGGGGGGGGGGGGGTTAGAAGGCACTTTATATTAACAATACATGGGTGATTGGTAATCAGATGAACTTTTCACACAATAATGCACTATGATTCTCAATTACAATTGTCTGGTTGATTCTCAATTACAATTATCTAGGTGATTCTCAATTACAATTGTCTGGGTGATTCTCAATTACAATTGCCTGGGTGATTCTGAATTACAATTGTATGGGTGATTCTGAATTACAATTGTATGGGTGATTCTGAATTACAATTGTATGGGTGATTCTCAATTACAATTGTCTGGGTGATTCTGAATTACAATTGTCTGGTGATTCTCAATTACAATTGTATGGGGGATTCTGAATTACAATTGTCTGGGTGTCAGGTGCTGACAAAAACCTGCCTTCCAACACCCCCTCCCCCCATACATTTTTTCTGGAACAGCCCTTACATAAAATGAAAATTGTAACATAAAGATGTTTACTTCAGCACCTTGACATTAACTACAGAGGGGTGTTGAAGTTAAACTAACTTTCATTGCTGAACTCAAAGGGGTTTTAAAGTTAGAGTAGACATTATTTAGTACAAAACTTTCAATGTAAGGTTATCTTTTGTGTATGTGACACACATTCTAGTAGTGGTGAATAGACACCTGAACTCTGAGGGGTTTTAAAGTTACAGAGCTGAAATAATATTTGTAAATATGCACAGGTGTGGCTAAGTTGAACTAAGTGTTTGGCCTTGACTTTCAGTGTACATTTTTCTTCCTTGTTCTAGACACACCTTCTACATGTTCTAGTAGTGGTGCATAATCATGCCAAGTTTAATCTATTAACTCAAAGGGATTTTAAATTAGAGAGCAGAAATAATTTGTGATGAACTAACACACAAACTGATTACTATAGGCCTTCAACCTATTAATATACAGGGACCTAAATATCAGTAAGTTGTTTTCCATAACATTTGAGACCTACTGGTTATCGTCTAGGAGTAAGACCTCAGTGCCTTCCACCTATTAATATACAGGGACCTAAATATCAGTAAGTTGTCTTCCATAACATTTGAGACCTACTGGTTATCGTCTAGGAGTAAGACCTCAGTGCCTTCCACCTATTAATCTACAGGGCCCAAACTATCAGTAAGTTGGTTTACATATCATTTGAGACCTACTGGTTAGCTAGGTGTAAGACCTCAGTGCCTTCCACCGATTAATCTACAGGGCCCTAACTACCTTGGATTATAGTAATATTTGAGACCTACTGGTTAGCCTCTAGGAGTAAGACCTCAGTACCTTCCACTGACTAATCTACAGGGCCCTAACTACTTTGGATTATAGTAATATTTGAGACCTACTGGTTAGCTTCTAGGAGTAAGACCTCAGTTCCTTCCACAGTGCATGGTGTATTCATTGGTAAATCATGGACTATATCTGGATTGATTCCGATCCTTGATTTGATGAGGTTACCAGTCACCTACAATGTACAAAACATTATCTCAGTGTATTACTACACGTGGAATATAAAATATATGTTAAAACATGAAAGCCATTTATTCTTAAAAATAAATAAAATAAAAGAAGAATGTGTCTGAGGACACGAATATCCCCACTCAAGCTTTGCAATTTTCCAAGTTAAAAGGGTGTGTGTTGTGGGTCTTAGCATTGTGTATGAGTTTCATAAAATTTTGATGAGGAAAACTTGTTAGTGTGTGGAATGAAAATGGGACGGACTGGGGGACGGTCAAGGTTAACACTTAATGCCCCAATTGCCTAAGGCGGGGGCATAAAGATATTCATTTATCATATTACAATGTTAAAAAGCCATCATTAAAAATTAAATTTAAATAAACTTTCTACATTTTGGCAATTTTAATTTCTTTTTGGCAAAGTGGTAAACAAAAAGGTCAGATGATACCTGCCAGACACACATTCAAACCTTACAATCATTCCATGAACCAAATATACCTGTCCTATTGCTTATAGTACTTGAAAAACAGACCAAAACACAATAAAATGCTCCGCAGGGAGCAGCTTGATACGACCGCAGAGGTCGAACCCTGAACAGTTGGGGCAAGTATGGACACAACATTCAAGCTTGATACAGCTCTGAATTTGGATTGTGATTAAATATTTGACACAGCATAGGTTTCTGACACAGAATGAATGTGGTCTAAGAAATTAAAAATTTTAAATTGGACATTCACCTATTATGGTCCAATATCCAAAATCTAAATACATGGTTAGATTCAGCATATCAAAGAACCCCAAGAATTCAATTTTTGATGAAATCAAACAAAGTTTAATTTTGGACCCTTTTGACCTCAATGTGGACAAAGTTGATAACGGGGCCCAAAAATCAAAAATCAAAATACATGGTTAGATTCAGAATATCAAAGAACCCCATATATTCAATTTTTGTTGAAATCAAACAAAGTTTAATTTTGGACCCCGATTTGGACCAACTTGAAAACTAGGCCCATAATCAAAAATCTAAATACATGTTTAGATTCAGCATATCAAAGAACCCTAAAAATTCAATTTTTGTTAAAATCAAACTAAGTTTAATTTTTGACCCTTTGGACCTTAATGTAGACCAATTTGAAAAGGGAACCAAAAATTAAGAATCTAAATACACGGTTAGATTCGGCATATCAAAGAACCCCAATAATTCAATTTTTGATGAAATCAAACAAAGTTAAATTTTGGACCCTTTGGACCTCAATGTGGACCAATTTAAAAACGGGGCCCAAAATCCAAAAACTTAATACACGGTTAGATTCAGCATATTAAAGAACCCCAAGAATTCAAGAATAAAACCCCATTGAAATTGATCAAGAAATAAGCAATTTATACGAAGTATCTTCTTTTGCACAATACTGTGCAATTAAATATTTCTTGCTATTGCGCAATACTGTACAATTGACAATTTCTTCCTATTGCGCAATATTGTGCTATTGGATATTTCTTGCTATTGCGCAATACTGTGCAATTGAAGATTTCTTGCTATTGCGCAATACTGTGCAATTGAAGATTTCTTGCTATTGTGCAATACTGTGCAATTGAAAATTTCTAGCTATTGCACAATACTTATTATATAATAATTTACACATCCTGTTTGGTGTGTATCTCCTACCATATCATTATTATTTGCTTTTAAATATAAATCAGAAATAACCAACTTAAAATGGAAAATTTTAAAAGAAAAAAAAAGAAAGAAAAAAAATCCCCCCCCCCCCCCAAATTTTTTGAACCCCCTTATGATTCATCACCCCCAAACTCAATCCCAGCCTTCCCTTTGTGGTATGGTACCTTGCAGTACAATTTCAGAGAGATCCATACACTTGAACACAAGTTATTGTCTGGAAACTAGAAAAATGCTTGTTTTTGGCCCCTTTTTGGCCCCCAATTCCTAAACGTTTCGGGCAATTACCCCCAAACTCAATTCCAGCTTTCCCTTTGTGATATGGAACCTTGTAGTACAATTTCAGAAATATCCAAACACTTACACACAAGTTATTGTCATGAAACTAGAAAAATGCTTGGTTTTTGCCCCTTCTTTGGCCCCTAATTCCTAAAATTTTGAGGCAATTACCCCCAAAATCAATTACAGCCTTCCCTTTGTGATATTAAACCTTGTGGTACAATGTCAGAGAGATCCATACACTTACACACAAGTTATTGTCTGGAAGTTACAAAAATGCTTATTTTTGGCCCCTTTTTGGCCCCTAATTCCTTAACTGTTGGTACCATAACCCCCAAAATCAATCCAAACCTTCCTTTCGTGGTATTGAACCTTATGGTAAAATTTCATGAAGTTAGAGTGCGAAAACCAATGTGTTTTCGGACGACGCCGGACGACGACGACGACGACGCCAACGTCATACCAATATACGACCAAAAAATTTTTAATTTTTGCGGTCGTATAAAAATTTAACATTAACCAATGAACCATGAAAATGAGGTCAAGGTCAGATGACACCTGCAAGACTGACATGTATCCATTACAATCATTCAATGTGAGAAACGGACCTAATCATGTAACTTTAACCTTGATCACTGATATGTGAAATGAGGTTGAGGTCAGGTGAACCCCGTCTGGCAGACATGTAGATGAACCCATATACCAAATATAGATATCCTATTACTCATAATAAGTGAGAAACTCATATGACAAAAAAACTATAATTTGTTTTCAAGCAGTCGCTTAACCATGAAAATGAGATCAAGGACAATAGACATATGACAGACGGAAACTTTGTAACATAAGGTATCTGCATACAAGATATGAAGCATCCAGGTCTTCTACCTCCTCTAATGTAAAGCTTTATTCAAATAGTTTACGCCGCCACCACCGGATAATTATACCAAAATCATTTGCATACTGCAACAGGCGAGACAAAAATCACAGCTCTCTATTTGTGTCTTATGAGGGTTGAGCAATATTAAGGTTTATTTCTAAACAGATAAATTAGCACAAAAAAAGACATTTGACAGATTTCAACTAATTTCTAGTATTTAATTCCACAAATGAATAAGACGGACGTCCTTAATCGAAACCAAAATTCATTCAGAAATTAAACTATATCAGTGATTTTGCTAGCGCTCGTCATTTTCGTTATTTACGAAACAGTTTTCAAAATGACGAAAGTATTTCAAATCAATTTCGTCACTAAATTAGGAAAGTGTAAAATATTTTTGCATGAAAATACTATAATTCTACCTGTCTTCATGTTTCTGACAAGTTTATGACCCTCAGCTAATTAAAGTTTACAACAGGTGTTAAAAGTTGTGATTACAGGTAATCCGCTGATCGCCATCAGATGGGTCAATAATCCGTTAATTATTAATAAACCTCGTAATTGACCATCATAATTATTTATCCTAGTAAAATCAGTCAGTAGGCATTTCAATTTCAATATTTGTCAAACGATCACAATTTGCAGTTCGTTTATCAAAGTTTCGTCATTTGAACAAAATTGTTTTCCCCCGGACAGTTCGCATTTTAATTCCCAACGATCACATTTTGCAGTTCGTTTGTCGTAGTTTCGTAAAATGAACATATTTTCGTCATGTTTGATATAACTTTTCATCAAAACCTTTCGACAATTTCGATTAAAAAGATGGAACTTTATTCAAAACGTTCAGAAATATTTTCACGAGTCAAACAGGTGCTTCCTTTACTATGTACTGCGCATGCGTGAAAGTATTCATATAAATTTATAGACACTAAAACTTAAAATACGAAATCATTTAGTATCAAATTAAACGAGAGAGACAAATATATTTCTTACTAAGCAACCTTATTTTAAAAAATGATAATTTCCTGCCTTTTGTTAAACACGAACTAATCCGTAGATGAATCCGGATTCATTCTGAATTTATTATCCACTTGTCACTTCCCGTTTCATTTCGTTTAAAAATCGAAAGTTAACATGATCTTTTCTCGATTAATTTACAATTTAGTCATTAGAATCGTTCCAATAAGGATTGTTACAAATCCTTGTTTCCAACTTTAAAGAAATGAATTCCAAATATCGATTTAAATGTATTAACAAGAATAATGATTATGCAGTGAAAAAGTCGTTACAAGTTCAGCTATACTGTGGTTTTAAAAAAGAGGCACCCAACTTTTGTTGATCAGGAATGTCCCCTGAAAATAACTGAAGTGAAATTGTGAACTAGATTTCCAGATCCATGGTCTTATCTTCATATTTAAGCATTACATCAGTCAAATCATGCAGTAACTGCAAAACATTTGTACCATGCCTAAGGCCTTCAAAGATCCTAGTCATTGAAGGACTTAGGTATATGCATAGCTAGTAATATACGTCCTTGATCCCTTGCTGTTACCCAAAACAAGGTTGATTTTCATATTGCGCAAAAGTGACTAAAGCCCTCAAAATCCTAGCTGAAACCCTGACTATATATTGTTATTCAGACATAAATCAATAAATACCTTGCTACAGTAAATTGGACTGGAAAATTTTTTGGTAAGTCCTCTGTAATGGTCATAGTGAAAATGTGACAGGAAATAAGCTTTGCATCCTGGGACATTGCCATAACAGAAGGCATCTACTGTGAATCCTGTTTCTATGAAATAAAATAAATCAATTTATATGTTCATACATGTTAAACATAAAATGTTAATCCTTGGATATTGGAATAACAAAAGTCCTTGGATATTGGAAAAAACAACAGTCTTTGGATATTGGAATAACAAAAGTCCTTGGATATTGGAATAACAAAAATCCTTTATCAACAATTTGAAACTGAATCATGTTCATAAATGTAACGACTGTATAACATTTATTATAAGTTTAATAAATAAAACACTGCATCATGCAATTTATTTTAAATGATGGCAGCAGTAATATACACAGAGTGGTCTCAATGTTAAGAGATGTTATTAACTTAGTTTAGATGATTTTAATTGAAGTGATAGCAATCATAGCACATATAGCAGTATAGTTAACCTTTTCAAAATAATAATTCTTATTATTTTATTCAATTTTTTATATCCAAGATATCTTTTTTTCATATTTTTCTAATAAAAATACATATGTATGAATCCTTTTTCTTAATTGAAAAATAAATTGTTAACCTCATTTGGTCTCTGGTGGAGTGTTGTCTCTTTATGAATCATACCACATCTTTTTTTACAGTTATGTTCATGATAAATGACACAATTATATTGAGCATGAGAACAAGTTTAACCCCAGTAGAAACCATTTTAACTTCAAATAAAACAGAAGCTTAAATAGACTGGATTCCCCTCAGTGCATGCACCCAATTGAAAAATAAACAGGGTAGTTATATTTCCATTAAACATGTTAGATGCATGAAACCTGATAATAGAAAATTTCCATGTAACTGACTTATATCATGTATATAGTATAATGCTATTAAATGTCAGTAAATTCCAATTAATGTTAATGTCAAACCTGGTATTTTTTTGTAAAATGGACAATTTCTAACTGGTTTTGTTGACTGGTTTCCTTTACCACTATTCTCAATACCAAGTACATTTTGTAGCTCTTTGTCATCTTTAGTTATAATTTTTCTGGTCCTCGGAAGTGACTCTTTTTCTTTGACATGTTTGCTATTAACTGAACTCATTAAAATATCAGTTGCATTTTTCACTAATGCTGATTTAAAATCTTTTGAGGTAGCGCCCAAGTCTATACAAGGTTCTGATGCTGACTTTTTCATAGAATTCATTAAAACTTCGTTTAAATTCTTCTCTCTAACAACATTGTCACATGATTCTGTACTGGACAGCTGACTAGGAATAGCTCCATTTAATTTACTCTTAATACTCAAAGAATTGTTAGAACTATTTGGAATATTATTATTGCTGGTGTTTGTATTTGTCTTATCTTTCGACCCTTTGTTTGTCCTTGATCCTGAAAAGAACGATAACAAAGATGGCTGATTTTTTATATCAGATTGTTGTTTTAATAATTTAGATTTTTTATTTGATCCCATTACCATGATTACATTAACAACTTTAGACTTTTTTCCACTTTTTGTCCGAGTCATTGTAGCAGAATTTATTGATCCCTGAGAGGAAGGAACACTATCAGATTTTTTAATATCACAGGTTGAAATATATTGCACATCACTATCAGTGTCGTCTGTATCTAGTACGACTAAATCATCTAAATGTTTGTCTTTCTGCTCATTACTACAAAGATCTGTATCAGTAGAAAGCTTACTTGTCATTTCATTATTACTGAATTCTACATCACTTGGGTGCTTATCAGCAAATTCGTTTCCCTCAAATTTTAGTTTTTCAGAATTTTGACATGTCAACTTACTATTCACAATCTTATACTCTTTTTTACAGCTTTGTTTCCAAAACTTTTGTGATTTTTCTGAGTCATTAGAATTGGTGTTTTCTACACTTTCCATCCTTCTCCTGTAATTGGCAAAAAAAGACTTTGACTGAGAATTACTGTCTTCACTGGCATCAATATCAGATACAGATTTTCCACTTTGCACTATTTCATTTTCATCGTCTTCAAAGAGTTGTTGGCTGAGATGAGAATCTTCATCTCCAGAATCGACACCAATTTGTTTTTCTTTTTCAGATTTCACATGCTGACTTCCACTTGTTGGCATATCATGTTCACATTGTTCCAACGATTCTAGCCGTTCATCACAGGTTATCATATCATGTTCACATTGTTCTAACGATTCTAGCGGTTCATCACAGGTTATCAAATCATTTTCACTTTTCTGAGAACAATATGTTGCCTCTTTGAATGCCTCTTCAAGATAACTTGTTAAATCTCTTGGACTTTTCACTTCGCCATCATCTTCTAAAACATCTTGTGATGACTTGGAATTAGATGGACTACATTTGTTTATGACTGCTTGGGAGTTATTAGAGGTATTGTTTGTGACATCTTGTGAAGACTTAGATTTAGATGGACTACATATATTCATGACTTCTGGGGAGTGACTTGAGGTATTGTTTGTGACTGCAACAGTATCCTCAGTGTCGTCATGTGATGACCGAGGTTTAGATGGACTACATATATTAATGACTACTTGTGAGTTACTAGAGGTATTGTTTGTGACAATTTGTGATGAGGTAGATCTATTTTCAATAGATAAGCTACTGCTCTTTGCACTTTCAGACAATTCAAAATGTGTTTCTGAACAAGTTTGACTTCCTTTAAAGTTAAGTCTAGTTTTGCCTTTCTTTTGTTTTTCTGTAATAGAAAGTAACTGAGATTAAATGTGTACATGTGTACATGTGTTACATGTGTTACATGTGTTACATGCTTCATTTAAAGAAGAAACATATATAGCAGTTATAATGGGTAAAAACAAAACAAGAATGCATGTGTTGTACAATGTTGTAGTGCTAAGCAATTCCACACTTGTAATTCTAAGTATCTAAAACGGAAATAAATTGTCTGACAGTTCTGAAAAGTGCACAAACATTTCAACTGATCATGTGACTTGAAATGAAGTCGTTGTTTTTTTTCCTCCAATCATTCAATAATATTGAGATTCAAAATGTCGGTCATTTAGGAATTAACAGGAAGTAAGTATATGACAGATATCAGATATCAATTGACAGAAAAGAAAGCAATATAACAACACTTCACAAATTTTGTAGCATAATGGGTTCATTTTCCACAACATTGACATAGAGTTTGTTCATTGTGCTGAGTAGAGACTTTAGTTAGTTTCCACATGCTTTAGTGTAGCATCCATGATTGCAAGTTCCTTATGCTTCAAAGATTGTGACATTTGGGATGTCCACTTTACTACTCCTAACGTCATGCACAAGTATTTATCATCGGCAATGTGCTACTTTATAAAAGACTTACGGTGCAGTCCGGTGGATCCGCGCACCTAAGACTTATGACTTCACTTCATTCAACTGATAAAATCAATAGTTGAATAATAGTGTGTGATCACATTCATAACATACTTTTATTTCATAAAATCTTCTGTTTGTATGGTTTCACCCTCAAGATTTTGTGTAATGTGTGTCCAAAATTAGGGAAACCCCTGTTCTGAGGGTTCCTCCGATGTTCGGTGATTTCGCGCATGCTTTCCAAAAATAGCTTATTTTGAATACAGGAAAGATTTGACACTACGAAATATAGCTGAATTTGAACCAAACACAATGCCAAGGATGCACAGCAAAAATAATTTCCGTTTGATATAAATTTTTCTGAAATAAAACAAATTTTATCTGATGATGAAATTTTTAATGGAAATTGGCCAAATATTGTAAATCACGGGATTGCAGTTATTAATTAACTCTTGAACTTATCAGTTTTATTCTTTTTTATCCCTTCGGAAGGTTAAAACAATAACTAGAACGATTTTAATTGTGTTACTGTGTTGATATTAGGAAATCAGCTAATGCGCGATATCACCGGCTGTGCGGACACCGGGGACTCCACTGTAACCATATATTTTTCATTGCATTTTCACTAATATTGGCATGAAAGAGATAAGTTGTGGATGTTGTTGCATATTATTTGTTTAAACATCTGTTTCCATTACTACTGTTTTATTCCTCTACTAAAATTTCATTGAATTCTTGGAAAAATCCCTTTCGCAATTTGTTATTGACATCTCAACAATGAGTCATCATCTATTTTTAGGTCATGTGGCACTCTTTTTTCTCATAGGGCCAAGAATAAAAAAGCATTTTTAACAAGTCTTTAAGTATGCAGATTTATTTAGATCAGAAAATGGTTTGATAAAACAAAACCTGCTGAATATTGGCTTGTACAGAGTAAATTAATCACATGCCATTGAATGCAAATTGAATAAAAAAATACTTTGATGCATAAATGACATTTTGAGCATTGTTATAGTTCTGGACTTGTCAATTGACCATTGGAAGTCACATGTAGAAATTGGAATAATTGTTGTAGGGAGTATACCAAAGATATTAAGTCCCAATTTTTTTTCTTCAAGATATCTATTTGTTATTCGATCTCAAATTTATTCTGTAATGTTCAAATAAATAATACAAAAGGCCTGACCTATATATTGTTGCACATAAAAACCACTTTCCAAGACAAAGTTCACAAACTTACAAGCATGTCTACTTATATTACAGAATCGGGTCACAATATGAAACAAAGACAGATTGATAGATATAAGAAGATGTGGTATGAGTGCCAATGAGACAACTCTCCATGTTTCTGAAGCTATTTATGAATTTTATGTGTATCAGACTGTTTGCAAATAAGTAAAGAATATTTACATTCACAGTGCATAACATTTGCTCCAAGCTTGTGATTTTTTTTTTCGTTTCGAGTTTGGGTCAATATATGCTCTCATATTTTTATAAGCAAATTGATTATTTTTTCTAGTATGTTGTATATATGTGTTCAGTTTTGCTCTATTAGTCTGCATATCTATCGAAATAATTGTGCAGTCTGTTCATATCATCCCATTCAATGAAATAACCTGGCTCTGTTAATTTTTCATTAAAAAAAAATGAATAAATGTCCTAGACCGTCTCTGTAAACAAATAATTCTTCTTTACCTATCTGGTCAGCTCTTGTTTTTCTTTGTCTGTATTCGGCCAACTGTTTATGACTAAACCTCCAAAAATGGCTTTGTATTGTACAATCACAGTCTGCTCCTTCAGAACATTCTATAATATAAATGACAGCATACATGTATACATCTACTGCTTCTCAACACTGGAAATAAACAGGGCCATAGAAACTTAATAAGACTACAAACATTTGGCTACTTTATCTTTTGTTTTACTGGAATAAAGAAATTAGCTCTTAAAACTACAGGGGTACACCTGAATGTTCTGCTAAAAACACGGCTACTGATAAGCCAAATTGAGTGACATCATAGGTAGCAAAACTGCACAGAAAAGAACAAAACTATAGGTAAAGGGCAGCTTGTAACATTTAAAGATTGCCCTAATCTCCCCCAAGTAATACAATAAATCTTAAAAATAGAAATTATAAACTTCTCCAAAAATGACTCTTCTTAATCTTTAGCTTCTATTCATGAATATAAGAAGATGTGGTTTGATTGCCAATGAGACCAAAAGATGTAGATTTAACTCCTGTTAATTTATTTTCATGGATACCAATTTTTTTTGATAGACAAAAAGTTTTACTTTCGTAGATATATGATTTCAGGATTTAGCCATCATCAGCATACATTTTGTACAAGCATAATTACAATGTATATAGAAAATGTGTACCTGTTGGTGTTGATCATTTAAATTCATGGTTTACTGTTTGTTACCAAAGAAATCCACAAAATTGGTATCCCATGAATAATAATGAATCTACAGTAAAAAGTTTTTATCAATACCAGTACCTGATTCAGGTTTATAGTTATCTATACATTCTGATGCATGCCAGGTAGAAGTTTCTATCACTAAGTATATAGTTTATCAATACCTGATTCAGGTTTATAGCTAGTTATCCATACATTCTGATGCATGCCAGGTAGAAGTTTCTATCACTAAGTATATAGTTTATCAATACCAGTACCTGATTCAGGTTTATAGTTATCTATACATTCTGATGCATGCCAGGTAGAAGTTTCTATCACTAAGTATATAGTTTATCAATACCAGTACCTGATTCAGGTTTATAGTTATCCATACATTCTGATGCATGCCAGGTAGAAGTTTCTATCACTAAGTATATAGTTTATCAATACCTGATTCAGGTTTATAGCTAGTTATCCATACATTCTGATGCATGCCAGGTAGAAGTTTCTATCACTAAGTATATAGTTTATCAATACCAGTACCTGATTCAGGTTTATAGTTATCTATACATTCTGATGCATGCCAGGTGGTAGTTTCTATCACTAAGTATATAGTTTATCAATACCAGTACCTGATTCAGGTTTATAGTTATCTATACATTCTGATGCATGCCAGGTAGGAGTTTCTATCACTAAGTATATAGTTTATCAATACCTGATTCAGGTTTATAGTTATCTATACATTCTGATGCATGCCAGGTAGGAGTTTCTATCACTAAGGCAGAAAATGGCATCTGACAAGCAGGACAATATCCATCATACTTCTTTCTTTCTCTTTTTGGAGTTTTGCTCTTCGGTGTCTTTCTCTTCTGTCTAGTGGTTCCCTGAGATTTTGAAGGAGTGGACTCTACCTTATTTTGAGCCTTATTCTTGTCTCTTTTTTGATTTCTTGATAATTTTTTTGTGTTTTCTTCCTTTTTCTTTTTGTCTTCTGTGACCAAATTCTGAAAAATGTGAAAAAGTTCAGAAACAAAAATATGTGCCTATAGGAAGTCATCCCCAGCTCACAGTATGTGTCAAAGTTCAGTGCACTGGGAAATCAGGGCCAAAATCATAATTCATCAAATAATTTTAAAAGTGAACCTGACAATGACCATGTGTACTAAGTATGTTTTAAGTTGATGTGAGTGACCACAACTTCATGTTTAACATCCTTAACAAAAAAATATAATACTGTAAATTCAGAAATTTAATTATAACGAGGTTTTTATAAATGCAAAAAATGTGATTGTGTGAGCATCACAATAATAAATACTAGCATTCTGATATCTGATACATATGTCTGTACGGAGATTTCCTTGAAATCACAATAATAAATACTTGCATTCTGATATCTGATACATATGTCTGTACAGAGATTTCCTTGAAATCACAATAATAAATACTTGCATTCTGATATCTGATACATATGTCTGTACAGAGATTTCCTTGAAATCACAATAATAAATACTAGCATTCTGATATCTGATACATATGTCTGTACGGAGATTACCTTGAAATCACAAAAATAAATACTTGCATTCTGATATCTGATACATATGTCTGTACGGAGATTTCCTTGAAATCACAATAATAAATACTTGCATTCTGATATCTGATACATATGTCTGTACGGAGATTTCCTTGAAATCAATAATAAATACTTGCATTCTGATATCTGATACATATGTCTGTATGGAGATTTCCTTGAAATCACAATAATATAATAAATACTTGCATTCTGACATCTGATACATATGTCTGCACGGAGATTTCCTTGAAATCACAATATTAAATACTTGCATTCTGATATCTGATACATATGTCTGTACGGAGATTTCCTTGAAATCACAATAATAAATACTTGCATTCTGATATCTGATACATATGTCTGTACGGAGATTTCCTTGAAATCACAATGATACACACTAGCATTCTGATATCTGATACATATGTCTGTACGGAGATTTCCTTGAAATCACAATAATAAATACTTGCATTCTGATATCTGATACATATGTCTGTACGGAGATTTCCTTGAAATCAATAATAAATACTTGCATTCTGATATCTGATACATATGTCTGTATGGAGATTTCCTTGAAATCACAATAATATAATAAATACTTGCATTCTGATATCTGATACATATGTCTGCACGGAGATTTCCTTGAAATCACAATAATAAATACTTGCATTCTGATATCTGATACATATGTCTGTACGGAGATTTCCTTGAAATCACAATAATAAATACTTGCATTCTGATATCTGATACATATGTCTGTACGGAGATTTCCTTGAAATCACAATGATACATACTCGCATTCTGATATCTGATACATATGTCTGTACGGAGATTTCCTTGAAATCACAATAATAAATACTTGCATTCTGATATCTGATACATACATGTATGTCTGTACGGAGATTTCCTTGAAATCACAATAATAAATACTTGCATTCTGATATCTGATATATATGTCTGTACGGAGATTTCCTTGAAATCACAATAATTTAATCTTGCATTTTTGTCTTTTTTTCAAAAATTGCATTAATAAATGCATGCAATAATTTCTGAATTTACAGTACATGTATGTTTGATAAGAATCCGTACTTTTTATTGGGTAAAAACAATCGTAAGGCGATTCAAGATCATATTTAGTTTCTAAAAAAAATGC
This sequence comes from Mytilus californianus, assembly GCF_021869535.1. Taxonomy (NCBI): domain Eukaryota; kingdom Metazoa; phylum Mollusca; class Bivalvia; order Mytilida; family Mytilidae; genus Mytilus; species Mytilus californianus. The sequence continues at coordinate 130,753,172 of NW_026262679.1, read as the reverse complement.
AACATTCAGGATTGCACAAGTGCACATGCTTTTCATAAACTTTGCAACAATGCAATACAAAAAAAAACAATGCATACGAAAACAAACAAAAAGCTTGATATAATTTGTAATTCTATGGTTGTACAATTTCAATGTAATCATTAGAATTGAATGCATCTTTCTGTAGTTTTACAGGGTTGTAAAAACATGATTGTGAACACAACTTAAATATGAAGCATTTTGTGTGCATCAGTATACTCCAAAACAGGTATCAATTTCTAGTAGGGATGTCAATGAGTACTTGGAGTATTGCTTGGTAATACTGTGGATCTAATACCAAAATTATACTCGACTAATTGGTTTCCTAGTAGATTGTCATTGTCTTCTTTTAATAAAATTGATTTTTATTGAGAGCATCTCTTGGGGAAATTAAATAGTAACCTTTGATTAATCAAATTCAAAATATGTTTGAATGTTTGCACTTGTCATTTAAAATTCCTCCAAAAAGAGGTTGGCTATGCACGTGAGCAGCTTTCCTACGCTTGTCTTAGTCATTCCACCACGTCTATACCGTAAGAGCAAATATTTTCATTTGCAACACTGTTAGTTATGAAACAAAGTGGAGAAACCAACTCTGGCCAGAAAAGGTTGACAAGATATTTCTAAATAAGAACAAATTGTTGCACTCTGTGGTGACCCTTGAGAATGGTTAACCTTATCAGTAAGTTATAATCATCACCCTTTTGTTAATCATTAACAATGTTTTCTTTGCGATTACTAAATACATGTACTGTCGTTTAATCTGGTTTGACTTTGTAATCATTTGTCAATAGGTGTTTATGAAATTATTGACAAGATTATTGTTTTCATAATTTAGTGCACATAGTAAAATAAATGAGCTATAAATTATGGTATAAAATTCCTGGGACTATTATCTATTCCTAGATAATAATGTTGAGGGTTTTACGTCCATTAGACAATAACCCACAATAAGTAAAATGGGTATAATCAGACTGTCCCCAAGACCCTGTCAGACTTACTGAAGTGTTTGCAGTTTTACTTCTCAAATTACTTGTTTCAGTGATTTTAAAATGTCTGTGTACATTTTTGTGAAAATTTTCAATTTTTAAATGCTGAAATCACTTTAAAAGGCGATTCTGAAATCACTTTTGTAAGCAGTACCCCTGACTGCCTACACCTACAGAATAGAATAGAATAGAATAAAAAAATTCATTTTAAGTCTGGGTTTCATGAACATTACAAACATATAAGCTCTGTAGAGCATTTTGCCGACATTAATAACAATAACAACACATACAATATTAAGAATTCGAAAACAGGACAAACACTACAAGAAAAAAAAGAAATCAGCTGATCCAAAGGACAACAGCAAATACAAGGAACTAAAAAGACTGGTGCAGAGAGAAATCAGACGGGCATACTGGAAATACATAGAGGACATTATAACACCAGATCCAAATAAAGACAAAAAACCAAACTGTATGAAGCGTTTCTGGACATTCATCAAACACAAAAGATCAGATGGAAATCAAATACCACCTTTACGAGTAATGGGCTACTCCATCCAGACCCAGTTGAAAAGGCAAACATCTTAAATAAGCAGTTTCAATCAGCTTTTTCAGATAAAATAAATTTCACAAACACTGAATTTAAAGACCGTTGCAACATGACAAATGAACTTTACCCTTCACTACAGGACTTAAACATCACTGAAAATGGCATAATAAAATTATTATCAAATCTGAACCCATATAAGGCTGCTGGACCAGACTCTATAACATTAAGGGTACTAAAAGAACTTTCATCAGATATTGCGCCAATATTAACAACTATCTTCAGGCAGTCCTATGAAACAGGTGACTTACCAGATATTTGGAAAAGAGCAAACGTAAGTCCAATATTCAAGAAGGTAAAACGGTTTGACGCAATAAACTACCGTCCAGTCTCACTTATTGCTGTAAAATCATGGAGCACATTGTAACAAGCCACATAATGACCCATGCTGACAAACATGATATACTTTACCCATTACAACATGGATTCAGGAGAGGCCTATCCTGCGAAACACAACTGATAGACTTCATAAATGACATCACCATAAACATGGATGCAGGGAAACAAACAGACTGCCTAATTATGGATTTTTCAAAGGCCTTCGATAAAGTAAGTCACAGTTTACTAATACACAAACTGGATCACTATGGCATCAGAGGTAAAACCAACAAATGGATACAAAATTTCCTTTCTGACAGGAAACAAGTGGTAGTTGTAGAAGGGGAAAAATCTGACACAATCAATGTAGAATCAGGCGTCCCACAAGGCTCTGTACTTGGACCCAGTTTGTTCCTCTTCTACATAAACGACATGCCAGAAGGTATTCGCTCAAGGGTTAGACTCTTTGCAGATGACACCATAGTTTATCTGACCATTGCATCAGACGCAGACAGTGTGAACCTACAAGAAGACCTCAACAAACTTGCAATCTGGGAAACAAAATGGAAAATGCATGGCCTTTCATCCTGATAAATGCAATGTACTAACAATTACAAGAAAACGCAAACCTATTGTTAGAGAGTACAAATTGCATGGCCACACAAAATATCCCGTAACTTAAACAGCAATGGTTTCACATTACCAACATGTAGAACAGAAGTGAGGAAAGAATCGTTCTATCCAAGAACAATAAGGGACTGGAACGCACTGTCACTCACCTCCACCAGTGCAGGTAGACTTGAAAGTTTCAAGACTGATCTACATGAGACAATTTGGACCACCGTCCAGGATTAACCTCACTGCATATAGAATGTATAGCACAACAATTTTCACATATTTTTATCTAAAATATTTACATGCGCATCCAAAAGTGGCAAAATAATCAGTTTATTGACGGTGGCTGCAAAATGGTAGAAGTAGAAGTAGAAGAAGACATATAGGACATACATATTATTAGACATGCAAAGTAAGACAGCTATATAGCATTAAGCAAAATGTTCATATATAAAAGCAAAGCACAAACAAGTAAAGATTATAAGCACATGCAATCAGTTGCAAACTAATGGAACACGTCATAACAAAACACTTAATTAACCACTTAGAAAAAAACAACCTATTATACGACCTCCAGCACGGCTTCAGACACTCTAGATCATGTGAAACACAACTTCTATCTTTCATACAAGAACTAGCTTCAAATTCAGACAATAGCACCCAAACAGACCTTATAATTATGGACTTTGCCAAAGCCTTTGACAAAGTCCCACATCAAAGACTCTTATATAAACTACATTTCTATGGTATACAAAATGAAACACTTAACTGGATCTCTGCCTTTTTATCCAACCGCACACAAACAGTTGTCCTGGATGGAGAGTCATCAGATGTTGCTCCAGTTACTTCTGGTGTCCCACAGGGAACAGTTCTGGGTCCCGTTCTATTCCTGGTATATATAAACGACCTACCAGAATATTTGAAATCCAGTAAACTCAGACTGTTCGCAGACGACAGCATCATTTACAAAAGCATCAAATCTAAAAAAGATTGTGATAGCCTTCAGGAAGATCTTGATGCTGCTGCAAAGTGGGAAGAAGACTGGCTGATGGCTTTCCATCCTGACAAATGTACAGTTCTCACTGCCTCAAACAAGAAAAATACAATTAAACACGACTACATCCTTCACAGCCATACCCTAGAATCTGTCTCCTCCGCTAAATATCTTGGTATAACACTGCAATCCGACTTAAAATGGACCCAGCATACAAACAACATCATTGGTAATGCTAATAAAAGCCTAGGCTTTCTAAAAAGAAATCTAAAAACATCCATCACAAACATTAAGTCTCAGGCGTACCTAGCACTTGTCCGACCAAAACTAGAATATGCTTGTTCGGTTTGAAACCCTCCTACTGCTGAACAATGCAATAAACTTGAGATGGTTCAACGTCGGGCTGCTAGGTATGCCTGTAATCGTTATCACAACACCAGTAGCGTTACAGACATGCTCAATACTCTAAATTGGCCTACCTTACAATAACGCAGACTTAAAACTAGACTTATAATGTTCTATAAAATTGTTCACCATATTGTCACTGTACCATCAGAATTACTCATACCAACAGACAATAGAACCCGACAAATTCATCCACAAACTTACAGACACCTACTTACATTTAAAGACTGCTACAAATATTCATTTTTTCCGTTTACTATTACACAATGGAATGTACTACCTCCAAAGGTAGTACTTTCTCCCACTCTAAATATTTTTAGAGAACAGTCATGACAGTTGACACCTACTGTTCTCTACAATATAGAACAGTAAACCTAGTAGTTATGTATATAGTTTTAACCACATGTCATGTTAGTATTTGTTTATTTTTGGCACTATTCTTTTGTAAATATTTATTTATTATTATCCTACGCATGCGCAACAGTTAGTAATCATCAAAAATCTGATGGATAACTGGATACCATAAGAAGAAGAAGAAAGCAGACGAAATAAATAAAGCAAATCTAGTTCGGGTTAATAAACAGTATATTTTTTAACCTTTTTCTTCTTTTTCATTAAAGGTATGTATTCAAAATCTTCCTCATCCATAATTCATCTTGAAGTATATTCCATATCACCTATTTTTTTCTATTTTCTGGCATGATATTTTTGCTGTCGATTGCATATTCCCGCGAGTTTGTTTACTTCCGACCCAAAAGGACATGCAAAAATAATTACTGCGACCCGACTCAATAGTTTCTAACCCTTATTTTATACAACAATGTTCAGGTGTAATATTATTTGCTGACTACTACTACTTTAAATACAAGCAGCGGATTCCAGTTTAGCTTAATATAGTAGATTCATTGCTAGTGTTGTTGTGAGTTCGCGGGAATCCCGCACGCGACAGGTGAGCTCGACTCCAATCTTAATTGACTAGGATTGTTAGGCTTCCTACCGAAGGTGGTGGTTCTCTCCGGGCACTCCGGCTTCCTCTACCAATAAAAACTGACTGTCACGAAATAACACGAAAGTCTGAAAGTGGCGTTTAACACCAAACAATCAATCAATCATTGCTAGTGTAGCGGATTGGATTTGTTGTCATTTAACTTTTACTGAAAAATATTTCGTATAATGTTAAATCACACAGGCACTTGTGCCTGTGTTAAATCATTACAAATAAGTCACATTTATTCGACTTTGGTAATTATAATTATTCATAAAAAAATATTTATTAATATTCAGAAATTCATTTATCTTGTTTTGATTTTTTTTTTTAAATATAACTGACCAAAATTTGGAAGCTTTGAAATTTATATATTAGTATTTGGAATCAGTGAAATTACTTTGAGATGGTATGTCAGTTGATAATGATTTGGAGAGGTGATGCTAAGCTTTAATTGTTTAACGTTTCCTACAAAGACCACAGTTGTATGATTATGACTGCTTGAAAAATGTTCTCATTCAGATGTTCAATCCTAAGGAGAGGCTGACATATTCTAAATTTCACATAAGAGTTTTTAGTTTGAAGGAAAACGAAACAATTTCTAAATTTGGTCAGCGTTTTAAGATTCTAGCTCATAAATCTTATCCTGATAATTTTTCAGATTTAGATGTGTATATATTAGGGTTGTTAATATCCAAGTGTAAAGCAAATGGAGGTTTTCATTACTCCGCATTTACAAAACTTTTTGATTCACTAGTCTGGTCTGTAATTGAATATGGTGCTGCTTTAATTATGGGGTACGAAGGATTTATCATGTATTAATATCGTGAAGAATAGAGCCTAAACTGGTCCGCCGTTCCATCTATAGCTTCGCACCGAAGGAACGGGTTGGAGCCATTGTCACATTGGCATTAATTGGACGAGTCTTACAAATTTAACGATTCGCTAATAAAATAGACCAATTATAGTGATAGGAAATTGACCTCAATTGTTAATACTGCGATGCCGCAAAATAAACAAGTATCTGTTAATTAACCCCATGGTGGTAGCGCAGATAAATGACCAACGAGCGTGTTATCATGTTTTTGACAAAATGAGCCGTTATCTTTCATTCCCTTAAGAACTCAGTAGGGTTATAAATGTGCAAATGTTTCGTTTGATTTCCTATCAGTATAATGCATAATAAACATAGCACATGATGCACTAGTCTCGTCGAATTATTAAATCCCGTGATAGACGACTTATTAAAGAATGATGTTTAATGTTTGTTTTTACATTGTGTTGTATTTATAGTTTTACTCTAGGTTTATTTCAATAGAGATGTCACACACCACAGTTAGGCTGTTTGGTTTTTCTATTTCCAATTGAGGGGTGCCGTGCATATCATCTTGTTATAATTTCTCAGCTCTATTACTATAATTATGGCTGGTGTGGTTTAAAGTGTAGGCCGTTAACTAGTATTACTATAATTATGGCTGGTGTGGTTTAAAGTGTAGGCCGTTAACTAGTATTACTATAATTATGGCTGGTGTGGTTTAAAGTGTAGGCCGTTAACTAGTATTACTATAATTATGGCTGGTGTGGTTTAAAGTGTAGGCCGTTAACTAGTATTAGTAGGAATTAGTATGTTTTATTAGTTGTTGCTAATTTGTCTAGATTGTAATCTCTTGCTAAATATTTAGTATTTAGAGAGTTTATGGAAGTCCGACTTTTTTACTTTTGTAAGCCATGGCAGAAACCAATAGAGTCATTCGGAACGCTAAGCTTGAAGTTAGGAACACTTCTAGCCCATACAGATGGAACTGATCCATTATTTGGTACCTTGTGCAAAATTTGGACATCTTCCAACTTTATTTTGAGAACCTTGCATACAGATGGACCAGATCCATCTCCGGTGGCACAACATCTGTGTTGCCGTTGTCAGCAACGTTGAAGTGCAGCAATAGAACCCGGTGGTACACGCCAAATGTGCCACTGTGAGATCAACATTGGTTGAAATTGCCTGGTACAACTTTTCATGGATTTCAACATTAGCTGTTCCGTAAGGATATTCGTAGTACCGCTGAAAGTCACATCCGTTAATCAGATAAACCTGATTCTGATGTTTGTTTTGCTTTTGTGTTATACAGTGACGTTTTTTAAAAGTAATATTGAATAGACATTTTATCTAATAAACATTAATAGACACCTGTTTAATTTTGTTGTCGAATGTTATTTCATATTTATTTGTTTTCGTAAGGGAGGAGGAGTGTAGGAGATTGGCTTTGTTTTCTCCCTTGAGCAGTCTCATTGTTTAACTTTTACTGATACATATTTCGTATAATGTTAAATCATTACAAATTAGTCACATTGATTCGACGTTGGTGGATATAATTTATCTATATTCAGAAATTAATTTATCTTATTCTGAAAAAATTCAGAACATTAATTAATGACAAAAATTTGGAAGCTTTGAAATTTTATATAATGTATTCAGCTAACTGTGTCAAATTGTCAAAAATACCCGACCGTGCAAGGGCTGTATAGCCAGTCAAGGTCGTTAAAAACTTCCATATATATGTCAAATTGTTATGACCGACCAAGCGAGACCCTCATGGGTAGTCAAGGTCGTTAAACACCCGGGGTATCCTAGTAGTAGTGTCAAATTGTCTGAGGACTGGCTACAAGTTGTATTTGGAAAGTAAATTATATATTTTGATTATGCTGTTTTTGTTTCATTTAGTTTTGATTATTTAAGCGTTATTACATTGGCGTCCATCGTCATTCAGTTTTAATTATTTGAGCGTTATTACATTGGCGTCCATCGTCATTCAGTTTTAATTATTTAAGCGTTATTACATTGGCGTCCATCGTCATTCAGTCAAAAGTTAGCATAAGCTGTGGTCCGCATCACCAAATCCCCAGCAGGAATTGATCCTGCTACACTATAATAAAATATTTTATAAAAATAATATACATGATAACGCAATAGCTTGTCTGTGTATAGTTTGGGATTATAATCTGTTAGCCAAAATAAGTATGGAGCTATCACATGCAAGATCATGCAAATTGATACAAAAAAATCATAACGTTTAGCCTGTTCGAATTTTCATCAAAAGAACACGAAAAACCACGTTACACAATTAGATTAAAATTCAGACCTAAATTAACTCGCTTGCTCGTACATATGTAAAAATTATCCACTTTTGCACATAACTTAAAATTACTGACAATTCAATGTCATGGTTTGGTTCGGTGGTGTTATGGTTAAGTTCATGTTCGACATGGTTCAGTTATGTTTCATCATTACTTTTCCTTCATACACGAATCTTATTGCATAAAGGTAAAAAGCCCTACGGATTAGGCAGTCTTTCATACATTTAAATTCGAAACTTTGTAATAAATGACAACTTATTAAGTTCTTCGAAATCTGAGGTACACTTTCAACTTAATTTCATTTATAGTTATTTAAAAAAAAAAGTTTTAACTGTTGTCCATGTTAAAATTTTGTTCCGCCAGAGACGGTTGATTTTAACTTTGGTGGATGGTTGTCTTATTGGCAATCATACCACATCTCCTTATTTTTATATAGTATCGTTCATACAGTCATGCTCTGTACATTTACCGTTAATAACATGTTTCTCTGCTCCCTTGCAAAATTTTATGGAATATTTGGTTTTCATTGCTCTTCAACCAGAGACATATAATACAAGAGATTCGCAACTCTAGTAGAGTCTATATAACAGCCAATGAAATGACGTGGCCACCGGAAAGCCGATTAATCCGATGGATTTATGGGTAATAACCCGTATTGTTGTGTAAAAGGTTCTACGCCTCACGATTTTTCTAATGGATAATGCCGATACCTTTCACAGCTAAAGCATGCAAGTATATTTAAAAGTTACAAAAAACTAATTCTAATAATTTGTTATTGATAAAATGTGTTCTAATGATGAGATTAATCAAATACAAACAACGTTAAAACTCGGCCCATTTTACTTCACCTATTGCCGTAAAAACCATTTGATCTCCCAATTTTTTTTCTTAAAACTTGAAAATATGCTAATAAATATATAATTTTATGGGCCAATAGTACTCCCAAATGTTGTTTCGTGAAAATAAGACTATTTTCGTAAAATTTGATCCAACAATGTGGCGATTTTTTCTGATTTATACCCGAAATTTTTTATTAAACTGGCTAAATATTGAAAATGTTCATGGACAAATTTCCTTAAATCAGTCCTTCTTTTTTGTGCACTATGAAATTTATAGCCTGCATTTTGTTAGACATTTTATTCATTTTTCATTCTGTTTATAGCAAAGTTTATTTTCTCCTATTCTAAAGTCATTGTTTTTTTCTTCTTTTTAGGGTGCCAAAGATGAACGAATGCAGTAAATTTACAAAAGGAGTAAAATTTTCCTAGTAAAGGAAACCTTCTGCTGGTCGTAATATTATGAATGAGCTTCATATACATCTGTTGTCGTTTCAGACTACGCTTCTCGTTCAAAACATAAACCTAATTCAGTTTTAAATTAAAATCGTATTGAGGACATTTCAGTGGTGACTGCAAAAGATATATATATATATATATATGTAGGACTCTAAAGTGCGATGGTACTCTAAAGTGCGATGGTCACGCTAAAGTGCGATGGTCTACGCTAAAGTACGATGGTGAATCACGCTAAAGTGCGATGGTTGTTTGTTTGCTAAAGTACGATGGTATGTCACGCTAAAGTGCGATGGATCAATAGGATAAGGTTCGAGGGTTTAAAACGTTAAAGTACATGGATGTTAAAAAATAGTCTCTTTTCACAGGTATAACATATGTGACAGGCTTTAATTTATAATTTACCGGTAAGATTAAGTGATTGTTTCTAAATTTAGAAGACCGACCACGTAATAATTGCTAAAAAGGTAATTCAGGTGTCACAAAATACTTTATTTCCTGTAAATGATTTTTTTTAACAATTCTGGCGTATTGAACATGTTAAATACTTGGATAACTGGTATAGCTTGCCGTTCACACAGTCTATCAATAATCTGAACACCTCCCCTTACAGTCGTCTTTGTAAATTACAAATACAAAATTCGATCATTGTCGGAATATCAGTAACATTTATTTGTACAAGCTTTAATCTAAATGCGAGAAAAAGGTGAAATTCGCCGAGCTTTCTTCTTTTTTGTAGCGAGTACACATACATGTTACATTTTCCTACAATGTACAAACTATGTTTTAGTCGACAGTTTATAATTTACGCTTGAAAACGTGTAACTTTTCAATAAAATCGATAATATTTTAACGGGGACCGCAAAGTAAACTGCAACGTAAACAATGATTTTAATTTTTATCAAATGTATCCGTTCGCTTCCAATAGAAGCAGGATACAGGATACCTATGCGTATACTATTTTGTATCTTTATAGTAAAATTGTCAACTGCAGGACACAAGTCCTTCTTCCGGCACCCGAAAATAAACAACACACATTTGTTTCAGCCGACAAAGCACGGTTAGGTTTGAAATTATTTAAGTCATGGACATTTGATTTAAAAGATGTTAATCAAATATTCTTAATTTATCTTCCGGCATATTCATTTTTGGTTTGTATAAACGACCTGTTAACGTCATAATCCAAAAATACGTTTCTTACATCTATACTTTCGCGGACCATCGGACTTAAGGGTATGGAGGCGTCGCACTTTAGCGCAGACCATCGCTTTTTAGCGTGACCATCGCACTTTACCGCCCCCATCGCACTTTAGAGTCCTACATATATATATATATATATTTGATAATAAAAGATTTTATTTACACCAAGGATTTGTATATGTATACACATAAACAATCTTACTTTTAAATTGCCATCTCTTTACCCCAGAATAAAAAGACAAAAACCGCTACAAATGATTAAAAGACAAAAACCACTACAAATGATTGTCTCGTGGAAACAAGGTTATAAAATACTTTTTAAATAGTGTCTGCCGTGTTGCTTTGATGTATGACCTGTGTTTTTTTTTATAGATTTTTTGTTGCTTCGAGGACACGCATATCCATCTATGTATGCAGTATTGTCAATTGTTTTTGTTGGTGGGTCTCTCGCTTATGTTTTCGTCCTTTTCACTATCAACAAAGAGTTCGTTATCAGTTTATTCAACTAGGAGTATATCTAAGTCGTAACTATTAAGATTGTCATCCCACGAAATTAAGATTGTCATCCCACGAAATAAAATCGGAATTTTCCATATTGCGTGCACACGAATGAAGCTTTATTCAAATGAGAAATTAATTGTAATTTTCTTAAATATTAATTCTCAATACACACTTCGAACATGAAGAAACCATAAATTTACCGACAATCATTTAAAAAAACAACTCAATGCAAGCCTATATGATAAAACTGTCAAACAACACTTAGAAATCAAACATTTACCGACAATCCTACAGAAAAAAAACTCAATGAAAGCCCAATAAATGAGGAATATAAAAATAAATAAAATTTTAATAATTTATAAATATCAAGAATAAAAAACAAAGCCTATCATGATTAACAATTAATTAACAAATAAATTAAGTTTTTTTCCATATTAATTAATTATACATTTTGTGACTTGTATTTTTGGAAAGAGTGTGGACACCTGTGGTGTGACAACTTCTTGTTTACAAGGTGTCAATTAAAACTCATTATTTATAACATGTTCGTGATTTACCTGGTCATCGAATAATGCAAACCTAATATACATGTCACACTGTGAAATTATGTCTCCGAGACAGGTGTATATTCAATAGAAACCCATTATGTAACTATCAAATAAAATGAACTCTGACACAATTTATCAAGTGTTAATTATTTAATATCAGTTTTTTTTATACAATATCAAATTATGTCTCTTTTTCAATAATACAAATCTAAAATCAAAATTACATTAAAATAAATAATTATATATGTACTCAAATTATATTTAATTAATTATGATAAATTTAACACTGAAACAGTTTATGTTATGCTTAAACATTCGTCCTTACTTCGAGTACTTTTAATACTTTTATTAATGACTTTATTACCTAAGGAGATCTCGCGAGGTTTAACTAGTGGCCGCGTGTTATTACGGGATTTCGCCGAGTTGCGAATCTCTTGTATTATATGTCTCTGCTTCAACTTAATCAATTTTTAGACTTCCAAATGTTTTAGATGTGGACACCACCGACAAGTCACCAACATATTTCAGTTTTGTTTTAGATATTCACGAAACTGAAAGAGAGGTGAAAAATACCAAAGGGACATTCAAACTCACAAGTCGAAAAAAAACTGACATCGACATGGCAAGAAAAGAAAAAAACAAAAGACAGAAGACAGTATACAAGAGGGTCTGGAATGGTTTTACAGAATACAGAATAATGGGCAAAAAGTGCAGAATAAAGGGCTAAAAATTTTAAAAATAAAGAAAAACAGGGCAAAAAAATAAAGAATAGAGAATAATGGGGTGCTGAAATATAAAGAATAATAGGCAACATTTATAAGGAATAGAGAAAATGGCTTAAAAATTTAAGGTATACAGAATTGAAGGACCCCCCCCCCCCCCCCCCCCCCCCCCCCAATTCAGACCCTTATACAAAACACAACATAGAATACTAAAGACTGAGCAACACGAACCGGCCACCCGGCAAAAACAGGGGTGATCTCAGGTGCTCCGGAAGGATAAGCAGATCCTGTTCCACTTGTGGCACCCGTAAGTACAAACTCGGTGATAAGTCTTATTCGGTAGGTCACATTCGGGGAAAAGCAGGACGGGGATTGCGGTTACGATGATTGGAATATATCCGTCGTCTTCTGTGAGACAGATATTCCATATCGGTCAACAAACTCGTGCTGGCGTCCGTAAGATTTCGAAGGGGTGATTTCAACTTCACCACTTGAAACTCTTGGTTTAATAGCTTCCTTGTGAGCAGCAAACCTATATCAAGGACATCATGATAGGAAACGCAAGCCTTGGGATATCGTATCAACTGGGAGATATATTCCATATGCAGGCGCTGTTGGAATGTTGGTTCATAGAAATGGAAAGTTCACAATCGGGAGGCTGAAATCATCTCCTTTGTCGTACACTTTTGTTCTCAACCGACCCTTATTGTCAATTTCTAGATGTAAGTCGAGAAATGAGGCAGACTTTTCCTATAATTGTTTACTTTTTACACATTGTGACTTGGATGGAGAGTTGTCTCATTAGCACTCATACCACATCTTCTTATTTATATTAACTGTATCTGTTGTATCCTTTATTTCAAGTTCGATGGCATAGATGCTTTCAACATAGTCACCAAATTTTTTGGTTTGAATCAGAGTGATTTTTTACAAAGTACGAGCTATCTCTTCTTAAGACAAGATACTTTTATCTACGTTGGCCATCCTTTTTTATGAAACAAAGCAGGACCAACTCTTTTAATTTGTCTTTTAGTTTAGAATGGGGAATACTTGTGTGTAAAGTGTAGAAAAGTAAAATGTTTTAATACTATTGCAAGACGAAAATCTTAGATATTGCATATACTCTAACAGATCTTTGGAATTTTTTAGTATCCACATCTGATTCACGAAATAACGATTTTGAGGGGGACTTTATGTTTGTTCTAAACCATTTTGATTGTCTGTGTTTCATTTATTCACAACTTTATAAACTTGGTGCGATTAAGAGATTGACATATTGTATAGACAGCTGTATTTTGTTGAAGTCTGTATGGTGCTCTCTCGATATCGTTTGGTTAGTTTTGTTGTTGGGATACTGTAGCATTGTTAGAGTAGATCTGATCCTGATCCGGGGCGGGAACCTTTACTATATATATATATATGTTAACAAAATACATCTTAAGCGACAGGAAAGAAAAAAAATCGATGCAAACAAAGGGACAGAAAAAAAAATGATGCGTGAAACTTGATGTCAATTTATATTCAAAAATCAATATATTTGTTTTGAATATGACAGTTTTTTTTTGTGTTTTTTTTTATATAGGTTAAAGTTACACAATTTACATTCATCTTATAATTTTGTTCTTTCCTATCGCTAGCAAAGATATATTATGTTGATTAAAAATGTAAATACTTTGCACATCGACATTGTTAGTACATTACACAGCGGCTGAATTGGAGAATCTGGGCTCTCGATTGCTATGCGGGATTTACAAATTTCTGCTTTTATTCAAAGTGCCCTTATTTCTAGTGAATGTTCAAATTTCAAACCCTTCATCTCAGACCAAACTATCTTTTTAATTGTTTGATTGGTCTCGTCCTAAATATGCATGATATAATTGCCACTGAATGTTGAGTGAGCAGTATTCATTCAATCTTAAGCGTGTGTTTTTTTTTTATACAGCAATAGTAGCCATATTTATACAGCAATATACAGCATCAGTTACTGATGTTCAAATCTTGTTTATACTACAGACAAAGTGAAGACGGCTGAGTCGACAAAGGGAGCGTCTCCTGCTTTTCGTCCATAATAGAAACCGGAGATGTATATATGTCTCTGTCGAAATACATCTAAAATGTCACAATGAGAATATGACATAATGTGTGTTCCTTGTGGTTTTTTTAAGGGAAATCTGAATCCAAATTAACATAACAGTCACAGTCCCCATGTCACACCCAAATCAACGTCCCCATATATATATATATATATAAAACACTGTATTAAATGCCGTCATCAATAAAAAAAATACCGTTGGTTTTCCCGTTTGAATGGTTTTACACTAGTAATTTTTTGGGGCCCTTTATAGCTTACTGTTCGGTGTGAGCCAAGGCTCCGTGTTGAAGACCTTACTGTGACCTATAATGGTTTACTTTTATAAATTTTGACTTGGATGGAGAGTTGTCTCATTGGCACTCATACCACATCTTCTTATATCTAATCTTGATTTTCTTTTCATTGTAATGATACTGAACTGTCAATTCTTTATTCTTATTCTCTATGTAAGGCTGTATGAGTTACACCACAAACCTCTTTGCCCATTTAAGTCTGAATAAATTGTTACAGATCTTAAAATAATAAGGAAGACTATAATTCTTACATACATGAGGTTCAAACTCAGTCATATGGGATCTTAGAATGATTTTGACTATGTACCTTTTGATAAAATAGCTCACAATATATTAAAAATCTTTATCTACCCTAACATTTTTCCATAGGGTGTTATGGTGATAGTTAATGAAAAAAGTCACCATTGGACGTTGTCTGTGACCAAATATAGATTGATACCAATTCCGAATACACACACACACACCACACATGAGCAGACAATACCTAATCTGTGACCAAATATAAATTGATACCAATTCTAAAAACACACATGAGCAGATAGCATGCGATACCAATTCTAAATACACACACACGAGCAGACAACACGTAATCTGTGACCAAATATAAATTGATACCAACACCAAAGTCTAAATACACACACACGAGCAGACAGCATGTAATCTGTGACCAAATATCATCTGATACCAACACCAAAGTCTAAATACACACACACGAGCAGACAACACGTAATCGGTGACCAAATATCATCTGATACCAACACCAAAGTCTAAATACACATTCACGAGCAGACAACACGTAATCTGTGACCAAATATCATCTGATACCAACACCAAAGTCTAAATACACACACGAGCAGACAACACGTAATCGGTGACCAAATATCATCTGATACCAACACCAAAGTCTAAATACACATACACGAGCAGACAACACGTAATCGGTGACCAAATATCATCTGATACCAACACCAAATTCTGAGGGCTGAGGATTTTACACAATTAAGTTACTGTTTTGGCCTCCCATATGTTTTGGAACATGCATCTGACATACTAATACAATGTGATATAACAACTCAACCTTGTATTAGGACAAATACACAAAAAGAACCTGAACTTTCCTATTAAATTTATTGATTAATTTTCAAGTGATTAGAACTAGAGGCTCCCAGGCACCTATATTGCCCACATGTTATTTTTGCATATAATCGATACAATACCAATTATTCTTTTATCTATAAACACAAACACCAACATTCAACTATGGACAAAGGAAGACAATTCCAATTTTTACTCACTAGCCTAGTAGTTAGTACTTTTGTGTTGACATGAATTATCACGGATATGTTTATAATTATAAATCAACTGTTTACAAAACTTTGAAAATTTAGAAATACTAAAGATTTTCTACCCAAGGAATAGATTAACGTAGCTGTATCTGGCAAAACATTTCAGAATTTTGGGTCCTCAATGCTCTTCAACTTCATAATTTATTTGGCCTTTTCAACCTTTTGATTCAAGTGTCACTTGCAAGTCTTTTGTGGACGAAACGCATGTCAGGCTTACAAAATTTGAATCCTGGTATCTATAATGAGTTTATTTTTACTTTTACAGGGTCTGCACATCTGTTGGTAGACACTCAAGACTAAGTAGCCTGTGCTTTGGTATTTGTATGACCTACTGTGAATTCAGAAATTTTTGCATACATTTATTATTGTGATTGTTGAATAATGGACAAAAATGTCAGATACTAACTATTGCAAAATTACAAAATAATGCTATCAAAACAAATAAGATTTTGCAAAACCTATCCTTATCCTGTCTGTTTTCACAATAAAAAAAAAAAACAAAATGTCTGAATTATGTTATTATGATTAAACTCAGGTTGCAACTCCCTGAGGTAAAGTTGACAGTATTTTTCATTCTGTTAAAGGCCCTTTTGGGTTTTCATTTTCTCAATCGTTTTAAATTTGTGTTTTTTCGAACATTTGGTCTCAAGTGAACCTGAAGAATGCTTTTTCAACATCTGTTCTCTTAACAGAAATCATAATCAGAGGAATGTTTTCCATTGATCAGTTGTTTTTTTTACTGCAACAAAATTGATTTCCACCATAAAACTTACATATAGTAATACATTTTTAAAAGTGCCAGTCTTTGTAAGAATCAGGAAATTTAGAAGAATTTCGAAATATGACAGAAAAAACCCTCCAATCTAACCATCCTATTTTGAAGTTTATAACACTCATCCGGAGTTAAAAATGATAAGTCTTTCATTTTTGCATGTATGATAATTCGAAAAAAATCTCTAGGTAATATTTTGGTTAGAATGATAGCAAATTACAGAGTTAGCTCCCCTTAACTGTTAATTTCCAGTGCATTTCAACCAAATTATATCTTAAAATACCAGAACAGGAAAAGCAATCGAATGTTAAATTGGTGCATCATTATACATTCTGAACTTAAAATAATGTAAACTTGAGCAGGTTTTTGTTTGTCATGTTTTCACCACTTAGGCACTGCCTGATTCTTCAAAGACAGATTGGGACTTAAAAACAAAGATTTCTATAAAACATATGTATGGAATTAAATTATGAAGGTATTTGTTTCTACTCCAAGATAATTTCAGAAACTTCTCTTGTATACAAGTTAAAATGTATAAATACTTTAAATAGAAGAGAAGTAGCAACTTTAAAATGAATGTTCCATAAAGACAGTGCACATATAAAAGACAAAACAAAATATTTATTCATTTAATGCTCTTTTCTAAAACTTAAAAATTCTGAATACAGACTTTATGATCTAACAAACAAAATATGAAATAAACAACTGGTTGAGGATCAAAATTTATCATATACAGACTAGAATTGAATGTATCTTGCAAATCAGGCAAAATCTAACAATTTCCTAAGGCAAATGTATTGTGTTTTAAATCCAAATAATGGTTAAATGAAAAGCACCAACTCTTATGATGTTGCAAAATTATTTTCTGTAGTTTATATGTATTAACTTACATTAACATCTATTATCCTTTAAAAACCAATCACATTATTATTCTTAAATTTAACATCTATAAAATCAGG
This sequence comes from Mytilus californianus, assembly GCF_021869535.1. Lineage (NCBI taxonomy): Eukaryota > Metazoa > Mollusca > Bivalvia > Mytilida > Mytilidae > Mytilus > Mytilus californianus. The sequence goes on along the minus strand of NW_026262679.1, from coordinate 130,735,381 downwards.
GTGTAAAATCAAAAAACTTAATAACAGGCATTAACACAATCATAAACTAACATTAGTTAATAACAGGCATTAAACAATCATAAACTAACATTAGTTAATAACAGGTATTAACACAATCATAAACTAACATTAGTTAATAACAGGTATTAACACAATCATAAACTAACATTAGTTAATAACAAGCATTAACACAATCATAAACTAACATTAGTTAATAACAAGCATTAACACAACATTAGTTAAAAATGTAGGTAAAAATGCAGCAGAAAACATGTTAATTCTTATACAATAAAAAAAATCAATATCAACAGCTTTACAACAGTTAAAGAATTCTCTTTTAACCAAAGAATGTGTAGATCAGTTATAACTAACAGGTATTATAAAGTTATGTTATAACTAACAGGTATTATAAAGTTATACAAGTATAAACTTTGCAATTGGTTTCTCAAAAATATCAAAATATAAAAACAATAGTTTATACAGTATCTGCTGTGGTTATATTGTATATGGCACTTCTTATTTTACAACCTTTATATAAACAGTATCAGTTTCATTATTTGATAATCTTTATATAAACAGTATTTGTGTCATTATTTTACAACTTTTATATAAACAGTCTCATTATCACAACATTGATTCTCAATAATTCAAATAATTCCTTCATATTTTCATTTAGTTTAAGCAGAGTTCAATGACATTAAATACATGTTTGGTGGCAGGTCTTTTAAGAATTCTTTTGTGGAATTTTCACAACAACCTGAAAGAGAAAAATAATGCTATTAACGACAGAATATAAAAACAGTGCTACAGAGAAAATTCTCAAGGAAGATGTTCTTTGTTGATGATCCAAACCACAAATAATATTGCAAAATACATTTCTACAGTGGTGATATAAATGATACACTTTAAATCTATAAAAACATGAATCCTCAAACAGGCCAATTTTCTCCAAGCAATAAAGATTGAGTACATATTGTACCCACAAATCTAAGCACATAAACACACGTCATACATTGGAATTTCTACATAAAATATATAGTGACTTTTGCATTGCTTATACAACCAAGATTCAGAAACTGAAGATAGTATGAATATTTATATATTGACATGTGATTTTGCTTCCCTCCTCTACTGTAAACAGATTTAGACTTATTTGTAAATTGCTTGTTTAAGGCTTCATATTTTTCATATACTTTAAGAGGTATATTCTGTTATTGAAAAATGTTTGTTTGTTCTTTTTGTAAATGGAAGTATAATAATGTATAATTACCTAATGTACAATACCATATATCATGTTTACATGCCAGTATACACTTCATGTAACTTTAAACTGTTGACACAGAGATATGTTTCCCCTTTTTGTAATTTTGATAATATAATGCAAATGTTGAATCTAAATGGCAATATTTAATAAAATTGAGAATGGAAATGGGGAATATGTCAAAGAGACAACAACCCGACCAAAGAGCAGACAACAGCTGAAGGCCACCAATGGGTCTTCAACGCAGCGAGAAAATCCTGCACATGTAAACTATGCAAAACATTCAAAGTCAATGAACCATGAATGAAGGTGCAGGGTCAAATAACCTCCATGGAAATGAGAAATGCCAATGCTTATGAAACTGCATACCAAATACAATTGACTTATCACAAGTCATTCCTTATAAACTAACCTAAACACAAACTTCAACTTGTATACTATGTTAAAGTTTCAAAGTCAATGAACCATGATGTGAGGGCAAGGCCATATAATCTTCATGGAAATGAGACTTGCAATTGCTAATACAACTGCATACCAAAAATCAGTGACTTAACTTTAGTAGTTAATCTTTAACTGATAAAATCGCGAACTTTAACATGTAAACTATGCAAAACATTCAGTAAATAGACCATGACTGAGGGGGCGGAGCCAAATAATCTCCATGGAAATGAGATGAACCAATGCTAATACATCTGCATACCAAATATCATTGACAAACCAATAGTGATTCCCTTTATTCTGACCTAATCACAAACTAATACATGACAAGAGTGCACACGCTGAAATGTGTCGCCTTCTTTACTACCATTGATTTTATGGTGATAACCCTAAATAAAAAGTTTTACTACAAGTAACACATAAACTTAACATGATCCAAGAAAATGAGGTCAAGGTCAGATAAACCAAGCCAGAAATACATGTACACCTTACAATCATTCCATACATTGAATATAGTTGACCTATTGCTTATAGTAAGCGAGCAACAGACCAAACTATGATAACTTTATATTGACCAATGAACCATGAATATGAGGCCAAGGTCAATGGAACCCTGCCAGACAGACATGTACACCTTACAATCATTCAATGTATCAAATATAGTTGACATATTAAATATAGTATCTAAGAAACAAACTTAATCAGAAAAACTTAATATTGACCAAGTAACTATGAAAATGCTGTCAAGGTCAGATGATACCTGCCAGACAGACGTACAAACCTTACAATCACTCAATACACCAAATATAGTTGCCCTATTACTTATAGTTTAAGAAAAAACAGACCAAAACACAAGTGGTTCACCCTATACTGACCTAATCACAAACGAATACATGTAAAGTAAGCAGGAGTTTTAAAGTCAATAGGCCATGACTGAGGGGACGGAGCTAAATAATCTCTCATCATGGAAATGAGATGTGCCAATGCTAATACAATTGTTTACCAAATATCATTGACCTACCACTAGTGGTTCCCCATAAACCGACCCAATCACAAACTAATACATTGTTGACTCCACCCCTGGTTTCAGCACACCCAAGTCTCACTTTTTGACTTCATCGAGGCGAGACAATAAAACTGTTTCAAATTGTGATTTGTTTTACAACTCTTCAGGATAAAATAATTGACTATTGTTGATGCACCATTCCATTTAACCATTAAATAGCAGTTACTTTATAAGACTCATATTTTAAAGAGTAAAAAAGTCATATAACCACCTGCATCTGAACTTATAATGAAATTGCTAAAATTTTTGATACATATTACACAGTTGTGGATCAAGGTCTTTTTTAAAAGGACTTGTAAAAGATCCGTCTATGCATTAATCATATATGTAGCTCCATAAGGGGTCCATCCAATAAATTTGAGTCTGTTACATCATGCCTGAAAGTGTAACATACCTACACATAGTACTGCATTCATATGAGATGTGTTACTCATCTTCCTTTTAAATTTAATATTTTGGCAGAAAAAGAGTTTTAAACTTACATTCTTTACTTCATAGTACTGTGTAATTCCATATTCTCCCCTGTAAAACAAATTTTTCAGTTGAATCAACAAGTTTAATACAGTTCTGATATAAAACATCTATAAAAGTGGTTGACATGAACCTGTACATATTTGGGCACAGATCTAGGATTTGATGTTAGGGAGCCCTCCTGAGAATTAGGAATTAGAGGACCTTATTTTGACACAAAATTGGCTGTATTTTACCTTTATTACATTTTATTTAAAGTCTGAATCCGTACCGGCTATTGGTTTCTTTCACAACTCATTAATAGTATGACCCCTTATTATACAGTATGGACACTTACCTATTGAATGATAGAAATTCTTTTTCAGAAATGGGAACACAATGTAATAAAAAACTTAAGGGATAAAAACAACACTGATGGGATGACACCAGAAAAGTAACACACCCAGTGTAAATGTGAGGTATTTTTGGGGGCTTACTTCAATTAAATTTTCATAGTTTAAACAAGACTTTGATCTTTTTTTACCTTTTTTTAGTGTAAAAAGTAAAATATAAAATTATGTTCTTTACTTTTGGCACTGCACATGATCATGTCTGTCAGGCTTTTCTATCAAAACTTAATTTTGTAACCTCAAAATAAAGAAGACATATTTAAAGAGTGTGTTTGTTTTTTATGTCAATAAAATTCTCCTTAATGTGACCTTCAATTTAACTAAAATTGAATACTGTAAATTCAGAAATTATCAATGATTATTGCGTTCATTTAAAATAGCGATTTTAGACTAAATTGCGATTTTAATTTTTGCGATATTGAGAAAAATCCTGTTTAATTCATATAAAAAATTTCAAAATGTGAGTTTAAATTATTGCGATTATAACCCTGTTGCATTTTTCGCAATAATAAAAACATTGCAATAATTTCTGAATTTACAGTGCCAATTTTCCAAATCAGTAACCTAAACATATCACGTGGATGTAAAAACAGGATTCACTTCTAGGTTTAATTAAATCTGGCATATACCACAAATCTCAGGTTATACAACCAGTGTTCTCCCCAGGCCCTTAAAGGACTGCGGGCCCGCGATGTATAATTTTTTACCGTGGTGGTATCGTTCTTACCGCGATGTATAATTTTTCTCCGTGGTGCTAAAATTTTCAGTTAAAAAATCGTTAATCGGTAAAGTTTTAAACGACTTGTTAAATCTTTTCCGTGCGGTATAAAATTCCAGGTGAAATTTGACCAGTTCAAACTAGTTCAACACGGATTGTTTACACCACGTGATCGATTTACCTTATGAGGTTAACCTTGTTGATTGGATTTAATCGATGTAATTAACACTTGTAACATGATTCTTTTGTGTTTTAATTAAGAGTTCATAACTTTATGATCACAGATAACTATTTTATGGCTTCACTCTCCACCCAAGCACTGACCTGTGACAAGTCGGCAAATACTTTGTACACAAACAGTGTTTTGACCCGATAGGAACATTTTTTGTACATCATAATGGTGGCTCATTACGTATAATGGACAACTATACATTTCCCAATTCTTATATTATAGTATTATATGTCTCTGATTAAACCATGGCCAATATTATCTTTAATTATAACATAGTTATTGCATGATAGTCGGGATTCAAACTGTAGATATCACATGACCCAGTTAGTTCACATAGAATATTCAAGTTTATTTACAATTAATTGCAATCTATTATATTTTATAAATAAAATGTATGACTGTACCTTCAAACTGGATATCTATATCCATAATTAATGGATAACAGAAGTAATCTTGCAAATTTTATCCATAAGCACATGTTAAATCTATTTATATCTACTTCCTGTCATTTAGGCGGGAAAATAGGGAGACTTAGTTGTTGACATTGAATATGGTTACTAATAGATCTATAGACCAAAGATAAATTTATAGATTTAGGAATTCTTTTTAAATGGTTCATGACAAATAAAGATTTAGATTTTAGGGCAGTATTAAGTCTGTATCTTTGTTTGATTATCACCAAAGACAAGAAAGGTTAATATTTACATGAAATCTATGGCAAAATGTTCTAAAATTTACGAAAAATATTTTTTTTATTAAAATCTAAGATAGAAACTGGTTCAAATAATAAAACAAAATTTGCAATTGTTCTTGTTAATTTTATATCTTCTTATGACAGGAATCCTTTCACATACAACAACTTTTTTTCTAGAAACTTGAAAGTTTTTTAAATTGAACATTTTTGTTCTCTTTTGAATGATATTTTATTGTTATTGATTTTGGATTTTATAAAAGATTTAGTTACATTAAATTCAGATGAATATTTTATTATGAATCATAATTTATTTATTTCAAAAAAATATTAAAGTATACAAACTGTTTTTTATTTACTTCTTTTTTACCAATAATTTTCTGAATCAATGTCTACATAACACAGTACCACAGTGTTAAAACAAAACAAGAGACATAAAAACTACAGTAACTAGAGCTAAGCGACGCGACGCGACACAACTGATTGCATAAAATATTTCACCAAGAAGTCCACACGCGTTACCCTGGTGCTATCCAAAAATCCTGGGGAGAAAACGGATACAACTATATAGACAGGGATACCTTCTCTTGAGAAAGTTATTTTATAAATAACTGTCAAGAGTGGAGAAAATTTCTATGCTACCAGATACAGTGGGAGAATCCATTTCTAAAATTATTCATCATAAGGTACGATCATAAGGCATGGTCATTTTTTTTTTTTTTTAGAGAATACCAAAATCAAAGGAAGGCAGGCAAGAAATGATAGATTTATAATACTTCTTGATTTTAGAACTCAAGGGGCCAAAAAGATGGCCTTATCATACCTTTTCCTTTGATGTCATAATCAACATTTTACCAATGAAGATTTGAAATGTTGATTGTCAAAGTATAAATCAAATACTGTAAATTCACAAATTATTGAGTGCATTTATTATTGCGATTTTGTCATTTTAGACTAAAATGCGATTTTAATTTTGGCGATATTGAGAAAAATCCTGTTTAATTCATATAAAAAATTTCAAAATGCGAGTTTAAATTATTGCGATTATAACCCTGTCGCATTTTTCGCAATAATAAAAACATCGCAATAATTTCTGAATTTACAATAAGAATAAGATTGTGTCAGGCCATGTAATGATTATTCTTCATTGTTTAACCTGTATAAAACAAACACTTGTCTAATAAAAAAAAATCTTCAGTCTCAACAAAGTTCAATTTTGACAGACTTCACTGTATTTGGGTCACTCCCCAAATAAGGGGTCTGACCTTATGGGAATGAGAATATTTTATTATTTTAACAAGCTATCAGGAAAAAAATTAGGACATGTTTAGAAATATGACTGATTGGTGTTAAATGCCACTTTCAGAACTATTTGCTAAAATCAGTTATTACTGGTGGAGGAAGCTGGAGTGCCCAGAGAGAACCGTGACCTTTGACAAACTGAAAAGCCTACCAGTAATCAATTAAGATTGGAGTCGAATATACCCGGTACCTGCTACATGCAGGGTTCAAACTCACAACCTCAGTGTTGACATGCTAGTAGTGCAGTAGTTGAATTATTAGACCACTCAGCCAGCGAGGCCCTTTCTAGAAATATGAATATGGAAAAAGTCATCTTCCATCTATATGTTTTGAGTGCTTTGATAAATATTATAGAGTACAATACAATATACATACAATTCTCTACCCAGTCCAGACATTTTAAATCCTCCAAATGGTGCCTGGGCACTGACAACATTGTAGCAATTTATCCTGAAATATAAAAATATTCCTTAATCGTTGTAACACACAATACAAAAATAAAATGCTCCGCTGGGGCGCAGCTTGATACGACCGCAGAGGTCGAACCCTGAACAGTTAGGGCAAGTATGGACACAACATTCAAGCTTGATACAGCACTGAATTTGGATTGTAATTAAATATTTGACACAGCATAGGTTTCTGACACAGAATGAAAGTGGTCTAAGAACTTAAAAATTTTTAATTTACCTATTCAAACCATATCATTATTATTTGCTTTTATATATAAATCAGAAATAACCAATTTAAAATGGAAAATTTTAAAGAAAAAAAAATCCCCCCCAAATTTTTTGAACCCCCTTATGATTCATCACCCCCAAACTCAATCCCAGCCTTCCCTTTGTGGTATGGTACTTTGCAGTACAATTTCAGAGATCCATACACTTAAACACAAGTTATTGTCTGGAAACTAGAAAAATGCTTGTTTTTTGGCCCCTTTTTGGCCCCAAATTCCTAAACGTTTAGGGCAATTACCCCCAAACTCAAACCCAGCTTTCCCTTTGTGATATGGAACCATGCAGTACAATTTCATAAAGATCCATACATTACACACAAGTCATTGTCCTGAAACTAGAAAAATGCTTGTTTTTTTGCCCCTTTATGGCCCCTAATTCCTAAAATTTTGAGGGAATAACCCCCAAAATCAATCCCAGCCTTCCCTTTGAGGTATGGTACCTTGCAGTACAATTTCAGAGAGATCCATACACCTGAACACAAGTTATTGTCTGGAAACTAGAAAAATGCTTATTTTTGGCCCCTTATTCCTAAACTTTTTGGGCAATTACCCCCAAACTCAATTCCAGCTTTCCCTTTGTGATATGGAACCTTGTAGTACAATTTCATAAAGATCCATACACTTACACACAAGTTATTGTCCTGAAACTAGAAAAATGCTTGTTTTTTGCCCCTTTTTGGCCCTTATTTCCTAAAATTTTGAGGCAATAACCCCCAAAATCAATACCAGCATTCCCTTTGTGATATGGAACCTTGTGATACAATGTCAGAGAGATCCATACACTTACACACAAGTTATTGTCATGAAACTAGAAAAATGCTTGTTTTTTGCCCCTTTTTGCCCCTAATTCCTAAAATTTGGAGGCAATTACCCCCAAAATCAATCCCAGCATTTCCTTTGTCATATGGAACCTTGTGGTACAATGTCAGAGAGATCCATACACTTACACACAAGTTGTGTCTGGAAGTTACAAAAATGCTTATTTTTGGCCCCTTTTTGGCCTCTAATTCCTTAACTGTTTGTACCATAACCCCCAAATCAATCCCCACCTTCCTTTCATAGAGATCCATTCACTTAAACTAAAGTTAGAGTGCGAAAACTAATGTGTCTTCGGACGACGATGACGACAACGACGCCAACGTCATACCAATATACGACCACAAAAATTTTTTTGCGGTCGTATAAAAATCACAAAAACCTACATCAGAACTTTCATCATTTACAATACACCACATTAGAACTTTCATTTACAATACACCACATTAGAACTTTCATCATTTACAATACACCACATTAGAACTTTCATCATTTACAATACACCACATTAGAACTTTCATTTACAATACACCACATTAGAACTTTCATCATTTACAATACATCTAATCAGAACTTTTATTAAAATTCTATGAGTCATTTGGATCAGTTGTTTAATGTGCAAGAAAATACATTGTGCTGGGAAAAGACAAAATGACTCTCCTTTCAACAACCTGTTTCTGAATTGATAAACACAAATACTGTACAACAGTTATAACTGCAAGTACTCTTATATCCATACATTTTGCTTTTGTTTTATGTTGGTTGTTTTTGTGCTCCTCCCAATCTGTCATGTTAAGCCATTTCCAACTGATTTTTAAAGTTTGTTCTCATGTTGTGCCTGCTACACCACTGTCAAGGTTAGGGGAGGGTAGAGCTCTCACAAACATGTTAATGTGCCTGTTACACCACTGTCAAGGTTAGGGGGAGGGTAGAGCTCTCACAAACATGTTAATGTGCCTGTTACACCACTGTCAAGGTTAGGGGGAGGGTAGAGCTCTCACAAACATGTTAATGTGCCTCTTACACCACTGTTAAGGTTAGGGGGAGGGTAGAGCTCTCACAAACATGTTAATGTTCTGTTACACCACTGTCAAGGTTAGGGGGAGGGTAGAGCTCTCACAAACATGTTAATGTGCCTGTTACACCACTGTTAAGGTTAGGGGGAGGGTAGAACTCTCACAAACATGTTAATGTGCCTGTTACACCACTGTCAAGGTTAGGGGAGGATAGAGCTCTCACAAACATGTTAATGTGCTGTTACACCACTGTTAAGGTTAGAGGGAGGATAGAGCTCTCACAAACATGTTAATGTGCTGTTACACCACTGTTAAGGTTAGAGGGAGGATAGAACTCTCACAAACATGTTAATGTTCTGTTACACCACTGTTAAGGTTAGAGGGAGGATAGAACTCTCATAAACATGTTAATGTGCCTGTTACACCACTGTCAAGGTTAGAGGGAGGATAGAGCTCTCACAAACATGTTAATGTTCTGTTACACCACTGTTAAGGTTAGGGGGAGGGTAGAGCTCTCACAAACATGTTAATGTGCCTGTTACACCACTGTTAAGGTAAGGGAGAGGGTAGAGCTCTCACAAACATGTTAATGTGCTGTTACACCACTGTTAAGGTTAGAGGGAGGATAGAGCTCTCACAAACATGTTAATGTGCCTGTTACACCACTGTTAAGGTTAGGGGAGGATAGAGCTCTCACAAACATGTCAATGTGCCTGTTACACCACTGTTAAGGCTAGGGGGAGGGAAGAGCTCTCACAAACATGTTAATGTGCCTGTTCAAAGTAAGGGGCCTATAATTCAGTGTTGCTGTCTGTCATATTTAATCAACATTAATTCATATGTAATAAATCAGGGGGTTGGATTTCTTTTTTCACATTTTGTTATGTCAGCACTTTTATATCTGATCTATATGGTACCTGTATATAGTTGAAGGCCATATGATGATCTATTGTTACGAACACCCACGTCATTTGGTCTCTGTTGGATATTTGTCTCATTTGCAATCATATCATATCTCTTTATCTTTATAATGACAGTGTTGTACTACAAACACAATTCTAATATATATATACTAAGTGGCTTTCTTAGATAGTTCTAAAAACCTACTGAAATATTAGTAACCATTGCTACAGAGAAACACCTTACCATACAGTTCCTGCCTGTACACCATGGGAAAACATCATGAATTGCTTTGTTGATATCATTTGTACAGAGATATAACTTACCATACAGTTCCTGCCTGTACACACTGGGAAAACATCATGAATGGCTTTGTTGATATCATTTGTACAGAGATATAACTTACCATACAGTTCCTGCCTGTACACCCTGGGAAAACATCATGGCTTTGTTGATATCATTTGTACACAGATATAACTTACCATACAGTTCCTGCCTGTACACCCTGGGAAAACATCATGGCTTTGTTGATATCATTTGTACAGAGATATAACTTACCATACAGTTCCTGCCAGTACACCCTGGGAAAACATCATGGCTTTGTTGATATCATTTGTACAGTGATATAACTTACCATACAGTTCCTGCACGTACACCCTGGGAAAACATCATGGCTTTGTTGATATCATTTGTACAGAGATATAACTTACCATACAGTTCCTGCCTGTACACCCTTGGAAAACATCATGGCTTTGTTGATATCATTTGTACAGAGATATAACTTACCAGTTCCTGCCTGTACACCCTGGGAAAACATCATGGCTTTATTGATATCATTTGTACAGATATATAACTTACCATACAGTTCCTGCCTGTACACCCTGGGAAAACATAATGGCTTTGTTGATATCATTTGTACAGAGATATAACTTACCATACAGTTCCTGCCTGTACACCCTGGGAAAACATCATGAATGGCTTTATTGATATCATTTGTACTGAGATATAACTTACCATACAGTTCCTGCCTGTACACCCTGGGAAAACATCATGGCTTTGTTGATATCATTTGTACAGAGATATAACTTACCATACAGTTCCTGCCTGTACACCCTGGGAAAACATCATGGCTTTATTGATATCATTTGTACAGAGATATAACTTACCATACAGTTCCTGCCTGTACACCCTGGGAAAACATCATGGCTTTGTTGATATCATTTGTACAGAGATATAACTTACCATACAGTTCCTGCCTGTACACCCTGGGAAAACATCATGGCTTTGTTGATATCATTTGTACAGAGATATAACTTACCATACAGTTCCTGCCTGTACACCCTGGGAAAACATCATGGCTTTGTTGATATCATTTGTACAGAGATATAACTTACCATACAGTTCCTGCCTGTACACCCTGGGAAAACATCATGGCTTTGTTGATATCATTTGTACAGAGATATAACTTACCATACAGTTCCTGCCTGTACACCCTGGGAAAACATCATGGCTTTGTTGATATCATTTGTACAAAGATATAACTTACCATACAGTTCCAGCCTGTACACCCTGGGAAAACATCATGAATGCCTTTATTGATATCATTTGTACAGAGATATAACTTACCATACAGTCCCTGCCTGTACACCCTGGGAAAACATCATGGCTTTGTTGATATCATTTGTACAAAGATATAACTTACCATACAGTTCCTGCCTGTACACCCTGGGAAAACATCATGGCTTTGTTGATATCATTTGTACAGAGATATAACTTACCATATAGTTCCTGCCTGTACACCCTGGGAAAACATCATGGCTTTGTTGATATCATTTGTACAGAGATATAACTTACCATACAGTTCCTGCCTGTACACCCTGGGAAAACATCATGGCTTTGTTGATATCATTTGTAAATACTGCTGCACCCAAACCATAAGTTGTGCTGTTGGCTCTTTCCAATACTTCATCCATATCTTTAAACTTGAAGATCTGTTGAACTGGACCAAATATCTGACAAAGGTTTATACATAATTAATAACAACCAAGTGACATCAATCCCCTATAAATATATATGGGCTTTTCATATCCATCATATATATTAATAAATCATGTTGACCAAAGTATAAATGTTATACATCTTGTTTAAATCTACTGGGGTAAAAATACATTGGTGCCCATAGTGAGGAAAATAATTTAACACTATTTTTTCGCAAAATTCCATTTTACTGTTAAATCAAATTATTCAAATAAATAAACAAAGCTACAGAAGAATAGAGGCTTCAGATCAGATTTTGCCAAAAATATTCATTGCTTGTATATTACTTTAATTGTAATATGGGGACCAAGTCCCCAATAACAGTAACAAAATCAATAAAAATAAAAATTCAGTATAAAAATCATTATACTAATAAACTCAAATTGTTAACTTTTTTCCTTAACATTTGTGAGTTAAGCTTGCCCATATAAACCCTGTTCCTGTTCTGTTGACGGATGCTGCCATGTTGTAAGTCAAAGATTTCCTGCAAATTTGTATAACTGTTTACCAAAAAGAATACTGAGGATGAACATTTTGAATTTATTCTGTTTGAGTACGTAATAAAATGAGTCTGAAGCTTATCCAACATTCGATTTAATTCCATATACCTAATATAGTGGCCCTATTGCTTATAGCATCTGAGAAATAGACCAAACCACAAAAACTAAACATTGTGCAATAGACCATGAAATTGAGGTCAAGGTCAGGTGAAACCTGCCAGTCGGATATGTACACCTTACAATCATTCCATACACCAAATACAGTTGACCTACTGCCTGTAGAATCTGAGATATGTATTTTACCACGTAACTTTAACCTTGATCACTGATCCATGAAATGAGGTTGAGGTCAGGTCAACCCTACCTGATCAACATGCAGAGTTTGCAAGGAAGCTATATACCAAATACAGTTATTCTATTACTCATAATAAGAGAGTATTTCACTTTTCAAAACAACAGTAATTTTTTTCAAGCAGTCATTGAACCATGAAAATGAGGTCAAGAACTATTGACAGACAGAAGCTTCGTAACATAAGGTATCTGCACACAAGGTATGAAGCATCCAGGTCTTCTAGCTTCTGAAATATAAAGCTTTATACAAATAGTTTACGCAGTCGCCGCAACCACCGGATTGTAGTACCTATGTCTCTCATTTTGCAACTTTCTTCGCAGGCTAGACAAAAATGCATGTAATATTTCCTTCTGTACTTTAAGCAGCCTTTAATGATCTCTTCAAAATAACAATGGGTAGTTGCCTCTTGAATGTTCATTTTTACATATAGCTATAGTATAATACTGTATGCATATAAGTTTCCTCTTCCTACGACTTTAAACATATGTCCAAAGGAGATAAGGTTTTTTTTCTACATTAATTACAATAAAATACTCTGCTGGGCACAGCTTGATACGACCGCAAAGGTCGAACCCTGAACAGTTGGGGCAAGTATGGACACAACATTCAAGCTTAATACAGCACTGAATTTGGATTGTGATTAAATATTTGACACAGCATAGGTTTCTGACACAGAATGAATGTGGTCTAAGAACTTGAAAATTTTTAATTTACCTATTCAAACCATATCATTATTATTTGCTTTTATATATAAAAATCAGAAATAACCAATTTAAAATGGAAAATTGTAAAGAAAAAGAAGGAAAAAAAAATCCCTCCCCCAAATTTTTTGAACCCCCTTATGATTCATTATCCCCAAACTCAATCCCAGCCTTCCCTTTGTGGTATGGTACCTTGCAGTACAATTTCAGAGAGATCCATTCACTTGAACACGAGTTATTGTCTGGAAACTAGAAAAATGCTTGTTTTAAGGCCCCTTTTTGGCCCCAAATTCCTAAACTTTTCAGGCAATTACCCCCAAACTCAAACCCAGCTTTCCCTTTGTGATATGGAACCTTGTAGTATAATTTCATAAAGATCCATACACTTAAACACAAGTTATTGTCCTGAAACTAGAAAAATGCTTGTTTTTGCCCCTTTTTGGCCCCTAATTCCTAAAATTTAGAGGCAATTACCCCCAAAATCAATCCCAGCCTTCCCTTTGTGGTATGGTACCTTGCAGTACAATTTCAGAGAGTCATACACTTGAACAGAAGTTATTGTCTGGAAACTAGAAAAATGCTTATTTTTGGCCCCTTTTTGTCCCCTTATTCCTAAACATTTTGGGCAATTACCCCAAAACTCAATTCCAGCTTTCCCTTTGTGATATGGAACCTTGTAGTACAATTTCAGAAAGATCCATACACTTACACACAAGTTATTGTCCTGAAACTAGAAAAATGCTTGTTTTTTGCCCCTTTTTTGGCCCCTAATTCAATTTTGAGGCAATTACCCCCAAAATCAATCCCAGCATTCCCTTTGTGATATGGAACCTTGTGGTACAATGTCAGAGAGATCCATACACTAACACACAAGTTATGTCTGGAAGTTACAAAAATGCTTATTTTTGGCCCCCAATTCCTTAACTGTTGGTACCATAACCCCCAAAATCAATCCCAACCTTCCTTTTGTGGTATTGAACCTTATGGTAAAATTTCATAGAGATCCATTCACTTAAACTAAAGTTAGAGTGCGAAAACCAATGTGTCTTCGGACAACGACAACGCCGGACGACGACCACTATGACGCCAACGTCATACCAATATACGACTGCAAATTTTTTATAAAAATGAATATAACACTTATGAATTCGTTGCATCAGATTTACCTTTTTCTCCTTCCAGGTCAAATCAGAAACATTTTTTAAGAAGATAAAGAGTAAGATATGAATACCTCTTCCTTTGCAATTTTCATGTTATCTGTAACATCAGAGAAGACAGTAGGCTGGATAAAATATCCTTTGTCTGCAGCTTTAGAACCTCCACAGTTTAATTTTGCTCCTTCCTTCTTTCCACTTTCTATCATTCCTAATATCTTATTGAACTGTTCTTCATCAACCTGAATGATATAAAGATAATGTCAAACATTTTCTGAGGAGTATGCATACTTCGTTTAGGAAAACAATCATACAGAAATTACTTGATTAGATTTCTCTATTCTGGTAGCATGTCATCCAAATAGGACATGTATTTGCTTTTGATTTCTGAATATGTAAATAAACATATCTAATTAGACAGAGTACATGTATTAATAAACAAGAATGTGTCACTAGTATGGAGGTCCCACTCGCACTATCATTTTTTATGTTCAGTGGACTGTGAAATTGGGGTCAAAACTCTAATTTGGCATTAAAATTAGAAAGATCATATCATAGGGAACATGTTTACTAAGTTTCAAGTTGATTGGACTTCAACTTCATCAAAAACTACCTTGACCAAAAACTTTAACCCGAAGCGGGACAAACGGACGAACGGACGGACAAACGAACGGACGTAGAGACAGAAAAACATAATGCCCCTCTACTATTGTAGGTGGGACATAAAAAACCATTTCCCCAATATATATATAAGTGGTCAGTTAATGGTCAATTGCAAGAGAATATGTCTGAATGTTTCGATACGTTCTTTTTTCATGCCTTAAATCATTTATATCTTTTGTATAAAAATGCATTAACACGAAGTTTTAATTTAATTTGTCATAAAAACAGCCGAGTTACTACCTGTCTGAAGTTACACCTGAAATATTTTACTATGCAACTTAAGGCAAATTTTGTTCTTTTCCTCAATGTTTGAGGCCTTAATGGGCACGCAACAAAATAAATCACAAACATTTAAATTTTTGTTTGACCTTAAATCACAATGTATATGGGACGTAAAAGCATGTGGGATGTAAATGTTAATGGAATGTAAATGTATGTGGGATGTAAATGTATGTGGGATGTACATCTATATGGGATGTATGTGGGATGTAAATGTATGTTGGGTGTAAATGTGTGTGGGGTGTAAATGTATATGGGATGTAAATGTAAATGGGATGTAAATGTATTGACCTGACAAGTAGATTTGAACGAACCTGAGGGCCCTGCTCAGTTGCAGTATCATAAGGATCGCCAACTTTCCTTGTTGCTGCCTTTTCAATTGTTCTTTTGACAAATTCATCATAGATACTCTCCTGTACAAAGGTCCTACTGCCTGCTACACAACATTGTCCAGCATTGGTCATCACAGCTTCTTGGGCAGCTGCTACAGCTGTGTCCACTAAAAAGTGTTCATCAAATGGTCAGATATGATATATACTGGAAATTTGAAATTATATTCCCTTTATCATAAGGAAAAATCATTATTTGCTCCATTTTAGGATGGTATTTTCTTCTTGTCTACATATATTTTATAAGCAGTACTCTAATAGTACATCCTTATTTTATTTTGTTGCACTGTAAATTAACTAATTTTTGGAAGAGATTTATTTCAGTGACTTTTGAGAGAAGAAAAACAAAATGCTTATAAAACAGCTTCAATATATCAAACTTAGATCTTCTTGTAAAATTAAACACCACCATATTAGAAAAAAGCAAAAATATATTGTTGTAAATTTATGTGGTATTAGGGGTGCTATAAACAGTTTCGTATAAAATACTAGGGGTTATTCCCCGAATAAAAATAGCCATGGAGGAAAATCCCTCCAATTGGTGAAAAATTATCATGTTTTTTGTATTTGATAGGAAAAACTAGTTAGTCAGCTTTCAATTAAAACTAGTTAGTTAGCTTTCAATTAAAACTAGTTAGTTAGCTTTCAATTAAAACAGGTTAAGTTATCAATTGAAAATGATTTTAAAAATTAGAATAAATATACTCTTTTTAAGGGAAGACAACACTGTAAACTTTGTGGTTTTTATTTTAGTGAAAATAAAAAGAAATAATTGTAGCTACTCATGCTACTACATCTCTTTCCAGAGCCGGCAAATGTACCCTGAAACAAGATTTTTAAAAGACCGTGAAACAGTTCTTCGAAGTATGATTGTCACCAAAACTTACGATCAGCATCTTCAAATATAACATTAGGGCTCTTCCCGCCCAACTCTAATGTTGTTCTTTTCACATTAGAAGCTCCTGCTGCTTGCATAATAATCTGTCCAACCTGTGAAAAAAATCTTAAAATTACCATATACATATATTATATTTGTGCCTCCATATCTTACAGAATATCTTACTGTTATAAAAATAACAGATGATGAAGGTTTAAACAAAAAATAGTAATCTAAACTTTAACAGAATAAAGGTTTAAATAAAGTGTAAAATTCAAATTATAATATTTATCTTTGATGAATTAAGGTGTAATTTTTCATAGATGCACCCAAGTACCAAAAGTTAAATGTCAGACGGTTGGTAAAAAAAAAAGAGTTAAAGAAACAAAGTTGCACAGAAATGTCATAAAATTGCATTGCATAACTTTGTAATTTGCAGACTAATCACTTTTAATTTTATATACTTTATCAATAAAGTGTGAATTTTAAAGTCATTGTGTAACAGCTAGGCTCACTTTAGTTGAAACAAATTCAATAAAATAAATCATTCAATATAAGATCATACAGTATACAAAAATAGGAACCAGAACTATACAATATAAGATCATACAGTATACAAAAAAAGGATGCATAACTATACAATATGGCTTATTCAAGAGCTTCAAAAAATAGTGACGTTCAAAGTTATCAATACTATAATGAATATAAAAATAAGGAGATGTGGTATGATTGCCAATGAGACAAATTTCTAACAAAGTTAAAATGAAGTGGTTGTATTAAAGCAATTATAGGCAACCGTACTGCATTCAACAATGAGAAAAACCCATACCGTATAGTTGGCTATATGAAGCATGCAGAGCCAATTGAATTTAGTGAAAACTAAATGCAAAATAAAATTGATGTTAATGTAATTTTAAAGAAAAAAGCAAAAAAGGCATAAAAATGAAATAAGATGAAATGCATGCAAAGAAAACTTATAACTAAAGCTATCACAGTATGTTGTGAACCTTTTCAATGTGTAATTCTGTTTCAATAGGAAAAGAGTAGGATTTTCTTCATTAGCGAAAAGATCTGACCAAAAAAGCAAAATATTGGCATTATTAGGTTGTAGAAAATCTACAAGAGAATTCAACAGCAATTGGCATACTGGTATATGTTGGCATGTTAACATTAAATTGGAGCAGGTTTCCAAAGCATTGCAACAACTTTTACAGGAATCTACCGATGTAACGTAAAAATAAATTGGAGTTTAAAAAGCAAGAGTTTATTTGTTAGCATGTATGGAAAAATTGTCCAATGCAGTTTCAATCAACTTTTGACAAAGAGATATGTCTGGCCTGCATGTAACTTTGATAGCAAAATGCAAATTTTGAAATTAAAATGTCAATACTTTAACATGTAAAATATGCAAAACATACAAAGATAATTGTCAAAAATGCAATAAAGGGTACAAATCATCATTTAAGGAAAATATCTTCAATAAGGATGTATAATTTATGTATGCTTAATTTCTTCTAAATATTTTTTTTTACAAAATGCTTTTAACTAAACAGGTATATGCAAATCATAGTTTCTAAATACACAATTATAAATACTCATATATAAGTAAATTTGAAGCTAGTGATGTCTTTCCTGAAAGTGAGTCATTTCCCAAATATGAGAGAAGTTTAATAAATTAAACCATAAGAATTAGAATATCTTAACTAATTTCTTAAATTGTATCATCCTTTTTTTATTTTGTTGAACATAAGATTTCAGTTTAACAATAAATTTTACATTTAAATCCGATGGACATTAGAATTATAACAAAAAACTATATTTGTTACATGATGGTTGGAAATTGACCACAGGATGGTTGGAAATTGACCACAAATATTCATTTTGATCATACAATCAATGTTGAAGATTGCCCAATCTGACCTTAATTCGCTTAAGGTTATCTTCTGGGAAAACTGCTATTTGTTGAAAAAATAATCTTAAAAATTTAGGATGAAGTTTATGAAAAATGTAACAATTGGGTGTGTTTAGGTCATAAAAGAAGGAATTGATCATTGATCTTTGATCATAGTTATTGAGTAATCAGATTGCAAAATAGCACTGCTCGTGAGGGAGATTGGATATATATTGCTGATATGTGAATGTGATTTTCAGTGACATACCAAAATGAATGCAACATACTTATACACTCACATTGTCAACAAAAATATTTTTATTATTTGTTTCCATGTCTATTTATAACTGCATATGAGGTTTGATTAAATTGAAACAACCAAAATAAATTATGTTGTCAATAAGCTGACCTACAAAATATTCATAGTTCATCCTGGATATGGACTCAAAAGTGTTTTGAAGGATGTCATAAAAGAATAAAACATTAACCTCTGTAGATCCAGTGAAGGCCACTTTGTTGATGTCAAGGTGGTTAGAGATGGCAGCACCAGCTGTGGGTCCATATCCAGGTACAATATTGACCACACCTGGAGGGAAACCAGCCTAAAAAGTAATAGTAACATATTTTTTCTGTATTTTTCATTAAGGCATAATTATACAAATCATATACTTAAAAAAATTGTCACACCATGGGGATATATTCTATATTACAATGTTAACAGTTTCAAGAGTAAAACAGTAGATAAACACTTAACATTATCATTACAGCTCGTAGCTTTTACAATTATCCTACTGAAATGCCTGTACCAAGTCAGGAATATGACAGTTGTTTTCCATTGGTTTGATATGTTTCAGCTTTTGATTTTGCCATTTGATAATAGACTTTCAGTTTTGAATTTTCCTTGAAGTTTGGTATTTTTGTTATTTTACTTTTTGCTATATCGATGGAAAAACGTTCATTTTGAGAATTTAAGAACTGTTGTGAAAATTTAGACATTGATCACACTATAGATTTTTAGTTACAAAAACAGAAATCTCATAATCTGCAAAAATTGTCAAATAAAAATGGTCAGGTCAACAACAAATGATGAACGATTTCACTAACAATGACAGTTTGTTGTGGTACCAGGTCCATATCCCCAGGGCTCACGCTAGCAGGTGACTGGGGCGAAGAAGTCGCTTTCAAGTCCGTCACTTCGCTTTGCCCGACCGTCAAAAGCGATATCTAGTCGCCCGGTGTTCACAATAGTCTCTTTCAATCGCTTCCGTCATCGGCAATTTTCCATTTTCACCAAGTTGTAGAAACGACAATTTTTCATTTATAAGTAAAAAATTTGAAGACATAAACAATTTATTTCTTTAGAAAAAGTGGGGAAAGCATTGATTTGTAGATTGGTCGTATGTTATTTCAAAGAAACAACTTTTAACGAAGTATTTTCTTTCACTTCCCACACTTGTTTCTCGAGAGCGTACATCAAAAGATCCTGATTTTTAGCAAAATAATGTGTTAATGTGTTACTACATTAGAATGTAATGAAAATTGCCTTCAGTTGATGTTACATCCATTAATTGCATTAAAAACGTCATATTCCTTTCCAAATTGCTTGTCAAACATCATTTATTTTTGTAAATTTTCCTTCGTCCGCCATTGAAATATATACGAATTATGGATCAGATACGGACCAACTATGAACGAAATCCGTATTCTTGCGATAATAACTACAGACGCACGAACGGCACTGCTGACAGAAGAATATCTATCACAAAAGTGAAAAATACGCATCCCACATGCATTAACAGAATTTTGTTTGGATCCCCTTAGTTAAATGTATATATTTCAATGCAAATGCATTGTTTCAATCTGGGAACAGTATATCAATATATGTTCCTTTTTCAATTTATTGATTTAAGTTGCTTAAACTTATTAAGTTTATATATCTTTTTAATGAGAAACAATGAATATCATCAACATAATAGTTTTCCTCATTGGATTTTAATTGATAACTGTGGTTTCTTTTTCTTTTTGATTATAAAAAATCTTTAAATAGGGCTAGACATTTAGTTAGTAGTTTCTGACAAGTGGAAAAAAATGTAATTGTGTAACTATAAATGAAATTTAGGACATAAACTGATACAACTGTTACTGTAATGGTATTATCAGGTATGATTTGAACAATACAGAAAAGAATTGAATAAATAGGCTACATATGGCCATATATATTATTGTAAAAACCAAACATTATAGCGCCCTGAACGCGCGAGCACTTCTCTTTTAAGTCTCACCACTTCTCCCTATAAGTTTCAAAAAGAGAAGTCACTTCTCCCTATGATTCTGAAGTAGTGTGAGCCCTGTATCCCTTTGTAGATTTCAATGTCCATGTTATGCTTTGGGAAACACCAAATTCCTCTTACTAATACATATTATTACAGGTAGATAAAGGTATATTAGAAATATTTGGGGAAATTTAAATGTAATCCACAAATTGATGTAGCATCTTCATAAGGTTTATAGCACTATTTTCACAAACAAATATGATATATCTACTGGATGTTTCAAAGCATTTAAACTGATTTTTTTAATCGAATCATTTAAATACTTTTATATGATAATAAAAATAAGTTGATTGAAATATAGTTTCCACTTTTAGAGAATTTCATACCTCTTTCAACAGAGCACAGCAATATAAAGCTGTCAGCGGTGTCTGTTCTGCAGGCTTGACCACAATGACATTACCAGCAGCTAATGCTGGAGCTATCTTCCATACAAACATTGGTACAGGGTAGTTCCACTGTAAATACAATCTATCCATGATGAAATGTCATAGCATTTAACTGTAGATCTATACAAACATTGGTTACTACAGATAGTTCCACTGTAACTATAATCTATACATGATGAAATGTCATAACCTGTAGATTCATGTACTTTTGTCTTAGTTTTTTTTTGAATAAATTAATCTTATTACAATTATTGATAAATTATTATGTCAATGCATAATATCAACTTATATCATTTAGTCTATCTTATTCTTTATGTAACGTCACCATTTGGAAAAGCTTCTCCAAAGTTTTATTCAGTTCTTGGTTTCCTCAACTCATCAATTACACACAAACTTCCATTTTTTGTTAGAAATTTAAAATAATCACCAACCGTTAATAGCTTATAAGAAATTATAAGTTGCTTAATTATTTATTGTACTGTATTGTTATAACTTCTGAATATTTGTGAATAAAAATATACAAAATCTCTTGTATTTTTTACCTTTTTAACCTTTAAACCTTTTTAAATTTGTATGTTTACTTACTGGAATGATTTGTCCACAAATGCCTACTGGTTCATGTTTGGTATAACACAAATAATCACCATCTACAAGGGAAATAACTCTGATTAATCAAACTTCAGACTACTGGTTCGTGTTTGGTATAACATAAATAGTCACCATCTACAAGGGAAATAACTCTGATTAATCAAACTTCAGACTACTGGTTCATGTTTGGTATAACACAAATAGTCACCATCTACAAGGGAAATAACTCTGATTAATCAAATTTCAGACTACTGGTTCATGTCTGGTATAACATAAATAGTCACCATCTACAAGGGAAATAACTCTGATTAATCAAACTTCAGACTACTGGTTCATGTCTGGTATAACATAAATAGTCACCATCTACAAGGGAAATAACTCTGATTAATCAAACTCATGTTTGGTATAACACAAATAGTTACCATCTACAAGGGAAATAACTCTGATTAATCAAACTCATGTTTGGTATAACACAAATAGTCACCATCTACAGGGGAAATAACTCTGATTAATCAAACTTCAGACCACTGGTTCATGTCTGGTATAACACAAATAGTCACCATCTACAAGGGAAATAACTCTGATTAATCAAACTTCAGACTACTGGTTCATGTCTGGTATAACATAAATAGTCACCATCTACAAGGGAAATAACTCTGATTAATCAAACTTCAGACTACTGGTTCATGTCTGGTATAACATAAATAGTCACCATCTACAAGGGAAATAACTCTGATTAATCAAACTTCAGACTACTGGTTCATGTCTGGTATAACATAAATAGTCACCATCTACAAGGGAAATAACTCTGATTAATCAAACTCATGTTTGGTATAACACAAATAGTTACCATCTACAAGGGAAATAACTCTGATTAATCAAACTCATGTTTGGTATAACACAAATAGTCACCATCTACAAGGGAAATAACTCTGATTAATCAAACTTCAGACCACTGGTTCATGTCCGGTATAACACAAATAGTCACCATCTACAAGGGAAATAACTCTGATTAATCAAACTTCAGACCACTGGTTCATGTCTGGTATAACACAAATAGTCACCATCTACAAGGGAAATAACTCTGATTAATCAAACTTCAGACTACTGATTGATGGCTTGTAAAAGACATTTTTGTTGAATAAACTGAATGTGATTAATTCTCATTGAAATTATGGTTATTTCAAATACTGTCAAGTTTTGTCATAATCAGTTCAACAGTTTGAGAGAAATTTAATATAACGTAAGACGACATCTTCAGAGATTTGAGCAAAATTTGTTCGAAAAATCCAAATAATGCCGCATCTTGATAGAATATAGTGTGGATCAATAATATCACCAATAAATGATCAAATATTCATCTCATCTGCTTATAAAATGCTTCGCTGGGGCGCAGCTTGATACGACCGCAGAGGTCGAACCCTGAACAGTTGGGGCAAGTATGGACACAACATTCAAGCTTGATACAGCTCTGAATTTGGATTGTTATTAAATATTTGACACAGCATAGGTTTCTGACACAGAAAGAATGTGGTCTAAGAACTTGAATTTTTTTAATTTACCTATTATGGTCCAATGTCCAAAATCAAAATACATGGTTAGATTCAGCATATCAAAGAACCCCATATATTCAATTTTTGTTAAAATCAAACAAAGTTTAATTTTGGACCCCAACTTGGACAAACTTGAAAACTGGGCCCATAATCAAAAATCTAAACACATGTTTAGATTCAGCATATCAAAGAACCCCAAGAATTCAATTTTTGCTAAAATCAAACTAAGTTTAATTTTGGACCCTTTGGACCTTAATGTAGACCAATTTAAAAAACGGGACATAAAATTAAAAATCTAAATACACGGTTAGATTTGGAATATCAAAAAACCCCAATAATTCAATTTTTGATGAAATCAAACAAAGTTTAATTTTGGACCCTTTTGACCTCAATATGAACCAATTTGATAGCGGGGCCCACAAATAAAAAATCTAAGTTCATGGTTAGATTCAGCATATCAAAGAACCCCATATATTCAATTTTTGTTGAAATCAAAAAAAGTATAATTTTGGACCCCAACTTGGACCAACTTGAAAACTGGGCCCATAATCAAAAATCTAAACACATGTTTAGATTCAGCATATCAAAGAACCCCAAGAATTCAATTTTTGTTAAAATCAAACTAAGTTTAATTTTGGACCCTTTGGACCTCAATGAAGACCAATTTAAAAAACGGGACCCAAATTAAAAATCTAAAAACACGTTTAGATTTGGCATATCAAAGAACCCCAATAATTCAATTTTCGATGAAATCAAACAAAGTTTAATTTTGGACCCTTTTGACCTCAATATGAACCAATTTGATAGCGGGGCCTACAAATAAAAAATCTAAATACATGGTTAGATTCAGCATATCAAAGAACCCCATATATTCAATTTTTGTTGAAATCAAACAAAGTTTAATTTTGGACCCCAATTTGGACCAACTTGAAAACTGGGCCCATAATCAAAAATCTAAATACATGTTTAGATTCAGCATATCAAAGAACCCCATATATTCAATTTTTGTTGAAATCAAACAAAGTTTAAATACTGGACCCTATCTTGGACCAACTTGAAAACTGGGCCCATAATCAAAAATCTAAACACATGTTTAGATTCAGCAAATCAAAGAACCCCAAGAATTCAATTTTTGTTAAAATCAAACTAAGTTTAATTTGGACCCTTTGGACCTCAATGTAGACCAATTTAAAAAACAGGACCCAAAATTAAAAACCTAAATACACGGTTAGATTTGGAATATCAAAGAACCCCAATAATTCAATTTTAGATGAAATCAAACAAAGTTTAATTTTGGACCCTTTTGACCTCAATATGAACCAATTAGATAACGGGGTCCACAAATAAAAAATCTAAATACATGGTTAGATTCAGCATATCAAAGAAACCCATATATTCAATTTTTGTTGAAATCAAACAAAGTTTAATTTTGGACCCCAATTTGGACCAACTTGAAAACTGGGCCAAAAATCAAAAATCTAAATACATGTTTAGATTCAGCATATCAAAGAACCTCATATATTCAATTTTTGCTAAAATCAAACAAAGTTTAATTTTGGACCCTTTGGACATTAATGTAGACCAATTTGAAAATTGGACCCAAAATTAAAAATCTAAATACACTGTTAGATTCGGCATAACAAATAAATAAATGTGATCAAAGATTTTACAATTCTAATGCGCCATACTGTGCAATTAAAGATTACTTCTTGAAATTTTTCAATATTTGAAATTTGAAAAAAAAATAATATTTGAAGAATAATTCTTTTTAATTTCTGAAATCTGAAATGAGAAAAAATTGGCCCCCCACAATTTCTTTTTATCCTCCCCCCCTTTTTTCCCCCCAAAAAATTCTTTCCCTCAAGATATGGTCATAATCTCAATTCAAATTTCCAATGGAGTTGGCAACCATAATTACCCATTTAAATTTACCATAGTGCTAACTTAATCTATTTTATAATAGAATTAATAAAAATATAGTGTCAAATCTTTCATATGGATTTTTTTGTAAAAAAAAAAGATGAAAACATTTGCAGATATTTTTACTGGTCTTCCTTTATAAATATGCATTTCTTTAAACATAATTTAAAAGCAGTGTAAGGGAAGTAACCAAAACGTTGTATTTGGATTACCTCCCTTACACTGTTTTAGATTATCTTTATTGTTCATTAACCATTACTTTATACATAATTTAAAAGCAGTGTAAGGGAGATAATTTCAATGATGTATTTGATTTATCTCCCTTACACTGCTTTAAATTATGTTTTGTACTAAAGTATTTGTCCATTAACCAGGACAACCTTGTTTTTCCCCCTTTTTTGCCCCTAATTCCTAAACGGTTTGAGCCATAACCCCCCAAAGCAAATCCTAACCATCCCTTTGTGGTATGGAAACTTGTAGTATAATTTCAGAGAGATCCATACACCGTTCCACAGTTATTGTCTGGAAACTAGAAAATGCTCATTTTTGGCCCCTTTTTGGCCCCTAATTCCTTAACTGTTGGTACCATAACCCCCAAAATCAATCCCAACCTTCCTTTTGTGGTATTTAACCTTATGGTCAAATTTCAAAAAGATCCATTCACTTAAACTAAAGTTAGAGTGCGAAAACCAATATGTATTCGGACGACGACGCCGGACGACGACGACGACGACGACGACGACGCCAACGTCATACCAATATACGACCACAAAATTTTTTTGCGGTCGTATAAAAATCTGTCAAAATCAAGGGAATATTTTTGTCGACCCTTTTTCGTATGAAACCGGATGTGATATACTATGATTTGGTTGTATTACACCTATAACACACAAAAAACCACCATCTACATGGGAAATAACTCTGATTAATCAAACTTCATACAACTGGTTCATGTCTGATGTAACACCCCAAAAAAAAATCACCATCTACAAGGGAAATAACTCTGATTAATCAAACTTCAAACCACTGGTTCATGTCTGGTATAACATAAGTAGTCACCATCTACAAGGGAAATAACTCTGATTAATCAAACTTCAGACTACTGGTTCATGTCTGGTATAACATAAATAGTCACCATCTACAAGGGAAATAACTCTGATTAATCAAACTCATGTTTGGTATAACACAAATAGTTACCATCTACAAGGGAAATAACTCTGATTAATCAAACTCATGTTTGGTATAACACAAATAGTCACCATCTACAAGGGAAATAACTCTGATTAATCAAACTTCAAACCACTGGTTCATGTCTGGTATAACATAAATAGTCACCATCTACAAGGGAAATAACTCTGATTAATCAAACTTCAGACTACTGGTTCATGTCTGGTATAACAAAAATAGTCACCATCTACAAGGGGAATAACTCTGATTCATCAAACTTCAGCCTACAGGTTCATGTCATGAATATTGGTACCCATGAAAATAAATAAATCCACAGTACACAGTAGTCTGTCTGCATGTTTATCACACAGTGGTCTGTCTGCATGTTTATCACACAGTAGTCTGTCTGCATGTTTATCACACAGTAGTCTGTCTGCATGTTTATCACACAGTAGTCTGTCTGCATGTTTATCACACAGTAGTCTGTCTGCATGTTTATCACACAGTGGTCTGTCTGCATGTTTATCACACAGTAGTCTGTCTGCATGTTTATCACACAGTGGTCTGTCTGTATGTTTATCACACAGTAATTTGTCTGTATGTTTATCACACAGTGGTCTGTCTGCATGTTTATCAAACAATAGTCTGTCTGCATGTTTATCACACAGTGGTCTGTCTGTATGTTTATCACACAGTGGTCTGTCTGCATGTTTATCACACAGTAGTCTGTCTTCATGTTTATCACACAGTGGTCTGTCTGTATGTTTATCACACAGTAATTTGTCTGCATGTTTATCACACAGTGGTCTGTCTGTATGTTTATCACACAGTAGTCTGTCGGTATGTTTTTCACACAGTTATTTGTCTGCATGTTTATCACACAGTAATTTGTCTGTATGTTTATCACACATTAATTTGTCAGAATGTTTATCACACAGTAGTCTGTCTGCATGTTTATCACACAGTAATTTGTCTGCATGTTTATCACACAGTAATTTGTCTGCATGTTCATCACACATTAGTCTGTCTGCATGTTCATCACACAGTAATTTGTCTGTATGTTTATCACACAGTAGTCTGTCTGTATGTTTATCACACAGTAATTTGTCTGCATGTTTATCACACAGTAGTCTGTCTGTATGTTTATCACACAGTAATTTGTCTGCATGTTTATCACACAGTAGTCTGTCTGCATGTTCATCACACAGTAATTTGTCTGTATGTTTATCACACAGTAGTCTGTCTGCATGTTTATCACACAGTAGTCTGTCTGTATGTTTATCACACAGTAATTTGTCTGCATGTTTATCACACAGTAGTCTGTCTGCATGTTCATCACACAGTAATTTGTCTGTATGTTTATCACACAGTAGTCTGTCTGCATGTTTATCACACAGTAGTCTGTCTGTATGTTTATCACACAGTAATTTGTCTGCATGTTTATCACACAGTAATTTGTCTGCATGTTTATCACACAGTAGTATGTCTGCATGTTCATCACACAGTAATTTGTCTGTATTTTTATCACACAGTAGTCTGTCTGTATGTTTATCACACAGTAATTTGTCTGCATGTTTATCACACAGTAGTCTGTCTGCATGTTCATTATTCAGTAATTTGTCTGTATGTTTATCACACAGTAGTCTGTCTTTATGTTTATCACACAGTAATTTGTCTGCATGTTTATCACACAGTAATTTGTCTGTATGTTTATCACACAATAATTTGTCTGTATGTTTATCACATAATAATTTGTCTGTATGTTTATCACAAAATGATGTTCCACCCACCTTTTCAAGTGACAAAGGATAATTAGTCTTTATCTTCACAGAACTATAATTACTGATATAATGAAGAAGATTTGTTCCAATGTATTTATCGAACAATTAATCCTTATGTTAAGTGCCAGTCTTTGTAAGAATCAGGCAATTTTGAAAAAAATCAAAACATGGCAAAAAAAAACCACCAACCTTACCATCCTAATTTGAAGTTACCCTCATCCTTAGTTAGAAAAGGTAGGTCTTTCATTTCTACGGGTCTGGGTATACGAGAAATCTCTAGATAATTTTTGGTTAGAATGAAAATACGGAGTTAGCTACCCTTAATTTTTAATTTCTAGTGCATATCAACCAAATTATATCTTGAATTACCAGAACAGGTAAAGGAAACAAATGTTATATTTGTGCACAATTATACAATCTGAACATTATATAAATAACACATAGCTGAGAGAGCAGATTGTTACCCCGAGAAAACATTGTCAACTGAGGCGAAGCCAAGGTTGACAATGTCTTTTCAAGGGGTAACAATCTGCTCTATCACCCTCTCAGATATGTGTTATTTAATTTATTATACTGAATGTTCTGTTATTACTGTCGATTAAATTTCAAATTCAAAGTAATAAACTATGACGTCTTGTACATAACAACCAGCCGTATTTAATAAAGCGTACACTTGATCAAGCGTCTCTGTGAAGGGTAATAGAGTATTTTCCATAGGATAGAGTCGTATTTAATAAAGCGCACACTTGATCAAGCGTCTCCGTGAAGGGTAATAGAGTATTTACCATAGAATAGAGTAAATTAACACCCTTGTATAAGCCAATCAAAATCTTGCATACAAAATATCAACTTGAGTGGGTTTTTGTTTGTCATGTTTTCACCACTGCCTGTTTCTTAGGCAGATTGGTACTTAATTGTAATGGATTTTGTGTTGGCAAATTTCTCTGTCTATAAATAATAGATTTGGGTCCATGTTATGTTAAGGAAAATCAATCTAAAAAATTAATTGTAAGATGCACAAAAGATTGTTTGAAGTAATTCTGTCAGGTTTCATTCCATTTCTATGTAAACTTTAGATTTAAGACAGATAGACAAACACTATGTTTCCTCAGTTATAATATTGGGAGACATAATTAATGTACATAAAGCCATCTTTTTTATATCTAAAATCCATATATATTTCTGTTTAGGTTTCATAATAAATTTAAGAGTTTTTTAATACAAATATGAACTTTTTGCTAGTATATTGCAGTGCACTGCAGACTTCCACATTTTCCTAACACAGGAAAATCCATTTTTTAAATGAAATTGCTCATGAATAAAATCAATCAGTGATTAAATGAATTTGTCTGTACATATTGTCTTTGATTGTTAATATTTAAAACCTATTGATAACTGACAACACTGACACTTTAAATTCTCCTAATCCTCAATGGCTTTCTGGGAACATATACACAATGTTGACAATCAGGGAATTGCTCTTGAATGCAGGGTTACATCACAGGTCCATTTAGGACCATATTCTAGGTTTGAAGCAGAAAGGAATTCTAGAAATGTAACATAATGAGTTTTGTGAGGGATCCTCCGCAATAGACACAATGACATGTGCCACTATGCTAAGAAGTCCAAGGTGAAGGTGAACTTTATCATTTTTTCTTTGTTGTGATAACTTGATAGACTTGTTTGAAAGTGTTCTGTCTTTATTTCTTCAAAAACAAATTGTTTGATGCTTAATAACATAATACTGATTATTGTGCAATACATTCTCCTGACTTACTAATGGGAATTGTTTTTCCATGAATTTTATCTGCCCATCCTGCGTAGTAATTGACAACATCTGATGAGAAGTAACATTCCCCAAAAGCTTGTGTGTATGGTTTACCATTATCTAAAGTCTCCAAACTCTGAAAGTGTTAAATACCAAAAATCATTATATAAGAAAAATTATACCATTTGACTTTCTCATGTTTATCTGTTACAAACTAATGATTTTTTAGTCCGCATCTGATCAGAGATATGCCTTGTCAGTACTTATAAGTTATAAACTATTAATTTCTAACTCTGATCCAATAATTATCATCCTTTTCTGTAGCAACTCAACGACACAAAAAATTCATAAATTGTTTTATGGAACCCTGTGTCATAGAACCCTGTGTCATAGAACCCTTTGTCATAGAACCCTGTGTCATAGAACCCTGTGTCATAGAATCCTGTGTCATAGAACTCTGTGTCATAGAACCCTTTGCCATAGAACCCTGCTGTGTCATAGAACCCTGTGTCATAGAACCCTGTGTCATAGAACCCTGTGTCATAGAACCCTGTGTCATATAGAACCCTTTGTCATAGAACCCTGTGTCATAGAACCCTGTGTCATAGAACCCTTTGTCATAGAACCCTGTGTCATAGAACCCTTTGTCATAGAACCCTTTGCCATAGAACCCTTTGTCATAGAACCCTTTGTCATAGAACCCTGTGTCATAGAACCCTGTGTCATAGAACCCTGTGACATAGAACCCTGTGTCATATAGAACCCTTTGTCATAGAACCCTTTGTCATAGAACCCTGTGTCATAGAACCCTGTGTCATAGAACCCTTTGTCATAGAACCCTGTGTCATAGAACCCTTTGTCACACCTGTGATTAATATAGCTGCTGTCAGCGTAAAGGCAAGGGATGACAAACAAAACCCGAGTCTATTTATCAGGGTGAAAAATTCCCAATTTTTCTTCAGATGCTATTTATAGATCAAGAAGAAGCTTCTGTCCAAGTTTTGTTACATTCCATGAAGGTTTGACAAATTTTTGATGTCTAAAAATTTGAATCGCAAAAGCTAAGTCCATCCTTTAGTGTTTAATGGGGGGAAAAAAATCAAAATTTTGCCATAGATCCAATTTTTTAATCATAAAAAAGTTTTTATCAAAGTTTCTTTAAATTCTATTAAAGTCATATGAAATGACTTCTTGTAATTTTAATGTTATCGAAATTATTGAACCAATGCATGCATATATACTAAACTAAGTCATGCACCTGTCCTAACTCATGAACCTGATGTTCAGTGGTTGTCGTTTGTTTATGTGGTTCATAAGTGATTCTCGTTTCTCGTTTTTTATATAGATTAGACCGTTAGTTTCCTATTTGAACGGTTTTATACACTAGTCATTTTTGGGTCCCTTTATAGCTTGCTGTTCGGTGTGAGCCAAGGCTCCGTGTTGAAGGCCGTACTTTGACCTATAATGGTTTACTTTTACAAATTGTGACTTGGATGGAGAGTTGTCTCATTGGCACTCATACCACATCTTCTTATATCTATGTTTTTGATATTTATCACAAATCTATAACATATTATCGACAAATAATATTTCACTCAGTGATCGTTGATAGCAAGCTAATAAGGTCTTCCCACTTTAATGTGGAAAGACCTATTGATTTTGTTCTGATTATTTTTTTCTTTTCTTTTGCCAAATTATTTCTTGTGCTGTTTGGTTGTTTCAGAGATGTCGCTTAGATATTTGATATATGATATCTAACAGTTTTTACGCTTTTAAAATTGACACCACGTAAAGGAACACATTTCTTTGTAAGAGTTATCTCCCCAAACACTGTTTTTCTTGTGTCTGCTACTCCTTCGCAACCGTAAAAGATTACGACAAAATTATCTCACCAATTATCTCATTACATCCTCAGGATCTTAAGAATTATTTTGACTGAAGAGATCTGGAGATTCCATATGAGAGTTATTTCCCCTTATGTATTCGATATAAGCGAAATGTAATAGTAACTCATAAACCATAAGTGAAAGAGACCTAGGGTCTTTTGATTTGAGGTCCTGGGTCCACCAAAAAGAAAATGTGGTAAAGGTCAAAGGTCAAGATCATGTTTTAATTATTTTGCTTTTGCTTGTGCATGCTTTTCCCAAACAACTGTAATATATATCGACAAAAGATTTTCACTAAATTATTAGCTGTGATATGTTGTAATAGGAAATATCATTTACTAGGTGTTTTCTGCCCTGGAATGTTAGAAGAATGGTAATATTACTTATTATACTGCACTCGTTCTATTTGAGCAGTCAAAATGCGTTAACCGTATATTTCTATGTCATATACAGTCACTGACCTGATATCACTTTTCCTCATGAATATTTAAATAGAAATTGCCGAAATTATAATTAATTATTCATACGACCTATTCAACCTGTTCTTGTTTCCAATGTATATAACGACTCAAACTTATTTCTTTTGCAATTTTTAGAAAAAAAAACATATTTCATTTGTTAATATTTTTGGTGTGCAAACTATAAATCATTATGTTTTATGTTTATTGTTGATATTTTAGTTCATTCTCAAGCAAATTCCTTCACCATCGATTGCGGGTTTCAACAGGTAATGTACATTTCATTGTGTTGTATATTTGTCCGCCTGCATGATATGAGGCCTTTTTATAAAAGGGGGAAGTTTCCCAATATTTAAATCAAATAATAACATAAACACATTAAACAATAATTGAAAATGTTTTTTTATTAGATTGCAGTATAAAGACAATAATAGTGCATTGACTTGACATATCAACGATATAAGGATTTCTAAGCCTCATCCTTATATCGTTGATATGTCAAGTCAATGCACTATTATTGTCTATTTAACAATACATAGTAGAGACCTAAGAGACCTTGAAATTGAGGTCAAGGTCATATATAAATTTGACGTTCTAGATATTGACATTTACTTTAATTTCATATTTATATATAATAAAGCCATGGGACCTTTTTCATTCAGTTGTAAGCCATATGTCCGTGAAAGAATCAACCGTAAGTGACTTTATGAAAACCGGAAGTAGCTATTTTTTTGAACTTATTTAATGTAAAAGTATAAAGAACCATACATTTTTGGAATCAGTGTCAAGTAACCTATCATATTAAACCGAAAGTGACATTTTTCACACTGGAAGCTACAAATTATCTCCCTTATTTCAAACAAAAGTGTATAGAAACCATATATTTTTAGAATCAGCATACAGTAAGCTATCATCTGACACCGGAAATGACATTTTAAAAAATATTTTCATATCAAAATATATCGTATCGGGTGGAAAGACCTTCAACTGTTTTCTAAACAATTGGTTTGTAATTAACTTTTGTGTTTGTGGCTGAAGTTTACCAGATCATGAAATTGATAAACAAACAACACAGAGCATGTGGAGCACATGACAAATAAGTGAATTGATAAAACATTGATGCTTTTTTTTTTTCTTTTCATGCGTTCCCATTTGTTATTTAAACTTTTCCTTAACAGTTGTTATATAATTTGATGTATTTAATTTGTTCCTTTAAGAATCAGTTATTACTGTTTACATTCTTTCATCACTGTTTTCCCCTCACACTTGTGCTGTTCGGTGACTGAAGTTCTAACGAGAGGTTCTAGTTAAGATCACTGCATATGGGAAAATATTGGCAAATTAGTGTACGGGAAGACAATAATTCATTAGCAGTACATTTATGAAGATTTTGAAGTTCACTCACCCTTGTTTCATAGTAAAACTTAGCCATTCAAGTATATCAATCATATTCAACTTTTTTTTAATTTGAAGCTCGAGTCCTATGACTTTAAGGTTTGACAAAGTTATCTACTAAACTGTTACCTGCCAAAAAAAGTCCTTTTATCATTTAAATTAAGAAAAATGAGGAAAAAAATCCAAATTTTGCTTTGGATTCTGTCTTTTTTAACAGAAAGAAATTAATGGCTTCAAACCTAGTTTCAGACAATTCCATGATGGTTTAACAAAGATATTGATAAATACTTTTACAACAGACGGAAACCGAAACACTAACGAAGCTGATGCCAACAGCAGAATGTAGGATGTCTATATCTTGCCTCTGTGACTGAAACTTCTTTATGTTTGATCAAGAAATAGCATCTAAAGAAACTGTTCATCATTTTATTTTTTTTTGTATTTTTTGCAGTCAACATTACAGTTTTACACTGAAAGCAGGAATGTTAGGTGAGACACAGGGTTCCATGGAACCCTTTACAATTTTTTTGTATTATATTTTTTTGGGGGAAAAATGGAGAAAAAAACTGTGTCTATGTACTGTAAAGCAAATTTGACTACTAGTATCACTTAATAGTACTTTCTCTTATATAAACCTTGTTGTAGAAAGTCTTTGTGTATAGGTAGGACAACAGTTAAAGATAAGAACCCAGTAATTCATTAAAGGTGAGATAAGAAATTAAGTCCTATTTATCAAAGTGCTGAAAATTCGGGCGAATTACTTTTGTGCACATTTGAATCCAGACACGAAACCCAAATTCAATCTCCTAATTGTTCATTGTTGTTGAGCAAGATACAATAAGGGTATAAATAACGTATAAATTATTGTGTCATATCAAAATGATATTTTAAAAAAATAAATGAATTGTGTTTACCTGTTAAATGAATGTGCACAATAAAAAGCTGCAATCAAATGTAATGCTCAAGGAAATCCTAAATCAATAATATATGATGAAATGCACAGGGAAACTCCTAAATAAACTGCATATGATGTAATACGCAGGGAAACTCATAAATCAACAATATATGATGTAATACAAAGGGAAACTCCTAAATCAACAACATATGATGAAATGCACAGGGAAACTTTACACAGGGACTCCTAAAACAACTACATATGATGTAATACACAGGGAAACTCCTAAATCAACAACATATGATGAAATGCACAGGGAAACTCCTAAATAAACTGCATATGATGTAATACACAGAGAAACTCCTAAATCAACTACAATAGTTGAAATGCACAGGGAAACTCCTAAATAAACTGCATATGATGTAATACACAGGGAAACTCCTAAATAAATTGCATATGATGTAATACACAGGGAAACTCCTAAATAAACTACATATGATGAAATGCACAGGGAAACTCCTAAATAAATTGCATATGATGTAATGCACAGGGAAACTCCTAAATCAACGACATGATGAAATGCACAGGAAAACTCCCAAATCAACAACATATGATGTAATACACAGGGAAACTCCTAAATCAACTACATATGATGTAATACACAGGGAAACTCCTAAATCAACTACATATGATGAAATGCACAGGGACACTCCTAAATCAACTACATATGATGAAATGCACAGGGAAACTCCTAAATAAATTGCATATGATGTAATACACAGGGAAACTCCTAAATCAACAACATATGATGAAATGCACAGGGAAACTCCTTAAATCAACTACATATGATGTAATACACAGGATGTTTTTACATCCTACAAGATATGACAATAATGGGATAGTTGTAATCACAAAGTTCTTTTCACCATGATGTACTTTTACAAATATACATATACACACATATAGTCATAAACTCCGGTAAAATTATCATAACCAGACATCCTTCATATGTGACAGCCCCATTAGACAAAAGAATGAGGAAGTGTATTACTTTTTACATCTGCCCTTAACTTACCACAAATATCATAATATCAATTATATCATACATTATGATAAAAAATCCTACTTAATTCATATTGAACAACTAACCAGACAAAGACTTTGAATTAGTAAACCTTTGGACATTACACAAGCTTACCATTATTTTGTCTAATAATTGCCATATGGAAGGGGAAATAATATAACTTACACCCAAGTACTGAGCATCTCTTTCTAGGAGGGTAGCAAATTTCATCAAAAGTTTCCCTCTCTTGCTGGCATCCATTCGTCGCCATGGTGATCCGAGTTTGAAAGCTTCTTTTGCTGCAGCGACTGCCTTATCAACATCTGCCTGAAATGTAAAGAATAGGACAATAATGGAAAAGGCAAGACGGTTATTACATTGATTGGATGGTAACGAATAGGACAATAATAGAAAAGGCAAGACCATTATTACATTGATTGGATGGTAACAAATAGGACAATAATGGAAAAGGCAAGACCATTATTACATTGATTGGATGGTAAAGAATAGGACAATAATAGAAAAGGCAAGACCATTATTACATTGATTGGATGGTAAAGAATAGGACAATAATAGAAAAGGCAAGACCATTATTACATTGATTGGATGGTAACGAATAGGACAATAATAGGAAAGGCAAGACCATTATTACATTGATTGGATGGTAATGAATAGGACAATAATGGAAAAGGCAAGACCATTATTACATTGATTGGATGGTAACGAATAGGACAATAATAGGAAAGGCAAGACCGTTATTACATTGATTGGATGGTAACGAATAGGACAATAATAGGAAAGGCAAGACCGTTATTACATTGATTGGATGGTAAAGAATAGGACAATAATAGGAAAGGCAATGCTGTTATTACATTGATTGGATGGTAAAGAATAGGACAATAATACAAATGGCAAGACCATTATTACATTGATTGGATGGTAAAGAATAGGACAATAATAGAAAAGGCAAGACCATTATCACATTGATTGGATGGTAAAGAATAGGACAATAATAGAAAAGGCAAGACCATTATTACATTGATTGGATGGTAAAGAATAGGACAATAATAGGAAAGGCAAGACCGTTATTACATTGATTGGATGGTAACGAATAGGACAATAATGGAAAGGCAAGACCGTTATTACATTGATTGGATGGTAAAGAATAGGACAATAATAGGAAAGGCAATGCCATTTTTACATTGATTGGATGGTAAAGAATAGGACAATAATAGAAAAGGCAAGACCATTATTACATTGATTGGATGGTTAAGAATAGGACAATAATAGAAAAGGCAAGACCATTATTACATTGATTGGATAGTAAAGAATAGGACAATAATAGAAAAGGCCAGACCGTTATTACATTGATTGGATGGTAAAGAATAGGACAATAATAGAAAAGACAAGACCAATATTACATTGATTGGATAGTAAAGAATAGGACAATAATAGAAAAGGCAAGACCATTATCACATTGATTGGATCTGACTGGTTTCATAACGAATATAAATATTTAGTGCATTTTCAGCCTTATTTTTTTTACTATTTTATTTCTAAGCACTTTATATATATATATATATATATGATTTTCTAGGCACTTTATATATATATAAGTCTAAATTAAATAACGTTCAAACCTATGATTGCATTGGATAAAAACCGCGATTTTTATATGTGTGCATGCAAAACAAATTTCTTGGTAGAGGGGTACAGCACATACAACATTTCCAAAAGACCAAAGAAGTGAAAAAGTATATTTCAACAAAACGCATTTGACTAGCAGGTCGAACAATGGATGTTCTTAAACCCTAGCTGCTGATTGCCATTGGCGATTGCCAAATAAACGGATCACCAGATGTAACAAAATGGATCTTAATTATAAATTTAATAATATATATATATATAAATGCCTATAAGAATGTAACTTTAACACACTAATGAGTGTTATAAAAATAGTTGTTATATTTTATATATTCACGCAATATTTCGTTAAACAAATTAGCTTCATCAGGCGCGTGCAGCCATCCAGGTAAAAATCAGATGCTGTAAAGAACTTTTTGCCGCTCATTGTACATGTCCTTTAAATATATTTTTGCAGCTTATTGTACATTGCGATTATTAAAATTAAAACAAATAATTATGTTAGTTAAATAGTAAGAAGTTCAAGATTTATTCCTTTGGATTCTGATAAAACTGTTTTTCATCTTTCTCATTCAGTCCATCAGGTTCAATAGTACATAGCTTATGCATCCAAAATCTCTCTCTCTATTTTCTACTTTGGGTGTCCTAATTTGAAAGGTGATATTTTCAAAAGTATGTCCTGTTCTTAAGAGGTGTCTCGTGATTGGGCAGTTTCTTTCTTTAGTATAAAATGACCGGTGATTATTAAGTCTGATGTTGAATTTAGTTTCTGTTTCGCCAACATATTGCAGCTTGCAAGTTCCAAAAGTAAGAATATAAATACTATTTTCCGTTTTGCAATTAGATGTAACATAGATGTTGTATCGCTGCTTTGTTACTGTGCTGGTGAAAGAGTTTTCAGTGTTGGGGACTTTACAGCACTTACAATTGCTTCTTCCGCATTGTTTGTAACACGCAATTTTAGAGGTCTCTTGTTTTTTTACTTTAGATGTAACAAGTATGTCTTTGAGATTTGGGTCTGCGATAAGCAATAACAGGAGGTGATGGAAAAACCTCTTTTAAGGAAGAGTCATTTTCAATAAGACGCCAGTGCTTGAGGACAGTAGATGAAATATTTGTCAGATCGGGATGGAAGGTGACAACAAACTAAATTCTATCTGTGCGGGTCGTCTTATATTTGTATTCCATGAGGATCTTCGATCTTTTTCGATATATAATTTATTATAATTTAGTAACTGCATCAGTTGATTTTCAAACTGATCCACGCCTAGATAGATTGAATGTTGATTGTTGCTATTTTTAGACACTATATATATATATATATATATATATATATATATATATATATATTGCAATTCAATAAACTGTTGACACAGAGATATGTCTCCCCTTTTTGTAATTTTGATAGTATAATGGCAATATTTAAACATATAAACTATGCAAAACATTCAAAGTCAATGAACCATGACTTAAGGTGCAGGACCAAATAACCTCCATGGAAATGAGAAATACCAATGCTTATAAAACTGCCTACAACTTACCATTGACTTATCATAAGTGGTTCCCTTAACACTATAACCTAAACACAAACTTTAAACTTGTAAACAATGTAAAAGTTTCAAAGTCAATAGAGCCAAATAATATCCATGGAAATGAGATGTACCAATGCTTATGCATCTGCATACCAAATATCATTGACCTACCTAATCACAAACTTATACATGTTAAGTAGGCAAAAGTTTCAAAGTAAATAGACCATGACTGAGGGGGCGGGATCATATAATCTCCATGGACATGAGAGGTGCCAATGCTAATACATCTGCATACCAAATATAATTGAAGGTCATATTGATTCAGTCATTATAGCATTAAATGTATTGCAGAAACACTTGTATGACCTTGGTAAGCAGTTGGTCATACTGATTCAGTGATTACAACATTTGATGTATTGCAGAAACACTTATATGACCTTGGTAAGCAGTTGAAGGTCATATTGATTCAGTTATTACAACATCAGATGTATTGCAGAAACACTTGTATGACCTTGAATTGGTAAGCAGTTGAAGGTCATATTGATTCAGTCATTACAACATCAGATGTATTGCAGAAACACTTGTATGACCTTGGTAAGCAGTTGAAGGTCATATTGATTCAGTCATTACAACATCAGATGTATTGCAGAAACACTTGTATGACATTGGTAAGCAGTTGAAGGTCATACTGATTCAAGCAACAAGGATTAACCATAAAATAAAATGTAATAAAACTTCTATGAACCTAAAAGGGAAGGTGAATTTCAGGTTCATTTAACTGTAGGTGAACTATGATCTCTTAAGCTTTTGTATTCCTAATCTTTGTAATTGCAATTTGTCTATAAGAACCAGAGCAAAACAAATAAGACACTATGCAGATTTCCTGGACTAATTCTTTCTAAGATTTCCATCCAAAATGTTGATTTGAAGTTTGGTGAGACTCTTATCCTCAATGACTAGGGAAAGAACCAAGCTGTTTGCATAGATCTTTGTGTTAAATGCTATATAATATAGGAATATAAAGCAAGACATTTTAAAGCAGAAATGGAATCAGTGAGTGTATGTAATACAAAGTTCTATAAAAGGCTTCTGTAATTAAACTGAGAATGAATAATGACTCTTCAAATGACAGTTTTATTAAGAAAACATCATTCAATTTAAAAGTGGGTTTTCAAGTGACTTATTTCAAACCATACTCTGTGATTGATTACCAATTAACATGAAAGATCATGAAGTTATATATCCATGTATATGCAATTTCAAATAAAGATTAGTGTCAAACAAATTGATATGGAATTTTTTTTGGACAATATCTTGTTTTGTGATTACAGTAGAAAAGAATCACATGCTAGTCAAATTAATTGTGACTAATTTTGATCAAGAGGTTATATATAGTTAGTATTGAAGGTTCTGAAGCTAAATCTGTCCAAATTTTCACAAGGATGAACAGTCAAATCTCAGGAATAAGGTCACCCCATTCAACATGTTCACCCCATTCAACATGTTCAAGCTGTTTCAATATTTTAATACCTAATATTTTTCAATTTGCTCTTGTTAAAGTTTTTACCTGAAATCACCAGTTGAAAGAAGATTTGGTTAACACATATATATGACATTTTTCTGATGGAAAATTAAAAACAACAAGTGAAACTGAGAGCTACTGCTCGCTGATGATACCCTCGCCCCAACTGGATAATTTTAATAGCGTAAAAATATGCAGGTAAACAGGAAGTTGTTGAGTGATGAATCTGAAAACGAATCACAATGTACAGCTGACTTATATAAACCCTGAAACCAAATTTCAGAAATCCTTATGATGTACGGACTTATGATGGACAGACTGACGGACGGTACGACGGATGGACAGACGGATAGACAGAGGTTATTAATAAAATGCTTCGCTGGGGCGCAGCTTGATACGACCGCAGAGGTCGAACCCTGAACAGTTGGGGCAAGTATGGACACAACATTCAAGCTTGATACAGCTCTGAATTTGGATTGTTATTAAATATTTGACACATCATAGGTTTCTGACACAGAAAGAATGTGGTCTAAGAACTTGAATTTTTTTAATTTACCTATTATGGTCCAATGTCCAAAATCAAAATACATGGTTAGATTCAGCATATAAAAGAACCCCATATATTCAATTTTTGTTAAAATCAAACAAAGTTTAATTTTGGACCCCAACTTGGACAAACTTGAAAACTGGGCCCATAATCAAAAATCTAAACACATGTTTAGATTCAGCATATCAAAGAACCCCAAGAATTCAATTTTTGCTAAAATTAAACTAAGTTTAATTTTGGACCCTTTGGACCTTAATGTAGACCAATTTAAAAAACGGGACTTAAAATTAAAAATCTAAATACACGGTTAGATTTGGAATATCAAAGAACCCCAATAATTCAATTTTTGATGAAATCAAACAAAGTTTAATTTTGGACCCTTTTGACCTCAATATGAACCAATTTGATAGCGGGGCCCACAAATAAAAAATCTAAATTCATGGTTAGATTCAGCATATCAAAGAACCCCATATATTCAATTTTTGTTGAAATCAAAAAAAGTTTAATTTTGGACCCCAACTTGGACCAACTTGAAAACTGGGCCCATAATCAAAAATCTAAACACATGTTTAGATTCAGCATATCAAATAATCCCAAGAATTCAATTTTTGTTAAAATCAAACTAAGTTTAATTTTGGACCCTTTGGACCTTAATGTAGACCAATTTAAAAAACAGGACCCAAAATTAAAAATCTAAATACACGGTTAGATTTGGAATATCAAAGAGCCCCAATAATTCAATTTTAGATGAAATCAAACAAAGTTTAATTTTGGACCCTTTTGACCTCAATATGAACCAATTTGATAACAGGGTCCACAAATAAAAAATCTAAATATATGGTTAGATTCAGCATATCAAAGAACCCCATATATTCAATTTTTGTTGAAATCAAACAAAGTTTAATTTTGGACCCCAATTTGGACCAACTTGAAAAATGGGCCAAAAATCAAAAATCTAAATACATGTTTAGATTCAGCATATCAAAGAACCTCATATATTCAATTTTTGCTAAAATCAAACAAAGTTTAATTTTGGACCCTTTGGACCTTAATGTAGACTATTTTGAAAACTGGACCCAAAATTAAAAATCTAAATACACTGTTAGATTCGGCATAACAAATAAATAAATGTGATCAAAGATTTTACAAATCTAATGCGCCATACTGTGCAATTAAAGATTACTTCTTGAAATTTTTCAATATTTGAAATTTGAAAAAAAATAATATTTGAAAAATAATTCTTTTTAATTTCTGAAATCTGAAATGAGAAAAAATTGACCCCCCACAATTTCTTTTTATCCCCCCCCCCCCCTTTTTTCCCCAAAAAAATTCTTTCCCTCAAGATATGGTCATAATCTCAATTCAAATTTCCAATGGAGTTGGCAACCATATTTACCCATTTAAATTTACCATAGTGCTAACTTAATCTATTTTATAATAGAATTAAAAATATAGTGTCAAATCTTTCATATGGATTTTTTTGTAAAAAAAAATGATGCAACATTTGCAGATATTTTTACTAGTCTTCCTTTATAAATATGCATTTCTTTAAACATAATTTAAAAGCAGTATAAGGGAAGTAACCAAAACGTTGTATTTGGATTACCTCCCTTACCTTGTTTAAATTATCTTTATTGTTCATTA
Organism: Mytilus californianus; assembly: GCF_021869535.1. Taxonomy (NCBI): domain Eukaryota; kingdom Metazoa; phylum Mollusca; class Bivalvia; order Mytilida; family Mytilidae; genus Mytilus; species Mytilus californianus. The sequence goes on along the minus strand of NW_026262679.1, from coordinate 130,692,423 downwards.
ACCATTACTTTATACATAATTTAAAAGCAGTGTAAGGGAGATAATTTCAATGATGAATTTGATTTATCTCCCTTACACTGCTTTAAATTATGTTTTGTACTAAAGTATTTGTCCATTAACCAGGACAACCTTGTTTTTCCCCCTTTTTTGCCCCTAATTCCTAAACGGTTTGAGCCATAACCCCCCAAAGCAAATCCTAACCATCCCTTTGTGGTATGGAAACTTGTAGTATAATTTCAGAGAGATCCATACACCGTTCCACAGTTATTGTCTGGAAACTAGAAAATGCTTATTTTTGGCCCCTTTTTGGCCCCTAATTCCTTAACTGTTGGTACCATAACCCCCAAAATCTATCCCAACCTTCCTTTTGTGGTATTTAACCTTATGGTAAAATTTCAAAAAGATCCATTCACTTAAACTAAAGTTAGAGTGCGAAAACCAATGTGTATTCGGACGACGACGACGCCGGACGACGACAACGACGACGACGACGCCAACGTCATACCAATATACGACCACAAAATTTTTTTGCGGTCGTATAAAAACAGTATACCCCACTTTTTTAAAGCTGTGGTATAAAAAACTGAAAAATAACCCTCTATGAAAATTAATATTTTACTAACCAACATACCATGCAACACTAAAGATGCTAAGTTGTCTTGCTTGATTCAACTTTTTTTTATTATCATTTAAGAGGGCAATAGATTAACAAAATGAGGTCACGGTCAAGTAAACTTCACAGGTTTAAATATTCACCAACATGTTATGAATATAATAAAATGCTCCGCTGGGCGCAGCTTGATACGACCACAGAGGTCGAACCCTGAACAGTTGGGGCAAGTATGGACACAACATTCAAGCTTGATACAGCACTGAATTTGGATTGTGATTAAATATTTGACACAGCATAGGTTTCTGACACAGAATGAATGTGGTCTAAGAACTTCAAAATTTATAATTTACCTATTCAAACCATATCATTATTATTTGCTTTTATATATAAATCAGAAATAACCAATTTAAAATGTTCCATTTTAAAGAAAAAAAAAGAAAAAAAAAGGAAAAAAAAATCCTTCCCCCAAATTTTTTGAACCCCTTATGATTCATCAGCCCCAAACTCAATCCCAGCCTTCCCTTTGTGGTATGGTACCTTGCAGTACAATTTCAGAGAGATCCATACACTTGAACACAAGTTATTGTCTGGAAACTAGAAAAATGCTTGTTTTTTGCCCCTTTTTTGGCCCCTAATTCCTAAAATTTTGAGGCAATTACCCCCAAAATCAATCCCAGCCTTCCCTTTGTGGTATGGTACCTTGCAGTACAATTTCAGAGAGATCCATACACTTGAACACAAGTTATTGTCTGGAAACTAGAAAAATGCTTGTTTTTAGGCCCATTTTTGGCCCCAAATTCCTAAACGTTTAGGGCAATTACCCCCAAGCTCAAACCCAGCTTTGCCTTTGTGATATGGAACCTTGTAGTACAATTTCATAAAGATCCATACACTTACACACAAGTTATTGTCCTGAAACTAGAATAAACAGCTGCGCCATGAGCGCATGATATGCCCGCCGTCTTGTGTGTGAATTTTTATGCAATAAGCATAAATAGTTTCTGACATACGGCGTGACATGCGAAAACCCCCTTTTTTTTTGTATTAATATAACTAAGAAGTGTGTAAAATTTTAAGCAATAATCATAAATCGTTTTTGAGATACTGCGCGACATGTGAAAAACCCCTCCCCTTTTTTTTACAAAATACTCAATAACTCAAAAATAAAATTTTGAATCATCACCAAATAGTATACAGATCTTAAGGTTAATATAACTAAGAAGTGTGTAAAGTTTTAAGCAATAATCATAAACTGTTTTTGAGATACGGCGCGACATGTGAAAAACCCCTCCCCCTTTTTTAACAAAATACTCAATATCTCTAAAATAAAATTTTGAATCATCACCAAAAAGTATACAGATCTTAAGATTAATATAACTAAGAAGTGTGTAAAGTTTTAAGCAATAATCATAAATTGTTTCTGAGATATGGCGCGACATGTGAAAAAAAACACACACCTGTTTTAGTTACTAAGTCCCGTAACTCAAAAAGTTTTAATCTTATTTTCACCAAAAAGTATACAGATTATTTGACCATCAAAAGAAACAACTATGTTTAGTTTCATGAAATTTGGATAAGTCATTCTCAAGTTACGGTGCGACATGTTTAGGCCGGACAGACAGACGGACAGACAGACAGACGGACAGACAGACGGACGGACGGACAGACAGACGGACAGACAGACAGACGGACGGACACCGGACATTTGTATACCATAATACGTCCCGTCAAAAATTTGACGGTCGTATAAAAATGCTTGTTTTTTGCCCCTTTTTTGGCCCCTAATTCCTAAAATTTTGAGGCAATTACCCCCAAAATCAATCACAGCCTTCCCTTTGTGGTATGGTACCTTGCAGTACAATTTCAGAGAGATCCATACACTTGAACACAAGTTATTGTCTGGAAACTAGAAAAATGCTTGTTTTTTGCCCCTTTTTTGGGCCCTAATTCCTAAAATTTTGAGGCAATTACCCCCAAAATCAATCCCAGCCTTCCCTTTGTGATATGGAACCTTGTAGTACAATTTCATAAAGATCCATACACTTACACACAAGTTATTGTCATGAAACTAGAAAAATGCTAGTTTTTTGCCCCTTTTTTGGCCCCTAATTCATAAAATTTTGAGGCAATTACCCCCAAAATCAATCCCAGCATTCCCTTTGTGATATGGAACCTTGTGGTACAATGTCAGAGAGATCCATAAAAGTTATGTCTGGAAGTTACAAAAATGCTTATTTTTGGCCTCTTTTTGGCCCTAATTCCTTAACTGTTAGTACCATAACTCCCAAAATCAATCCCAACATTCCTTTTGTAGTATTGAACCTTATGATAAAATTTCATAGAGATCCATTCACTTAAACTAAAGTAAGATTGCGAAAACCAATGTGTCTTCGGACGACGACGACGCCAACGTCATACCAATATACGACAAATTTATTTGCGGATTTTGCGGTCGCATAAAAATATGGAGATGTGGTACGATTGCCAATGAGACATTCTATCCACCAAGTGGACGTAAGCAATTATAGGCAACTGTATAGCATGTTTGTTGGTATACATTTTGGCTATTCTAAAATTCTGGAATAATACAGGTTCTGCTATAAATAAAACTTTTCATTGCAAAGTATATTATTTGTAGATATAGGTACTTCAAAATGAAGATTATTACATAGCTAGTAAAGATTAATGCATTTACAATATTCATTTGTTTTTCATAAAGCTAAAACTGATATTTGCACAAATCTCTGCCACCCATTTTTTTCATGAGTATGTAAGTGTTTGTTTTATTACAAAGTCATTTATAGGTATTACAGTCATATATAATAATCATGATCTTAAGAGTCTCTTTATGATAACTGTATGATCAGCTGATAATAAGATAAAGTTTGTCAGTTTATCTAGTCCAAATACACAATATACATGGTATATCAATACTTTATATATTGACACACAGGTTTATAATCTAGAACATGTTTTTATATAAACCTGAAGTAAAAATTTAATTTTTCAGTGAGGTCAGCAAATGTTTTCTATTCACCATAATAAACAGGGGGAGGTTCATACCAATTGTTACTCAATACATTCTTTTGATCTAACAAACTTAAGAAATATCTGAGGGTCTGGATGGGAGGGTCTTTCATGTCTGTATTCTTTAATTTTTTAGGCCATTATTCTCTATTTTTTATTATTTTTGCCCATTATTCTCTCTTCTTTATTTTTTTGGCCCATTATTCTCTTTTCTTTATATTTTTTGCCCATTATTCTCTTTTCTTTATATTTTTTGCCCATTATTCTCTATTCTTTATATTTTTTGCCCATTATTCTCTTTTCTTTATATTTTTTGCCCATTATTCTCTTTTCTTTATATTTTTTACCCATTATACTCTATTCTTTATATTTTAGCATCTCATTATTCGCTCTTCTTTATTTTTTTGGCCCATTTTTCTCTATTCTGTAAACCCCCATCCACACACTGATATCTTAACGTCGATTGATGAAATAATTTCAAGGAGGACCAGAGTCTTATAAATGCATTTGTATAATATTACATTAGTATACTTTATAGAATATCTCTCATAGCTTTAATTTTCAACTTTCCCTATCTGTCATATGTCAGTAATGAAACTAAGTCTATATATTGTAATGAGAGTATTAATCATGAATACTATAGGATAAAAACAGCTTAACAATAAAACCCCTTATCTGAATTCTACTGTCTGACTACACTATCATTTATCAATTTATAAGTATATTCATAGTACAATGTTCAATTGTTATTTATCTCTAAACTGAAGGTCATATTTTTTTTTCCAAACCAGAAAATTAAACATACAGAAATATTGTACCTCAAGGCAAAGTAGATTTAATTACAAGCAAAAATTTATAATTTACAACTAAAGTTCATTTACATTTATCATACATATGTACAAGTGTAGTTAAAGTCATTTTATGTTTCTAAAAGATTGGTTCAGAACGGCTAGTATGATTTAAAAGATTTAAAACGTCTCCTTTTCATCTGTCAGAATATGGAATCTTATTCACTTCTGTTCTCAAAATTCTGGATCTGTCTCAGTTACATTATGGTGTCTTCTTTGAATGGAATTGATCATTCATGTCTGAATTCTTTAAAATAATAGTTTGATATCACTGATCAGTGACCACTTACATGCGCTCTGTCTACCTAGGTCTCTCATTAGAAATGTTGACCAATATTATCATGATTATGGCTTAATTCCTTTTAAATTATTTTTTCTTCACTAATCTTTTTTGAACAGTTTTAGTGGAAATCCATCTGCTTCCTATGATAAGTTGGTCATAAACATGTACATGATGTAGGTACTAATAAACACGTAGGTACTAATAAACACGTAGGTACTAATAAACACGTAGGTACTAATAAACACGTAGGTACTAATCAACACGTAGGTACTAATCAACACGTAGGTACAACATGTAGGTACTACTAAACATGTAGTTACTAATAAACACTTCAACTGATAACCATAAAATTATAAAGAGTGTGACTAGAATGAGAGAACAAATTATAAAGACTGTGACTTAGAATGAGGGAACAAACCCAACCAAAAAAAACATACAAATAAGAAATGTAAAATACACCATTAGTTTTCCAGCAATTTAAGGGTAAAGCTTTATGGAAAGCTATACGATTTTGTTCTAGAACATAATATCTTTTCATTTCTCGTATTAGACAGCTCCAGATAAAGTTTTCAATAGAGGTGACAGATACCAAAGGGATAGTCAGACCTATTAGTCTCAACAAAACTGACAGTGCCATGGTAAAAAACAAACTAGAGGCTCTGAAGAGTTAGTTGCAGCATTGAAAATATAATTTTCCAAATAACAATCTTTCAGTGGTTTGAAATTTTATACATACAAAGCATTTGAAGGACAACTACGGTAACATGAGAGAATGATGGGACCATATTTTATATTACTTTGATAGTGTTCAAGATATGGTGTACATGATTCAATTAGACCTTATCAATTAGGAAATACCTAGTAATTTCTACTATCATTAGGACAAAAATCTGGGGAACTTGGTTTCATTGATAGAAGAAATTTTAAAGTCCAGGAACAAGTGAGGGCTACATTTGTTTAGAATACTGTGGAGCATTTTGCCCTCCACAAAAGAGTACTATAAAATGTTTTTTTGACTGATATAGCCTTGCTGTTCAGTTTGGTTTCTTGGGATTTTGGACTAACCAACTTCATACCATGTGATGTCCAACAACATTTCAACTTTAAACATTTGTCAATGAAAAGACAATGTTGAATGATGATTTACTCAACTGTATGTATATCATCTAATTTGAATATAATTTGAATATAATGGAGATTCTAATGTTCTGCCCAAAACTGTAATAATCTGAAAAGAAATAGATTTACAAAAACAAAATCTGTTATTCATGGTTCTTGTCAGACTAATGAAACATATGATCTTTATGTCAGAAGCATCCCATTGATTTTTTAGTATGAATAATCAACAGATCAAAATGAGACTTCTAGGCTGAAATTGCTTTGTCAAATTTAACCTAGCACTTATTTAATGTGCATGTCCATCAATAAACTAACAGTTACCATGGTTACACTTAAGAAACATCAGTCCAGTTGACATATGATCATTCACAGACAAGCTTATTTCTGTTAGAAACTCAGAACCCTATTACACCTACCTTATCACCTTCCTGTACGTCACATATTTTTTCTCCTGTAGCAGGATTGATAGTTGGGAAAACCTTTCCACTGACAGAATTTACAAACTCGTTGTTGATAAAAATCTGCAATATAAAAATTTTCAGTTTAAAAAGAATAAATTTTTAATGAAAGACCAGACAATAGGCTGTCAGAGCAACTGCAACCGGATTTTTTAAAATTTATTTGTGTCTTGGCATTTTTCAATATTACAAGGACCATAACCATGATAACTCCTTAACAGTAAAAGTGAAAATTGTGAATACTGAACTTGACCTCCATTTTGTCATCAGTAACAACATATCAAAATTTGAAAAGCTTTGGATGAACGGTTCATGAGTTAATGCACGGACATAACTGGAAAGACCATTATTCAATCTTTCAAGAACCATAACTCCTGAACAGTAAAAGTGAAAATTTTATATATTTCTTACATATTTACGAATTTTTCAAATGGTCTGTATAAAAAAAAAGACTTTCCTTTAAGCCTTTGTCAGTCTCTTGTTTGATACTATATACATGCTATTTTTATGTCAGATAATGTATTATGATAAGTTAATTTTTACTTCAAAAGATGGTAGCAGTATGTGCTCTGTATAAAAAATACTGTCCATAATTGTACCCAAAAATGTTAGGAGTGTAATACTTTTAGTGCGACATTTATGTTATTTCTTATAGAAACAATGTTGTTATTGTTAGTTTTTTTTCTTGAATTTGAGTGTGAACACACCTGTTGCAGATCACCAGTAACAAGCATGCCATTATCAAGGCCTTCATTACTTTAGTATGCTCAATACTTGTACATCAGGAGTGTAACACATTTAAACTAGCTAGTTCAATCACAATTTAAGTTCAAAAATTTCAAAAGTACACATGTAGACTTGTCTTCTGTGTTAAGCTGAGGTGTAGTAATGTCATTTTTTTAATAATTATTAGCTTGTTTTTCTTCCCAATAACTTACCTTTGCTAATAAGATTGAAAAAAGGCTTTTTTTGTGTTACACTCCTGACATAGAAGTATTGAGCATACAAAGGCAATGAAGGCAATAATAATGGCATGTTTGTTACTGATGATCTGCAACCAGTGGTGCTCACTGAAATTCAAGAAAAAAGAACAACTATAACCATGATAACCATGATAACAGTATTGTTTCTAAAAAAAATAACATTTAAACTCAATTGTTACACTCCTGACAAACTTGTGTAGTCTTCTGATTGTAACCATAGTATTCCAGTAGTAGAACTTCAGGGTCATCTGGATGCACTGATACCAAGCTATGATACTAAACAACAAATACAAAACATGCAAGATGTGCATAAACATGTTATTTCACCTACAAACACATTTTCTGGCAACATATTGACTTTTACTAACATTTTATTTTTTGCACACACTTATTTGACATACATTATGCTGCTCATAAAAATGTAAATAGATGGAAGAATTGAACAAAATATCATAGTCAAGATATAATAGTTGGATGTTTGGTATTGTATCTGCCCTTATGTATTTCATATCATCAATGAATACACATGCTTTTTTTTGTGAATGTCACACTCCTGACATTTTGAGGTACATTTTTGGACATTATTTTGTATACAGAGCACAATTATTACTGCTACTATCTTTGGTAATAAGAACCAACTTATCATAATACATTATCTGACATAAAACATCACATATACTAAATAAAATAAGTATCAAACAAGAGACTGACAAAGGTTTAAAGGAAAGGCATCATTTTTTTTTAAATAACCCAAATGTCTCGCCTGCTTTACTGACCATTGATTTTATGTTGATAGTCCTAAACATAAAGTTTTACTACGAGTATCACATAAAAAAATTAACATGATCCAAGAAAATGAGGTCAAGGTTAGATAAACTAAACTGGAAATACATGTACACCTTGCAATCATTCCATACAACAAATATAGTTGACCTATTGCTTATAGTTTCTAACTATTAAACAATTAACCAGGAAAACTTAACATTGACCAATGAAACATGAAAACAAGGTCAAGGTCAGATGAACCATGCCAGACAGACATGTACACCTTACAATCAATCTATGCATTAAATATAGTTGACATAAGCCTTATAGTATCTAAGAAACAAACTTAATTATGAAAACTTAACATTGACCAATGAACCATGAATATGAGGTCAAGGTCAGATGATACCTGTCAGACAGACCTATACACCTTAAAATCATTCCATACACCAAATATAGTTGACCTATTGCATATAGTTTGAGTAAAACAGACCAAAACTCAAAAACTTAACACTGAGCAATGAACCATGAAAATGAGGTCAAGGTCAAATAAAACCTGCCCCTATAATATAAAATTGTTATATTTAATTTTCATGTTTTCAAACTTAAAGATATACTGAGGGACCATTTATAACACGCTCTATTCATAAGAAAACAAATACGTGAGTAAAAGTTCATTTGATGAGAAAAGTTAGTCTCCTTTGATCTTGAATTAACTTGTTAAAAAAAATCCTCAAACAGAATAAATGATTACTTTATTAACTTAGATCTATAATGAATGTGAATCCATTAATGAAATAAATGATGATTTACATTTTTTTCACAAATAATTCGCCTAGGTGATTGTTATATAAGAATTTTATTATGTAAGAATAAAATGTTAAAAAGAATATATATAAAAAAATCATGCACGTTGTACTGTTGTATTTTTTCCATTGAAAACTTTACATTTTAGATAGTTTTATGATTGTTTCCACCTGTTGGCATTTATACATCGCCAGATTTAAATACAAGTTAAAGAAGTCCTGTAAGGTAAATTAAACGAATGCAAGACAGAAAGTCACAGGACAAGAAGTCACAGACAAAAAGTCATGGAAAAAAAAAGTCACAGGACAAAAATTCACAGGACAAAAAGTCACAATTCAGTTTTGAGATTATTTTTCTTTGAATAAGAAAACACTTATTTTTAAAAACATGAATTGTATTTTTATTGAATTATTATAAGCAACTTGTAAAAAAATTTATTCCAAAAAAAATAATAATGATCATATAATTGTTCAGAAAACAATTTGTCAAAGTGGCTTGGTTATACTTAAATGGCTTCATGGTATCAAGAAATATAGCCTTTGAATGTTTAAAATTTGATAAATCTTCATTTACCAAGGCTTACAAATCATTTCCTTAACTGTAAAATGAATATATGTAATAAAAGAAATTATTTCAAGAACTTTCTCTTATATATTCAAACAATTTTAAACAAATTATTGTTATTACTCAGCTGTTTTAAACATGCAATGCATGTCATCGTCATATAATTTCGATAAAGGCGGGTATGTCCACGGACAAACATGAAATTAAATCGTCATTTCACAAAAAAGAAACAACAGCTCCATGTTGCTTTTTTTCAACTTTCAGGAAACATGGTGAATAATGATCTTCAATCACGAAAACATGTGAAATAAAAATTGCAAACACGTCGTACAAAAATAAGTCCTTACCATCCGTGTCAAAAAATGAAGTAGACTCGTCCACTGGAAAGACAAGGATATTGGTTTCATTTGTCATGCATTCCCGTTTTTGATATCCAAATGGATGAACTTTTTTTTTCAATCTATGAAACAAGAAAATTCCAAATTGTTTGTGAATATCTCTTATTATTACATTGGTTGCAATGAATTACATTGATTTCACAGTGAAAAAAAACCGATAATTTCACATGTGAAATAAACGTGGTTATTTCACTCCCCTGACGTCATACAACAATAGGCGTTGTCATGACGTCGGATCAAAACAAATTGTGAATGCTTAGAAAAAGATATAGTTCCTTACATATTCTAGTTTAATTTCAGAAAAAAGACTATTTGCCAATGTAATAAAAAGAATAACTAATCAAAGAATTCAAATATCGAAAAATATTCAACTCATGACCGAACAACACTGATAATTAACTCATGCGCTACGTGCATTCGTGAATTAATGTGTTGTTCGGTCACTCGTTGAATATTTTTCTCTATTTGAATTCTTCGATTAGTTATTCTATAACTCTTTAACTTGTCGTCTTTCATGTTTGGTTGTCCATTTCATCTATGATTATTTGTGCAAACAACATTTCAAGTACAGTTATGATTGTCTATTTTTAGATACGTAACACTTTTTTTTATTTCTTTACAACACAAATCATTTCTGTTAATGTTAATGCATTTAATTTCATAAAAAAAGAATACTTTTATTTATATTTCAGGGATAATATATTTGTTAGGGTTCACAGGTGGGAATAAAACGGCATGAAATGTCAATCTTATTTTTACTCTGGAAATCGGAAAAATAGGGTCAGCGGATCCATAAACCAACAAATTAAAAAACCCTGGCCAACGAAAAATTGATTACATTATATTTAACAAATATGTGATGAAAAAAAAATAAATAAATTAAGAATTAATTCATATGTGGCTTGAATTTATATTGATTTTAACACTGCACAGTTGGTCCTTATAATGCTTAATATTTTACAAGATAGCGAAAGGGAAGGGTAAATTATGTCAGAATAAAGGAATATGAATTCAAGCTCCTATGAATTATTTCTATTCTAATAGAACAAAGTCACAAAGACAGCAACTCTTTTGGATTGAAGCAGTGAAGGCAAATACTTGCTCTACCCTTTATTGAAGACACTATTTATATTTACAAAGTCCAGGAATATTTTAATAAACTGCTTCGCTGAGCGCAGCTGGATACGCCCGCAGAGGTCCAACCCTGAACAGTTGGGGCAAAAATGGACACAATATTCAAACTTGATACAGGTCTGAATTTGGATTGTAATTAAATATTTGACATATTATAGGTTTCTGAATAAATGTAGTCAAAGAACTTGAAATTGGTTATATGAATTGAATTAATATTCAATTAAAGATTTCTTGCTGTTGTGCAATACACTATGCTGTTGTGCAATACACTATGCTGTTGCGCAATACTTAGTAAATCTGTTGTCATGGTTGTCAGACTATAAACAAATAAAATTTATAAAATTCAAGAGGGAGCTTACATCAATAGATATAAACAATTCACCAAAGTTTCATAAGAATTGCTGACAGCATTTTTGAGTTATTGTCTGAAAACTGGAAAATCCCCCCTTTTTTAATGAATAAAACACCATAACTCGGAAATGTAAAATGTAAAATTTATAAAATTCTAAAGGGAGCTTACATCAATAGATATCAACAATTCATCAAAGTTTCATGAGAACATGCTGAAAGCATTTTTGAGTTATTGTCTGAAAACTGGAAAATCCCCCTTTTTTTTATGAATAAAACCCCGTAACTTAGAAACTTAAAATCTAAAATTTATAAAAATCAAAAGGGAGCTCATGTCAATAGATATAAACAATAAACCAACATTTCTTGCAAGTTGGTGAGAGCATTCTTGAGTTATTGTCCGAAAACTGGAAAATCCCCCTTTTTTTAATGAATGAAACACCATAACTCAGAAACGTAAAATCTAAAATTTATAAAAAACGAAAGGGAGCTCACGTCACTAGATATAAACATTTCACCAAAGGTTTACGCAAATTGGTTAAAGCGTTTTTGAGTTAATGTCAGACATGTTGACGACGGACGGACAGACAGACGGACGGACAGACAGAGGTATACCATAATACGTCCCGTAAATGAGCGTTAAAAACAAATATCTTGGCCTAGTTGGTACATGTGGTAAGAGCAGAAAATTATTAACCTTGCATAAGGCAGGATGAAAATGAATATTCTTCAACACAAAAATGCAGGAAACAGTTGGATGTGGGAGTATGATTGGAACAGCCCTAACAAATTTTGACTTTGCCGATCTGAACAGTGGCGGATCCAGAAATTTTCATAAGCCCAGTCTGACTGCCTAAGAGGGGGCCCGCTCCACTGTCATGCTTCAGTGATTCCCTATATAATCAACCAAATTTTTCCCACAAAAGGGGGGGCCTGGGCCCCCCCTAAATGCGCCTCTGGATCAGCTGACATACATTCTTTACCATGGGTCTGTAATCAAAGCAAGAGTTTAAAGAACATCATTAATCAGTCTAGCCTGAAAAATTGTTTTGTTCTCATTGGCAACACCATATTGATATGTTTGGATATATTTTGTACTAAGTAACATGGTTGCATCACAAGTGTTTGTCATTATTTTGAATATTTATTTATATTTTATAAATCTTATATAATGTACATTGTTGTCTAACTTCTATAAAACTTCTTCATTTGGTTTTTTGTCAAATATTTCCAATTAGATGAAAAGTTTTCTTTAAGAATGAAAAAAATGTCAAGTACTGTACCTGAGTGTATTTGATTTCTGGATTCCTAATTGGTGGTGGAAAATTTGCCATTGTAAGATTAGTTAATGCTAAACGCCTGCAAATGTATGACAAGTCCCTTACAATCGACTATCTTTGTCACGTGATTTCGATAAGTTCTGGATCTTAACTTGATATAGTCGAACCAGTACAGAAATTCAGAGTAGCCCCCCTTGTGTTTCCCGCTATATTTCCATATGGATGAATTCATGTGAAACATGAAACTAGAAATCAATACCAATGCCTAGTCAGTACAAAAAGTAAGACATGCAGAAAAGTTTTGACTTTATCTTTGTTGGTTTTGGTTTTACTCTATTGCTGCTATTGAATATAATTATTGTGTACATATATGCCAACTTAAAATTAAATTTACTTAACTTAAAAATTAGAAAATTACTTGATATAATTTATAAATAACTTTCACTTTCGCTTTCAGTTTTTTGGAAATCATTAAAAAAATGAAACATGTGACAGGAACGTCTATTGGCAACCATTATGTTTAACTGGAAAACTTTTCTCTGTGGAATAAGAGAGGTAAATGTTTTAAACACTGAGTTTTTGAATATTACTAGAGGTTTTGTTTGGCAGGTTGGGGAAGATCCTAATAAATGGGTACTGTTCTCATTCATGGGTATTAAAACCAAAATCGGGTATCAATTTACAGTGATTAAAAATCAAATTTTGTATTTCATCTTAATCATTATGTCTGTGTTAGACATTCAAATTTAGAACTGAATACAAAAATATCCCACTTTTTCAAGGCTATTAACTTTTCCAGATGATATTTCAGTCATGGTGTCTTTGGCCAAAATGTTGTCTGCTTTACCTGAATGTTTGAGTCATGACAACAAATATCTTGAAATCAAAAGTTTATACTTTTATTACTGAAATATGATACCTGTTTTAAGGTATAATACCCATTTATGAGATCTTAAAAAATTCCCCAACCTGTTTAGGAGAGGACAGCCAAGGTAATTGACCTTTTTCAAATCCTTACAAGTTTAAACCCTGCTTTCATGAACTGGAATTATTCATGAATATTCTGGAATAATTCTAGAACATTCATGAATAATATTCATGAATATTCATGAATATTCAAGGTTACAATGCATGAATATTCATGAATATTCTTGAATGTTAAATGGCACCTTGAATATACATGAATATTGTGTGAACTGAATAACCAAGAATTAACATGAATATTTATCTACAGAATATTCTTGAATGTGAAAAAGGATGTCCATGAGTATTGATAGTGGAATACTGACTAAGGATAACCATTACTGTGAAATAAGATGTCCATGAATATTGAATGGTTGAATATTCTAGAATAACCATGAATGTGAAGTAATTTTCCATTAACATTTTAGAACAACCATGAATGTGAAATATCCTTGAATATTCTAGAATAACCATGAATGTGAAATATCCTTGAATATTTTAGAATAACCATGAATGTGAAATATCCTTGAATATTCTAGAATAACCATGAATGCGAAATAGATGTTCTTGAATATTGAATGTAGAAATAAATTTAGAATTCCATGAATACAAATATGAGGGGCAGAAGGTCTTTCTCGAGCTTTTATTTTTGCAGGAATTCAGAATTTGACCTTTAATATGCAGTTCTAAATATATTTTGCTATTTTTGCATTCTTGATATAAAATATTTAAAATATTAAATGACATTTTAATTAAGAAAATCACTTTAATGCCCCTGGTGACGGTGTCTGACCCTTGCGAAAATGGGTCAGGATATCACAAGACATCCCCAGCAGGATAATCTTGGGAAAAATCCGAGGGCAATCTTGAGATAATCCTTATCCTGAGATAGGGTTAAACATGGGATGGTATTGGAACAAGGATATTCCAGGGATATCCAGAGACCATCCAGACCATAAATATCATCATGATCATAGTAAAGAATCTTGTGATAATCCTGTGCTTAGGATTCATCAGGTCCTGGTCTCAGGAAATTATCCTGATGTCTGGATTTACAGATTTGCTTGCATTAAGTTGGCCCTGGGATAATCCTTGGATAATCCTGAGAATGTCCTTAGTTCAGGACCAATAAAATGACTTAATGTCTTGCATGTATTCTATAAGGAATTAAAAAAATTGAGTAAAATCTATTTTTAATGCACAAATTTGTTCTTTTGCAAATATTTTCTTTTATTAGTTTAAATCCATATTCCTCATTATAAGGTAGATGAATATTGCCCTTGTTGTATCAAATCTGTCATGTATATATAAACATTGCGGCATGAATTACTTTGTATTGGCTATGTTTAATATCTTATTTCAATGGCTGTCAAGTTCCCATTTAAAAAAATGTACTTGTATTTAATTTCAGATCCTTAAACTTCAATCAAAATTATAGATACTAGTACTACTTACTAGCAAACTTGTTTGCCATTTTTAATGGCTGCTTATATTGTTAAATTACCCATTTAAATGGTACTCACCCCACCCCTCCTCCCCATGTTCACTAACACCTTCAAGCATTTCATTGTCTTAATTGTATTTAGATACACGGTTTTCACCATGGCTTAATGATGCTCGCTGTTCAGTTTCAAATATTATAATATTAAAAATGTGTGTCAGATATAAAGGATACATGTGAAGTTCTCCTCCTTTCTGTAATTAAATTTGCTGTCTCTGTACTTCCAACTAGTTTTGCTGAGTAAAGATAACTGGAATCTGCATGCAATCCGTTTACTTTCAAAATTGGCAGCTCCATTTAATCATTTAATCCCCTAAAAGTATCAAAAAAATCCACAAAGAATCAATTGTTCTAGACATTTTGAAGCAATAAATTCAATAGAAATATTATTGCATGTTTATACAGTATACATTGGAAGCCATTTGGAATCAAATTAATTACCCTCCCCCTTTTTTTATCCCCTGAAGATAAAAAACTAGCGACTTTTTATTTTCACCAAATAACCATTCACACAATTCAATTAAATTTTTACATATCTACCAGTTATGCCTGTTATGTGACAACAAGATTATTCAATGTTGTTAAAAATAAATATATTTTCAGTTTATACTTTCAGATTTTCTGATGTTCATTTGCTAAAAAAAACCCTTAAAAAATCATAGTTCCTCAATAAATTATATTTTATAATCTCATTATATACACATGTTAAATTAAATTTTTAATGCACTTATCTGAAAACATCTTCACATGGAATCTTCTATTTTGCAACAGCGTAATCACATTTTTATGACGTTTTTATTGAGTACGCTTAGACGTCGAGGTGACAATCTCGCCCCATATTATATCGGCCAGAAGTTGATCCGTCCCCGTAACGGTTTATAAAAATAAATCAAGGGTGTCGTATAAAAGTATTTATTACTGGCCAGATTTTAAAAATAAGAAAAAAACAACTTTAATTTAATCGGCACAGGGTCTTGTGAGCTTATGCCATCACTTGGCGTCCGTCGGCGTCCGTCGTCTGTCGTCGTAAACTATTTCAAAAATCTTCTCCTCTGAAACTACTGGGCCAAATACCTTCAAACTTTAACTAAATGTTCCTTAGGGTATCTAGTTAATAAATTGTATCCAAAGTTTTGATCCATTGACAAACATGGCCACCATGCCTAAAAATAGAACATAGGGGTCAAACGCAGTTTTTGGCTTATATCTTAAAAACTAAAGCTTTTAGAGCAAATCTGACATGGGGTAAAATTGTTCAATTGGTCAAGATCTATCTGAGCCCTGAAATTTTCAGACGAATCGAACAACCCATTGTTGGGTTGCTGCCACTAAATTGGTAGTTTTAAGGAAATTTTGCAGTTTTTTGTTATCTTGAATATTATTATAGATAGTAAATGAGAGTCAACATCTTCCTAGGTTTATATCTTTAATTATAAGGATGACTGATACCTGAAATGTATATATACACAGTACATTAGTAAATGATTAGTTATCTCAAGGATACCAAAAAAACTTTTAAACAAATAAGGTCAAGTCTATAAGAAAATAATTCTTAAGGAATGTTCTGTTAAGTCTTCTGGACGCGAACAAAATTAAACACATGATGTCCTTTCACAATTTCAAACAAAAAGTCTCTAGATTCACTTATTAATGTCTAAATATAATTCATTAATCAGTTCCTGATTCATCAATGTTATTTTCTGTTATGTATCGGCGGCCCGGTCTTCGTGGTGCCAATAGTTCCTTTTCCCAAGCTTTATTGTGTGGCTGAAGACGGGAAAGAGCACATGGTATCCTAGTTATAGCAGGTACATCTGGTTCAGGGGTGTGGTGGTATGACTGGTCCAAATCTATTTGTGGAGGCTGTTGAATTGTCTGAGTTGCCGGTTTTTGAGTGGGGACTGTAGTCGGTGTCTCATTCAATGCAGCTGGTTGACTTAAGATTCTTGATGGTGATAAAGACAACGGAATCTTGGGCACTTGTGGCTGTGTCGTCTTGGAATTAGGTGGAGAGTTCAAGATTACTTCCTGATGTTGAACTGTAGTAGGTACAATCGAAGTACCTTGTGTTTGGTTGGTTTGAAAAGGAGTGAACCTTCGAAGGTGCTGGCGGTTGCGGATAGTAACTCCGCCTGTGCCAGCTACACGTATAACATACTGGTGGTATTGGCGTACTTCAACAACTGCTCCTGTGCGTTCCCACCTCCTGGGATGGTTGCCTACCAAGTTTTGTATGTACGCATGATCTCCAACCTGTAGTGTCGGCAGGTGATGAGTGTGTTCATTCCACCGTTCATGTTCCCTCGTATGACGTTTGGCAAGTGCCATCTCTCGATGAGACATTAACTCAGTCCATGTTTCGTGAGGAGAATATCTACCCATCAGGATGGGAATAGCATCACGATTGGGTCGTCCAAACAGAATCAATGCTGGTGATGCTTTTGTCTCTGGGTCAATAGAATTTCTGTACATCAGTAAAGCTCTCTGGAATTTATCAACATCCAGCGATCCAATAGCAGTGATGTTGTCCACCAGCATGCGTTTCATTGTTTTTACCGCCATCTCAGACCTGCAGTTAGCGTGTGGGTTTGCAACTGATGAAAGTCTATGACGAACCCCCCAGGCCTTTAAAACTCTCGAGTCTTCCCTGCTGTGAACTGTGGACCTCCATTGGACGTCAACTCTTCTGGGATGCCAAATGTCACGAACGTCTTTCGAAGTCTCTTGACAAGTCCCTCTGCACCTGATTCAGACTTGTATACCATTGGCCAGTTTGAATACCTGTCAACAATAACTACATAGTCATTACTGTTATATGTGAAGTAGTCACTGCAAATCATCTGGAACGGATAATCTGGAGGTGTTATGTCAGATGGTGGCTGCATAGGGTTTGACTTGGCCATCTGATGGCAATGAACACACTGGTCTCTCACCCGGGTAATATCTACTGTGATCTCAGGCCAATACACAGAGTCCATGGCCCTTGCACGCATAGCGCTGACTCCTTGGTGGGCTGCGTGTAGAGCATTGAGTACTGGTTTGCGAAGAGCTGGTGGTATAACAATTCGTTGGCCCATAAGAACTACACCATCCACGGTGCATAAACTGGATGCAAAGCAATGGTAAGGATGCAAGTCTATTGGTAGCTCCTTGCAGTCTTCTGGGAACCCTTCCCATCAGCTGTCTGATGAGATTTACAAATGTAGGGTCTGATGCTGTTGCCTCACGGACTATGCTCCAGGTAACAACTGTGATAACAGCATTCAAGGCACAAGTGGCAGCAGCGACTGTGGAGGTGTCTTTAGCTGTATCATTATCCTCTGTATGTAGACATAGACTGGTGAGTGTATCATGATAATGAGCAGTCATGTTAACGAGGGAATCAAGTTCAGGTGCTTCACCAGGTAAGTTCAGAACATCTGGTGGTCCAACAGGATACCTTGACGCTGCATCTGGCCCAAGGTTCTTTCTGCCTGGTACATGAAGAATGGTGAACCTTTACCCTAAAGTTTTCTCTTTGAGGTTGAGGAGTCGTCTGTTATTGATGTCTGTGAGTGATTGATCATTCAGAATCTGGAGTAGTGGCTTGTGGTCAGTTGCAACAAGAAGGTCTTTGCAACCAAGAACATAGTAGCGTGTTTGGTGAAGTGCATACACAACAGCCAATGCCTCACCTTCGATAGGAGCATACCTGCTTTCAGCTGGATGCGTGAATCTGCTGCTAACCAGACATAATTTCCAACCATCATTACAGCAGGTAGGGGTTTTACTTGAGCACTGACAGTACTTTTGCATCAAGAAGAACCCAATTCCGTCAACAGACCAGTCGGTAGCTAGGCATGTCATACGAGCAGGGTCAAAAAGACGAACACCTTCCTTCATCTCCTGAATAATGATCTCTTTGGATTTGTGAAATACTTCATCTAAATCATTTGTCTAGCAGAATGTTGTGGATGGTTTCAATAGAGCACGAAAAGGTTTCATCTGTCTTGCCATGGCAAATGCATATGCTCCTTGGTTTATGAGCCCAAACCAAGCTCTTGCACCAGTAATGTCAGTTGGTGTTGGGAAGTTGCTAATTGCATCTAGAAACTTGGTACTTGGTCGTAAGTTTGTTTGGGTGATTGTAAGTCCTGCAAAATTGACAGTGTCTTGAGCAAATTGGAACTTCTTTTGGTTTAATGTAATACCGTTACGAGCACACAGGTCGAGCCATTCACATGCTTGAAAAAATGCTGCTTCAATGGAGTTCGCCCACATACATGTGTCATCCACGCATTTAACCTTGTCGTTGAAATTTGATATTATAGCGTCAAATCGTTGATTGTAAGCGTCACCACTGGCCATGAATCCCTGTGGAGCAACCTTGTACCTGTAGCGCCCCCATGGTGTGATGAATGTCGTGAAATGGCGATCTTCTTCACGAATAGGCACTGAGTGGTACCCATTCTAAGCGTCTGTCACTGTTTTTTGTCGAGCCTTCGACTTTTGTCGAAAAAGCGAGACATAGCGATCCTACATTCCGTCGTCGTCGTCGGCGGCGTCCACAAATATTCACTCTGTGGTTAAAGTTTTTGAAATTTTAATAACTTTCTTAAACTATCCTGGATTTCTACCAAACTTTGACAGAAGCTTGTTTATGATCATAAGATAATATTCAAAAGTAAATTTTGTAAAAAAAAATTCCATTTTTTCCGTATTTTACTTATAAATGGACTTAGTTTTTCTGCCAAGAAACATTACATTCACTCTGTGGTTAAAGTTTTTGAAATTTTAATAACTTTCTTAAACTATCCTGGATTTCTACCAAACTTGGAAAGAAGCTTGTTTATGATCATAAGATAGTATCCAGAAGTAAATTTTGTAAAAAAAAAAATCCATTTTTTCCGTATTTTACTTATAAATGGACTTAGTTTTTCTGCCAAGAAACATTACATTCACTCTGTGGTTGAAGTTTTTGAAATTTTAATAACTTTCTTAAACTATCCTGGATTTCTACCAAAACATGGAAAGAAGCTTGTTTATGATCATAAGATAGTATCCAGAAGTAAATTTTGTAAAAAAAAAAATCCATTTTTTCCGTATTTTACTTATAAATGGACTTAGTTTTTCTGCCAGTTAACATTACATTCACTCAGTGGTTAAAGTTTTTAAAATTTTAACAACTTTCTTAAACTATCCTGGATTTGTACCAAACTTGGACAGAAGCTTGTTTATGATTAAAAGCTAGTATCTAGAAGGAAATTTTGTTAAAATTTTGTTTGATTTTTTCCGTATTTTACTTATAAATGGACTTTGTTTTTCTTCCAGTTAACATTACATACAGTCTGCAGTTTAAGTTTTTAAAACATTTATTAGATTTATAAATTATCCTGGATTTTTACCAAACTTGGACAGAAGCTACTAACAATCAAAAGATAGTATAGAGAGGAATATTTTTATTTATTTTTTTCCTCATTTTTGTTGAGCCTGCGATTAACAGCAAAAGTAGGCGAGACACTGGGTTCCGCGGAACCCTTACGAATTTTTTCATGCCTTGAGGGACGCGGTCAGCCAGATGAAAGGGACTTGGGACATGATGTGTTTGCCGAACAGAATGTCGATTTTGTGGTTGTAGGTCTACTCTCCGCTTTGGAGTGCCATCAGCCTTGCTGGTTACCACCATCCTTGAGCACCAAGTTGTAGGTGTGTTTTGACTTACTCGTTCCAGTACACCAATGCGAACATCCCTCTCCAGATCAGCATAAACTTTATCCTGCCAATGGATAGGAACAAGTGCTGCTTTGTGGACGGCTACCGGTGTGGCATTAGGATCAACATGGAGTTGGAGAGGCTCACAATTCATAAGCGGTAAAGGTTGATGTTCACAGACTTTAAATGTTGTAGCACCATAGTAATCAAGAAGCCACTCTTTTAGTGACTCCACGTGTTCCTCTGTGGCCTTCAAACCTGGAGGTAAAGTTGTAGGAACAGGTGGTGGTGATGGTCGACGTCTAGGACAAGAGCAGGTTACTTCTTCAGAGTTTTCCATAGATGCAGCAATGTTTGGAGATGTAACTGTTGACACATTAGGAAAGTTAGTGTGAATAATCCCCAGAGATATGAGTGCTTCTCTGCAAATGAAAGTTCTTTCCATGGTATCAGAGACATAACACAATAAACGTGTTGGCATGGCATTGCTAGTACTGTCTTTTGTTGTAACGCTTACTGTGACTGCTCCAATTACACCAAGGTCTTCCTTTATAGCTCCACGCATTACAAGCTTGACTGGAAGAAGATCCTTTTCTGTTATTCCAAGGTTGTTTGCAGATTGCAAAGGTATGATTGAACTTTGGCACCCTGTATCAGCCACCATGGACATAGTGATTGTCTTAAGTTTAGAGGTGTCTTGCATGGGATGCCCAAACGATGCATGGTCCTCTGGCAGGGGTGTCATGTTCACCAGAAGCATTGGGTGGGGTTTTGAAGGTCGAGCCACCCAATGTCCATCAAATATGTGATGTTCAAGACGTGATGCTTGGTTTGTCTGTTCAGATGTGGTGCACAGCTGCTCATAGATATAACCAACTTGTTCCCGGTCTGTATCTTTGGTTGATCTTCCTTGATTGGGGTGGTTCCTGTGGCCCTTACCTTGAGCCCAGATTCTAGAAGATGCATCACGGTGGCCCCATACTCCACAGGTAGTGCACTTGCTGCATGATTTGGTGTAATGACCTTTAACTGTGCATTTAGCACATGTGAATGTCCAAGCCTCACAGTACCTAGACCTGGCTTTGCGATCATTCCTCTATCCATGAGCAGGACCACCACATGCCCAACATTTGGCTCCAGCTGCTTGGGGTCTTTTCTGATTATTACATGTAGCACTCATGGCACTAGCTGAATCTCCTACTGCACTCCTTGTGACTTTACCCTGCTCTTTCTGAGCAATAAATGATAGTCTCTTCTAGTGTTCTATCGGTCTTGGAGTCACCTAGCAGGTCAGACATAATTTCTGGGTCTGCAATACCTCTTACTAAATTGTCCTTGATTATCTCATCACTATAATCAAATATATGGTTGCAACCTATTTCTTTGCACGTGGCTTTATACTGGCAGAGTGATGCTTGGCCTCTGAGACTGGCCAAAAAAGTCCTCATATTTGACCCAGGTGATTGAGTCATTCTGTTCAATTTAATGCGTTGAACCAGTGTGCTTTCTTCTTTAACGGCCAGCCTTTTGATAGCATTTAAAAGATCTGTCTCTATCATACTGGCAACATCACCTTGAAGGTCACGCATAATGTCTGTACGAAGATTGGTGTCACAGCAGTAGAAAATTAAAGGGCAGTGGGCAAGACATTGTCTGTGATCGCCATCCCTGTTTTATACATTTTCCACTGTCTGGTGAATGCCGACCATTGATCTGGATCACATCCTGCAGCTATAGTAGGTGGGTCCAATTTTAACTTGTGTGTTGCTGGTTGAGCCAGAGGTGGGTGGACGGTTCTGTCATGAATCTGTAGAGCAGTGGTTAGAGCAGCTGCAAATGCTTCATCCAGGTTCTGAGATTTCCAATCACAGCCGTCTATAGGGCACTGTAAAACTGGCATATTGATAATTTACTTTGTTTCAGCTGTTAGTTGAGTATCAGTCATAAATGAGAGTCAACATCTTCCTAGGTTTATATCTTTAATTATAAGGATGACTGATACCTGAAATGTATATATACACAGTACATTAGTAAATGATTAGTTAGATAGATATAAACTGTAAACAGCAATAATGTTCAGCAAAGTAAGATCTACAAAAAAAGTTATTAAGACCATAATTGTCAATTGACCCCTTAAGGAGTTATTGCCCTTTAAAGACAATTTTACACAATTTGTTCATCAAGTTTGCTAACATTTAAAAATCATCTCCTCTGAACTACTGGGCCAATTACCTTCAAACTTTAACTAAATGTTCCTTAGGGTATCTTGTTTATAATATATATCCGAAGTTTTGATCCATTGACAAACATGGCCACCATGGCTAAAAATAGAACATAAGGGTCAAATGCAGTTTTTGGCTTATATCTCAAAAACTAAAGCTTTTAGAGCAAATTTGACAGGGGTAAAATTGTTCAATTGGTCAAGATCTATCGGCCCTGAAATTATCAGACGAATCGAACAACCCATTGTTGGGTTTCTGCCACCAAATTGGTAGTTTTAACAAAATTTTGCAGTTTTTTGTTATTATCTTGAATATTATTATAGATAGAGATAAACTGTAAGCTGCAATAATGTTCAGCAAAGTAAGATCTACAAAAAAGTTAATCTGACCAAAATTGTCAATTGACCCCTTAAGGAGTTATTGCCCTTTAAAGACAATTTTACACAATTTGTTCATCAAGTTTGCTAACATTTAAAAATCTTCTCCTCTGAAATACTGGTGAGCGATTCAGGCTCTTGAGAGCCTCTTGTTTTATGGTATTTTGACAATCCAAAAGAAAAATGAATAAATGCCTTCTTACCGACTCTATTTTTTTTTAACTTGTATCTTTATTTAAAAACTTGTTTTAGGAAAATCATTGCTGAGGGGTTGAAGGAACTTTTTCATGACATCCGGTTTGAACCATTTAATTGCCTGGTGATGCGGTAACTGACCCATTATTTTCACGGAATTTGGGATTTGGCATTTATTTTCTCAGGAATTGAGGATGAGGCACCCCTCCACCGCCATTGCTAGTGCTGCATGTTGTACTAATCCTCTTATCAATTAAGTACAGTATTCAGGTATTGACAAATATAAGAGTACAAGGAAAAATTCTGTGGATTTTCTATAAAATTTCCATATGTTCATGATGTTTAGCATTGAAACAAAGGAGTACATTATTCTTATTATAATAATTGAATGTATCTTGGATTACATAACTGGACAGACATTACATGTGGATTTGAATTTTGGAAATGATGGTTTTTTTCAATGAAAAATGAACACTAAGTAAATTTAAATAAAAATTAGTTACTTTAGTAACTTTTTGTTGAAAAAATGTGCATTTTCAATGCCTCTTAATGTTCTTTGGTAGGGTTGTTGTCTCTTGACACATTCCCCTTTCCATTCTCTATCCTCTTAAGTCTTTCTGGAAATATTTTAGTTAATTACACTGAAGTAAAAAAAAATTTAATATATCTTCCTTTAAAGATCATTAAATTGAAAAATGTCTAAAAAAGGGGGATGTAGAAAAATAGTCAACCTTCTAAAATTTGCATAATAAAAACTTTATAGTAAGATTATGGAAATGAAAATAACCATATCGTTCCATTCATCTCAGTGTCATATTTTTTTTAATCTAAAATCAATAAACAATCCTAAGAGGAGTTCAATAAATTGCTTACCCACATTTATTGTCGAGCCTTCGACTTTAGTCGAAAAAGCGAGACATAGCGATCCTACATTCCGTCGGCGTCGTCGTTGTCGTCGGCGGCGTCCACAAATATTCACTTAGGTACTTATATGTTATATAAGTAATGTTTATACATAGTTTGATTTTCATTACACTCAGTGGTCATTATTTTAGGATTTTCCCAGGATGTGTGTTTTCTTTACTGTTGAGATGATACAGATTTATTATCATATCTCAATCAGTTAGATGTGAAGTTTATCACATGTTCTTAGCAGGAGGTTTAATTACATCAGTTCCAATACAAATATACATGTCTTGTTAATTAGTGACCACTTGTGGCATTTGGCTTCCTTTGACCTTTGTTCTTTATACATTAACCTGGGTGCAGTTTTAACTCCTCCCACATAGGAGTATCCCATTAAGAAGTTGTGTATTAAAAAACCTGTGTATGCTGCCTTGAGTATCCATTTATTTAAATGCAGATTAAGCAGTTATTAGACTAATCTTGGCTCTAATAGTGTTTTAGCTAAAAACTTGAACTTTCAGTGTTTGGATTACTTTACTAAAGCTATATTACAGTTTTTAAACAATTTAATATAATTCAGACTAATTTAACTAGAGAATTTAAACATTATTGGAATAACTGACAACAAAATGTCTGGCAGAGGAAAAGGTGTGTGAAGGAAGACTAGGAGTTCTCCGTATGAGACCCAATGGGTTTCTAATAACCCATCTAACTGGACTATAAGCAAACTGAAAGAAGAACTTAACAAAAAGGGAATAAGAACACCTACTGGAATGTCAAAACAAGTGTTAAAACAACTTTACATAGAGAATAGTATTGAAGGAGTAACACCTATAGAGACACAACAGACAGAGAACGTTAGTGATGAGATTAACACAGATTCCTCACCAGAGAACACTGTTCCGATTAACTTGGTAGAATCAGTGCATCAACACAGAAGTAGTGTATCGAATGGCGAAAATGAGAATGGTGGAACAGACAGGAACAAGACTGCAGAATCACAAAACATAGCTCAGTGTTTTGCAGGGCTTCAAGAGACCTTCAAACAGTTAATTTACAGAGACAATACTCATGACACGAGTAGAGATCGCGAATTCAACCTTCAACAGTGGTATAACCATGTAGGGATTGGAAATAGGAGTGAAACCTACACTTCTAACAGGGGAAATAACAGCAGTTTACAAGGAAATACAGAGAATGCATCTTTCATCTCAGGAACACAAATTGGAAATTTTTCATGTGGAGTGCGTTCTGATGAATACTCTAATGTGGACATAATATCTCCATCTATTCAGAAGCAAATCATTGACGGTAAGGATGTTAATTTGGCATCTCTTCTTATCCCAAATTATGAAAGTCCCCAAGTTCACTCTGTTGCAGCTAATGGGTTAGAATTAAATATCTCTGGGAAGCCAGATCCCCGTCTAAATAGGAAACTCACAATTCAAGAATTCATTAAGGCATTTGGCAAGTTTAAAAGGGTTATGTCATCAGCTTATCCTGATCGTAGAGCAGAGCTGGATGCTTATGAAGATGAGATTATAGATATTAGTAATTTTTATGGTGATAGATTTTATGATTACCACAAATTGTTTTCTGCAAAATCAGCAGCTCTTTTAAGGGAGAGAAGGATTAAGGTTGACTGGAGCAAAAGAGATAGGGATCTTCTTTCATTAATAGTTGCTGGTGGGAATGTAAATGAATGGTGTGAACATGTTTTACAGTAGACAATTTAACTCAAGTTATGATATGGAACTTTTCACTGATGCCTCATCAACGAAAGGATTTGGTGGATATTTCAAAGGAGAATGGTTTTATTCATCATGGCCATCAAACATTGCTTATCCTGACAAAACATTTTCAATGGCTTTTCTTGAATTATACCCTATTGTAGTATCCGCAATACTGTGGTGCTCACAGTGGACAACAAAACGCATTCTTTTCTGGTGTGACAATGAAGCTACAGTAGCTATAGTAAAAAAGGGCCGTTCAAAGTGTTTACAAATAATGAAATTAATGAGGAAACTTACATGGTGTGCTTGTAAATACAACTTTCATTTTAGTGCGAAACATGTTCCAGGATATCAGAATGACATAAGTGATGCTCTATCTCGTTTTCAGATAGACAGATTCCGCAAACTAGCTCCCAGTGCAGCACAACATCCAATAAAGTGCCCAAGCAGCTCAGATGTAATGTGGTCTTAAATAAAGCAGTGAATGAACTTTGGAACAGTGCTATTGCTAATACTACAAGAACTGTTTATGATACTGGGTTTAGAAAGTTTGAGACTTTTATGTTATTGGATGGTTTTCAATTTACTAGTTTACCTCCTATTTCTGAGGATATTTTAATTTATTTCATAGCCCACTGCTTTAAAATTCTGAGTTTACAATACTCTACCATTAAACTATATTTATGTGGAATTAGGTATAAGTATGTACAGGGTAATCATAATGATCCCTTGCAATCTGCTAATAATACACCTTTAATTAGGCTTGATTATGTTTTAAATTCTGTAAAAAGACTGCAAAAAACAAAAGATCACATAAGATTACCAATAACTTTCGAAATTTTGGAGAAAATTGTAAATTGCTTGAGAAAAGGTTTTTGTTCCAAGTTTACTGATTTGATGTTAAGAACTGCATGCATTGTCGCATTTTATGGATTTTTGAGATCTGGAGAGTTTACAGTGTCAAAGGCCTCACAATTTGAATCAGATATAAATTTATGTATTGAAGATGTTGTTTTTCACACAGACTTAGTAGTTTTGAAATTAAAACAATCAAAAACTGATCCTTTTAGAAAAGGCATAAATATACAGCTACATAAATTAGGTCAGCTTATCTGCCCTTACACAATTTTGTTAGAATATATACAAATAAGGAAGGAATTTTCTCCTATCAATCAAACTGATCCACTTTTCATAACCATTGATAAGAAACCTCTGGAGAGACAATATTTCCTCACCTGTATTAAAAAAGTACTGGATATATGTGGCTTCAACTCAAGTCATTATAATGGTCATAGTTTTAGAATTGGGGAGCTCAAAGTAGGTTAGGCAGAATTTAAAGGAATGCTCAGCTTCAAATGTTTCATACATATATGCATGTTTCACAAAGTTTCTGTATGATATTGTTTTTGTTTGACAATTGATTTTGATAATGTGTTATTATAATGTTGTTTTGTTTTTTTTTTCTCTCATGGCTTTATTGAAGGTACCCCCTCCCTTACCTCACAAATCCTTGGGGACACTCAGCTGTTACCATCTGTGTTATGGACATTTATGAAATTTTATCACTGGTTGTTTCAAAAATTTCACTCATCCCCCAAGAATTTCTGGGGATAAACTGTCAAATTTCATACAAATTCATTCCAACACCAATTCAACATCAACACTACTAGGCTTCCTCATAGCCTCCATATAGGCTTCCTCATAGCCTCCTTATAGGCTTCCTCATTGCCTCATTATAGGCTTCCTCATAGCCTCATAGGCATGATAGCCTCTAGGCATGATAGCCTCATAGGCTTCCTGATAGCCTCACACATTTATTTTGAACCATCGTTCCAATTGGATTGGTGTGATGTCAAGCCAGGGGTCTATACTTTGCTACTTTTCAGTATGCACATAGCTAGGCTCTTGGTTTAGGCATGGAGCAAAAAATTAAAATTTTTAGCTGAGTAGATTCCCCAAGGGCCAAATTAGTGATGTATATATATAAAATAAAAGTTTTAATTCAATTATGATTTATGTTTAATTAAAACATGGATACCACTGGCATTGCTACACAATATTTCCCAGGAGTTTATTTACAAGATAGGTTATGACAGGAAAAAATTAGGTTGATAATAATGTTGATGTGAGCACTAAATCCTTAATTTTACATATCATGAGTTCAAATGGTGAGTTCTGAAAGAAATCAGGGGTAATTAAATTACTTAAATTACTATGAACTCATTATGTGTGACTTTGAGGATTTTGTTCACTGACACATTTATTAGCAAAAGTCTAAATATAGGGCAGAAAGTTACATCAGGATGGTTTAATTGTCAGGTCAAAGAAATTTGCAAGAAGGTATCAGGTTGGATGTTTACTCAGGTGTTAACACACATTTCCCTATTACATAACAGACTAACACTTACCAAAGAAAAGATACAGTATAAACAACAGACAATTAAAATAAGATTAGTACAACATCACATCAAACATAAATTAATTTACCCTAAAAATATTTACAAAGAATCAGAACACAATGCAAACATGGAACAAATGACAATTAAACATATTCAGGACCTTTTCTGAGAATTTTGTATAAATAGGTACTTATATGTTATATAAGTAATGTTTATACATAGTTTGATTTTCATTACACTCAGTGGTCATTATTTTAGGATTTTCCCAGGATGTGTGTTTTCTTTACTGTTGAGATGAAACAGATTTATTATCATATCTCAATCAGTTAGATGTGAAGTTTATCACATGTTCTTAGCAGGAGGTTTAATTACATCAGTTCCAATACAAATATACATGTCTTGTTAATTAGTGACCACTTGTGGCATTTGGCTTCCTTTGACCTTTGTTCTTTATACATTAACCTGGGTGCAGTTTTAACTCATCCCACATAGGAGTATCCCATTAAGAAGTTGTGTATTAAAAAACCTGTGTATGCTGCCTTGAGTATCCATTTATTTAAATGCAGATTAAGCAGTTATTAGACTAATCTTGGCTCTAATAGTGTTTTAGCTAAAAACTTGCCACCCGCCGACCCCTCCTTTCACCTTCAATATTGCCATGACAGGGGAATCAATCTCAGCACAGTTTATAGCAGATTTATAGATTTCATTTATGAAATTTTATCACTGGTTGTTTCAAAAATTTCACTCATCCCCCAAGAATTTCTGGGGATAAACTGTCAAATTTCATACAAATTCATTCCAACACCAATTCAACATCAACACTACTAGGCTTCCTCATAGCCTCCATATAGGCTCCTCATAGCCTCCTTATAGGCTTCCTCATTGCCTCATTATAGGCTTCCTCATAGCCTCATAGGCATGATAGCCTCTAGGCATGATAGCCTCATAGGCTTCCTGATAGCCTCACGCATTTATTTTGAACCATCGTTCCAATTGGATTGGTGTGATGTCAAGCCAGGGGTCTATACTTTGCTACTTTTCAGTATGCACATAGCTAGGCTCTTGGTTTAGGCATGGAGCAAAAAATTAAAATTTTTAGCTGAGTAGATTCCCCAAGGGCCAAATTGTGGTTAAAGTTTTTGAAATTTTAATAACTTTCTTAAACTATCCTGGATTTGTACCAAACTTGGACAGAAGCTTGTTTATGATCATAAGATAGTATCCAGAAGTAAATTTTGTAAAAATAAAATTCCTGTTTTTCCGTATTTTACTTGTAAATGGACTTAGTTTTTCTGCCAGGAAACATTACATTCACTCTGTGGTTAAAGTTTTTAAAATTTTAATAACTTTCTTAAACTATCCTGGATTTGTACCAAACTTGGACAGAAGCTTGTTTATGATCATAAGATAGTATCCAGAAGTAAATTTGTTAAAAAAAAATTTCATTTTTTCCGTATTTTACTTTTAAATGGACTTAGTTTTTCTGCCAGGAAACAATACATTTACTCTGTGGTTAAAGTTTTTGAAATTTTAATAACTTTCTTAAACTATCCTGGATTTGTACCAAACTTGGAGAGAAGCTTGTTTATGATCAAAAGCTAGTATCTAGAAGGAAATTTTGTTAAAATTTTGTACCTGTTTTTCCGTATTTTACTTATAAATGGACTTAGTTTTTCTTCCAGTTAACATTAAATACAGTCTGCAGTTAAAGTTTTTAAAACATTCATTAGATTCATAAACTATCCTGGATTTATACCAAATTTTGACAGAAGCTACTACAATCAAAAGATAGTATCTAAAGGAATATTTTTATTGATTTTTTTCCTCATTTTTGTTGAGCCTGCGATTAACAGCAAAAGTAGGCGAGACACTGTGTTCCGCGGAACCCTTACGAATTTTATATCTGCAAAAGCAATATTTACAGAAGTTGGTATGAATATTTTGTTTTATTGAAAATGCAATTGAGATCAGAAAATTTTCTGACTAGTTGGAAATTGGCTAGAACACAACACCTATGATGCTTTGAAATTATACTAATGATTGAGATTCTTTTATCTTAAATCAATGTTCTTTTTATTTCATTTTCTTATTATCTCAGGTAAAATGCGTTCAACAAGTTATTTTTCAACTTGATTAGTTGTCTCAAATGTACCGTATGAACAAACAATAAAAATTTAGTGCAAACAAATTGAATTACATAGATTTCATTAAGGGAACTATAATTTGGGTGCACAATATAAAAAACAACCAATTTCATGATGGACTTTAAAAAGGGGACATAAGATACCAACACTGACTACGTACTGAATATAAAACCATAAGTCAAGGGAAAACAAACAACACTATATATAGCTATGTCCACATGAAAAACAATGACAAAACTAACAGTTCACAAACAGTTGACAGAAAACTAAAGATAAAGATGATTTGGTAATGTGGAGTTATGACACATCATGAGATTACACATTGATTTCTAGAAAATAGATATATAGGAAAAGGAAAGTAGAAAAATTCTGAAAATCAAATGGGGAAATTTTTTAAATTTGAAATCCGTGAGGACACTCCTAATCTATAATACTTATAATATTCCTTACCCATAATGCTTTATACATCCAGAAATTGAGAACTAGTGACAATGGATGGTCGGCATAAAAAAAAGAGGAAGACTAAAAAGCTGTTAGTTGATGTACCCAAGAAACCACGGTTACACGATAATGACAGTTGTGTTGAGGAGTTGAAGGAGATGGCAGACAGGGACAATGATACGTCTGTAGAAAGAGAAGAGAAAGAAACACTTACAATGGCACATACCCATACGGAGGATCATTCCAAAGGTTCTGGTAAGGGAAATAGTTTTTCAATATCAGTCATAAATATAAATAAGAAGATACATAATTATGTTTTCAGCTATAAATAGTGTGGTACAGGGGTTCAACTACACACTATATATAGTGTGGTACAGGGGTTCAACTACACACTTTATATAGTGTGGTACAGGGGTTCAACTACACACTATATATAGTGTGGTACAGGGGTTCAACTACACACTATATATAGTGTGGTACAGGGGTTCAACTACACACTATATATAGTGTGGTACAGGGGTTCAACTACACACTATATATAGTGTAGTACAGGGGTTCAACTACACATTATAAATTGAGATTTTTTGGGGAAAAGACGGCTTTAAGCCATCTTATGACCTTAGCGATTGGCTACTTTCCAAGCCTCTCGCGTCAACCATTTTGTGTTTATAGTTCGAAACTCTTCAAAATTTCATATAGTTTTGATGAGATGGCGATAAACAAACAGATTGACACTATCTCTTTTACATTCCAGAAAAATCTGTATTACGAAATATTCAAAATATATCCAACCTAGTGACGTCGAGGAATTCCACATTTTGTAGAAGCAGGGATATCCTTTTACTCATCATTAAAATCATTCACAGAAATTGTGTACAATCATAAATTTGGTATTTAGTCATTAAACATAATTGTAAATGAAGTTCCTTCATGAAACAGAACAATCTACGTGCGGTACTCAAATAAAACAAAAAAACGTAATAGCTAACTGACTGTTATTGTGACATAGGGGGCGCTGTTTTCTTGTTATGAAACTTGCTTGCTATGTAATGAATTATAGTCATTTCTTACCCGAACCATATCGTACCTCATGGAATATTTTTATAGGATTTTCACTAGGTGGTAAATTTTTGTTTCCAAATCTTCAAAAGACAAATTTAATTATGATCCTTTTTTGTCGAGCCTGCGACTTTTGTCGCATAAGCGAGACATAGCGATCCTACATTCCATCGTCGTCGTCGGCTGTGGCGTCCACAAATATTCACTCTGTGGTTAAAGTTTTTGAAATTTTAATAACTTTCTTTAACTTTCCTTGATTTCTACCAAACTTGGACAGGAGCTTGTTTATGATCCTAAGATAGTATCCAGAAGTAAATTTTGTAAAAAAAAAAATCCTGTTATTCCATATTTTACTTATAAATGGACTTAGTTTTTCTGCCAGTTAACATTATATTCACTCTGTGGTTAAAGTTTTTAAAATTTTGATAACTTTCTTAAACTATCCTGGATTTGTACCAAACTTGGACAGAAGCTTGTTTATGATCAAAAGCTAGTATCTAGAAGGAAATTTTGTAAAAATTGATTTCCTGTTTTTCGTATATTACTTATAAATGGACTTAGTTTTTCTTCCAGTTAACATTACATACAGTCTGCAGTTAAAGTTTTTAAAACATTTATTAGATTCATGAACTGTAAATCTATTATGTCCATTCCCCTATCACACTGAAAACATAGACAACAGCAAAAGTAGGCGAGACACTGGGTTTCCTTTGAACCCTTACAAATTTTTTATTATGATTTGCGGAAACATTCCACAACCTTTCCGAGTTGAGTTTCAATTTATTATCATTACCTTGAGAAATTGAATGAAGATATGGTAAATTTCAGTGAGACCTTAACAGGCATATCCAAATAAAGTTCCCCGAAGTCACAAACAACTTCCCCACTCTAAGCTCTAGATCGTTTACTGATGCAATATTTTATTGAAAAATAATAATATAAATAGATAGGAATTGTATGCATGTATTTTTTTGTTGTTAAGAATAAAAGTATTGAGAAACTTTTAGGGAGGGGTATTAAGATATTCATGTCTAGTGAAGGGAGGTCTTGAATTTATTTTTCTTCAAGGTGGGACTAGAAATAAAATAGAGAAATTCCAATGTTTTCTTCCAGGCCCCCAATAAAATGACCAGACTCTTAGATCATTGGTATACTAATCAATACTCAGTGGGCCCGCCCCCCCCCCCCCCCCCCCCCCCCCTTTTGTGGGAAAAATTTGGTAGATTAAATAGGGAATCACTGAAGCATGACTGGAGCAGGGCCCCCTCTTATGAAAATTTCTTGATCCGCCACTGTTGTGTATGTAATGATTGTAATGTGAACATGTCTGTCTGGTAGGGTTCAACCTTGACCTCATTTTCATGGTTCATTAATTTAGTCAATGTTCAATTTTGGTAATCAGGTCTGTTTTTCGGTTACTATGGCTTACAGTATCTGAGTATATGCAATAGGCCAACTTTATTTGGTGTATGGTATGAAATTTAATCATAATAAGTAAAGCAGGGGAGACATTTTATTATGTGTACTCTTTACATATTTTTTGTGAGTATAATATATAAAAAGTTGCATTTACAAAGACTTTTATTATCTGACCCCATCCACCATTTTGAAAATATTTATCAGTGGCTACAGGTAGCTTGACTTTACTTGCATTTTTCTCTCTTGAAATATTGAGATATTACTTGCATTTTTCTCTCTTGAAATATTGAGATATTACATCTATAAACATGATAAACAAGCAGCGTTTATTAAATTTATCACTCTACTGTTTTATTATATTCTTTAATGGTTTGCCATATAGAAGTTTTGGAAACCTATTTGAATTATGTTGTATCTACGCATGCGCAATAGGATATCTGACATTGATTATTTAAGTGCATATTTTAGAGAACTATATTTGTTTCCAATCCACTGTAGAGGTCAATTTCTACGCATGCACATAGTCTAGGTGTGTTTTCAGTCTTGTAAAAGCAGACTGTATCTAGAAAATACATTATTGCCTCTCATTGGGGAATATTTTGAGGTTTTTTGTCGAGCCTGCGACTTTTGTCGCAGAAAGCTCGACATAGGGATAGTGATCTGGCGGCGGCGGCGGCGGCGTTAGCTAACTTCTTAAAAGTTTTATATTTTAGAAGGTGGAAGGTCTGGATGCTTCATACTTTGTATATGGATGCCTCATGTTACGAAGTTTCCGTCAGTCACATGTCCAATGTCCTTGACCTCATTTTCATGGTTCAGTGACTACTTGAAAAAAAAGTTCAGATTTTTTGTAATGTTAGATTCTCTCTTATTATAAGTAATAGGATAACTATATTTGGTATGTGCGTACCTTGCAAGGTCCTCATGCCCGTCAGACAGTTTTCACTTGACCTCAACCTCATTTCATGGATCAGTGAACAAGGTTAAGTTTTGGTGGTCAAGTCCATATCTCAGATACTATAAGCAATAGGTCTTGTATATTCGGTGTATGGAAGGACTGTAAGGTGTACATGTCCAACTGGCAGGTGTCATCTGACCTTGACCTCATTTTCATGGTTCAGTGGTTATAGTTAAGTTTTTGTGTTTTGGTCTGTTTTTCTTATACTGTATGCCATAGTTCTACTTTATTTGGTGTATGGAATGATTGTAAGGTGTACATGTCTAGCGGGCAGGTGTCATCTGACCTTGACCTCATTTTCATGGTTCAGTGGTCAAAGTTAAGTTTTTGAGTTTTGGTCTTTTTTTCTAATACTATATGCAATAGTTCAACTATATTTGGTATGTGCGTACCTTGCAAGGTCCTCATGTCCGTCAGACAGTTTTCACTTGACCTCGACCTCATTTTATGGATCAGTGAACAAGGTTAAGTTTTGGTGGTCAAGTCCATATCTCAGATACTATAAGCAATAGGTCTTGTATATTCGGTGTATGGAAGGACTGTAAGGTGTACATGTCCAACTGGCAGGTGTCATCTGACCTTGACCTCATTTTCATGGTTCAGTGGTTATAGTTAAGTTTTTGTGTTTTGGTCTGTTTTTCTTATACTGTATGCCATAGGTCTACTATATTTGGTGTATGGAATGATTGTAAGGTGTACATGTCTAGCGGGCAGGTGTCATCTGACCATGACCTCATTTTCATGGTTCAGTGGTCAAAGTTAAGTTTTTTGAGTTTTGGTCTTTTTTTCTAATACTATATGCAATAGTTCAACTATATTTGGTGTATGGAAATATTTTATGATCTATTTGGCAGTCACGCAGGTTTTATTTGACCTTGACCTCATTTTCAAGGTTCATTGCTCAGTGTTAAGTTTTTGTGTTTTGGTCTGTTTTTCTTAAACTATAAGCAATAGGTCAACTATATTTGTTGTATGGAAGAATTGTTAGCTGTACATGCCTGCCTAGCATGGTTCATCTGACCTTGACCTCATTTTCATGGTTCATTGGTCAATGTTTAGTTTACTTGGTTAATGTTAAGTTTATGTGACAGTTGTAATAAAGCTTTATATTTAGGACTATCAACATAATATCAATGATTAGTAAAGAAGGCGAGACATTTCAGCGTGTGCACTCTTGTGTTTCTTTCATTTGATTTATTAAAGGGGCATTAGCTGTCAAATTCATGTTCACTGATTTACTCAAATTCTCATACTTGATTTATAACATGCCAAAATGTATATCCAAATTACAAAAAGTCTTAAATGAATAATGCATGGACTCTAGAATATGTATCAACATATTGTGTGTATTTTTTTCAAGACGTCATCTAATTAACCATCGAGATGACCTGCAAAGACTGCCAACAGTCATATAACCCGATATAAACATAAATATAAATATAAACAGATAGCGACCACATGCAATTGGATTTTTCTAGATCTGTTTGATTTCATATTGTAGGTTAAAAAGTATGTTTATCATCATTTTTACTTGTATAAGAATGATTTTTTGTGGATCGAATCAGTCAACCAAATGGTTCATCCTTGTTTCTCTTTCACTTTCATCTGAATACATGCCTAACCCATCTCAAGCTAAGTGGTTAAATTGAAGGTCACATGAATATGGATTCAATGAGGTTGAATTATTCACTTGCAATTGAATATTAATTCATCAGCAATGTTTCTTAGCTTTTTTTGACAAAATTGAACCAAATTGGCTGCTGAAAGCCAATTATTATTTCACTATATCACTTTCATTAATGATTGAACCAAAAAAAATCAAAGATTTTATTTTTTTAGCTCACCTGGCTCAAAGGGCCAAGTGAGATTTTGTCATCCTTTGCCGTCTGTTGTCGTCGTTAACTTTTACAAAAATCTTCTCCCCTGAAACTACTGGGCCAAATTTATCCAAACTTGGCCACAATCATCATTGGGGTATCTAGTTTTAAAAATGTGTCTGATGACCCCATGGTCGACATGGCTAAAAATATAACATAGGGGTAAAATGCAAGTTTTGTCTATTATTTTGAAAACCATTATAAATAGAGAAAATCTGACAAGGGCAAAAATGTGCTGAAAGTGGCTTTAAGCAACAACATTTAGTCCATCAATCTTATAGATCTGTGTGATTTAATTTTCGCAAACCCCCAACGCAACAAACATATCTTCTTAAGTCCTAAATTACTCTGATATCTGACAGACTTTTACGGACTGGCTTAATTAGGACAAGGAAAGTCCTAAACAGGCCATCACACATGAGAGCAGTCTCAGTCCTATTTCTATATTCAGTTATATCTAGCTTCAGTTCTATAGAGATAAAACAATCTTTAGTCAGAGAATACTTACCATTGGAACCTTCACATCATAAATTTTGATTTCACCTATCACAGTTGACAAAGTTCTTCCACTTGAGAATTTTAGAATCATTTTCCTGCTTAAGGCTGTTCTTTAGAACAGCTCTATGCATCACAGGCCTTGACACAGTATTGGTCTTTAAAATTATACACTACATACCTGTCAACTGACCAGGATTTTGCGGGTCACACCCCAGATTTAAAAGCTTACCTGAGATTTTCTATAGTTGCCCAAGGGTCATCAAATATTTTATATAGCAGGTATTTCAGCATTTGACCTGTCATCGCCAGTATTCCTGCTCGAACTATTCCTGTGCTTTGAGATATTTAAAGTATGAAATGATTGATTTCATAAGTGATTTTCCTTTGAAATACCAGCAAATTTGTTATTCATCCTGGACAGGGAGTTTAACTAGCTGTGTTAACTGTCAAATTAACCTTACCTTAATTCTCTCCGCGCCAGAAGTCGCATAAGGCCAAATTAAGTGAGCCATTAAGCTTCGCTTGACAGCTTTAGTGTCAAACACACTGTTATTTAACACCAATTTCCTTAGCCTAAGGTTGTAAATAATTTGTGTATTTCAAAGATGTTTGAAAAAAATTGGAGTTACTCCCCCTTTTTAGCCACTTTTCACAGTATACTTCTTAAATTGATGTTTCTTTGTAAAAAGACTAAATTTAAGGCAAATTAAATGCAAAGATATAA
Source organism: Mytilus californianus (assembly GCF_021869535.1). Classification (NCBI taxonomy): domain Eukaryota; kingdom Metazoa; phylum Mollusca; class Bivalvia; order Mytilida; family Mytilidae; genus Mytilus; species Mytilus californianus. The sequence continues at coordinate 130,654,686 of NW_026262679.1, read as the reverse complement.
GAATATTACTTAAAAGATTTTAACTTTCTTAGGACAATTAAAAAATTAATATTTTGAGAATTATCTTTTTCATCTCTACTTCCTTTGAATGCCTTAAAAATTTTGAATTATATTATCGAATGTAAACATTTTGAAATTATATATATCAAAGCAATAACTTATTATGAAAAGTAGCTTTAACAAACCTTAAAACATAAGACTGTGAGGTTTATTTACATCAGTGTGAATGAAACAATACACCTTATCGCTTTTTGTCCACCATAACTGGACAGCACAGAAGTTCCCATAAAATTTTGACGTCACAAAAGAAAAGGTCTGACGCCATAAAGGAAAAGTGATTGTTGTTGACGTCAAAAGTTCAAATGTTGCAAATTCTCGGGTCAAGTGTCGCAGATTACCAAATAGCGTTATAAGGTCCATAAAAAGGGGTATGGCTTGAATTAAAGTTTAAAATTTTTTTCAGTAAATACTTTGCCATGTACATATATTTTGGAAACTGGTTTTTGATTTGAAATATAAAAAATGTCCCCTAAATACTTTAATTCAGCTGAAAAAAGTTTGTATGCCTTTTGACCTGAGATTTTCTTCTTAAATGCAGACAGGTCATAGTTCATGTATTTGCATGAAGTTAGTTTAACATTTGTTTATATTATTTTCACAGACCAAGAAGATTCAGAAGGTGAAACAACCTATGAAATGAACCGACCCACTCTGCTTCGACAGTTGCAGACTATCCTAGGGGAATACCCTGATGATGAACAAATGTTACGTGTAAGTTGTTTGAGTGCAATTTGTACTAGTATTGGTCAATTCAATTGACAGTCCGACCAGTCCATTTGGAATTGCAAGGATGACTTTTTTTTGGAAACAATTGCTCCTCAGCAGTATGAATTGGTCTATTCCTTTGGTTTCTACATTGATGACTGAAGCCATAGCTAAGATTAAAGGAGTGAAATATCTGCAATCTTGATTCTCTTTCAGAAAAACTGAAAACATTTCAGCCAAAATTATATAACTTCTCCCAATCCACTGAACAGAATTTAGCCAAACATATCATCTTACTATGTATAGTGTCGTTGGACGTCTTGTATTTGGTGTTTCTTTGGAAGTTCCCTGCAATTTAGTAGCTGTTATTTGAAGTTTCTTTGGAAGTTTCCCTGCAATTTAGTAGCTGTTATTTGATGTTTCTTTAGAAGTTCCCTGCAATTTAGTAGCTGTTATTTGATGTTTCTTTGGAAGTTCCCTGCAATTTAGTAGCTGTTATTTGGTGTTTCTTTGGAAGTTCCCAGCAATTTAGTAGCTGTTATTTGGTGTTTCTTTAGAAGTTCCCTGCAATTTAGTAGCTGTTATTTGATGTTTCTTTGGAAGTTTCCCTGCAATTTAGTAGCTGTTATTTGATGTTTCTTTGGAAGTTCCCTCCAATTTAGTAGCTGTTATTTGGTGTTTCTTTAGAAATTCCCTGCAATTTAGTAGCTGTTATTTGATGTTTCTTTGGAAGTTCCCTGCAATTTAGTAGCTGTTATTTGGTGTTTCTTTAGAAATTCCCTGCAATTTAGTAGCTGTTATTTGATGTTTCTTTGGAAGTTCCCTGCAATTTAGAAGCTGTTATTTGATGTTTCTTTGGAAGTTCCTGCAATTTAGTAGTTGTTATTTGGTGTTTCTTTGGAAGTTCCCTGCAATTTAGTAGCTGTTATTTTATGTTTCTTTGGAAGTTCCCTGCAATTTAGCAGCTGCTATTTGATGTTTCTTTGGAATTTCCCTGCAATTTAGTAGCTGTTATTTGATGCAAATCATAAATATAACAATTAGTATAAACTTTTGAGTTGAATTCAGGTTTAATTTGTAGAACTATATTGTGCATTAAATTATTTTTATTCTATTAACAGGAAATGGTACAGAATGCTGAGGATGCTGGGGCTAATTGTATGAAAATCATGTACGACAGCAGAACTATAGATCCTGGAGGAACTTCTAAGATTAAACAGTATTTCAGAGTAAATACACATAGCAGTAAACATAAAACTTCATTTTTATATACACTTCACCCAGATAGTGAACTTTTTTATTTCACATATATATCCTTTATCCCTTATTATTATACCCAGAATTAGGAACTAGTAGGGCTTTATTGCAACTGCATTGTCTGTCCATCCATCAGTCTGTTTTCTGTCTGTCCATTTTTATGTGCTTCATGTGAGCATGCTTTACAGTTTAATGCATTTTCTGATATTCATTGCTCATCAACTTTCTGTTTACTTATATATATATATCCTAACACAAAGTTGCTATGAATGATATTTTTGTCACATTTTTCTAGAACTACAATATCAGGCTTAGAGAGAACCTGCTTTACATTTGGGATACATATTCAAATTCATTGCTCATCATCTTCCTGTTTACTGAACACTTATACACATATTGGCAATGCATGAAATTTTCATTGCATATAAGGTTTAATGTTAACATGCTATACTGTGTGATGTGTTTTCAGATTCATAGAACTTCTAGTTGAGATAAAGAATTATTGAACAAAATCGTTACTAATAAAAGGTTATTACAAAGAGATACAAAAAATAAATTTTGTAAGTTGCACATGTTTTGTTACCATAGATATATTCTTTTTCCAATTTAGCTATTTGATTAAAAAAAGAAAAAAAAGATTGTGTACCTTTTGTTTGTAGACTCCAGGTATATGTGTGTACAATGATGTCATGTTGACAGAACTGTAATTGTTGTGTACCTATTGTTTGTAGACCCCAGGTATATGTGTACACAATGATGCCATGTTGACCGAACTGTAATTGTTTTGTACCTATTGTTTGTAGACTCCTGGTATATGTGTGTACAATGATGCCATGTTCACAGAACTGTAATTGTTGTGTACCTTTTGTTTGTAGACTCCAGGTATATGTGTGTACAATAATGCCATGTTCACAGAACTGTAATTGTTGTGTACCTTTTGTTTGTAGACTCCTGGTATATGTGTGTACAATGATGCCATGTTGACAGAACTGTAATTGTTGTGTACCTATTGTTTGTAGACTCCAGGTATATGTGTGTACAATGATGCCATGTTCACAGAACTGTAATTGTTGTGTACCTTTTGTTTGTAGACTCCAGGTATATGTGTGTACAATAATGCCATGTTCACAGAACTGTAATTGTTGTGTACCTTTTGTTTGTAGACTCCTGGTATATGTGTGTACAATGATGCCATGTTGACAGAACTGTAATTGTTGTGTACCTTTTGTTTGTAGACTCCTGGTATATGTGTACACAATGATGCCATGTTCACAGAACTGTAATTGTGAACCTTTTTTTTGTAGACTCCTGGTATATGTGTACACAATGATGCCATATTGACAGAACTGTAATTGTTGTGTACCTATTGTTTGTAGACTCCAGGTATATGTGTGTACAATGATGCCATGTTGACAGAACTGTAATTGTTGTGTACCTATTGTTTGTAGACTCCAGGTATATGTGTCTACAATGATGCCATGTTGACAGAACTGTAATTGTTGTGTACCTATTGTTTGTAGACTCCTGGTATATGTGTCTACAATGATGCCATGTTGACAGAACTGTAATTGTTGTGTACCTATTGTTTGTAGACTCCTGGTATATGTGTGTACAATGATGCCATGTTCACAGAACTGTAATTGTTGTGTACCTATTGTTTGTAGACTCCAGGTATATGTGTGTACAATGATGCCATGTTCACAGAACTGTAATTGTTGTGTACCTATTGTTTGTAGACTCCAGGTATATGGTTGTACAATAATGCCATGTTCACAGAACTGTAATTGTTGTGTACCTATTGTTTGTAGACTCCTGGTATATGTGTCTACAATGATGCCATGTTGACAGAACTGTAATTGTTGTGTACCTATTGTTTGTAGACTCCTGGTATATGTGTGTACAATGATGCCATGTTCACAGAACTGTAATTGTTGTGTACCTATTGTTTGTAGACTCCAGGTATATGTGTGTACAATGATGCCATGTTCACAGAACTGTAATTGTTGTGTACCTATTGTTTGTAGACTCCTGGTATATGTGTGTACAATGATGCCATGTTCACAGAACTGTAATTGTTGTGTACCTATTGTTTGTAGACTCCAGGTATATGTGTGTACAATGATGCCATGTGAACAGAACTGTAATTGTTGTGTACCTATTGTTTGTAGACTCCAGGTATATGTGTGTACAATGATGCCATGTTGACAGAACTGTAATTGTTGTGTACCTTTTGTTTGTAGACTCCAGGTATATGGTTGTACAATGATGCCATGTTGACAGAACTGTAATTGTTGTGTACCTATTGTTTGTAGACTCCTGGTATATGTGTACACAATGATGCCATGTTCACAGAACTGTAATTGTTGTGTACCTATTGTTTGTAGACTCCAGGTATATGGTTGTACAATAATGCCATGTTCACAGAACTGTAATTGTTGTGTACCTATTGTTTGTAGACTCCTGGTATATGTGTGTACAATGATGCCATGTTCACAGAACTGTAATTGTTGTGTACCTATTGTTTGTAGACTCCAGGTATATGTGTGTACAATGATGCCATGTTCACAGAACTGTAATTGTTGTGTACCTTTTGTTTGTAGACTCCAGGTATATGTGTGTACAATGATGCCATGTTGACAGAACTGTAATTGTTGTGTACCTTTTGTTTGTAGACTCCTGGTATATGTGTGTACAATGATGCCATGTTGACAGAACTGTAATTGTTGTGTACCTATTGTTTGTAGACTCCTGGTATATGTGTGTACAATGATGCCATGTTCACAGAACTGTAATTGTTGTGTACCTTTTGTTTGTAGACTCCTGGTATATGTGTGTACAATGATGCCATGTTGACAGAACTGTAATTGTTGTGTACCTATTGTTTGTAGACTCCTGGTATATATGTGTACAATGATGCCATGTTGACAGAACTGTAATTGTTTTGTACCTATTGTTTGTAGACTCCTGGTATATGTGTCTACAATGATGCCATGTTGACAGAACTGTAATTGTTGTGTACCTATTGTTTGTAGACTCCAGGTATATGTGTGTACAATGATGCCATGTGACAGAACTGTAATTGTTTTGTACCTATTGTTTGTAGACTCCAGGTATATGTGTGTACAATGATGCCATGTTCACAGATGATGACTGGAAGGGGATCATCAGCATTTATAACAGTGTGAAAGAGAAAGAACCTTTGAAAGTTGGAAGATTTGGTCTTGGCTTCAAATCAGTATTTCATATGACAGGTATGTTGTGTTTGAACCTAGAGAAAATCAGGGAAGCATATAATTGGTGCCCAGAGTTGGATGCAGGGTTTGAGGCCTGAATCTGCCACTGGTGCCACATTGAAGATACATAAGCTGTATATATTTCAGTTTTTATCTGTCTGTTGTCTGTCTATCCATATTTTCTAGTTAGCACATTTCTCCTACAACATGTTTGAATGCAGAACTATTTTGCCTAGTTGTTTACTTTCATGGATATGAAGTTCTTTTGTTATGTTTTTTGTAACAAACCTTGGTTTGTTTATAACCATACTTAGCAAGAAAAGTACATTTTATAATTGCGTATGGTGCATGAATTCAGTATCTGTTTTAAAAATATCAATGTTGTCATTGTTCAAGTAATTTTTGTCCCCCATGTGACTTGTTGCGGTTCACATGGAAATACCGGGCATCCGTCCATTCAGTTTATATCAGCTGTGTCTTGGACAAGTTCGAAAATCAGTGAAGATCAACAACTTTTCAAAGAGTTATTCCCCTTGGAAATATTAATTATATGCAAAATTGCATTGTAATCGCTCTCACGTGTACAATTTTGCAAGATCTTTATCAAATTCATATCCGAGGTTTATATCAACAATGTCTTGGACTATTTCGAAAATCAGTGCCAATCAAATATTTCTAAAAGAGTTATGCCACTTTGAAATATTAATTATATATTGGAAATTGCATGGCATCTGCTCTCAAGCCTTCATTTCTCTAAGATATTTGTAACTAATTTTAAAGAACAAATAAAGAAGTTATTTTTAGTTATTGCCTCATTTGTGTTATATGATAATCAAATAGCAAGATTTTAGTCAACCCTGTTTAAAACTTACCAATAATTACCTTTCCCCTTCATTTATTTTGTAGACAGCCCTGTAATAATAAGTGGCAGTAAGCTTTTGGTCATAGATCCGTTGAGATCAGAAGAAAAAGAAGAGGAATGTAGAGAATTGAAACTGAAAGCTATAGGAAGAAAACATCAACCAGAAACAACACTTGCCTGTTTAATGAATAAGTTTGGCTTCAATACAGAAGTTCTGAGAGAAGGTCTGTATGACGGAACAATATTCTGGTTCCCACTTCGTCAAAAAGAATCTAAACTGTCACCAACTATTTATTCAGAAGAAAAAGCAGAAAATCTGTTTAAATCCTTTATGAAAAAGTCAACATATAACCTGATGTTTCTGAAAAATTTGGAGAAAATTGAAATTTATAATGAACAGAATGATCGTCCATACTTTACACTTGAGATAACAGGATCCAATGAAAAAGAATTTAGTAAGGCAAGGAAAATGTTCAAAGATGACTTGAATAATCTGAAAAATGAGTTACCAAGGATATCTATAATGTCACAGTATGAAGCTGTTATCAAGACTAATACCACAGAAGAACATTATGCTGTAGTTAATATGCTAACTGGTGCAGACTACTTGTCGGAGCAGATGAACCATTTAGTAAGTGATTCAAGTCTACATTATAGTCCATACACAGGAGTAGCTTATTGTATGAAGCCAAGTATACGAGAGAAGCCACCAGGGCATATTTTTTGCTTCCTACCACTGCCTGTAACAGAAAAGAGTATGACTGGCCTCCCTGTGCATGTAAATGGCTTTTTTGACCTTGAGCACAACAGACGACACATTAAGGAGGCTGCTGCCAATAATGAGTCAAGACAAACTGACCATTCATTGATGTGGAATGATGGCATGATTGGGGAGCTACTACCAGAGACCTACTACACCCTCATTGAGATGATGAAGACAAGGTGTATAAAGGGAAATAACTCTCAAGATATGGTTGATCAGGTGTACGATGCAATTCCAGATCCAGATGCTGTTGAATCTAACTGGAAATTACTATTAAAAAAATTATTTGAAAAAGTGATGAGTGAAGATATTTTCTTTACCAGACAAGATGGAGGAAAATGGATTGAGTTTTCTGAAGCATTATTTGCTATATTTAACCTGTTAGAAAATGACAATCAGAAGACTAAGACAACTGTGAAGAAATTACTGTTAGACTGTGATGAGAATTTGGTGGAATTACCAGATCATGTGATCACCATCCTGAAATTTACAGGTCACGAACCACAGTCAGTTACACCACAAACAGTAAGGGCGAAACTGAAAAGTTCTGAGTGCTGGAAGACATATTCTAGTGAAGAAAAATTAAGGCTTTTGTCATTTGTTCTGGAAGACTGTAACTATACAGATTTGAACAATTTAGGAATTTTACCATTGAACAATCAAGAGTTTGTTCCCTTTAGTTCAGCATTTGGAACCGATGTATATGTGATCTGTGATGAGACAGCTAATTTGTTTCCTGGCTTGGAAGATCAAGTTATATCTAAAAGTTCAGTGACGGATTTTATATGGAAAAGTTTGTCCAAGATCGCAGAAAAAGGTATAATTTTAATTTAAAGAAGTCTGCCATGCATAACTTTAAGATTGTTAAAGTGTTAACACTATTTTCTACACATCCATAATATCGCACAAGCACTACTGTAACAAACCCAAAAATAAATAAGTCATGTGCCCAAAATAAAGGTTTAGTGTCTCCAGCTCCCACTAAACTTAAAGAGTTCTATTGGTGGTCCACCATATTATTCTGTTGTGCTAGACACAGCTTTGTCAAAATCATGGATGAATCAAGAAAATAATCTATGTGAAATAGATTAATTTTAAAGATATCTCTGCTTGGTAATTAGTTCTACAAGTTGAGGTAAACAGAAAGCTAAGAGAAAAAAACTCGAGTAGTTTTCAAACTGCTGCTGACAAAATGCAAAAGAAGATTGAACATACTAGCAGACTAAGACCATATAGATTTTACTGCATAGTTTTAACATTGTAACATAAATAGATTTTACTGCATAGTTTGAACATTGTAACATAATTTCTAATGAGACTTATCACCAGTGTGTACTAAACATGAGCAACACGCCAGGTGCTACATGTGGAGCTAGATCCGCTTACTGTTATTGAGCATCTGAGATCCCCTGGTTTTTCAGTCAGGTTGGTGTTGCTAAGTCTTTAGTTTTTCTATGTAGCATTTTCTAGACTGTTTTTTGTCGAGCCTTCGACTTTTGTCAAAAAAGCGAGACATAGTGATCCTACATTCCGTTGTCGTCGGTGGCGGCGTCCACAAATATTCACTCTGGTTAAAGTTTTTGAAATTTTAATAACTTTCTTAAACTATCCTGGATTTCTACCAAACTTGGACAGAAGCTTGTTTATGATCATAAGATAGTATCCAGAAGTAAATTTTGTAAAAAAAAAATTCCATTTTTTCTGTATTTTACTTATAAATGGACTTAGTTTTTCTGCCAGTTAACATTACATTCACTCTGTGGTTAAAGTTTTTAAATATTTAACAACTTTCTTAAACTATCTTAGATTTGTACCAAACTTGGACAGAAGCTTGTTTATGATTAAAAGCTTGTATCTAGAAGGAAATTTTGTTAAAATTTTGTTCCATTTTTTCCGTATTTTACTTATAAATGGACTATTTTCTTCCAGTTAACATTACATACAGTCTGCAGTTTAAGTTTTTAAAACATTCATTAGATTCATAAACTATCCTGGATTTTTAGAAAACTTGGACAGAAGCTACTTACAATCAAAAGATAGTATAGAGAGGAATATTTTTATTAATTTTTTTCCTCATTTTTGTTGAGCCTGCAATTAACAGCAAAAGTAGGCGAGACACTGGGTTCCGCGGAACCCTTACAAATTTTTGTTGTTTTTGTATGCCCATTTAAGAGATGTATTATAGTATACGGTTGTCTGTCCATCTGTCCCTCGTCAACACTAAAACACTTTAACCAATTTTTATGAAACTTTGTTGAATTGTTTATATCTATTGATGTTAGCTCCCTTTTAATTTTTATAAATTTTAGATGTTACATTTCTGATTTATGGGATTTTATTCATAAAAAGGGGGGGGGGGATTTTCCTGTTTTCAGACAATAACTCAAAAAATGCTTTGAGCAGATTTCATGAAACTTTAGTGACTACTTTATATCTATTAAAATAATCTTAATTAGTTTTTTAAAGCAATTGCTTTCATGCTATGGCATATAGCCATCTTTGTGACCCAGATCAAGCCAAAGTTTTTTGAGCAGATTCCTGGTCTGTCATTCTAAAACTCCTATGTATGTTTTCTAATGAAATACATTAATTGAAACAGTTGAAAAACTTTCATGGGTTTGAGAAGGTTCAACATATGTTGTAGATGTTGTTTTGTATTTAAGGGGACAACTGTTTGACTATCAAAGAACATAGAAGTCTGAATAAAAAAGTACATTTTTATACCTGCGATTTCGTTCTTGAGATGTTTTTAACAAAATATCTAATCATGTCAGTTGTTGATTTAATATTGAACATTTGACTGAATTATCTCTGATACGGTTTTATGTTGTTTAATTCATGTATCTTTTTGAAAGCGGTCAAGTTGCTCTTGTTCATTCATAAAATTATCGTAAAATCACTACGCATGTTATAGTAATGTAATCTCATCTTGCATTATTTGTTTTAAATTAAAAGTAGCACAGTTTACGCATTCTGATTACTCTTACCATGTTTTAAATACTTCCTTGAAATCACGGGTCCTGTTATTTATTAAGGGTTTCCTTAATTGCTGTTGATACTGATAGACTCCACTCTGTAAAAAAATGATATAATGACACCTGAATGATTACCTGTAATTCTCTAGGTTTACGTATAACTGACCTTGAAATGTTGTTTGCGCAAATAATTTTGCGAAACAAAACCTGTGTTAAAAACACATTACAATTTATATATATAAGTTCGTTTTCCTTTTTTGTCATAATTCCGTAAGATTTATCATCTTATAGATGAAATGGACCCGTTCAAACGTGAAAGACGCCTAGTTAAGAGTAAGAGATATTCACAAACGATTTAGAATTTTCTTGTTTCATAGATTGTAAAAAAAAAAATGTCCATTTGAAATGTTGACAGTTATCATCTGTACAAGGACATCATTCGTAAATATGAATCAACATGCAGACATCTTAACCTTTCAGGTATTTCATATCCAATCTTTTATGATAATATTCTATACAAAGCATAAAAATGTCAGCATTGACCTCAAAAGCTAACCAAACCTTTAAACAGACTTATTCAGAAGGGATATAGTTACGATACTGTTGTCAGGTCATTAAAGATGGCATATTTTGGTATTAATATTGATTCACTCATAGGGTCTTTGCATCGGAAATACACACATTTATTCTAAAACCAGTTGTTGGCATGATACGGGTTATGTTCTTCTCATATATTTTATGACGGTATGATACTAAACCACTAACGGGAGGGATTGTGCTTGATTTCCATATGATGAAGACAATCTTTCAATCAGTTTAATTGAGGTCTGGAGCTGGCATGTCAGTAACTGCTAGTAGTCCTTTGTTAATTTATGTATCATTGTCATTTTGCTTAATTTCTTTTGTTACCTATTCTGACATCGGACTTGGACTTCTTTTAAACTGAGTTTTACTGTGTGTATTGTTGTGTGTTTGTTTATTCTACAATGGCTAGAGGTATAGGTGAAGGGTCAAGATCTCACAAAACATGTTTAACCCTGCCTCATTTTTGCGCCTGTCCCAAGTCAGGAGCCTCTGGCCTTTGTAAGTCTTGTATGTTTTTTAATTTTAGTTCATTTATATGATTTGGAGTTTAGTGTGACATCCATTTTCATTGAACTAGTACACATTTTTGTTTAGGGTCCAGCTCCGGGTGCGGGGGTGAGGGATTTTCTCGCTGTATATTGAAGACCCATTGGTGGCCTTCAGGTGTTTTCTGCTCTTTGGTCGGGTCGTCGTCTCTTTGACACATTCCCCATTTCCATTCTCAATTTTATTGATTAATGGTCATATGTAATTAGAGGAGGATCCCTATTTGATTTTGAGGCTACTGAATTTAACATCAAGGTCATAGTTAATGAAAAAAGAAATTTGTGCACAAGAGTGGTTTCCTGGATCCTAAATTAAATTAAAAAAAATTATATTGAATTGCAACTGTACTTGGTCACATACACAACAGAAGGAAGATCCCTAATGAATTTAAAGTAGATCTAGGGTCATAAGCTTGACTAAGTAATGACTACTTCCTATTTTCAGATATTTTGAAGTAAGATTTTTATGGTATACCTAGTATGCCAAAATGCACAATTTCTGATTTCAACATTTGTATGGAATTGTTTGCATAATGTTAAACAGATTGCATTCAATTTTAATAAGTTTCTGGTTTATCAATGATAAAACAATTAGAAAATCTGGTCTATCCATCTGTCTTTTTATTTGCCTCGTCCTCCTAAACAGCTAGACAGATATTAGTGAAACTTTAATTGCTAACAGTAGAAAGCTACCTAAGGATGTGCATAAAGGTTTGTAGTCCCAATCCAACTTTTTATAGGGGAGGTAATTAAGTATACTAGCTTCAGTAGTATATATTGCAGATCAGTGTTGCCCATTTGTTAGTTCACTCGTAGTTAGAGTCTAAATTTTCTTATTAATGTAAATTTTGTTCTTGATTTCAGGTTTGTTTCAACTGAGATGTTTAACAGATGAATGCTTACCTGGTGTTATACAGAAAGTCTTTGACATCAATTTTATTAGGAAACAGAATGGCCGCTTTGTTCAAGCATCACAGTCAAACCTTGGAATTGATTGGATTCACAAAGTATGGAAAGAAATTGCCAGAAAAGAATATGAGGATCTCTCAATTTTTGAAAGCATACCTGTTATTGTTGTTGGTCCAGATGATGTAGAAGACATCAACAATAGTGCAACTGATGAGAGCCTAGTGTTAGAATATGTAAATTTGAAAGGAAATTATATGCTTTCTAGATTTGACAATCATGATCCATTGCCAGCAGCCTTGGAGAAGGTGGTTACCCTAACTGAAGTAGACATTTTCCATCCAAATCAAATGATTAAATTTCCACATACAGATGTTATAGGAAAATACATTCAACTCCCAATTATAGATAATGTATTGAATTGTTTCAAAATGGCTGCATTATCAAGCAGACATCAACAAATTGCAAGAGAGATAAACAAGCAATGTCCTGACCATGAAAGGAAAGAATTGGTACAGTTCCTAACAAATCATCATTCAGATATTCCAAGAGAAGCATATCAATTTTTACGGAAATTAGATTTGTTCTGTGAACATGACAATGTATCGGTGGCTGAGATGGTGTCTGTAGAGGACAATGAATTCATACTGAAAGACTTTATGTATCCTGAAGGTATCAGTTATCCCAGAAAATACTTGGAGAGAGAACATGCAGAATTGGCTAAACTTCTCCGAGCAACTGATGTAGAAGAAATTGAATGTATTGACCAAACACTTGATTTAATGTTAGAAAACAGTACCAAGTATTCTGTTAAACATTACACACAATTGATGATATACCTACAAGAAAGACCACCACAAATATTGAACAATGTCCTTGAGAAAGCAAAGTCTTTAAAATTCATGCCGTCTGGAGATGGAACACTACACTCTGTAAATAACTTGTTTGATCCAACATCAAGCTTCCTTAAGAATTTGCTTTATGGTGAGGAAGGTGTATTTCCAAATGAAAACTTTATACAAGAAAATGGACTAAGACATTCATTTATGCAAACCTTGGGACTAAAAACTGAAGATAACATTTCTTCAGAAGATGTAGTCCAGGTAGCAAACAGTATACGTATGTTTGCAAATGGTATGGATGAAAAAAAGTACATTAAAGCTGAAAGTTTAATTTCATACTTGAAGACGCATGAAGACATATCAAGTAACAAGGCATTGCAAAGGATAAAGAGAATAAAATGGGTTCCTATTGATCTAGAAAAGCCTGATGACCATCCTGATGGACTAAGATGGTGTAGTAGCAAAACATTCTGTTCTCCAGAAGAAGTTAAAAGCATGCAATTTAAAAATTTGATTGGTACAGTTTGTCCACTGGTACGACTAGATTTGTTCTCAAAACAGATTACTGCTTGTTATAAGTGGTGTGTACAACCAGAGCAAAATGATGTTATTGAACATTATAGAAATGTTATTAACTCATATGAGGCAAGACAGAACTCTGAATATCTACATATAACCAAGCATATCATCAGTTACCTCTATGAACTATGGAGAGCAGGTAGTTTGAATAATGAAAATATCAAGAAGCTTAATGCAATGGAGTGTATTCCAACAAACAGTCAAGGTTTCATGTCTGCTCAGATTGTTGTTCAGGAAATTGGGAATAAACACATAAATTACATTCTAGAACCATACATCTTTGAACTAGCCAGAGATGTTGCAGACTTCAGTGAACTATTTCTTGAACTTGGAATGAAGAGAGATGTAGATTTCTATGTGTTGAAGTCACTGTTGCAGCGAATTTCTGAGAAGTATATGTCAGTAGAAGAGACACCAGTAGACAAAAATGAACTTGAAAAAGACCGAACATTAACATATAATATTTTGAAATCAATTGTTGCCATGGATATAAACAAGTCAGAATTGTCAGAGATATTGATTCCAATCAACTCACAAAGTGAAGAATGTATTGTATTTGAAAAAGTTGAAAAGTGTACTTATACATCAGGGAAAAGTCCATTTTCTACTGCATTTTGTCCAGATGATGATGATGAAGATGATGATTGTGAGGAAAAAGAGGAAAAAATCATATATGTTCATCCATCTGTAAATGAATTAGCATCAAAACTTGGTGTTGCCTCTATCACCAAGCGATTCATTTACAATCAGAATACAGAAGTTTTGGCATGGGGACAGGAAGAGAAGTTGACAACAAGAATTTCTGGACTACTAGATAGTTATACTGATGGATTTGCAGTTCCTAAGGAGCTTGTACAAAATGCTGATGATGCTGGTGCCACCAAGGTATGCTTCCTTTATGATGAAAGAGAGAACCTAGAATGGAGAAATGGACTTTTAGATCAAGGAATGGCTGAATGTCATGGACCTGCCTTATGGGTGTACAATGATGCTATATTTGAAGAAAAGGACTTCAAAAATATAATAGAACTTGGTGGGAAGACAAAAATTTTGGATACAGAAAAGATTGGAAAATTTGGACTTGGATTTTGTTCAGTGTACAATGTTACTGATGTTCCAAGCTTTGTGAGCAAGAACACCTTAGTAATTTTGGACCCACATTTATCTCATCTTGGCGAAGCAGCTATCGGTTCAAACCCTGGTTTGAAATTATTACTAACCAAAAAATATAGGAAAAACTTTCCAAATCAATTCAAACCATACAATGATATTTTTGGGTGTAATTTGGAGCCAAACAACAAAGATGAATATAACAATACTTTGTTTCGATTACCTTTGAGAACACAGAATCAGGCATCAGAGAGTGAGATAACAGATAAACAGTACACAAAGAGGGAAGTTGTGGAGCTATTGAAAAAGTTTTTGGATTCAGCTGCAAATTTACTTTTGTTTACGCAGAATGTCAAGGAAATTTGTGTATATCATTTAGATTCAAAAGGTCTCAATCCTGACAAGGATATGAAACTTTTATTCAAAACATGGAAAGAAAACACTGAATTGACACCCAAAGAACATGGATTTAACATACTGAAAACAATAACAGCAGCAATGAAGGAAGAAGAGTATAAAGAAATTAATTTCCCAGTGCAAGTTGTTGATATTGGCATTAAAGTGAGTGAGTCAGCTCATGTATTATCAAACGAGTTTCAGACCTTAGAGAAAGTTCAGTCATGGATTATTTCCTGGGGAACAGGGATTCATTCATTTGAATTAGCATATAGATTAAAATCTCAAGGTGCTGTCCCTATTGGCAGTGTTGCTGTTCCAATAAAAAGATTTGGAAATGAAATCATATCTTTTGTTGATTTGAAGGATCTTCCAGGAAAAGGATTTTATAAAGAAAGTCGTATTTTCTGCTTTTTGCCTCTCCCCATGGAAACCCAACTGCCAGTACATATAAATGGTCATTTCATGGTGGAACAAGATAGAAAAAGTATTACACGATTTAATAAGGATGACAAAACAAATGAAAGTAGCAGCTGGAATGATAATATGCTTGGTGATGTAATTCAAAGTGCCTATATCAATCTTATGACATCTGTAGCAAGCAGAGTTGATGACAGAATACTACAGAAAGAATACTGGTTGCTATGGCCGAATAAGGTTGCTACTTCTTATCATGATACAAATCAGTTAGTGCGTTCATTTTACCAGAGTATTTTACAACAAGATTTTCATGTATTTTATAGAAAGAGTAATGAATCAACTGCAGTAAGGAGTTCAGTCAGCAATTCTATATTCTTAGATCCAAAATTTAGAGAGAGTTCAAATGGTCAAATTGCATACGAGTGTATGTTAGAATTCCAGTATGATGAAACCAATGTTATGGATATGCCATTGCACATCTTTACTAATTTTGAAGAGATGTGTAAGAACGATTTTAAAATCCTTCAGAATAGAATTATCTCAAAAGACAACTTTTTCCGACAGTATTTTTTCCCCTACTTGAAAGAGAAATATTGGCACCAAGATGGAATGTCAGCAAAGAGGGACAAACTTTTAACTGAAGCACTTAGGGAGCCATCATTACATGAACTTGTAAAGATAAAAGAATGCATTCCAGTAAAACCATCAGAGAATGGAATTTTGAGACGTCCTCAGGATTTAGTCGAGGAGATTGGATTAGTTGGTGACATGTTTGAGGAAAGTGATTGTAGATTTGTAACACCTAAATTTGACAAGTATAGTGATGTTTTGGTACAGTTGGGAATGATGGGAAAAAGTATTACTTCACCTCTTTTGACAGATAGAGCACAATCTGTAAGAAATTTAACATCTGATATGGCTTTCAAAAGATCAAAAGCAATTGTTAGTTACCTGTTAAACAATTCAGATAAACACATGGATGTGAAAGAAAAGCTGCAGACAATTCAGTTTCTTCCTGTAATGAGTAAACCAGCTTTTTGGTCTTTACCATGGAAGGCTGAAGATATGAAGCTACATGAGACTTTCTTGTCACCATCTGAGATGTTTAATCCAATGGATAGAAATGTAGTTGGATCCGTTGGTTACATTTTGGATTCTATGAATGGTCTTTTACAAGAAAATGTTCTACAATTTATTGATGCAAAGAAAGTGACAATTGATGATGCTCTTACACAACTTGAAATACTTGGAAAGGAGAATTTTGAATTTTCTGCGAATTTAAAAGAGATTTGTGCTAGCTTGTACAATAAATTGAACAGCCTGTTACCAGAAAATGGACCATACCAACAAACTGCGGAAAGGTTCAAAGCAATACAGTTCAAGAAAGTAGTTTGTTTAAAATCAGTGGTCATGAAACCAGATCAGCTTGCATACAATTTGAAAGGAGATTGTTCTCCTTACCTTTACAAGGTGAATTCAAATGAATATCCAAGACTTTGGAGAAATATGGAAATCCCACAATATTTTGACTCTCACAAGTTTATATCGGTTTTACAACAGAAAAAAATGGAGGTAAATGAAATGAAATTGTCAAAGAAAGAAGTTAAAAGTATTGTGAACATTTTAGATAACCTGCGTTCAGCCTTGGAATATCAGACCAAAGTTCTAACACCAGAGGATAAAAAAACAGTGTTTGTACCAGATAATAAATGTTACCTACGTCCATTATCTGAGATATGCTTTGATGACAAATATCCAGGATTTCTTCGTGGAAGTAAAGATATACATATCATTCATTCAGAAGTGAGGTCAAATGTCATATACCAATTGGAAGTACCATCAAAACGTCAATTTCATCTATCACGTTTTTCAAGTGGCATACCATTTGGGCAAAAGGAGAAGCTTGTTACACGTCTAAGAGGAATAATTTCAGCCTATCCACGTGATCATTCTGTTCTTAATGAAATGCTGCAAAATGCCGATGATGCTGGGGCAAGTGAAATTCATTTTGTATTAGATCTGCGGGATCATCCTACTGATAAAATATTTGATGAAAAATGGGCACCACTTCAAGGACCTGCAATATGTGTATTCAATGACACATGCTTCTCAGAAGACGATTTGAAAGGAATTCAAAACTTAGGAGAAGGAAGTAAAGGAGATGATCCATTGAAAACTGGACAGTTTGGTATAGGATTTAATGCTGTTTATCATCTGACTGATGTACCTTCCTTTTTGACTCGTGGATCTGCAACACCAAATGGTGGAACTTACTGTGTTTTTGACCCACTCTGTTCCTATGTACCAGTAGCTGACCCAGACACACCTGGGATGCAAATTGAAGACCTTAAAATAATTGAAGAAAGCTATGGTGACATTTATCATACATATTTGCAAAAGGAGATGCCTGCAGAAACAGGGACATGGTTCCGTTTACCGTTGAGAACAGAAGAGAGTACTAAAAGTGACAGCCCATATATTTCAAAGGACCCTTCGGATATTAAGTCTGTCGAAAAAATGTTTGCAGAAATGGAATTAAATATGGAGCAAAGTCTTTTATTTTTGGCAAATGTTAAAAAAATCAGTATCTCTCGCATTGGACAAAATGGTACCTGGCTGCCTGGGTCAAGTGTAGAACTAAGCTTGTCAGAAAGTGATGAAGAACGAAGAGTAGAATTTCTTTCAAAGATGAAAGAAGAATCCAAGTTGCTAAAAGGGGGGGAAAAACAATTGGACAAAATTAAGTTTAGTGAAGTGAGATATGAAGTCAGTATTAAAAATGGATACCATAATACTACTTGGCTCATAGTTCAAGTATTTGGATTCCCTGAGCCTTCAAAAGTACCATGGAGACTGATCTCTGAATTTTCTGAAGGTCGAATAGGACTATTACCCAGAAGTGGAACAGCAATCAGTAAATCTGTGAATTTAGAATTTGAAGGTAAAGCATTTTGTTTCTTACCATTGCCTATTGAAACAGGATTACCAGCATATGTGAATGGGCATTTTGCCTTGGATCAGAATCGAAGTAATATTTTTGGTGGAACTCACAAGGAAGATATCCGATACATTTGGAATAGATGCTTGATAGAACAACCTGTTTCACATTCTTATGCCAGTTGTTTGGAGTATTTTAGGGATATTTATCTGGAAGGTTATAGTCCAGATGCCCTGGCAACATATTTTAAGAAATTTCCAATCTTTGAAAATACTTCAGAAGGATTTTGGAGACTTTTGACTTTTGCAATATACAACAGCAGTGTTAAACGTGAATTAGCACTTTTTCCAATATGTCCTTCATTCATGCTTCATAGTTGTACAGAACATTCATTTGAGGAGAAAAATCAGCACAGCTTTAGTCCTGGAAGTCAAATCTTTAAGTGGATAGCAATTAAAAACAATGAAGAATCATTCAGTGCAGTGTTTGATGAATTGCACAAATATTTTGAAATCAAAAATGTCCTACCTGATTTTAATATTTCAAATATTTCCTTGTTTCGTAATAGTACACAAAGAACATGTACATTTAACAAAGAACAGGAACTGCGCCTTATTTTGATTAATCTTGGAATGAAACTTGTTTGTACTCCAGCATATGTATATGAAAGCATTGAAAAGGCATGCAATCATATGCAGGAACACAAAACAACGGATGATGAAGTCTGCATAGATGACAGAATTGATGAGACTTGTATTTGTCCATGCAGAGTCAGCCCAAAAAGAACTGTTCAGTTTTTGAAGTCATGGAATACAAATGCAAAGGATAAATGCCTCATAGACTCTTTGCCTAGACCAGTACTTGAAACAGCATTCAATAGTATTGACAAACTTTTGTGTGTCCTTCATTTTTGCCAGAAGTATGAAGATTTGAAAATAGAAAACTTATCAAATACCCCTCTCCTAGTATCTAATGACTCGGTTATACACACTTTGGAAACAAATAACGAAACAGTTCTGTCATCTTTCTGCTACCTTTTCCAAAAGTCAAGTGACCTCTTTGTTCACAAAGATGAAGTTTCATTCCTAAGGGGATTTGAAGATAGCTTTAGAAATTTGACTATGGAACTTTTACTTGAACTGCTTCCAATATCAATAGATGCATCAGTCTTAAAAGTAAAAGGACCAATTAGTTGGCCAAATGAGGAGCTTCTAGATGACACATGGATGAGAGGATTTTGGTTATGTTTGAATGATTTTTTTGATGTACGTTACAAATTAAGTGAATGGTGCCTTTTCCCATGTAAATTGGAGGATAAAAGCTTGAAGCTTGTTTCATTTGAAATGGCATTTACAGTTTTGGATTTGAATAGTTTTCGACCTCATAAAATGGAATTTACATCTCCGTTCAGTCAGGATTTAAGTTTGAAGAATATCTTAGCAAAGCTTGGCTTGCCATCCCCTGCTAGCTACACACTACAGTCAAAGCACACTCGTGATTTAGTAGCAACTGAACAACAACCTGATAAAGTTGTAAAATGCTTGTTTTTTCATAGAGATATATGCAAATGGCATCTTCTTACAAAACATGATTGCAACAAAATTCTTACATTCTTTGCTGAGACTGTGGACAGATTTAAGATGTCAGAAAAGCAGAAGTTAAAAGGTTTACCTTTATTCACAACATTGACAGGTGATTTGAAAGCATTAAATGAGACATCTACAACCCTTGTGGTGAAATGTGAAAACTTGTTTGTGCAGGATGGATTGGAAGAACTCTCTGAAAAAACTAATACAATTCTATTGAAGCACAATGCCTACCATGAAAAGTTGTATTCAAACTTAGGATGTAGATTATGTTACCCAACTGACCAGTTATACAGACATCCACTTCTCGTATTATATACCACATTTATCTTTCCAAACTTTGCAAATATGGAAAGGAGAGCTCATTTGAAACATCTTGAATTTGTGAGAGATGAATTGATGGACTATGTTGAAATCAAGTCCTCATTAAGTGAACTAGCATTCATTCCAGCAGCTGAAACTGGCGTCTTGAATAAAGCAAATTGTTTTTTCAGCCCACACAATTCTGTATGTGCTAAATTATGTGATCCGTCTGAATTGCCTCCTGCGCCGTTTTGTGAAAATGTTTGGAAAATATTTATGGAAACTGCAGGAATGAAAAGTATTGTGACAGAAGCCTTATTCTTGAGATTTGCTAGACAAATTCAACAAAATGGAAAAAACAGTGAGTCTGAAGATCAGGCAAAGGTACTGATAAAGCATCTTTTTCACCGCAGCACACATACAAATGAAACTTCCTTCATGAGAGAGATTAGTAGGATTAATTTCATTACACCATATATTGTACCAGATAAATACAGGTTCATAAGTGCTCAAAGTTCCACAGATAAGCTCATTTCATTCCAAGATGGTGTTCAACACAAATATTTCATGTTGGCATGGACAATGGATAGTATATTACCAGAATATGCTGTTCCCACGGATGAAATACTGAAGGAAAAGTTACACATCAAAGCAAGACCAAGTATTGATTGTGTTGTATCACATGTTCACAAGGTATGCTACTCATTGCAACATCACCCAAAGACTGTGGATGAGCATAAACAGCTGATGACAATATTTTATGAATATTTGGAAAACAATATACCAGACGCTGAAATGAGACAATTAAAAATTAGATTTTCAACATCACCCATAATATATATTATAGAACATAACAAATTTGTTCAGGCAAAACATGTCGTTATTGATTTACCAAAGTTTTCTGAAATTATACCATATTTACTTAAAGCGTCAACACACTTTGGGCAATATTTTCCACTTTTTAAGAAACTTGGCACTTCAGAAAACATTTCAATAGAGCATTACTGTAGAGTTCTTGCAGCAATAAAATCCACTGCAAAGGAGTCAAAAATTATTATTCTTGACGAGTTGAAACAAATAGAGAAGGCTACTTTAGGTGTTTTTGAATGTCTCTCACGAAAGGATAACTTGGATTCATTGGTGGAAAACAAAACTGTTCTTTATATATTAGACAACAACAGTACGCTGAAACCTTCTGACCAGCTGGTTATAATTGATAATCATGGATTAAAAAGGCGTCTTAGAGACCAGACTGTTATAGACTTTATATGTGATTGGACAACGGTGAAAAAACACAGCAAACAATTTGATCCCGATTATCTGCTTTGCACCTTGCCAATCTCTATGCGTCCACAAATACTTTCTGATATAGTTTCAGAAGAACTGTTGAATTCATCAAATACAGTCAGAAGTGAGATGGCTGAAAAATTAGAAGCATTTGTATCTGGGGAAATAATGAAGTACATTGTATCCCGACTAGCGAAAACACGCCAGAAATCATCTGGTGCAAAATTAGAAGAAAGTGAATTGCAAGAAATGCTATCAAGGCTGAGATCTTTTCGTGTGTTAGCATTGCCAGTATTGCAAACCTCACTTTCATTCAAAGGAGAGCAAGTGCACGGTAGCATAGTACACAAACGATTATACTTTAATAATGGAAAAAATATTATGTATATAAAAAATGAAATGTCCTTAACATCAGAATGGATATCAAAGAATGGTTCCAGTATAGCCGGAATTATTTCTTGTATTTGCAAAGACAAGGTTAAAGTTAGTGGCATTCAAACATGTCTAGCCTATTTTGATTCTAGTTTTGACACCATAAATGAAATTCTTGATGAATATGGAGCAGTTGATATTGACTTTAAGTTTGAAGATATGTTTTGGTATCCTGCACCAGGAACAGCATTAGAGCAGAGTTTGGTTGACTTTCTTATAGCTGACTTTGAAGCCTTTGAGGATGGCGAAACTGTTGTGTATGAACATTATGATAACAGTGGGCACTCAAACAATGATAGTGTACATGTTTACATATATGTAAAAGTAATTAAAAGAATTTCAGATGAGAATGAAAGATTTCCTATCTATCTCATAAATGTTGGCGAAGGTCAGGAAATAGAGGCAAGATCACACAGACTATACAGAATGGAAAGGCCGTCTGATTCAACATCATCAGAACTTGAGGTATATACTGATGGCAATAGATCATACACTAATGAAAAACTAACAGAAATATTCCAACTGGTTGAAGAAACCCTTGTAGATGCGTGGAAGCTTGGACAAGATGATTTCAAAAGAGTTGTCAGGAGACTGATTAGACGTTGGCATCCAGATAAAAATCAGAATTCAAGCTTTTGTACTGAAGTGTTCAAACATGTAAGAGAATTTGTCAAGAAATTGCAGGATGGAAACATTGACGCATCCAAAATAGATAAATACAGAGAACATGGAGGACAATATTGGCAGGAATACATGCAAAGAGCATCAAGTGGAACATCAAATAAATGTTACACGTTTGACATGGATGGATTTGCAGATGATATAATTGGTGGATATAGGCGAAGAAATAGAAACAGACAGAGTTATACAAAGAAATATGTTCCAGATCCCCAGCCTCATATGGGTAGAGTTTGGATTCAACAAGCTAAATATGACATAGATGCTGCCATTTCAGCCTTGGAGTTTGTCAAGGAAAAATCCTACAATTGGATATGTGTCCAGAGTCAACAGGTAAAAAAATAAGCTCAGAAATTAATTATTTATGATCCTGGTAAGGGTGAAAAAATTTGATATGGCTCTGATTGTACAGAATTCTTCTGCTATAGTCTGTAGACAAAACAATGTTTTATTAGGTAGAGTAATCAAAAAATAATTTCTACTTTTATTTGATGAGCTTTTATTGGAATATGGGATTCCGCTATATATGTATATATTCAAAAGGTAGATAATTTATGTTATTCATAATTAGATACCCACTGACTAGTTGTTTGTCCCTTAATTATAGTAATCGCAATGTTTGTCCATGATCACAGGTCCCTTACAATTTTTTGTGAAATTAAGGGGGAAAATAGTGATAATAAAAACTTAATTGATGTTAAAAAATCACAAATTTTGAGAAACATTTTGATCTGCTGGTTAGGTTGTCAATGTAATTTGATACAAATTAAGGTATGAAATATGGTTCCAAATTTATTCCTGGTGTCACATTGGCAGTGAGTAATGAGAAAAAAATTATGATGAATATCAGCTTAAGTGTTACCTCCAAACGAAAAAAAAATACATCTTGATTTTGAACAAAACAAGAAATGTAAAACGAATAAGACTGACAGCAACTAACAAAATCCACTGAATTACAGACTAAGTTTAAGGGGAACCACTTATGATAACTCAATTATATTTTTTAGTAAGCAGTTTTATTTGCATTGGCATATTTCATTTCAAAAGATTTTATGGCCCTGCAACTCCTTCCGTCATAGTTCATTGAATTTGAATGTTTTGCATAGTTTTTATGTGAATATTGACATTTTTAATATCAACATTTGCAACTTGACTTTCAAAATTACATACGGGTAGGATATTTCTTTTGTTATATTTAAGATTGTTTGTCAGCACAAATTTTATAGACATTTTTTTTGTGATAGGATTTTAAATTGATATGATATATAGGTATAAAACACTTCCCAAAATTGATTTACATTTTCTAATTTGAAGGAAATTAATTTTTTTTATTTGGGGTAGACATTAGTTTATGTATGAAAAATAATAGTCGCTATAATGCAAAAAAAACTAGCTAAATATACAGACTTAATAATATCAGTCTCTTTTAAAACATCAAAGTCCCCATCTCTATCCATCTTGCCTTTCCTTCTAAAACAACTTGGTCAAAATGAGCATTAAAAAAGAGGGGGAAGGGCTACTTTCAAAACTCATGTCAAGTTAAACTGACAATGCCATGGGGAAAAAAAGAAGACTATGAAAATATAAGTTCATAAAAAACTAAGGACTGAGCACCACAAACCCTACCAAAAACTGGGGTTGGTATCAGGAACTCCGATAAGGTAAACAAATGAGGCTCCACATGTTGCTCATTGTAAGTGTTTAAACTTATGATTATTGTTAATGAAATGCTTCTGTTTATTGTTAATGAAACGCTTCTGTTTATTGTTAATGAAACGCTTCATTTTTTTAATTATTTTTTATGAAACGTGTGTAAGGAAATCATATTTTCTTTTTTTTTAATAATAGGCTGCTGAAAAGGCTTTGAAAGCAGTTCAAGTTTCAAAAGACGCAAATGGAGTCAGCAATGACCATTCTTTGATGTTGCCTGTTGTGTATGAAAATGCAGACTTGAGACAGCTAGTGGATGAACTGCAAACTAAAATTGTAAATTATTCCAGACTACGTTATCCAAGACTTCTGGAGTTTCCGAAGACACCAGCAGAACTATATACACAGAAAGATGCTGAAGAAAGTGTAGAACTTGCCAGAAAAATAGTTAACACAGTAGATGACATTTATTTTCAGTGATAGTGTAAAATTGTTACCTCATTTTGTTGGATTTTAAACATGTACCATCAATTTTTTTATTAATTTTCACCCAGTTCTTTACTAGCTCACCAAGGCCCAAAGGGCCCCATGTGAGCTTGTGCCATCACTTGGCGTACGTCGTCGTCTGTCGTCGTAAACTATTTAAAAAATCTTCTCCTCTGAAACTACTGGGCCAAATACCTTCAAACTTTAACTTAATGTTCCTTAAGGTATATAGTTTATAAATTGTATCCGAAGTTTTTATCCATCGACAAACATGGCCGCCATGGCTAAACATAGAACATAGGGGTCAAATGCAGTTTTTGGCTTATATCTCAAAAATTAAAACTTTTTGAGGAAATCTGACGGGGTAAAATTGTTCATTGGTCAAGATCTATCAGCCCTGAAATTTTCAGACGAATTGAACATTGTTGGGTTGCTGCCACTAAATTGGTAGTTTTAAGGAAATTTTGCAGTTTTTTGTTATTATCTTGAATATTATTATAGATAGGTATAAACTGTAAACAGCAAAAATGTTCAACAAAGTAAGATCTACAAAAAGTTTATATGACCAAAATTGTCAATTGACCCCTTAAGGAGTTATTGCCCTTTAAGGACAATTTTACACAAGTTGTTTTATGTTTTTTAACTTTAAAAGTCTTCTCAAATGAATCTAGTATAAATTTAGTATTTCATTTCCTTGTACGTCAAGAAACATAGACACTATGGCTAAAATGGAACATATGGGTAAAATGCATTTATTTGCTTTTGAAGAAAATATGACAGATACAATAATTTTTAAATGGCATTTTTAAGCCACTCATTAATATATATTGAAAAGCAAAAATAATCATTGATAAAAGATTTAAGCAAAAAAATAACAGGTGGGCGATTCAGGCTCTTGAGAGCCTCTTGTTTCTTTTCATGTTTATTTACATGATTACTTTTTCTATGAGCCCTATTTATTGTGGCTGTAAACACTAATACAGGTATGTTATTTGATTTTGCACAAATTGTCTGTTATAAACTGCTGGTTTTTTTTTATGTTTTCTGAGATATCCTCTAAATGATAAGTTCAAACCAGCTTATTAATATCTTATTGCAGCCCAAATATATGTATGGGGCGTCTGACCCTATCTTTTACAGAATTTCTGGCTAAACCCAAACAGCATCTGCAATAGCTTCTCATTGCATTTTGTATCCACTTCAAAGGTTTGTTGCCTATCATGTTCATCAGTCTGTATTTCCATAAACAATGTAGTATGTGTAAGTCTCTTGATAGGGACAAAATAAAATTTGCGCTTACCAGGGTTTTAGTTTCTAAATATTTAACATTTTTAGCTGACAAGTGTGAGCTTTTCCCATCACTAAATGGTGTCCATTGTTATCTGTAACTTATGTACAAAGATAATCGCCTCTGAAACTACTGGGCAAATTTGACCACAATCATTAATGGGGTACTTGGTTTAAAAAATGTGTCCAATTTACACACTTGCCGACAAACATGGCCGAAATGGCTAAAAATAGAACATAAGGATAAAATACGATTTTTAACCTGATTTTCAAAGGAAAAATCTGTTATTGATTTGGGGATGTACGGGGGGCGGGCGTGCGGCTGCCAAACAGTGTGAGTTTATTAACATGAAAACGCTTTGACAAATTTTTTTCAAATTTAGATATGTTGTTTCTGTGACTAAATGAAGGTCAAGTTCAATTTTCACATTTTTAGCTTTTCTCGTTGTTGAGTTATATCCCTTTCCAATAGTCAAAAGTGGTACTTATTATGTGATTGAGTTATTTCCCTTAGAAAAGAAATGGTTAATTATATATATAAAGTTTGATTACACTTACAGATAAGTTTTATAGATTTTTAAAAGACATTGTATTAATGATAAATGACATTTTGGAATTTTTTTTTCTTTTCTTTGGTAAATTGTTTGATGATTTTGTGTTAGGTTTGTTTGTTATTCTGTATAAACTAATTTTCTGAATGCTATATTATATATATATATATATATTTATGAAGTGAACTCCTTTAAAGGGCATACAATACAGTTTTGATCCCATGATGAATTTTTAAAAAAAATTTGCATACAAGCTATTTTTTCACCTAAACAATTCAAATATGTAAAAAAAAATAAACCGTCATGTGCTACTTTAAGAGATAAAAGGGGTCGAAATTTTAGACTTTTACTCAAAATTTCGGTTTTTTGGACATTTCTATCCTTTCGATAGACACACCTAACTTTTTTATTTCAACAGATAAACACAAGCTGAATTTTGTAGAAACATTATGAAAATCTTCTTTACATAATATGCTCTTAATATGTACAATAGTTCTTTGGAAATAATTAATTTTTAACAAAGTTTCAGGATTTTAGGAAAAAACTGCATTTTTTGCGGTATATTTATCAAATTTAAAAAAATTTCCATGTTGACTTTTTCATTAAAATTGGTACAAATAATCTTCATACGTAATCAAACCTAATGCCATTTTAAAAAAGAGGGGTCCATGTACTCCTTTTCAAGTTAAATCAGTTTATATAATAAAAGACAGTCGAAACATTGTATCTTTTCCAGGTATGTCACAGTTTGACGTCGCGAAAATAACATTTTACATAAGCAACGTCATTACCTCCCCTGTAACTGTATCATTTGCCCTTAAAAACTAAGCTAAATTGTCTTAATAAACATATACTAGTATTTAGATTTCTGATTTTGGACCCAGTTTTCAAGTTGGTCCAAAATCTGGGTCCAAAATTAAACTGTGTTTGATTTCAACATATATTGAATATATATAGGGCTCTTTAAAAAGCTGAAATTAAACCTTTTATTTTCATTATTAATAAGATAATACCACATTAAGGTCCAAATGGTCCTAAATGAAAATTTTGTTTAATTTCATCAAAAATTGAATTCTTTGGGTTCTTTGATATGCTGAATCTGACAATGTTTTATAGTGGTTAAATCATATCTAATTTTATTGATTATAATTTGACTTCTGCAGGAAATCGGTTTGCTGTCACTCTGATAGCCTCTTGTTTTCTATTATATTGAAAACTATTATAGATAAATAGAAACTTTTATAAATAAATGATCAGCAGAATAAGATCTATAAATATGTCAACATGTCTGAAATTGTCAGTAAACTCTTACTAGAGTTATTCCCCTATATTGATGATTTTCACTGATCAGTGGCCATTGTTGAAAATGCAGGTGAGCGACACAAGCTCTTCAGAGCCTCTAGTTTTCTGATCTTATAGCTTAACATTTATCCAAATTATGGAATTATTCTCATTATTAAATTCAAAATGACTCCTGAAGATCAATGGTTTTGGTTAAATAATTTACTAATTGTTTTTTGCTTTTAAATAATAATTGATACAAAATGTCATTTCATCGGACATAATGCATATGTATTAAATATCCTCAACAGTCACACTTAAGACAATAAGTGTAAAACAAATGTTTAGAAAAATCAAAAGGCTATAATAAACTGAACAGCTATAACCATCAACTAATACTTATAAAAAAAAAAAAAAAAATGTTTGCTTATTAGTATCACTGTATATAAATTATGAGTAATTATTCATTTGTTTAAAGTTAACATGCTTTTTATGATTAAAATCCTCAGTGAATTAGAATACTTACAATCTTAAAATAATGTTTGAAATTGATTTTCAACATTTTTATCAGATATGGGCCTTAAAAAATTTAAATACTACCAGCACAGACCAAAATATCAAAATTGATAAGCTCATGATTTTGACTTCTGTTTGTTTTAGGCTTATAAAAGCCTTTATTTTCTTATTGAATAACTGCATTTTTGCAAATTGTTTATTCCTTATAGAAATTAAGTTTCCTATAAACTCTTTTAAGACCAGGGGCATATCAATGTGGTCATGAATGTAAGCCATGTTGATTTCAGTGACCAACTGTTGACTGCTTCTGCTTTTTTCTTTTGTTATTTGTAATTTATGATATGAGCTGCATTGGATAGAAATCGGCTTTATGCAAGTGCATGTATATTTATAAGACTGATTGATTTTTGAACATTCAAATCCGAAATAGAAGATGAATTTTGTCTGTTTTGTAGGGTTCTTATAACAACTTGATTTTCAAACCGTTACAGACTTTCAGTAGAAATTTTTTTCAACCTGAAATAGGTTAACAGATGTATTGATATTCATTTGCGTAAGGTCGCTTTTTATCTGATGCACCTCATATAAGGTTTTAAATTTTTTTTTAGTTTTATTAATTTGGTATGGGGTAATGAATGTCTCAAGAAAGACCTGATAGTGTGTATTTAATTGATTATACTTTTTTATTGGTTTGATTATTATATAAACCCCACCTTTGCTTTTTAATGTCATTGTCATTTATTTGCTACTATTGATATTGTTAATATGTCATTCTCAATTAATGATAAATTTTGAATAAATGACATTTTGCTCTATACACACAAATGTTTGATTTGTTTTGAGTGGAAAATAAACAATCTAAATGTTACAGGTTTATTAGATATATTGTTTGTTCTATATAGTTTTTCTTTTTTCTATTTTTTAATGCTCCCTGAAAACTTACAATAAATGTCTGGTAACATCAACTTTATACTTTGTACACATACCCAGCTGTATTGGCCATCACATGACTTACACCATCAATCTTTAAAAATAACAGGATTTGCCAATTTTTTTATGATTACTTTTTAGGTCCTTAATTTGCTTAAAATGAATATACTAGCGTATATTTTACATCAAATGTTCTTTTGATTTCTTGTATTAATTTGAGATATAGATGAGGTTTTGTTGCATCAAAATTGCTTTGAAAATTGACTGTCTGAAAACCTTTTCTTTTCCCCTGTTTCTTTTGGGCTTTCTCTAATACAATCTATGTTATTTAGGTGAAGGGTGCCCTAATTTGAATTAAAATGTATGAGTGAGTCAAGTTTTTGAAAATATATATATATGTGGACACTCTAAATTGAATTTTCTTTTGATGGATGCCTATAATTTTAGATGCGGTGAAGGTTTAGTTGCATCAAAATTAATTTCAATGTTGACTATTTTCAATCATTTTGAAAAAAACATTTTCTGTTTTTTCCAAGGATTTGTTTTGTAGATAACTGCAAATGCCTCGTCTTTTTTTGAGTCATTCTATGTTTCAACCAAACTTGGAATGGATGATACTGAGACTACAAATGTATCCAGTTTATAGTTATAAATTTTGTTCGTCAGAACGCAAGACATAGGGATTACAATCCGGCTGCAGGGATGTTAACTATTTGTTTAAAAGCTTTATATTTCAGAGGGTAGAAAACCTGGATTCTTCATATCTTGTATACAGATGCTTTATGTTATGAAGTTTCTGTCGTCCATTGTCCTTGACCTCATACATGGTTAAGTGACTTTTTAAAAAAATGTATAGTTTTTTTGTCATGTGAATTTCTCACTTATCTTGAGTAATAGGATAACTATACCAGTATTCGTTATATGAGTTCCTTGCAAGGTCAACATGTCCATCACACAGGGTTCACATGACCTTGACCTCATTTCATGGATAATTGATCACTGTTAAAGGTAGGTGATTAATATATGTAGTGTGTGGAATGATTTTAAGGTATAAATGGCAGTCAGGTAGGTTAATCTGACCTTGACCTCATATTCATGGTTCATTGGTCAATGTTAAGTTTTTCTGTTTTTGCTTATCTTTCAAATGCTATAAATAAAATGTAAAGTATTTGGTGTATGGAATGGTTGAAAGTTGTATATGTCTGTCTGGTAGGGTTCATCTGACCTTTACCTCATTTTCATTGTTCATTGGTCAATAATTCATATTATTAGCTCACCTGGCCCATAGGGCCAAGTGAGCTTTTCTCATCACTTGGCGTCCGTCGTCCGTTAACTTTTACAAAAAATTTCTCCTCTGAAACTACTTGGCCAAATTTAACCAAATTTGGCCACAATCATCATTGGGGTATCTTATTTAAAAAATGTGTCCGGTGACCCGGCCAACCAACCAAGATGGCCGCCATGGCTAAAAATAGAACATAGGGGTAAAATGTAGATTTTGGCTTATATCTCTGAAACCAAAGCATTTAGAGCAAATCTGACATGGGGGTAAAATTGTTTATCAGGTCAAGATCTATCTGCCCTGAAATTATCAGATGAATCGGACAACCCGTTGTTGGGTTGCTGCCCTTGAATTGGTAATTTTAAGGAAATTTTGCCGTTTTTGGTTAGGGTTAGGGTTTATTATCTTGAATATTATTATAGATAGAGATAAACTGTAAACAGCAATAATGTTCAGCAAAGTAAGATCTACAAATAAGCAACTTGACCAAAATGGTCAGTTGACCCCTTAAGGAGTTATTGCCCTTTATAGTCAATTTTTAACGATTTTTTGTAAATTTTTGTAATCTTTTACAAACTCCTCTGAAACTACTAAGACAAATTTAACCAAACTTGTCCACAATCATCATTAGGGTATCTAGTTTAAAAAATGTGTCCGATGACCCTGCGCGCGAACCAAGATGTCCGACATGGTTAAAAAAAAGGACATAGGGTAAAATGCAGTTTTTGGCTCATATCTCTAAAACCAAAGCATTTAGAGCAAATCTGACGAGGATACAGTTGTTCATTAGGTCAAGATCTATCTGCCCTGAAATTTTCAGACCAATCAGGCAACACGTTGTTGGGTTGCTGCCCCTGAATTGGTAATTTTAAGAAAATTTCGCAGCTTTTGGTTATTATCTTGAATATTATTATAGATAGAGATAAACTGTAAACAGCAATAATGTACAGCAAAGTAAGATCTGCAAATAAGTCAACATAACCAAAATTGTCAATTGACCCCTTAAGGAGTTATTGCCCTTTAAAGTAAATTTTTTACAATTTTCATAAATTTTGTAAATTTTTGTAAATTTTTAAAAATATGTTCCACTGTAACATCTGTGTCCTTGGGTTAGGGTTAGGGTTAGGGTTTAATATGCACATAGACCAAGGTGAGCGACACAAGCCCTTTAGAGCCTCTAGTTAGTTTTCCTGGTTAAGTCTATCTTATATATGATAAGCAATAGGTCAAGTGTATTTGGTGCATGTAATGATTTTAAGGGGTTCATGATTGTCTGACATTCATCATCTGTCTGTGCATCATTTTAATGGTTCATTGGTCAATATTAAGTTTTCCTCTTCAAGCCTGTTTCTTAGATACTATAAGCAATAGGTCAACTTTATTTTGTGTTTGGAATGATTGTAAGGTGTACATGTTTATCTGACCTTCACCTCATTGGATCATTAATAATGTGAAGTGTATGTGATAAACTTGTAGATGTAGGAACACTTTTATCTTAAATACTTCTAACATGAGTTTAATCATGGTCAGTAGAGCAGCTAGACATTTCACTGTTATTTCTTCCAGTTTGTCAACAAACATGGCCACCATGGCTAAAAATAGAACATAAGGTTAAAAAATGATCAGCATTACCAGGTCTGCAGAAATGCATACATGACAGAAACCATGTGATGTCCCCTTAAGGAGTTATACCCTTAAACAACGATTTTTTTATAATTATTTTTCAACTTTTCAAAGGTCTTCTCTGAAGCTACTGAACCAATATCAACCAAACTTGAAATAAATGATCCGTATAGTATCTAGAATAAAGTCTGTTTATTACGGTCAGACAACAATCACTGCCTCCATGGCTTAAAATAGAACACAAGGTTAAAATAATTTAGTTGGCTTATATCATTGAACTAGAACAGATAGAGAAAAAATGTAAGCAGTAAAAATGATCAGCAATATAGGATCCACAAGAAGTATATGTGACCAAAACCATTGGATGACTTATGAAGGAGTTATTGTCCTTAATTGATAATTTTTAAGCAGTTAAGCTGCTTTATGCGAGCACCCTAGATTTGTGTTCTACCCAATAAATGCTGAAATATGTGCCATTGTTATTATCTGGCTGGCTATTATGTTATTTATAACTAATTGAACACTTTTTTCATACTTTTAATTCTGGAATACAAAAAATATGACCAGAAAAACCTTAAATGATCGTCGAACCACCCAAAAGTTTTGAAGTTGCACATAGGAAGTAGTGCTCAATAGAAATCCTTATGTAGTTTATTATCCCCTGTGCTTTTGGCCAAGATGTCAAAGAACAATTGCATGAATTATTTCATCGCCGAAAATCTCTAATTACAAGTCGTTTACAGTTGCCAAATGGCACAAAGCGCAGGAATATTGTATAACGGCTGTGACTAATATGACACGGAGTTAAAGTCTCAGTTGGCGGTAATTTTAACTTCATCGACAAAACGTAAATCAAGGACGTTTTAAATTTGGTGATTTCTGATAATAATCATTTTGTTCAACCGCTAGCTTTATACCGAAAATCGCCAACATGTTATGTGTAAATCCGAGTAAATCGTATCTGACTGACAAAAACAACATTGAAAAACAATGGATGCCATAAACCGGAAATGAAGACAATTATAATACCGGATCTAATTCCGGGGGCGGATAAGGGTAATTCCGGGTTTGCCGATCAAATACAATAAAAATATAATAATTCCAGGCATGAGACAAAATACATCTATCATGATGAAATATAAACTCTAGAATTGAAAACCAAAGATATATTGAAAAGAAAGAAAAAGCAGGAAATATTTTATACAGAAACTCAAAATTACTTTTAGTTCACAAATTTTCATGTCAAAAACCAATAAAATGTGACAGTATTTTCCTTATCATTAATAAATATTGATATTACATGTAGATGTTTTTATTGTTTTAACATATTACTACAATTCCATGAGGTAATTTCTTCTCAATTTTGAAGGGCTTATACAAATCTGGAAGTTTCTTACTTTATTTTCACAGAGGAACTAGCTAATATAATATATAGTGCAACTAGATATGATACACTTAAACAGTTTTGAATTTGAACTGTTCAATATAATGGTATAATTAGTAATAAATAATCAATTATTGAGACAACACACCCACCCACAGTGATACCCTCAGCCTCCCTCAGCCTTCCTAATACAAAAAAAAAGATTATTTGAATTCATAAATTAATATACAAGACAATTACATTTATTATTAAACATGTTAAACGACAGTGACACTGACAATGAAACAAGCTAACTTAACACCAAAAGCACATTAAATTATCTTACTGAGTTATGAACTATTTCAAGTAAAAGCAGGACCTGGAATTTAGGTTGTGGACCTTTCAGTTTGGAGTGTCAAAGGTCCTGGACTGTCCAGTACCAAATGTTAATTTTAACCCCTGCATTCACAGTAAAGCGATTTTGACGTGTATTGCAATTCCAAGTAGAATTTACTTTTGGACATTAAACGTTTCGAATGCGTATTAAACTTATTCAAATCAGTTAATAATGTGAATCGAATTCGAATTATGTGTGAACGCAGCATTGATATATCTAAGAAATGAAGAATATTAAAAAGATGGACAAAATATTTGTATTAAATTTGTTGCAATTTTTGTCTTGCCTTGACAGAGTCAAAAAGTGAGACATATATATATATATAGGCATGCTGTTTTGGCGGAATCAACAATGTATTAGTTTGTGATTTTGTGATAAGGTCTGGTTTCTGGTAGGTCAATGACATTTTGTAAGTAGTTGTGTTAGCATAGGCACATCTCATTACCATAGAGAATATTTGGCCCCACCCCCTTAGTCATGGTCTATTGACTTTGAAACTTTGCATAGTTTACATGTATATGTTTGTGATTAGGTCAGTTTAGGGGGAACCACTAGTGGTAGGTCAATGATATTTGGTGTGCAGTTGTATAAACTTTTTCATTTCTAATTTCCATTGAGATTATTTGGCCCCGCCCCCTCAATCATGCTCTTTTTACTTGGAAACTTATGTTACTTTGAAATTTCATTTATTAGTTTTCGATTAGGTTAGTATTAGGGAAACCAATAGTGGTAGGTCAATGATAATTGGCATGTAGGTGTAGAAGCATTAGTACGTCTCATTTCCATAGAGGATATTTGGTCCTCACCCCTCAGTCATATGCATGATCTATTGACTTTGAAACTTTTACTTAGTTTACATGAATGAGTTTGTGATTATTATGATTATGTCAGTTTAAAATTACCAGTAATCTTAAGTCAAAGCTATTTGGTATGCGAACGTATTGGTATTCAAAAGTTTCATTTCCATGGATATTATATAACCCCACCCCCTCATTATGGTTCATTGACTTAGAAATTGAATTTGTGTTAAGGTTTGTTTAAAGGGAACGACTTATGAAAAGTCAATGGTATTTGGTTTGCAGTTGAACAAGCATTGGCACCTTTCATTTCCATAGAGATTGTTTAGCCTTGTACCTTCAGTCATGGTTCATTGACTTTGAATATCACTTACATGTTAAAGTATTACTATTTTAAGTGTAACATTTGCATTATCAAAATAACAAATAGGCAAAACATTACGTTGTGTTAATAGCTTATTATAGATTAGACATGTGTAATTATTATAAAAATAAGGAGATGTGGTATGATTGCCAATGAGACAACTATCCACCATAATTCAAATGAAGTGGATGTAAGCAATTACAGGCAACCGAACAGCCTTCAAAAATATATGTTGCATCATTGCTAGGCCATTATAACAACATCAGCATTTCTTGTAATACTAGTATACAAGAAAATTACACCATTTCAGATAGTTTCAGGTATGATTTGATAATTGTGCATAGTGACACCAGCTGATCCAACTAAAAGCGCTAATATGGCATATTCAAACTCTAGTACATAGTGGAATTAAACCATACACCACTGTTGGACACCATAATTGAAATTATTATTCTGAAAAGAATATTCCTCCATGCAGCCTGCAACAATTAGCAAAACCTATACTGCATAGTAAGATATAAACGACCACGAAATGACAAATGTAAAACAATAAAACTAAAGCAGCCTGATTTATGTACAAAACAATTATGAAAAATAAATATGATATACAGCAACAATCAACAATCACCAAATTACTGGGTCCTCACTATGGACAGGTACATACAGAATGTGGCGGGTTAAACATGTTAGCTGGCACAAAACTCTCCCCTAACATGGGACAGTGTATGTGCATAATCTCAGACATTAAATCTTTAAAAAATAAATTGGAAATAACTTTTGAAAGTGGTAGGATTGGATAGCAGAAACATTACGGTACAAACATTATTTGATACTTGAGAAATAGCTGAGATATATAGATTCTACCACTGCATCGAGTGTGATACGATATTTATCCACTCGAGACAGTTAAATTTTCAAATTTAAAACGCGAGGCTCGCCGAGCGTTTTAAATATTTAAAATTTAACTGTCGAGAGTGGATAAATATCGTATTACACGAGATTTGGTGGTGGAATCTGTTTCTCTTATGATTTTCAAACAATATGCAGGCAAACTTATTCCGTCTTTTCGAATGATCTGTAAAAAGATGTGTTCTTTCTTTGTGACGTCATCAGGCATGGTCGCCTTTTTTCATGCCGTCACAATAGGAAATTCAGAGGAAAGCAAGTAAATTCGACGTCATAATCGGATTTTAACCAATGAAGAACTGAGATCAAATGAACCACACGTTGATTAAATTTTTTTTATACAATGGGTGCAGAAAGGGATAAATTGACGAAGAATTAGAGACAAATATTTTCATCCATTCTTCCACTATATTCATCTTAACTTCTGCCAAGTTTACCTTTGATTTTTTTAATTAACTGCCTATAGCGCCTTTGGTGCTTTGATTGACAAATTGACTTGTTTTCCCACCTATCTCAAGAACTATGTAGATAAAACTGAACAGCAAAAATGATGATCAATACAGGATATACACACAAAAAACAAGATGATTGAAACCATTAGATGAGTCCTTATTGGAGTTGCAGCCCACTTATTTTTTTAAGATTGTTTTCCAATAGAGTTTTGGTTTAGTTCATGATTGACATTCTGTAATGTGTAGGCTTAGGTCAAAGGTTACAGCAAAAGTATAAAACAAATTGTAATTAGTTGGTTGACGGTTATTGAAAATCTGTTTCACAGATTACAACGGATATGTTCCAATCGTCGTAACCAAAATATGACCTACCGAATTAGACTTAACACCGGGTTTATATTGCATGTGCAACACGACGGGTGCCAAATATGAAACGGGATTTACTCCCCCTTCCGGAGCACCCGAGATCACCCCGGTTCATTTTGCTCGGTCTAGTTTTCTGTGTTGTGTTTTGTTAACTATTTTATTTGTCTTTTTCTTTATACATTTTTGGGTGGAGTGATCTTGTCTGTTTCTAAATGGCTTTATTACATTGACCATGGGGACAGTATAGCTCAGACTCCTGTTTGTTGACGCCACCCCCGCCCTCCCAACCTCCTTTAACCTGGGATAGTGGTAAGCATATAGCTCACGGTACAACTTTTCTTCCGTTAAGGTAGATCAATTGTAATGGAAATGGCATGACAAATATATTATTAGTTATTGACTTATTGGTAAATTAATAAAAATTTGAAATAAC
Source organism: Mytilus californianus (assembly GCF_021869535.1). NCBI lineage: Eukaryota > Metazoa > Mollusca > Bivalvia > Mytilida > Mytilidae > Mytilus > Mytilus californianus. The sequence goes on along the minus strand of NW_026262679.1, from coordinate 130,617,540 downwards.
TCTATATGGTGCATAATTTGTTCAACCCCAGGGGATGTCACTTGTACCTGGTGACACCCCTTGGATCGGCTTCTAGTAGGGTGTTATATCTTCTTGCGAATTTTTATATTGTGAGTTAGCTCGTTAAAAATCCGACTCAGCTTGTCGATATAGCACAAACCAGCCTATGGTCACATCTAATAAACGTGTTAAAGTTTAGTATGAGTGAAATATTTGCCACTAGACATTAAGAAGATCTTAATAATATGTTATAACTGAGTATGTGAGTGTCCTGTGTTAGTTTAATACATGCTGTGGAAGATTAATGCTATTTAGTTGCACCATATTACGTGCACATAATCAATTACATAGGAGATACTATTCTGTGTTTTCTTGCTTGTAATATAAAGAATTATAAGTTGTGGCATTATTGCCAATGCGACAACTATTTAACAGAGACCAAATGACGTAGAAATCAGCAACTATATGTCAACATAAACCTTTCAACGATGAGCAAACCCCATACCGTATAGTTAACTATAAACAAACGACAACCACTGAATTACAAGCACTTGACTAATCAGACCTTTATGAGAAATATATGATAATACTTTTGGAACGCCAAACCAGTAAAATTCATTCCTAGACAATATACATTACAGGTGATGTAGTGTGTTTGCCTATAAAACTAAACTATTAACAAAAAACAACATGACGGACAGCAACCAACGATAACCACTGAATTACAGGCTCCTGTTTTGGAACACCGGTACCTAACCAATAAGGTTCATTCTCAAACATGATACAATAAAGGTGATGTAGAGTGATTGCCAATACAACTACAAACAAAAGGGCAAAAATGTTAACAGTTACAGGTCATCATGCAACATTTACCGACATTGTCGTAACTACAATACCCTCCCTTTTCACGAATGTGACTTACCGAATTAGACTATTTACCGGATTTGTAATAACATAAGCAACACGACGGGTGCCACATGTGGAGCAGGATCTGCTTACCCTTCCGGAGCACCTGAGATCACCCCCAGTTTTTGGTGGGGTTCGTGTTGCTTAGTCTTTGGTTTTCTATGTTGTGTCTTCTGTACTATTATTTGTCTGTTTGTCTTTTTATTTTTGGCCATGGCGTTGTCAGTTTGTTTTCGATCTATGAGTTTGACTGTCCCTCTGGTGTCTTTCGTCCCTCTTTTACACTAAGCAAAAACAAAAAAACTATGGCATAATGCAGCCAACGACAACTACTGGATTACAGGCTCTTGACATTGGACATGCACATAAAGAATGTCGCAGCGTTAACATGTTTATTAGACTCAATCGTTCTCCAAATCCTAGAAACTGGTGTACCAGAACATCACATTGTTAACATGTTTGTTAGACTCAACCATTTCCCTAACCTTATGCACTGTTGAACCAGAATATCACAGTGTAAACATATTTGTTAAACTCAACCGTTCCCCTAACCGTTAAGCACTGGTGTACCAGAATATTACAGTGTAAACATGTTTGTTAGACTCAACCGTTCCCCTAACTTCAGAAACTGGTGTACCAGAACATTACAGTGTTAACATGTTTGTTAGACTAAACCGTTCCCCTAACTTCAGACACTGATGTACCAGAACATTACAGTGTTAACATGTTTGTTAGACTCAACCGTTATCCTTACTTCAGACACTGGTGTTCCAGAACATCAGTGTTAACATATTTATTAGACTCAACCGTTCCTCTAACCGTAGACACTGGTGTACCAGAACATCACAAGAACAAAACAAAGCAGAAATTAATTAAAAATGACTTATCCGATTGGTTCAGAACAACACAATAACTAAGACATGAGAAAAAGACGAAAGGCACACAGCATCGATGTTAGAGAATTGAAAGCTACTGTTTATTCCATATTGTTAGGGATGCATAAAGACATTTTTTTTGTATGTTGGTACTTTGATATCTGTCACCTGAGTAGGGGTTATTTTTGTGGAGACTAAGGAGCCGGTAAAAAAAAATCGGTAAAAATCCGCCTAAGTTCTTATGAATGAAGAAGAAAAATTAATAGCACTTACAGTTAAATTATTGATATTTTTGCTTTGAATAAATCAAAAAGAACTCTCTAAATATAGTTTGCTAATTAAAACTATAGAGCATACTTTGAATGGTTAACCGATACGATATATCTGTGTTACAACGACCACCGACATGTTTTCGCAGTCTTAGATCTTAATATATACCAAACAAGTCTTATCTGTAATTTTACAAATGCCTGATTGTAACTATTTCACTGAGCACGGATCCGCATGACGGGTGATGCTTGCATAGCAGGATACGTCCACTCTATCGACGAACCTGGTCTTGCTCCTCTTAGAGTTCATGCAGCTCTACAAGATTTTGTTTGGTAACTGGTTTGTTTTCTAAACCAATTTATGAGATTCAGTCATCAGTAAACAAATGTTGCCTAAATCTAGGGGAAATAATTAACAGATGAATTTCTGCAGAAATAGAGACCAAACATGACAAGACGTACCTTGTGAAATACTATTCGAATGTTGCTATTCTTGTCCACTGTGTCATTGTGGCTTCATCGAAATGTATGGATGATATGTAAAAAATAAGTCTCCTCTGGAACCAGTAAACAGATACACTAGATAGAGTTAAGATAATGTAAAATAACATAAGCTCCCTATGCGGTATGGGTTTTGCTCTGGCATTATTGAAGATCGGTCAAGTGATCTGGTAAAATGTTGTCTTATTGGCAATCATACCGCATCATAATTTAAAAAAAAAATAAAGTGTTTATAAACGTGTACTGATTTGTAAACGTTTGTCGCGTCAGTCATGTTTGACGAGTAGGAATACAGGATCCAAGACCAGAACTAAAGTTCAATAAATTCAATAAATAAAGGCAACAAATAAAAGTAACACATGCAAAAAAAAGTAAAATCACAAAAATACTGAACTCCGAGGAAAATTCAAAACGGAAAGTCCCTAATCAACTGATGCCAAATAAATCATAACAGTAGCAATACTATCTTTATTATATAATTATCAAAATAAAAAAACACGCAAATTACAAATGATAAGTAATATAAAATATGAATACACAATCTAAGTTATAAAAATATTCGTCTTTTTGTGAAAAAAAAATCTGATCTAACTGAATAAAGAATTAAAAGCAAACTAAATATTATTGTTATACACATATACACATTCATGGATCTACAATCTAACGATACCTGTATCTTGGCATTGCACAAGGTCATTTTTTTCGCTGACTGTTTATGACGTCTTTACACTAAATCCATTGGATGTTGGATGTGTACTGATTGATAATTTAGTCTTAGATGCATGATTTTTTTATTAGTTGTTAGTGGCTTTGAACTAGTTGTCAGTAACTGCGAGTACTCTCAGATCTGTACTTAGTGTCTTTTTGTTGTTAGGATATACAAGTACCCGGCCACGTCCACTCTCTGTTTTTATTGGATGTATTTCTATTTGTATCCATCTGATGAGTTAAGCCTTTTTCAACTGATTTTTATAGTTCGTTCTTATGTTGTACTGTTACACCACTGTCCCAGGTTAGGGGAGGCTTGGGATCCCGCTAGCATGTTTAACCCCGCCACATTCTGTATGTATGTGCCTGTCCAAAGTCAGGAGCCAGTAATTCAGTGGTTGTCGTTTGTTGATGTGTTACATATTTGTTTTTCGTTCATTTTTTTGTACATAAATTAGGCCGTTATTTTTTTTTTCTTGTTTGAATTGTTTTACATTTGTCATTTCGGGGCCTTTTATAGCTGACTATGCGGTATGGGCTTTCCTCATGGTTGAAGGCCGTACGGTGACCTATAGTTGTTAATTTTTGTGTCATTTGGTCTCTTGTGGAGAGTTGTCTCATTGGTAATCATACCACGTCTTCTTTTTTATATTCATAATGAAAAAAAAACAAGATTGATTGATTCTTTGTACGAATATTGTTTACAATTGTTTGAAATTCTAATTCTGAAATTAAACGGCGAATAAAAACCAGTAAGGACAAACCAAAAAGCTTTTTATACTGGAAGATAACTAGACCTAATAATGTATTTTACTGGCTTATTACACCACTTTCGATGACAATATAATGGCTAAGAAAACGGTAGATAGTTAATCATCTAATTCTTTTCGTTGGCATGCCGGGGAAAATTAAAAAAATTCAGAATCGAACAGTGAACCAGGCGACCCCCAAAAAACTTACTTGGACTAGTCGTTAAAGAGTCAAACTCAGTTCAACTTCTTTGAGTGGAGATTAATCTTTTCAAGGTAGAACACTTGTACTTATTTTCTAAAATAAACCAACGCTGGTAAGCTAGAGAAAAATCTACAACAAATCGGTCACGGAACTATTAACCATTGAATGTTATGTAGGCATCATAAGTACAATGTTCTTTTGAATAAAATTTCCGGTTGAACCCGGTTTTGTAGAATTACACATACCCCTATTGTATGACAATCCTTTAAAAACCAAGTATGTATTTTAAAAAGCCAATTTCTCAAAAGGGGCGTGATTTTTTATTATTCCAGGCGGATTCTGTTTTAATCCTCAACCAGTTAAAACGTAGCAACATGTTTATCTACCCAGCACTGCCAAACTGGCCTTTATTGACATATATATCTTTATTCTCATCACTATAAACGTATTAAGCAAAGAGAAGACATGTATAACATTACAAATATAAACATGTAATTATTTATAATTCGTATTAACATACATAGATAAATGAAATCTGTGCTGTTTGTTGAAGACATAATTTCAACAATGAGTATTATAGTTGACCTTCTTTTTAAGCTTTGTTTTACATAGATTTTTCTCTCTTTACTAAAATGTGACCATTAAAGAATGTAATGAATTTCATCTCCAATGTCTGAATTACATAATTTACACTTTCTGTTTTCACGTTCTATAATGGACCATATTACAATTTCAACAGGAAGTGTATGGTTATATGTTCTGAATTTACAAAACGTAAAAAATCTTTTTTGTTTAAAGTTTTCAAAAAATATTCTCCAAATCAGAAGGTTGATGATGAGGGTTAAGAAAAAAAAACTTTGAAATAATGCAGTTGGGTTGCAAAAAATGTAAAATACAGATGCAATTTTGGTGTATACGTGTCTATTTTTTGTAAAGAGTGAACATCAAAAAGTGAGTTAATTTTAAACAAGTGTAACAGGGCAATTAATTCGGGGGATAAGTATACTAGGTTCGACCAGGGATAGATTTAATATTGTTATCAGGTAATATGTTTTTGGTACAATACAAACGGAGCAAAACGTATACATGACATATGAAAATTTTGACAGTTTTTCCATAATAAGCTTAGACAAGTAGGATATCATTCTTAGTTTTACATCTTTATAAAATGGATAACGTCCGATTTCCCAACAGTAGTTGCAAAACGGGTTATTTACATCAAAAAAGAAATCAAAGAAAGAAAATAATAATTATTCCCAACACACAATATGTGTTCATTAAAACATATCGAAAGTCCTACTTTTCATAATTTTCTAGTACCTAAATGCACACTATCAATTGAAAATGTATCAAACGGAAAAGCAAAATTCTCATTCACCAACAAAAATTACAAAAAGTATCTACAAAAATCACATGTTATGTACAAGTCAAAATAAAGTATTTTAATATACGACAACCTGCACAATAAACAATATAATGAAATAGTTTTGCCTTGACAGTAGCAAAATACTATGAAAACATATAAAATATAAATCTGCTCAAATAAATTCATGACCATCAAATACAATGCATCAATCTAGAAAATCCTGAAACTATTGAAATGATATTGGTATATAGCCTTGGATCCTGGATCACCGCTTGGTGCGAAGTAGAGACTGGACCAATCAGCATAGAAAGCAATGGTAGAAAAAAACTCAGCAATTTTCCGAATTCTTTTGACATTTATCTTAATGTATAATATCATACCGCATCATATTTGTGGTATAAATAGCAAAATAACTAACAATTATATAAATTATCAAAAATATGTTAAAACAATGTAATAATAAGATGAAATATGGAAATTGCTACTTAATATTCAAAAACAGAACACGTTACAAATTTATAGCACTGAATTGTAAAACTATATACAATAGATAAAAAAAGCCCTACTATTTGATAAGACATATGAAAAATTATCTAATTGATAATAAAATGCTAATGAATACTAGATGTTATATATAATTAGGATGATAACTTTTTAATATACAGCATTGTTTAACAGATAGTAAATAGGTGTAAAAATTCATTTAAAAAATAGTAATTACTGGTAATAACTGGGCAGTTTCAGGAATTACTTGGATTAACTAAGTGCATCAGGAATTAAATGTAATTCCAAAATTTTAGTAATTACGAGTATTTCCTAATTTCAGCTATTTACTGTAACATATACAGTGAATTTTACAGGACACACTATATGTTTATACAAAATGTATCACAATTCAATTAATTATATAGGATACAATGAAATCACAAACTTCTTTACATTTCAAACATGTGTCGAAGTTAGGGACTAAAAAACATAACTAAGCGACCACTTAGCAATATTTAACCTATGATTTCATTTTACTAGTAGTCAATGCGATACTCTTTAAGAAGGTGTTTATACATGTATAACATAATGATCTATACATTCCACAAGGGTACACTTTGTGTATATCTTATCAAAAGAATTGATCTTCGACAGTGCCAACAATGATAGAAGCTAACCGGACACTTTCTTCTGCTTGTTCTTTGGAATACATTTCGGATGGTGCTAGAGGATATGACGTTATTCTTGGGTATCGCATCCTTGAATAGTTCACTACTAAATTTTCCAGCTTTTGTGAAGCATCCTTGAGTGTTGGATTTCTAAATGTTATATATTTCATCAAGAAATGGTCGTTTCCCACTTGAGAGGAATCCTCGACTACTTGTACTGCCTTGAGAGCCTTTTCTGCGGCCTTTAAGAAAAATAATAGAAAAACATACATAAAAATATTTAGACACTATCGTTTATATGCACATTTTTTTGTAATTGATCTTGCTTACTGGTAGACCAAACCTTCTTTAATAGTCGAAATAGCATTAATTACGTATTTTTGTATTTTTTCGATATCGCAACTGTTACCAAAATATCTGAAAAATGAATTTAGAAATTCCCTGTTCATATGTAATCGATGTCTTATTGAACATAATCGTATTGGAAAAAATACAAACGTTTTAATTTACAATTTTAATCGCTGGGTTCGTAGTGCGTTAACTAAATGAATTTCAACTTAGAAATCGTACCTAATTATTGTTTTGTTTACTTTTTAGTGCTTCCAAATATAATAATATATTTATTATATGTCTTTGGTGTTTCGTATTTTGGTGCACTATATTGCTTTATTAACAAATAATCTAAAACTTTTAGTAAAAAGAAGGGAGAAACAAAATTAAGTGTTTTTATTAGTCATGATATGCAATAGTGCCCGTGTTTTTTTTTTTATTTCCAATAAGAGTAAGAAATTATTTGTGAACAAAAAAATTAAATCACAAAATTAAAAATACTGAACTCTGAGGAAAATTCAAAACGGAAAGTCCCTAATCAAATGTCAAAATCAAAAGCTCAAACATATCAAACGAATGGACAACAACTGTCATATTCCTGACTTGATACTATGCAGTTTGTGTTTGTAGAATAAAATGGACATTTTAAATGCTTATTTTCATATTCAGATAACGTACCAATATCTAAGCGCACGATATACCGGTGTCTGAAATAAGCTTCATCAGACATGCCCTACCTCAAAGAATGTGAAGCGAAATATAGTACATACAATGTTAGGGAGTTTGGTTTGAGAAGAAAATGGGATTTAACAGATGAGTAAAATTGTTCTAATAACATCGTTCCCCAAGCATGACAAGGAATCTAAAATCTGGGTTAAGAAACAATAATATTGATTTAATTTTGATTTTTTGGTTTTAACGTCACCTTTAAGCACCGCTTTTGGGCTATTTCGTGGTGGCCAGTTTTTATTGCTGGAGGAAGCCGGAGTGTCCGGGAAAAACCACCGACCTTCAATAGGAAAACTGACAATCCTAGTCAATTAAGATTGGAGTCGAGTGCACCCACACGAGCGGGGTTCGAACTCACAACCTCATGTTGACTGGCCAGTGATTACAGTAGTAATTTTCTTAGACCACTCGGCCACCGAGGACCCTGATACAATAATATATCATCTTAACTAAAAAAATTACAATCAAAATAAAAAAAGGCCACCAGCAGCAATATTCACCCGGTGGTAGTTCAAAACGTACACGAAACTATGTATGAGTTCAGTGCACACACGTTTTATGGAATACGCAATAGTTAGTGCTTTTAGTGATACAAAATAAACAAATTACAGAACAATGAATAAAAAAACCAATAGAGAACATTGTGTGACGACAAGAACGATCTTTAGCTTTACTGTATATGAATGTTTTGAAACCGATCTTTCAAAATTAAATCTAACATTGAAATTTTCTTACTTGGTGACTCTGTACACACACCCAGTTATATGTCCTATCGGTTGCTGTGGTTAAAGATAGTCGTGCAGCAGACATATCGAATTTGGCTTGTTTAATCCAGATGCGACCCATATGTGGTTGTGGATTTTGGAATGATGAACCATGATGTTGGCAATCTCTTGGACGTTTTGTTCCGACTCGGTTAGCAAATCCGTGAATATCAAATGCATAATCTTTTGAAGTTCCATCCACATCGTCTCCATAGCACGTAGCTTTACGTAAATATTCTTCCCACTGACCATTTTCATAGTTTCTTCTTACATCAATTTTGCTTACATCTATTTCACCTGATTGCAGTTTTGTGGCGAAATTGGTTAAATGTTTAAAAACTTCTCCACAGAAAGATGAATTTTCGTTCTTATCGGGATGCCATCTTAGAACCAGGCGGCGAACAACATTTTTAAACTCATCGGGTCCTAGGCGCCATGCATGAACTAAAAATATTTCTATTGTTTGAAAAATTTGTTCATTTTGGTCAATCGTCTGCTCCACCTGGCTCCGGGTGTATAGTTGAATATCTGCTGATGCACTTAGTTCTGGCCTGATGACATTATAAAGTCTATGTGACCTTATCTTTAATTCAACGTCCTCACCGGTATTTATCACGTACAACGGAAATGTTTCTAAATCATCTCTCAGCTGTTCTACTATCTTTACATAAATGTAAACTGACACCACATCATCGATGTCATCTCCAGTATTGTCAAAAACTTCATATACAGCATAGTCTCCTGCTTCGAATGAAGAAAATTCTGAGGATAAGAAACCTAAAAATTCCTCTTGAACAGGTGTTCCAGGTAAAGGAAACCAGGAAATACCTTCAAACTTATAGTCAGCATCTACAAATTCAAGCTTGTTCAACTCTTCTTCAAGTTCAGTCCTGGATAATTCTAAGAAGGGCATGATTGCCTGGATGTCGCTAATATATATCTTTTTAAAAGCTATCTCTTTAATACCGTCTGAAATCCAAATAATGTTTCTCGATAACCATGAATCTGTGAGATTTTTTCGAAACTCTACATACATAACATTTTCATCTTGGGCATAGAAAACTGTTTTGTTTCTTATGCTTGCTTTACACTCCTCGTTCTTGTATACGAGAACTGTTTTTAAAGTTACCAAGGCACGCACTCGAAGTTTTTTAAGTTGATCAGTTACTTGTTTAAATTCACTCTCACTAATTTTCATATTTTTCTTGACCTGAAATGTTTTCATTAAACGAAGGATTGCATAGCTGAATAAATCACCAGATAAAAACAGTTCTAATTTTGCAGCTACATCGCTTGGAACAATTGATTCCGTGGAAACAACCTTCTCTTTTACAGATTGTGTGATAGTATAAGGTCTGCTGTTTGCAGGTAGGCGCAGAAGACGAGCAACAGGATTAAGACCGTCTAATATGAGAGGTGCCAAGTCACACATAAAATCAATTTGTTTTACATTTCCGATCCGTGACCTAAACACATTACGATCATTTATTGTAAGAATACTCGCAAGTTTGAGAACGTTCTTTTCATTGAGTAAATACAAATGCATTTTGCTATCTTTGTCTGCATCCTTTTGTGTATAATTCTCTAGACAGTACAATAGCCCTACAAATGCACATTCGAAAGATTTCAATTCTTGTACTGTGAGAGGTTTCTCTTGCGCTTTGTTCTTCATTGTAGCTAATATATTACTGTACTGATGAATCGAAACATTTTCTGTGGCACCAAGTATCTTAAACAGATCGAAGTATTCTCCGTAGCAATCAGAACACTTAAGCAAGTAAGGTGGAATTTGATAATTTCTTTGTAAGTGAATTACAACACTACTTGCCTGCAAAAACTGCCCATGTTCAACAAAGTAAATAATTGCTGTTTGACCTAACATTACCTTTGCCTCCATCATAGAATGTTCTGGAAGTTTGGAAAGATATTTATAAAAAGTTTCCATTAGGTCCTTTATAAATGACTTGTTTTCTTTCTGAATACCAGATCGTTGGAACGATTCACACACCTTATGGATATGTGAAACGACACATTTTAAATCAGGCTGTTCCTTAACATTAAGGTGTTTAAGTATCAATTCATTAGTTGGTAAGGCATACTCAGGTAGTAGAACTTCCATTGTCCAGCACAAGTCAATATACCCTGGTGGTATGCTATCTTTAAAGGATATCAGTCGTTCATCACTTACAGGGCTGTAAATAGATCTGTACTGATCAGAAATCGTACAAGGTGTGATAAAATTTATCTGACTAATTATTGATAGTACATATGTGTCCTTTTCAAGATTGGAGAAAGAAAACAAATGTTCAATTAGTAATTTCGATTGTCTTTCTGAACAAGGAGATTTTCCATTTTGCTGAATTGTCTTGGCAAAATTAATTACCATCTGCAAGGAAACCGTACTTTTCATCCCTGCATATTCCATGAATTCTTTCCAGTCATTTTCTGAAAAAGGTGTAGGTGGAAGTTCAGAATCGTTGCAAAGCTCACGGAATATACTGTTATGAGGACTGTAAAACACACCTGCCTTTTTATAACGTGAAGTGCTCTCAGTTGGAACAAACTCCAAATTGAGTAAATCTTCTTTAATTTCTTCAAATCTCAACAATTCATCTCGGATGAAGGTAAGATGGGGCATGTGAGCCTTTGGGTTCAAATGGCAAAAATTCGGTAGTATGAACTGTTTGTAAAGGCCCAGTAAAGGATGCTTAAACTTCAAACATTTGTTCCTCTTCTTCTTCGTTTCGTAACAAAGGATACATCCAATTTTCCCATACAATTTTTCGTGTGATGAATTGTGTTTTATTAGTATTGTTTTCTTTGCTATACACAAATCATCTAATCCGTCAAACACTGTCATACAATCGGAACTCTTAACAACAAGAACTTTATGGGCATCATCCAGCTTAACGATATTTTCAACAACTGTTGTAAACAGAAATAATGTTTTCAACTTTGAAAGGGTTAGAAAATCAAGTGAATCCATGGAGTTGTTAAAAAAAGTCAGGAGCTGGTCACATTCATCTGTGGTAAGGTTATTCCACTGAACACTTTTCCTATGAAAATGTAAACATTCGACGAATTTTGTAGGTTTAAAAACCGTGGCCACTGTATCTGATAAGTGTTTGGTACCACATATTGTGGTATTTGGCGATGGGATTTTGAGTTTGATCATTATCTTACTCAAATTGTCTTTTGATACTTCGACTCTCTCTTCGTGAAACAAACAATATGCCATTTGAAACGATACTAGCTTATTTTCATCGTTGAACCATAAGCAAGGCAATAAGCACCAGTTTCTTAGAACATTGACAATATTTTCTTGTGTGTTGAGAAATTCCCAGAGCATGCTTAACCATTGTTCATCTAATTTATCTTCCGATGAGATCCAGTCAATTGGTTCTGAATTCTCATATATTGATTTCTCAAGTGTATATGGTAGCAATTCTGAAAATGTTGTTATCTCCAATATCTTGAAACTTTCTTTGAACGCCATCAAACTTGGCCATACACATTGATGAACAAATTTGTCAGCCGATCGCGGAAAAAGTTCACAATACTTTGACAAGATCAAATTATTTTCTGTGCAAAAAGCGGTTAAACTATTGTCATTTCGGACAAGCAGCGGTACGCCTACTAATTCGTCAATACTTTTAATATTTCCCATCAAACAAAACTCTAAAACAGACATTAGTCTGCTGATATCTCTAAACGGTGTATCATCAAGTAATTCACCAGAGGAAATGGAAATAACACACTTATCTGAAGCCCCGCTGTTCCAGGATTTTAAGAAATCAATAACGACAATAGGAGTTACGGATTTTGAGCATATGCAATTTTGGCGTTGGTTTTCATCAGGGTTGTGTTTTCCTTTTTCAGAGAATGTTTTTTTCATGTTTGTTTTTTTATTTTCTTTATAGGGCTCTCTGATATGTACTCTACGTGTACATGCTTGACTAATGCTTCTAGAAATTCCTGTGGGAACACATATTATATTCATTCCTAAATCAATTAGCACCTCTCTTAATTTTTGTTCCCCATAAAATGTACATCTTTTTGTTGATTTGGTTGTTCCTTCACTTGCTTTGATGACATCAAAGATCGTTGTTCCAAAATCAAGATCATCAAAGAATGCTGGACACCTTCCTAGAGTACTTTGTAGAGGCACCCATTTCATGATTTTGAAATTCTTATTTTGTTCCAATTGCTGAGATAATTGATGAATAGAGCATTCATGTTTTTTAAATGACGGGCTTACTGGAAAAATATTCAGTTGTTGTCTGATAATACTTTTGTAAGTTGAAAATGTTAGATCTTTCCAAATATCTTCTTTTGCAAAAACAAAAACAGGAAAGCAGTCGAAAAACTTTTTGACTGCATGCCGATATGTACGATTTTCAATTTCTTGTTGATAGTATTTTAGAAGACTTGCATATGCATATGCTATTGTTTGATCAACAATGCAACGATTCCACATACATCGTATATCATCTTTGAAAAGGCCACCAAATATCTGAGTTCTATTTGAACTTAAAGCAAAGTGACCATTGATATGAACTGGTAAGCCAGTTGAAATGGGCAGCGGCAAAAAGCAAAATGCTCTACCATTTTCCATCTCAAAATACTTTTTGTCTTTTGTTTCGCTGTTATATGATTCTATGCAAGTTGCTGCTCCGCCTTTGGGTGAAAGCATTATTTCTTTTTCATTAAATGCTTTAACAACTTCTGCTGGTACATCTTTTAGATCCGGAAATCCAAATGCCTCTACAATCAACCACCTTTCAACATATTCTGTGTTATCGTGTAGCTTTACATTATATCTGACTTTCATGTGTTCAAACTTTCTTAAATTCAATTTTTCCTCTTGCAATGATTTAAATTGAAAATTGGAATTGTGTACAAAATTGTCTTTTTGTTGACTATCTTCAGAATTCATTTGTAAAAAAGCATACTCAGTGTCAGATAACTTTGTACCATCCTTTTTAATGTAAGACAAACTTATTTTACGCACATTGGTTAAAAATAATAGACTTTTTTTCATATTGGATTTCATTGTCAAAAACATTTTTTTAACCGAATTTTCATCTACAATAGTATCACTTATTTCAGATTTTTCCGCCATATCCTGAGTTCTCAGTGGAAATCGGAACCACGTGCCTGTATCTGAAACCAGTTCCTTTTGCAAATAGGTGTTGTAAACATCTTCATAACTTTGTTGTAAAATGTTGACATCATCCAAACGCAATCCAGTGGAATTCTGATCGACCATTAAAACATTAGTACAGTGTGGGTCGAAAACACAGAATGTACTACCTTCTGGAGTACTAGGTCCTCGTGTGAGAAAGGAAGGAACATCTGTTAAATGGTACACGGCGTTGAAACCAATACCAAACTGTCCTGTTTTTGTGGGGTCATCTGACTTACTCCCATGACCTAGTTCTTGAATTTTATCTAGGTCTGTTTCTGAAAAGCAAGAATTATTATATACTGTCAATGCTGGACCTTGGAATTTCTTCCATGAATCATTGAAAACATGTTGTGTTCCATGATGTCGCATATCAAGGACAAAATGAACCTCTGTAGCTCCAGCGTCGTCTGCATTTTGCAATAGTTCATTCAAAATAGAGTGATCCCTTGGATAGGCAGATATTATTCCCCGGAGCCGCGTCACAAGTTTTTCTTTCTGTCCAAATGGTAGAACATTAGAATAGCGAGATAGATGAAGTGTACGTTTCGGCTTTATACCTAAAGTTTCTACAATTCCAAATTCATGTTGAACGAAGGGATGGATGCAATTCAATTGGTTTTCACCGAAAAGTACTCCTTTATATTCGTCGTCAAAACAAATATTTTCTATTGATCTAAGAATGCATTGCGTATCCGGTATAAATAATTTGTCTTTTTCTGTCCTCTTTAGATCCCGTTTTTCGCGTTTCAATAAAGAACAAATGTTTTTCAAGATGTTGACAATGCTTTTAACATCTGTAGACGACATTTTGATTTCCTTGAGCTGATAACTCCTCTTCTGTAAAACATTCAGAAAAGTATCTAAATCGAAATATCTTGGAATATCCATGTGATTCCACAATGCAGTATATTCCTGGAATATTGGATCGATCTCATACAGATACGGATCACAATCACTCTCTAAGTTTATTGATACCTGCGACGGAGAGACCATTTTTTCTTTAATGAAAACAATATTTTTATTTTGTAAATGTTTTAACTCTCTTTTAACCAGGTTGTCCGGATAATTTTCTAGATACTTATTTATATAGCCATATATTCTCGAACCCATTTCTTTAATTTCAGAATTAATGCCAATATTTAGGGATCCAATTATCTTTAGTTGTTCTATTACGTCCTTTATTTCTACCACTCTGATTCCAATTAACTGTAAAACCTTGGTATGATCGTTGTGTCCTGAGATAAAGCCAATGGCACTGATCAAAAATCTATCTTCAGAAAGAAACAAATCTTTTGGTGGAAGAAATATCTTATCTCTCTCAACTATGTCGTTTTTCCATGGAATAATGGATGGCCAATCCTCAGGCTTTGACATGACTGGTAAAAACGGTATTTTTTTCAGACTGCTGGTCACATCCTGATGATTTTCAATAGCATTATTCAAATATTTCATAATTGATGAAGATCTTTGAAGTGCCTCATTGAGATCTAGATTCTTTGCTGTTTGCAATGAACATGCCCTTTCCAAAAGAACTTTGGATGTCACAGCATCGACCATCATTCCCATTTCTCCTAATGTACTGGTGTATGCCTCAAAATCTTCTCTAAGGAAGCATTGGTCATTAGTGTCAAACATGTTAGAAACTGATCCTGTAAGGGATACTAAATCGGATGGTTTTCGTAGGGTATCACTCTGTTTCACTGGTATGCACTCAATTGTCTTGATGAGCTCATGCAGTGTTTGGTTTTCCAATGCAAACTTTAATAGTATGTCGCGTTGGGTAGATCTACTTGGCGATTTCCAGTAATTATCTGTCATATGAGGAAAAAAATATGTCTCATAAAATTTGTCTTTCGATATTAGTTTTTCTTGTATTTTTGTGTTTGCCATGTCAAACATTTTGCAAACTTCCACAGGCATGTCAATGACAGTTTCTGAACCATGATAAAAGTTAATGAGACTTTCGAAAGCAATTTGGCCGATGGTTTGAACGTTTCGAAATGTGGGTTCCAAGAATAACATGTGACTAAATGAGCAGGAAATAACTGCATCTTTACTTTTCCGATAGAAAACAACTGGGTCTCTTTCCAACACATTTTTATAAAATGATTTTACCAAGTTGCTGATGGCTCGATCATTTTCGGTGGAAAGTGGCCATGCTTCCCAGTAACCATCTAACACGTTGCTGATTGAAGATGTTGAAGTGATAAAACTTGCAAGATTAATGTATGCATTTTGAACTACATCTGTTAGTAAAGCATCGTTCCATTGCGAATTCACATTTGAAATATCATCCTCATTATATGTGACAATACATCTTCTGTCCCGAGCAGTCATGAAACACCCATTGATATGTAATGGTAGCGATGTTTGTTGAGGCAATGGCAAAAAACAAAACAGGTGACTCACTGAATAGAAACCTTCAGGGACTTCAGAAAGTTGTAATATTTTCCCGTTACTATCAACAGGGATGGCAACACTGCCAATTGTGACAGCACCTGTGTTTCTTAATTTCTTTTCAAGATCAAATGAACTTTTTCCAGTATCCCATGAAACAATCCAAGATTGCTTTCCAGAAAATGGTTTTAAATTTGTTGGCAATCGTTGTATTTTGTCTGTAAGATTAAACTTTATATCAATTGTTTGAATGCGTGAAATTTGTTTAGAGCCTTTGTGTAGATGGTTTTTGGCGACAATAGTTTGCAAAAACGGTTCTTCTTCGCTTCCAACGTTTGATTTGACAACTTTGTACAATAGCTGTTGATCAAATTCTGGATTACAACTTTTTCCATCAAGGTGGTATACGACTAGTTCAGTAACATTCTGTGTAAAAAGTAATAAGTTTGCAGCTCCCGATATTAATTTATTTAATAGTTCTGTCATTTCTCTCTTTCTGTATTCTGTTGATTTAATTTTACTTAGAGTAGCTTGTGTATAAGTACGCAGCGGAAAACGAAAGAGGGTTCCTTTATAATTGAATTTTCCATCATCACCAGTATCAAGTTTGCAGCCAAATATGCCTTCAAATGGTTTGAATTGATTCTTATATATCGTCAATATATCTTTCGTAATTTGTACGCGAACTCCCGGTTCGTTATTTTGAACTGCATCTCCAAGATGATGCAAATGTGGATCTAATACGACTAAAGTATCACCGCTGATAAAACTCGGTACATCTGTTAAATTGTATACAGATGAAAATCCTAATCCAAATTTTCCAATTTTATCATTGTCCATTAGTTTCGTTTTACCCCCAATATCTAAAATGCTAATAAAATCTTTTTGTTGAAACATGGCATCATTATAAACCCATAACGCCTGTCCTTGACACTCAGCCATGCCTTTATCAAACAACTTATCTCGAAAATCTTTGTTTTCCCTTTCATCGTATAAAAAACCAATCCGTTTTGCCTTAGCGTCGTCGGCATTTTGAAGTAATTCTTTTGGAATAGAAAATCCATCAGCATAACTTTCAAGTTCATTTGCAATGGTTGTGGTCAATGGTTCCTTTTGACCCCATGGTATGAAAACGGTACTCTTTTCTAACGTTCTTTTTGTTAAAGATGCTATACCTAGCTGCGATGCAACCTCAGAAATATCGGGATGAACAAATACTATTCCAGTGTCTTCATTTATATTGCGAACATCTTCTGAGAAAGTGCAGTTTTTCACATAGTCAAAGACTAGTGAATCATCATCGGAC
Source organism: Mytilus californianus (assembly GCF_021869535.1). Classification (NCBI taxonomy): domain Eukaryota; kingdom Metazoa; phylum Mollusca; class Bivalvia; order Mytilida; family Mytilidae; genus Mytilus; species Mytilus californianus. Next base: position 130,600,093 of record NW_026262679.1, on the reverse strand, counting down.
ATAACTGGAACATATAAACCCATCATTAGATTTTTATCAATGTTCATACTGACAATATGTTTCAGTATATCCACTGTAAACTTTCTGTCTTGAATGATTTCAAAATTATCACCTTTACCGTCAGTCGTAGTGTGGTATCTATCTCTAATCTGAATAAGAACTGATTCTAACATTTTAAAGTCAACCACTGATTTGACACCTATTTCCTGAAATAATTCATGGAAGCATGCTAGTTCCTGCGAGAGCTGGAAAATGTATGGTTCCAATTTCAGACTGTACTTTAGTTTATTACAATGCATTTTCAAGACTACAGTTTTGGCTGACTTAAAACCATAAATATCTGTTGGAACGCAGTTTAGTGTCTGCAGTCTACTTATATCTAAAAAGCCTTTCTTTCTTTGTTGGCTCAAAAATCCGAAAATATACCTTGACATGCTGATATATTTTGAATTATCATTTTTGCTGTAGACTTGCATCAATTTTTCTAAGTGTCTTATGACTAGTTCGACATCAGGTTCAGAGTTCCATTCATAAAACATAGAAACTTTGCTTTCTGCTGGAAAAACATCTACAAGTGGTTTTATAGTTCCTATGATATTTACAAATTGAAAGTGTTTAACTTCTTTTGGAGAACAAAATTTTTCTTCTCTACCATAAAGTTCAAGCTTGCATGGATAGCTTTCAGGCTTTTCTCTACAACAAGGTATCCATTTTAGTTCTTTGATTTCTTTAAATTCTTCTTTTGATATGCTGTCTGGGCTATCCACTAAAAATGAGATCAATGCTTTTGCTTTACTCACACGGTTTTGAGAGTCATTGGCATTGTCAACATCAAATGCTGCCTCGATAAGATTTTTAGAAGTAATGTCTCCTTCTTTTTTAATTCCAAGTTGACTTAAAAAAGTGAGTAAGTTATTTTGATTTACAAATTCTTCATCAGGAAATACTCCTTTTTTACCACGAAAAAGATCTTTTAAACGTCCAGAAGTTGGATCAAACAAATCTTTAACGCGGTGATCTCGTCCGTCATTTGAAGGTATGAAGTTTATATCCATTGCCTTTTTCAGTTGTACATCCAGTACATTTGTTGGTTGGCCCTTTAAATAAATCATGAATTTTAGTTTATCTTCTGATTTGTATTTTGTATCATTAAGCATTAAATGAACAATTTCACTTAGCAATTGACATTTGTTTACTTGAATGGTTCCAAACTTTGTCAATAAATTTGCACAATCAGGAAGAAGAAACGAGCGTGGATATGATAATCCTTTTGGGAATGGTGATGCATATACCGTAGAACTATTGTCGTTCCATGAAACTATTTCTGGATGTTGTATATTGTCAGAATGGTAAAACATGTGTATGTCCTTTAACAAATACTGTGAGCATGATGTTATTGCAGAACAATGGTCGTTGAGGTACCTTGCAAGATTAGCTCGTTCTTGGTCGGTGCAGATGTTATTGATTTTTCGAGATACTTCAGAAATCAAACTGTCTGATTGTAAAAATTCGAAACAGCTTACGACGTTTTCAGGTGTTGGAAGTTTGATATACTTTCCAAAAACATCCTCGTACGAGAAACCAATAGTCTTTGCTGGAGGAAATAACTGTATCCCAGTCAACTGGATTACTTTTTGTACAGGTGCTGGTAACGTTGGTATATTTTCATACTCAGTCAGCATATATTTTCCCTCTAAACAGAAAAATTGTACTGCAATACTTTTCCCCTGTTCTTGTCCACTCAAAACATTTTCTGGCTTTTTTCCATCAAAAAGTGGAATAAGTGGAACGTTTTCAAATATACGCAAATTATCAATACCTCTGGAATATATGTACTTCCACACACTTTCAATCCATGTACGAGTTAAAACCTGATTGGTTTCAGCAGTGAATATGTTGGCCCTTTCTGTTTTACAATGAAGTTTAAATATCTGTTGAAACATATCTGGGAGAACTTCATTGGTTACGAGCTTTAGTTGATATAGCCCTATTGGAAAATGTAAGCATATGTTATTAGAATTTAAGATATTAAACTGTTTTAAATGTTATAAAATTAAAATAAAGATTTTCTTATCCCAGGCATAGATTACCTTAGCCGTATTTGGCATAACTTTTTGGAATTTTGGGTCCTCAATGCTCTTCAACTTTGTACTTCTTTGGCTTTATAACTATTTTGATCTGAGCGTCACTGATGATTTTTATGTAGACAAAACGCGCATCTGGCGTATTAAATTATAAAAATGGTACCTTTAATAACTATTTACACCACTGGGTCGATACCACTGCTGGTGGACGTTTCGTACCCGAGGGTATCACCAGCCCAGTAGTCAGCACTTCGGTGATGGCATGAATATCAATTATATGGTCATTTTTATAAATTTCCTGTTTACAAAATAATGAATTTTTCGAATTACTAAGGATTTTCTTATCCCAGGCATATATTACCTTAGCCGTATTTGGCATAACTTTTTGGAATTTTTGGGTCCTCAATGCTCTTCAACTTGTACTTCTTTGGCTTTATAGCTATTTTGATCGGAGCGTCACTGATGAGTCTTATGTAGACGAAACGCGCGTCTGGCGTATCAAATTATAAGCCTGGTACCTTTGATAACTATAATCATACTCTAATAGGAAAAATTTTGTGTAATATTTTAGATCACTATTGGTCATATAGCTCCTCATGTAAAAAAGCGTTTGGACACTTTTTTTTTATAGATATCCATGATTGCTTGGGTTTCGTGTTAAAACTGCTAGGGACGGGTTACAAATACTACTCCACCATATTGGTTTCACGACTTTGTGTTGATATTTGAATGAAATACGAACTTGTATACTGCAAAAGTATTGAAACTATAATAGTATAATTTAAAAACTGCATCCTGATAAGGTACGTTAAAGCTGCTGATCAGTCGAATTCATTGACACGTTGATTAAAGCATTATGTATGTGGTGTATGTGAAAAGTCAAAAGGTTTATGTGCATTGCAAACTTTCAATGAAATTTATTATGTTTCCATACAAATAAATCACTTTACCTTTCTCAGCAATTTCAACCAACTCTTTCCATACTCCATCTGGTACATTTTTCTTTGATACAAGCCTTCTTTCAAACCCAGGAAATAGGTCTAAACTTTCATCACAGAGAACATATATATCCTCGGCGTCATTTAAAAATTTTGAAAATGTATGTTCATCATCACTTAGAGGAAGAAGGTTTAATCCATCTAATTCGCCATATTGTTTATCTGAAAGGATGAATGCAAGTATCGAAAGCTTCTGGACGATTTTATACTCTTGCCAGCACTCAGAACTTCGCAGGTTGTCCCTTATGAGTTGTGGCGTAATTGACATTGGATTATGATCCATATATTTAAGCACTTTTTTAATATTTTTTGGTAATTTTATAAAGTTAACGCCACAATCGATCAAAAGTTTTTCTAACACTTGCAAAACTTTTTCATGTTCGTTTTGTGTGGTACCATAAAAAATGTCAGCTACAGAATCATCTATTTGTATCCATTTACCACCATTCTGAGTTGTATAAAAGCTTGTATCTTTTAACAGAATAGCATACAAAGGTTTCAAAAGAAGATGCCATTGTAAATCTACAATGTCGGGATCTGGAATCAATTTGTAGAATGTTTCCACAAGATCGGGAGTGTTTCCATCTTTTTTACACATTTCCTTAAAATGGCAAAGTATATGGTTATAATTTTGGGGCAAAAATTCGCTGATCAGTCCATCGTTCCACAATAAGCTATTATCATTCTGATCTTGATCACATCCGAACTTCACATGACATCGGTTATGCTCCAATGCAAAAAATCCATTTACGTGTACCGGCAATCCTGAAATACTTCTATCTGATAGAGGCAACGGAAGAAAGCAAAACACGTGACCTGATAGTTTATTTACACTGTTCGATTTTGTGCAAAAGGCAATACCAGTACACGGACTAAGAGAAAGGCCCTTATCTCTTGATAACAATTTCATTGATTGTGACATTTGAGTAGATCCGTAAAGATATTGAACTATAGTCCAATGGTCTTTCGTGAAACCTTTTCTTGCACGTGGATATGTTTGTACAACTACTTCTCTAACTGATGATATTGTAGTATCGGGGAGTGATTTCCGTTGTTCGATTTCTCGGATAACTTTTTCATACTCTTTATTGCCCTCTAACACATGTTCCTCTACCAATTCTACGCGGTATGAAAGTTTATCTGTCTGGCCAAAGGAGAGTTCTAGATTTTTGATATGTCTAAGAAATAATGGTATAATCGGAGCTTCCCGTTTGAAAGACTCAAATAACTGATAGATGTTTTCGTTTGTGTACAATTTCGGAGATATCAAACTACTTTTCTCCCGAAGGGGAATCCAAAACAGGGTCCCTTCATATTCCGGTTCATCTTCAAATATTATGTCACTGTTGAAACCATATTTACAGTCAAAGCAAGTCAGTGTTTTCTGCGGTGAGTCATCTTCTGAAAGGTCTTTGAGAGAGGCAGACCAGCAATCATCTTCCTTCTCTTCTGACTTTAACGGATCGATGATCAAAAGTTTCTTTCCACTCAAAATTACAACATGATCTGTTAAAAATGAAAAATTGTTTTGTACGAAGAAATTGTGGAAGTAATAATCTGAATCACTGTGTTGCTAAGCAGATCTGGGGCTACAGTAAGTAATAAAAAAGCAAACAATCAACACAATCAAAAAGACATCTACAAGTCAAACGTCAACTCTAGATTACATATCAAGCACTAAAGCGTCCCGTATTTATAAAAGTAAATAAATACAATAGTTATCGGAAATCTGTCAACAATACAAAATGTCGTAAAGGAAAAGCAAATTATAAATAAAAAAAAAAACAAAAAAAAAAAAAAAACAATCACTGAAGACGTTCCTGCCAGTAGCTAAGTACATATACATTAGGTAAAACAAAAGAAGAAAAATATTTCAGAGATAAACTTGTTTTAGAGCTTAATCTTATTGTACAGGTACGATTAAAATTAAAATAAACAATAACTCCTCAATTAATGCTGGCAATTACAGAAATCAAAGTACTACATCTTCTTTTGTTGACCAATCATGCTTTAAAGTTGTTATATTACTAGAAAGTAAAAAAACAAAAAAATACCGAACCGAAACTTCAAAACGGAACGTCCCTTAACAAATGGCAAATTCAAAAGCTCAAACACATAAAACAAATCGAAAGCAACTGTCATATTCCTGACATAGGACAGAAATTTCATCATGTAGATAACGGCGGATTAAACCTGTTTTATAGCTACTTGTATGACAGTCGCATAAAATTCTATTATATTGATAACAATGTGTAAGCAAACAGCGTTTATTTCTGAAAGAGAAAGATTTAATTTGGATACGTTTCATTTATATATTTAGAGAAAATAATCAACCAAGTTGTGTTACGCTGGGGGAAGCCATAAACTCTGAATGTAGGAAATGACAATAGTAAGTCGAAGAAATTAATCAATTGCGTCCTTGTTGTAAGCAGCAACACCATATCTAGGAAACCATGACACGAAACGCAAGCTCGGTATACTAAATCAATGAAATTGTGAAAACATGGTTTTTCCTTACATGTTTTCTTATGTGTTGCCGTGCCCAAGCTTTATCATTTTTGAAACTGATGTTTTTCCTATTAGATGAACTTTAAGAGATACCTCTCGTACACCATAGATTTCAGTATTTCAGGCTTCAATTGAACTGGTTCATGGTTAAATGGTTAATTAATACTTACAACAATAAAAATATTTCTCAGGTATAATACCATTACGGAGGGGATGGACAGATACCATTACGGAGGGGATGGACAGGGGGTACCCTTCTCCCACCTTCCACTTTTAGAATCTTTTTTTCTCTCCCACCTATTTTTTTACATTTTTGATATTTAAATTTAACCTACAGTAGTTCTGCTGTTTTTTGTATATAGTTCATCAATTTTGAGGTAAGTGATTTATTCTTACATTTATTTATACTGTATCTGATGCTTTTTATTGAATTTCTGAAACTTTCGGACTTCTGCCGACAAATTTCCTTTATATAAATTGTATAATTTAGAATGCTTTGTAAACAGATTTAAAGATATAAAAACATTGTTTTATATTCAGATATTTGCATTTTTTACTAGCGAATAAGAACAAGATTGGAGTTCAGTATTTTTGTGATTTTACTTTTTTTTTGTTAATTACGGGTACAAATTGAATGTGCGTGATATCTATGTGTATAAGGTACCGAATTTCCTTATGTACGTGAAACTATCATGCAAACTATGATATTTATTTAAGTAAATGACATATTTGCTACATATGAAATGTATGCGCGTATTCATTTTCGTAAATTGATAGAATACAAGTGTTCATTATATGAACGTGAAATACAGAGTTCATTTTTTGTGTTACATGAACGTGAGTGTAAAATGCACATCTAATTGAAAATGGTATTAAAGGATTTTGTACAATTATATTATTATTAGGTTCTAGCCTGCACCCGAGTATTACAATGCTGCGGTGTTAAGGAGTGGGTCCTACAGTCATAACAACATGAACAACATGAACATCATGAACAACATATCTACAATTATAGTGTGAAACTGTCGTGCACGTTACAGATAACCGTCCTACCGGACTAGCATCTATGATATTGTGTTTTTTTTTCTAATTGATTTTCTTTGTTTATTAAATAACTTATTTATTCTAATAGTTGATTCTTTGATCACAATTGTAAAAGAGCACTGAGAGACTGCTCCATCCGTCCGTCCGTGACAACAAGATTACCTGCGATATGGAAAACTGATTTAAAGCCTTGACCAAATCTTCCAACTTTTAGTGGTTCATTCAATTTCCTCTTAAAACTGGCACCTATTTTCTTTATTCCTCTCCAGTCAATATCCTTAAAAGTCTCGTCGTTGTATATACAAATTCCGGGACCCTAAAAATAGATATGTTTGTTACTTGTCCTTCATATAAATCGTATTATGTAATGAGAATGAAACCACACATTTGAAAGAAATAAGTGTGCTATATCAAAACATTGTCTTTTAATAATTGACTTTACAGATTTTTGTCACAGACACGGCCTAATAAAACATTTACCAAACATATAAAAACTTTTCATTTTATTCTTTATACCGAGAAAAAAAACTATTACATCTAATTCGACCAATAGTTGTACTATTCGAGTACAGTTATTGGACAATCACAGACCAAAATTGGATTTATTCCGATGATACTGGTCGGTTGTACGAAAATACAACCAAAATAAAATAACAAAGAAACCAAACCGAAATTTTAAAACGGAAAGTCAGTTAACAAATGACAATATCAAAAGCTAAACCTCTCATTTGTGTGATAGTCTCATAAAATTCCATTATTTTTACAACGATATGTGACCAAAACAAACGGACATAATTGGTAAAAATCATAGAGGTACAACATTCAACATTGTGTTATTATCCAGTATAACAACAAACAATTATGTCAACAAAGAAAAACAAAATGGCATGTTGACACTCTATAGACAAGGCACATAAGCAAAAATGAAAGACAAGAATACAAAAAAGACTATAGCACAATAACACAATGGCAAAACAGTAAAGGTTAGACAAAATACAAAATCAAATGAAAACAACACTATAACACGCAACTAAGATGATTAACAACGACCGTTCCTAGAATATATACTTCAAGACCATCATAAAATTGAGAATGGAAATGGGGAATGTGTCAAAGAGAAAACAACCCGACCATAGAGCAGACAACAGCCGAAGGCCACTAATGGTTTTTCAATGCAGCGAGAAACTCCCGCACCCGGAGGCGTCCTTCAGTTGGCCCTAAACGAATATGTATACTAGTTCAGTGATAATGGACGTCATACTAAACTCCAAATTATACACAAGAAACTAAAATTAAAAATGATCATGTATTATTTGTAAAGTTGATACGGAATATTTATCAACAAGGTTTTATTACCTTCCGACGAACTTTATTTTAGAAAAGGACGAGACTTTTTTGGCACACCCCTGGTTTATCAACTTTCTGTCCAGACACTGGTGACGTTTTATAAAGTTTGTGTTGCAGCTGCAAGATTTTGAATACAGAATGAGTTGGGAAATGCATATTTTATATACAGGTGCAGTTGGTAAATTGCTGCTATTGGGTAGGAAATTTATATCTCAAAAACTAAAATCGTCTCGTGTGTCGTAGATTCTTGCACTGAGATGACCGCTAATGTCAAATCCGACTCTAAAAATGAGTCGGAGGAAGCCGTGACTGTTTTTCGTTAATTTATAGTTCTGAAGGATATATAAATGAAGCCAAATAAGAAAAAATTGGATTGCTACATATCTTTTGATTTGTTTAGAATCCTGTGCTATGTTACACCTTCCCTAAAGTAGGCAGTATAACAGTAACTTAAAAAACGACTTATAATTACTGATAAAAATAGATGTCAAAAGTTAGGAATTTTCGTTGAGAATGTGGCTGACCAAGCAGTATAACTTGTTTGTAAGGACAATTATGTTATTTTGCTATCCTTTAGAATGTGGGAAGATCTAGTTTTCATCTTCGGTTGAAATTCCAAATGAACTTGAACGAGGAAATAGTATTTACTAGAAATCGATGTTCAAATCTAATATATCGAATAAGGAATCAAATCAAGGTAACAGAGAAAAACTGAGGGAATCGCAGGCTATAAAAACAAACGAGATTGAGTACGTAGACAAGGTAAGCATCTACTGCCATGCATACATCTTTCGCCATGGAAATAAAAGAAATCAATCGTTTTTGATGCTTTTTCTGCAGGGACAAATGAAGCATACCATACGGCTGTTGTAGAAATGGTATACGGTCATTAAGGCTTACACCACGACGAGGATGTGATGTATCCTGTAATGACAAACGACAACGTGTCATTAAAAAGTAAAATCACAAAAATACTGAACTCCGAGGAAAATTCAAAAAGGAAAGTCCCTAATCAAATGGCAAAATCAAAAGCTCAGACACATCAAACGAATGGATAACAACTGTCATATTCCTGACTTCACTACAAAAGTCTAAAAGTCTGAAAAGACCAGTTTTTGTCTTAATTTGCATGAACTTTTACTCGACATTCTCTAAAAGTATGGCTTGTGTCTTAATTTTTCTTGACAAATTCTCATTTATATTAAATTTGTATGAAACTTACTTGACATATTCTCGACATTCTGAATATGGTCTTAAAATTTCTTGACAAGTTCTTGACATTTGAATACTGTCTTGAAATTTCTCGACATATTTTCGACATTCTTATTTTTTCTCAGTACATGCAGTATGGCTTGACATATTCTGAACATTTTGAATCATGTCTTAAATTTACTTGACAGTTCTGAGTTTTACAAATCATGACCAATATTCATGATATAACTTTAATCTTTATTTCTCTTTATATGATATACTGTTGTTTCAAGTTACACTTCTTTACAACAAAAATAAAAGTTGGGCATGTAAAATAATTGAAAATTTGGGTATATAAATATTTTTACAAATGCAAATATGGCTATGAAATCTAAAGTATACAATAATTCAAATGTGGGTGTGTTGATATAAAACAATTTCAATGTGGGTTTTTAAATAATTACAAATTTTGATTCCTAAATCTTATAAATTAAATGATTCAAACCAATCATACTGTAGACATATTTCATTCTACATTCATAATATTCAATGTTGATATGGTAAATAATTATTATACCAAAATGTGGTTTATATAAATAGCAAATTATGATGATATACAAATCATTCATTTAACAGAAGAAAATTTGTGTAATGTCATCTGTTGGAATATATTAAGTATTACACATGGACAGGATGTTCCCCATAAAATTAAGGTATTCCACACCCCAGAGTACAAGCAACTGTCAAATAGAAGTTATTGCTTTACCTGTAATCAGCCATACAACTTATCAGTTGACTGACATTACAATTTAAAAAGTTTGTTGATAGATGAAAATGAAAATCATAATTTTGATGAAAAAAAATTGAATTGAAATGGATTTTCTTCATCAAAATTATGAAGTTAATTATTTTAACATAAAAACAAATTGAATAATTCCCAAAGATTAAAAGAAAATTATTATCTACTCCAGGAATAATGAAAAAAAATGTATTTATAATGGGTCCCATCAATGATTTCTATAGAAATCATCGGTCTTATGAAATGGTTCCTAAACAGACATGCATAATATAGATCTAAACATTTTTTTCTTTTCAGGAAGGAGTTATCATAAATATTTATTTTTGATAAAAAATTATAAAATTCAACACTCAAATTTTAATAAAAAATGTTTTTGGGTTGTTCTAAAAAATGAATAAGTTTTTGAATCAAGATGGGAACAAATTCTTTGACCTAAACGAAAGCCCCCCCCCCCCCCCTTCTTTTTTTAGCCACACAAACCCAAAAGATGAATTGTGGGGTCCAAAAGAGATGCAAGACACCTATTTTAGTAAAGAAAATTTGACTGGCAGTTTTGCGAACGGCAAAAATCTAAATGCTGTTTGTCAATACCTTCGACTTATATTCCAAGTGAAAACAATTACTTAAATGTTTAATAAAAAATAAATCAAAATTAAACTACATGGGGGATTATTTAGGGTATTCCAACTTAGTTGCACCAAAAGGGTATCTTACTATACCAAATTAATCCTTGATTCTTCAAAGTTTAGTTTAGCCATAATAAAAAGGAGTATTTAACAGCAATAGAATGTCATAAACAGAGCAGAATAAGTCTGTTCACATTTCAGGCGAAATTTATACTGTCAAGAATGTGTCGAGACATATTCAGACATTATTTAGAATGTCAAGAATATGTCGAGACATATTCAGACATTATTAAGAACGTCAAGAATATGTCAAGACAGATCGAGACAAATTTAAGACAGTCAAGAATTGTTCGAGACTAATCCAGACTCTTATCAGATGATACAGGAAGTGTCGAGAAATTTTAAGACAATGTTCATACTGTCAAGACACTTGTCAAGAAAAATCAAGAACCTTATTAGACAAATTCATACTATGTCAAGAATTTTTAAAAATTATTCAGACAAATTAAGAATGTCGAGTAAAAATTCATGCAAATTCAGACAAAAACTGGTCTTTTCAGACTTTTTGACTTTTGTAGTGCTTGGTACAGGCATTTTCTTATGTAGAAAATGGTGGATTGAACCTGGTTTTATAGCTAGCTAAACCTCTCACTTGTATGACAGTCTCATCAAATTCCATTATATTGACAAAAACGATGCGTGAACAAAACAAACAGACACAATAGATACACAAATGTCAAAAATAGGGGTACAGCAGTCAACATTGTGTTATCATCTTAATCACTATAAAAACAAACAAAGTAACAAAGAAGCACAAAAAGGCATACATCAAATTTAACATCCTCATTTTGCTTTTTTATTATACGATTTTATTTATCTATGTAAAATCCACCCATAAAAGATGGAAGGTTTTAAGTACTGGCGTAAATGACATTTTGGTGGGATTATACTGGCGGCCATCCGTACCAGTGTTCTTTAAGATTTTCTTGATTTCGTGCAATGAGTAAAATGACGAAATAACTAAATATGAAGAATAGATTGAATGAACCAAAAAGAAACCGAAAGTCTTACCTTGAAATATTTACTAATGTTCAAGGAGTCACCAGGGTCTATAGGACGACTGTCATACATGATTTTCATACACGTAGCACCAGCATCTTCGGCATTTTGTACCATTTCCTGTTAAATATAACCTTTTTAATGTATATAAACAGAATGTGTACAATTCATTTAGATATAATTATGGAATCAAGATATTCGTCTCCTTTGTTTGGTCTCTGGTGGATAGTTATTGACAATATATCACATCTCCTAATTTTATATAAATGGAGATATTGACTCAAGCTAAATATTAGGTATCTTTAGGTACTATACAAAATGTTATTTTAAATGTTTTCTAAGTACAAACAACTCTTAATAGCAAGCAAAAAAACCTCATCAAGGATATAATAATGTAACATTTAAAACAAAGACTGCAGAGAAACTTGTTAGGGAGAATTAATCAATTATTTCATTTTGACATTTATTTTATTAGTTATGCAAGTTTCCTTTAATTCAGTAATCGTCCGCTTTTTTGAATAACCTTCACCAGGAACGCTCAAAGCTAAATATTTGAAAGCCAATGACGTATACGAAGCGAAACAGTTGAAGAGGTATATATTTACTAAAAAAGACCTAAAAATAATTTCCAAATCCATCAAAGGTCAACTTTGCCCATGAGTGTTTCTTAATAATTTGTAAATTTATCAATGGACAATTTAAGAAAAGTATATGATAAGTCATGTCAGTACCGAACTACAAGGCTGGTGATGCCTTCGTTTGACTTTTTGTCCACCAGCAACGATATTGACCCAGTGCTATAACAGGATTAAAAAACATGTGATAAATTTCATGTGCCCGATAAGCTTTCCGTGATTAACTTTCATCATGAATGCTCAGAGCCTAATCTTGTAAAGCCAATGAAGTTTATGTGTAACTTTTACTGAAGGTTTGATTCTATAAAGTACAGGAAATGAAAAAATGAAATCTTATTTTGCGATTAGGGGTATCCGCTATCCACATGATAGTGCATACAACGTTTGAGTTGACGTTAGCATACTGATTATATGAAAAACAATGTACACAAATTATTATATTAGACAGTTTAGATTTATAAAATATAATTTTGACAATTAATCTATCACTCATAGGACATTGTGATACTATTCTTTTCGTAGGGTAGATCTAAGATGGCATCGCTTAAACAAGACAGAAAGTCAATACGCCAGATGCTGTTCTGCGGAGGAAGAACTCGATATTTTCGATGGAAAAAAGTTAATTCCCTGAGAGTTGATACTTATGTTGACATTAAGTGAAGAAAATTATTTCCCAAAAAAACTCACTCGTAGAATCTGAGAACCATCTGGGTAGTCATCAAGTATGTTTTGTAATCCTTCTAACAGTGTTTCATTTTCCATGTGTTGAGGTGTTCCAACAACTTTTGGCAAATAACCTGCATTTTGATAAATAAAAAGAAATTTTACAAACAGGAAAGACTTTTAAGTTGAAATATCTAATGTTTATTTTACAAGGACTATCATTCAAATAACGAAACAACCACGAAACATTTTTCTTTAAGCAATGTCTTATATTAGAAGAGTTGTTTATTTTCTGTGTCCATTGTTTAGAATGAAGTAACTTACTAAATAAAATCTAGCTAATAAAGTAATGTTATTGAGTGAACTATCCAGTAGAAAAGTATCATCACTAAAATACCAATAAAACTTCAATGCTAACAATTTGAAACATAACAACAAAAAAAGGCAACAATTCTTGTCTATTTTGAGGATCTGGGTAGAATTTACAGTAGAATAATCAAAAAGCAAAAAAAAAAAAAAAAAAAAAAAAAAAAGATAGAAAAAATAGAAATATATGTGCCAAGAAAATAAAGAATAGAGAATAAGTAGGGCAAAATAAATAAGGAAAAAGTAAATATAGCTTTTCACGAATGTGACCTTCCGAATTAGACTATTTACCGAATTTGAAATAACATAAGCAACACGACGGGTGCCACATGTGGAGCAGGATCTGCTTACCCTTCCGGAGCACCTGAGATCACCCCCAGTTTTTGGTGGGGTTCGTGTTGCCTAGTCTTTAGTTTTCTATGTTGTGTCATCTGTACTATTATTTGTCGGTTTGTCTTTTTATTTTTGGCCATGGCTTTGTCAGTTTGTTTTCGATCTATGAGTTTGACTGTCCCTCTAGTATCTTTCGTCCCTCTTTTAAGAGCAGGTAGGGAGAAAAGTAAATATAGAATGACATATTAAGAATGTTTAATAACATATTACTATTATGTCTAGAAAGACGACCATACTTACCGCCATTATTTCCCTTTCCCGATGACAAAGACATAGTGCTGTCTCGTTCTTCGTTCTGTCTCTTTTTAATTCATTTTATATCATCACCTGAGAGTAGATATGAAAAATATATTAATTATTTTTAGGTTTGATATAAACTTGAAGTGTATCTTAATATTATTTTTATTTAATTCTGTTCAGCACAATCTATAAAATGGATGTATGTTTATGAATTACTTTCAAGATAACCTAATATGGAAAACATCCTGCTTTCATTTTTGATCTCTATGCAATGTTGATGATGTTCAATTCTTACACGCCCAGCTCTTCGCGTGTTTAGTTAGTTAGATTTTCTTATTTTTCGATGTTTGGAAATGGGCGTTCCTGGCGAAGATAATCCAAGAAAAGCTTTTAGGAAATACTCAGTTATACAGTTCTATTATATATTTATTGTTTAAACAATGAGGAAAACCTATTATCAGGTTTTCGGGAAATTGGTATTGTCAAGTATGAGTTGCGAATCACAATAAGACGCTTTTTGCAAGTGAATAAAGCACACCAGTTCAAAACACTAAGTAGTATGTCTGTAAAGATTGTTCTCATGTTCTCATGTTCTCTATGCAAAATACCTTTGCCAGTATTTTCTATCAGAAAAATGACCAGATTATTTTCATGATAAAAAAAAATACATAAAAATACAAATTGTTTTGTCTCTAAGAAAACTTGTAAGATTTCCGCTGCTATTTTTCCTAAATGAGTAATGTGAAGTTAATTGACCCTGTGCTTATAAATACACTCATTATAGATACCAGGATTAACATTTTGTACATCAGACGCGCATTTATAACAGAACCATGATATGAGGTTTTACAAAGACATGAATTAGGGGGTAACAGTTGTATCTCGATGCTTCAATATCATAAATGTATTCTGAACATACGAATAAAGGTAAAAACAAACACTGAAACCAAAACAGAGATTGACCGGGTTCGTTGACCAGGTTATTGTTTCCTGATATGCATGCATCATCCGTCATGCGTATCCATCGCAAATTGGACACAATAAGTATTGTTAATTTACAGATCAGATCTAAGACATCTCCAGAGCTCTGATCCAGAGACATCCGTTTGGTCAACCAGTATGTAATGGTGACAAGTGTCGATTTATGATCCAGAGACATCCGTTTGGTCAACCAGTATGTAATGGTGACAAGTGTCGATTTATGATCCAGAGACATCCGTTTGGTCAACCAGTATGTAATGGTGACAAGGGTCGATTTATGATCCAGAGACATCCGTTTGGTCAACCAGTATGTAATGGTGACACGTGTCGATTTATGATCCAGAGACATCCGTTTGGTCAACCAGTATGTAATGGTGACAAGTGTCGATTTATGATCCAGAGACATCCGTTTGGTCAACAAGTATGTAATGGTGACAAGGGTCGATTTATGATCCAGAGACATCCGTTTGGTCAACCAGTATGTAATGGTGACAAGGGTCGATTTATGATCCAGAGACATCCGTTTGGTCAACCAGTATGTAATAGTGACAAGTGTCGATTTATGATCCAGAGACATCCGTTTGGTCAACCAGTATGTAATGGTGACAGGGGTCGATTTATGATCCAGAGACATCCGTTTGGTCAACCAGTATGTAATGGTGACAAGGGTCGACTTATGATCCAGAGACATCCGTTTGGTCAACCAGTATGTAATGGGGACAAGTGTCGATTTATGATCCAGAGACATCCGTTTGGTCAACCAGTATGTAATGGTGACAAGAGTCGATTTATGATCCAGAGACATCCGTTTGGTCAACCAGTATGTAATGGTGACAAGTGTCGATTTATGATCCAGAGACATCCGTTTGGTCAACCATTATGTAATGGTGACAAGAGTCGATTTATGATCCAGAGACATCCGTTTGGTCAACCAGTATGTAATGGTGACAAGAGTCGATTCATGATCCAGAGACATCCGTTTGGTCAACCAGTATGTAATGGTGATAAGGGTCGATTCATGATCCAGAGACATCCGTTTGGTCAACCAGTATGTAATGGGAACAAGTGTCGATTTATGATCCAGAGACATCCGTTTGGTCAACCAGTATGTAATGGGGACAAGTGTCGATTTATGATCCAGAGACATCCGTTTGGTCAACCAGTATGTAATGGTGACAAGAGTCGATTTATGATCCAGAGACATCCGTTTGGTCAACCAGTATGTAATGGTGACAAGTGTCGATTTATGATCCAGAGACATCCGTTTGGTCAACCAGTATGTAATGGTGACAAGGGTCGATTTATGATCCAGAGACATCCGTTTGGTCAACCAGTATGTAATGGTGACAAGGGTCGATTTATGATCCAGAGACATCCGTTTGGTCAACCAGTATGTAATGGTGACAAGAGTCGATTTATGATCCAGAGACATCCGTTTGGTCAACCAGTATGTAATGGTGACAAGTGTCGATTTATGATCCAGAGACATCCGTTTAGTCAACCAGTATGTAATGGTGACAAGTGTCGATTTATGATCCAGAGACATCCGTTTGGTCAACCAGTATGTAATGGTGACAAGTGTCGATTTATGATCCAGAGACATCCGTTTGGTCAACCAGTATGTAATGGTGACAAGGGTCGATTTATGATCCAGAGACATCCGTTTGGTCAACCAGTATGTAATGGTGACACGTGTCGATTTATGATCCAGAGACATCCGTTTGGTCAACCAGTATGTAATGGTGACAAGTGTCGATTTATGATCCAGAGACATCCGTTTGGTCAACCAGTATGTAATGGTGACAAGTGTCGATTTATGATCCAGAGACATCCGTTTGGTCAACAAGTATGTAATGGTGACAAGGGTCGATTTATGATCCAGAGACATCCGTTTGGTCAACCAGTATGTAATAGTGACAAGTGTCGATTTATGATCCAGAGACATCCGTTTGGTCAACCAGTATGTAATGGTGACAAGGGTCGATTTATGATCCAGAGACATCCGTTTGGTCAACCAGTATGTAATGGTGACAGGGGTCGATTTATGATCCAGAGACATCCGTTTGGTCAACCAGTATGTAATGGTGACAAGGGTCGACTTATGATCCAGAGACATCCGTTTGGTCAACCAGTATGTAATGGGGACAAGTGTCGATTTATGATCCAGAGACATCCGTTTGGTCAACCAGTATGTAATGGTGACAAGAGTCGATTTATGATCCAGAGACATCCGTTTGGTCAACCAGTATGTAATGGTGACAAGTGTCGATTTATGATCCAGAGACATCCGTTTGGTCAACCATTATGTAATGGTGACAAGAGTCGATTTATGATCCAGAGACATCCGTTTGGTCAACCAGTATGTAATGGTGACAAGAGTCGATTCATGATCCAGAGACATCCGTTTGGTCAACCAGTATGTAATGGTGATAAGGGTCGATTCATGATCCAGAGACATCCGTTTGGTCAACCAGTATGTAATGGGAACAAGTGTCGATTTATGATCCAGAGACATCCGTTTGGTCAACCAGTATGTAATGGGGACAAGTGTCGATTTATGATCCAGAGACATCCGTTTGGTCAACCAGTATGTAATGGTGACAAGAGTCGATTTATGATCCAGAGACATCCGTTTGGTCAACCAGTATGTAATGGTGACAAGTGTCGATTTATGATCCAGAGACATCCGTTTGGTCAACCAGTATGTAATGGTGACAAGGGTCGATTTATGATCCAGAGACATCCGTTTGGTCAACCAGTATGTAATGGTGACAAGGGTCGATTTATGATCTAGAGACATCCGTTTGGTCAACCAGTATGTAATGGTGACAAGTGTCGATTTATGATCCAGAGACATCCGTTTGGTCAACCAGTATGTAATGGTGACAAGAGTCGATTTATGATCCAGAGACATCCGTTTGGTCAACCAGTATGTAATGGTGACAAGTGTCGATTTATGATCCAGAGACATCCGTTTGGTCAACCAGTATGTAATGGTGACAAGAGTCGATTTATGATCCAGAGACATCCGTTTGGTCAACCAGTATGTAATGGTGACAAGAGTCGATTTATGATCCAGAGACATCCGTTTGGTCAACCAGTATGTAATGGTGACAAGAGTCGATTCATGATCCAGAGACATCCGTTTAGTGAACCAGTATGTAATGGGAACAAGTGTCGATTTATGATCCAGAGACATCCGTTTGGTCAACCAGTATGTAATGGGGACAAGTGTCGATTTATGATCCAGAGACATCCGTTTGGTCAACCAGTATGTAATGGTGACAAGAGTCGATTTATGATCCAGAGACATCCGTTTGGTCAACCAGTATGTAATGGTGACAAGTGTCGATTTATGATCCAGAGACATCCGTTTAGTCAACCAGTATGTAATGGTGACAAGGGTCGATTTATGATCCAGAGACATCCGTTTGGTCAACCAGTATGTAATGGTGACAAGGGTCGATTTATGATCCAGAGACATCCGTTTGGTCAACCAGTATGTAATGGTGACGAGAGTCGATTTATGATCCAGAGACATCCGTTTGGTCAACCAGTATGTAATGGGGACAAGTGTCGATTTATGATCCAGAGACATCCGTTTGGTCAACCAGTATGTAATGGGGACAAGTGTTGATTTATAATCCAGAGACATCCGTTTGGTCAACCAGTATGTAATGGTGACAAGTGTCGATTTATGAAGTGTTAATTTTATTTCAATCCTCCTTCCTCATAACTCTGTTGGATCAGTCTTTGTGACATGGGCACACCCTTCAATCCTCCTTCCTCATAACTCTGTTGGACCAGTCTTTGTGACATGGGCACACCCTTCAATCCTCCTTCCTCATAACTCTGTTGGACCAGTCTTTGTGACATGGGCACACATTTCAATCCTCCTTCCTCATAACTCTGTTGGACCAGTCTTTGTGACATGGGCACACCCTTCAATCCTCCTTCCTCATAACTCTGTTGGACCAGTCTTTGTGACATGGGCACACCCCTGTTTATGAATTCCGTATTATGTGAGCATGAATGTTATTTACGTATGACTAGAAACATGAAAACGCATTATGATGGGACAGAGCGTATGATACTGCTAGGAAATGGGAAGTTGGCAAATGGTTTACGCTATATAAAATGACCAGCGGGATTATATTTAGATAGGGACAATGAACAAAAGCAATCGGGAGCAGGATGATGCAGACACATTGAACACTGTTAAAGTATTATGTTCTAACGTCAAATCAATTTTAATTCTTTCATACAAATAAATTTCTAGATATGATCTTCTTTTATATTTAGTTCTATTGTGACCCAGTCTAGTTAATTTGTCTAGTCTGTATTAAATTTGCCATATTAATATAAAGAGTGGATATCCGGTATAAAAAAATGGCGTCATCAACTTTGTATATCCTCCATTAGTCATTGTTTTGTAAGTATCGAATATAACTTTCAAGTTTAAACTATCATATTTATAAGCAAATAATGCTTTGTGTCAGAAATCAGAGATCATGAAAAAATTTATTTGAAACATGGATTCCTGATACTTTATACAAATCAATTAATTAAACATGTTTTGATTTCATCAAATGGACGACAACTTTTTTACTATTAATTTATAGACGCATTAGTCCTACAAACATTCATGTAAACACTTACAACGCTAATATTCAATGAAAATAAAATTGTTTAGCATTGCATGATAGATGAAATGAAAATTCAAACATTTTTGTTTTATAAAATGACCAATATAATGACATGATTTATTGAGTTATATACAAGATTTTTTAATATGTAACTCAATCGACATAGAAAGTTAAGAAAGAGTAGATACCCCTTTATGAAAAATACATTGGCTCGAAAATTTACCTACTGATTTGACTTCCGAAGTAGTGGTTGAGTTTCATTGAATTAAATATTCGTTTTCTAACTTTCTTTTGTCATCATTTTAAAGCTAATAAAATGTTGTTCGATGTATATTATGCAAACATATTTTAACTTTCGCTTTCGAACCGGATTTCCTATGAAATACTACAGGGGACTATGTAGTACAAAATTTAATTACTACTTATAGACCTTATAAATCAATTGAAAACAGTTTTTGGTCTAATAATTCTGCACCAACATTCGAATGGAACATTTCTTAATGATGTCGTTATTGAATATAATTTGTAAAAAAACAATCTCTATTTTTTTTTAATGACAGGTGAATACTTTTTGTGTTTTACTGTGTGTATACTGTGTGTCTGTTTATTTTACATTGGCTAGAAGTATAGGGGAGAGTTGAGATCTCACAAAACCTGTTTAACCCCGCCGCATTTTTGCGCATATCCCAAGTCAGGAGCCTCTGGCCTTTGCTAGTCTGTTATGTTTTTTTAATTTTAGTTCATTTATATGTTTTGGAGTTTAGTATGACATCCATTTTTACTGAACTAGTACACATTTTTATTTAGGGGCCAGCTGAGGCCCATCTGCGGGTGAGGAATTTTTCTCGCTGCATTGAAGACCCTTCGGCTTTGGTCGGGTTCTTGTCTCTTTGATATATTCCGCATTTCCATTCTCAATTTTATTAGTTACTCTATGGATACCTATGTTTCATATATTCTTGCATGACCAGTTCTTTTTTTATAATCTCCTTTTTCTTGTTTAGTTATTTTCTAGGTCAATGAAATAAATGGTAATACAGTGTAATGCTGTAAGCAGTAACATGATAAAATGAATTGAGAGGGTTATTTAGTAAATCAAACCTTTTTACGTACCCCTTAAGTAAGCATACGTTACCTCCATACACAAATAATGTTTGGGTTAAATGTTAATTATTAACTTATTATACTCCCGTATTTGAGCCATGTACTGGACTAGTGGAATTGACTAGAAAGAGATCTTTTTTTTGTTAACAAACTTTTATCATCTGATACTTTTAAATGAAACAAAATTGATTAATCAAACGTCATATGAAACGAGTTTCTGTTGATTATTATGTAAATGACATAGTTGAACCAATACATGCATATAAACTTAACTAAGTCAACTGTATTTGTTTTTAAGTTATAACGAATACGTTGCATATATAAATCGAAGACAATCGTAATATAAATAAACAATCAGCACAGAAGCAAGCACAGAGTATGTGAATATGTGGGATACTAGCCTGAAATTTATTTGATGATATTGTCCATCAATTTCGATTCGTTAATTTGTCCTTATCATAACAGCTGCAAAATGATTTTGATGAAATAAAAACGCAAAAAATTCATAATGTGTTGTTTTTTTTTAATTTTTAAATCACTGGGTCGATACCTCTGCCGGTTGACTATCAGTCCACGAAAGTATCATCAGCTCAGTAGTCAGTACTTCGGTACTGACATCATTTATAACGAAATTTCTAAAATTGTTCCTTAATAAATTTTGAAATTATAAAGAAACTAAGGTTTCAACTCCCTCAGGCAACGTTGACCTTAGATGGATTTGGCTTTTTATAGGTCCTTTTTGGTCATTTATCTCTTCAACTGCTTCGATTCGTACACATCCTTGGTTTTCACATATTCGGTTTTGAGCGTTCCTGGTGTAGGTAAATCTAGAAAAGCCGGACTTAAAACAGACATTTTCCGAAAAAAATCGTGGGTTGAATCTGGTTTTATGACGATGACAATCGTTCAAAGATTCACTAACAAAGTATTGTGAGCAACCCAAACAGATATTATTGGTTAACGTGACAATAATTGGGATCCAGCAGACAAATTTGTGTAAACATAGATATCAAATAAACAACACAGCTGTCTTTAAAACAAAATCCAAACATACATACATACATGTAAATTTGTAAGCGCATTCCCGTAACGTCCTACAGTCTAGTCCATTCCAGCTCATTGGTCAGGTTGAAGAGCCCAGTCCAGTTCAGTCAAGCTAATGTACTGTATGACCATATCAAAATCTGACATGAGGTTTCTGAGAACTACAACAGACAGTTTCAGTCCCTATTCATCAGCAATTATCAATACACACTAAATTAACCAGTAAACAATGATTTAATTCCCGTTGTTTGAAGTGTATTTTGGAACTAATACAAATAAGAATATTATTCAATTCAAAACACAATCTTGTCCAATCAACGTTTAAGTATTCAGTGAAAAATCTCTGTTGTTTATCTAAATGATTATTCAGTTCTCAAATATATAATTACAAAATGTATACTTATAAATTAAAAGAAATTAAGCTAATTGACATTAAAAGCGTACCTGTCTATTTTCATTCATACTCTGTATCCGACAAAAATACAGTATAAACAGGTCATATTTTATATTTTGTACTTACAATCAAACAATCAACATTAAACTTTGATCTATATGAATGACTGTAAGAAATTATTTTTTACTTTTACTTTCGAAATCAGATTTCTAAAAATCAATTACTACCGGGTACTATATAATACAATATTTCAATGACTTGCATAATCCTTTATGAATTTAAAATGATTGTATCTCCCCAACCAATCAATAAACATACCCGACTATTCCGAGGTTAACATGTCCTTGATGATTTGTTTGCTTTACAGTACACATTGAATTCATATTTTAAATTAAATTAATATAATTTTCAGTTGGTTAATTTTTACTGCTTGGCCTGATTTCGTTTCGTAATTTATTTTGTGAAAACATATAATTTACATATATAGTTATTCTACGTAGATCATTGAAAATGTGAAGAGCTATGACGAAAGACTCCCTTAACACTCATATTTCTAAACTGTTAACAAAATTACTATTGCTTCTTTTACATTAATCTCTTTGTTATATGAACTGTGATCATGAACAGCTTTGTGATACTAGGTCTGTACTTTCATAGAAATCATATTCAGCTAAATCGATGTACGGATACGAAAAGCAAAATCATTTCATCATGTTCATACTTGTCCTTTGTTGATAGTGAAGCAGTTTTTGTATATATATGTATATATTTTTAAAAACAAGTATTTACTCTAGAGATAGTTTTAACTCCGTTTTCCGATAGTTAAGAGCTACAGCTGTTCACTTAAGAATCCAGTTTGATAATGCAAACCGAGAGTCATCATTGCATCCATACGGAGCAAAACCGAGTGTGTCAACAAAGAAATGTTCTCATGCTGTTGATGAATCACAACAACAAAGTACAAATTAAGTAAACTGTAAACACAATGGTAAACAAAATGATAACAACGCAATGAAAACTTCATGTATCCGAATCACACCTCTGGACCCACTCTCATTAGGACCGCCAAAATCCCAAAACCTTCAAGTTGTATGCACATGCTTTATAACAATCTTTTCTAAAATTGTGTGTGTTTATAAATATTGAAATTATAAATAAATGAAGGTTTCCACTCCCTCAGGCAAAGTTGACCTTATATGGATTTAGCTTTTTTTTGGTGGGTTCTTTTTGGTAATATAGCTCTTCAACTGTTTCGGTTCTTATTCATCCTTTCTTGACTTTCAAATAATCGGCTTTGGGTTTTAAGCCTTCCTGATGTACGTTAATCCAGAAAAGCGCTTCGGAAGCATGAAATTTATAACGTATTGTCAAGGATACTAAGTTTAAACAATGCACTATTAAGACCTTCTTTAAGATTGGAAATTAATGTTTTTGTTGACATCTCACAATGTCATAATTAATTAAATATAAAAGGAAAAAATAACACTTAATAAAAAGTATGTGTCCGAAGCGATTCTCTGGATGTACCTTGATCAGGAACTCGCAAATCCACAAAATTAATTTAAAAGTCAAGGAATTACATGAACCGTAACTTGTAAACAGCTATATGACCAAAAAGGAACCTACAAATAATATCTTAATCCGTCTGAGGTAAACTTTGCCTTAAGGAGTTGAAATCTTAGTTTCATGATAATTTCTAAATTTATCAAGAGAGAGGCGAAAGATACCAAAGGAACATTTAAACTCATTTGAGAAAGGTCAGTTATGACTCATATTAGTGACTACAAAGCTGATGATACACACTGAGACTAATAGTCCACCAGTGCTATGAAATGAATATAACACTTTATACATGTTATGCGTCCGAGGCGCTTCTCTAGAATTATCCTCATCAGGAACACTCAAAGCCAAATATTTCAAGGTCAATAATGTAAAAGATCCGAAACTTGTGAAGCATTTTTTGATAAAAAAAAAAATTGACAAAGAATAGCTGAATCTGTCCGAGGTCAACTCTGCCTCGGGGATTTGGATCTTTGGTTCTATGATATTTTCTCAATGGAGAATAGGTTAAGAAAGGTTCATTCTAATCACGTCTTGCACAGGGTTTGTTCCTCTTTCTCAATTTTCGAGTGTAATTCTTATATTGATATTAAGTATATATATATGTTTATATTAAATGGCATATCTGATTAATTCATATTTCTGTTTGGCTTCGGTTGTTGTCACTTTTGTTATATCAACTCTTCGTCGATAGTGTTTGATTTTGGGTGTTCAATGTTTATGGCATCGACAATCAATGAAAATATATGTATTTTCGATAAGAGTTTTATTTACATTTAAAACTAGTGCCTTTGATGTGATTACATAAACCCATACTAGTATTTTTGTGTTTTGCATATATATATGCCGCATCTAATTAAAATGTATTGTCTTACCGACTTTCCTAAATGATAAATTGTAGCCACTAGAAATCATGCACACATAATTTGCTCTACCTTTCGAAATTAACACTACAGGATTCTTTAATATACACAATTTACATATATATAAGATCCATTTTGTACTGGTGATCATTTTATTTGGCAATCGCCAATGGTAGTCATCAGGGTTTAAGAACATCCGTTGTTCGACCTGTTAGTCAAATGCGTTTTGTTAAAATATACTTTTTCACTATTTTGGTCTTTTGGAAAATGTTCTTTGTGCTGTATATAGACCCCTCACCCTAGAAATTTGTTTTACATGCACATGTATAAAAATTGCAGTTTTTATCCAACGCAATCACAGCACAAACAACATTTTCCAAAAGACCAAAAAAATGAAAAAGTATTTTTTAACAAAACGCATTTGACTAACAGGTCGAACAACGGATGTTCTTAAACCCTGCTGACTGCCATTGACGATTGCCAAATAAATTGATCACCAAATTAACAACATGGGTCTTTAAATTAATTCAATACCAAACAGAAAACAATAAACTTGCGGAAAGAATGATATACCACAAACATGAGGTGCAAAAATTTGTACACCATATCCGGATTTCGACAATTAATGTCTCTTCAGTGATGTTAAGGATCGAAACGGTATTTGGAAGGCCATATAATTTACCTCAATTTAGGATAGACTCTTGAATTTTAAAGAGTCCAAATAGGATGAACGGATCATATAAACCCGAAGGAAAATATAATACAAGCCCAAACGAAAAAATATAAACAAGTCTAAATTGAAAACAATGTTCAAACCTATGATTGCGTTGGATAAAAACCGCAATTTTTATACGTGTGCATATAAAACAAATTTCATGGTAGAGGGGTCTAAATATAGCACAAACAACATTTTCCAAAAGACCAAAAAAGTGAAAAAGTATATTTTAACAAAACGCGTTTGACTAACAGGTCGAACAACGGATGTTCTTAAACCCTGCTGACTGCCATTGGCGATTGCCAAATAAATTGATCACCAGATTAACAACATGGATCTTAAAATTAATTTAATACCAAACAGAAAACAATAAACTTGCGGAAAAGATGATATACCACAAACATGAGGTGCAAAAATTTGTACACATATCCGGATTTCGACAATTAATGTCTCTTCACTGATGTTAGGGATCGAAACGGTATTTGGAAGGCCATATAATTTACCTCAATTTAGGATAGACTCTTGAATTTTAAAGAGTCCAAATAGGATGAACGGATCATATAAACCCGAAGGAAAATATAAAACAAGCCCAAACGAAAAAATATAAACAAGTCTAAATTGAAAATAACGTTCAAACCTATGATTGCGTTGGATAAAAACCGCAAATTTTATACGTGTGCATATAAAACAACAGTTTTGGTAGAGGGGTCTAAATACAGCACAAACAACATTTTCCAAAAGACCAAACAAGTGAAAAAGTATATTTTAACAAAACGCATTTGACTAACAGGTCGAACAACTGATGTTCTTACACCCTGATGCCATTGGCGATTGCCAAATAAACGGATCACAAGATGTAACAAAATAGATCTTATTAATTTATTACCAAACAGAAAACAATAAACTTGCGGAAAAGATGGTATACCGCAAACATGAGGTACAAAAATTTGTACACCATATCCGGATTTCGACAATTAATGTCTATTCAGTGATGTTAGAAATCAAAACAGTATTTGGAAGGCCATATAATTTACCTCAATTTAGGATAGACTCTTGAATTTTGAAAGAGTCAAAGTAGGATGAACGGATCATATAAACCCGAAGGCAAATATAATACAAGCCCAAACGAAAAAATATAAACAAGTCTAAATTGAAAACAACGTTCAAACCTATATTTGCGTTGGATAAAAACCGCAATTTTTATACGTGCGCATGCAAAACACATTTCTTGGAAGAGGGGTCCAAATACAGCACAAACAACATTTTCCAAAAGACCAAATGAGTGAAAAAAGAATATTTTAACAAAACGCAATTGACTAGCAGGTCGAACAACTGATGTTCTTACACCCTGCTGACTGCCATTGGCGATTGCCAATTAAACGGTCACAAGATGTAACAAAATAGATCTTATTAATTTATTACCAAACAGAAAACAATAAACTTGCGGAAAAGATATATATATATATATATATATATATATATATATTTGCCTTCGGGTTTATATGATCCGTTTCTCCTATTTTGACTCTTCAAAATTTAAGAGTCAATCCCAAATTGAGGTAAATTATATGGCCTTCCAAATACCGTTTCGATTCCTAACATCACTGAAGAGACAACAATTGTCGAAATCCGGATATGGTGTACAAATTTTTGCACCTCATGTTTGCGGTATACCATCTCCGCAAGTTTATTGTTTTCTGTTTAGTATTTAATTAATAAATTAAGATCCATTTTTACATCTGGTGATCCGCTTTTTTTGGCAATCGCCATGGCAGTCAGCAGGGTTTAAGAACATCCGTTGTTCGACCTGCTAGTCAAATGCGTTTTGTTAAAATATACTTTTTCACTCTTTTTGGTCTTTTGGAAAATGTTGTTTGTGCTGTATTTAGACCACTCTACCAAGAAATTTGTTTTGCATACACACGTATAAAAATTGCGGTTTTTATCCAACGCAATCATAGGTTTGAACGTTGTTTTCAATTTAGACTTGTTTATATTTTTTCGTTTGGGCTTGTATTATATTTGCCTTCGGGTTTATATGATCCGTTCATCCTATTTTGACTCTTCAAAATTTAAGAGTCAATCCCAAATTGAGGTAAATTATATGGCCTTCCAAATACCGTTTCGATTCCTAACATCACTGAAGAGACATTAATTGTCGAAATCCGGATATGGTGTACAAATTTTTGCACCTCATGTTTGCGGTATACCATCTTTTCCGCAAGTTTATTGTTTTCTGTTTAGTATTTAATTAATAAATTAAGATCCATTTTTACATCTGGTGATCCGTTTTTTTGGCAATCGCCATGGCAGTCAGCAGGGTTTAAGAACATCCGTTGTTCGACCTGCTAGTCAAATGCGTTTTGTTAAAATATACTTTTTCACTCTTTTTGGTCTTTTGGAAAATGTTGTTTGTGCTGTATTTAGACCACTCTAACAAGAAATTTGTTTTGCATGCACACGTATAAAAATTGCGGTTTTTATCCAACGCAATCATAGGTTTGAACGTTGTTTTCAATTTAGACTTGTATATATATATATTATTGTTCAGTCTAGGTGGCTGAGTGGTCTAGAGCGCTATACACAGTGCAGGCGGAGTTGTCTCGATATCCCAATAGCATCAGTTCGAATCCCGGCGAGGGAAGAACAAAAATTTACTCCTGCAAATTTGCAGATTTCACATTGTTGTGATGACATTTGTAGTAAGTCTAAAAGGGCACAATTTACATCACCAATAAAAATGAAATCATGAACAAATGCTCAATATTTCGGATAACTAATATCCTTCATCAGTAAGATGCAAAATGATTCTTATCTTGACATGTGGTAGTCAAACTGAAATTGTAATCTTGATCGTTATACAAATTATCACGAATCAGTACGCTGGTAAATTACTTTCAATATTGATGTTTGGGAGGAGGAATAAATTCCTTAAAACTGTAAGAGTCATTTACTGATTCCTGAGTTACTAGAAACAAGGGTTGGTAGGGACTCATTATATGTTTTTTTTTTCATTGTTTTTTCATTAATGCCCTCTTGGGAAACTGTCCTTAACTTTCTTATCCAAAAACTTTCCCGATCAAGTCTGTCGGCCCTTGAACAACCCTCGTTGTGGTCTATGTTAGTGATGGTAAGGTTTTTGAGATCAGCTTGGGCGTGCCCAGGTGATCTCAAATGACGACTTACGGGGAGATCGGGCTTGTCGGTGTAGTCACTTCGATGACCATTCATGCCTTTGCTGGATAGCTGTTCTGTCTCGCCAATATACTGCATGTCACATCGACACTGAAGATGGTTTTGGAAGTAACATTGCAAAACAAAGTGTACACAGACCCAGTGGAGTGGCAAGTTTTCAGCCTTGTATCACCATCACTGGTGATCTGATGGATAAAATCTGTCGTAGAGTTGTCACTAGTTCGGACATACAATACCTCTACAATAGATAATTCAGCTGATCTGTAATATTCCATCTTCATGCCTAATATATCATGTACTGTGCTACAACGCTAGATAAAAACTGACGAGGAAAAGTTACACCCGGCCACCGAAAGCTTGATTTTTGTCGAGCCTAGGTTGTCGAGTGGTCTAGCGCGCCGGGCATAGTGCAAAGCGATTTGGTGCCACGATATCTCAGTAGCATGAGTTCGAATCCCGGCCAGGGCAGAACAAAAATTTGCTTCCGCAAACTTACAGATCTAACATTGTTTGGCTGTTATTTAGACGAATTATATGTGTATATATATACGATAGATATTTAGCTAATCTGCAATCAATTCCATCTAGATTCTACTGACGATGAAAGGTAACACTAGGCCACCGAAAGCTGAATTATTAGTTAAGTCTAGGTTGCCGAGTGGTCTAGAGCGCTGTACACAGTGCAGCGGTGTTGTCTCGATATCCCAATAGCATGAGTTCGAATCCCGTCGAGGGAAGAACAAAAATTTGCTTCCGCAAATTTGCAGATTTAACATTGTTGAGAACAGCACGCTACAACGAATCACCACGACGGCTACAGCATAATTGACCCAGATGCTCAAAACAAAACATTTTATGCGCAGCTAGACATAAAACAACCAATAGTTTTCTGTGCAATGTTTTGTTTTAAACTTATTTTTTTAATTTCCCTTATGTGTCTTCTCTTATTTTCAATAAATCTTTGATTTTGTTTGACTTTTACATAAGATTACTAGTATATCAAGATAAACAGATATCATGATACAATTTATTACATAAAATTGAGAATGGAAATGGGGAATGTGTCAAAGAGACAACAACCCGACTAAAGAGCAGAAAATAGTCCAAGGCCACCAATGGGTCTTCAACACAGCAAGAAATTCCCGCACCCGAAGGCGGGCTTCAGCTGGCCCCTAAACAAAAATGTGTACTAGTTCAGTGAAAATGGACGTCACACTAAACTCCAAAACATATAAATGAACTAAAATTTAAAAAAGCATACAAGACAAACAAAGACCAGAGGCTCCTGACTTAGGACAGGGAAAAAAGTGAATCTGTGAGCTACTGCTCACTAATGATACCCACGCCCGCTAAAAGTATAAGGTAAATAGGAAGTTGTTGAGTGATGAATCTGAAAAAGCATCACACGGTAAAGCTGACTCATATAAACCCTGAAACCAAATTTCCGAAATCCTTGTAATGTAGTTCCAGAGAAAGATTCGACAAAAAATATTCATGGGACGGATTGACGGATGGACGGACGGACGGACAGACAGAGGTAAAACAGTATACCCCCACTTTTAAAGCGGGGGTATAAAAACTAAATGTTTCAAACATCCCCGTCAATGTCACGCAGAGATTGTAGAATTAAGAATTATGTATAATCCCTGAAATTTTCAGAGATTCTGTAGTATCACTAGCAAAAATGTCAAGGATTATACATAACTTGAATGAAGAGGCAATGAATAAAAGTAAAATGATTTATTCTATAAAAATCATATTTAAACATCTTTAGAAACATAAATATCAAAATCTTGTTTATTTTTGCCTATTCTTTATTTTGAACTGTTTGCCCATTATTCTCTATTTTGTAAACCCCATTCAGAACCTTTTTGAACATTTGCCCTCATTATTTTTTTTAACCTAAAAAACTTTAAGCCTTCACATATTTAATCTGTTTTTGCTGCACTTTGAAGAGAAATACATTGTTCATTAAAAACATCTGAATGTGCTAAAAAGGTCAATCAAACACCTCAAATTGATTCCTTCTGAACTATCTTAGCATAATTTCATGTTTCGTAGTCAGACACTATCCCTTTCAGCCCTTTTATGAACGATAGCCATTATGTTTTTGAGGTCTCCCTTTCCACGATCAACATGCGGAATTGGTATCAAAGCCTCATCCAAAAGTGTGTTCAATCTGTAAAGCATGTGTTCTATTTGTGTTTCTGAATGTTTAGTAGCATATCTTTGCTTAGTTCTATTTGTGTTTCTGAATGTTTAGTAGCATATCTTTGCTTAGTTCTATTTGTGTTTCTGAATGTTTAGTAGCATATCTTTGCTTAGTTCTTTTTGTGTTTCTGAATGTTTAGTAACATATCTTTGCTTAGTTCTATTTGTGTTTCTGAATGTTTAGTAGCATATCTTTGCTTAGTTCTATTTGTGTTCTGAATGTTTAGTAGCATATCTATGCTTAGTTCTATTTGTGTTTCTGAATGTTTAGTTGCATATCTTTGCTTAGTTCTATTTGTGTTTCTGAATGTTTAGTAACATATCTTTGCTTAGTTCTATTTGTGTTTCTGAATGTTTAGTAGCATATCTTTGCTTAGTTCTATTTGTGTTTCTGAATGTTTAGTAGCATATCTTTGCTTAGTTCTATTTGTGTTTCTGAATGTTTAGTAACATATCTTTGCTTAGTTCTATTTGTGTTTCTGAATGTTTAGTAGCATATCTTTGCTTAGTTCTATTTGTGTTTCTGAATGTTTAGTAGCATATCTTTGCTTAGTTCTATTTGTGTTTCTGAATGTTTAGTAACATATCTTTGCTTAGTTCGAATTCCTTGTTTGTAAACTTTTAAGGTGGTACCTAACACTACAGGGAGATAACTCTGTAAAAATCAGCTAAACGTTTTAATTACGTTGTATTGTTAAGGAAATATTAAGCTTCTCAATGATCAAAATTAGTGTTTGTCAAACTGCTATATAACCAACGAAATTTTTCTGATAAAGTGGTTGGTTCAAATTTTTTGAATTTTTTATATTTTTGTCAAAGGGTCAAAGTAAACATTTTGTCAAAATTTTATGAAAATTAAACGAACCAAATTAATATTAGTCAAGGTGTTGGGTACTACGCTAATTCCCTTACAGCAAATTACATGATCTGCCATTTATATTGGTATTTTCATTTCAAGTTAAACATGTTGAAATACTTATTAGTTATTAGTTAATGTGGTTCATCAGAAAAACAATGATCACTTACATCACTAAAACTAATTATTATAATTGATGCATGACTTCCTTTTTCGGCATGTCATTTATGGATTAGTTTTAGTGATGTAAGGACTTTCTTATCATTTGGGATATATTTGAAAAAAAATCGATTATAAATATTAGGTGACACAACAGTAGAAAGAAAAGTAGGAATTGTATATGGTTCCTGATTGTGAGTATGAATGTAAATCATGTAATATTTTAGTGAGGAATTATCCTATTTTTTTATTTACAGTTGAAATCATTTAATGCATTTGAGTTGCAACTACATTTTAATTCACAGCCAATACTTTGGTCCGGCTTCTTACATCAAATACTATTTCATTATGTCAGGGAAAAGTTCAAAAATAATGCCTTTAAAGGTTTTTAATATGTTCAAAATTAAATTCCTGTTTTTTTTGTTTTTTTTTTTATTTATCGGAATATTAGAAATAACTATTCTTCCCAATCGCTAATCAAGTAATCAAAGTTGGAAAGATAAAGATTTAGGTTTTTTTTTTTATCTGAAAGATTTTTTTCCCTTTTTTTGCATTGCTTTGGTATTTAGTCAGTTCTAATCACTGTGTGATAAATCCTTTCAATCTGATAAATGTGCTTCGGGGCAGTTGTAACTCATATATAGAAACTCTTTGTTTTGAACTGTAAATATACCCAAATAATAGGATAATCCCTTACTAGGAACATGATTTACATTCATTCTTCACAATTAAGAGGCATCCAATCCTACAATTTCATTGGTCGAGAGCACTTTGCTATATTCTAAATATCATTTCGTACTTACATAACGAGGGCTCAAGTGTGATTAGAGCTCATTTACTTACTCTCTTTAAATAAAGGATATTATTTATACAAATTTCAGCAATATGTATTGATCTGTATTATCATGAATTGATTTCACGCGGAATATTACTGATATCATTTCACTAGACAATTTCTGTCGAAGTATTGTGTTTTACCGTTAGCTATATTACCGTTATAGGTTTGTGGGTTAGGTTAGATTCAAAATTTGAATAACATATAAATTGAGAATTGGATTTTTATTTGTCGAAGTTAAACTTAGAGTAACACCCTTGATGTGATATTGAAACATGCCTTGTGAAGGTACGTAGAAGAAGGTAGAATGAAAAAGAAAAATTAAATTAAAGACTTAGTTCCTTGTTGATCAATTATTCATATTTATCAATAATTATATTTATCGTACAGATACAGATACAGATGCTTTATTGATAATCAAAGTAACCAACAAACTAAGCAAAAAGCCCGCAAGGAGCAGAATAGTTACAATGAATCATACATAAAAACAAATATCCTATACTTTATCAAATAAAGAGATTACAAGGATTTGTTCTAACTATTTTTTTCTCGATTTTAATAGCAGTAATAATAGTTTTTTTGATATCCCCTACCAAAAAGAAATAAAGATACACGTATTTAACCTCGATATGTTTTTGATAGGGGTGTACCATTTTTGCCTCATAAAACTTCCCCATTTTGATATAACATTCACTGACACTCAGTACTTATAGTTATGTAGATATTTAAGATAGAATGACCTATACTCATATACAATATTTAACTAAATTAAGACATGACCCATGCTTTCAAATGAATTGATTTAATGATTTGATAGAATAAATTTATATATGATTGTAGATCATACCCCAAAACAATATACAGAACTTTATCAAACGTAAATGCATTATAACATAGGATGTCCTTCAAAATGAGGTTCATTTCATATAAAATCATTATTATATAAAATGATAACCCATATGTTTGGCACATTCCCGTATACCTAATAAAAGGAAGTAAGCCCCTCCCCCCCCCCCCCCCCCCCCCCATTTCCTCCCGTGTTACGATATTAATAAAAAAAATAATGGAAAAACATATTAGATAACATTTTGTTGATCTGAGAATCTCCAGCTATTCATATATATTCATTGTATAATTAAATTTCATTTGTGTAAAATTATGTAATACAGAAAAACCCTTGAGACGAGGATATATATCCTCAACCCAGGTAAATAAGTTTAGATCCTTTTATTACAGTCTAGAACTAAGGACAAGGAAATATTTACATTCATAATGTTTATAGATGATCTTGTTAATATGGTTTGTTTATATATTTTGTTATGTTGTGTCACATGCTATAAATGTAGTACACAATGACAATAAAGATTTGAAATGAATTTTAATAGGGCTAATTAATAACTTTCACTTTCGCTTTTAAATTTTTGGAAAGCATTATAAAAACATGTCATGCATGTGATAGCAACATCCGTTGACAACCATAATGTTGTGGTGGACAAATTTTTCTCCATGTATTTAAAGAGGTAATTATCATTAACTTAATATAAAAAAGAATAAACGAAAAATTCGAACTCCAGGTAATTTCAAAAAGGAGGAATCCATAAAACCTGACAACAAATCCTATATTTTGCAGTATATTAAATATACTTTGTAACAATTGATATATACATATTATATATATGATGTATGTTGGGTTTTTTTCAGTTTGTCACAAACATGTTTTTTTAATTTGTTTACATGACATTAAAGATTATTTATTATCAGTATACGGATATGGATAGTAAAATGCGCATTGCTAGAAAAAAAAGGGAATATTGATGCCATTGTCAAATAAGATAATAAAGTTATACAAATGAATAGACAGGAAATAAACAATTTAAAAAAAAACCATTGAGTTACAAAATCTTAATATGCTAACCGAGTCCCTGTGGGTTTTGCCTGTTGTCATATTTCCTTTGATAAATCAATAAAATATTTTGAACATGTTAAAATGAAATGTAAAATTAAAAATTGAAAATTCAGAAGGCATTGAAAAACCCCACAGCTAATCTTTTAATAATTCAGTAGAAATAACTTTCACTTTCACTTTCAATATTTTGAAAATCATTTTTCTAAAGCATGTTATACCAACTCCTGTCGCACGGTTGACGACAATTGTGTTTTGTGAATAGAGGTTATTCAGAAGTTTTAAACTTGGCAATGTGTGTGCTGCGTTTGGCACACACGCATAGTATATATCTGCAGTTAATCATGGTACTAAATATATAGCCGATAGCTGAGATCACAGGAACTTTTTTCTATCTGGGGACAAAATATGTTCTTGTTTCTATCAATTCGAGGAGGGGGGGTCGTCTATCCATAAAGATTATCCATATATACATTGTGACTTGGATCATACCTCATCTACTTATTTATATATACATTTAGTTTGGCATTCTACAAGATTATGTCTAGTCATGCACATAATGTTCAATACCGGTATATTATGTATGAAATTCAAGCTATTTAAGGACCAGCTGAAGCCCGCCATGATAGGGTGGCCTTGGGCTGGTTTCTGCTCTTTGGTCGGGTTGTTCTTTCCTTGACACATTCCTCATTTCCATTCTCAATTTTATTATTATTATTACATATTTTTTTCAATAGGTTATTATTATGTAATGTGGGGCCGAATAATTTTATTCACACTGAAGGATTTGAATATGAGTTTGTCGGACAATGGCTCACTCTCTACACGACCATAGGTACTTGGGGACTGGACATTTTTGTTTGTTTTAAAAAATCCTTATTTTTTTCGTTTCTATTACTTTCAATTATTTTTGAGTTTTTCATTATTATAAGAACATAAATATAGATCTACTAGAAATAACTTGTATTTGCTATCTACTATCAATTCCAAGTTTACTATCCACAACGGTTACTGCTATATTATATACAGAGTATCAGTGACCACTGTCACAGTGTGGATAGTAAACTTGAAATTCATAGTAGATAGCAAATACAAGTTATTTCTAAAATTGAGAATGGAAATGGGGAATGTGTCAAAGAGACATTAACCCGACTAAAGACCACAAAACTGCCAAAGGCCACCAATGGGTCTTCAACACAGCGAGAAAATCCAGCAGCCGAACGCGTGCTTCAGATGGCCCCTAAACAAAAATGTGTACTAGTTCAGTGATAATGGAGGCCATACAATTCTAGTATATTCATGTTCATATTATAGAGTAAAGCACGAAAATAACCAAAATTAACGGAAAACAAAAAAGTAACAGATTTTGAGAAAAAAGGGGCCGGTCAAAAAAATTGTCCGATCCCTAAGTACCTATGTACACGACAACTGTCAACGTATATATATATTTGTTCCGCCTAACAGCAGTTCCGTTTGGAACCTATATTATACAGGAAGCTTTATTTTAGGCAGTTGCTATTTGTCCGGCTAGCCGCACGAATAGTGCCAGGACTATTTGTCCAGCCAATACAATGCGCATGTCACTATTTGTGTGTGCGTGTAATATTATCTTCAGCAGCACCAGGGGATCGTAAATTATAAATATGGATTCAGTGAATGGACATTTAAAAAGCAATGTTTTGCAATCTTAAATTGTTATGCCCCAATCTTGTTACTGGTAATTGAAATTGTTATTTTCTTCATATATATAGTCCAATGTGGACAACATTAGAAAAAAAAATCATTTGTATCCTATATTTATTTCTTTATCTATGGCTTCACATTGTAAGAGGAGGGAAGAAATAACTTGTAAAACAAATTTGGGTCGTGATTGACTCGTGCATTTTAAGTTAACATAAGGATTTGGAAAGTAGTTGAAAAAGGTACAAAATTATTATGTCTGAAGCTGTCAACTAGAATAATAGACCCCCTTAACATGCAGTTATTTATATTTTGAGTGAGAGGTGGGAGATTTTTCTATAATGTCTCCCCACAAAAGTAAACAACACTGTAAAAATCTTATTAAGAAATTCCAGGCGTGATATTATTCTATTTACGTGAAGGCGTCGGGTGACACGGGGTGCTTCTTTTCTCAAATCCATTTTTTCTCCCCCAGATTCCACCTAAGTCTTCTATATTTCATATCCTCATTTTTTGTTCCTCGTCTCCCACCCCTCTAATTTCCCACATTCAAAATGAAGATTAATTTTCGAAATAAGGCCTTTCTCAATTACTCTTGCTTTTCCATCATTTATACAGCTATAGCGAGTCGAATAATTTGATAAAATTATGTTCTCCGATCAATCACCTTTTTCTTCACATTTTCCTTGTGATTTAAATTATTTTTGAGTCCCTTTTAAATTATATCACTCTTTCAAGTTCATACTATCGTACTCCCGTGTCAATTATTTCTGAAAACGGGAACATTTTTCACAAATATTGACATCGCTGTTTTCAGCCATGCGATAATACTATCGTATTCCCTTGTCAATTATTTCTGAAACGGGAAAAAATTTCACAAATATTGATATCGCCGTTTTCAGCCATACGATGATCTCAAAATTGAAAATCAGTGATCGGATTACACGCGACCCCCTGGTACTGCTAAAGATAATATTATGCGTACTTTTGTACGCACATACAAATGACATGCGCATTTCAATGGCCGGACAAATAGCCCTAGCACTATTCGTCCGGCTAGCCGGACAAATAGCCACTCCGTTTATTTTATGACACAGCAACCTCTAGAAAAATGTTTTAATCCTTATCAGATTCTCTACCATAACTTTAAATTTTTTCTTTCAATCTCAATTTTCTTGAAACTGCAGGTTTCCGTTCATGTTTGTCCCATCTTTTATATTATCACACTGGAATAGACAACGTGTTTTGCATGAGCTACAAAAGGGAATACATCAAAAGTTCAATGTAGGATAAAAAAAAAATAATTCACATAGTTTTTTCACTGACCCCCTCACCCCCCCCCCCCTTTTTCCCCCCACCCATCCCCCTTTTCTTAACTTAATTTGTGAAAAATTGATTGACCTATATGGATATATGTAAAATCGATGTCAAATAAACAAAACTTGCAGCAATTTTTACCCCCACCCCCAAACTATTTGAATTAAGTTTTTTTATCCTACATTGATCTTTTGATGTCGTCCCTAAGTCGTTACAGAAACACAAGTGTATCAAAGTGTATGACAAGGGAAATATCCTTACGGACCAATCTCATTCAAGTATTTATAGATATGCAAAACGATTTATACACCCATATAAATTCTTTCCAACATTTAATTGTAGAAATTGAGAACCAGTGACAATTAATGGATGGTAGGCATAACAAAAGAACAAAGACTAAAAAGCTGTCTGTTAATGTATCACAGAAACCACGGTTGCACGATAATGACAGTTGTGTTGATGAGTTGAAGACAGGCAGGAACAATGATACATCTTTAGAAAGTGAAGAACAAGAAATACCTACAATGGCACATACCGATAAGGAGGATCATTCCAAAGGTTCTGGTAAGGCAAATATTTTTAAAATACCAGTAAAATGTATGATTAAACTTTTTAAATTAAGATGTGGTAATTGACTGCAACTATTCACCAGAGACCAAATAATGTAGATGTTAGCAACTTATAGGTCACCCTGCAGCTTTTGACTCTGAGCAAAATATATACTGTAAACTATGAAAGGAACAAACTTTTAAACAAAAATTACACGAAAACTAACAAATTTAATTCCGGAAAATGAACAAATTAAAATAAAATATGATAGTTCTCAAATCTTTGTAATCTCTTGTAACACAGAAATTAACAATAGTTACTATAGGTCACCGTACGACCTTCAACAATGAGAAAAGCATATACCGCATAGTCAGCCATAAAAGGCACCGAAATGACAATGTTAAGCAATTCAAACGAGAAAACTAACGGCCTAATTTATGTAAAAAAAACAAATTTAACAAAAAACAAATATGTAACACACAACAAACGACAACCACTGAATTACAGAAATCCTGACTTGGGAAAGCTTATACATACAGAATGTGGCGGGTTTTAACATGTTAGCAAAAACAGAGTGGACATGGCTGGGTACTTGACTTGTACATCCCAACAACAAAAGACACTAAGTACAGACCTGAGAGTACTCCTGTACTGACAACTAGATCAAAGTCACTAACAACTAATAACAAAGTCATGCATCTAAGACTAAATTATCAATCAGTACACATCCAATATCCAATGGATTTAGTGGAAGTCTGGTGTCATTAGCCCGATTAGGTCCATCATTACTACAAATCTGGTGGTCCCAGTGAAAACTTGATGGTCCTGACAGTGTGTTTGCAGTAAATTTTTGCTATCAGGCTTATTATGTATATTGTTCAATATTAAATATTGATATACATCATGTACATTGTGATCAGGAGCTCACTAAATACCAGATAGCATAAAAAAAAATAAATAGAACCACAACTTGTAAGAATCAAAGTTGGTGGAGCTGTCTAATGTTTTGATGTCTGATGTTTTGTGATGAAACCGACAGTTCTGCCAGTTTTCTCGAACATTAGACAGCAACAAACTACAACCATTGAATTACAGACTCTTGACAGGATGGGGTGACAGGCACTTGGATAATTGAGTGCTCAACCCTCCCCTTATCTGGTTTAATGT
Organism: Mytilus californianus; assembly: GCF_021869535.1. NCBI lineage: Eukaryota > Metazoa > Mollusca > Bivalvia > Mytilida > Mytilidae > Mytilus > Mytilus californianus. The sequence goes on along the minus strand of NW_026262679.1, from coordinate 130,560,961 downwards.
TGTAACATTCAACACAATATGAGAACAAACCGTAGAAATAGTTTTAAAAAGACTTCATCAGATCGCAATAAAGGACAAAAAATAACTATCAAAAATATTTTTGTCTCGAACCGATGCTGTTCCTTAAATTAGAGGTAGTTGTCGCGGCGTCAACAATGTATTAATAAGTTTGTGATTAGGGCTAGTTGATGGGGAATCAGTAGTGGCATGTCAATGATGTTTGGTATGCAGTTGTATTAGCACTGGCACGTCACATCTTCTATGGAGATTATTTTGCTTGTCCCCTTAGTCATGGTCTATTGACTTTGGAACTTTTGCTTAGTTAACATGTTTTAATTTGGGATATGGTCAGTTTTTGGGGACCCATTAGTTGTAGGTCAATGAAATAAACTTTATCTTTTACAGAATCATATCATTTTTTTGTCTCTACTAGGCGATACAAAGGTGTTGCCTTTCCTAAGTTTAAGACATATCTATCATCAAACATTTAGACACCGAAGCTGAACTTAACATTAATGTAGTTTTTATTTAGATCCCCCCCCCCCGCATGAAATTTGAAAATGAGAAAGTATTATAGAACTTCAAACTAACTTCCATCCGGTGTTCTGATATATATCAGTATTTATAGTTCTGAATTTTGTCTATAGATATAAGAAGATGCGGTATCCATATTTGCGTTATAAGGCTTTACCCTAAACTTCTTGCAATAAGAGCAACACTGATTTTCAGCCAAAATAGCCTCACAATTAAGAGCTAAGACTCCACCTAAAACGATATTTTATTACATAATGTATCTTATAGCGTTTGTAAAATACCTTTTGTAAGAATTAAAGCCTTTCATCATATCTATTTCGTCTTAATTCTATTTGTAAAATTTCTGTTTTTGTCGAGCCTGCGACTTTTGTCGCAAAAGCGAGACATAGCGATTCTACATTCCGTCGTCGTCGGCGTCTACAAATATTCACTCTGTAGTTTTAAAATTTTTGCAATTTGAGTAACTTTCTTAAAGGGGCACTAGCTGTCAAATTCATGTTCACCGATTTGACACAAATTCATATATTAGATTTATAACAATGTAAAACATTTATTCAAATTATAAAAAAATAAACAATTTACAAGGCATGGCATCGATAATATGTAGCTTCGTTCGTATGTATTTTAGTCTAGACGCCATCAAATAAACTATCGTTACACCCCAGTTCTATTGTTATACTTCATAGTTTCTATTTCTGAAACAAGTGTAAATAGATCTATGATTGTTACGAATAACAATGGATTTTGAGCACAGGGTGTGACGAGCGGGGTTTCTGGAAACCCCTGCTTCTACATCCCGTAAAAAAAGTCCATTGTTATTCACAACAATAGAAATTATTTTTTTTAAATAGCATGAACACAAGAAATCACTAAAAGTGTTCACTACAAATTGTTTCAAGATATAATAAAAAAACACATTTTAGGAAATTCCAATAGCGAAAAAATATTAAGCATCTATTTCGAATACAAAAATATCCTTTAAATACTCCTTTGTACGAAAGCCTATTTGGGTCACAAAAAAAAATATTTATCGCGTAATTACGAGATAAATATCTCGTAATTACCAGAAAACTATCGCGTAATTACGAGATAATCATTTTTTATCTCGTAATTACGAGATAATTTTCGCGTAATTACGAGACAACTATCGCGTAATTACGAGATAATCATTTTTTTATCTCGTAATTACGAGATAATCATTTTTTTATCTCGTAATTACGAGATAATCATTGCGTAATTACGAGAAAACTATCGCGTAATTACGAGATAATCATTTTTTTTATCTCGTAATTACGAGATAATCATTTTTATACGCCCGTTTACGGGACGTATTATGGTATACCGTTGTCCGTCTGTCCGTCCGTCGTCAACATGTCGGACATTAACTCAAAAACGCTATAACTAATTTGCATAAAACTTTGGTGAATTGTTTATGTCTATTGACGTGAGCTCCCTTTCGTTTTTTTATAAATTTTAGATTTTACGTTTCCGAGTTATGGGGTTTTATTCATAAAAAAGGGGGATTTTCCAGTTTTCGGACAAAAAATAAAAAATGCTTTCTGCAGTTCTTATAAAACTTTGGTGAACTGTTAATATCTATTGATGTAAGCTCTGTTTAGAATTTTATAAATTTTTCATTTATCATTTCTGAGTTATTGGGTTTTATTCATTAAAAAAGGGGTGATTTTCCAGTTTTCGGACAATAACTCAAAAATGCTGTCAGCAATTCTCATGAAACTTTGGTAAATAGTTTATATCTATTGATGTAAGCTCCCTTTACATTTTCATAAATTTCTAATATGACATTGAGAATTAATTGAACTTTATTTGTTTATAGTCTGACAACAGATTTACTAAGTATTGCGCAACAGCACAGTGTATTGCACAACAGCAAGAAATCTTTAATTGAATATAAATTCAAATCTTATAACCAATTTCAAGTTCTTTGACTACATTTATTCAGAAACCTATAATATGTCAAATATTTAATTACAATCCAAATTCAGACCTGTATCAAGCTTGAATATCGTGTCCATTTTTGCCCCAACTGTTCAGGGTTGGACCTCTGCGGGCGTATCCAGCTGCGCTCAGCGAAGCAGTTTATTTTATCTCGTAATTACGCGATAGTTTTCTCGTAATTACGCGATAGTTTTCTCGTAATTATGCGATCATTATCTCGTAATTACGAGATAATTTTCTCGTAATTACGCGATAATTATCTCGTAATTACGCGATAGTTTTCTCGTAATTACGCGATAATTATCTCGTAATTACGAGTTAAGGGCATACGATACAGTTACAGGGGAGGTAATGACGTTGCTAACGTAAATTGTTATTTTCGCGACGTCAAACTGTGACTTATCGGGAAAAGATGCAGTTTTTGACTGATTTATATCATTCAAACTGATTTAACTTGAAAACGAGTTCATGGACCTCTCTTTTTTAAAGTGACATTTGGTTTGATTACGTATGAAGATTATGTGTACCTATCTTCATGAATTAGTCAATAGTGCAATTTTTTTAAATTTGATAAATATACAGCAAAAAATGACATTATTTTTCTACATTCATGAACATTTGATAGATATGAGTTAATTGTAAAAATAAAATGTACAAATTTATAGAACATTTATATAAAAAAGAAATTACAAATAATTTTACAAAAAACAGCTTGTGTTTATCTTTTAAAACAAAAAAGTTATGTTTTTCTGTCGAAAGGAAAAATACGTCCACAAATCCGAATTTTGAGGAAATATCTGAAATTTCAACCTCAATTTACTCAAAAAGTAGCACATGATGGTATATTTTTTATTACATATTTGATTAAATCAGGTAACAAATAGCCTATATGCATATTTTCATCAAAATTTCAATATGGGATCAAAACTGTATCGTATGCCCTTAAAAATGATTATCTCGTAATTACGCGATAGTTTTCTCGTAATTACGAGATAAATATTTTTTTGCTTGAAGGTAAAAAAAAAAAATTTTTGTCTCTATTCTAAAGCATGTTGCTATCTGAAAAAAACGGGGCTTCTAAATCCTGGACCCCTTCCACCGGGTTACCTAGTGGCCGATCCGGGGGTGGGGGTTCCTCGGGTTGGACCCGACTTTTATTTTAACGATCCAAGCATTTGAATGGTTGGAAACCCCTCCCCCTCCCCCCTTTTCTCTTGAGTTGGGAACCCCCGGCTGGATCAGCCCCTGATTGACCCCAAAAAGGGAGTTCCTAAATATTAAATCTGTATCTCTGTATGTTGAGCGTGTCTGGTAGTCGCGTTTCTTATGCAGACACATCTATTCCTTAGTATGTCCGAATATGAATGCTTGTTTATTCTCGAGAAGAAGGGGTGGGCTTTTTTTTATAAAACTTTAAGATATAAAATACAGTTATGATTACCTTTATTAAACTGATACAGGTAAGTACTTTGGGTTGTAATATTGCCTTTATCTTTAGTCTCTTCAACCAAATCCAACGCTTGCCACAAAATGTCGTCCGTCTTATACCTGTCCATATTGACAACTGCACACAAGGAGCATGATGTATTTTTTGTTTGTAATCAGAATACACGAAATGGTCAACCTTGACCTGCTGATCCCACAGGGACTCGGTTAGCAGATTAAAATCTTGTTAATTAATTTTTTTTTTTAGTATTTCCTGTCTATTTGTATTACTTTATTAACGTATTTGACGTTGACATCACTATTTCTTTGTTTTCTAGCAATGTGCGGTTTACTATCCATATCCGTATACTGAAAAAATCCTACAAATAGACAGGAAATACTAAAAAAAAACAAAAAACATTGATTAACAAAATTTTAATCTGCTAACTGAGTCCCTGTGGCTGTTCCATATTAGCACATGGATTTAACGGGAATATGCAAAACAGCAAATTTGACATTTGTAAAATATACTCACTTGTCAAATAAACTCATCATAGATACCAGGATTGAAATTTTATATTTACGCCAGACGCGCGTTTCGTCTACAAAAGACTCATCAGTGACGCTCGAATCAAAAAATGTTAAAAAAGCCAAATAAAGTACGAAGTTGAAGAGCATTGAGGACCAAAAATTCCTAAAAGTTTTGCCAAATACAGCTAAGGTAATCTATTCCTGAGGTAGGAAAGCCTTAGTATTTCAAAAATTCAAAGTTTTGTTAACAGTTAATTTATAATTATGAACATGACAATGATAACTCAAGTCAACACAGAAGTGTTGACTACTGGGCTGGTGATACCCTCGGGGGATCAAAACTCCACCAGTTTGAACGAAGATAGCCAAAGAAAGGTTACAAGTGGGGTTTCAAGTAATGAGAAAAAGTTCTTATAAATCATGGTTTGATATTGTCAATAAATATGCTATCGTTTTTTTTTTCTTTCATTTCATAATCAATGTTAACAAATAAAGGGATTATAATCGGGTGTAAGTTAGTTATACACCTCGGGATACGGCGTGTCTGGATAAGAAACCCCTCCGGCCGACGGCCGACGGGATTATGGATTTTTACCGAACTTGGATAGAAGCTTCTATATATCAAAAGATAGTATCTAGAGGAACATTTTTAATAATTTTTGCCCCATTTTTGTTGAGTCTGCGACTAACAGCAAACGTAGGCGAGACACTGCCATGGGTTCCACGGAACCCTTACGAATGCTTGTCAAATGTGTCAATTTTCACAAAGATCTCCAGACAGTGATCACAAATGAGGTTTTATATACATGTAAAAATTTTGAAATATGGATTTTTTTTTTTAAATTTAAATGGGTTTCCAAAGGCTCTATTCATATCTCCTTCTTTTTCATATTATATTCACAGACCAAGAAGATTCAGATGGTGAGACAACCTATGAAATGAATCGACCTACTTTACTGCGACAACTGCAAACTATCCTAGGGGAATACCCAGACGATGACGGAATATTACGTGTAAGTTTTATATGAATGCAGTTTGTACAATTATTATTTTCTATTCAATGGAATTCCTCCTTGTATTTAATCAATTGATACAGTTAATGTTCAATTTGGATATTGCAAGGGCAGAACTGTTCATGTACACTTTGTGCCTTTTTTTAATCTAGATAAGCAGTTATTTGATGGGCTTCCTATGTGTAACAATTTCTACAATATATTTCTATGATATCAAACTACTAAGTGGTTTTAAGCTTAAATTTGTAGAACTTTAATCATGGTAATATATTATTCAGTGTAGCTTTGTTGTCTGTTTCGTCTGCATGCATGCATATGTCTTTGAGTAAAATTACAAGTAGGAGTTTTTTAAGGGATTGCATCTGAAAATGATGAAACATCATAGTTGATACCATGGAGAAGATGCATTTAGTGTAAAATTACATTGTTTGAGAAAACATATCTTCAAGGGTTTATCACTACATCTGATAGTTAGAACAACACTCTTCTAGGGAAATTTTTCAATTTATAAGTGATATATTATACTCAGATATTATAGATTACAAAATGATGATTGATTGAATAACCATCTTACTCAAGAAAACTGTTTAATTAAAAATGACACAAGTTGGTCCGGGTAAAGTAAAGTAAAGTAAAGTAATCTTTATTTAACGTCGGGTTGCATATATACATAATAACAAGGAACATGAGCTCTTAAGAGCTCTTTATCCGACTAATATTAATAAACAAAACATAATGTAATAACATCAGATACATATACATATACAACACAAACATACAGACAGACAGACAGCACATATATGTATTAATACATAGATAGCACATGCAAAATAAAAGCTAAGCAAGATATATATTAAAACAAATGTCAAATATCAGCACAAAGTAGCACACAGTATTTATATCCGAATAGCACATGCAAAATTAAACACTATAAGCACAAGCAAAAGACTGTATGCAGCTAAAGCACAGGTAATGCATAAGCAAAGCAAAGAAATAAATAAATAATAAATAAAAATAACTGCAAAAAATAAAAACATAAAAAACAAACAGCAGGCTTCAAGGTCAAGTCATGGGGAAGCAAAGAGTTACACTATTTACAAGAACTGCAGGTACAATTTTCTGAAAAACACCAGGTGGAGATAAAATTTTTGAACTGGCCAAAAGTTGATAAGCTCCTTGCCTCATTTTGCAAGGAGTTCCAGAGTTTTTCTGCCTCATAACTAAAGCTTTTCTTACCATACCTTGTTGTTTTTGGCCGTGGTATATCCGCTATGCCTTTGTACCTGAAGTTATATGAATTTTCTTCAATATTTATTAAATTATGTAGGAATTCTGGACTTGATTTATTAATTATTTTATAAGTCTCTAATGCCATGTTTCTCGTTCTTCTGATTTTTAGTGCTGGTAGCTTAGACTGTTCAAGAAGTGTATCGTAAGAATTTGTGTAGTCGTCATAAATAAATCTGAGTGCTCTTTCTACTCAGTTATCGTTCTTTGATCTTCTCAATATAGTGCCTAACTTTCCAAATTTATTTCTTTATGTTTAATGCATGAAATAATAAGTAGAAGGATGAAATCATATGTTAAAAAAATTTGGGTGATGAATTTTTATGTAAAGTAGTGATTTGGTTTGGTTAAAAAAGGCAAAAAATAAGTATTTCTGCATGAAGCTATTAAACTCAATTATAGACCCCCTTATCATAGAATTGTCCATGTTTTGAGTTAGAGCTGGTAAACTTTAATTTTGATATTATTTGTCTCAAAAATAGAACAATACACTGTAAAAATATTTTTGAGATAGAGCAGGTGTCATTTTATGCCCCCGCTGTTATCATTTTATGGCTCCGCCAATTTAGGTCGTGGCCATATAGTGTTACACTTATCCATCATTCCACAACAGTTAATTTGAAAATTTCCATTCTGAAAAATGACTTTATAGCTTTTTTATTGCAAGCCTGGCCATTCGTGTCATTTCAACACATTCAGTTTTAATTTCAATTTAAACCGTTGTTCCTCTGTCCGTCTGTCCCTACTTCCGTCTGTCCGTTGTCAACATGTTGGACAATAATCCAAATCGCTTTAACCAATTTGCATGAAACTTTTGTGAATTGTTTATATTTATTGACGTGAGCTCGCTTTTTATTTTTTTTTTAAATTGAAGATTTTACGTTTCCGAGTTATGGGGTTTTATTCGTTAAAAAGGGGATTTTCCAGGTTTCAGACATTAACTCAAAAGTGCTTTGATCATTTTTCATGCAATCTTGATGAATTGTTTACATCTATTGTCGTGAGCTCCCATTCGAATTTTATAACTTTTAGATTTCATGTTTCGAGTAATAGGTATTTATATATTAAAAAAGGGGGATTTTTCCAATTTTTGGACAATAACTCAAAATTGCTTTGAGCAGTTTTCATTAAACTTTGGTGACTGGCTTATATCTATCAAAATAACCTTCCTTTAGTTTCTGATATGACATAGAGGAGTTACGGAATTTTATTCTTTGGAAACGTGATGGGCATATCATCTGGTCATGGCGCAGCTCTTTATTAAAATATATCCTTGTTCTGGTCTTAGAGTTGGTGAGCCAAATAAAAGTAGGTGTGCGTTCAGTATCAGTGCATACTTATTTGAGAAAATAATTTCAATATTTAATTACACAATGTTTTATATCATATTACAATGCAATTAGAAAATAAGCTGTGAACTCGATTATATCACATTTTCATTTAAAGAACTACTATTCATCCTTAACCTGGCATGAACTATTCCAGTGTTGTAAGAATCGGGACATTTATTATGATAGATATAAGAAGATGAGGTATGAGTGCCAATGAGACAACTCTCCATCCAAGTCACAATAGGTAAAAGTAAACCATTATAGGTCAAAGTACTGTCTTTAACACGGAGCCTTGGCTCACACCGAACAGCAAGCTATAAGGGACCATTAAATGACAAGTGTAAAACCAATCAAACAGGAAAACCAACGGTCTAATCTATATAAAAAACGAGAAACGAGAAACACTTATGAACCACATCAACAAACGATAACCATTGAAAATCAGGTTCGTTATAAAAGTAGGTTCAACTACAAATGTACAATTATGAATACAGGGAGATACATGTAACACTTATTTAGAATATATGATTTGGCTAATGCAATTAAAGTTGAAAATGGAAAAGGGGAATGTGTCAAACAGACAACAACCCGACCAAGAGTAGAAACAGCCAAAGTCTACCAATGGGTCTTCAACACAGTGAGCGAGAAAACCCACACATAGAGGTGGGCTTCTGTTGGCCCCTAAACTATATTGTATGCTATTTCATCGAAAATGGACCCAATGCACACATATAAATTCACCAAAATTAAGAAAACACACAAGACTCACACAGGCCAGATGTTCCTGACTTGTGACTGGTGCAAAAATGCTATGTTTAATTTAAAGTTTACATTGCAAAATGAAAGCAATCTTTACCCTGCAGTGCTCACAAGCTCTTTGATTTATTTTATTAACAGGAAATGGTACAGAATGCTGAAGATGCTGGAGCTAATTGTATGAATATCATGTACGACAGCAGAACTAGAGATCCCGGAGGAAATTCTAAGATTAAACAGTATTTCAGAGTAAATAAACATATCTGTAAAAAAAAATTAAATATCTTTTTTAAACATTCTTCACCCAAATAGGTAATATAAGTTTTTTTCCAATAATTTTACATCTACATAAAAACTTACTTATTTATCATTATAGTGGTTAGTAGCTTTATTTGTTTTAAAAGTTGTACAGATTTATTTTCATTTGTGGAAACAATACGGAAGACATAGTGGATAACTGTAATTTGTTCGTAGACTCCTGGTTTATGTGTACACAATGATACCATTTTCACAGAACTGTTATTGCATATAATGTTGTGTACCTTTTGTTTGTAGACTCCTGGTATATGTGTGTACAATGATGCCATGTTCACAGAACTGTAATTGTTGTGAACCTTTTTTGTAGACTCATGGTATATGTGTGTACAATGATGCCATGTTCACAGAACTGTAACTGTTGTGAACCTTTTTTGTAGACTCCTGGTATATGTGTGTACAATGATGCCATGTTCTCAGATGATGACTGGAAGGGAATCATCAGTATTTATAACAGTGTGAAAGAGAAAGAAACTTTGAAAGTTGGTCGATTTGGTCTTGGCTTCAAATCAGTTTTTCATATGACAGGTATGTACACCCATGCCTCTAAGAGGAATGCAAATAGTGATGGGAATGTCCATATGTTTGTTGAATGCCTGTTCGTCCTTTATCTGTTTGTCAGTTACAAGTTTAATTTTGAATATCAAAGTACCACTTGACAAAATCTTTTGAATTTTTTTCACAGGTCACCATAAAATACAGGTCAAATTTGATTTTGATGTATCATGCAAAAGTTAAGTCTCTTACATACCTTATAACTTTGGTTTTCTCCCATATCATTTGAGTCATAATAAACACAATGCCATTAACCATAAAATACGGGTCAAATATGATTTATTATGATGGTATCTATGATGAGTTTATTTGACATTTATTAAAGATAGAAAGAATAAAACAGCAGGAATGGTCCACAAGATAAGATCTTCAAATAAATCAACTTAATAAAAAAAGTCAATTATTAAACTCATTATCCTTACTGTCCTTGAATGACAGTTTTACTAATTTTTGGGACATGTTTTCGCTCCCTATGCCATCACAGCAAGTTTGCCAACTGCTTCAGGAATGCTGACATAGGTATAACTGTCCTTACCCAGCAAGCTGATGTTTAGTATCATCTAAAAATAAATTGTAATGTTTGTTGATTGATAAACATGTATTATATACAATGCCAGTTATGTATTATCATTATGTGTTTGGTCCTAATAATTGTTTGAATAACTAGCTTTGGTGATTTAGATTTGAAAGTAAACGGTTTGTTAAGCAAACTTAGTGCTTAGAATAAGTTAAAATAGTGAATGTACTGATTGAAAAACAAAAATTGAATTAATAATCACAGCATAGTTCCTTTGATCTCAGACGTCTGTGATTTCTTGAATATGATATATACTTGGTGGTTTAGTATGGAATGAACATGCTCACTCATAAAGAACCTCACAACATTTGCATTTCATGTGACAGAGAGGTCCAATTATTTTAAAGTAATTGCCCCCGAGATATGCATTTTTTCTCCTAATTTCCAGTTTTTAGAGGGCCTGAAGGATCAAGTAAGCTTTTCTCATCAAATAGCATCTGATGTTTGTTAACTTTTACAAGAATCTTTTCTCTGAAACTTCTTGGCCTATTGGAACCAAAATCATCATTTAGACATTTAGTATAAAAATGTCTTTAGCGGTCCTAGTCCTGCCTTCCAACCAAGGATCTGAAAATTTGTTCACACAATTTTGATCATTTTGAGTTGACTGGGTTTCTTTTCAAACTGTTGAATTCATACTAGATTCATGCGTCAATGAAGTAACATTGATGATTTTACTGCAAGTTGTTAACCTTTTTTTCTAAAAACGTTCAATATATATAAGAATATGTGGTATGACTGCCAATGAGAAAAAAGAATCTGTATCCAAGTCACTATTTGTAAAAGTAATCCGTAATAGGTCAAAGTACCGCCTTCAAGAATGATTTATGGAATGCAGAGGTTTAAAATAAAATGTTTTTAATGTCTTAGATATGTAAAGATAGTACGAATTGACCACACTTCTTTCCATTTTGAGAAACAAAATTAAAACAAATTATTTTGTATAAAATCATAAATTACGAGTGTTTTCTGATTCATCTACAGGTATGTCCTGTTTATCAAAAACAGAAAATCATCATGTTTTTTTAATTTACATTTCTTACCTGTAACATGGCAATAAGAGAGCCCTAAGAGTATTAAGTTATTAACTTTTTCCTTCATTATTTTGTAGACAGTCCTGTAATAATAAGTGGCAGTAAGCTTTTGGTCATAGATCCGTTGAGATCAGAAGAAAAAGAAGAGGAATGTAGAGAATTCAAACTGAAAGCTATAGGAAGAAAACATCAACCAGAAACAACACTTGCCTGTTTAATGAATAAGTTTGGCTTTAATACAGATGTTCTGAGAGAAGGTCTGTATGAAGGAACAATTTTCTGGTTCCCACTTCGTCAAAAAGAATCTAAACTGTCACCAACTATTTATTCAGAAGAAAAAGCACATAATCTGTTTAAATCCTTTATGAAAAGGTCAACGTATAACCTGCTGTTCCTGAAAAGTTTGGAGAAAATTGAAATTTATAATGAACATAATGATTGTCCATACTTTAAACTTGAGATGGCAGGTACTAATGAGGAAGAATTTAGTAAGGCAAGGAAAATGTTCAAAGATGACTTGAACAATCTAAAGAATGAGTTACCAAGGAAATCTATAATGTCACAGTATGGAGCTGTTATCAAGACTAATACCACAGAAGAACATTATGCTGTAGTTAATATGCTAACTGGTGCAGACTACTTGTCAGAGCAGATGAACCATTTAGTAAGTGATTCAAGTCTCCATTATAGTCCTTACACAGGAGCAGCTTATTGTATGAAGTCCAGTATAGGAGAGAAGCCACCAGGACATATATTTTGTTTCTTACCACTGCCTGTAACAGAAAAAAGTATGACTGGCCTCCCTGTACATGTTAATGGTTTCTTTGACCTTGAGCACAACAGACGACACATTAAGGAGCCTGCTGCCAATAGTGAGTCAAGACAAACTGACCAATCGTTGATGTGGAATGCTGGTATGATTGGGGAGTTACTACCAGAGACCTACTACACCCTCATTGAGATGATGAAGACAAGGTGCATCAAGGGAAATAACTCTCAAGACATGGTTGATCAGGTGTACGTTGCAATTCCAAATCCAGATGCTGTTGAGTCTAGCTGGAAATTGGTCTTAGAAGAATTACTTGAAAAGGTATTGCATAATAATACTTTCTTTACCAGACAGAATGGAGGAAAATGGATAAAATTTTCTGAAGCATTGTTCAGTGTATTTGACCCTGTAAAAAATATAAACCAGAAGACTAAGACAACTGTGAAGAAATTACTGTTAGACTGTGAGGAGAATTTGGTGGAGTTACCAGATCATGTGATCACCATGCTGAAATATACAGGCCACGAACCACAGTCAGTTACACCACAAACAGTAAGGGAGAAACTGAAAAGTTCTGAGTGTTGGAAGACATATCCAAGAGAAGAAAAATTAAGGCTTTTGTCCTTTGTTCTGGAAGACTGTAATTATACAGATTTGAACAATTTAGAAATTTTACCATTGAACAATCAAGAGTTTGTTCCCTTTAGTACAGGAACTGATGTATATGTGATCTGTGATGAGACAGCTCATTTGTTTCCTGGCTTAGAGGATCAAATTATATCTGAAGGTTCAGTGACTGAATATATATGGACTTGTTTATCCAAGATGGCAAAAAAAGGTAATATTAATTGTAAAAAGTAGTTCCAATTAAAATGGTTAATGTGTTAAAACTGTTTTCTACATATTCATAATATAGCATTAGAACTACAAGCCTGAACATATTCAAGACAATTGCAACAAGTCTAAGGAGTTTAAATAATAATCCGTGAAGATAAGTGCATCTTATTGCTATGTGCCATCTTAACATCTTGTATTGCATGACTTATCATCTCTATATCAAATGATGGATTGATCAAGAAAATAATCTCTGAAAGTTGATTGTTTTATTAACTCCCCTGCAAGGTAATATATTTTGGAAGAAAAGAAAATGAAAAATAAATCTGCATAAGTAGTTATCTAACTCATCCTGATTATTGGAAAACGAGTGCAGTAGTATGTTCTGTAAGAATGAACACGCTAGCAGACTAAGAGCATATAGATTACATGGCACACTGCTGGAACACTGTTCCTTAACTGTCAAAAAATTTGAAATGAATATAACTTATTTTCTGAATCCTGAAACTTTATTTGATTTCCTATATAGATCAATTACTTACCCTGGCACCTTTCATCAAATAAAAGAAAAACAAATAGTGTCTGAGCAAAAACTTGAAAACGCTTTGACATATTTAGATATGTTGTTTTTGTGACTTAATGAAATCAAGTTCGATTTTCACTATTTTAACTTTTATAGTTGTTGAGTTGTAGACCACAAAGTAGAGAACAGTGATGCTTAAATTGATTATGGCCTTTTCTTTCGAACACTACATACATCCTTTTTTTTTACTTGATCCTGTTCAAGGGTCCAAATTTTCAAATATCATTTTCATGCAGGATAATCCAGTTTGCTGTCAATCTGGCACCCTCTTGCTTGTTGTGTTGTTACACCCTGTTTAAGGTTGGGGAGAGTTGAGCCTCAAAAACATGTTCCACCCTGTCCATGTGACTTGTAAACACAACTCTTACAAAACAGCTAGACATATATTGATGAAACTTTGGTTACTGTAAAACACTCTCTGATCATGTGATCAAAGGTTTATAATCCAAGTTCAAGGTGTTAAAAGAGAGATACCAAAATTGTGTATTTTAAAATACTAATAGTATTGCTTGGCTAAGGATACCTTTGGTGAGTTCACTTAGAGTTCCAGTTTTTAGATTTCCTTATGACTGTTAATTGTTTCCTTTCAGAGTTGTTTCAACTGAGATGTATAACAGATGAATGCTTGCCTAATGTTATACAGAAAGTCTATGACATCAATTTTATTAGGAAACAGAATGGCCGCTTTGTTCAAACATCACAGTCAAACCTCGGAATTGATTGGATACAGAAAGTATGGAAAGAAATATCTAAAAGAGAATATGATAATCTCTCATTGTTTGAAAGCATACCTGTTATAGTTGTTGGTCCAGATGATGTAGAAGACATTAACAGTAGTACAATCGATGAGAGCCTAGTGTTAGAATATGTTAATTTGAAAGGAAGGTATATGCTTTCTAAATTTGACAATCATGAACCATTGTTAGCAGCCTTGGAGAAGGTGGTTACCCTAACTAAAGTAGAAATTTTCCATCCAAATCAAATGATTAAATTTCCACATACAGATGTTATAGGAAAATATATTCAACTTCCAATTATAGATAATATATTGAATTGTTTTAAAATGGCTGCATTATCAAGCAGACATCAGCAAATTGCCAGAGAGATAAACGAGCAATGTTCTGACAATGAAAAGACAGAATTGGTACAGTTCCTTACAAATCATCATTCAGATATTCCAAGAGAAGCATACCAATTTCTACAGAAATTAGATTTGTTCTGTGAACATGACAATGTATCAGTGGCTGAGATGGTGTCTTTAGAGGACAACAAATTCACATTGAAAGACTTTATGTACCCTGAAGGTATCAGTTACCCCAGAAAATACTTGGAGAGAGAACATGCAGAATTGGCTAAACTTCTTGGGGCAACTGATGTAGAAGAAATTGAATGTGTTGACCACACACTTGATTTAATGTTAGAAAACAGTATCAAGTATTCTGTTGATGATTACACAGGATTGATGATATACCTACAAGGTAGACCACCAAAGGTATTAAATCATGTTCTTGAGAAAGCAAAGTCTTTGAAGTTTATGCCATGTGGAAATGGAAATCTACACTCTGTAAATAACCTGTTCGATCCAACATCAAGCTTCCTTAAGAACTTATTTTATGGTCAGGAAGGCTTATTTCCAAATGAAAACTTTATACAAGAAAATGGACTGAATCAATCGTTTTTGCAAAACTTGGGACTAAAAACTGAAGATAACATTTCTTCAGAAGATTTATTCCAGGTAGCAACCAGTATACAAATGCTTGCAAATGGTATGGAAGAGAAAAAATACATTAAAGCTGAAAGTTTAATTTCATATCTGAAGAGGCATGAATACAAGACATCAAGTAGCAATGCATTACATAAGATTAAGGGTATACAATGGGTCCCTATTGATCATGAAAAGCCTGACGACTACCCTGATGGACTTGGATGGTATGGCGGTAAAACATTCTGTTCTCCTGATGAAGTTAAAAGCATGCAATTCAAAAACTTGATTGGAACAGTTAGTCCATTGGTACGAGTAGATTTGTTCTCAAAACAGATTACTGCTTGTTATAAGTGGTGTGAACAACCAGAGCAAAATGATGTTGTTGAACATTATAGAAATGTTATTAAATCATATGAGGCAAGACAGAACTCGGAATATCTACATATAACCAAGCATATCATCAGTTACATCTATGAACTATGGAGAGCAGGCAATTTGAATATTGAAACCACCAGAAAGCTAAATGAAATGAAATGTATTCCAACAAACTGTCAAGGGTTCAAGTCTGCAAATATTGTTGTTCAAGAGATTGTAAATAAACACATAATTTACATTCTAGAACCATACATCTTTGAACTAGCTAGAGATGTTGCAGATTTTGGTGAACTATTTCTTGAACTTGGAATAAGGAGAGAGGTAAATTTTGAGGTATTGGAGTCACTTCTTCAGCAAATTTCTGAGAAGTATATGTTGGACGAAACGACAGGAGGAGACGGAATTGAACTTGAAAAAGACCAAATATTAACACATAATATATTAAAATCAATTATCGCCATGGAGATAGACAAGTCAGAATTGACAGAGTTACTGATCCCAATTAATTCATATAGGGAAGATTGTATTGTATTTGAAAAAGTAGAAAATTGTACTTATACATCCGGGAAAAGTCCATTTTCAACGGCAATATTTCTAGAGAATGACAATGATGATGATGAGGAGGAAAAAATCATATATGTTCATCCATCTATAAATGAATTAGCATCAAAACTTGGTGTAGCTTCTGTCACGAAGCGATTCATTTACACCCAGAATACTGGAGTGTTGGCATGGGGACAGGAAGAGAAGTTGACAACAAGGATTTCTGGACTACTAGATAGTTATACTGATGGTCTTGCAGTTCCTAAGGAGCTTGTACAAAATGCTGATGATGCGGGTGCCACCAAGGTATGCTTCCTTTATGACGAAAGAGAAAACAGAGATTGGAGAAATGGACTTTTTGATCAAGGAATGGCTGAATGTCAGGGACCTGCTTTATGGGTCTACAATGATGCCATATTTGAAGAAAAAGACTTCAAAAATATCATAGAACTTGGTGGGAAGACAAAAATTTTGGATACAGAAAAGATTGGCAAATTTGGACTTGGGTTTTGTTCAGTATACAATGTTACTGATGTTCCAAGCTTTGTGAGCAAGAACACATTAGTAGTTTTGGACCCCCATTTACATCACCTTGGTGAAGCAGCCATTGGAACAAATCCTGGTTTGAGAGTACCACTAACCAAAAGTTATAGGAAAAATTTGTCCAACCAGTTCAAGCCATACAATGGTATTTTTGGATGCAACCTGGAGCCGAACAACAAAGATGAATATAATAAAACTTTGTTTCGTTTACCTTTGAGAACACAGAAACAGGCATCAGAAAGTGAGATAAAAGATCTGCAGTATACAAAGAGGGAAGTTGTTGAGCTCTTGCAAAAGTTTTTAGATTCAGTAGCAAATTTACTTTTGTTTACTCAGAATGTCAAAGAAATATGTGTTTACCATCTAAATTCAAAAAGCCAAAATCCAAATGAAGATAAGAAATTGTTGTTTCAGGCATGGAAAGAAAACACAGAAAAATCAGCAGAGGAAAATGAATTCAACATTCTGAAGAAAGTTACATCTGCAATGAAAGGTGAACAACCAAGTGAAATTAAATTTCCAGTTCAAATTATAGACATTGGCATTGAGGTTTCCAGTGAAGCACAAGAAATATCTAAGGAATTTCGTTCTTCTAGAGACATTACTTCATGGATCATTTCATGGGGCACAGGAAATAAAACATTTGAGCTTGCCAACAAATTAAAACAACAGGGTGCTATTCCAGTGGGAAGTGTTGCTGTACCAATAAGACGGGATGGAAGCAAATTGATATCTTTCATGGATATGAATGAGCTCCCAAAAGGATTCTATTCTAAGAGCAGAATGTTCTGCTTTTTGCCCCTGCCTGTGGAAGCACAGGTACCAGTACACCTCAACGGATATTTTATGGTAGAACAGGACAGAAAGAGCATTACTAGGTACAACCAAGATGACAAAACAAATGATACTAGTTACTGGAATGATGCAATGTTAGATAATGTTGTACAAAGTGCCTACATCAATTTATTATCATCAGTAGCATGCAGATCAAATGACCCAATTGTTGAAACTGATTATTGGAAAGTTTGGCCAAGAATGACTCCAATGATGAATCAGGACATGGTTTTACTGGCCCAGTCATTTTACAGAAGTATTATAATGAAAGATGATATTGTGTTTTACAGAAGAAATACTGGAATTGGCTCAGGAGTTAAATGTTCTCTTAGTCAGGCAGTTGTCCTAGATCCTGAATTCAGAAATTTGGGAGAAAATGGTCAAATAGCATTTGATTGCTTGTTGGAGTTCTATCAGGACAGCTGTATTATCATAGATATGCCTTTGGACATTTATATAAACTTTGGTGAAATTCCTGGTGTAGATATCAACAGACTGAAAAGCAGAATCATTTCCAAGACTGACTTCTATAACAAATATTTCTTTCCTAACTTGAAAGAAGATTATTGGCAGCAATTAGACAGAAGAAAAGAACGCGACATATTAGTTATTGGAGCAATAGAGGATAAAGAAATGCACGATCTTGTCAAAAGATATGAGTGTATACCAGTGCAAATGTCAAATAGGCTAAGAAAGCCTTGTGAATTAGTTCTGGAAAAGGGACCAGTCAGTGCCATGTTTACTGTAGAGGATGAAGTGTTTCCTGATGTCTCATTAGAATGCTACACTTCGATACTTATCAATATGGGAATGATGGATGATATAATTTCATCAAAATTGTTGATGGAGAGAGCTAGAACAGTTGGAACTTTATGTAAGGAAACTGCCTTGGCTCGATCAACAGCAATTTTGAAATATTTGAATACGAACATGCACTTGCATTCTGATGCAGCAGAAAATCTGAAAAACATCCCCTTTTTACCAGTTTTGAAAATTCTTGATGGATGGCCACTTCCTTGGAAAGCAGATGATTTAGAACCAGAAGAATATCTCTTTCCACCTTGTCAATTATTTTCATCTAACGACAAGTTTGTTATTGGATCAGTTGGGTATGTGTTAGATCAATCTGTAGGTGATGTTGAACAAGCTGTTATGGAGAGCATTGGAATTAGAACTGTTCTCATTGAAAACGTAGTTGAACAGATCAATGTTCTTGCAAATTCAAACTTGCATTCTTCTGTTGGATTGGAAGAAACGTGTGAAAAGTTGTACAAAAGACTGAATGATCAATTACTGTTTGATTCTACAAATCTGATGGTTGTCAACAGTTTGAAAGACTTTCAACACAAGAGAATTGTGAAAGTAGAGTCTGATATGGTGGAACCTATTAGAGTGGCGTTAAATCTGATAGGATCATGTTCCCCTTTCTTGTATGAGATGCCGAGAAACTTGAAACAGTACAAACTTCTATGGAAATATGTTGGGATACCACATTGTTTTGATGAAAATACTTTTATTGGAATGTTGAAAGAACATCTTAAATTAAAAGGCGAAGAGCAAATAACACCAGAGGAGACCCAGGGTATAATGTATATACTCAAAAACTTATCTACGTATCATCCTGCTCCACCAACTGGTATGCCAGAAGAAAAAAAGAAAGTAATATTCATCCCTGATCAGAACTGTATTTTGCGTTCAATGTGTGATGTGTGTTATGATGACCCAGATTTTGACTACGAAGATGAAGATGTTTACATAGTTCATGAAGAGGTTACACAACATATCATCAAAGGTCTTGGAATCATGTCAAAACGTCATTTGTATCTATCAAGGCATTCAGATTCCATACCCTTTGGACAGAAGGAGAAACTTGTCATAAGACTTAAGGGTATTATAGATGCATACCCAAAAGACCATTCCGTCTTAAATGAACTGTTACAAAATGCAGATGATGCCAAAGCAACAGAAATACATTTTGTATTTGACCAAAGACAACTAGGAACTAAGGATATATTTGATAAGAAGTGGGGGCCTGTTCAAGGCCCAGCATTATGTGTATTTAACAATGCCTGCTTCACAGCAAAAGACTTGCAAGGTAACTTGAATTAATTATTAATGGCAAAGTAATTTATTATTATGAGTGTAATACAAGGGAAAAAAACATGGAAGGAACAGCCCTTCTATTGCTTGTCTTCATCCTACTCATAAGCAGTAGTATTGTCAGAATGACATTCAACACACAGCAAACATTCTGTAAGGTCATTTCATTTTAAGATTAAGATTTTTAATTTGTTGCAGAATATTCTTAATCTGTTAAAATTTATCAATTTACTCAATGTCCACAAATGCAAATTTTACAGTGCATGAAAACAATATCATGGACTGAGTTGAAAAGATTTTTATTTGTTTTAAAAATATCATTGGAAGGAAAAATATTGTAGAGCTTTGATATACATGATATATTGGGGTTCAGAACTATGTCTGTCTCATTTGGTCAGCTTTGTACTTTCGTTGCCAACGACCAACAGGTTCGAAAGACATCGGGTCAAAAGTTTTCTTGGCTTCTAAGAATTAGAATGATTTAAAATTTGGTCCGCAGCTTGGTCATGTTGAGTTATTACATGATAATATTTACATAATTATGTCATGTAGCCACTTCCTGTGTACTGATAGTTTGAAATTCATTTTATAACGATTATTGTTGTCAAACTTTCCTTGACTTTTATGGAATGGAACGGTTTTATATATGATTTACCACTTGATAACGGTTGAGTTTAAGCTTGTAAGCAATTACCACTAGCTGTTTGCTATGTCTTGAAAAAAAGATATACACAACTTCTTATAAAAAAAACTATTTTCACTAAAGTTTCAAGGCTTCAATGGTATCAGGCAATGATTCAGTATACATGAAACCTCAGTCATTTGCATGCTGGGACAAAGGCCGAGACAAGGTATTAGTCTTGTTATCAATTTGATTGAATTCAAGTGCCATTTGCGTCATATGTATTGAAAACAATAATAGTATCAGTATAATTAATATTAAGGAAGAACAAACAGATAATACATGATATCAAGAACTTGTATTTGGTCCAAGGATATATATTCTATCTATTGGTTGTTATTCGTCAACCTGTGAAAGAACAAATATGGGATAAGTACTTAGTAGTCTTTTTATGATCCCATTTATGACTGTATCAATTTATTGACTCCTGTTATCTATCTAGATGGGCTGGGCACTACCATAAATACTCTTTGTTTAAATTCGTTGATAAACATACTTTCCTAGAATTGATATCTATAGGCAAAACACCACGTAACTTTTCTGGGACACATAAGATCACAACCAGTTTTCGGTTGCTCAGTTTTACGTGTTCTATGTTCTGTTTTGTATACTATTTTTGTCTTTTTGCCATGGCGTGGTCAGTTTACTTACGAGTTTTTATACCCCTTTGATATCTTCTGTCTCTCCCTTCTCTGTCACCAATATCATCATAGCTCGGAGTGATAATACACTATTATATCTTGACATGAAATAACATGAAGAATAAGATAGGTTTTGGTCTGATCATCACAAGGCTGTCTATGAATATACAGTTAGTTTCAAAAACATTTTTTTTGTATTGAAGAACATATTTTACAGTATTCAT
Organism: Mytilus californianus; assembly: GCF_021869535.1. Lineage (NCBI taxonomy): Eukaryota > Metazoa > Mollusca > Bivalvia > Mytilida > Mytilidae > Mytilus > Mytilus californianus. The sequence continues at coordinate 130,539,811 of NW_026262679.1, read as the reverse complement.
AGATGTCAGGTTAGCAGAGTAGGCTTCTGTTTTGTAAAAAGTATATCCGAGACTTAAAATTTTATTTTTATTACAGGTATTCAAGACTTGGGAGAGGGAAGTAAGTCGGGTGATCCTTCAAAAACTGGACAATTTGGTGTTGGATTCAATGCTGTATATCACTTGACCGATGTACCCTCCTTCTTAACTCGTGGACAGGACACTCCAGACGGTGGAACATTTTGTGTATTTGATCCACATTGTTCATACCTACCTGTTGCTCAACCTGAAAATCCTGGAATGAGATTAAAACTTGAAACATTTCAGTCGAAATATGGAGATGTCTACAAAGGGTATTTACAAGATAAAGTTAAAGCTGATACGGGGACATGGTTTCGTCTACCCCTTCGTACTCCTGAAATGGCGAGAAAGTCTGAAATTAGCTCCAAATCATTTTCAAAAAAAGATATGAACAGTTTAATAGAAAAAATTAAGTCACAAACGAAGGCAAGTCTTTTGTTTCTGTCAAATATTAAAAAGATCAGCATTTCTTACATTAAAGAAAACTGCAATGAGCTGTCAGATACATTTAGTGTTTGCTTGTCAGTGTCAGATTCAGACATTGAGAATGTCAAAGATTTTTCAGCTCATGTTATAACAGAATCCAAAATGATCATGTCAAAAGAAAAAACACTAAATCAGATTAGTATAAAGGAAGTAAGATATACAGCAACTTTAGAGGATAATAAAAATAATTCTGACACCTGGCTTATTGTCCAAGCCTTTGGGTTCAACGAAGGAGATGCAGTAGCTGAATCTATTTTGACAGCTGCTTCGAGTGGAGAGTTAGGATTCTTACCAAGAGGTGGTACAGCCATGAAAGTGGTCAAGAAAATTGAAGATAATCAAAGAGGGTTACCGTACACATACATTCCAGACAGTCGTGATGGCAATGCCTTCTGCTTTTTACCATTGCCTATTAGAACAGGGCTTCCAGTTCATATAAATGGTCATTTTTCGGTTTATGCAAACAGGAATGGACTTTTCGGAGGTAATTCCGCCACACCTATAGATGACAATAGAATCAAATGGAACAATTTGCTACTACGGCAAAATGTGGCATTTTCTTATGCAAGCTGCTTAGAATATTCAAAAGAAGTTCTTCCAAATCTGTTGAATACTTACAAAAACATTGATATATTGAAAATTTTCTTTTCCAGTTTCCCCGACCACAATGTCACAGGAGCCTATTGGAAAGAGCTTGTAAATGCTATTTATAAAGACATACACAAAAGAGCATTGAAGATTTTTCCAATATACCCAAAGTACACAAATTCTGTACAGAAGATGTCCTTGTGTAGTCTACAAGGAGAACTTGAGCAAGACGAAATAGACTGGATTCCTTTAGAGACAGAAGGTCATACATTTAGAGCTTGTTTTGATAATTTGACCTCTTTTTATCAACTAAATGAACAGGATTACAAATCAAAAAATGGACAAATTCTTCTTCAAAGACAGGAAATTGTAGTAAGACAGATCTTAGTGGATTCAGGAATGAAGTTGATATGCATACCATTATGGATTTTTAGAAGTATTTCTAAAGCATTTCCAGTTGATTGTTTGTCCAGTAGCAGTTCTGCATCTGATTTAAAGTGTGCAGTTGCAGATGTTTTGACATTTGAATATGCTGATAAATCATCAGAAATAGTAGTTAACTTTTTCAGGTCATGGAACACTGGAAACATAGATAAATGTAGGATCAGTGATGTAAACATTCCACTCAGAGAATCTATATTTCAGTCCGTTGAAAGACTTTCATCTTTTCTTCAGTTTTGTTTGAAGTTGGGAATTGAATGTCCAGAATTTGAAGGACTTCCATTGATGTTAAACAATTCTGAACAATTGGTTTGTTTCTCACCCTGCACAACTATCATGTCAGAGTTCTGTAACTTGCTCCCATCATCTAGCGCCATGTTTGTTCATGATAGGTTGGTAGTTCCTTTATGCAAATTCAAACAGTTCTTCAAGTGTCTTGATGTTGGAAACTTTTGCTCAGAGCTTCTCCATTCAGTAGATGAACAGTATTGCCAACAGCATGGGCCCTTGCCATGGGACAGCTCACAGACATATCTCCCAAATGATGCATGGATGCTAATGTTCTGGGAGTTTTTGAAGACTGTTCCTTCAATATCAGAGCTTAGTAATTGGTGTCTTTTCCCGGTATTATGGTATCAAGAAGAGCTAGTTCTTGTTTCTTTTACTTTGGCGTATACAGTTGTTAACTATTACAGCTTTGATCAGCAATTGATTGATGACAGGAATATTGTTTCATTACTGAAAAAGCTTTCAATACCAAGTTTGTCTCTATACAACGAATTTTCAAACAAGGCATGTGAAATTGTAGCATCTAAACAGCAACCAGAGAAACTAGCCAGGTGTTTAGTATTCCATACAAAAGCTTTTACTAATACTTGTGTGACTCAGGATGAATGTAATAGACTTGTTACCTTCTTAGCTACAAATGTTAGTGGAATTGGATCAATTGTCAGAGAGAACCTCAAACAGCTGAAGATATTTACATCAATTTTTGGCGAAATAGTGAGTGTTGAAGGATTTAGTGTCTTGGTTGTTGACATTGATAATAGCAACATTGTTCTTGATGGTTTGGCAGAACAAGCAAATCATTCTAACATTCTTCTATTGAAGCACAATGCCTTTCATGTAGATTTGTATAGAGTCCTACAGTTTAGAGTTTGTAAGATACTACAGGATGAACACAAATTGCTGGAGTTTTACAGGATCTTTGTTCTGCCAAATTTTGAAATTTTACCAAGGAATTTACATCTTCTACATTTGACTTTTATAAGAGATAGACTTATCAGAAGTGATTATCTTATGGAAGCTTTGAGAGACTTGCAATTTATTCCATCTACAAATGGAAATATACTAAAGAAGGCATGTGAATACTTTAGTCCACACCACAAAGTCTTTTCAAGTCTTTGTAAGCCATCGGAATTGCCACCACATCCATTTAACAGCATATCATGGAGATGTTTTATGGAATTTGCTGGAATGAAACTGGAATTGACTAAAGAACAATTCTTAGAATTTGCTTGCCATATACAGAATCAAGGTCCATCAGAATTATCTGAAAGTCAGTCAGTTGAACTTGTTAAATATTTGTTTTCTAAGCAGAGGCTCGCAAAGGACATGGAGTTTTTGAGAAAAATTAGAGAAATTCACTTTATTAAGGCATATGTAGTGCCATTGGATTGTTCTACAATAAGCCCTCAGCTTTCAGTCAATAAACTTATAGCTTTTAGTGGATCTCTTCCTAATAGGCACTTCAGACTTGCTTGGACAATGCAAAACATTTTGCCTGCTTATGCCAGCACATCAAACCCTGTATTATTAGAAAGTTTGCTTATCCAAAGAGAACCTGAGATAAATACTGTTATTTCACATGTTCACAATGTTTGTTATTCACTTGAACAGAAACGATATACAAATGAAAAAACAATGTTTGTCAAAGATTTAATGACAACCATTTATGATTATATCGAGGCTTTACCAATGAAAACTTTAGAACAGATGAAACCACAGCTAGCAGAAACTCCATTTATACACATTGTTGAACACAACACATTTATGAAAGTTAGAAATGTCATCTTAAAGGAGGGAAAAAACTACGAAATACCACCATATTTGCTTGTAGGATCTGAAACCTATGGAAAATATTTTACATTATTCAGGACACTTGGGGGTAAAAATCATGCATATTTGGACCATTACTTTCGAGTTCTAGCAAGCATCAAAGAAGAAGCAGGTGAGAAAACACTAGTTGCAAGAGAATTGGAATGTACAGAATCCGCTGTTCGTGGTGTTCTTTTTGTGCTACAGTCTCTATCTGATACACCACAGGTTGAAGAATCTGTGTTCTATCTGTTAAGTAGTGAAGATAAACTTTTCCCATCTTGTGAACTTGTTTATGCTGACAGACCTTGGCCAGTTCAACATCGACTTAAGAATCAAAATGAGATTAAGTTTCTTAAACAAATGGATCAATTCAAAGATGTAGGATTAAATGTAGATCATTGCTTGTCATTGCTGCCAGCTACCATGCAGCTAAAACGGTTAAGCTCGGTTGTTAGAGAAGAACTGCTTACAGATCAGAACATTGTTCAATGGGAAGTTGCTGAAAAATTACAATATTTTCTCACCAGTGAAATATTTGTATATGCTATAAAAAGGCTAGTGAAAACAAAGAACAAAAACCAAGGTAATAAAGACATTGACGACAGTACTTTAGAAAACATATCCTCAAGTGTAACATCAGTTAGAATTGTTACCCTCCAAGATGTTAAAACAGTTTTAGTTTATAGAAATGAACAAATAGCATCAAGTGCAGAAGAAAGAATATTTTACCATAAGAGGGCTGAAAACATTGTGTATGTGAAAAGATCTGATTTGGAAATGGGTGTATGGCTAAAAAAAAAAATACTACGTCATGTTGTAAAAGTAATAGTAAGATTATGTATGGATCGAGTAGAAGCAGAAAAATTACAAACTGTTCTGTTACATTATGATAACAATTTTAAAGAGATGGAAGAATTGTTAGATGATTTACAAGCTGTTGCATTGGATTCCAAGCCTGTATATACATCATGGATTCCTTTACCTGGTTCTCCTGTCCCACTTGATTGTCTGGATTCTTTAGTACAGGACTTGGTTAAATTTTCACCTGGGGATTATGCTGTTCATGAAATATTCGACAATATAGACGATGTTGTAGATAGTAAGGACATAGCCAGAATTTACATATATGTAAAAATTATAGAACAGCTAATTGATGGTCAATTCCCATTGTATAAAGTTGATGTTGGAGAAGGACAAAGTAAAGAAGTTCATTCGTTCCTACTTTATCAGATACAAAGAATGAAGAATCAAGAGATGGGATTAGAACTTCATACACATGTGCATGCTGGGTACAATATAGGAACTAAGGATAAAATAAAACAACAAATTGAGGAGACACTTGTTGATGCATGGAGATTAGGACAGGACAAGTTCAAAAAGGTCTACAAACGATTACTGCTTCAATGGCATCCAGATAAAAATGATGATTCCAAATTTTGTTGTGAGATAACACAGCATATTATTGATTTTGCTAACCGTTTGAATTCTCGTAAGATGGACATTTCAAACATTCCACAATACAGGGAAAGAAAAGGCAACTCATATGGTGGGAATTGGCAAGCATATAATGATACTTGGAACGAGCATGTAAGTAAGGCTAGAACAGCACCAAATGAACCCACAAGAGAGCAGTGCTATACATTTGACGTAAATGGATATGCGGATAGGGTACGACACAGACACAGTCACAGTCACAGTCAAAGAGATTATAGCAATACTAATTATCATTACTCTGGACACCATCCTAATAATAATGATATATATCGTCCAGATCCACAACCTAAGATGGGAAGGATTTGGTTGAAACAGGCAAAGAACGATATTGCTACTGCTAGATCATTACTAAACACAGCAACAGAACAGTCCTTTAACTGGGTGTGTGTGATAAGTCAGCAGGTAATTATTACTGTTTTCCTGTATTCCTTCCTCAGACAACTACGATATGAAATATTTTGGCAGTTGTTGAATTGTGATCAGTTGGTCAATCGTGTTTGTTTGTGCAACAAAATATCGTAAATTGTATATCTTGAGTATTACCCTTCTAGTTAGTTGATGTTACTCTTGTGATAAGTATTAGGCACTTTTATATTAGAGATAATTGAGTGTAAAAGATTGAATATTTAGCTTTAAATTCTCTTTAGTTGTAGAAATTTGCAACACAACGGGATGCCACATGTGGATCAGTATCTGCTTACCCTTTCGGAGCACCTGAGATCAACCCCGTTTTTTTTATGGGATTCGTGTTTCTCCGTCTTTAGTTTTCTAGGTTGTGTTTTGTGTGCTGTTTGTCTTTTCGTCGATTTTTGTTTTTTTGTCTCATTTCCAACAGTAGCTAACACCCATAGTGATAATATCTGTTGTCTTCTACCTTGTCAGTATCCTGTAATACCACACTTTAGATTAAAATACACATTTCTTTGAAAACAGATGGACAGATTTCAACCACAATTGCAAAGATTCCTGTATAGAAAATGAAGTTAAACACCTATTTAAATGTTTGATCTTGGTCTTGAGGTTGTCGTTTTTTGGGGGTGGGGTCCATAAATAACTAAGTACTTGTCCATTCCTGTTTGTTCATGTTTGTTAATCTTCTACTCCTCCAAAACAGCTAAACAGAATTCAACCTTACTTGTACATGTATGAATATGCTCACCTGCTATTTTAATTGTTCAGCTAATTAGTTTTGTGGGTTTCCTTTTTAAAACATTGACTTAGTCGTTTTTCCTTATATTATTATACATTGGCATCATATTTCAGAAAGCTTTCATAATTTTAAACCTTCATTCTAATTTCTGTCCTTCTGTCCATCCATCTGCAACACATTTCTTTCACATTTTTCTCAGCAAGTCCTAATCAAAGTTTCGTGATATTTGGTACCTGGAGCTATAGTCTTGAGGACACAATTATGTCCCGCCCGTGCAGTAAATAGTGAAGGCAAGACATAGCGATGCTACATTCTTTCATCATCATTGTCAACATCACCTACATTTTGATTCATTCTGTGGTATAATTGTTTAAGACACCAACTTTGTCAACCTAAGATAATGAATGATATTCCCTCAAAGCTTTTTTGAATTCAATTCTGAATTAGTTCAAATACACAACCAAACAGACAAACTGTTACATAAACCCCCTCTTCGATCATTTGTGGTATATTTGAAAATTTGGACTTCACAACAACATATTTATTTTTACTTTATTAATCTTATTTGGCCTAATTTGAGAGATCTATTCTCATGACTTGCACTAAAATCTAGTGATTTGATCCTTTTATTGTCGGTTGATTCATTTACATAAGAAAGTTTAAATATTTGAGATTTCTTATATATTTAGAATATACCCAGACCTAGACAAATCCTTCATTAGCCAGCTGTGCTTCAAATTATGCAACTTTTACAGAAAATACTGTTATAATTAATTCAAGTAGGAGTTCGTTTAAACATGGAAGTATGTCTATTAGTAAAATTATCAAATTCTAGGCAGCAGAAAAAGCTTTAAAAGCCATCCAAGTTTGTGAAGATGCTAAGCAAGTCAGCAAATATCATTCCTTGATAACACCAGTTTGTTTGAAAAATCCAACACTGAAGCAGGCTGCTGAGGAGTTAGAGAGTTGTATTGGTGACTACTCTAAAATGAGATATCCAAGACCTGTATTTTTCCCAAGTACGCCATCAGATTTATACAATCATGACGATGCTACAGAAACATTAAAATGGGCTGAAATTATTGTTAGCACAGTTGATGATATGATGTAACTAGTTTAAATTTGTTTTGCTTAAATGTGGATAATTTTTTTTTATATTAATATTGTTTTTTAGCTATCTTACCTATTATTTTGGCATTTGGGAATCACTATTGTTATAGATTTAAAAACTTCTCTAACTAATCCATTTGGCATGTTGAATGAGGACTAGATGTTTTGAGAAAAATAAATCTAATGATTCCATTTACCAACACTTTTGATAATTCATTAAAATCACAAAGGCTAATTAAAAGAAATGGTAATACTAATATTGTTTAATTATTGCATCATTGTTTTAATTTGGTTGCATGATAGAAGGCTGCCAATCACGATGGAAACCATTATCTTAGTTTAAATCTTTAAGGGCATAGTGTATTGGATAAATGTTGTTATCAAAAATTGTAAGACATAACTTTACCTTTTTCTCTTTCACATGTTTGAGAAATGTACATTTAATGACCAATTTCAATTTCATAAATCATATATTTTCAAATGACATAATTATGAGCACATAAACAAGACCAATTTAATATTTATCATGAATTTTCTTTAGCGTGTTTCCTATGAAAATTTTACTAACTAATTGTACTAACAAATAGCTGATATTTGTAATAAACAAGTGATCTCTGCTTACTCACCACTGGAGAATGACTGGTCATATAGTTATATTTTTGCTTTTTTAAGTTATCAAATGAGCAAACACATTCATTTGTTACAACTAGATGTTGATAGAGAATGTCAGATTTTAGATATAAAGACATTTGAGTTAAAAGTTTTGGTGATAAATCTACTACAATGATGACAGGCTGTAGGGGTAAATTCAATAAAAAATCTCCTATTGACTTAAATGCACATCTATGTCTTGAATTAAATTTATACCTGGTTTACCTTTAGAAATCAGAAGCTTTCATATATCATTTATTAAAATACAAATGTAGCCACATCTTTTGCAACAATAAAAACATGCAGCATTTTTGGGCATTCACATGGCCTTGTTTACAAACACTGTAGATTCGCCCTTACAGACCCCTATTACTTTTCAACCCTGAGGTAAAAAATTAAGTGCATTCAGCATTCCTTTTTTATTTTTTGTAACTAGTTTTGATCCAATACTATCAAAAATATTTATTACAAACGTAATCTACCAATCAGGAGAGCACATGACTTCAGTGTTATACAGAAAGCTCTCCCCAAATGGGCGGTCCCTGATGATGTATATTTATTTACTGAATTTACCCCTGCAAGGTCATATCCACCAGTTTCAGGGGAGGTAATCACTAACACAAAATTGACATTCATGCTTTTTCCATGTATTAAGTTGATAGTGGTTTACCAATAATTGATAATGACAGTTGTCGTACAAAAGTGTAATGCCACAGTGTTTCATTTTGTTATATGAGAGAACAAATAAATTATATCTAATATCACTTAAATATTATTTGTGTTATTTTGAGTGGATTAAGATTGGTAACAACATAGTTATTACATAATGTCTGCAATCTCAATGTGGATTGGTGGGTATGTCCTTATGGAGCCTCTTGTTACTGATTATTTCAATGTGTGATGTTTGTTGATCTTGAAATTATATATTTTACATTTTTTGTTTATTGATATTGTAGTTTTCACAATTGTTGATCAATGTTATTTGTCTATGACAATGTACTTTATAAATGAGAAGGTTCACAAAGGGTTGAATTGGTCCCAAGATTTTTATATTCGTTTTAATCTTGCCAGAATACTATAAATTTGCATAGACTTAGTTATGATAATACTATTAATACCAATGTCTTTATGACACATCAAATTATACATTACGAAGTTAAGACCCCTTGATTATGCATTATTTGTGTTGAAACAACAGTTTTGGTCTAACTCTTCAATAATTTATGATAGATTTTGGAAAAGTTTACTTTGGCGCAACCTCTGATCCATAGGTTTTCAAATCAACATTTGCACCTTTTGGTCGTAGGTGCAGCCAAATTTTTCTTGAAGCTTTTAGGTGAACACAATAATCTTTTTTGGAAAATATATTTCCAAAATGTGCTGACTTTGGAGCCTTTAATGAAGATACGTGTTTTGCTAAGCATAAAGGGTTTTGAAATAGACCCATTTAAGTACTAAACGTGACCTATATTATAATTTATGATAAAGTTGAAATTCAAGGTCATATTTTGGTAAAAGTGAACCTTGTCCTTTGTTTATCAATGTGATAGTAGCACTAAAGTGTTTGTTTTTATGACATATTTTACCTATTTTGGGTTCAAAGATGAACTTTTTTATACGAGTTTTTTATGTGGCCTTTTTAAATAACTTCAAATTTTTTTTTTTATTTCTTTTTGAATTGTTTTTTAATAGAATTAGGAAATTCACCTGATACTGTTGATATAGATATATCACATATTAAACCACCATAACAAACATTGTCTTCGACATAAAGGATCTGGTCTTTCTGAAGAGTCCTTTTGTGAATTTTATCAAATTATTGGTCCAATATAATAATGGTAGAAGATAACCTTTTTTTAAAAGTTTGTGTGTTTTTTTTTTATTGGTGTTCAAGGCACAAACAATTATTTAACTAGAAAAAATAAAAAGGAAAATTCATGGTACTTGAGATACAGTGTTAAAGACAGCCAAGTTTGAGCTACTGAAGTTTCATTGTTTTTGAAATGCACTGCAAGCTTAGTAACATATTTGCAAATTCGAAAACTCCTTATTTTTAAATTTAAGCTTTTCAAATTTGGAAATTATACTTTCACTCCGTAGATAAGTAAAAGCTATCCTTGTAACATGTCTTTATTTTTTTTTAATTTTTATTGCAATATATAAAAGTTAAAACATGGAACATATCTACTCTTAAATAAAACATAGTGTAATTATCATAAATACTTGATAAGAAAGAGTGGAGCTTATTTTGATTAAAGCAAACAGTATGTTATCCTTTAAGTTAAGTTTTGTAGTTAGTGTCTTACAGTATATTGTAGTTTTTTACACTTTAATTTTGAATTTTGAATTAAAAAATGTTTTGTCATACGTCTGTTTTATAGGCACATTAAGTTCAAGTTATGAATTAGTAGATTCTAATTGTCAAGTGAAAACTATTCCATGCATATTCAGGAGAAGTACAATTTAACAATACATGATTTTGTGTGATGTTAAATGTGACTCAATCAGGAGAATTAAAGTTAAGTTTTGACTGCCACTGAAAAACTAGGTCATACTGTATTGGTTTTGCTGAATGTTGAAGGCAGTATGTTGAATTAGCTATTGTTGCGTACGTTCTCGTCCTGTGGTGTTTGGTGGAGAGTTCTGTCATTAGCAATTACAGTACATGTGGATTGATTTATTTTCATGGGTACCGATTTTAGTGGATTAATGAAAAATTTATTTTCATGGAATTTTGATTTAGAGGTTTTGTAAAATTATAAGCCTAAAGAAAAAAGTAAAATAACAAAAATACCGAACTCCGAGGAAAATTCTAAACGGAAAGTCCCTTATCATATGGCAAAATCAAAAGCTCAAACACATCAAACAAATGGATAACAACTGTCATTTTCCTGACTTTGTACTTTGTTTAACTTTTAAATTTGTGATTCATCGGTACCAATGAAATCCAAGCAAATTGGTATCCCATGAATAACAAACATCATTGAGACGGGAGCCATCTCTGTGGGCCCCGCTGTAAATAACGTGTGGTAAAACATGTGTATGGATAAGCTGATATGAAGCACTTTTTTGAGTTATTACATAGTCTCGTTATGTGCTGAGAGTGATTTTATTCTATGTTTTTTAGTTAAAGTGTTATATTTGGCAATTTAATTAAACTGATAAATATCCTGAACTTACTTTCATAGTATAATGGTGTTGGTTAATATACATGTCAAGTATTAACTTTGAAATCATAACGGTTCTCAAGATATAGAGCGGACAAGATCTTAACCATAGGACATGGGGTCAACTGAAACCAGTTTTTGACCTTTGACCTAAGAAGTACATACATTATGATACACCCTCTGGTGTTGGTTAATATACATGTCAAGTATAAAGTATGAAATCATAACGGTTCTCAAGATATAGAGCGGACACAATTTGTTAGGGATGAACGGACCGACAGACAGACAAACAGACCTAGGAAGTTGCACATACATTAAAACACACCCTCAAGTGTTGGTTAATATACAGGTCAAGTATAAACTTTGAAATCAAAATGGTTCTCAAGATATAGAGCGGACACGATCTTTACCATATACATGTCAGGTATAAAGTATGAAATTATAACGGTTTTCTAGATATAGAGCGGACACAATTTGTTAGGGACGAACGGACCGACGGACAGAAAGACAGACCTTTGACATAGGAAGTTGTACATACATTATAACACACCCTCAAGTGTTGGTTAATATACAGGTCAAGTATAAACTTTGAAATCAAAATAGTTCTCAAGATATAGAGCGGACACGATCTTTACCATATACATGTCAGGTATAAAGTATGAAATTATAACGGTTTTCTAGATATAGAGCGGACACAATTTGTTAGGGACGAACGGACCGACAGACAGAAGGACAGACCTTTGACATAGGAAGTTGTACATACATTATAACACACCCTCAAGTGTTGGTTAATATATATACAGGTCAAGTATTAACTTTGAAATCAAAATGGTTCTCAAGATATAGAGCGGACACGATCTTTATCATATACATGTCAGGTATAAAGTATGAAATTATAACGGTTTTCTAGATATAGAGCGGACACAATTTGTAAGGGACGAACGGACCGACGGACAGACAGACAGACCTTTGACCTAGGAAGTTGTACATACATTATAACACACCCTCAAGTGTTGGTTAATATACAGGTCAAGTATAAACTTTGAAATCAAAATGGTTCTCAAGATATAGAGCGGACACGATCTTTACCATATACATGTCAGGTATAAAGTATGAAATTATAACGGTTTTCTAGATATAGAGCGGACACAATTTGTTAGGGACGAACGGACCGACAGACAGAAGGACAGACCTTTGACATAGGAAGTTGTACATACATTATAACACACCCTCAAGTGTTGGTTAATATACAGGTCAAGTATTAACTTTGAAATCAAAATGGTTCTCAAGATATAGAGCGGACACGATCTTTATCATATACATGTCAGGTATAAAGTATGAAATTATAACGGTTTTCTAGATATAGAGCGGACACAATTTGTAAGGGACGAACGGACCGACGGACAGACAGACAGACCTTTGACCTAGGAAGTTGTACATACATTATAACACACCCTCAAAGAGGGACGAAAGATACCAGAGGGACAGTCAAACTCATAGATCGAAAACAAACTGACAACGTCATGGCCAAAAATAAAAAGACAAACAGACAAATAATAGTACAGATGACACAACATAGAAACTAAAGACTAAGCAACACGAACCCCACCAAAAACTGGTGGTGATCTCAGGTGCTCCGGAAGGGTAAGCAGATCCTGCTCCACATGTGGCACCCGTCGTGTTGCTTATGTTATTACAAATCCGGTAAATAGTCTTATTCGGTAAGTCACATTCGTGAAAAGGGAAGGGTATTGTAGTTACGACATAAGGAACATATCCGATATCATCTGTGAAACGGTTATTCCATAACGGTCAACCAACTCGTGATGGCGTCCGTAAAATTTACGAAGGGATGACTTCAACTTCACTATTTAGTGAGAGAACATCATCTATATAGCGGAACGTAGAGTTAAAGGATATTGCTAACTTCTTATCTCTCTTCCTAAGAAGCTCCTGTATGAAGTCAGCCTCATAATAATAAAGAAACAAGTCGGCAAGAAGAGGGGCACAATTGGTTCCCATTGGAATTCCGACAGTCTGTTGAAAAACACGTCCTCCAAACGTAACAAATATGTTATCAATCAAGAAATCAAGCATCTTGATAATGTCAGTTTCAGAGAATTTTTTGTTTGAATCAGAGTGATTCTTTACAAAGTAGGATGTATCCCTCCCCAAGACAAGATACTTGTATCTACGTTCGCCATTCTTTTTAATGAAACAAAGTAATACCAACTCTTTCAATTTGTCTTTTAGTTTGGAATGGGGAATACTTGTGTAAAGTGCAGAAAAGTCAAATGTTTTAATACTATTGCAAGATGAGAGAGTCTTAGATTGTATGTACTCTAAAAGATCTTTGGAATTTTTTAGTATCCACATCTGATTCACGCCACCTCTAGAATAGGCAGTTTCACAATAACTTTGGAGCCCGGCTTTGATTGCTGATAAAATAGATGTTAATAATTTAGAAAGAGGTTTCGTGGAGCACTTGGAAGACCCAGCAATATACCGTTGTTTGTAAGGACACTTATGTAGTTTAGGTATCCAATACAGTGATGGAAGATCCAGTTCTTCGTCTTTGGTAGAAATTCCAAAGGAACATAGAACAGACCTATGATTATCTGGGATTTCCTCTTTGGTAAATGTCGTGAGGGTATATGTTGAGTTTCCAAGTGAATTGTCAATACCTAATTCATTTATCAAGCAGTTTATGTAATGATATTTACACACAAAAACGATGTTGTTTGGGGCTTTATCTGCGGGGACAACAACATATTTGTCATGGAGGTAGGACAAGTGTTTTGCAACATTTGGGTCTTTAAAAATTGATGTAGCGTGGGTATTGATATGCCCATTTAGTTTCTTAATTCGGATTTGTATCAACGACCTCACAGCCTTAATCCATTCGGAAAGAGTATCTACGTCTTCTTTCTCGCGTTTAGCCCATTGCCTGGCATAATCCTCGACTGAATCCATCAGTATTTTGAAGTTGTATTTCCAATTGATGGATTTAGCCTCACGATATTTCGGACCTTTGGATAACAAATTTCGCAGGGAAGTGTTATTGACAATGTTGAGGTCTCCGGTAATAACGTGGCCAGCCGGATTATATGTGAATTGGGAACTAGCACAGGTGCAATCAGGAGGTTTAGACTTGAAGTCGTCAATGTTGAGATCCTGCAAAACGTGTTTGTATTGAAAATTTTAGTTGCAAGTGTTGGTTAATATACAGGTCAAGTATAAACTTTGAAATCAAAATGGTTCTCAAGATATAGAGCGGACACGATCTTTACCATATACATGTCAGGTATAAAGTATGAAATTATAACGGTTTTCTAGATATAGAGCGGACACAATTTGTAAGGGACGAACGGACCGACGGACAGACAGACAGACCTTTGACCTATGATGTTGTACATACATTATAACACACCCTCAAGTGTTGGTTAATATACAGGTCAAGTATAAACTTTGAAATCAAAATGGTTCTCAAGATATAGAGCGGACACGATCTTTACCATATACATGTCAGGTATAAAGTATGAAATTATAACTGTTTTCTATATATAGAGCGGACACAATTTGTTACGGACGGACGGACGAATAGACTGATCACTATAGGGCAACCCTCCACTAGGCAGGGCCCTAATAATGAATCCACAGTAACCACATCATATTTTCATACCAATTGGGAAGGGCTAGATATTTTATTTTACAACAGATCACCTGCAGACTCTTCTGAATATATCTGTTGATCAGGTTCTGTAATAAGGTGACTATGATAAACGTTTTTATAAAACAGTTATATTTTCCAACTTTTCTCTGTAATAAAACACAATAACAACTAGCAAAATTACTATTTCATTGTTAATACTTTATTAAAAATATCATAATTAACATAAGTAGTGTAAATATATTTAATGAGTGATAACATAAACTATGGACGGATACCTCTATAAAGACCATAAATATAGTCTAAACAATTGTCAAAATAATTATTTCAACTGCTCTGGATTTGTGGAATACCTTTTTATAATTATTAAACTTTTAGATATAAAAAGTTGGAGACATAATACCAATTTAATATGTAGTTTCATATATATTTTGGGCCAAAGATTCAATTTAACATCTGAAATCAAATTATGTCTTGCATTGAAATAATACACTTCAGTCAATGCAGAGTAAGGGAGATAACTTTCAATACAATAATTGAAGATTATCAGTTTTGCAAATGATGACTACCTATACCAGGTTTGTTTATGATGACTAGGTAGAAACTGAATCTGACTTAAAGTCAAAATAAAGGAAAATGTGCAAAATAATCAATTGAATGAAGTACAAATATGAAACAGAAGAAAAACAATTATTGCAGAAAAATACAAATTTTAGAAAATCATTAAGTTGCAGAAAGTTTTGAAAATAAATCAGATAAATTTTAAATTTTGACACTCAAATTTCTAGACAAAAAAGCAACAGAACCTTTTGTTTTATTTTGTGGTTTAACAATTTAAAATCACAAACAAGACATTACAGTGTAAAACTGTAACAACTTGCATATTTCATCACTGCATTAACAATATATTATTGACTACATGTATTACAACTTGAATTCTTTATAAGAAAATTATGAAACTGTTCCAAAATTAAAATTTGATAAGAGTATAGGATTATGAACTGTGAAAAAAAACTGAACGACAGAAACATCCATTTTTATTTATAACTTTTGCTAAATTAGGTATAAAAATATGTTCACTGTATAAAAACATATTTTTCTCTATAGTTGTACAGTGATACTGATTTATTTTTTACCTCTAATTGTAAAATAGTCTTAATATGTCTCCTCCTTGTGCATATTCTAACTTTAGTAAACACACAACATACTCCCTGTATGACATTAAAATAACTAATAGATTACTCTTTACAATAAAAAGTACTTTTGGCATGTGAGATGTATATACGGAAGACCATTGTTTGATTCTTATTTCTGTTGCATATTCTCTTTTTTTCCAGGAAAGCTAATGATAAAGTGGTTATGTGTATTGTATGAATAATATCAGTATTATCACCCATCATCTTATAAAGGTTATGCCTAGTGTAGCATGTAGAAGACTAAAATGACAACAAGGAAAAGTTACGCTAAAGTACATCAACAGAAAATGTTGACACAGTATTTTGCATAGAAATATATAAATCATAGCCCATTATATCTTGAATTGATTAGAACTATCGTAAATCTATTGAAAAATCTAGGCAAACCTTTTCCCATGGATCTCTATGGCCAAACATGCATCAAAATCTAACGAATAAGGTAAAAATGACTATTTATCTATCCAGTTTTAGCTCACTTTATTTATAAAACTGTTCAGGTTATGGTTAACCTGATTGAAAATAACATGTAAGGAATTCGAAACAGAATCTAATAAAAAAAATCACGACAAAAATTTTAAAGAATATGTTAACTCTTTATCAAAAATCTTTTACCTCTTTTCTTTTTAAATTATTACAAATTGCACACTTAAAATTAAGAGAAATCTTAATATTTTATATAAAATTTCAAAAACTTCAAGTTTGTTATACAATATATATTCATTCGGACTGATTTAAATGAATATCTCAAAATGAACAATCATATACTTGAAATGAGTATGGACAGAAAAAAAATCACTTTGAACAGTAGTTTTCTGAACACCTTTTTGTAAAGATTTCTGTTTAGTTTTTGTTTTATTTTCTTCACAACAAAGGTAGAATCTATGAAATAATATTGCGTTTATGAAAAGTATGAAAACAAGAATACAGTTTTTGTGATTGGAAATAGTTTTAAGTAGAACAAAATAAACATGTGCTGTCATTTTTTCTTGCATGTGGCCACTTCTGTTTTGAATACAAAAGAAGCTACATAGAAAAGTGATAACTTTTAAATAAGAAATAACTGTTCAAGTATTAAGTTGATGGTTAAATGCATAGTAAAATTACCTGTATCAAGTTGTATCAACAATGTCATTTTTATTTCACTTTTTAATTCACTATCTTCTATTACAATGAATACAAAATTGACCACTTGTAATAAGTTAAATTATTAAATAGTCTATTGTAACATTTGGCTATTTTTACTGATTCAAAATAATACATATTAAAAAAGGACCTGTAAAAAAATATGAACACATCGTCATTTTTACTATTGCAGCTCGAGTCAAATTTAGGAAACCAATAAAAAAATGCACTGAATAATATAATTTAAAGCAAAACATCATATTTTTTCAATCTAGCTATGATGTGATAATGCCTTTTGTGGATGTAAATGAAAGTTCCTAATGACATATTACAAATGACCATAAGATTCAATATGTTTCTACAATTTTATGAGACAGGCTTAAGAAAATGGCAAGATACAAAGCAATTTGTTTTTGTGGGTTTCTTCTCTAAAATATAAAGCGCTAGCAATACATTTTGCATTATGGTAGAGAATGAAGGAGAAAAGTACAACAGATTTGTGTGTAGTGCAGAAAAAACAGCTACTTTTTATTGAGATTATTCTTGGTGATTCAGACTTATTTCACACTACTATCAGTTACATTTATTGTAAAAGACAGACATTCAATACAAAAAAAATATTTCCAGCAACAAAAAAATTAGTATGCAGATTTTTGGTTGTGAAAACCAGCCAAACAATACTGTTTTGTCAAAATTTAGATTAAAATTTCATTTTTTGCCTAAAACAATATCTAGCATTGCATTGTGCAGTATCTTAAGAAACTTTTTAAAAAATAAACATGTGTTTTCCATCCAAATAACTAGCTATGCATTACGATTTCTGTCTACC
The DNA here is from genome assembly GCF_021869535.1 of Mytilus californianus. Lineage (NCBI taxonomy): Eukaryota > Metazoa > Mollusca > Bivalvia > Mytilida > Mytilidae > Mytilus > Mytilus californianus. Next base: position 130,521,747 of record NW_026262679.1, on the reverse strand, counting down.
CTACCTACATGCATATATCATACCCTTTTATACCTGAGCTCCACCACATAGAAATCCTTATTATGTAAAATGTCAGTTATTATGTTGTATAAAAATTAACCCGACTCCATTATCATGAGGAACATTCTGCATGTTAAAGTAAATCTCAGTATCAATCAAACATTAAGAAGATCTGTATCACATTGCATTGAATCATACCACAATTATAATAATATCTTGCAGTAATTCATGTACTTAGATTCACCACATAAAAGTTATGAATATATACTGAATAAAAAAAGTTTATATTGAATTTTAAAAAAAATTGCAAGAATACATTTTAAACAAATGTTTAAAAATTATTTTAGTAAAAATGCATCTTGTAGTTTATTTATTTTATTACAATATTGAGTAATTGTTATGTTTAAAAGTAGGTTTTATGTTTGAAATACAAAAAATGAAAAAAAATGCAGCTAAAATTTTTTACTCAGTATATATATATTTTGAATAGGGATTGTAAGTGTTTAAAATTCCTTTTGCCAAAGATTTATTCCAACTACAATTTTTCTGCAGGAAAGTATTATCAATTCACAATGTTAACTGTATCTGTGCATAATTCTGATTTTTATGTGGCTCGGCTCATTTACTAATTTGTCTATTATTACTGAGGTATTGGATTACGATAAATACTGATATACATATATTATTATCGGGGGTTATATTTTGATTAGGGTACATAGATTGTCAAATAAATATATGGCACCTATTCTACTGATTACAAGTTATACCACTCATTTGTAAGTAGACTTCATTAATTAATTTCTGGATACACAAGGAATGATTTCAACAATGAAACAAGTAGAAAATTTTCAAACTAGAACAATTGATTTTATTTCCCTATCACAGATAAATAAACTCTATTTCTGGTAATTCCTGATTGTATTGTCAGGACCATCTATATTCAACTTAAAGTGTTGTGTTTAAACTTTTGGTAGAAGCATTGTCAGATGTAAATATAAAATTTATTACACTCGATCATCCTTTCCTTTTTCTCAATGGAGAATAATTTGCATGTGCGTATATGTATATATATCTAAAACAATGAGTAAAAGAAAAGACAAAAAGTATGAGTAAATGCTTAAACAGCTAAATAAATAATAAATATGCAGATAAAAATAGAAAAAAAATAGTGAATAAATAAATCATATCACATTCTTTGTAAAATCACAGTGTAAAAAATGAAGCACTTCACCCCAAGTTATAGGACAATTCATGATTTGGAAAAACTGATATATTTAAGTGGAATAAGCCTTTTGGATAGCTATTCATCTGTTTGTACAACAATTAAACATTTTGAAAACCTTGGTTCAGAAACCCATCAATTCAACCCGGTGAAAAAATCACACAAATGTTGTACAACTTCACTTTATATTGTAGAGGATTATTGCAACTTTGGTTCATTTCTGTTCAATAGTCAGAGTAGGAATACAATGTAATAATAAAACAGACGACAACAGACAACAGAAGACAAATAATGATCCCTATGTTACCACTCTGCTACACACAAAAATCATTATTATTAAGAAATACAGTCTGAAGTTATAAGTTAGCACACAAAGTAAATGTGGGTAACTCTCAACCTGTCTAGTTAACATGAGATGAGAGAGAACAAAAATTTAATTGTACACTATTTGACTTAGGGTGAAATGCTTCCTGTTTTTGACATGGACCACCAATGTCATGTAATTATAAACTGATCACAGACAATATCTATTGTGTAAACAAATTTAACAGACACGATTCCTTGTGACGGTAGGATGAATATATATCTTCTAAACTTACAGACAACATGATTACTGAAATATGAAAAACATTGAAAAGTACCATACTAAAACAGATCTGCACCAATAAGTACTGTATTAAAATGATTGATAATCTTAATGAAACATGTTCTCTTTAAATGCATACTTTTCTAAAGTAATCAGTGAAATGAACAACAACATAAAGGGTGGTTTAATTTTTCCAATTGCTCTTCCTTCTTATATAAACCTTCCAGTATGTATTAAAACAATATGTAAAGTTATTCTTGGAAATAATGTAAATGAAAAACCTGATCTTCACTGAAAAAACTACTATTTATAATGCTGAAATTTTTGTATGATATTCTTAGTGATCACATTTAAGATTTCATGGGTGTTGATTTCATAGTAGGATTCGGTGGGGATGATTCACTGTTTATTGCAATGGTGCTGTTGAAAGACATGTCACTACATACAGAGTTGTCTGGTGAAGCCTCAAAGGTAGCTCGGGGGCTAGCTAGACTCTTTAACGACTCGTCTAGGTAATTCCCTGAAGACAACATGGCCTGAGCTTGTGTCTGTGATCGGGCAATGATTTCATTGATGGCTTCCATTCTGGATTTGTATCGTCTAGAAAAAATAGAAAGTGAGAGATGTAAATTCAACAAAATATTTCAACATACAAATTTTTCATTACAGATTGTATTCAATGTACTAACAGGAACATATGGTATATTTCAGTCATTTTATTGTTATCTCAAATTTCAAACCTGAGCAATCAAGAAAGTACATTAACTGCAAAAGTCAATTTTATAAAGTAACTCACCGACCTTTCTTTATACAAAGTAGAAATTCTAAATGTCATGTAGCATGCACATATCCCAAAAGTTTCCTCAAATATATCTGATTTCTAACTTCTATCTGAATTCAAAATTTGTTGTGAAAAAAAATCCTCACAAAAATTCAATACACAAAAGATCTTGAAAGATTTAATAAAAAATAACTGATGACATTTACTTGTCTGAAGCTGAATTATTGCGTTTCCTCATTGCCTGGCATTGCTGTCTGAGCCTGACACAGTCCTCCTCTAAACTCTGTAATGAGGAGGCTGTGATCTTGTGTAAAGCCCTCTCTGTCTGTAGCTCAGTGTTAAGGTCATGGATATGTTTCTTGTACCGCTGAGCGACTTTTGCATCCTGATCTTTACCATCACTGGTCTTTTGTGACTCTAAATGCATTGACATCTGTTGACTCATCTCATGTATCATCTTGTTCATATCATGCCTGAAATGTAACTCATATCATGTATCATCTCCTTCATATCATGCCTGAAATGTAACTCATGTCATGTATCATCTTGTTTATATCATGCCTGAAATGTAACTCATGTCATCATGTATCATCTCGTTCATGTCATGCCTGAAATGTAACTCGTCATGTATCATCTCGTTCATGTCATGCCTGAAATGTAACTCATGTCATGTATCATCTCGTTCATATCATGCCTGAAATGTGAAATTTACATTCAAGTAAAATTCTTTAAAAGTTGTCAGTTTTCAAAGAAGAACATAAATAAATATTTCCTTTGATAGCTTAAATATTAAAAAATAATTTGGCATTTTCTCTTTATTGCTCATCTAATCTTTATGTAGTACAGGAGTCATGACGATATTTAAGGAGGTTCAACAGGTAAAATGAGTTATATTATAAATATTACCATGCAGACTTCTCTGCCTCTCCGGACTCCTCTGCTTTCTTAGTCAGGAAGTTCCTCACTCGTTTTAGTTCATCTTCCTGCTCGTCTAATCTAAATAATAAGACAGAAAATATATGACATTAAAACAATTTAAAATTCATTGTCATTTAAATGACAATAAAGTATGCTTCTTTTAAAAAGCTCTTTTCTGGATTTACTTGAATTAGGAAGCTCAAAGGCCAAATATTAACTTTTTTTAAAACTAGTGTTAGTTATAAATAGGTGATCATGATCAGATCTACCTTTTGTCAAAACAGAAGTCAATTCCTTGAATTGTATGGTAAGGATACTATAATTCCACTGCACATTTTGGCTCCTTGGTATTGTGAAGGGGCAAACCTTCTGGAATAAACACAGTAAGTACATGTACTGTGAATAAAGTACTTAACAGAAAAAAAAACTGATTGCACTTGAACATTACATGAAAACAATAACATATTAAACAATGGATGAAAGTCATTATGAGGAAATAAACAAGACTTACTTCTTCTGTAATTTCACCTGGAGTTCTTCTTCCGTTTTCCTTGCTTCGTCTGAATGTTTTAATTTAAATGATAATTCCTTGACTTGTTCTTGTAGCTGTAACATATCTTCTTGTAACTGGAAATAAATAATAACCACTACAGTAATGATTAGGCTTAGATCATTGGAACTACAGTAATGATTAGGCTTAAATCATTGGAACTACAGTAATGATTAGGCAACTACAGTAATGATTAGGCTTATATCATTGGAACTACAGTAATGATTAGGCTTAGATCATTGGAACTACAGTAATGATTAGGCTTAGATCATTGGAACTACAGTAATGATTAGGCTTAGATCATTGGAACTACAGTAATGATTAGGCTTAAATCATTGGAACTACAGTAATGATTAGGCTGGTATAACAATCAATAAAACATAAGTATTAAGCTGAAAAGAAATTTTGGAATGTCACTTCAAGATGAACATCAGCAATTAATGGCTGTTTTTTTTTTTTATATATGATCAATTATGTATACTTCGAAGTATACTGTAAAAAAAATTGCTGTTGTGAATACTTTTTCTCATGTTTAGCCTTTTAGCTGACTTTGTGTTGATTAATTGTAACCATTATTCAGTTTTGTTGATGTTTTCATAATAAAAGAAGCCCAAATTTTGTATTTTCGTGGCAATCTATATTCACTATATTTTTGCTCTACCAAAACTTATGAAAATAATTATAAAAAAGTTAACATCCAAACCTTAAGATTTTCCTTGTTCTTGATTTGAACTGTCTCACGAGATTTCTCCAAGTCATTAAAAAGTTGTGTATTCTGTTGTGACAGCTTGTTCCTGTCTGATTCTATCAGCTCCCTAAAAATGTTAATATACATAGGATACATTAAACCAACACAAAGTAACACATGTAAAATGATAAAGGAAGAAACATTATGTTTTCTCTTGTACAATATAGAACAATCAAGGTACAAAAAGTCAATTGGAACCATGATAGTTGTGTAAAACTGTGGACTATCAATTATTATCAATTTCAATGTTTAAATATATTTAAAGAAAAGGTTGCTGTTTAAAGGATACATACCCCATAGGTTAAGAATGTAGCCCCCGTAAGAGCAACAGCAAATAAAAGGTGATTTATAGATACCCAATAACCAAATGAATGGAGAATGTGTCCCATGGACACATCCCGCTTGCATAAAATGCTATAAAGGGACATAACTAGAGAACTGTAAAAGTGACACCACCCAAATTAGAACTTGATCTGTGTTTTGTGGTAATAAGCTTTGTGTATAAGTTTCATAACATTTGGTAACCGCAAACTAAAGTAAGAGCATGAAAAACCAATTTCAGGAGGTACGGCCAGACGGACGAGGGTAAATCTTAATGCCCCCTCCACTATGGGGAAGGCACAAAACTGTCAAATCATTGCTCCTAAAACAAACAATCTGGTACAGCCTGATGGAAATAGATATTACTTGTATAATCCTTACAGTCAAATACAGCACGTAATTCTTACATATGCTGATACACAAAATATCTATACTTACATTTGTTGTGACAAATCTTTGGCAGATTTTTTAAGTTTAGAATTCATCTGAACCTTCTGACTTTCAAGTATCTGTTTTAACTTTCCAACCTCATTCTGAAAATTGAGAGAGAAAAGTTAATCTCATAATAACATCATAAATATGTACTCTGAATCAGAAAACCTATTTTTAAATAGTCTTAGGCTATTTCTGGAAAGTTTTTGCATTTCCATGAACTTTTGATTTCATGGATTTGTCAAAGTCTGCTTAGAAGCCTATACAAATTTTATGCTTCATTGAACATCTAAATTTGTGTTTAACCTTTATTATGTATACCCATGCAAATGTGTACAGTATGAATAATAATGAATCTTCCAATACCTCATTCGGTGCAATATATCATATAGTCATTTTCAATGCCAAAATAGAGTAGTCATGCCCTCTATGATGAGCAGAGGACCTTACTGCATACCTGTAGTACATCCACCTTTTCTTGCTTAGCTCTGGCATTAGATTGCTGACCATAGGCTGTTGCTTCATATTCCTGACTAGCTTCTATGGCAGCCTTTAACTTTTCTCTATCTGACTTTTGTTCCCTCTCAAGTTTACTGATTGTTGACAGTGACTGATTTAGTTTTTCTTCTGTGAGGAACTGAAATAAAAAGAAGTTGATGGGAATATATATAACTGACAAATCAACACATCTTTTTATAAATGGACATAGCACATTTTAGAACAAATAATACTGTTCAGACAAATAAAACTTGCTTAAACTCCAAATTAATTTTTCAGTTAATTAACTGTCAGAAAATAAAGATTAAATTTGAAAGGATATTATGTTTAATTTAATGAAGAATTATTGCTTTGAAATTATGATATTAATGACATTCAAGTAAGAAATTTCATTACACTGCAATAGTGAAATAATATTTCTATTCTAAATGTGAATCAATAGACCTATTTCACTCAGAAATTAAGAGTGGTTGGTAGAAAATTGCATTAAATAAATGCTTAAAGGGCGGTTGTATTCAACAAGAAGAAAAATTGCATAGAAATTAGAAAATTTTATATTTTATTAGGTAAGAGTATTGAAAAAGAGCCTATCCCAGCATTATATTATATAATTACCCTTACTTTATATTCATTTTTACACACTCCACATTTTTATCATTTAAAGCTCAAATTCAGTTGATATTTCAATATTTGGCAAAAATAATTACCCTGTCTTTTCTGCTGTCATGTAGTTGACCTTCGAGGGTATCAGCTCTCTGTTCAGCCACTTTCCGTGAAGTAGACGTATCATGAAGTTGCTCTCTTGTTTCCTCCACCGTCCTCTGAAGAAGTCTGCATTCTATCTGAAGTTTATCCCTGGAGGTGACAGCTGAGGAAAGACTTGATTGTAAAGACTGGATCTGTGACTGAGTCTGCAAAAACATTTTATAATTATTTTGTTATTTATAATTCCTATTACATGTGAATAATTCATACTTACTTTAGGTATATATTCGTATGTTGTTTTCTTTTTCTTATTTTTCAAATTTCACTATGCAGGACTCAAAACTTAATTCCTGTAAGCTTTCTATCTTATATCTATAGTAATATAGTAAAAATCCTGTATTACAAAATACTATCATGAGAATATTTCAATTTAATTTTATTCCTAATTCATTCCCTCTTATTTATATATATATTTGAATTACTTAAGCCTTTAACATGTGTTATGCAGATTACCTGTGAGAGATTATCTTTCAGGTAGAATTTTTCCCCCTCATTAGCACTTTTCATGTCAGCAATAGTTTTCTTGAGTTCCTGTATCTGTACAGTAGATGATTCCTCCAGTCTGTATAGCTTATCTTCTACACCAGCCTTCTCTAGTTGTGTTCTGGACACATTTTCCTGAAATAAGAGGCATCAATATTGGAAACATTGTACTTTGATAATAACATTGAAATACCATATAAACCTAAATTTAAACAGTTCTGCTATTTTGGAACCTACGTAGATATGGTTATATAAGATAACAACATAATTTATTAAAATAAAGTATGTGATCCTCCCAAAACAAGTAATTAATGTAAGAAATCATTTCCATTATCATTCAGTGGAAAATTTTGTCATTAGTTTTTTTTTCAGATGTATTATAAACTTCCCCATATACATCTTTTTATAACAAATTTATTTTGGTCAAAGCGTGTGGTCGATGTTATTCTGAAGAAAATAGTATTTCGATATAATCTTAGTGTTATTTTGAGGGTTAAATTTAGACCTTTCTTGTCTTACTCCTTTTATAAAAGTACTCAAAATTAACAGTTATAAACAGGAAGCAGGGGTTCAAATTAACATTTGGTACTGGAAGGTCCAGGACCTTTGACACTCCAAACTGAAAGGTCCACAACCTAAATTCCAGGTCCTACTTTTACTTAAAATATTTCATAACTCAGTAAGATACAAAATTAATGTGCTTTTGGTGTTTCATTGTCAGTGTCACTGTTGTATAACATGTTCAATAATTAATGTAGTTGTCTTGTATATTATGAATTCGAATAATCTTTTTTTTTTTGTATTGGGGAGGGTGTCACTGTGGGTGGGTGGGTTGTCTCAACGAATGGTAATTAATCACTAATTACTAATCATCTCATTATCTCAAGGCTCACACTTCTTCAGCTCGATTGCAAAAGCTCACTAGAGCTTGTGTTACTTTGTTTACATTGTATCATATCTAGTTGCACTATATTTGTGAAAATAAAGTAAGAAACTTCCATCTATTTACTGGCCCTTCAAAATTGAGAAGAAATCACCCCTTGGAATTGTAGTAATATGTTTACACTTCAAAAACATCTACATGTTATTGTAATATCAACATTTATTTATGATAAAGAAAATTACTGTCACATTGTATTGGATTTTGACATGAAAATTTGTCAACTAAAAGTAATTTTGAGTTTCTGAATACAAAATTTTCTGCCTTTTCTTTCTTTTCCATATATCTTTTGGTATTCAATTCTAGTGTTTATATTTCGTAATCATAGATGTATTTTGTCACCTGCCTGGAATTAATTTTTTTTATTGTATTTGATCGGCAAATAGGAATTACCCTTATCCGTCCCCGAAATCTTATCCGGTATTGTAATTGTCTTCATTTCCTGTTGATGGCATCCATTGTTTTTCAATGTTGTTTTTGTCAGTCGGATACGAATTTAATCGGATTTACACATTACTTGTCAACGATTTTCGGTATAAAGCTAGCGGTTGAACAAAATGAACATCGCTGTCATGAATAATAAAGATGAAAATAAATTTTGAGATCGTTTATTTGGAAATTTTGGTAAAAAGGTCGGCAAAGTTAATTTTTATTTTCTTTCAAATCGAAGGTCCGTCGGGCGTAGCTAGTAACCAAAACGAAAGTCTGATTGCAATAGTGGAAGGTAGCGGACCTCGGACCACCGCTAATTTGAACCCCTGGGAAGAAGACATGTGTAATGAGTGTAACAGCTAATTTCATCCGTTACATGTCATAAAACATATTGGATAGACTTGACCACATTTTGTATATTTTTCAGACACAAGAAATAAAGGTATTTGTCAATCAATAAAAATTGTACATATACCTGATGTCTAGATAATGATTCCTGTAGTTGTTGTATCTCCTTTTTATGACTGTCCAGTAATATCTTCATATCATGAACTGCCATTTGTGATTTCTCATGTTCAATTTCAACCTCTTTCTTTTTTCTTCATAAAAAAGTATCATTATATACACTGTAAATGTTTGCATTGTTTTTATTATTGCTATAATTGCCACGGAATAGGCTTTGCAAATATTTAAACCGGCATTTTGAATATTTACAGCATTATTTATATGCAGCATTTACTGAAATTGCAATAATTAATTTCTCCTTTTTTTTTTGGCATCAATAAAACACAGGGGGGGGTCTCTTCTTATATGAAGGTATATACATATGTGCCGCTGGAATGGGTCCCTTTTTTGATACGTCAAATATATCAATGGGGTGCAATTTTACCAAGGAAATATATCAATAGGTAGTAATTGTATATGCATAAAGGTACTATTTGAGCTGATAAATATATGAATGGGTTATGATTTTGCTGTGAAATATATGTATAGGTAGGGATTTCACAATTATTCAATATATGAATGGGGGGTGTTTTTTAAATTCCAGCCGCACAACTGTACCCAAAATCCCATGTTGAGACCCCCCGTGCAATAAAAGCACACACTGGTTTCTGAATTTACAGTATTCACGTAACAGTCCAAATTTAGAAGCTATAACAATAAATCAGTAACTCACACTATTCTATAACATAAACATTACCAAGTGGTTTCCAAATTGTCTCAGACTTCAAATCAAAATTCCCAGCTTTAAAATTCCTCATGGTTTAAGAGCAATATTTCATATCTACATGCAGAAAGTTCATAATCTATACCTGTATTACATTACACTTTCAGCTGACTTTGTGTCAAATGCTAAACAGTGATAATTTGAAAAAGTATTGAGTCATAGCTAAAGCCTATTTACATTTAAACAAAACAGATAAGACTGATCTACATGATGAACCTACCTGGTGGCTTCTTCTAATTCTTGCAGAGATCTTCCAAAGGTAGATAACTCTGAATCTTTGTTCTTCATTTCAGAACTCAAAGTTGTAACTTGTTCTCTGTAGGAGAGGAAACATTAAATTGTATTGTATAAGCAAATCTTAAGGAAAAAATCTGCCAAAATGAAATTGGTTAAAGTACAGTAGACTCCACCTTATCGGATATCGGCTATTGTAATATTATTTCAAAACACCAAACCCTTCCCTATATGTTTAATGTAAATTTTATCGTGTAATCGAATATCAGATATAAGAATATATCGGCAAATAGGATAAGAATATTCAGGTCATTTTGTTCAAAACCATGCACAATCGGATATTTTCAATATTTTTCTGACAGGAAATGGACCCAGAAGTTATGCAATTACAATCTTGCAGACAAAAAAATTGTTTTTACTTAATAAAAGGAACTATTTCTTAATAAATTGTTGTCTTTATTCATTGTCTTCCTTTGTAATGTGAATAAGATGCCCTTAAAATTCAAATGGTTTGAATTTATTTATAAAATATACAAGAGCAGTACGTTGGGATAATTTTGATAAAACTGTAAGTGCTCACAGAATCAGAAATATGAATGTACCTCCTTTTGAGTAATTTATTGCAATATACATATAAATCCCTTTTGACAAGAGAAATCTGACTTTTGTCGGATATAATTTTGTAACATGTGCATGACCATATGTCATGGACGCCATTTTCTTTTGTTTACAAAATATGAAAAAGCCTCGAGAACCATGACCTTAACAGTAAACGTCTTCAGAAAACTTAAACTTGACGCAATAGTATTTTAACAATCATGATTATCTTCATTGATATTCAAATAAATTTGATTATTTAAAGAAATAAAATATATAACAAATACGATTTCGGTTTAGAGACAGCATATGCTGTAATCTATTTTTAAGCCAAATTAGCTTACCTGTGATTTCACCACATACAAAAGTAAATATGGATATTACTTCATTTATAAAACAAATAAAGACACAAACTATGGATGGTAGATGTCTATTCACATAAATATTTCAGGACATTTGATTTGTTTTAATAAATATAGGATTTAAAAACTGAAAACAAATATGAGCATTACATAACCAGCTGATATTTTATGTTACACAAACATCGTGGTGAGGTATCTTATAAAAATCAATCCAACCCTTTTATATATATATAGCAATGGCCAGGGCTAGTAACATCTCAGGATTAGGTCAACTCATTGCAGAATATTCAATGAATATACATTTATTGTCTAATTGAATATATTGGATAATGGGATATTTTTAGCTGACATTTTTGGTATCCGATTTGCCAGAGTCTACTGTAGTAAAATTTTCCAATAAAAACGTTTTCCTGTTATTACTGAACATGAAATTAATTATGAGAAAAATAGAAATATAGGGTTATTGTATGAATATTTGTAAATATTGTCCAGAGTAGGCTTATATTGCATAAGCTTGCAATAATTAATACTCACCACTATTCATGAAATAACATTCCTATCATATAGAAAAGCTAGAAAACTGTCTAAAACATATTTGTTTCACTGAAGATGTCATATTTTAAAGCTTTACGATATATTATTACATGCTGACTTTTGGTTATGTGCTTTCTATGTTTCTCAACCAGTGATTGCACTTGGATTACAACTAGTTGCTTGGAAATTATCCTAAATAATACAATAACTAATACACAGGCAAATATGAAAGCCACTTAATCCAATCCTTATTCTTACTTAGTGATATCTAATTCCCTCTCTGTTGATGTTTTCTCTAACTCATGTGTATGTTTCTGTAGATGAAGCTCTTTCTCCATGTCAGCCACTGTAATATCTAACTTTGTCTGTAGTTCTATAATCTTCTGATCTTTTTCGCTCATTCTTTTTATCATGTTCTCATATTCTGAAATAATGAAAATGCAGCCATATTGAATTTATTTTCACTCTTTTTTTTGTTTCCAATTCTAAGCAATCAAACACCTGAACCTAAAATGAATGTCTTTACCTCAAAATGAAACTAAGAATACATCTTTTAAGAAACCATTTAAGAACATACATGTAAAGAAGACATATGTAGAAAAACAATTACTTGGAATCATTCCTACTTTTTTGTCCAGATACATCAAACAATAAAATCTGATGTATATGTGTCTCTAGTATGATCTAACTAGAAAATATTCAGAGCAACAGAATATGAATAAAAATAGATGATTTACTGTAAAATCAGAAATGTTTGTGATGGTTTTATCATTGCTTAAATTGAAACTGAATAGGTTCCGCAAAAATTAAAACTTGCATTTTAAAATTTTCATGGCATAACTTGAATGCAGTATTTCCTAAAATCACAATAGTTTATCTCTCTTTTTGTCTATTATTTAAAAATCGCAAAAATAAATGCATGCAGACTGACTGTAATCCATCATACCATGATACATGACTCCTTTGTCTTGTTTGGCATCCTTCAGTGCATCTTGACTGGAATTCAGTTGTTTCTGACAGTCATCTAATTCTGACTGTATATCTCGTAATTCCTGTCTTAAATTCTTGTTCTCTGATGAGTAGATCTGACTGTCATTCTGTAAAGATATAAATCATTATCATCCTTATTTAGCAATAACAGATCACAAATATTATTACACAAATATCCATATTTGTTTATATAAATTAAAACATCCTTTTGGTATTCAGGGAAAATGGACTTTAAAGCAAAATTAACTAAAAAAAAAAAAAATTCACTAATCTAATTTTGAAATTGGTCTTTTTTGCATTTCAAATTGCTCTTCAAAAAGAAAAAATCTGAACTATAAACTTGAAATAACAAGTTTCAACACAACTAGAGCAAATCATTTAAAAATATGAATAACTAAATCTGTTGACTATTACTTAGTACATAATTAGGAGATAACTGTATTGTATTTTAAACTCCGACGGCATCAATTGGTGATTTGATGGTCGCAAATTAAGTTTACTGGTGACACGTTAGCCAATTGATGCCATCGGAGCTTAAAATACAATATTGTTATCTCCATTCTAATGAAACTGACAGAAAACAAAGTCAAATCATGCATTAAAAATCTGTCATACGTATTCTGCGCTTGCGAGTACCTTTTCATAGCATTAATTGTGAATTGATGCCATGAAAATTGGTGACATTATCCAATCAAAATGAACATTACAAACGATGTTGCATGGAATGGATAGTAACTGTCATCAAAGTAGTCAAATAAATCTATCATTTTGCCAAAGATATGTAGGTACCTAATATAATCATATAATAAAAAAGATATTCTTTAAGCAGCAAAATGATATATTGGAAGCACATGTCACTAAATATACAGACCAAACTTTTGTTTCAGTATTAAGTAAAGAACCATTCTTACATGAAAAGTATTTGTTGCTTCTAATTTAAAACAGATAAAACAATGATTTACATTATGTTTCTATCTATGATTTGAAATCAAACAGAAAAATCGTACCCTATTGCAAATGCTATTCATATCAATCCAGTTATCTCATATTAATCTATTTAAATTTTTGGGGGTCATACTCCTATTTAAATTATTGGGGGTCATACTCCTATTTAAATTATTGGGGGTCACACTCCTATTGGTAATCTTTGACGATATGTCAGTGGTTAATAAGATGCCATCCTGTCTCAAAATTTTGTTATACCTTTTACCATTTCACGCAACGTCTATTTTTTTTTCCCCTTTTGTTATAATTATGTATGTTTTAGTATGTTATAAATCATATTTGAGAGTTTGAATCAATTTAGTTATTAACATTTCACAAAATGTTATTTTCCACAATACAGTACCTATTCTACAACAACTACAACATTAGTAAGACTAACTATAAATTACACAAGTGCATGTTATATATGTGCTAATACTACAGTGCAACTACATGTATCAAACTAACTCACACCAACATTAAAACAAACACAATAATTAGTGACAACCAACATGAAACATTAGTGAATCATTTTAACATTAGTGCAATAAAAACATCTATTACTGCAACAAACAACATTTTCTACATATCTTAATGCAGTAGTGCACATCTATATAAAAGCCATTACGTTTAACTTTTCCTTCAGCTGTTTCTCTGTATTGAGATTATTTAACACATGGTCATGCTCCCGCTGGAGCAGATCTAATTTGTGGTTCGATGATGTCACTTCCTGGTGTCTCTCCTCATACTGAAAATATTACGTTACACAATACACTTTCCACAATTTGAATTATGTCTATCAATTTGCAGGTCATAATCATCGCTGCACATAAAGACACTATCAAGAGGTCTTTAAAAAAACATTTACCAGGTTTTATACTGCATGAACTTTGTTTTCCTTTATTTTAGGGGTGAGAAAATTTTTTCAGTCTGTAAGAAATTTGTTGTGGTTACTGCTGCATGGGCACATACTTATTTTCTTTGTCAAAATGTAAGAATCCTATGGCAGGAAATTAAAATGCATAAGTATGAAACTATCAGGTGATCAGTTTCAAGCCAAAACAGAGTTAATTCTTGTATGACTAAGTACTGTACATTGTTAATCTTCATATTTGAAATTCTAATTATAAAAAGAGAAAAAAAAGGTGTTTCTCTATCTCAATTTACAATTCATGTATTTAAACAAAAAAAAGGTCAGAATAAAATGTAATTTTATAGTATGTATGACTTTCTCCTATAGTTTCTAAAGATGCCATATTTAAAGGGACATTTAAATCTTACCATTTTCTTCTCCATTTCTAGTTTAGTTTCCAGGGATGAGTTGATAGTTGACAATTTCCTCTGGTCGTTAGTCAGAGTCTCTACTTGGTATCGTAGCTGTACATTCTCATACTCATTTTCCTGTAAAGACTTTCTCACCTGCTCTAAACTCTTCTCCAGCAGAGAAATCGTGGCATCTTTTTTACTAAACTCAGATTTTTCAATCTATTATTAGAAGAAGTGAAATTTGAAAGGATCTTAAATGTAGTATAAGTGGATGAAAATATAAACTCTTGTATTGAGGAAAGATAAACAAAAATAAAAGTCTATAACATAGCTAGCAGAGAGATACCATGATTTATCTGAGCAGTTACTGGGATTCCAATTGTATTTTACAACTAGGAAAACATTCCTATGAAATAAATATTGGCAATGAGTTATAACAATATTAGCAGAGGCAAGTTTCACTCACATTGTCACTTTACAAATAAGGATTTGACACAAACCAATTGATAAGATTTCAAAAAGTCAATCCATGTAGGTTTTAATCAACAGAACTTGCCTTGGACTTATTGACAGCCCAGGTTTTAGAATTTTTCAGTTTAAAAAAGTTGATTTTTTAATATTTCCATCTGCTTTTTATAATTTAACACAGATTCACACAACATTTATTCCTTCTTCGATTCCATTTCTACATCTACTGTAATATCCAGCCATTAATTACCTCTGTTTGCTTGACTACTTGTAACTGTGCTGTTCTTTCTAAATTCTGTTCCAATTGTGTCAACTCTTTCTGTTGCTGAACTCTTTCACCTGACAGAAACTCATTCAACTGCCTTGATTCAACTCCTTCTTTCATCTGAAACATTTCAATGATAAAACATGTCCAATATATCATGTTATATCTTTCACTTCTCTTTAGATGATGCCACACCCATTTTTGAAGGTCAACATTGGTACAAGTAGAGCTGTATACCAGATATGATTTTGTTCTTTGAAGTTGCTTAGGCAAATATGACAAAACAGACCATTACTTAAATTGAACCATCAATAATTAACCAGTATATCCAATAAGATATAGATCAATAGTTAGAGGTTAACCTGTATATCCAATAAGATATAGATCAATAGTTAGAGGTTAACCTGTATATCCAATAAGATATAGATCAACAGTTAAAGGTTAACCTGTATATCCAATAAGATATAGATCAACAGTTAGAGGTTAACCTGTATATTCAATAAGATATAGATCAATAGTTAGAGGTTAACCTGTATATCCAATAAGATATAGATCAATAGTTAGAGGTTAACCTGTATATCCAACAAGATATAGATCAATAGTTAGAGGTTAACCTGTATATCCAATAAGATATAGATCAATAGTTAGAGGTTAACCTGTATATCCAATAAGATATAGATCAATAGTTAGAGGTTAACCTGTATATCCAACAAGATATAGATCAATAGTTAGAGGTTAACCTGTATATCCAATAAGATATAGATCAATAGTTAGAGGTTAACCTGTAATAAGATATAGATCAATAGTTAGAGGTTAACCTGTATATCCAATAAGATATAGATCAAAAGTTAGAGGTTAACCTGTAATAAGATATAGATCAATAGTTAGAGGTTAACCTGTATATCCAATAAGATATAGATCAACAGTTAGAGGTTAACCTGTATATCCAATAAGATATAGATCAATAGTTAGAGGTTAACCTGTATATCCAATAAGATATAGATCAATAGTTAGAGGTTAACCTGTAATAAGATATAGATCAGTAGTTAGAGATTAACCTGTAATAAGATAAAGATCAATAGTTAGAGGTTAACCTGTATATCCAATAAGATATAGATCAATAGTTAGAGGTTAACCTGTAATAAGATATAGATCAATAGTTAGAGGTTAACCTGTATATCCAATAAGATATAGATCAATAGTTAGAGGTTAACCTGTATATCCAATAAGATATAGATCAACAGTTAGAGGTTAACCTGTATATCCAATAAGATATAGATCAATAGTTAGAGGTTAACCTGTATATCCAATAAGATATAGATCAATAGTTAGAGGTTAACCTGTAATAAGATATAGATCAGTAGTTAGAGATTAACCTGTAATAAGATATAGATCAATAGTAAGAGGTTAACCTGTATATCCAATAAGATATAGATCAATAGTTAGAGGTTAACCTGTAATAAGATATAGATCAACAGTTAGAGGTTAACCTGTATATCCAATAAGATATAGATCAATAGCTAGAGGTTAACCTGTATATCCAATAAGATATAGATCAAAGTTAGAGGTTAACCTGTATATCCGATAAGATATAGATCAATAGTTAGAGGTTAACCTGTATATCCAACAAGATATAGATCAATAGTTAGAGGTTAACCTGTATATCCAATAAGATATAGATCAATAGTTAGAGGTTAACCTGTATATCCAATAAGATATAGATCAATAGCTAGAGGTTAACCTGTATATCCAATAAAATATGGATCAAAGTTAGAGGTTAACCTGTATATCCAATACGATAAAGATCAATAGTTAGAGGTTAACCTGTATATCCAATACGATATAGATCAATAGTTAGAGGTTAACCTGTATATCCAATACGATATAGATCAATAGTTAGAGGTTAACCTGTATATCCAATATGATATAGATCAATAGTTAGAGGTTAACCTGTATATCCAATAAGATATAGATCAATAGTTAGAGGTTAACCTGTAATAAGATATAGATCAATAGTTAGAGGTTAACCTGTATATCCAATAAGATATAGATCAAAGTTAGAGGTTAACCAGTATATCCAATAAGATATAGATCAATAGTTAGAGGTTAACCTGTATATCCAATAAGATATAGATCAATAGCTAGAGGTTAACCTGTATATCCAATAAGATATAGATCAAAGTTAGAGGTTAACCTGTATATCCAATACGATATAGATCAATAGTTAGAGGTTAACCTGTATATCCAATAAGATATAGATCAATAGTTAGAGGTTAACCTGTATATCCAATAAGATATAGATCAATAGTTAGAGGTTAACCTGTAATAAGATATAGATCAATAGTTAGAGGTCAGCCTGTATATCCAATAAGATATAGATCAATAGTTAGAGGTTAACCTGTATATCCAATAAGATATAGATCAATAGTTAGAGGTTAACCTGTATATCCAATAAGATATAGATCAATAGTTAGAGGTTAACCTGTATATCCAATAAGATATAGATCAAAGTTAGAGGTTAACCTGTATATCCAACAAGATATAGATCAATAGTTAGAGGTTAACCTGTATATCCAATACGATATAGATCAATAGTTAGAGGTTAACCTGTAATAAGATATAGATCAATAGTTAGAGGTTAACCTGTATATCCAATTAGATATAGATCAATAGTTAGAGGTTAACCTGTAATAAGATATATATCAATAGTTAGAGGTTAACCTGTATATCCAATAAGATATAGATCAATAGTTAGAGGTTAACCTGTATATCCAATAAGATATAGATCAAAGTTAGAGGTTAACCTGTATATCCAATACGATATAGATCAATAGTTAGAGGTTAACCTGTAATAAGATATAGATCAATAGTTAGAGGTTAACCTGTATGTCCAATAAGATATAGATCAATAGTTAGAGGTTAACCTGTAATAAGATATATATCAATAGTTAGAGGTTAACCTGTATATCCAATAAGATATAGATCAACAGTTAGAGGTTAACCTGTATATCCAATAAGATATAGATCAATAGTTAGAGGTTAACCTGTATATCCAATAAGATATAGATCAATAGTTAGAGGTTAACCTGTAATAAGATATAGATCAGTAGTTAGAGATTAACCTGTAATAAGATATAGATCAATAGTTAGAGGTTAACCTGTATATCCAATAAGATATAGATCAATAGTTAGAGGTTAACCTGTAATAAGATATAGATCAACAGTTAGAGGTTAACCTGTATATCCAATAAGATATAGATCAATAGCTAGAGGTTAACCTGTATATCCAATAAGATATAGATCAAAGTTAGAGGTTAACCTGTATATCCGATAAGATATAGATCAATAGTTAGAGGTTAACCTGTATATCCAACAAGATATAGATCAATAGTTAGAGGTTAACCTGTATATCCAATAAGATATAGATCAATAGTTAGAGGTTAACCTGTATATCCAATAAGATATAGATCAATAGCTAGAGGTTAACCTGTATATCCAATAAAATATGGATCAAAGTTAGAGGTTAACCTGTATATCCAATACGATAAAGATCAATAGTTAGAGGTTAACCTGTATATCCAATACGATATAGATCAATAGTTAGAGGTTAACCTGTATATCCAATACGATATAGATCAATAGTTAGAGGTTAACCTGTATATCCAATACGATATAGATCAATAGTTAGAGGTTAATCTGTATATCCAATAAGATATAGATCAATAGTTAGAGGTTAACCTGTAATAAGATATAGATCAATAGTTAGAGGTTAACCTGTATATCCAATAAGATATAGATCAAAGTTAGAGGTTAACCAGTATATCCAATAAGATATAGATCAATAGTTAGAGGTTAACCTGTATATCCATTAAGATATAGATCAATAGCTAGAGGTTAACCTGTATATCCAATAAGATATAGATCAAAGTTAGAGGTTAACCTGTATATCCAATACGATATAGATCAATAGTTAGAGGTTAACCTGTATATCCAATAAGATATAGATCAATAGTTAGAGGTTAACCTGTATATCCAATAAGATATAGATCAATAGTTAGAGGTTAACCTGTAATAAGATATAGATCAATAGTTAGAGGTTAACCTGTATATCCAACAAGATATAGATCAATAGTTAGAGGTTAACCTGTATATCCAATAAGATATAGATCAATAGTTAGAGGTTAACCTGTAATAAGATATAGATCAATAGTTAGAGGTTAACCTGTATATCCAATAAGATATAGATCAAAAGTTAGAGGTTAACCTGTAATAAGATATAGATCAATAGTTAGAGGTTAACCTGTATATCCAATAAGATATAGATCAACAGTTAGAGGTTAACCTGTATATCCAATAAGATATAGATCAATAGTTAGAGGTTAACCTGTATATCCAATAAGATATAGATCAATAGTTAGAGGTTAACCTGTAATAAGATATAGATCAGTAGTTAGAGATTAACCTGTAATAAGATAAAGATCAATAGTTAGAGGTTAACCTGTATATCCAATAAGATATAGATCAATAGTTAGAGGTTAACCTGTAATAAGATATAGATCAATAGTTAGAGGTTAACCTGTATATCCAATAAGATATAGATCAATAGTTAGAGGTTAACCTGTATATCCAATAAGATATAGATCAACAGTTAGAGGTTAACCTGTATATCCAATAAGATATAGATCAATAGTTAGAGGTTAACCTGTATATCCAATAAGATATAGATCAATAGTTAGAGGTTAACCTGTAATAAGATATAGATCAGTAGTTAGAGATTAACCTGTAATAAGATATAGATCAATAGTAAGAGGTTAACCTGTATATCCAATAAGATATAGATCAATAGTTAGAGGTTAACCTGTAATAAGATATAGATCAACAGTTAGAGGTTAACCTGTATATCCAATAAGATATAGATCAATAGCTAGAGGTTAACCTGTATATCCAATAAGATATAGATCAAAGTTAGAGGTTAACCTGTATATCCGATAAGATATAGATCAATAGTTAGAGGTTAACCTGTATATCCAACAAGATATAGATCAATAGTTAGAGGTTAACCTGTATATCCAATAAGATATAGATCAATAGTTAGAGGTTAACCTGTATATCCAATAAGATATAGATCAATAGCTAGAGGTTAACCTGTATATCCAATAAAATATGGATCAAAGTTAGAGGTTAACCTGTATATCCAATACGATAAAGATCAATAGTTAGAGGTTAACCTGTATATCCAATACGATATAGATCAATAGTTAGAGGTTAACCTGTATATCCAATACGATATAGATCAATAGTTAGAGGTTAACCTGTATATCCAATATGATATAGATCAATAGTTAGAGGTTAACCTGTATATCCAATAAGATATAGATCAATAGTTAGAGGTTAACCTGTAATAAGATATAGATCAATAGTTAGAGGTTAACCTGTATATCCAATAAGATATAGATCAAAGTTAGAGGTTAACCAGTATATCCAATAAGATATAGATCAATAGTTAGAGGTTAACCTGTATATCCAATAAGATATAGATCAATAGCTAGAGGTTAACCTGTATATCCAATAAGATATAGATCAAAGTTAGAGGTTAACCTGTATATCCAATACGATATAGATCAATAGTTAGAGGTTAACCTGTATATCCAATAAGATATAGATCAATAGTTAGAGGTTAACCTGTATATCCAATAAGATATAGATCAATAGTTAGAGGTTAACCTGTAATAAGATATAGATCAATAGTTAGAGGTCAGCCTGTATATCCAATAAGATATAGATCAATAGTTAGAGGTTAACCTGTATATCCAATAAGATATAGATCAATAGTTAGAGGTTAACCTGTATATCCAATAAGATATAGATCAATAGTTAGAGGTTAACCTGTATATCCAATAAGATATAGATCAAAGTTAGAGGTTAACCTGTATATCCAACAAGATATAGATCAATAGTTAGAGGTTAACCTGTATATCCAATACGATATAGATCAATAGTTAGAGGTTAACCTGTAATAAGATATAGATCAATAGTTAGAGGTTAACCTGTATATCCAATTAGATATAGATCAATAGTTAGAGGTTAACCTGTAATAAGATATATATCAATAGTTAGAGGTTAACCTGTATATCCAATAAGATATAGATCAATAGTTAGAGGTTAACCTGTATATCCAATAAGATATAGATCAAAGTTAGAGGTTAACCTGTATATCCAATACGATATAGATCAATAGTTAGAGGTTAACCTGTAATAAGATATAGATCAATAGTTAGAGGTTAACCTGTATGTCCAATAAGATATAGATCAATAGTTAGAGGTTAACCTGTAATAAGATATATATCAATAGTTAGAGGTTAACCTGTATATCCAATAAGATATAGATCAACAGTTAGAGGTTAACCTGTATATCCAATAAGATATAGATCAATAGTTAGAGGTTAACCTGTATATCCAATAAGATATAGATCAATAGTTAGAGGTTAACCTGTAATAAGATATAGATCAACAGTTAGAGGTTAACCTGTATATCCAATAAGATATAGATCAATAGCTAGAGGTTAACCTGTATATCCAATAAGATATAGATCAAAGTTAGAGGTTAACCTGTATATCCGATAAGATATAGATCAATAGTTAGAGGTTAACCTGTATATCCAACAAGATATAGATCAATAGTTAGAGGTTAACCTGTATATCCAATAAGATATAGATCAATAGTTAGAGGTTAACCTGTATATCCAATAAGATATAGATCAATAGCTAGAGGTTAACCTGTATATCCAATAAAATATGGATCAAAGTTAGAGGTTAACCTGTATATCCAATACGATAAAGATCAATAGTTAGAGGTTAACCTGTATATCCAATACGATATAGATCAATAGTTAGAGGTTAACCTGTATATCCAATACGATATAGATCAATAGTTAGAGGTTAACCTGTATATCCAATACGATATAGATCAATAGTTAGAGGTTAATCTGTATATCCAATAAGATATAGATCAATAGTTAGAGGTTAACCTGTAATAAGATATAGATCAATAGTTAGAGGTTAACCTGTATATCCAATAAGATATAGATCAAAGTTAGAGGTTAACCAGTATATCCAATAAGATATAGATCAATAGTTAGAGGTTAACCTGTATATCCATTAAGATATAGATCAATAGCTAGAGGTTAACCTGTATATCCAATAAGATATAGATCAAAGTTAGAGGTTAACCTGTATATCCAATACGATATAGATCAATAGTTAGAGGTTAACCTGTATATCCAATAAGATATAGATCAATAGTTAGAGGTTAACCTGTATATCCAATAAGATATAGATCAATAGTTAGAGGTTAACCTGTAATAAGATATAGATCAATAGTTAGAGGTCAACCTGTATATCCAATAAGATATAGATCAATAGTTAGAGGTTAACCTGTATATCCAATAAGATATAGATCAATAGTTAGAGGTTAACCTGTATATCCAATACGATATAGATCAATAGTTAGAGGTTAACCTGTATATCCAATAAGATATAGATCAAAGTTAGAGGTTAACCTGTATATCCAACAAGATATAGATCAATAGTTAGAGGTTAACCTGTATATCCAATACGATATAGATCAATAGTTAGAGGTTAACCTGTAATAAGATATAGATCAATAGTTAGAGGTTAACCTGTATATCCAATTAGATATAGATCAATAGTTAGAGGTTAACCTGTAATAAGATATAGATCAATAGTTAGAGGTTAACCTGTATATCCAATAAGATATAGATCAATAGTTAGAGGTTAACCTGTATTAAGATATAGATCAATAGTTAGAGGTTAACCTGTATATCCAATAAGATATAGATCAATAGTTAGAGGTTAACCTGTATTAAGATATAGATCAATAGTTAGAGGTTAACCTGTATATCCAATAAGATATAGATCAATAGTTAGAGGTTAACCTGTATATCCAATACGATATAGATCAATAGTTAGAGGTTAACCTGTATATCCAATAAGATATAGATCAAAGTTAGAGGTTAACCTGTATATCCAACAAGATATAGATCAATAGTTAGAGGTTAACCTGTATATCCAATACGATATAGATCAATAGTTAGAGGTTAACCTGTAATAAGATATAGATCAATAGTTAGAGGTTAACCTGTATATCCAATTAGATATAGATCAATAGTTAGAGGTTAACCTGTAATAAGATATATATCAATAGTTAGAGGTTAACCTGTATATCCAATAAGATATAGATCAATAGTTAGAGGTTAACCTGTATATCCAATAAGATATAGATCAAAGTTAGAGGTTAACCTGTATATCCAATACGATATAGATCAATAGTTAGAGGTTAACCTGTAATAAGATATAGATCAATAGTTAGAGGTTAACCTGTATGTCCAATAAGATATAGATCAATAGTTAGAGGTTAACCTGTAATAAGATATAGATCAATAGTTAGAGGTTAACCTGTATATCCAATAAGATATAGATCAATAGTTAGAGGTTAACCTGTATTAAGATATAGATCAATAGTTAGAGGTTAACCTGTATATCCAATAAGATATAGATCAATAGTTAGAGGTTAACCTGTATTAAGATATAGATCAATAGTTAGAGGTTAACCTGTATATCCAATAAGATATAGATCAATAGTTAGAGGTTAACCTGTATATCCAATAAGATATAGATAAAAGTTGATTGAAATGATCAGGCACTATTGTAAATTATATATTAATATACCTTAAGAATGAGTTGATTAGTCATACGAGCGATGTCTAAATGATATAATATAACTTAAGAATGAGTTGATTAGTCATACGAGCGAAGTCTATATGATATAATATACCTTAAGAATGAGTTGATTAGTCATACGAGTGATGTCTAAATGATATAATATACCTTAAGAATGAGTTGATTAGTCATACGAGCGATGTCTAAATGATATAATATACCTTAAGAATGAGTTGATTAGTCATACGAGCGATGTCTATATGATATAATATACCTTAAGAATGAGTTGATTAGTCATACGAGCGATGTCTAAATGATATAATATACCTTAAGAATGAGTTGATGAGTCATACGAGCGATGTCTATATGATATAATATACCTTAAGAATGAGTTGATGAGTCATACGAGCGATGTCTAAATGATATAATATACCTTAAGAATGAGTTGATGAGTCATACAAGCGATGTCTAAATGATATAATATACCTTAAGAATGAGTTGATGAGTCATACGAGCATGTCTAAATGATATAGTATACCTTAAGAATGAGTTGATTAGTCATACGAGCGATGTCTTCTCTATTACTTTGATTATCACTGTGCAGTAGTTCTATTCTTCTCTGTAAAAACTCCAGATCCATTTGTTGACGACTATGAACAAATATATGAAGAAAATATTTGAACAGATATTGGTCAGGGTTGATTCTAATCTAGTGATTTATGAAAAACTATTTGCAAGTGTGTTTTCGACTTTATGGATCAAGATTTGACATTAAACATTTACATTAAATTTACGGCATTCAGTTACATTACCTGCCATCAATATGAAGGTCAGTTTATATTTTTTCTACACATTGTAAATAACATCACTAATGAACTGCATTGGGCATAATTAATGTCAGATACAATCAACAGTTTTTGAAAGTTTTTTTGACATAGATATTTATTCTACAATTAATCAGCCAACCATGAATCTGAATGTTGAAAAACATGAATAATAAAACTACCCATTCATAGATTTATATCTAAAAGTATAATTTTTGCAATTGTAATAGGTGGTCCAGTTACTGTGGATTCATTTATTTTTGTTATTACCAATTTCAGTGGATAGAGGAAAGATTGCATTTTCGTGGATATTAGATTTCATGGTTTTTGCCCTTCTGCATACAAGCCTATAGAAAATTTATACTTTGTTGAACTTGGCAACCCTTTTCCAACAAAATTGTTATCCCAAGAATAATAAAGAGCTGTGCCATGAGTGCATGATAAGCCCGTCGCTTTTTCAACGAATAAAGTTCCATACCTCCTTAATGTCATATGAGAAATTAATAAAAAAAATTAAAGGGAGCTTATTTTAATAGATATAAACCATTCACCAAAGTTTCATGAAAACTGCTTAAAGTAATTTTGAGTTATTGTCCAAAAACTGGAAAATCCCCCCTTTTTTTTATAAATGATATCCAAGTACTCCAAAACGAAAAATCTAAAATTTATAAAAATCGAAAGGGAGCTTACATCAATAGATATAAACATTTCACCACAGTTTTTAATGAAAATTGGCTAAAGTGTTTTCAGGTTATTGTCTGACATGTTGACGACAGACAACAGTATACCATAGTACGTCCCGTAAACGGGCGTATTATAATGAATCTGTAGTAATAAGACATTTTCTGGACCTGAAAACAATTACTACCATACCTTGCCTTGGTTTGGAACATTTCTAACTCTTTATCCTTAGATTCCAGTAATGACCTGAGAGTTCCCAGTTCTTCAGCCATCTACAACAAGAGAAATGAACAATGTAGGTGTATAATATGTCTCTTCTTGTGTCTATGAATTCTTATAGGTTGCAAATCTTTGGTTGGAATATAATAACTAATCCAAGAATTCAAATATAGCAAAATAGTCACAGAGTAATCAAACAATACATTATTTCCTGAATATGCATAGCACATGAGTTATTCATCATTGCTGTTCATTCATGAGTTGAATATTTTCAGATATTTTAATTCTTGCATTAGTTCTTCTTTTTATTACATTGACTATGAACTTCTTAATGGGAATCAAATCAGAAATGAAAGGAACTGTATCTTTTTTTTTGCATTCTCAATTTTTTTGATGCAGAGTCATTGACAACGTCTTGACAAGACCTATTGTTGTATGACATCAGAAAAGTGAAATTATCAGATTTATTTCACATGTGAAATTATCGGTTTTTACTTCAATGGGAAATCACGATAATTCATTGAAACAATAATAATCTAATTCTTTTTTTTTAAGCTGAGTGTTTAATACAGCACTTTGACCCCCCAAAAAAAAAAAATTAAAGGGGAACCCACACATTAAAGCATCAGAATCAAAGTGTTATATATCTATTTTAATTTTGCATCATTGATCAATCAGAAATTTCAATTTCAGGAATAACACTCCCACAGATGATTTCATCAAGATCTTAAGCATCGGAAGTTTGAAAGTTGGATTCCTAGATGGAATCTATAAAACATAATTTGAGAAAATCTACATAAGCAACCATTTTGTTATTGTCTTTTGGCAAAAAAAAAAATGGTTGTGTAGAATCTAAGGAATACTGAATATTCATCTAGCTTTTGGAGAAACAGCGCTGATTTTTTTGCAGTTCATCGTCATAAAGAATACTATCAAAGACCAGAGCACTTCCCTTATTGAAGGCATGATTAATTAAATTAAAAACAGTTATTTTCTGCACATTAAGGGCTAAAATATGATAGTACATGTATATTGTAGTTCTAACCTGGCTAAACTCTGCTGGTACATCATCATACTGGTTTCCAAAATTACCAAGCTGTTTTCTGGCCTCATTCTCCAAGGTTTCAACCAGCTCTTGTAGTTTGTTTTCTAGTTTTACAATGTCTTCTTCAGACTGAGCTTTCTCTTGTATCAAGGCATCATGTTCTTCTGCTATCTCCTGGTCAAATACAAAGTTAGGATGCTATTTTAAATCTCAAAGCTAAATTTGATTATTTTGTTTTTCTCAAATTTCTGGATAAGTCAATGAAAACTATTTTCATAAAATGTCTTGTCTGGAACATATGCATGAAATATTGCATATTTTCTTTCTTCAATCAATTTTCACACTGCTTTTAAATTTTAGGAAAAAATTTCAAAGCAAATTAACTTTAATTTTGTTTGACTGACTTTGTAAACAGATAGATGGTACGGGGTAGATAGTTTATGTCCTTTGGAAGACAGGCATATACAAATTTAATGCTTTTTTTAACCTAATTTTATATATATAAAAGTATCTTGAGAATGCAGAGTAAATTCAAGCCTCCTATAAAGGTCATCTCTACTAAGCAATCAAAGCACTAAAGCGCTGCAAAGGCAGTTAATTACAGGTTGTGTGTATTTTAAGTC
Source organism: Mytilus californianus (assembly GCF_021869535.1). Lineage (NCBI taxonomy): Eukaryota > Metazoa > Mollusca > Bivalvia > Mytilida > Mytilidae > Mytilus > Mytilus californianus. Next base: position 130,494,012 of record NW_026262679.1, on the reverse strand, counting down.
CAGTTATATCATTATCTTGCATAGTACAGTGTACTTATCAGAGGTGGCTTTCAGTATTTAAGATTTAGATATTGAATAAGTTTTATGAATGTCATATTCTGAGCACTATATGAAGGCGATTGTTCTCACTTGTTTATGAACTAGTGCATTATGTCCAGTTTGTACCTTTTTTATCTATGTTTATAGTCAAATTAGTTATCAAAGGTACCAGGATTATAATTTAATACGCCAGACGTGTGTTTCGTCTACATAAGACTCATCAGTGACGTTCAGATCAAAATAGTTACAAAGCCAAACAAGTACAAAGTTGAAGAGCATTGAGGACCCAAAATTCCAAAAAGTTGTGCCAAATACGGCTAAGGTAATCTATTCCTTGGATAAGAAAATCCTTAGTTTTTTCATTGGCAATCATAACACATCTCCTTATTTATATAATGATCTATATTCAACGACCTCAGGTACAAAAAAAATGTATGTAACTAAACTATGATGGGAAACCTTTGACTTCTTTCTTTATATAAACTTTTGATTTGGTACCATAGAACTATGTAGAGTAAATGTACATTGCAACATGTCAACTCTTTCAACTCCAAGCAAAATTATATTTCCAAGCATAAAGTAATTTATGAATGAAATAAAATGCTCCGCTGGGGCGCAGCTTGATACGACCACAGAGGTCGAACCCTGAACAGTTGGGGCAAGTATGAACACAACATTCAAGCTTGATTCAGCACTGAATTTGGATTGTAATTAAATATTTGACACAGCATTGGTTTCTGACACAGAATGAAAGTGGTCTAAGATACTTAAAAAAATTTAATTTACCTATTCAAACCATATCATTATTATTTGCTTTTATATATAAATCAGAAATAACCAATTTAAAATGGAAAATTTTAAAGAAAAAAATGGAAAAAGAATCCCCCCCCCCAAATTTTTTGAACCCCCTTATGATTCATCACCCCAAAACTCAATCCCAGCCTTCCCTTTGTGGTATGGTACCTTGCAGTACAATTTCAGAGAGATCCATACACTTGAACACATGTTATTGTCTGGAAACTAGAAAAATGCTTGTTTTTTGGCCCCAAATTCCTAAACGTTTAGGGCAATTACCCCCAAACTCAAACCCAGCTTTCCCTTTGTGATATGGAACCTTGTAGTACAATTTCATAAAGATCCATACACTTACACACAAGTTATTGCCATGAAACTAGAAAAATGCTTGTTTTTTGCCCCTTTTTGGCCCCTAATTCCTAAAATTTGGAGGCAATTACCCCCAAAATCAATCCGAGCATTCCCTTTGTGATATGGAACCATGTGATACAATGTCAGAGAGATCCATAGACTTACACACAAGTTATTGTCATGAAACTAGGAAAATGCTTCTTTTTTGCCCCTAATTCCTAAAATTTGGAAGCAATTACCCCCAAAATCAATCCCAGCATTCCCTTTGTGGTATGGTACCTTGCAGTACAATTTCAGAGAGATCCATACACTTGAACACAAGTTATTGTCTGGAAACTAGAAAAATGCTTATTTTTGGCCCCTTATTCCTAAACTTTTTGGGCAATTACCCCCAAACTCAATTCCAGCTTTCCCTTTGTGATATGGAACCTTGTAGTACAATTTCATAAAGATCCATACACTTACACACAAGTTATTGCCATGAAACTAAAAAAAATGCTTGTTTTTTGCCCCTAATTCCTAAAATTTGGAGGCAATTACCCCCAAATTCAATCCCAGCATTCCCTTTGTGATATGGAACCTTGTGATACAATGTCAGAGAGATCCATAGACTTGCACACAAGTTATTGTCATGAAACTAGAAAAATGCTTGTTTTTTGCCCCTAATTCCTAAAATTTGGAGGCAATTACCCCCAAAAATCAATCCCAGCATTCCCTTTGTGATATGGAACCTTGTGGTACAATGTCAGAGAGATCCATACACTTACACACAAGTTATATCTGGAAGTTACAAAAATGCTTATTTTTGGCCCCTTTTTGGCCCCTAATTCCTAAACTGTTGGTACAATAACCCCCAAAATCAATCCCCACTTTTTCTTTTGTGGTATTGAACCTAAATTTAAAATTTCATTGAGATCCATTCACTTAAACTAAAGTTAGAGTGCGAAAACTAATGTGTCTTCAGACGACGACGCCGGACGACGCCAACGTCATACCAATATACGACCACAAAAATTTTTTTGCGGTCGTATAAAAAGGAGTTTTTAATTGAGAAATAAACTGATTCGCTGAGCGCAGCTGGATACACCCGCAGAGGTACTACCCTGAACAGCTGGGGCAAAAATGGACACAATATTCAAGCTTGATACAGGTCTGAATTTGGATTGTAATTAAATATTTGACATATTATAGTTTCTGAATAAATGTTGTCAATGAACTTGAAATCGGTTATATGAATTGAATTTATATTCAATTAAAGATTTCTTGCTGTTGTGCAATACACTGTGCTGTTGTGCAATACTTAATAAATCTGTTGCCAGACTATAAACAAATAAAGTTCAATTTCTTCTCAATGTCATATTTGAAATTTATGAAAATCAATAGGGAGATTATATCAATAGCTATAAATAATTCACCAAAGTTTCATGTGAACTGCCTAAAGCATTTTTGAGTTGTTGTCCAAAAACTGGAAAATCCCCCCTTTTTTAATGAATAAAACCCCATAACTCAGAAATGTAAAATCTAAAATTTATAAAATTCTAAAGGGAGCTTATGGATTGATAATTTAGTCTTAGATGCAAGATTTTTTTATCAGTTGTTAGTGGCTTTGAACTAGCTGTCAGTAACTGCGAGTACTCTCAGATTTGTACTTAGTGTCTTTTTGTTGTTTGGATGTACAACTACCCGACCATGTCCACTTGTATTTGTATTTATCCATCTGATGAGTTTAGCCTCTTTCAACTGATTTTTATAGTTCTTTCTTATATTGTACTGTTACACCACTGTCCCAGGTTAGGGGGAGGGTTGGGATCCCGCTAACATGTTTAAGCCCGCCACATTCTGTATGTACATGTATGTGCCTGTCCCAAGTCAGGAGCATATAAAAGTGTAATTCAGTGGTTGTCGTTTGTTTATGTGTTGCATATTTGTTATATTTGTTCATTTTTTTACATAAAATAGGCCGTTAGTTTTCTTGTTTGAATTGTTTTACATTGTCATTTCTGGGCCTTTTATAGCTGACTGTGCGGTATGGGCTTTGCTCATTGTTGAAGGCCGTACTGTGACCTATAGCTGTTAATTTCTGTGTCATTTGGTCTCTTGTGCATGTGTGGAGAGTTGTCTCATTGGCAATCATACCACATCTTCTTTTTTATATTTACATCAACAGATATAAAAAATTCACCAAAGTCAAGGTGAGACAACAAAACTTAGTTGTAAGATCTCTGAAATTTTTTACAGGGTACGAGTTTTTCTCATTGTTGGAGATTGAACGGTGACAGTAACACCTGTAACTGCTTAAACCCATTTCTTATGCACTTTAGTTTGATAAACTCACTGAATATCATACCACATCTCCTTATTTTTATATGCATTACAATTTACATGTGCATGTAATTGTAAATATATACATGTATATATCAGAACAAAATTCATTGCGTCACTTTTATTCATGCATCCTTTGGCACAATACAAGTTCTAAAATTACACAACATAAAACAACTAAATGTTATTTCAGATGAAAGTTTTGTTTCAGTTCCATTCATAGGATTTATTAGAATTTTGTATGTTTTGCCAAGTCCAATAATTCGCTCTATGTGACATAGAGACATAGTTGACTAAACCACCAGGTGTCGAACATTCAAGAAATTTCAGCGTTTCTGTTTTTATTTGATGAAAAGGTTGCCTGAGCTCTAGGAGCTTTAGGTTTTATCACGGGATATTCTGTGCTGTCAATAATAATCCAAGTCGTAGGAAACTTTAATTTGAAGTTGGATGGTGAAAAATACCTGACTAAACCACTAGATGGCCAAGTGTTAGCCTCACACCACTGTTTAGACATAAAAACAATCCATGTATACACAATATTCTTAACACTAGATTCAATCTAGAATCTAGACAGTTCAAAGTTGGTTATATGATGCCTCAATTTCATCAAAGTCATAAAAAAACTGATTTTCAACTGACACCCTATCAATTTGAAAATATATGTATCTCAAACAATGTGCTGCTGGACCAAGTGTGGTCAAAACAAATAAAAATTTAGTATACAACTCTAAACCCGTATAAAAATGCATGGCTGTGTCACGTGTCTTCATTTCAAAATTCTCTGTTAAAAACATAGGCATTGATGGTGTTTGCGTAATTCCATCTGTGAAGCTCAACATTAGCTTGGCAGTTGGTGGTGGACAGTCATAAATCCTTTCTGCAGTATGAATGACTTCTTCAGGAAAACCAACTTTACAATCAAAACTTTCCTCTAGATTTCTACTACAATATTCATCAAGTTTAGTTCTTTTGTTTTCACAGGAAACTGCCCTGATTTTTCTTTTTGCAGACGATTCAGTCTCTTGCTTGGTCCAGGAAAATAGGCTGGGAATTGCAGTAGACTTAAGTCTCTGTATGGTGGGTTTGCGCCCTGAAAAAGGTTATAAAACATTAGTTTTTTTATAATTAAATGAACTTCCATTAGCAATGTATACTTTGTACTACAAGGCGAAATATTAACTACATGTAGATTTATTCATTACAATCTGGATAAAACTATGTTTGCCTGATTCAATGTATGTTACAGTATGTAAATCCAAAGGACAAACAATGAGAGACTTATGCAACAAACGTACATTGTTTGTACCTAAATAACTATAATATAGATGACAGCATGTCATTGTTTTGTTCCTGTTAACATTGTCATTGATATTTTTCAAGAAAGTCTATGAGGCATAGCTTAATTATGTCATTACTACATTAGCATAATTACTGCTAAAATAATTCTCAGTATGATATACCTCTTGTAAGAAATCATTATAATTGTAGCAATCACCAAAAAATCTCAAACAGATCACATTGAATCGTAATCCAAAAAATTATGACGTCTTGAATTACCCACCCCCTTTTATTCTAAAACGATAATTGCGGTTGTAAACAGACTTTGGTTTATTCGCATGGCGATTACATATATAACTATATATTTCACAAAGAAAATAGAGTTTTACCATGAATAGTTTCCTGCACGTAGTCTTTTTCAGTAAAACGTGCCTTGCAAACAACAGCTGATTGAGATGGACTCCACGATATCATCGTGTTCTCGTCCAATCTGCGTATGGGCCATGGCGTTGATCCAACTTTTCCTTCTTTTTAAGTCATTTGGAAATGCATGTCCTCCTCTTAAATGACATCCAGGTACACAACAACAAGTACTTGGCATCGTTAATTGAAAATATAACTGAAATAGTTGCACAGTGCAGAAACCGGAAGAAGAGGAACAGGATCCGCTACCACGGCGCCACCTATTCAGGAACGATAATTTGCTACTTTATATAACTGCGAAAATAACGTTAGACGGGTTCACGTGCATAAACAGAAATGCGCTTTAAATTGTATAATATAATTCATGTTCAGTCGACCTTTAATTATTATATCAACGATTGAAATGATTTATAAACATCTAGATTGCAGATAACACTCGAAATTAACCCGAGCTCTTTCCACACGGAATTCAAATAATATCTAGTTTGTCAATCGGTTGACTGCTTATAATGCAAAATATTAATATATCAAAAGTTTTTAAAACTAACAAAACACAATGATTGTTTCTCTATTTCCCAATGTAAATGAAATGAAACAAAAAACATTTTATATCGCAATAAGAAGAGGAGAGAATTCAACATTTCCGGATCTACTTGGAGTCTAATGACCCCCCACGTAGATAAGTTGGATATCGCGGAAGGAAGGATTAACCCGGCAACTTGAAAGGCATTAAAGCACTGCCTTTAAAAACCAGTCTTTGCAGGTCACCCTCTTGTTCTGATGTAGTAATATCTATGCATTTTGAACCTCAATTGAAAGGTCATCTCTTATAAGGTCAGTTTTCAATGGTCTAGTTAATTACCTTTTATACAGGTTTCTTTTTTGACTGTATGATGAATTCTCATCTGACAAAAAGTATATAACCCACATATAAATATCTTATAAAATTGAGAATGGAAATGGGGAATGTGTCAAAGAGACAACAACCCGACCATAGAACAGACAACAGCAGAAGGTCACCAACAGGTCAATGCAGCGGGAAATTCCCGCACCCGGAGGGGTCCTTCAGCTGGCCCCTAAACAAATATATATACTAGTTCATTGATAATGAACGCCATACTAAACTCCAAATTGTACACAAGAAACTAAAATTAAAAATAATACAAGACTAACAAAGGCTAGAGGCTCCTGATTTGGGACAGGCGCAAAAATGCGGCGTGGTTAAACATGTTTATGAGATCTCAACCCTCCCCCTATACCTCTAGCCAATGAAGAAAAGTAAACGCATAACAATACGCACATTAAAATTCAGTTCAAGAGAAGTCCGAGTCTGATGTCAGAAGATGTAACCAAAGAAAATAAACAAAATGACAATAATACAAAAATAACAACAGACTACTAGCAGTTTACTGACATGCCAGCTCCAGACTTCAATTAAACTGATTGAAAGATTATGTCTTCATCATATGAATATCAGGCACAATCCTTCCCGTTAGGGGTTTAGTATCATACCATCATAACATATATGAGAAGAACATAACCCGTGTCTTAATCCATTTACAAAAGTGAAAAATACCTCGAGATGTTGTTCTAATTCTCCTTTCTCTGAAGAAAGCTGTAAGAGATCTGCCTTCTGATTGGTTACTTCTTCCTGTAGTTTTTGTAGTTCTGAGGCCATTTCCTGCATTTCTTCTTCAGTTGTTTTTAATTTAGAATATGCCTCCTGAAAATATGTTTAATCAAATATATATGACAGTTGTTTTCCATACTTTGATGTGTTTGAGCTTCTCATTTTGCCATTTGATAAGGGTCTTTCCGTTTTGAATTTTCCTTGGAAATTGGTATTTTTGATATTTTACTATATACATGTACTTCCAACACTGATACATTCTCAACATGGTAGGACATCTGTTTGAATGTACTTGATCTAGGAGAGTTGTAATATATTAATTCTTAACTTCAGATATATAAGATACCTGATAACATAGAAAAAGACATTTCACCTGTAAAAAGACAGTGATTCACAAACTTACAGGAATATGACCTAATAAATTGAGTAAACAGTTTACAACAAAATATGACTTTATTAGATGATGAAGAGATATACTAACCAGCAGCTCTGATTTGATCTTATCTCTCTCCAGTTCTGTTACTAAAGTTTCAGGTACCATAACTCCTCCTGGAGTTTCATTATGTGAATTCCTCTCTAACTGGTGTATTTTATCAGTTTGTTGACTAAGTTGAACTTCTTGAATCTTAATCTGAAATATATATATATATATATCAACAAAATGTCATTAAAAAGATAACAGGTCACAATTTCCAACCAAAACTTTAAGGTTTTGTCCTAATCCCTTTCGGGATTCTGTGTCAAGAGAGATTTTCTGATTTGGCTGCCCTCAGAAACCCTTATCAAGCCCTATTAACTCTTTTCAGGGAAAGCTTTATAAACTATATCACCTCCATACACCAAATTTAATTAACCTATTACTTATATTGTCAGAAATACTGACTTGACCAATATATCTTAACCATGATCACTGATCCATGAAATGACAAAGAGGTCAGATGAACCCTGCCTGACTGACATGTAGACCTTACAATGATTCATTAAATGGATATCCATACAATACCATTTAAAACAATTAACATATATTTTAAACAATCATTTTCCCCAAAGAAGAATTTATTACAATTATCTTTCAATTTATTATGTCAAAATTGCAAACAGGATGGTATTGACAAGATTTCAGCATCTGCAGTTCAAAAACATCTTAAATAAACAAAATCAATTCTACACACTTAGTCCTATAAAGAATTTCAGTACCTGTCCTTCCTTTTTCTTGAGATCTGCATGTACAGAGTCCAGAGTGCTCTTTAAGATTTTGTATTGAGACAACTGTTCCTTTTCTGTTTCAGAGATCGCATCAATAATTCTACCTCTCTCCTCAAATTCCTGCTGCATACCTTCAACCTGAGATATATATACATACACTTTATAGTCATATATATTACAACTGTACTGTTATTCCCAAAACATATATACTCTATTTCCTTTTATATATGTAGACTTATTGCTTTGTTTTATTTCCATTCCTATATATTGTGGATTGTTAAGGAGAAGGCATCATTCCTATATATTGTGGATTGTTAGGGAGAAGGCATGGTATGACCAACTCACTCTTCCTTCCAATATAATTTAAAGTAGAGGTACTTGAGTAAAGCTCAAGAAATTCTACCTCCACCCCTTACAAAGTCCATGATTTACTAAAGGAAATCCCAAAAATAATTTGAATCATAAAAAACAAAATAGGAGTTGCACAATAGCATTACAAGGTTAACATTGAGACAAAGTTTCATTAGTTTGTAATAAAAGGTTTAGGAGGAGTTGTGGATACAAAATTGGTACTACAGTGTGTAGACAAAGTCCATGTCATCCCAAAGTTAACCTCAAAAATCATTCAGATGAAGGAATGAAATTCGTGCAAAAGTGCTTATGTGAGCAAGATTGTCTGAAAAATTCTATCAAGCCGTTCTGGAGCAGTTCCCAATAACGAAGGTAGAGTGGAAAGACAAACAGATTTACTCCCCTTTAGGTCGTGCACTATGTCTTAAACATTTACTTCTACAAGCATTTTTGTATAGCTAATGCTAAAATTCACATTATTCTATAAATAATTTGGAAAGGATTCAATATTTTAAAATTTTTGCAGTCATAAGTCCTAGATTATTGCTAATTTCTATACTTAATATAAAAAAAAAGGAGATGTGATATGATTGCCAATGAGACAACTATCCACCAAAGTTCAAATGAAGTGGATGTAAGCAATTATAGGCAACCATAGGGCCTTCAACAATGAGAAAAGCCCATACCGTATAGTCGGCTATAAAAGGCCCCGACATGAAAAATATGAAACAATTCAATTGAGAAAACTAACGACCTAATTCATAACAAACAATTTACGAAAAAAAACAAATATGAAAGACATGAACCAATGACAACCAATGAACTACAGACTCCTGACTTGGGACAGGCACATAAAGAATATGGCGGGGTTAATTATGTTTGTGAGTGCTCAACCCTCCCCCTAACCTTAAACTTATTTAGATTATATAAAATTACAGGTATTCTAATGTCATTTAAATCATTTTTGTAGCATGCTTGTTTTTTGGCAAATGTATACTCGTACATTTTTGTATTATTCAAAATTATCAGAAAATTGTGTGCTCTACAAGGATCACCAGTCCTTCACCTTTCATCTGATACCTTAATTACTAAAATATATGCTACATAGTTTAAGATTTACCCTTATGCGTAGGAACTATTTTGTTTTAAATATGTACTACTTTCCAGTATGTTCTTTTATGACCAGGCCCAATTAGGTGGTGTTACATCTTACAAAGTATATCCAAATTATTTTTGCAAAGAATTCCGCTCAAGCCGGTGCTAGGGGTCAACTTAATCTTGCAGTGAGGTGAGGTTTTATTTATTTATTTATTTTTTTGCTCCGTGTTGAAGGCCTCACTGTAACTTTGAGATGAAGAACAGCAATAAAAGCACTGTTCCTTTGCTTTTTGTGTGGTTTTTTTGCTGTGCACGTACTGTTTTGTGTCATGGATGGATACCCCATATCTTTTGTTTTTCTATTACATGGACGTCTATAGTATATTCACACTGACATTGCAATTTTTCCAAATGTTGTTGACCAGCATTTAAATAATAAGTACACAATAGAAGAAATAAAAGGTATACCTGTCCCTCAAAATCATTACACTGTAGTTGTTCCTGGTAAAGATCTTGTCTTGTTTGTTGTAATGCACTGTCTAGTTTCTCTATTTCTTCTGTCATCTTCTCAATCTGTCTGCTCTTATCCTCCAGTTCTTCTTTCACGGAGAATGACATCTAAAATATAGGGAAAATATTGTACTTTCTCTAAACAGTTGATTATTTTTTTCATAATCAACTTCTGGTTTGCTTGATGTCAGTTCTTCGTTGGGGAAAATTTAATTATGAATGGATTCAAAGTGAAAACAAAAGCTTCCTAGAAAAAATAAAAATCACATTGACTTAATTTCCTTCCTTTTTTTTCATCTGTCTTTTGTATTACTAGAACCAATGCTTTGTTGCAAAACTCATATAAAATTTAGCTTCCTTTTTTGATTGATTCAACATTTATAAAATACATATTTCTCCTCATGTCTTTAATAGTTTTCCAGAGACCATTGGTGTTCCTAAAATATTGTTCGAGTAACTTCACTTTTTACCTTAGTGTCGGCAATTCCTGTAATTTGTCTTTGTTTAGTTTTGACGGAAGTGAGATCTAACTTTGTAATATCTAAATCCATCTCTAATGACCTGTTTTCAGCTAACAATCTATTGTATTTGTCATTCATTAGTCCAAGCTCCGCCTGTTTACTGTTCACCTGTAGAGAAGAAAGTTGAATTAACTTGCCCCAGAAAATAAAAAAACTAAAAATGACTGTTTCATTACTAACCCCCTACGAATCAATAGGGGGTCACCATGTGACGTCGTTTAACCAATCACAACATGATAATTTACCCGCGGTGCGATAAGAAGTAACGTCATAATTATTGGTTTGACAAAGTTAAAATGAAATTGAAAGTAAAAGTTAATAATGAATTGTCAGTATCTTACTATATTTAAATTTATTGTGTTTACACTAAAATGACAATAATGTAATATTCCTGGTTATATACCAATAGCATATCCCTTTACTGGGCCCCTTTGGTAGGTTATCTGAGCTTATGCGTTTCTGAAATGAGAAGGGCCTTAATATGTTTCTTAAGTGTGCAAAATTTGAAGTATCTATGTCTATAAGATTTGGATTAGGTCTGACATACAAATATTTTTCACTGATCTTTTTCTACCATAGGTTACTGTACTAAATAAAATATGTGCAATCAATAATAAAAAGATATTGTAATTTCAGAAATCATTGCGTGCATTTATTATTGCGATCTTTCAAAAATGAACAAGAATGCGATTTTAATTATTGCGATTTCAGAAAAATCTACATACAGATCTATGTTTTAGTTATCAAAATGCGAGTTTTTATTATTGCGATACTCACCTAGTATTATTCGCATTAATACAAACCTCGCAATAATTTCTGAATTAACTATCGTTTACATACTTTTCATTTAACTTAATTTTTAATTATATACCTGACATAGCATTTTTGGTAAGTACGAAGTATTGATATTGTGTTGCATGTATTGTTATTAACACAAAAGAGAAGTAAGTAACCATTAGGATTTGGACTTAAAAGACACCAATCTGTTAAGATCATTGTCCTATCACCAGTGAACTATGATGTTTAGTCTCAGGTAAAACATGTCATACCTGTGCAGTAAGTTTATCAATTTTCTGTTGTTTTCTTTCATCTCCATTACCAAGGTCCATTTTACTGTTAGCTAGTTCCAGTTCACTCTCCACATCTCTCAGTGTTTTTTCTCTAGCCTCCATCTGAACTTTTAATGTAGTTATCTCCCCTTCTGACATTTGATTGGACCTAGTTAATGATTGGACTTTACCTTCTAATTCCTGGATCTGAACTAGCTGAATTTGTTTTTCACCTGAAAATTAAAAGGAAAAGATCAAAATGTGAATATAATTAACTTTTCTTGAAATGAAAAGAATGAGACAAATTGGATGTGTTTAAATATACGCACAAGGCAGCTTATGGTTACTCATGGTTTGATATTTTGAGAAGTAAAATGTCAAACTATAGGTACCAAACAGTACAGACCGCCTTCTGCATATATCCAAACACAGTCCAGGACTTCAGCTTTCTTCCCTGAAAAGAGAAATAGTGAACTTCCAGACAGAGAACCAAGACATTCGTAATCACCAATAGCAGTTCAGTCATTTCTTGAAATTCTTGGTAATTCAAATAGACATAAACATTTCCTTTTAAATCTGAATCTTTTATTTCCTATAAATACTAGTTGAAATCAAATAACCACTTATCACGAATTCAAAAGTATGATATAACTATACAATCTATTTTTAAGCAGTGTCGGTGATCCTAGAAACTAGTGTCGTTGGTGATCCTAGAACCTACAATTATTATGTAAACAAAACATCTTAAACAAAAGATATGTTTGTCAGTTTTTTTAATGATGTTCTAATGTAAAAGTGTTTAATGATCTTAATACTTACTGTCTTTTCCATGAAGAGACTGCATAGAACCAGCAGAAAGAGCTGGTAAATTATTGCGCAAAATTTCATTTTCACTTCTTGTTGCCTCTAACAAATCTTCTGCTGTTTTCAATTTGGCAAAGGCCTCATGCCTCTCCTTTACTAAACTGGTCAGTTGTCTGTAAAGCAAAACGATACTGACATTAATTTTTTATCACAATTTCTAAGTTTTAAATAAATCCCTAAATTTTACAACTGAATAGCGACTTAGACATAAATTTAATTTCTACTTTGCATATAATGGTATTGGAATTGTTTGGCAAGCACTTCATTACACCTGTTTCTTCTAAGCTTTAAACCAACAAGAGGCTCATGAGAGCCTGATATCGCTCACCTGTAATTTCAGTTTCAGGCATTTGACTTATTTGTAGATCTTACTTTGTTGAACAAATTTGTTATTTACACTTTCTCTCTTTCTATAATAATATTAAAGATAATACATAACCCAAAACTGTAAAATTGCCTAAAAATCAACTATTTCTGGACAGTAACCCAACAATAAGTTGTTCTATTGGTCTGAAGATTACTTGACAGGTAGATCTAAACCTGTTTAACACTTTCACTTATGTCAGTTTTGCTCTTATTGCTTTAGTTATTTAGATGAAAGCCAAAAACTTCATTTGACCCCTATTTTCTATTTTTAGAAACTGCCAAGATGTTTTTGAATGGATCAAATCCCCTAATACAATCTATAAACAAGATACCATAAGGAACATTCAATTAAAGTTTTTAAGTATTTGGCCCACAAGTTTCAGAGAAGAAGACGACAGACAACGAAGGAGGCCCTTTGGGCCACTTGAGCTTATAAAGGTTATAAATTTATATTTGTAATTAGACTTTCACAAAAAAATGTATTAAAATATTTTTTTTTTTTTAAGGGCAATAACTCCTTAAGGGGTCAATTGACTATTTTGATCATGTTGACTTATTTGTAGAAATTACTTAGCTGAACATTTATTGCCATTTATACTTTCTTTCTATTTATTATAATATTAAAGATAATAACCAAAAACAGTAAAATTTCATAAAAATAAACTATTTCGAACAGTAATCATACAATTGGTCTGAAAATTTCATAGCAGAATGATTTTGACTTATTCATCACTTCAACTCCATGTCACTTTTGCTCTAACTGCTATAGTTTTTGAGATAAAATTTTGAGACCCCTATGTTCTATTTCTAGCCATGGCCGCCATGTTTGTTAATGGATCAAAACTTCGGATACAATTTATAAACTAGCGGCTCTTTTCACAAAAATTCTTAAGAGTAAAAATACTCGTAAGTCATACACATTTCAGTATAACTTACGATCAATTTTAATCGTAAGATTTTTTTGTGAAAAGAGTCACTGTTACCCTAAGGAACATTCAGTTAAAGTTTAGTAGTATTAGGCCCAGTAGTTTCAGAGGAGAAGATTTTTAAATGTTAGCAAACATGATGGACAAATTGTGTAAAATTGTTTTTAAAGGGCAATAACTCCTTAAAGACCAAACAGCCTATTCAGTTCTACCAGTGATTTTTCCTTAAAATTTGGTGTGAAGGTATTTCATGATTTGAGGAACAAAATATGATAAAAAAAATTGGGGGTCACCGACTTAGTTTTGTCACTATAGCAACCTCAGTTTCGTGTTTTCCCGAATATTAACATGATATTTTCTTGTTATTTAAACTCTCAAAAAATCCCATTATATCAAACTTACAAGCATAATTCTTGTTTCAAGTGAAACAGTAGATATGTGTCTATCAAATACAGGTTCAAGAGTTTAAGACTCTTATTGTTTTGATCTTAAAAAATATGATTTATTTCATTCCCGCCAAAAATAAAACGCAAGAATGAAAAACGTTTCAAGTATTAAAAAATATCTACCAGTGATTTTTTCATAAAAAATTCAAGAAGGAAAGTGCCATGTGTACTCTTCAAAATAAAGCAAAAAAATGTATATGTCACCGACCTTTCAAAAAAGTTATGATTAATTTTCATGTTTTTTTCTCGTTCGTTTTGAAGAAAAGAGTTGTCTTTCTTGTGAACATTGAATCTGACGTCATAGTACAAGTTTTCCTTGCTGGCGCACTGTTTGAAAAAAATTGCAAATTGGACGTTTGAAACCCCACATTTAAATTTTCAAGAATCAAGAATAACAACTATATTCACCTACTTTATTATCCGGTAATACAAGAGATCACATGTATGTATCAGTATCAGATCTCATGATGTTGTTGCAGCACAAAATTAACCTTCAGAAACACCATCCGTCGGAATGAAAAATTGTTCGAAATAACCTTTTACGACGCTTTAGAAAGGAAAGTCTGTTTTTGTCCTCTCCCTCTCATTAGCAAAATCATTGAAAATAAAAAGAGAAATGAAATGGCTAACTTACAGACTATTTGACTATATTAGATATAGGAAGATGTGGTATGAGTGCCAATGAGACAACTCTCCATCCAAGTTACAATTTATAAAAGTAAACCATTATAGGTCAAGATGTGTGTTTTTTTTTGTCGCGTCAATTTCAGAACTTCGCCCTAGCGCACTCTTTCGCTACTGTTGACAGACGGACAGACATTAGCACGGACGGACTTCTTAATAACATTATGTGTCCCGACTAAGACTAGCGTATACAAATTATTCCATCTAGTTTGTGGATTCATTATTTCTGAATATTTAAAATACAAGAAAATTAAAATTATAGGTATAATATATGAATTAAAATTTTTGATTCTAAAACGTTTTACATCCATTTAACCTATCATAAAATACGATCCCCGTTATTACTACCTCACGTGGTTTGAATAAACGAGACAGTAAATATAGAATACAAATAAGTTTTTAATTCAAAAAATGATTTAGAATCTAAGAAATAATTTCCCGTTGAAAACTATAAAGTATTTCTCAAAACAGGATGAAATATTATGAATCTAAATAGCTCATTTTGGAAATTAAAACAAAGACAAGGTTGTATGTATAGATTGCCGGCATTGAAAATCGAAATTTGTTTTCAATCTTTCCGGTCATTGTAGCTTTTTGAAAGTGAGAAATTTTATGTTGGATCTTATTCTTGAAGCAATTGTCTTTGTCATAAGTTAAATTTACAACAAGTTTAGTTTTAAAAACCGTAAATTTTTTATTCTAATTCACATTCACTGAGTATATTATTTTCTTATATTTTTTGCCTTAAGCTTCTGTGAGAGCAGGCGAAATCTTTATGATTTCTCCTTGAGACAATTTGAAATGAAACAAATGACAAAAGACAATGAACCTTTATCATTTTTAGTTTTACTATAAGATTTTGTCAATTAAGCAGTATAGATAAAATTTAACTTCATTGCAAGATCACCATTATTGTACGAGAACCTTAAAGAAATAAGTTAATCTCAACATGCATACGTTGCCAGTATATCGAAACTTCTAGAAAGTATTGTTTATCGGCCTAACCTTCTGAAAACTCAGTTTTGAAAATAACATATTAAGTAAAAATTCTAAGCGTAAGTCATATAAATTTACCAGTGTAAAGTTACACGGGCGTACGAGATTTACGCCGATTTAAAAAAAGATTTCGATCTTTAATTTGCGCCGATTTGATTCTTTCATTAGCGCCTATTTTTTTTTTATTGCTAGCCCCGATACTTTATTTGCTATACAAGTAAATACATGTACATGAAGTAAACCTAGAATGTATATTGCATGGTAATATATGGATATAAATAGTGTTCGAGAACTTCGTTTTGACACGAGAAAGAAAAGATGGACTTCGTTATTGGTAAGTACAACAAGTATAGAAAAGATAAAATGACAAGAAAGGAATATATCAGATGTGTGGCATATAAATTCTCGGCAAGATAAGAATTCATTGTACTAGTATTACATTTTTATGGATTTTATTGTGGTGCTTTGAAATGCTGTAAATAGAATTTTACTCCGTGATTTTAGTGGAAGGAAACAGAGTGCACAAATATCTTTTAAATTGACTTATTCTGCTCGAAATTCTACTCAGTCCCACCTCTCCTTTGTGAGCAGGGGACAACAGTTATATACATGTTATAATTGACAATTCATAACACATGTACAACTGGTTAACGGAAGAGGTTTATATGATAAATAAAAAAATAACTTTCACCTATAATTTACCTGTCCACAATCGGCGCAAATGAAAGACAAAATCGGCGCAAATGCAAAAAGCCGAGTTCAAAATTTATATTTTTATTATTGTTTTTATTAGAACGGAGGTTACAGATATTGTAGTTCTTTTGTGTCCATTTGTGTTTAATTTCTACTAGGTATCAGTGCGACGCTTAATTCCACTTTTCTTGGAAGGGGGTCTCATTGGGGGGGTCTAATCCCGGATCCCGCTTATTGTTTTGACAGATTCCCGTATCCCGCTTATAATTTTTTTAGTTTACCGTTTCCCGCTTATATTTTTTTTTCTATAAGAAGTCGCCTTGCAAGAGCCCTCCTATCGGTATATCACACTTGTATTACCATTGGCAAGATATCAGGGAACCGATAAATGGCTTACTGTTGTCACAAATTTAGGAATGATACAAAAAGTTTGTCAGTGACTCGCCAAAGGTGGGTGGTACTCTGGGCGCCAAGACTGTGAGAAGTGTAACTACATGTCCAATAAACTGTGGGTAAAAATTGCGACAGGGAATCTGGGGCCGCTGAATGCACCCAGCAGGTCTAGGGTAGATTTGAGAGTACTGGAAGTTGCTTAAAGCTAGTTGATTGATTGATTGATTGATTGATTAATTGCTAAAAATGGCAAATAGTTCATGATTGTTCAGGACAAAAACAAATTTACAATAAATACAACAGGTAGCTAGGTCCTGATCGTCGAGGATGAAGGTCTGGAATTTTAGAAATGCAATGCATAGAAAATGTGGTTTTCTTGGATAGGAACATAGATTTTGCCTTTCAGTAGACCACCTACGAACCCCTCAAAGAGTTGTTGCAAGTTGCTTAACTTGAGAGAGCGTGGCATTCTCTCTACACTAGCGGCATCGGATTTAACGTCCCCATTCTGACCAGACGTGACTGCGTAGTTATACATTACGCACAATCAAACGAACGCCTAACTTCGGCAAGGATTTTATTGTAGGTCGGATAAGGACCAAGTGGAAAGCTAGTTGAAAGTCAACAACAATTAATAAAAAATAAATCATGTATATAAAAAAAGGCAGGGTTTTGAGCATGATGAGGGTAATTCAAGTATTTGTTGATAGAAATGAAATGATCTGAACCAAAGATCTAGTTTTTAGTTTGTATAAGGTGGAATATAATGACATTCTATCCAATACTCAATTCACTAAGGATGATAGACTAGTGTACAAATGACATTTGATAATTAAAGAGTTTTACCGAGTTCACATGTATCTACAGATAATGTTGTTTTTATTTTTTGTATATAAAAAAAATATTTGTGAAAAAATATGTGTATAGGTACGTGCCTAAAGTGCCTAACGGCAGCTACGCTCCTGACTGTCAAAAGATTATATTGAGAAAAAACGGAATACATTTGATATGATAAACAAACAAAAATTACTTATATCCCCATCACACTAGGACCACGATCCCACTACGATCTCAGAAATTATAAAATTTTGAAAGTCATAGTAAGATCGTGGTAAGGTCGTTATAAGGACATGCCAAGTCTTCATGATCGTGGAGCTTTGAATATGCTCAAAACATTCGTAGTGTAGTCATGGCCAAAACTAGTTGAAGTAGAACCGTATGAACTCAGTCGTAGTAAGGATGTAGTTAGATCGGGATGGGCGTAGAAGCATCTTATTGGAAACGTGGTGCAATCGGGGTAGCCAATGGAAAATATTTCGCTGCAACCTTAGGTAGGCCTATAAGATTTCACTGCGACTATCCCGATTTGACTATACGTCTTAATTACGCTTCTACAATATTGATTCGATTATTCTACGATGAGGAAGACAATAATGCGCTGCTACTTTGCCCTTGTCGTCCTCGTCCACATCACTACGATTCTACTACGTCCTAGCCACGAGAATTGTGTTATATTTCCTAATTTGCAAATTGGAAATATCAAAATTGCATACCTTTTTTGAGACCTCTGCTTTTTATTTAGCACCCCGATCTCTAAGTGTTTTTAATACCTTTAGTGGAAAGTTATTTCCAGGAAACTGATGTGTACGATGGGAAAGTCAAGATATTTATAGGGACGAAGAGCGTAGTGACAACCACGTGGAGTCGTTTTTCGATCGTAGTAGACACGTATTGAAATCGCATGCGATCGGGAAGGTTTTGGAAGAAGCGTTCAGAGATCGTGTAAGTCGTGGAAAGGTCTTATTAGACGCAGCAAGAGCGTGACAAGATAGTAACTATAGAACGTGTTACTGTCGTAGCGAAATCGTAGCAGGATCTTATCAGGATCATAGCAAGATCGCAGTATCAACGTGAAAACTATGAAATAAATTAATTAATATTCAAGCCAACCATACCACGATCTCACTGCAATCTTATCTATTTTAGTTAGTGAATCACTCAAGTATGAGGTCAACTCCTGATTCATGGTCTTGGTCTAGTGTGATGGGGGCTTAACATCCACTTCATTTGAACTTTGGTGGACATCTGTCTCATTGACAGTCAATCCACATCCTTTTTTTCATTTTTTGACAACAAATTTTGATTCACGCTTAATAAAATGATGATTTTCCCGGATTCCCGGCTCATTTTTTGGTAATTTCACGTGTCCCGCCAGACTTTATTTCCCGTTTTCACGGACAATTATTTGACTTTCACGTGTCACGCTTACAAAAATCGGTCAATCCCGCGTCACGCTTAGACCCCAATGAGACCCACTTGGAAGACGTAGTTTTAAGCGTACACCATGATGGAATCCGTAAAAAACGCGAAATAGGACGTTATAATTTGACGGTTTTTTTCATGGCTAGAAACAACGTCATAGAGCTTTTATGTCACTACCAAGTTGCGTTAGTGGATGCGCATCAACAATAGGCTGTTTGGTCTTTAAGGGGTCAATTGACAATTTTCGTCATATTAACTTTTTTGTAGATCTTACTTTGCTGAACGTTTTTGCTGTTTATCTTTATCTTCAATAATATTCAAGATAATAACCAAAAACATCAAAATTGCCTTAAAATTACCAATTTAGTTGCAGGTACCCAACAATGGGTTGTTCAGTTCATCTGAAAATTTCAGGGCTGATAGATCTTGACCTATTGTACATTTTTACTCCTGTCAGATTTGCTCTAAATGCTTTAGTTTTTTGAGATATAAGCCAAAAACTGCATTTGACCCCTATGTTCTATTTTTAGCCATGGCAGCCATGTTTGTTGATGGATCAAAACTTCGGATTAACTTTATAAACAAGATACCTTAAGGAACATTCAGTTAAAGTTTGAAGGTATTTGGCCCAGTAGTTTCAGAAGAGAACGACGACGACGACAGACAACGAAGGAGGCCCTTTGGGCCAGGTGAGCTAATAAAGGTTAATTGCTGAAACAATGTATGACTAGTCCATATATCCTGATATTTACTGATTTTTCTTCCTCAGGTACTATAAAAGAATACTAACTCTTTGTATGTTGCTTCAAATGTAAATTTTTCTGACTTTGAATCTTCAGCTTTTTCTTCTGCCTGTTTCAGCTTTAGTTCATACTGATGTTTCAAGTCTCTCAAATTCTGTAAATCATAACATATAAAGTCAGAACAAATTCTGTAAATCATAACATATAAAGTCAGGACAAATTCTGTAAATCATAACATATAAAGTCAGGACAAATTCTGTAAATCATAACATATAAAGTCAGGACACATTCTGTAAATCATAACATACACTACAAACCAGTAAAAGTCTGAAATGGCCTATATTTGTACTCGACTGTACTGATTTTTACTCGACCAGTCTGAATTGGTCTGAAATTTACTTGATAATACTCGACTGTAGTCTGAACCATACTTAACAGTCTGAACTTGTACTCGACCAGTACTTAACCATTTTATTTTCGTCTGAACCATGCTCGACCTAGTCTGAACCATACTCGACCTAGTCTGAACCATACTGGACCTAGTCTGAACCATACTCGACTAAGTCTTAACCAACCTAGACCTAATTTTTGTATCTATCTATAGTATTTCATCAATTTAGGAACTGTTTTTAACAGCTATTTCCCCTGGCTAGAAATTTGAACAACAATTTGAAATTCAAAATGTATTCAATATGGCATATTGAAACCAAAATTTCACAATAAACATAATATAAATTCAACACCATATTTATCAACACTTACATATATATATCACCTTTAAAATAAAAATAAAACAAACTGATCAAATAATCTCAAACCGAATTGGGACTAACATTTTCAATGTTATTCAAATTTTTTTGAATGTTTCAGATATATTTTATGGTTACTGGACAATTTTCACCATTTACTTAAGCCTTGTATAGATTTATGGTGTCAGTTGAGTTTAGTTAATAATGCAGTGAACATTTTTTTTATTAAAATATATTTAAAATAGTATATAAAGCAACTTAATAAATTTTAAAAATAACACCTTTGTTTTGTAAAACCAAGAATTTAAGATAATCATGATAATAGAACTTCCATAGCAATCCTTGATAACCATTTAAAAAAGGAAATGTGTTCCAAAGCTGCAGAAAAAATTTATTTCAATTAAATTTAAATAACTTTTGTCAAAATTAAAGACATGGCATACAAGAAGCACTTTAATAAGGTTTATTTATCTCAGTACATGTGTGTTTTACAGGTAAAAAGAAAGCCCTTTTTTTCTTAAACTCGTGTATTACTTATCTAGTGAATTCAAAAGGCCTTGCGATTTAAGTTTTACAGGATGTTGCAATTTTTAATGAATGTTAATTAGAAATTAATACTCTCTGACCAGGTGTGATCTTTTAATGAGTTTGCCCCAAGCAGGAGGTATTACTTTATAAATCAGAAGAAAAAAATTATCTATTTCTTTAATTTTTTTATCCCCTTTTGATATATATTATATATAATATATCCGAAATTATAACAAAAATGGATATATTTCTAATATAAGGTTAAACAATTTCAGTGATTTTTTGGCTGTTGTTACCTCATTAAAAAGATAATTATATAACTATTGTATATAACCATGAAACCTATATAGTTTTTCTTTAGGAATTTAGGAAAATTAAGTTTAAATAAAAAAAACACACATGCCAAACAAGAAGCACCTTAATAAGGTTTTATTACTCTCAGTAAAGGTGTGGTTTTTAGTTAAAAGAAATTTTTTTTTTTAACAAAACTCTAAAACTTTAAAATTAATATAATTAAATCATTATATAAGATAATTTAATTTAACTATCTCTATTTGATAAATCTGAGAATCATGTAAGGATGTAAAAATATATTTTTATATATATCTTTATTTTATTGTGGCTGTTTTCATTGTCAGAAAAAAAGAAATTAATTTTAACAGCTAACATTTAAAAAAAATATAGGTTTTTTGGTCAAGTATGGTTCAGACTGGTCGAGTATTGTTCAGACCTTTGGTCGAGTATGGTTTAGACTGAAAAAATTGGTGGAGTACAGGTCGAGAATGGGTTAAGACTGTTTCAGACTGGTCGAGTAATAGTTCAGACTATTTTCAATGGCAAAGATAAGGGTCAAGTACAAATCAGTACGGTCGAGTATGGTTAAGACTGGGGTCGAGTAATGTCGAGTAAAATTCAGACCAATTCAGACTGGTCGAGTAAAAATCAGTACAGTCGAGTACAGATATAGGCCATTTCAGACTTTACTGGTTTGTAGTGATATAATGTCAGGACAAATTCTGTAAATCATAACATATAATGTCAGGACAAATTCTGTAAATCATAACATATAATGTCAGGACACATTCTGTAAATCATAACATATAAAGTCAGGACAAATTCTGTAAATCATAACATATAAAGTCAGGACAAATTCTGTAAATCATAACATATAAAGTCAGGACAAATTCTGTAAATCATAACATATAATGTCAGGACAAATTCTGTAAATCATAACATATAAAGTCAGGACAAATTCTGTAAATCATAACATATAAAGTCAGGACACATTCTGTAAATCATAACATATAAAGTCAGGACAAATTCTGTAAATCATAACATATAATGTCAGGACAAATTCTGTAAATCATAACATATAAAGTCAGGACAAATTCTGTAAATCATAACATATAAAGTCAAGACACATTCTGTAAATCATGTCATATAAAGTCAAGACACATTCTGTAAATCATGTCATATAAAGTCAAGACACATTCTGTAAATCATAATATATTAATTATTCAATATGAAATAAAATGCATTTGAACTCTACACAAAGTTTTACTGCAGCGTCAAAACAATTAAAGGGATCCTTTTTTAACTAAAAACTAATTTTTAGTTAATAACTGTAATTTGAGCCAACAAAATGTTCTGTATGTGTAAATTTTGACATCAAAATTTTAATTATGTCAAAATTTTAATTTTAACAATACCGATGAAATGAAGGAAACAAGGAATGGGGTTTGTACAATACAAAAAGCAAAATTATAAGAATATTAAACATCTTTGAACTAAATAAGTATAATAATTACATCTACAAAACTACAAAATATAAAATGACACCATGTAAAGCAAAGAATTTTAATCACCTTCAATCCTTCTGTTACGTCATTGTCTCTCAGGTTTAAGTCCTGAAGCATTATCTCTAAGTGACGTAATTGACTGTATGCTTGCTCTCGAGTTATCCATAAATGGCAAATCATGTCTAATTCTGATTTTACCCCAGCTTGTTGTTCCAGTTGTGAGGCTATGTGTTTAAAATCATGATTCTGTGGTATGAAGAAAAGCAACTTAGATATTGTGATATCTGTGAATTTGTGTTATTCTATATCTATAAGCCAATTACCAGGATTACAATTTGACAACCAGAAAGAAACAGTGAAAAAGAAATAATTTGTATGTGAAAATATAATATAGATACAATGCGATACTTCTAATATAGAACAGTGATTTACATAATACAACATCATGGTGTAGTTGTTTTTATATATGAAGAATCAATACATATAAATATGTAAAATATCAGCAGCGAGCCACTTTGTTAACCTTTTTGGCAAGTGAGCCTTTAAATACATTTAAAAAAAACCATAAATTACCTAAGCTTGAATGTTATGCTCTTGTTCCAAGTTAAAATATGCATATCACAAAAAAATGATCACAAAACTAGGACTCTTAAGTATTGAGACTAACCTTGACAGATTCATGCCTTTGACTAGAATGAGTACTGTATGGTATATCATATTTCAGTGAGGTCAATGAAGTATTGAGACTAACCTTGACAGATTCATGCCTTTGACTAGAATGAGTACTATATGGTATATCATATTTCAGTGAGGTCAATGAAGTATTGAGACTAACCTTGACAGATTCATGTCTTTGACTAGAATAAGTACTATATGGTATATCATATTTCAGTGAGGTCAATGAAGTATTGAGACTAACCTTGACAGATTCATGTCTTTGACTAGAATGAGTACTGTATGGTATATCATATTTCAGTGAGGTCAATGAAGTATTGAGACTAACCTTGACAGATTCATATCTTTGACTAGAATGAGTACTGTATGGTATATCATATTTCAGTGAGGTCAATGAAGTATTAAGACTAACCTTGACAGATTCATGCCTTTGATGAGTTGAGTACTATATGGTATATCATATTTCAGTGAGGTCAATGAAGTATTGAGACTAACCTTGACAGATTCATGTCTTTGACTAGAATTTGAGGTCAATGAAGTATTGAGACTAACCTTGACAGATTCATGTCTTTGACTAGAATGAGTACTATATGGTATATCATATTTCAGTGAGGTCAATGAAGTATTGAGACTAACCTTGACAGATTCATGCCTTTCACTAGAATGAGTACTATATGGTATATCATATTTCAGTGAGGTCAATGAAGTATTGAGACTAACCTTGACAGATTCATGCCTTTGACTAGAATGAGTACTATATGGTATATCATATTTCAGTGAGGTCAATGAAGTATTGAGACTAACCTTGACAGATTCATGCCTTTGACTAGAATGAGTACTATATGGTATATCATATTTCAGTGAGGTCAATGAAGTATTAAGACTAACCTTGACAGATTCATGCCTTTGACTAGAATGAGTACTATATGGTATATCATATTTCAGTGAGATCAATGAAGTATTGAGACTAACCTTGACAGATTCATATCTTTGACTAGAATGAGTACTGTATGGTATATCATATTTCAGTGAGGTCAACGAAGTATTAAGACTAACCTTGACAGATTCATGCCTTTGATGAGTTGAGTACTATATGGTATATCATATTTCAGTGAGGTCAATGAAGTATTGAGACTAACCTTGACAGATTCATGTCTTTGACTAGAATTTGAGGTCAATGAAGTATTGAGACTAACCTTGACAGATTCATGTCTTTGACTAGAATGAGTACTGTATGGTATATCATATTTCAGTGAGGTCAATGAAGTATTGAGACTAACCTTGACAGATTCATATCTTTGACTAGAATGAGTACTGTATGGTATATCATATTTCAGTGAGGTCAATGAAGTATTAAGACTAACCTTGACAGATTCATGCCTTTGATGAGTTGAGTACTATATGGTATATCATATTTCAGTGAGGTCAATGAAGTATTGAGACTAACCTTGACAGATTCATGTCTTTGACTAGAATTTGAGGTCAATGAAGTATTGAGACTAACCTTGACAGATTCATGTCTTTGACTAGAATGAGTACTATATGGTATATCATATTTCAGTGAGGTCAATGAAGTATTGAGACTAACCTTGACAGATTCAAGCCTTTGACTAGAATGAGTACTATATGGTATATCATATTTCAGTGAGGTCAATGAAGTATTGAGACTAACCTTGACAGATTCATGCCTTTGACTAGAATGAGTACTATATGGTATATCATATTTCAGTGAGGTCAATGAAGTATTGAGACTAACCTTGACAGATTCATGCCTTTGACTAGAATGAGTACTATATGGTATATCATATTTCAGTGAGGTCAATGAAGTATTAAGACTAACCTTGACAGATTCATGCCTTTGACTAGAATAAGTGCTGTATGGTATATCATATTTCAGTGAGGTCAATGAAGTATTGAGACTAACCTTGACAGATTCATGCCTTTGACTAGAATGAGTACTATATGGTATATCATATTTCAGTGAGATCAATGAAGTATTGAGACTAATCTTGACAGATTCATGTCTTTGACTAGAATGAGTACTGTATGGTATATCATATTTCAGTGAGGTCAATGAAGTATTGAGACTAACCTTGACAGATTCATGTCTTTGACTAGAATGAGTACTATATGGTATATCATATTTCAGTGAGATCAATGAAGTATTGAGACTAACCTTGACAGATTCATGTCTTTGACTAGAATGAGTACTATATGGTATATCATATTTCAGTGAGGTCAATGAAGTATTGAGACTAACCTTGACAGATTCATGTCTTTTACTAGAATGAGTACTATATGGTATATCATATTTCAGTGAGATCAATGAAGTATTGAGGCTTACCTTGACAGATTCATGTCTTTGACTAGAATGAGTACTGTATGGTATATCATATTTCAGTGAGGTCAATGAAGTTTCATCAAATGGTACTTGCAACCTCAACTTCTCATTTTCATTCTTCACATCTTTGGTTTTCTGTTCAAGATTACAGTTCTTATCCTTTTCTCTCTGTAACTGTCTGCTTAATTCTTTTTCTGTTGCCTGTTCACCAAAAATTCATGCATGTGATTAAAGTCTACTCCATATACAACACAGCCTACATTTGTTTTTGTTTTTTTTTTTCATTCTGAATAACAAATGCTTTAACAAAAGCTGCTTCATCAGGATTTTTTTATCACTCTTACATTGTCTTAAGTGAAACTAATTTTCTGTAAATTCAGAAGTCAAGAAGTACATTTATATAAGAAAATTACAAATATTACAATAAATATGAAATTTCTTCAGTAAAATTCAGAAGGAGGATATAATAAATTTTATTATAGAATATCTCAATATTTGCATCCTATGAGGAAACAAGTGATGTTCAACATTCTACATATGGTTTGATACTGATATAATTTAGAATATGGTACAGCTACATTATGGCCTCAATTTTCAGTTAATGAATAGTATATACATATTTCTTGTTTTTTGTATTTGTTTATTTGATGTTTTTTACATATTTGAAACAGTATTTTGATGATCATGTATTTAAACAAAAGCACACTTAATATGTGTATATACATGTATGAAGACATTAATAGTCTATTACTTGCCAATAATTATTGATTGGATATAATCCTCAATATTAATTTGGTAAACAGTCTTAAATTTGGTTTAAATGTAGACCCCTTCTAAAAAGAAAATAGAGAAAAAAAAACAGCAAACAATGAAATCCTCTCATTTAATTCATTCACACTTTAATTTTGTTTTCAAATTAATATTAAAGTAAATATACCAAATCTTAAATACAAATTTTTCAGGAGATGAACTAGTATTTTATATTTGTGAATAATCTTGTTTTAGAAGTGTACAAATCTTTCAAGTACCAATACATAATTTCTCTGACCTGTAGTCTAGCATTTTCTGTCAACAGTTTATCTTCCACTGCTGAGAGGTTATTAGCTCTATCTGATCTCTCTTGGTGAAGTCTCTCTTCTGTAACTCTTAGTCTCTTTTCTAAGGATTTTATCTATTTAAACAAGAGTTAAATGTGAGTGAAATGAATGTCTTCTAGCATTCCTATTGCACTGGTTAATAGCAAGCACTACTATTTCTAACAGATATCATACTTTCGCTTAAAATTATATTCTGTTTGACATATAGTCCACATTTCTTCTGTGTTACAGTGGTTGTATTTAAAACATGATTCTAAACAGATAAATCCTAACTCTGTAGGGCTGCTTCAGATAAAGGACAAGGTATGATAAGGGCCGTTTCTGGACCCCCTTTTTCCAGAATTTTGAAACTTTGAAGTTGAAACCCATTCCGCCTGTGGAATGAATTGCAGTATCTGCTCGTCCACGTAGCACCTTATTTTATTGTGTTATGTGCTCAAATCTGTGCAAACTTAGACCTTGAAAAGGCTATGAACCACGAATAGTGTAAAAAATCTACAATTTAGTCATGTTTGGAGAAGAAATTTTACATCAGCGCCAACGTAGACCATCCTGAAATTTTCAACCATCAACTCTACTCTTATGTATCTTTCATTTAATAAAATATCATGGTGGTCTACTTTGGCGCTCATGTCTTAATTTAAAAAAATAATCCGATTGTTTACAATTTTGTCAAGTCCATATAATACGTCAAACGAAACGGCAGGGGTTACGAGATTATTCCGGAGTCCACAATTAATCAGAATATCACGTACGAATAGCTTTTACGTCGTATCCAGTCATCAAGACATGTCATTCTTTTAAAGATAATATGTTGTGCGTGTAATTAAACCCAGGAAAAAAGTCTACCACCGCTTTATTACATAAATGCAGGGTGGTGTTCCTTGAAATATGGTGAATTAATTTCCATTCATTATTATTTTCAAATATTCAATTAAATCTTACAAATGAATTTTATAATAAGGTCTGAATACATTTAAACTCTTTTTGTAATTCTGAAGTAAATTGTTCATTTCCTCAAATATATTTTGCACTTGAACATGTTGAAAGTTTTCTACTTTACCATCTACAGATAAATTGATTTAGACATATTTATTTCGTCTACTCATTTAACAAAATCTGTAAAACAGACAAAAATCTTGTGCAATGTACAGATAATAACAAAGTAGTATTATAAAGAAACATTGTTCCTTGAAAAGTGCAGTTCCATTATATAGTAGCATTTCATTAACTTAGCTCCTGTTTGGATTTTCAAATAAAACATACTACAAAAAAGTCTTAGTTTCATAAATACAAATTGAATAAGACCCATGGCAAACAGACTTGAAGTCCTAAGTATTCGTGAAGAAATATGTGTATTTCTTTTTGCCATTTCAAACATTTATAGCTATTTTGTCTAAAGTTCTTTCATGCTAAACCTATACCTTATCTCTGAGTGCACTTGTTCCTAGAAGTATGGTAGTACAGAACAGGTACTTCTGACATGATCAATGTACAGGTAAACTATGCCCTCTTATTTCAATTTCTTATTTGTATGCCCCCCCCCCCCCCCCCCCCCCCCCCCATGACAGAATGTTGAGCGGGCATACTAATTTAGACCTGTCAGTCCATCCACACGTCCGTCCGTCTGTTTGTCCTTCCGTATATAGATACATGATATATCTGGCTATCTCCTCCTACAGTTTTTGAGCTACAGCTTTAATATTTTGTAACATGTTTTTACACTTAATAGAGGTGTGCATGTCCACAGGATTTGAATTTTTTCAAATATTCTCTAAATGCCAGGTATTTGGGCTTAGTCATTTTTGGGTACTAGCTGCATACAGAGATCGCATTTTTCTGGCTATCTCCTACAGTTTTTGAGCTACATCTTTAATATCTAATAGGTTTATTGTACACATAATGGAAGAGTGCATGTCCACAGGATTTTTTTTCAAATACTCTAAAAATGCCAGGTATTTGGACATTCAGTCCTGCAAATGAAGACATTCAAAATAAAAATAAAAGATAGATCATCATGCACGGCATTGAATTTATAATGACTTATGATCAGGCGGGAGCATCATTTGTGTCTTACAGACAGCACAACAATTTCCAGTTGTACTTCAACATCACTGTTTCTCAAATCTAAATTAGTGGAACTATACTCATGCATATGACAGAGCAGAGGTGGGCATCGTCCATATCTAGTTTGTTTTTTTGTTTTTATTTTTAAATGGAAAATTTGAACAAAGTTTCAACTGGCCCGAATAATGGTTCTATATCTGTAAAAGTTCACAGTGTAGGATACTTAAAATGACCAACAATGGCATTGCACAAGCAACGCGTATTTGTTATAAATACTTAAACCGTATTAATGAGATACTGAATTTTCAATAGTATTTTAAACTGGTTTGTGTTTTTTTAATGTAATCATTATGTAAATGGTACTGCTAATGCTATATTCATAACTTCAAATATTATTTATGAATATGAGTGTCACTATAAAGCTTCTTTTATTTTACCTAACTGATCTGCTTACCCTTCCGGAGCACCTGAGATCACCCCAAGTTTTTGGTGGGGTTCATGTTGCTTAGTATCTTAGTTTTCTATGTTGTGTCTTGTGTACTATGATTTGTCTGTTTGTCTTTTTATTTTTTAGCCATGTCGTTGTCCGTTTATTTTCGATCTATGAGTTTGACTGCCCCTTTGGTATCTTTCGTCCCTCTTTGTTTATGTAAAGACTGTTCATTTCTTACTGTTTATTATTTGACAATCTGATTTGCATTTATGCATTTCTGTGGAGTACTCTGACAAATTCCTTTGTAGCTGTCTTTGATTTAATTCTTTTTTCTATGTTGTGGTTAACAACATATGAGTTAATATGCTCAATATTAACTTCATCCAATAATGATGTCAGAATCATACTTCAGGTAACAAAAAAAAAAACATGTTTTAACCGTTGCTACGCACTATCTTGATTGCTAAATTGTTGATTAGCATGATATACAATTGAATTACTTTCATTTCTTAGTGCTCGTTATTCTTATAAACCAATCTGATCTGCTTTTACTCTGATTTGTACAATAAAAAAACAACTGTATTTTTGTATTTAAGTTTAATTTTATCTTTTTTGGCTGTTGCTAAACTATTGGGTTGCTATGCTCAATATGAAATTCTTAAAAAAGAAAAATGATGACTCAGATATCATATATGAATGAAAAATCATTCATGGCAGCTAAATCTTCAAACATTGCTATATTTATACCTCATATGGTAGAAATTACAAATTTTTGAACCGTTGCTAGGCAATAATTTTGTTGTTAGGTTGTTGCTAAGCATTTATTAAACTGAAATTGAAGTGCCTATTCATTTGCAAATTCAAGTTATTGTTAAACAAATAATATTATTTTGAATTATGCTAATTTGTAATGAGAAAGCAATGCATAAGTGACAATTTGGCTATTTAATAAAACCGTTGCTAGGCAACCTTCCTTTCACCGGAACACAAAAAAATCATTGTTTTGTCTAGTTTCTATAAAAAGGCTATCAATGATCTATATATATAAACTTATTCGGGAAGGGGGCCAAAAACGCCCCTTATCATACCTTGTCCTTTATCTAGGGGTCTTTGAAGTTACTTGCATATATTGAGTCTAGTATATATAAGAATCAAGACCTTACATCATCCATGGACCTTTATATAGCATTTAGATTGAAATTTTTGTGATTTATCATTTTAGAGTAAGTAGATAAAAGTCTTTGCTTACACATTCCTTTCAAATACCAAGCATGTAGGATAAATTAAAAGTGTTAATCATAATTTTGCAATAGTTTTATTTTCATGGATGAATTGTTTTCTGTAGAAAAAGCAAAACCAAAAAAGACTGCTTTTATACAAAAATATTATTTATTTTATGGGGGAGAAGTAATTCTAAACAAGAATGTGTCCATAGTACACGGATGCCCCACGTGCACTATCATTTTCTAAGTTCAGTGGACCGTGAAATTGGGGTCAAAACTCTAAGTTGGCATTAAAATTAGAAAGATCATATCATAGGGAACATGTGTACTAAGTTTCAATTGATTAGACTTCAACTTCATCAAAAACTACCTTGACCAAAAACTTTAACCTAAAGCGGGACAGACGGACCAACGGATGGACGAACGGACGTCCAGACTGAAAAACATAAAGCCCCTAGGTGGGGCATAAAAATCAAGTAGTGAGCAGAAAAACATTGAAATGCATGATCACAGATATCATAATGCAATGTTGTCAAGTAACCATCAATAGCAGTATAAACTGTAGGATTTTTGTTTAGAAAAACTATTAAAAATGTAGGAAATATAGGATTTTTTGGAATATGTAACAACCCCCCCAACCCCTCAAAAAAAAATCAAACTGGTCAGTAGCATATCACTATAGCCCTCTAACAGTTATGAAGATCTTGGCAGATATATGGAAAACGCATGTATTGATATATAAATATCACAGAGCAAATGCTTACAATTTGTTACTAGCTTACCTGCTTATCTACAACAGTATTCCCTCCACCACTCATATCAATGTGTCTGAGAACCAGAAAGTTAATTTGGCTTGGCCTTACAATGGGTTACTATCTTACCTGCTTATCTACAACAGTATTTCCTCCACCACTCATATCAATGTGTCTGAGAACCAGAAAGTTAATTTGGTGTGGCCTTACAATGGGTAACTATCTTACCTGCTTATCTACAACAGTATTCCCTCCACCACTCATATCAATGAGTCTGAGAACCAGAAAGTTAATTTGGTGTGGCCTTACAATGGGTAACTATCTTACCTGCTTATCTACAACAGTATTCCCTCCACCACTCATATCAATGTGTCTGAGAACCAGAAAGCTAATTTGGTGTGGCCTTACAATGGGTTACTATCTTACCTGCTTATCTACAACAGTATTCCCTCCACCACTCATATCAATGAGTCTGAGAACCAGAAAGTTAATTTGGTGTGGCCTTACAATGGGTAACTATCTTACCTGCTTATCTACAACAGTATTTCCTCCACCACTCATATCAACCTGATGCTGCAGTAGATTCTTCATCTCTGTTAATTTGATCACCTGTTGGCTTGTCTCCCTTGATCTAGTCTCTTCTTCATGTAGATGGCGCTCACTCTGTTCTAGTAGTAACTTCACTTTAGACACCTCATCCTAGCCAGAAAAATAGGGAATTAAGCATGCTAGTCAGCCTATTTGGACCAATAAATGTTCATTGATGTTTGTGCATCTGTTGGTTTTTCTTTGTTTTTTTTTTGAAAAGGGGGGTTGGGGTTGGGATTGAGATGTGTGTGTGGTTTGTGTGGTCTCATGTGCTGTCAAATATTTTTGGGCAATTGCTGTTATCCTTTTTAGATGTTTGTAAGCTACAAAATGTTTCTGAAATATACATTAGCATAAGAAATTTAAATTGATATCAATACCATTGCTGTTTATCTCCTTCTTTTACACTTAATTCTGTAGAATTTTTTGATAAATGAAATTATATGGAATTACTAACATAGCATTTGTTTCAAAAAAAAAATTTTTTTTCCCATCATAATTTTCAATGAAAAGTTTATATGGCAGCATATATTCATTCTTGAAATATGTTACAAACCTTCAAAGAAGCAACCTCCATCTTATAAGCTTCTAATGTTTTATTCTTTTCATTGTTCTGTCTGGCCATTTCTACCACACCATTAGCCGTTTGTAGTTGTGTCTCTAAATACATCACCTGTGTTAATAAAACCATTCCTTGCAGGTTTTACATATATATATGAGCTATTCTTACTGTCTTAAATCCATCACTACACCATTGTATACTATGATCAACTTTCAGTAAAATAATCACCGAAATATGGCATACCCATGGTAAAATCTTCATTCTAATATGATGTTCCTCCTTTCGCTTTGAGGAGCCATGTTCTAATGCCAATATACATATAACAGAAGTGTATGTGATTGACATCACGATTAAAATTGCAAGGTTGGTTGTAATTTAAACAACTCCTGAGATCAAAATAGGCAATTATGTTGGTGTTGCTTGCTGGGAATGAAATAAAAAATCATCCTAAAAGTAAGTTTACATGTATTTATTTCTTCATTTTTCTAATTGTAAAACAGATGTTTTTTTCCAATGTTTTTGCTTCATCAAATCAAAATAGTTACTTTTTGCCTGTGTCTTATAGGTTGGCCTCAAAGTACAAAAGTATCCCTATTATTTTCCTATTAGAATCGAAAGATATTTGATATAAAGATATTAACAAATCCTAGAATAAAGATACTTGATATAAAGATATTAACAAATCCTAGAATAAAGATACTTGATATAAAGATATTAACAAATCCTAGAATAAAGATACTTGATATAAAGATATTAACAAATCCTAGAATAAAGATACTTGATATAAAGATATTAACAAATCCTAGAATAATGACAACCCATGTTAAAATAAGCATATTGCATAGAACATGGTACAAAAAATTGATTTTCTTAAATAAATTAATCGTTTTATATTGAGAAATTAATTCACTTTTCCTGACCATTTGTTTGTAACATATAAATTACCTCAGACTTCAAATGTTCATTTTCCTGAACAAGGGAGGTAACTTTTGATTGTAAATAGTCCATGTCTTGTGCCATTTGTGATTTACTTTTCCTTTGTACTTCTGAGACTTCCTCATTAACAGACTGCTGTAGTGATTCATAATCAGATTTCGTTTCAGTAAGCTCCTCCTCTAAATCACTTATCTTTGCTACAAAAAAATCAATCATAAATCAAAATACCACATAATGCGTACTGGTAGTCATGGTAGTACTGTATAAGTGTAACCTTTTTATTGACATATGTTTTCTTCATAAACCTTTGATCTTCATCATACTAAGCAGTTTTCAGTAGATTTTGAACATAGTGCAGTCTTATTTTCTTTAACTGATTTGAATGAAAATACTGGCACATCAGAGGCTAAAATTACACATTTTAAAAAAAATCTGATTTGAATAAAAAATACTAGCACTTTAACAATGGCATCGATGTAATACTGACAGTATATAATTCATTACCTGCAGATCGGTTGTATTTATCTTTGAACAGTTTATTTTCCGTTGTCAGTGTAGATATTTCCAATTGTAACTTTCTGTTCTGGCTTTCCATAAGTTCCTACAGAACCAAGAGAAAAACATTCCTTTATTTTGACAAGATAAGATTTGTATAACATAATATGACTTTAAAATAAGATTTTTTTTTAGCATTTATTATTGCAATTGTTGCATTTTTTTGCATTTATAAAAACATCGAAAAAATTCATGTTTAACTCCACCACATTTTTTATGCCTGTCCCAAGTAAGGAGCCTTCAATTCAGTGGTATTCACTTTGGTTACGGTCTTCCATATTTGTTTGTTCCTTCTTCGTTTTTAGCATAAATCAGGCCTTGGTTTTTCTCTTTCAAATTGTTTTACATTTTGTCATAGCAGGCCTTTTATAGCTTACTATACTGTATGAGTTTGGCTCATTGTTGAAGGCCGTACTGGTGCCCTATAGTTGTTATCGTCCTCGTCCTTTGTTCTCTGGTTGTCTCATCTCAATCATACCATCTCCTTATTATTATCAACTTTCTTTAGTTGTTTTTTTACTTTGTTCAAATTTCTTTTCTTAGACAGACATCTGTGTAAGAAATATTTCTCATCTGTTCTCATACTTAACAAGGAGTTTTTTTCACATGAAAGCTAAATTACATAAAGTTATTTAGTATACAAATCACTTTCAACTTGTACATTGTATCTTATAATACATAATTTCTTATTTTTGTTTTTTGCTATATCTTATTTTGATTAAATTCATTCCTTACTTTTTCCATAAAGAAACTCCTAGAATCAGGAGCACTACTGGTAGGACTCTGTGGCAATGCTCTCTTTTTCTGTGTATCAGTACTGTATCGAACCTTAAAATAGAAAATGACACAATAAATGAATGTAGAACTTTGAGGGTAGCTATTAGGTTAGTATGATTATCTCTTGTCTATGGTATATAGTGAAAACCTTTTTAACTGTTTTCGTTCATACTAGAATAGAATTGGTTTTGAATAGACCAAATTTCTTATCGTTCTGCATTTTGCCACAAAAGTTTATGCAGTAAACAGTAAAATAGGTTACTACTAATGTAATACTGTAAATGCAGAATATTTTGCAATGTTTTTATTATTGCTAAAAGTACAAAAGATTAGGTATGGTAAAAATAAAAACTTGCATTTTAATTCTTGATAGCATTATTTGTATGAAGCATTAACTGAAATCGCAATCAATGATCTCACATCTTGTAAAACATCGTAATAATAAATGCATGCAAAAATTTCAGAATTTACAGTATACAGGCAACTAGAATCAACATCCAACTCTATCCCACCCATCTGTGTTAACAGACTTTATACAAAGTGAACTGAATTTTGTACATTGAAACTGAGCTTATTTGAAACTTCAGATTATTGGAAGTGCTCTTCTGTCTTCGGAAGGACAGAACTACTACAAAGACCAGACTTGATAACTGGCTCAACACAAAATCATATATATATATCATGTCTTAATACAAAATTGAATAAAAAGAAATATCATTAAATCTGACAAATATAATTCACCATTACTTATCTGGAAGTATAAACCAAGACAGAATTTATCTAGAAATATAGGAAATCAAATAACGAAAATCAATAAAATATTGTACATTATCAATATATTGATTATTAAACTATCAATAGCATTGACTGGGTATTGTTAATGAGGACATGCACTTGTAGAGTATACAAATGTTAATTTCATCAAGGTGAAACTGAAATGAACAAAAACATTACCAGTACATGTTACACAAAAATTCTGAGATAACCATAAAAAGTGTTCAAATAACTCCATGCATATAATGTAATTGTTAAAAAGGAACAAAACCAAATAAAATATTAATATAAAAACAAATAATATCACTAAAAAATTCGTAAGGGTTCCACGGAACACAGTGTCTCGCCTACTTTTGCTGTTAATCGCAGGCTCAACAAAAATGAGGAAAAAAATAAATAAAAATATTCCTCTCTATACTATCTTTTGATTGTTAGTAGCTTCTGTCCAAGTTTGGTAAAAATCCAGGATAGTTTATGAATCTAATAAATGTTTTAAAAACTTAAACTGCAGACTATGTAATGTTAACTGGAAGAAAAACAAAGTCCATTTATAAGTAAAATACGGAAAAAATCAAACAAAATTTTAACAAAATTTCCTTCTTGATACTAGCTTTTAATCATAAACAAGCTTCTGTCCAAGTTTGGTACAAATCCAGGATAGTTTAAGAAAGTTGTTAAAATTTTAAAAACTTTAACCACTGAGTGAATGTAATGTTAACTGGCAGAAAAACTAAGTCCATTTATAAGTAAAATACGGAAAAAATGGATTTTTTTTTTTTACAAAATTTACTTCTGGATACTATCTTATGATCATAAACAAGCTTCTTTCCATGTTTCGTAGAAATCCAGGATAGTTTAAGAAAGTTATCAAAATTTCAAAAACTTCAACCACAGAGTGAATGTAATGTTTCTTGGCAGAAAAACTAAGTCCATTTATAAGTAAAATACGGAAAAAATGGATTTTTTTTTTTACAAAATTTACTTCTGGATACTATCTTATGATCATAAACAAGCTTCTTTCCAAGTTTGGTAGAAATCCAGGATAGTTTAAGAAAGTTATTAAAATTTCAAAAACTTTAACCACAGAGTGAATGTAATGTTTCTTGGCAGAAAAACTAAGTCCATTTATAAGTAAAAAACGGAATTTTTTTTTTATTTTTTTACAAAATTTACTTTTGAATATTATCTTATGATCATAAACAAGCTTCTTTCCAAGTTTGGTAGAAATCCAGGATAGTTTAAGAAAGTTATTAAAATTTCAAAAACTTTAACCACAGAGTGAATATTTGTGGACGCCGCCGCCGACGACGACGACACCGACGGAATGTAGGATCGCTATGTCTCGCTTTTTCGACAAAAGTCCAAGGCTCGACAAAAACAAAATGATTTGGAACAAAACATTCACAAAATTCATCTGACAAGAAATTATAGGTATTAGTGCATTTTTAGAATTAAAAATAAATACTTTTGTCACTATATATGTAAAAAGACTTGAATCTTGCATATAATTTTTAAATCTTAAAGAAAACTTACAAAAACAAAATAATTCTTGCCAGCTTTTAAACAAAATATAATAAACAAACAAAAAGAATTGCAACAACTCCCACCTCTATGTTTTGGTGATCATCACAGGTAAAGGAGCGGGGGGCATTGGAATATAAATCTGACAGTGAGTTAAGTGCAGACTGTGAAGGTAAGCCAGTGTCAGAGTTCAGGAATCGCTGCATCAGATCTGGATAGGAGGAGTACATTGACCAGAACAGCTGGTTGATAGACACTGTATCATCTAGCGGTTTGTACATTGGTATGCTTTCCTCTGATGATTTACCACTCCTTGTGCTTTCTTCAGTGAAACTGTCACTTGCAAATGCTTGAAAGCTTGGATTCAATGATGACAAAGATTCTCTGTATCTTAATGAGTCCAAGCTCATTGGATATGAAGAAGAAATTTCTGACTCTTTCAGGAAAAGATGCTTGTTTTGGACTTTTGCTTTATATTTTTGTACTTCATCATATTGTAAATCATCCATCACTATAGCATCAGGTGGTTCAGTAGGACTGGTTTCTACTGGAACAATGGCACCACCAGATGATGAGGAGGAGCTTAGGAGAGGTTCTGTACCCTTGATGTTATAAGCACCAGCAGTGTCTTCATCTATCAAACTAGGATGAGAGTAATCACAAAATGATCCAAAAAATTCTGGTTCACTTCTATGTCTCTTGTTTGGATATCCATCTTCATTTGACTGCTTGGAGAAATAAGCTGTGATATCACTGTGTATATGTGATAAAATTGCTTCTCTTTCCCTTTGACTTCTTTTTTCATCTTTAGATTTTTCATTCTCAGTCAAGCTTGATGTTTCTGTATCTAAACCACTATCGTTCAAACTCCTGTTGGCATCATACATGTCATTTGAAAGTCGATTTGGTGCAGAAGCAATTTTATGCAAATGAAGTAATCTTTCGCTGTCATCTTCAGTTGGAGCTGAAGTCATCGTGTCAGATTGAACCATCTGTTCCTTATTCAAAGCTTGACCTGAAATTCTAGGTCTATATCCTAACCTCCTATTACCCTGTTTTGTTGTCTCAGAAAGTTCTTCTTGTTGAAAACTAGTTTTAGAATCCCCATATCCAAGTTTTTTGGCTATGATGGAAGGTGTAGTACTGGAAAATGATCCATAACGAGTGCTTTCTGGTGCTCTGTTCCCATAGTTCCCCTGTCTCACCATTTCAAACACCTCTGAAATAGTTGGTGATCCATAATGAGTGCTTTCTGGGGCCCTATTACCATAGTTGCCCTGTCTCACCACTTCAAACAATTCTGATATAGTAGGAGATCCACATTCTTCCAAACTTCTTTTGCCATTTCTGTGTACCTCAATGTCACTTCCTGATGGCATCCTTTCATCCTCCTGTTGAGACTGACTTAGACCAATTAATTTTGATGGTGTGGTATATTCCAAAGTACCATAACCAGGCTGGTCTTTTCTACATGCTCTATCTTCTCTTTTTTCAACCTTCTCTAGGAGTTTGGATGGTGTTGTGTAGCTTAAGTCATAGTGCATAGATTTTCTTCCATCATGATATCTGAATTCCCTCTCCTTCCTTCTTTCCCTAGCTTCCCTTTTCTCAACTTTTTCTAACAGTTTTGAAGGAGTAGTATACAAAATCTGTGCCTGATCATCAATCTTCTCCTTGTTTTCAGTGAATAATTTTGAAGGAGCTTTTTTATCTAACACACCAGGTAAATTTTGTCTTTTTCCTCTCACTTCATTTTCATCCAGTAATTTTGATGGAGTATGGTAAAGAATTGGTTTATTGTTAGCACTTTCCTCTGAATGTTCAGCAGTCATATTTGATGGAGTTTTATAGTCCAAAACACCATATCCAGAAAATTCTTCTTTCTTTCTCCTTTTTTCCCTCAAGTTAACTTTTTCCAGTAATTTTGATGGTGAAGTGTGCATTTCAAGTAAATCCTTATGACTTCTTGTCTTATTTTGTTCTGCAGCCATTTTGGATTGTGTTTCATACTCTAGTAGACTATATCCAGAAGACATTTCTCTTCTTTCTCTCTCTATAATATTTTTTAGTAATTCTGATGGGGTAGTATAAAAGAAAGGTTGTTCCTCAGCTCTCTTTTCTTCATAAGGTTCTGAAACTAATTTTGATGGTGTTCTGTACTCCAATACACCATAACCTGGAAATATTTCTTTTTTTGCTCTTTTTTCTCTAGTTTCAACTTTTTCTAGCAACTTTGATGAGGTTGGGTACAGAACTTGTTGATCACTTTCAACCTTTTCCCTGTTTTTTATTGCTAGTTTTGATGGCGTTGTATAATCTAAAACTCCATAGCCTGGAAATTTTTCTTTTTTCTCTCTTCTTTCTCTCGTTTCAATCTTTTCCAGTAATTTAGATGGAGTGGTAGATAGATTTCCATTTTCCTTTGATTGTCCATGTTTTCCAGAGGGCTCTGTTGTATCTAAACTGTAGCTGAATTTGCCATTTGGAGCAGACAATACCCTATGAAGTAACCCTTTGTAACCTTCTTCACTGGATGCACCTGCTTCAGTTGTTATATTGGGACTGCTCATCTGCTCTTGTTTCTTTGTTCTATCCGCCAGTCTTTTATTACTTGGTTTTGGCGTCAGATCTGCTAGTTCTAACTGGATACTTATACTGGAATCTCCATGTCCTGATTTCTCCTCCATATTTATGTACATCTCACTGGAGAGAGTGTCTGAAGCAGAACCCTCTGAACAACTGTTTCTTTCTGTGAAACATAAACATTATGTAATACTTGTAGTTTAAAATATACTATCATTGTTTTTAATATACAAAGTAAATTTACTGTATGATTGGTCACATAAGACTGTACATTAGAGACATGTTATTTTATTTTTCTCCTAAATGCATATTTGTCAGGGCTTTAGAATAAAACCAATTTGTCGCTTTTTTGCAAAAAAAATCCTGTTTTAGAAAACTTCAAGTTGTCATGAAAATTCACGGAACTACAAAGAATTCCAATTCTGCATGTTCTGAGTCTCATTTCATAAAAATGAGCATGGTAACCTATGTTTTTTTTTTTTTAAAGATTTTAAGATTGATCTCAAGCTACAACACAAATCAAAATCACAAAAAGTATGAAACCATCAACTATATTTGAACTAGCTAAATCATTGCTATTACAAAGTTGAAACTTCTGAAGAAGCTGTTTAAGGTCTACATCCATTTGTTTTCAATCATTTGAATGTTGTGAAAGAAATGTGATACATGTTTAAATATTGTGATGGAAAATATAGATGACATTTTTATTCCATTTTGAGATGCCCAATGCTTAATAACATTACATTAAACACAAAAGTAGACGTGTTTATTCATTTTACAATCATACTTGTCATTTAAATGCAGATGGAAGACATTTTTTCATTACATATAAATATATATGTGAGTAAAAATTTGGAAATAGTTGATAATAGGTGAGTTTAATATTTTTAGAGAAACAAAGAAAATTACCTATAAGTCAACAGAGAGTAATTATTTTCCACAATTTGTGAAGAATAAAAATAAAATGTCAATTTTACCTAATAAGTAAACCTTACCTTGTTCCTGTTGAACATTGAACATTGCATTCTTAATACGTATACCTTACCTTGTTCCTGTTGAACATTGAAATCTTACTAAGTAAACTTTACTTTGTTCCTGTTGAACATTGAAATCTTACTAAGTAAACTTTACTTTGTTCCTGTTGAACATTGAAATCTTAATAAGTAAACTTTACTTTGTTCCTGTTGAACATTGAAATCCTACTAAGTAAACTTTACTTTGTTCCTGTTGAACATTGAAATCCTACTAAGTAGACCTTACCTTGTTCCTGTTGAACTACTAAGTAAACCTTACTTTGTTCCTGTTGAACATTGAAATCCTACTAAGTAAACTTTACTTTGTTCCTGTTGAACATTGAAATCCTACTAAGTAGACCTTACCTTGTTCCTGTTGAACTACTAAGTAGACCTTACCTTGTTCCTGTTGAACATTGAAATCCTACTAAGTAGACCTTACCTTGTTCCTGTTGAACTACTAAGTAGACATTACCTTGTTCCTGTTGAACATTGAAATCCTACTAAGTAGACCTTACTTTGTTCCTGTTGAACATTGAAATCCTACTAAGTAGACCTTACCTTGTTCCTGTTGAACTACTAAGTAGACCTTACCTTGTTCCTGTTGAACATTGAAATCCTACTAAGTAG
Organism: Mytilus californianus; assembly: GCF_021869535.1. Lineage (NCBI taxonomy): Eukaryota > Metazoa > Mollusca > Bivalvia > Mytilida > Mytilidae > Mytilus > Mytilus californianus. The sequence continues at coordinate 130,452,460 of NW_026262679.1, read as the reverse complement.
ACCTTACCTTGTTCCTGTTGAACTACTAAGTAGACATTACCTTGTTCCTGTTGAACATTGAAATCCTACTAAGTAAACCTTACCTTTTTTCTGTTGAACTACTAAGTAAACCTAACTTTGTTCCTGTTGAACATTGAAATCCTACTAAGTAGACCTTACCTTGTTCCTGTTGAACATTGAATTCCTACTAAGTAGACCTTACCTTGTTCCTGTTGAACATTGAAATCCTACTAAGTAAACCTTACCTTTTTTCTTTTGAACATTGAAATCCTACTAAGTAAACCTTACCTTTTTTCTGTTGAACAACTAAGTAAACCTTACTTTGTTCCTGTTGAACATTGAAATCCTACTAAGTAGACCTTACCTTGTTCCTGTTGAACATTGAAATCCTACTAAGTAGACCTTACCTTGTTCCTGTTGAACTACTAAGTAGACATTACCTTGTTCCTGTTGAACATTGAAATCCTACTAAGTAAACCTTAACTTTTTTCTGTTGAACTACTAAGTAAACCTAACTTTGTTCCTGTTGAACATTGAAATCCTACTAAGTAGACCTTACCTTGTTCCTGTTGAACATTGAATTCCTACTAAGTAGACCTTACCTTGTTCCTGTTGAGCATTGAAATCCTACTAAGTAAACCTTACCTTTTTTCTGTTGAACTACTAAGTAAACCTAACTTTGTTCCTGTTGAACATTGAAATCCTACTAAGTAGACCTTACCTTGTTCCTGTTGAACATTGAATTCCTACTAAGTAGACCTTACCTTGTTCCTGTTGAGCATTGAAATCCTACTAAGTAAACCTTACCTTTTTTCTGTTGAACTACTAAGTAAACCTTACTTTGTTCCTGTTGAACATTGAAATCCTACTAAGTAAACTTTACTTTGTTCCTGTTGAACATTGAAATCCTACTAAGTAGACCTTACCTTGTTCCTGTTGAACTACTAAGTAGACCTTACCTTGTTCCTGTTGAACATTGAAATCCTACTAAGTAGACCTTACCTTGTTCCTGTTGAACTACTAAGTAGACATTACCTTGTTCCTGTTGAACATTGAAATCCTACTAAGTAAACCTTAACTTTTTTCTGTTGAACTACTAAGTAAACCTAACTTTGTTCCTGTTGAACATTGAAATCCTACTAAGTAGACCTTACCTTGTTCCTGTTGAACATTGAATTCCTACTAAGTAGACCTTACCTTGTTCCTGTTGAACATTGAAATCCTACTAAGTAAACCTTACCTTTTTTCTTTTGAACATTGAAATCCTACTAAGTAAACCTTACCTTTTTTCTGTTGAACTACTAAGTAAACCTAACTTTGTTCCTGTTGAACATTGAAATCCTACTAAGTAGACCTTACCTTGTTCCTGTTGAACATTGAATTCCTACTAAGTAGACCTTACCTTGTTCCTGTTGAACATTGAAATCCTACTAAGTAAACCTTACCTTTTTTCTTTTGAACATTGAAATCCTACTAAGTAAACCTTACCTTTTTTCTGTTGAACAACTAAGTAAACCTTACTTTGTTCCTGTTGAACATTGAAATCCTACTAAGTAGACCTTACCTTGTTCCTGTTGAACATTGAAATCCTACTAAGTAGACCTTACCTTGTTCCTGTTGAACTACTAAGTAGACATTACCTTGTTCCTGTTGAACATTGAAATCCTACTAAGTAAACCTTAACTTTTTTCTGTTGAACTACTAAGTAAACCTAACTTTGTTCCTGTTGAACATTGAAATCCTACTAAGTAGACCTTACCTTGTTCCTGTTGAACATTGAATTCCTACTAAGTAGACCTTACCTTGTTCCTGTTGAGCATTGAAATCCTACTAAGTAAACCTTACCTTTTTTCTGTTGAACTACTAAGTAAACCTAACTTTGTTCCTGTTGAACATTGAAATCCTACTAAGTAGACCTTACCTTGTTCCTGTTGAACATTGAATTCCTACTAAGTAGACCTTACCTTGTTCCTGTTGAGCATTGAAATCCTACTAAGTAAACCTTACCTTTTTTCTGTTGAACTACTAAGTAAACCTTACTTTGTTCCTGTTGAACATTGAAATCCTACTAAGTAAACTTTACTTTGTTCCTGTTGAACATTGAAATCCTACTAAGTAGACCTTACCTTGTTCCTGTTGAACTACTAAGTAGACCTTACCTTGTTCCTGTTGAACATTGAAATCCTACTAAGTAGACCTTACCTTGTTCCTGTTGAACTACTAAGTAGACATTACCTTGTTCCTGTTGAACATTGAAATCCTACTAAGTAAACCTTAACTTTTTTCTGTTGAACTACTAAGTAAACCTAACTTTGTTCCTGTTGAACATTGAAATCCTACTAAGTAGACCTTACCTTGTTCCTGTTGAGCATTGAAATCCTACTAAGTAAACCTTACCTTTTTTCTGTTGAACTACTAAGTAAACCTTACTTTGTTCCTGTTGAACATTGAAATCCTACTAAGTGGACCTTACTTTGTTCCTGTTGAACATTGAAATCCTACTAAGTAGACCTTACCTTGTTCCTGTTAGACATTGAGTTCTTACTAAGTAAACCTTACCTTGTTCCTGTTGAACACTGAATTCCTACTTAGTAGACCTTACCCTGTTCCTGTTGAACACTGAAATCTAACAGTTCTGATGGAGTTATATAATTCAAAGTTCCAGGGGATGACTGTCTTTTTATTTCCCTTGTTTCAACCTGGTCCACAAGTTCCGAAGGAGTAGGGTTCCCATTATGCTCTATCATAGATTGTTCTTTTCTCTTAATCATACCCAACTGGGATGCAGTTGTATAATCCATTTCACCATATCCTGGGAATTTTAATTTTTTCTCCCTACTTTCACGAATTTCAACTTTTTCCAGTAACTTAGAAGGCGAAGTGTAACTCAAATTAGATTCTTGTTTTTCCATTCCCAGCTTGGAAGGTGTGGTATATTCCATTTCACCATACCCTGGAAATTTCTCTTTTTTCCTTCTACCTTCACGGATTTCAACTCTATCTAGTAATTTGGAAGGTGTAGTGTAACTTAAAGTTGACCCCTGTTTTTGCATTCCCAGCATAGAAGGTGTGGCATAACTCAGAGTAGACTCATATTTTTCCATTTCCAGCTGAGAAGGTGTAGTGTAACTCAGAGTAGACTCTTGTTTTTCCATTCCCAGCATTGAAGGCGTGGCATAACTCAGAGTAGACTCATATTTTTCCATTTCCAGGTTAGAAGGTGTAGTGTAACTCAAAGAAGATTCTTGTTTTTCCATTCCCAGGTTAGAAGGTGTTGTTGTATGTTCCATTTCACCATACCCTGGAAATTTCTCTTTACTCCTTCTACCTGCACGGATTTCAACCTTTTCCAGTAATTTGGAAGGTGTAGTGTAACTCAAATTAGATTCTTGTTTTTCCATTCCCAACTTGGAAGATGTTGCATATCCTGGAAGTGTCTGTTTATTTTCTCTACCTTCACTGATGTCAACTTTCTCCAGTAATCTGGATGTTGTGGTATCACTCAATGTGGATTCTCCTATGTTTGTACCATGACTTGTCACATCCCCAGGAACTATTCTATAACCCATTTCTCCATCACCTTGAACATTTTGTCTCATCTCTTCTGGCTCTTCACCTTTCTCCAATAGGTTTGATGATGTTGTGTAAGTCAAGGGTGATGGAACTACAGGAGTATATTTCTGCTTACGAGTTTCTATGAAGTCCACTATACTTCTAACTGTTCCTGTATCATTTGTCCTAACTGATTCTTGACCATTGTCCATACTTTCTTCTACAGTTCTAAATTCAAAATCTTCCTTTTCTTCTTCATCAGCTTCTCTCTGGGCTGAAGGTGTCACATGACTTCCTGTCATTCTAGATTGATCTTTCTCCTCTTGACACTTCAAAACCTCCAAAAAGTCAACTACAGATGTGAAGTCATGACGGGCATCATATCCAACATTTCTGTCATGGGATCTATACTTTCTATCCTCTCTAAATCTAATTGGTTGTCCTCTTTTGGGTTCTGAGTAGCTCCTCTGTAAGATGTCTGTTTTCTCATTCCTGTCTGCTTGTTTTAGGATCTTATCAGTTTTATGACTTTGTTCTAATCGCAAATTATCCGAAGAATCCTTCTGATTGGACAATTTATTAACAGTATCTTTTTGAAATTCTTCTTTAACTTTGACTTCCTTTAAAGCCTTTTCCTGTTCAATAGTGTCATGTTCTTTCAGTTTTGACTCTACAGCTTCTTTGAACACTTTCTCCTCATATTGAACCACTTTTATCGGTGAGGGAACAGGTTTTTGATGGGGACTAGACTGATGTTCCTTTTCTTTCACAAAGTCAACTGTTTCCTTTCTGTTTGATAATTGTTGTTCATTTTCTTGATTTGTGTGTTTCAGTTTTAATTTCAGCAGTTCTGATGGTTTGGTAAAATACTGTCTTACACTATCAACAGTCTTTAAAGGATTAAGTTCAGTTTCTTTCAGTTTTCCAGATGATGCTCTCCTCAACAAATTCTGATCAAAGTTGCTGCTCCTAGTCTTGGTATGGTCAGATATTGATCTAGTTTCACTGCCAGGAATTGATTCAGTTGATTTATTGTCAGATTCCATGTTTGCTTCGATGACCTGACTGGTAGCTGTGTGGTACATTGTTTTATCATCAGATTGGTGTGTTTCTTCCATATTTTGCTCGCTGTTTTGATCTTGCAAGTTGTTGAAGTTGAATACCTCCTTGTCATGTGGGATAGGTGAAGATGAAAACAATGGTTCAGTACCGATGAATGAGAAATCACTTGAGACATCCACTGGATCAACTGCACTTTCTCTTCTACCTAATTCCTGTGGCTGTTCATAGTATACAGCAAATTATTTTATTTTCAAAGTTTTTAACCCATACATTAATATTGATTTATGTTATTGTTCCTGCCTAAATAATAAAAAAAATTGTTTATAGTATGTCCATCAACAATCATTCATTTACTTTGTTTCTAATCAAAATGATGTTTAAAAGTTTTAAATATAAACAAATTTGGGGCCCAAGTACACATATACCATAAATAAAACAAGATGATGAAAAAAAAATGTTAATGAGACAGAAATCCTACAAAATTATAAAATCTCAATCCAGATGATGTTTCTGATGATCCACAAGTGTTCATACCATATTTAAAGCTCTAAATCACCAACAACAAAAACCATCAAAGATATCTACACTCATTTGTTTTCTGATTTTGCCTATCCTGTCAACAAGTCAAAGACTAGCGTCTCATCCACAAATATACTAAGATTACAGACATTAAACAAGCAACAATCAATCAACCATAAATTACATCACATGCAAAATAAGATTTTAAACTTTCATATCAATTATGACCTTGACCTTTTAGCCAGACACTTAAGTATCAATAAAAGCATCATATGGTTTCCACTTCATCAGCTTCTCTCAACTCCATTTTTTGCAGAATGGCTGAAAGTGTCTCATGATTTAGTGATTGCAGATTTCAGATTCCTTATCTTTGATTATATTTTTTGTCCTTTTTGGTTCATTAATCTGTTGAATAAGCTTTGGATTTTCAAAGATTTTCGACTCTAGCATCACTGAAGTGACTTTTATTGTCAAAATACAGATCTGATGTGCTTTAAACAACTTTTCTATTAATATATATGTACAATATAAATTTAGTTGGTGACCTTGATGATCATAAAAGAACATTCAAACCTAGAAGTCACCATATCATCATGTATTACCAAACCTAGAAGTCACCAAATCATCATTTATTACCAAACCTAGAAGTCACCATATCATCATTTATAACCAAACCTAGAAGTCACCATATCATCATTTATAACCAAACCTAGAAGTCACCATATCATCATTTATAACCAAACCTAGAAGTCACCACCATATCATCATTTATTACCAAACCTAGAAGTCACCATATCATCATTTATTACCAAACCTAGAAGTCACCATATCATCATTTATTACCAAACCTAGAAGTCACCATATCATCATTTATTACCAAACCCTAGAAGTCACCATATCATCATTTATTACCAAACCTAGAAGTCACCATATCATCATTTATTACCAAACCTAGAATTCACCATATCATCATTTATTACCAAACCCTAGAAGTCACCATATCATCATTTATTACCAAACCTAGAAGTCACTGTATCATCATTTATTACCAAACCCTAGAAGTCACCATATCATCATTTATTACCAAACCTAGAAGTCACCATATCATCATTTATTACCAAACCTAGAAGTCACCATATCATCATTTATTACCAAACCTAGAAGTCACTGTATCATCATTTATTACCAAACCTAGAAGTCACCATATCATCATGTATTACCAAACCTAGAAGTCACTGTATCATCATTTATTACCAAACCTAGAAGTCACCATATCATCATTTATTACCAAACCTAGAAGTCACTGTATCATCATTTATTACCAAACCTAGAAGTCACCATATCATCATGTATTACCAAACCTAGAAGTCACCATATCATCATTTATTACCAAACCTAGAAGTCACCATATCATCATTTATTACCAAACCGAATGATAAGGATAAGGATGAATGTATACATTCCAAGATATGTGTCAATTTATTTTCTGTTAAAAAATACAAGTTTATAACTTTGAACTTACTAATGAATTTCAAAATTAATGAAGGCACACCCTCTGCTGGTATTGAAAATTGTCCCAAGCATTATCATTTAGTTACAAATGCCTGAAAATCTATATTACATAAAGTATTGGTGACAGATGGAAAAGCTAAATACAACAGAACTATTGTCCCTTATCTAAAGTATTCTTTCATATTGATGAACTTATTTTCTTCACTACAAAAATAAGTTCTTTCTTAAATAAAATGCTCCGCTGGGCGCAGCTTGATACGACCACAGAGGTCGAACCCTGAACAGTTGCGGCAATTATGGACACAACATTCAAGCTTGATACAGCTCTGAATTTGGATTGTGATTAAATATTTGACACAGCATAGATTTCTGACACAGAATGAATGTGGTCTAAGAACTTAAAAATTTTTAATTTACCTATTATGGTCCAATATCCAAAATCTAAATACATGGTTAGATTCAGCATATCAAAGAATCCAAAGAAATCAATTTTTGATGAAATCAAACAAAGTTTAATTTTGGACCCTTCTGACCTCAATGTGGACCAATTTGATAACGGGCCCAAAAATCAAAAAACATGGTTAGATTCAGCATATCAAAGAACCCCATATATTCAATTTTTGTTGAAATCAAACAAAGTTTAATTTTGGACCCCAACTTAGACCAACTTGAAAACTGGGCCCATAATCAAAAATCTAAACACATGTTTAGATTCAGCATATCAAGGAACCCCAAGAATTCAATTTTTGTTAAAATCAAACTAAGTTTAATTTTGGACCCTTTGGACCTTAATGTAGACCAATTTAAAAAACGGGACCCAAAATTAAAAATCTAAATACACGGTTAGATTTGGCATATCAAAGAACCCCAATAATTCAATTTTTGATGAAATCAAACAAAGTTTAATTTTGGACCCTTTTGACCTCAATATGAACCAATTTGATAGTGGGGCCCACAAATAAAAAATCTAAATACATGGTTAGATTCAGCATATCAAAGAACCCCATATATTCAATTTTTGTTGAAATCAAACAAAGTTTAATTTTGGACCCCAATTTGGACCAACTTGAAAACTGGGCCCAAAATCAAAAATCTAAATACATGTTTAGATTCAGCATATCAAAGAACCCCATACATTCAATTTTTGTTAAAATCAAACTAAGTTTAATTTTGGACCCTTTGGACCTTAATGTAGACCAATTTGAAAACTGGACCCAAAATTAAAAATCTAAATACACGGTCAGATTCGACATAACAAATAAATAAATGCGGTCAAAGATTTTACAAATCTAATGCACCATACTGTGCAATTAAAGATTACTTCTTGAAATTTTTCAATATTTGAAATTTGAAAAAAAAATAATATTTGAAGAATAATTCTTTTTAATTTCGGAAATCTGAAATGAGAAAAAATTGACCCCCCACAATTTCTTTTTACCCCCCCCCCCCCCCCCTTTTTCCCCAAAAAAATTCTTTCCCTCAAGATATGGTCATAATCTCAATTCAAATTTCCAATGGAATTTGCAACCATAATTACCCATTTAAATTTACCATAGTGCTAACTTAATATATTTTATAATAGAATTTAAAATATGGTGTCAAATCTTTCATTTGGATTTTTTTGTAAAAACAGGATGCAACATTTGCAGATATTTTTACTGGTCTTCCTTTATAAATATGCATTTCTTTAAACATAATTTCAAAGCAGTGTAAGGGAAGTAATCAAAACGTTGTATTTGGATTACCTCCCTTACACTGTTTTAAATTGTCTTAATTTACCTTATGGTAAAATTTCAAAGAGATCCATTCACTTAAACTAAAGTTATAGTGCGAAAACCAATGTGTCTTCGGACGACGACGACAACGTCATACCAATATACGACCACAATTTTGCGGTCGTATAAAAAATAAGAAATAAGAAATGTGTCATGTGTTAAGAAGATGAAGTGATGTTGTGCTCATGTTACAGAAGTATAGGGTATTGTATTAATCAAATTGTCTCCAATAATTATTGATGTTCAGTTCGCTAGTTACCTTGGCGACAATCTTACCTTTAACCCACCAGATGCTGACATATCAGGCATGGAACCATAATGGTCACTCTTTTGTATTCCTGATGAATTTGTTTTAGAAATATCAGGTTCTGAAATTACAAATAGGGACTACATGATGTGTCTTTATGACATGGATGTACTTTCTGGATATGCTATAATTAAACTCAAATGCAATGGTTAATCATTAAATAGGTCGTAATGATCTAAATTGCTGAAATCCATGTCATCTGGACTCTGTAGGATAAATTTCTCATAGATCATACCACATCCCTTATTTTATGTAAACTGTCTTTAACAGCTGTGTTAACAAGAGATTATGTAAAAATGCAGTTGTACAATATCATTTATACACTGCTATAATTATATGGATTTCTCTATTACTAACCATTCAGGAAAAACGAGCATTTTTTTCTATATATTTATCTAATTAATTCTAAAAAATTTCATCCCTGATTTGTTTGTAAAATAGGTACAAATATTCTTAAAATATATTTTTAAAGGGGGGTCCACGTTCTCATTTTCAAACTATTGATTGAAATCAGTCGAAAAATGCATCCTTTCCTGATATGTCACAGTTTGACGTCTCGAAAAATAACATTTTATGTTAGCAATGTCATTACCTCCCCTGTACCTGTATTGTATGCCCTTAAATTCTTAATGTTGCTCCCATCATCCTGGGTAAGGTCACATACATCGCCCTATTCATGCATTTCAACTGTTTTTAAACATTTGAACATTGAAATGATGACAATGGCAAGTGCACAAAACTGTAAGAATGGGAAATCTCTGTCACCCTTGGTAAAGCCTCATCAGGGCATGGAAATCAAACTGTCTGAGCTATAATACATATATCTTAGACACCTGAAGTCAAGATTTTTAGTTTCTTGATGAGGATTGTCCAAGTCACTGATAACAAGAAATCTTACCTGAGGGTGCCTTACATTTCCCCTTCTTTCACTGTTGTTGTTGTTTCATTCATTTTTTCCAGTCAATTTGCTTTGATCTTATAAGACATTTGTAACCTTGATAAGGTGTTTCCATAGAGTTTTATTTAAGACATCAATAAAGAAAAATTGATTCATAGAATTTTTAGGTCATTCAAGTTTAATTGATTTGCAGTGTCTAAGTAACATGTACCTGTAGTAGAATATTTTGGCTTCTGTTCACTCATTGTTCTTCTTTTTAACGACGACTCCCCTAAAAATAAACAATTAATATGAAGAAGCAGAAACATTAAGTCACATGATTCCTTTTATAAATTATATAACTTTGAGAAGACCTCTAGATCTTATTAAAGAAAAAAAAAACTGGTGTTTCATCCTTTTTCCTTTTTCTTGTTTTGACAATAAAATATGTTTAAGGTAGATAGGGCGTATTATCAGTAGATCAAAATGATGTATTGCATCCCATCATTCATTTTCAATTCATTAATGGGTAGGCCTTGTATTTTTCATAAAATGTTACCTTCGCTCCACAACATTCCACTCAAGGTATCATATAAATGAAAACATGGCATACCTATATAATATACATGTTACTAAGGAAAACATGGCATTACCCATATCATATCCACGTTAACTTACTATATTTTTTAGTACAACATAATTACATGTATATTCAGTTTTTGCCAGCGTAAATGTATAATTATCATTACCATGAATATCTTCTTCTTTCTCTGGTATACTGTAAAGTCTAAATGTTACAGGGGATGAGTTTCTATGTACTGACTGTGTTGGACATTCTTTCTGTGTATTTGTTTGTCTAGGAGGTAGTTGTGGCTTTTGATTGACTAGTTTAGGTCTTGGTAGCTGTCTTGGTATCAATGGAGGTGGGCGTCGATTTTTGATGTATGAAGTGACTCCACTGGAAGAAGGTGGTCTCTGATAACTGTTTTTGTTCTTCAGGTGCAAAATTCTGAAATATAAAATGTAAAGTTCAGAATTTTCAGAAAAAACATTCAGTATTTTCTTCTAACCATACATCACAAGGGCAACTATGTTTATCTTTGTAACTAATTGAGGAGATAGCACTGAGGTGAAAGTCATACAATGATGCATTAGAACTGCATAAAAATGTAATTCATTATACTATAATTATTAATCTTACTTAAGAAAACATTTTTGAATGAAGACTACTACTAAATACCATAACTTTTAATACATAACATATATATATATATATACATACATATATCCTGTATCCATGTTTTCAGGTAAATAATCATTGTGTAAATGTAAAATAAATTACCCTGTAATAATTATTGTGTAAATGTAAAATATATAACCCTGTAATAATTATTGTGTAAATGTAAAATATATTACCCTGTATCCATGTTTTCAGGTAAATCTTCTTCACAGTAATCAAAATAATAAACATTAGAACCCATCTTTCATATGACTATAATCTTGGAAATCCAACACTTTTCACAACAAATAATTCCCAACAGCTGATATAAGCTTTGTCATTTACTATTGTTTTAGATACATGAGATATATAGGCTGTACATGTATGTAACATTTTATTCCACAGCACGGTTCTGTCAATATTCTGAACAGTTCACAGTTTTCATGCACTGAATCAATAGGTCAGACATTTTTCAGATTGGAAATGAAATATTATAATCCTTTTTAATTAAGGTCAAATATATATTTAAAGTTACTTGAGGTCATCCAACTGAGCATGAAATGTTATGGACCATTTAATCCTTAAAAGTGAAACCAAGTTCAAAATATCTTTTGAAATTAACAATTTCCATATTTAATGTTTATCAAGAAATTAAGACCATATTGTGAGTTTGTAAGATATAAATAAAAAGCTAGGCAGTAATCAGACACATATATCATAATAGATTTTCATTAAATTCTGATTCTACATTAGAAAGCTTAACCTTTAAAGTTTTAATCTGGAGATTTAAAGAGGATAAAATCATTAAGTGTAAAAATTGATTAGTTATAGGTAATTATGTCTTGACAACTTTTTAAATGTTTTAACTACTTTGCCTACATAATAGTTCACAGTGTGTTCAGCAACTCATAGCCATGGTCATTCCATGATATCTGTATCAAAAGATAGTTCCAATACAACCTCACTTTACATATAATTCAAAAAGTGTTAGACCAAAGAAATTACTACATCAAAAAGAAAAGTCACCTGAAATACAATATTTTTTAATTTCTGAAATCCGTAAAGATTTAGAGTAATGTTGGCAGTTAACAAGTATCCATTGTTGTGTAAAGCAATCCATATGGTTAATACCATGAAACATGTACTGGAGAACGCTAGCATTTAATTTTTATTCTGACAAAGTCCCCAAAGCCAGGTAGTAACATAGATTGACTAAAAAGCTTAAAAGCTAATCTCTGAATGAAAAATAATCTGTGTATTAAATTGTTAAATGGGCATTAAAATACATATTGAGGTTCAATATAACAATTTAGCTTTTAAAATAAATGTGCAAACATGATTCCTTAAATGGGAATTGACAAAGCAGAATTATGTTTATAAGCATGTGTAAAGTTATCACTTGGAATATTACAAAGTGTTTAATCATAGTGATGTGAAATAGAAGGAAATCTGTGTTTGAAACTTAAATTTGAGAACATATTGTACATGCGTTTTCTATCAAATGAGGATAAATATATTCAATTTCAAATCAGGTTTTGTATAAGAAAACAATTTTTCAAATAAACAATGATTATTGTATCCAGACAATAATCAAAATGGCTGTCAACTATTTATGATTTAAAAAAAAAAAAATTATTCTAATGTGATGCTCATCTTTTGCCTTGTAAACAAAGCCATGTTCATCCAATAAAATATGTGAGGGAGATGTACTTGACATCATCCTTCAATTTGCAAGGCCTGTTGTATTTTGAATGATGTTAGAGAAAAACATGGTCAAATTTGCGATACATGTAGTTGCTCTCCCTGATTGAAGTTCAATAGATCTTTAACAAAAATGTAAGTGTCTTTTAATATTGTACACAAAACAGTTATAATGTCTCTAATGCAAAATGTGATTTTTCGTGACATCGTAATGTGTCATATATGTGGAAAAAAAGTATCTGCCCACTGATTTCATTCGGCAGCTTAAAAACAAGTCCATAGAACCTTCTTTTTTAACATAACATTTGGCTTAATTATGTAGGAAGGTTATTTGTATCAATTTTTTTATGAAAAAATTTGTAAAGGGTTCCCATGAACACTGTGACTGTATCTAAATGTTAACTGCAAAATCTCAAACTAATTAAGTTCATTTATCAGTAAAATATGGAAAAATGAAGAACATTTTTTTTTTCAAATTCTGCTCTGGATACTGTCTTTTGATTATCAAAAAGCTTCTGTCCATGTTACCTAAAATTCCATAAGATTTGACAAAGTTATTGATTATTGAAAAAACTTTAGACTGTATTTGAATCTTAACTGTAAAAATACTAAGAACATTTAGCAGTAAATCAGTGAGGAAAACAATTTTTGCTCTGGATACTGTGACGTGTCTTTTGATCATAACAAAGCTTCTGTCAAAATTTCATAAAATTCCATGCAGTTTTGACAAAGTTATTGATGTCTAAAAACCTTTAACCACAGACTGAACCTGTACATGTACATGTACAGAAGACAACAGAATCTAGTATCGCTATGTCTCCCTGCTGTGACATATATGTTGCAAGCTGTACAAAATGGAACTAAACATATAAGCATGTAGTGTTAGAAAATACACAAAATGTATCAAATTTATTTGTACACGTTTAATAAGAAACAGGATGGAAGCTTAGCTATATTAGCTTTTCCACCTGTTCTAAAGCCTTCTAATTTAAACTGGCAGGTGTCCTACATGTAGCACTCCCTTTGTGTAGGGATGGGGATTGTCCTTGTAAATATTGTTGTTGATATGTTAGTGATATGTTAGTGACACATCTCCATTTATCCTGATTGGGAGTGTACACGGTTTCCACTGTACCCTCCAACTCTCGAGGGGTGCTCCGATTAACGGAGGGATCTACGTGACCGAATTTGACAAAATTCAAAGATTAGCTACAGACATGTGTTATAGACTCCATTCTCAGCGTGTATGGAAGTTACAAGGAAAATAATAACTGTATCGCTAAATATAAAGATAATACAATCAGTGTAATGAGGAAAGATATGATATGAACACTATGTACATATGTGTAAAGGTAGAGCCAGGGGTGTCCTGCTTTCCATTGTATAAAGCACCCTATATTTTTAGATTTTAGTTGTGTACATTAAATCTTAAAATACATATTGACAAGGCCTAGATATTTTTACCTTATAATTGTGTAAGAATTTTTTTTATCAGTCCTTAGATATATTAGATCTTATCCGTGTACCATGGTGTACAGTGAATCAAAAATATTTTTTTTAGTTATTTGTGGAAAACTTTTAGTGCATACTATTTAAGTTTTAATTAACTCCCCACCTGGATAATATCTGTTGAGGAGGTGTTCCATAATTGGAAGGACATACATATAGAAGAAGAAGACATACATACAGTGCAGACTGTGAATGACCTACATGTATACCATAAGACATTGTCAAGCAAGAAAGCCATCACATTAAAATAAACAAAAATATATTATAGAATGTATTACATGTACCTACACATTATCAAATGCCAAAAAAAAAACCAATGAAACTGTGACACTGTGATTGCAACTCTGAATCCTTCCATAAAGATAAAATATAATTTTCTATTCTTACCTTTCAGTTTCAGTCATTTGCAACAAACTCTAAAATTTCGTGGCAAACAAAAATCGATTACCTGATACATTCCCTAACATTTGATTAAAATCAAATAAAGTATTCATCAGCAATCATGAAATATTCATGTTCCATCTGGTTCTATAAAAATATTTGATCGGTCGTATGTTATGCAAAGGGTTCTAATTTGGTTGACTCAATGACTGTCAATATATGTTTTATTTTACAAGAAACTCTTGACTTTCGTAAGGTCTTACATGCAAAAAATGACCGTTTATCAGGAAAGTGTCATGTATAAAGATGACTTTTGAATTCAGTAGCGAGTGTTTCTTCCTCCATGTTGAATCATGTAAACAAAAAAATTGTTATCGTAAATCGATAAATTTACGACATCTGTCTTTATGAACTATTTGGAAACAAAATGTAAACAAAATATTTTATTAACATTTTTTTAAAACCCTATATTAAGAACTTGCAAATAATTTGAAAACAAAAGTAAAACAACCAATTTGGCTAATTTGACACGTTTTTACGACTACTGAAACATAAAAGTACATATGACCCTAACTACCATAGCATATATATATATATATACGTTGTTTTCAATTTAGACGTATATATATATATATATATAGGATATGTACTTAGACATTTCATTTAATGTCTGCACACATAACTTCACGCAGAAACATAAAAAATTATATGCCGAGGCGTATCCATTTATCATATACTCAAACTTTATATATATCGTGAAAAACATGATCTTTATAAAAGTATTGTCTAGGGTCGACAACATCTCAGACACTGAGACTTCTTCATGTACAAAGACCTAATTCTGAATTTTTTAAAAGAACATTTAAATATTCTGGTCTTATTACCTGGAATAATTTACCAAATAATATTAAAGAAATAAATAATTTAGATACATATTTAAGATCATATGTTCAAACTATTTTCTAACTGTACAGAATGAAGATGCCCGATTCTAATGTATTTTTTCTTCTTCTATTGAATGCATATGTACTTATTCAATATTTAAGCTGCTTTATATAACTGTATTATGTATTTTATTTTGTTTGTATTTTTGTCTTTTCTATTTGTATTAATAGTTTTTGAAGGCCTCATGGAAGATTAACATGTCATTGTTAAATGTGTTACCTTCGTTAAATAAAGAATTTTGTTATTATTATTATTATGACTGAGATATTTTTTTCAGTTTTGGCGATCAAAAGGAGGGAGGGCTCAGACGTTACGCACGATATTGCGTTTCAATTGGTAACGTCAAATTTTGACGTTTTACGTCGATAATTGAGGATGTTTTTTTTTCGTTGGCAATTATTTTTCTTCACATCAATATGGATACTTCTAAATGTTTGGTTGTACCGAATATCATGGCATGAAATATTTTCCACTGGAAGTAGCACAAACAACAAACAACACAATATAACGGTATTTGGGTAAGATAATAGGGTCTATATAAAAAAAGAGACACTCTCTACCAGAGACCAAATGACATAGAACATAATGGCCTTCTTTTACTTTAGGGGTCCCAACCCATATATAACTATACTTAACTATCCTTAACTCCAAACCTGACCTTTACCCATACCTAAACCTAACACTAGCTCTAACCCTTAAACCTAACCCTAACCTACAACATCCCCTAACCTAACCATAATCATGAATGAACCCTAACTCTAAAGTATAGGACCCTTAAAGTAAAAGAAGGCCCATACATTCAATGTTTCCCCATTTAAATCCGAAAAAGGAGAAAGATATACATTTTGCGTTAATAAAAAAAAGTGTGTGGGGAATTACAAGTTACTAAGTAAACGGGTCTTTCTTAAAAAATACACTTTACTTTTTTTAATAACGGAACAATTAATTAAGAAATGAAACGATTGTCAGAAAAAAATAGTATTCATCCCATATGCTTCAGTACAAGCTTTGAGGGTTGGAGCCTTCAAACAAGTTTAACCCCGCCATATTCTGTATGAGCCTGTTCCAAGTCAGGAGCCTGTAATTCGGTGGTTGTCGTTTGTTGCTGCATATCTTATTTGTTTTTCGTTCATTATTTTGTACATAAATCAGACCGTTAGTTTTCTCGTTTAAATTGTTTTACATTTGTCATTTCGGGGCCTTTTATAGCTGACTATGCGGTATAGGTTTTACTCATTGTTGAAGGCCATACGGTGACCTATAGTTGTTAATTTCTGTGTCTTTTGGTCTCTTGTGGAGTGTTTTCTCATTGGCAATCATACTACATCTTCTTATTTCTATATTTGTATGATAAATTTAAGAGGAGTAACTCTTCAGACACAACAATTTCACTTTCAAGTTCTATACACATGAATCGTTTTGCAGAGAAATAACAAATCCGTGCAGTTTTGCGCTTCACAAATTTGAAAACAAAGGCTGATTTTTTATCCTCTCGTAATACAGCCTTTTCACAACTTAGAACCTCGGCTAAACGAACAACCCCAGTCATCGAAAATATTTTATATTTGTGGTCTTTTAAAATGATACTATTACTACTCATATTCTATATCGTCTGCCAAAACCGCAATTATTATGTCCTTTCCACAATGTCTTCTATTATATTATAATTTGTATCGCAATGGTCATCATTTTCTTTCGGAATTCGAGTTCCTGACATTTTGAATCATTTTTACCTTTTTGAAATTTCCTATAAATTCGTTTTCTCGCAATCGTTTATTGCTCCATTAAATCAGTTACCACAATTGTAACACGATAATTCTCGGACAAAAAGATTTGTAACAAAATTTGTGGATATTTTTTGGTGTATTTTGTGAGTCTGTTCCACGGATTTTACAACTTATATTACAACCAAGGTTCTCAAACTTCCTCTACCATAGAAAACTGTCCGATATGATAAAACCAAGGGCTAAAAGTTGAGTTAAACACCAAAACACAAAACCAAACAATTGATTTGATTTTAAAAGACATAAATAGCGTCCCGAATCGAGAACGTTGAAAACGTCAGAAAATCGTGCAGTGGACAAACTTGCAAGACATCGGATTTGTTTAAAAACGAAGTCGTGTTGGCTACACAAATTATCAAAAGGTATGTAACTGTTTTGTAGGGTTAAAGTACAATTGTGGAAAAGCGCTATTTTGTATGCAACAAATCGATTTTTTTAATAAATGACGTCGCAACTGTCGGTTAACTTGTAAAAAGCGGCGAAATTCGACATTGGACATTCTTGCAAGACATTTGCCAGAAGCCGTTGCATTTATATTTGTGGTGTGAGTGTTGTAAAATTTCGGTTTTGAAACGGTCTATCTAAGTACTTTTGTAAGCATAATTTATGAAAACGAAATTTAATATAATCTTATATTTTTAAAACCTATAAATTTTGATAACTTACCATCATCCGAAATCTGAAAATGGTGAAGACTATTTATTTTTGCCGAAATTCAGTAATGACGTAATATTTTATATATGACGCATATCATTCATGCGAATTTTCGTGGATTTTACATTGTTTCGAAGAGCACAAAAAATCCTGTAAAATTAATTATGCGTATAGTCTGTTACGTCTGACGATCATATTTTTGACGTTTTGCCAGTATGTTTGTCCTTATTTTAGACTATTGTAAAAAATAATAAAACAATTTTTTGTTTTTTCTTAAACAGTAGTACCTATCAGTCTATGAATATAAATTTTATATAGCTTGACTGTTTTGATTTTATAGAAAAGCTGTTTATCAGTGTGGACTGGTTGATTTCACAGTATTGACGCAAGAACGTGCATGCGTAACGTCAAATTACGTTCCCTGGATACTGAAAATTGTATTATATGTCTCTGCTACAAGAAACATAATTTTTATCCGACCGATACAATGACAGCATGATGCAAATAAAACAAGCATAGACATGTATAATATGGGATTATGAATTTTAGGGTAAAGTAGTGATTTGGTCCAGGTGAATCTGAAAAAATAGTATGTCTGAAACTGTAAATCTGAATAAAAGATCCACTTTCCAGAAATTAAATAGAGCTGGTGGACTTAGTTTTAATTTTGACATAATTTGTCCCAAAAGTCGTACACTCAGTTAAAATGCTGTAAAGATCACATTTTTAAAAACGCAGGTGGAATTTTCTTAATTTGCATTTATTGTTCTAGAGAAATGCATTACAAATCAAATTTGTTCTAGGGTTAAATATCGGTGACGATCTCATCAAAAGTGTAACCAACGCCACTCCATGGGTGACCATAAATTCCGTGCCCGTTACACATGGCTGCAATGATTCAATCCTTTTTTCTTTTTTTTTTTTTGTTTGCTAATGACAATCACAAAAATGCGACTTGGGACGCCGATTCAAGTTATGTTGTCTTGATAAACATGGCAGGTACCACTAGTAACATGATAGGAATTACTTACCCTTATGAAACACCCGGCTGAGTACAAACCCTGATTCCGTCATATGGTTCATGTTGCTTATTCTGTAAATTGATTTGTGGACTGTATTACGTCCTTTCGTCTTTTATGTCAAAATGGTTTCTTTCCTTCTTCAACTTATAATTTTGATTGCCATTGATTTCTTAATACTTAAAATTTTTTTTTAAATTTCCCACCATACTAATTAGACATATTCACATAGCTAATCGAAGCTTGATTCTGCTATTAATTTTCCAACTATTATAAGTTATAGTAATGTAATGTCAATCCTCCTTGTCTGCTTTTAGATGAACCATTCATCACGAGAGTGACAGACGTTCGAAGGTCCCGTTATAGCAAGAAATTACGGCTAGTGCTATGATTGAGAACATCACTCGTGTAAGCAAGGGTCAATCGACTACATTTAGACTAATTATTGATATCATCGATAGAACATTTCGATTTGAAGTGCTGAAAACAAATGGTCAATAATATTGTAACAAACAAAGTTTATTTCGATATACGTTGTCACATGGTTGGATCAACCAAGTGAACAATGCCCTTTGTCTCTTAACAGAGCTTTCTTACATTTTAACGAAAGGTACGAACGAACGTAAAGGGAGCATGTATAACATTCCCACGATAACACTTAGCAGAGGCGGATTTAGAGGGTTTTTCAGGGGGCCCGGGCCCCCCTTTTGTGGCAAAAATTTGGTTGATTATATAGGGAATCACTGAAGCATGACTGGAGCGGGCCCCCTCTTAGGCAGTCAGTGGGCCCCCACTTATGAAAATTTCTGGATCCGCCACTGCTTAGAGTCTATGTTTTATCCGATAACACGGTTTTCTATTCTGAATCAAATGTATCTTTTAAAATTTAAGCATATCGCAAATAATACGCGCATTTAATATCTGAAAATTAAGAAAAATAGTTTAAAATACACTTACGTCCGATACGTTGCTTATGTTAACACGGATTTACACACATTTGCGCGGGAATTGTTCAAGCATGCTTTTTTGACTGAATGTTAAAACAGAGACTTATAATACGTCTCTGGTTTAAACCATTAACATTTTAATGAAATTCTTGCAGAATGTTACTCTAAATTTAAGAACAAAATTCACAACTATTTTTATTTTTTTAATAAGTATGCCATCCTCAAATTGTCAACGGGGATCATCAAGATTTGACAGACAAAAAAAAACTACAATGTACAGAAAATTGTATTAGAAAAACATAGAGGGAAACAAAAAAGATTTTGTGATGAAGTTTTTTCCAATAATTTAAAGGTTATATGATATGATCATCAACTCAATGCAAACAGAGTTCAATATGACCGTTATATAGTCTACACTGTATAACAAACGTTAAGTGGTCCAAAACAAAAAAGACAAACAAGCAACGATCTATACTGGGAAAAAAGGAAAACATGTGTCGCAGACGGTTAAAACGTCTCTGTCTCTGGTATAGTTGTGAATATAACAGACCAAGGCTAGGAATATGTCTTCTAAGTAGAGACAGATCGGGTGCACCCCATTCCTAAATCCGCCCTCGGGCTCTACTTGCAGATCAAATAATTATGGATTTTGCTTTATGCATTTACATATATACATTAAAACACCCGGATGATTAAACAAAGACCGTAATATATTTTGAATGTCAGTTTTTCAATTTTTTTATCTATGGGGTTTCAAAATTTACAATTTAGGAAGAATTTGTTTCATTTATTTTTTTTTTGTGGGGGGGGGGGGGGGGGGGGGGGGCAATATATTTGCCTGGGTATTTTCTTAGGTTAGTTAATGAAAAAATAAGTAATTTGTTTAATCATTTTTTAATGGGGGAGGGGGGTGTAGTTGCAGAGCAATTTTTAAGTGACATATTTCTTCTTCTGACAAGTCTGTGTTTAGCAAATTTTGTTGGGTTATCTCTTTCACCCTGTTTTTTTGGATATTTTTAAATCGTACGTCACGATACTCCTATGTTGCATGAATATCAAGTTTGACATATGTCGTTGCATGCAGTGTTTTGGTCCTTGATGAACAAACATTGAGACGAAAGGCCATCGTAGTTCCATGACAGCCTTTATTTAGATTACATAAATATGTCAAATTTTCAGTAAGAATAATTCAAAATAAAGGATCCCTCAAACGGGTCTTACGTATGGTTCGTCAAGCGTACGTACTTTTCGTCAAATAACAGGAGAACACCAAGTTGACATTGTGAGGAAAACTAGCTTATTCACTGTATCTAAAGTACCCCGGCGAAAAATGTTTGGACTCAATAGTATCTAATGTCCGGTACGGTGACGGACAATCAACAGACAGAGAAATGTAGAAATTCTGTTTATTTATATGTTGTTTTAATGATATTGAAGAATATACATACACATATAACTATTTTCGATAGTGTGATGTAATATTTTCTACCACCGTTCTAGATTTATGGAGAAATAAGTAAAAAGGCACATCAAAATGGTGAATTGAGTGAACCCTGCCTCGAATCTGTTTAATTTCTCTTTAAATTGAGCACATTGTATGGAAAGAAAGGTACGGAAAGAAAGATATTAACACGGATATGTCAAGACTTTTCACTATGATCGCCTCAATATTTGCATGTCTGTGCATGGAATGAAAGAAGTGGGTCATGTCAAAATTGAAGCACCCGGTTTTGTCAATGTGTACGACCCGGTTTTGTCCTTAAATTTCACAAAGCAGACCCGGTTTTGTCATAGAAAATAATGCATAATCGCATGACGAAAATTAAAATATGGCGTTCAACAGCAGTTTGAGGGATCGTTGAAAAACATTTTCTTTCAGAGGATAACTTATAACCTTTTTGAATCCGTAAACACTTGAATTCCTGCTATATTAGAACAAAGCAAATTTCAATTTTGTTTTGTATAAAAAAAGGAAAAATTAAAAAGAAATGAAGGTTTTGAAACGGAATTAGATTTTTTTATATCATCTATGCAAATTTAAGTGTTCAAACTTAATTAGTGTACGGCTTTGAAAATTTAAGGACGCACATTTGATATGGGATTTTCTGGGACAACAAGATGGTTATCTTAGTGTCCGCTCTACTTAAAGGGAAGACAGTATAATCGTTTGAAAATAAATATTCTGAAACTAAACGTTCATTATAAAGAAAGAGAATAAGACAAATGTATGTGCATGCAGAATCACCCAATAAAAGGAATTTCCATGCGGCGCAAAGGATCACAATAATAGTGCGTTAAAAATCTGTTTACCCCTCCTTGTTACAATAATACTAAGTATAAATGAGTATAAAAGTCTTAGGCCATCCGGAAATTGAAATAATGATTATTTGATTAGTAATTTTTATAAATAAACGATGTTTTATCTCTCTTTTTTTTTCTTCTTTTTTTTTTTTTAACATTAACAAATTCTTTAATGCACTTGTATCAAGTTGTAAACAACTGCCCTATATAGTACAACTATTATATATAGGTTTATCTCTTCATTGTATAATGATCATCGTACATTGACAAATGTTCTACAATTTAAGCAATTTGGTCAAGTTTAAAATTGTCAATATGCAAGGGCGGACCGAGGCCATGATTTTTTAAAGGGGCGTATTCATAAACGGATTTTATACCGCCGAGCGTAGCAAGGAGAACTTTTTTTAACGCTTTTATGCTAAATAAAAAATCATATATAAATCGTAAAAAACATGATAAAATAATTATTTCTAGCCACCAAAAGGGGGGAGGGGGTCGGCGTTCTCCCTCTACTCCCCTGGATCCGCCACTGATATAATGTAACTATATCGTATACCATCATAAAATTTAATAAAAGACGAAAAAACAGAGACAGCTGCCAATCGCATATTTACTATAGGGGCTCTGTAATCAAATGAGTTAAGCCTTTTTCAACTCACTGAATTTTATAGTTTGTTCATATGTTGTGCTGTTACTAGTATACCAGTTTTTTCTTGTTTTTTTTTGGAGGGGGAGCGGGGGGGAGGGGGCTTACACGTTCAACCCCGTCACTCTGTATGTGCCAGTACCGAATCTAGGAGCCTGTAAATCGGTTGTTGTCTTTTGTTGCTGTATATCATACATGTATTTGTTATTCGTTTTTTATTTTGTACATAAATCTAGGTCGTTAGTTTTCACATAAGTTTTTTTTTTACAGTTTTCATTTCGGGGCCTTTTTTTAGCTTGCTATATATGCCGTATGGGCGTTTCTCATTGTTGGATGCCATACGGTGTTCTATATTTGTTAACTTTTACGTCATTTGGTCTCTGATGGAAAGCTGTCTCATTGTCATTTTTCACGGGCTAAATTGCCAATCAGGTTGTTCTACGAAGATATTGGACGTTATAATATTGCAAATCAACTTTTATTTATAAAAAGAAATAATTCTTTCATGCCATGCTCAATGCTCATTTTAACATAGGAAGGCATTATATTTGTTAAAATTTTTAAACCAAGAGTTAGCCAGGTATAAAATATTGACAAATATAATGCCTACCTATGTTAAAATGAGCGTAGAGCATGGCATGATAGAACTATTTTGTTTCTAATGGGGAAGTTTAGAACTTGTGTATTTCGAAGCGGACATAAAATACACGTTGGAAAGGCAACCATTTTGATTTGAGATATCCAAAACGTTCTAATAGATATAAGAAGATGTGGTATATCCAAAACGTTCTAATAGATATAAGAAGATGTGGTATGAGTGCCAATGAGACAACTCTCCATCCAAGTCACAATTTGTAAAAGTAAACCATTATAGGTCAAAGTACGGCCTTCAAAACGGAGCTTTTTCTCTCATTGTCCGTCAATGGATGAACGAATGAGTAAATATATTGTAAACATAGCGTATAGTGTAGTAAAGCATACTATCCTTACTCTTTTGATAAATTGATATGGTAACACAATCATTCCACATCTTCTTATTTTTACATCATTACAGTAGTATAGAAAACAAACAAACATTTTTGAGATGTATTTCTATTTGTATCCATCTGATGACTTAAGCCTTTTTCAACTGATTTTTATAGTTCGTTCTTATGTTGTACTGTTACACCAATTTCCCAGGTTAGGGGGAGGGTTGGGATCCCGCTAAGATGTTTAACCCCGTCACATTCTGTATATATTTACCTGGCCCAAGCCATGAGCCTGTATTTCAGTGGTTGTCGTTTGTTGCTGTGTTACATATTTTTTTTCGTTCATTTTTTTTGTACACAAACTAGGCCGTTAGTTTCCTCTTTGAATTGTTTTACACTTGTCATTTCGGGACCTTTTATAGCTGACTATGTTGTATGAGCTTTGTTCATTGTTGAAGGCCGTACGACGACCTACAGTTGTTAATTTCTGTGTCATTTGATCTCTTGTGACGAGCTGTCTCATTGGCAATCACACCACATCTTCTTTTTTCTATCATAAGGAATTAATGTAAGTACATGATATAAAGTATTTATTTCCATTTAAACTTAGTTCGAAGAAAAGATCAATAAGGTATCCGTATAGCATTCAAAAATGTCTACTCCCTATTTCGAAAAGTTCCCGTTTGAAATATATTTTAACACATGTTTGTATTGCAATAACATCTGTATGACATCTTTTTGACTCAAATATTTAATTTCTTCCGATGGGCAATGTCCAGATCCGTGCTTACGTAGCTTTTCATAAATTTGTGGTTTCAAAACAAAACAAAACCGGGTCCTATACTGAGACAAAACAGGGTCCTTGTGTAATAAACAACATTGACGAAACAGGGTCCTTCCATTTTGACATGACCCATTTCTTCCGTTCCATGCACAGAAATGCAAATATTGAGGTGCTCATAATGACTAGCCATGCACTCTCTGTGTTAATATCTTTCTTTCCGTACTTTTCTTTCCGTACAATGTGCACAATTTAAAAAGAAATTAAACAAATTCGTAGCAAGGTTCACTCAATTCACTATTTTCATGTGCCTTTTAACTTATTTCTCCATTAATCTAGAACGGTTGTAGAAAATATTACATCACACTATCGAAAATAGTTATATGTGTATGTTTATTCTTCAATGTCATTAAAAAAACAAATAAATAAATAGAAATTCTACCTTTTCTCTGTCTGTTGATTGTCCGTCACCGTACCGGACATTAGATACTATCGAGTCCAAACATTTTTTGCCGGGGTAGTTTAGACACAGTGTTATTAGAATGTCGCTGATAATATAACGGATGTCCATTGATATAAGAGACAGGCCGTGATCGAGCTGACACCCGTTGAAGACAGCAAATCAAATTTGTCTTATTTTTTTGTGAGTTTTCTTATATTGGAACGTATTTACAAAATGATGCACTTAAGTCATATAACCCATGACCAATTAAAGAGAGAGATAATTTATGGACATAAGAACATTTTATAAAATTCTTCATCTGAAGAGATATTTCAAAGATTTCAACAACAAAAAAATGTAATCAACACCTTCAATTCAAGCAATAATGAGAAAATGCCCTTTCGAAACACGGTGTAAATGTCTTTTAGGGAAACTCGTAGAAAGCATATTTAAAAGGCTTATGTGGACCCCTCCAAAACAGGACACTAGTCTTGACAATATGAAAAAAAGATAGATCCTCCACAACTAAAGATAAGACAGCAACAATTTCAATATCAGATATCTTATTTTTTTCATTTTGCAATAGGAACCTAAGATAAAGAGGAAGTGCTGACAATTGTAATTTAATTTTACTTACGGCAATTTTAACACAAAAAGGATTTGTGGCTCGGCAAGCAACATGGTGTGATAAGTTGGTGAATTAATGTATGTTGCATGACAAAAAGGTGTAAACAGCGGTTTGAGCATAGATAGACGTGGCAACGAACAAATGAAACTATCGACTACCTAGAAGTGACGAGGTCCAATAATGAAAAAAAAATTAACATTCATAATTGCATATCTAGCCTTCAGGTTGCTGCTAACAAGGAAGTTATCAAACCAAGAAATCCAAATCGTGAAGTTGAAATCACCCTTCGAAAATTTTAAGGACGCCATCACGAGTCGGTTGACGTTATGCAATATCTGTTTCACAAATGACGACGGATATGTTCCAATTGTCTTAAGGGGACGACCATTTGATTTTCTGGTGGTGGAGGATGAATTTGAATATGAATATCCTGGCCTGGTATGAGATGAAAATAAATAACCTTACATAAAACAGGATGAAAATGAATCCCCTCTTTATAATATCAAATGGTTATCCCCCAACCACAATTCCATCCTTTTTTCTCGAATGTGACCTACCGAATAAGACATATGACCGGGTTTGTAATTATATGGGCAACACGACGGTTGTCACTAGCGGAGCAGGATCTGATCTCCGGAGCACTTGAGATTACACCCGGTTTTTCGTGGGGTTCGTGTTGCTCAGTCTTTAGTTTCTATGTTGTGTTTTATGTACTATTGTTTGTCTTTTGGTCGTTTTTTGTTTTTGTTTTTCGCCATGGCATTGTCAATTTGTTTTCGACTTCTGAGTTTGAATATTCCTTTTCATTCGCTCTTCATGCACATATTTAATATAATCTTGTATTTACAAGAGTTAGCATTCAGTTCAGGGTTAGGAATCTACAAAATTATGTTTAATGTAGCATACTTAATTGCATATACGGATAAATTAAAGTTTCAGGTCATATACGTTGTCTTTTCATAACTAATCCAAAGATTGAATCTTGAAAAGCAGACAAACAGAGGCGGATTTAGAGGGTTTTCAAGGCCCCCCCCCCCCCTTTTGTGGAAAAAAATTCCTTGATTATTTAGGGAATCACTGAAGCATAACTGGAGCGGGCCCCCTCTAAGGCAGTCAGTGGGCCGCCCCTTGTGAAAATTTCTTGATCCGCTACTGATAAAGATGACTATACTTGGTTGGAATCCCCCCTTTTTTTTGACGATCAATGCATTTGAATGGGGACATATAGTTGGAACCCTCCCTTTATCCTTGGTTAGGAACCCCCCCCCCCCCCCTTTTTATAAATGGCTGGATCCGCCCCTGCATTTCGTTTTGATCTACTATTGGCTAGAATTCCCGGGTGAAAAGTGGAAGATCGATAGAAGTGCAAAGGCCGATGTTAAATGATGGATGTAAACATGTTCTGAACGTGGTTCTGAACAACAAATGGACATCAATTTTACCAAAGAAACGAAATTAGGTCAACTTACCACCGAAAACCGATGACATCGAACGTCAAAACATACAACTATCCATGACGTCACCTGTATTGTATTATAATGTCGCCATCGGCGGGAAAACATTTCAGACGAATTCCATCGTTTTTTTTTTATAATTTGGCAAACGACTCGGTCATGTTGAACTTCAACTGAAAGGGAGGAATACTGAAACAAAGTGTTCTGAAACATATCTTTAAATCGAGTCCTTATTTCTATTTTTATTTAAAATTGATATTGTATTGCCTCAATGATAAATTTATGTTTTCTCTAAATAACATATAACATCTGGGTCACCGAATTCATATTCCTGTTTACTAATCACTTGTACAAATGATGATCAAGTGTAAAATGAAAAATTAAAGAGTCATGCAACGAGTTTACATGACAGAGTTATGTTTTGATTTTCACCAATCGCGGTCTATTTTAAATATGAATAAAATCATGTGGGATATTTCTCAACGAGACAGCAACCCAACGACACAAAAGACAACAATAAAAACCATCAATGTCACTATTAAAAATCGATATTATTTATCGTAATATATAGATTATGAAAAAAATATTAAGTTCACACACATTTTTGTATAAATGCAAATAAAATTGAGAATGGAAATGGGGAATGTGTCAAAGAGACAACAACCCGACCATAGAGCAGACAACAGCCGAAGGCCACCAATGGGTCTTCAATGCAGCGAGAAACTCCCGCACCCGGAGGCGTCCTTCAGCTGGCCCCTAAACAAATATGAATACTAGTTCAGTGATAATGGACGTCATACTAAACTCCAAATTAAACACAAGAAACTAAAATTAAAAATGATACAAGACTAACAAAGGCCAGAGGCTCCTGACTTGGGACAGGCGCAAAAATGCGGCGGGGTTAAACATGTAGAAAGCATTTGTTGTGCTTTCGTCGTTAAGATATTTGCAACATTCAGAGTTTTATGGTTCTGCTTTGATTTTTTTAACTTTAGGTTCTTTATTTTACCTCAATAATTACACAAACATTACTCATTGAAGTTTCTTTGAGGGTTTTCCTATATAAATTGTTTTCCGTTGGTTGTATACTTCGATACTTACAGTTATATTGAAGAGTCCACTAAAATAGCGAATCAACAACGAAATACCATCCACGTGTAACACAAAGTCATTATAGAGGGTGTGGATGGGGTTTACAGAATAGAGAATAATGGGCAAAAAAAAAAAGGAATAGAGAAAAATGGCAAAAAAAAAAAGAATAGAAATTAATGGGGTCCTAAAATATAAAGAATAACTGCAAAAATTAAAGAATTGGGTAAAAATATACTGATTACAGAAAAGAACAATGTCCAGAATACAGTTATCAAGTAATTACAGAATAGCCATTATTTTTAAAGATAAAGAATAATGAGCGAAAAAAATAAAGAATACAGAAATGAAGGACCCCCTCCAAACCTCATTATAGTGCGATGGAAGCCATGAAAGCGATGCACTATTGTAAATTCTGATTTTACTTTGGTGAGATGGCACTGCATGTAAGATACTATTATGATATTTGAATTCTATTGTATCCAATGAAGAAAAGGGTGGACATAATTAAAGTTTCAAGTGGAACAAGTATTCTGAAATATATTATTTTCACTGGAACACATGTTACAGTATTTGTTCCTTACGGAATAAAGGGTATAGAATATTTGTTCCAACAGGAACATATATTATGGCATTGTTTATAGTAAAGCTTCAGGGAGAACTTCTGTTAGGCTGAACGATTATATGTTGACACAACCACCCTTTAAATACTAAGGTTAAACAGTTCAGAAATGGATTGGGTTCATGAACAGTTACATCGAAATAGTCGCTCTCTATTTTGTTATATTTTAGTTATTTAAAAAAAGGTTTCTCTTTTTAATTTTTTAAAATCCTATAAACATATATATATATATATATAAGTCTAAATTGAAAACAACGTTCAAACCTATGATTGCGTTGGATAAAAACCGCAGTTTTTATACGTGTGCATGCAAAACAAATTTCTTGGTGGAGGGGTCTAAATACAGCACAAATAACATTTTCCAAAAGACCAAAAAAAGTGAAAAAGTATATTTAAACAAAACGCATTTGACTAACAGGTCGAACAACGGATGTTCTTAAACCCTGCTGACTGCCATTGGCGATTGCCAAATAAACGGATCACAAGATGTAACAAAATGGATCTTTATTATTAATTTAATACCAAACAGAAAACAATAAACTTGCGGAAAAGATGATCAAAGATGGTATACCGCAAACATGAGGTGCAAAAATTTGTACACCATATCCGGATTTCGACAATTAATGTCTCTTCAGTGATTTTAGGAATCGAAACGGTATTTGGAAGGCCATATAATTTACCTCAATTTAGGATAGACTCTTTAATTATATATATATTGGATGTACATTGGTTGTTTAATCATGCGTTACACAAAATAAACGAGTGTTCCGTCGAATTCATTCAAGCTTATCCGTATAAACAACTCACAAACAGACAGTTATAAAAAGACGACCAACTGGTGAGACAATAACTGCTAGAATGTTAAGAAACTCTTTGGTTTTCAAATTTAATTACATCATTATTATAACAGGATTTATTGGGAATAGTTCTACATTGAGGGGTGTTTTTCCACTTCTAAAATCAACAAATGGTGACTGAAGAATCAAACGTTAACGAAACCTTGCAACAATTCATGGTGGGAGCGGGGCTCGTAGATGGCTTGTTGAAAAGCAAATTTCGGTCCCAATCAATCTTGTATTTTTTCCAGTGCCGGTCCTAATCCCCGCCTTTCACCACGGTCGACCAACTGTTTGCTAAACCTACGGAATTTGACGTATTGATATTGTCTTATTTGTAATTGGCCTTAAGGGTGATCTCTTCTGAGGCAAACAATGGCCCTGTTTTCACCACAAAATATGCCATTAGTACAGACAAACATGCACACAAAAACAACTGACCTTAAAGACAAAAGAGACAAATTACCGATCTAAAAGTACTCGCAGTTACTGAGAGCTGGTTTAAAAGCCAATAAAAACAAATAAATATATCATGTTCACCTAGACTGAAGTATCAATCAGAACACATTCGATGGATTTAGTGATAAACATTGTGAGAACAGCGTGACATTCCGCACTACCAAAGCTGAATAAATGAAAGCAAACGGGTACCATGGCATCCTTTTCTTTATTTGGTTTTCTACCTTTTCTTGTTATTCTCATTTTATACCTGGTATCGCTATAGCTTATATATTTTTGTGGTTATTTTCTAAATTATACAGCTTCTAGTGCACACCGTAAGCGTTGAGTCTTGGCCAGGACGCACAGTGCAACATATAGATGTAGAAAACTGCTGGTTGTGTGTCGCCAGTGTGCATAAAACGTCGAAGCCTTATGATTCAAAGAATAATTTTCGCAAATCAAGAAACAAATTAAACCTTGTTATTGTGTTGATTACCTAAACACATTCATTAAAGCATAGTATAACAAATAAGACATATCGCGTCGTGTCAAATGGCCCTCATAGCCATGAACTATTTGTACGTTTTTGACAAGTACCATGCACGACCGAGAGTGTTAAAAGGAGATAGATATCCTTGTGCATAGACCCGGCGGTGAGGAAAGATGAAGAAAATTAATGATCTAAAATAAAAATACCTGAAAAACACTAGCCATCACTCAATCAAAATCCAGGGTACACATAAGTAAGCCCCCTTCACAAACTTGCCTCTCCTTTCACGGATCCTTAAGGGCATACGATTGTCTGTGAGTTGTTGCGAGTTGTGACGAGTTATTTACGGATAGGATGACTGCGATTGACTACGAGTTGGCGTTCCGTAAGGACTCGTTTGAAAAATCCGTGAAGGGGCATAATTTAGGTATAAAATAATTAAGTAAAATATACTGTGTAGAATGCTAAATGTACTGTATATGTATATATAGAGAGAAAACACCAAACAGTTTCTGCGTTCCGTCATAAACCTGTCGTTAACTTCCTGTTGTATTTGTTTTTCGTTCCATACTTTTGTCTCTGAGAAAAGAATAACTATCATACGACTTAGATTGGCTTTTTTGAGGTTTTTTTTTCTATAAAAAAATATTTTCTCACATTCTTCAAATAACAAACAGATTTTTTAGGAAGAACAATGAATATCTTAAAAAGTCAATTCTTAAATATCTATTGATTTCTTGATTTCTCTATTGACGTTTTTATGTGGACAAAAGTAACAACTACTGTGGTAATTGGAGGAAAAGTATTTTTGTTGTTGTAGAATAACGACGTTTAGGACAACACGTGCAATCATTATGAACCTATCAAGAACAGTAGCCCCGAACCTGCAGGAGCCAGATGTAATAAATCCTAGAACGAAGTTGAGATCCGAGAAAGAAAACAGTCTGAATATAGACCATATTGCTGTTATTGTCTGGGCTTTTATCATATTAAGCATAATCTTACTTCAGATCTGGGCAAGACTTAGTATGTATCTCACACATCGAAAGCGAGCTGAAGATGCCGAGCCTTTCCACAATGAAACAGTGACAGAAGGATATGATTCTGCCAAAGTGTCAGTAGCAACAGACATATTTATGAATACGTTCTCATGGAGACCATCATAACACACGAACTGATCGTTATACTATCACTATACGTTTTGTTTGTTTGTTATTTATTATACATACTTAATATTAATTATTACTTGTGATTATAAAGGTATATGTATATGCAAGTTTTATCGTTTAATTAAGCTGTCTCGCTGCCAATGACTGAATAGTCCTAAACATGCATGAAATATTTGCCACTATACATTTACCAAACAGTAATCAATCAAATAGATGAGGGAGGTCCGTGTATTTGGGTGATTAAAGAATTAAATAATGAAAACTATGATCAGTTCAGTCTACTAGTATTACAGCGTAAAATTATATTTGCAGACACGTGCACGGAGTATTTATTTTCCAGTCCCAATCTAAAACGGGCGTCGGTTTTGCTTGCAGGATGTATAAATACACAGCCACGTCCACTCGTATCTTCCGATCTTTCGTGTAGGGGGAGTTCCACGCTCTCTGCAAGCTGAAGAACCCTTGCACAATCTAAGAGGTCTTTAGGTTGCCTATTGCAAAAATTTCTAAAAGGTCTTTAGGTTGCCTATTGCAAAAAATCTCTGAGAGGTCCAAAAAAAACAAAACAAAAAAAAGTAGTCCAACTACTGTATCACTAGCCTGTCAACACTGATGTTGTGAGTTCGAATCCCGCACGTGGCAGGTGCGCTTGACTTCAATCTTAATTGACTAGGATTGTTAGTTTTCCTGCCGAAGGTCGGTCGTTCCCTCTGGGCACTCTGGATTCCTCCACCAATAACAGCTGACCGCCACGAAATAGCAAAATAGTGTTGAAAGTGGCGTAAAACACCAATCAATCAATGTATGGTTTAATTTAGTTTACTAGTTTTCGTTCTGAATATGCATGAGATATTTACCACTAGACATTTAGCAAACAAATAATCAATCAAATTACCGAGGCAGATCGTTGTATTGGTTGTCCGTTGCAAAGCAAAATGTCGCCCTCTTTCCAGCATACTAAATTTCCCGTCCTTAATCGTGGTTGACCCACTTTGCAGATCCTACACATAAGATTTACTTCTCTTTACTAGTTCTCGTTCTGAATATCCACCAAATGTTTTTCACAAGACGTTGATTAAACAATAATCAATCAAATAGCTGAGGGAGGTCGGTGCATTCGCTTGATTAAAAAAATGAGACAATGAAAACAATGATCAGTAACGTCTACAACAATGTCGATATACTACTAACACACACGGAACAAGTATTTGTAAACGGTCCTAGCTAATAATAGCTGCGGAACCGTAGCTCTTAGGTCCTTAGGATATTTTTCGACAATTTGGTATGGACCTATATGATCTTCGGTTCCGCAGTTAAGCTAATAGGAGCATCGGTTTGACTGTGAAGGAAACATAAATACACAGTAATGTCCAGTGGGAGTGTGGAAGTCCGATGTCTCGTATCAGGAGATTGCGACGCTCTGCACATTAAGGATGTACACCTCTGAGGAGCCAAAAATTTCTAGAATTTTTGGGTTGATACTACTGTAAAAAAATAATTGGAGAAGAAAAAATCATATGGTGGTGCACTTCTTTTTTTGCTACGACCCTTTGAAAGTACCCAATTTTGATGATTTTCCCATTTTTCATCAATTTTTACCTATTTTTGGGCTATTATCGTGAAAAAAAAACATAGTTCCACAATTAAACTTTTTTTCATACTTTCCATAAAGATGAAGTGGACCAATTTGAATAAATTTAACTTAAAAAAACTATAGGTAGGTGTTAATATAAGAAAGTTTTATCATATTTTGATGCTTTTTTGTGTCAAATTTACCATGCTGTCAATTTTGTAAATTTGTGATTTTTCTCTGTTTTAAGAACAAAATGCATATTATTTCAACTTCTTTGTTATAAATGATTAAAAAAATTCATATCTAAGAAATCTGAAAAGAAAAAAGTGATATGGGATGTACATGTTTCTGGTAAAATCATTGCTTGTACCCTTACCCATTTTCTCAAAATTTTGGCTAAAAAGACTGACTTGATTGGTAATAAAATTTGAAAAATTGATTTCTCAATAAGTACTCATTGTAAATACACAATTTTTTCACAGAGTTAAGTTTGATTATAACATTTTTTAAATTCATTTATATTTTCCACTTGTATCACATATTTTGGAAATAATTCCAGAACGAGATTTCAACGAGACTAAAACGTCAGAAGAATACATCCTTAAGAACAACTCTGAGGGTACAAGTTGGCCTGTTGTAAGGCAAAATTTATACCCATCCAACAAACATTCTGTGACTGTCAAAATTTCCTGCCCTTCTACACGGTCGACAAATTTTGCAGAACCTAATTATTGTATTGTTTTAACTACAGTCCTGAATATGTATGGAATATTTGCCCCTGCACCTTAAGCAGCCAAAATGTAATCAACTCAAAGGTACAGTTATGGACAAGTGCACGTTTTACCATGTGCACATGCAATACCTTCAAAATAGAAATGCATGATTTAACTTTGTCAGAAAGATTATGCTGTTCAGAAAAATATACGCACTATTTCAGAATATATTGATTTTTAAACACGGCAAAGTCCTCAATTGGAAAGCGCAAACATAATTTGGATCAAATATTAAAACAAGACGTGTGTATTTAGCCTTTATATTTTTTAATATTTTCTAACGTTTTATTGAATTGCAGTCACTCGTTTAGGAGCTAGGAGCTGCGGATACAATGTTCAGACAGACGAACAGACACAATGACCTAATACCCGACTTAAGTCTTAAGTAACCGTAGTACATGTAATATAAAAGCATCAATACTTAAAGAGGACGTGACAATTTGTTTTAAAATCTTAACTTTTCATGTCGAATTTAGCATAAAAACTGCCTCGATAAAATCGATATTGTTTTCTTGATCTTTATGTATGCGGGAAATTTCTGTATCTACAAATCCCAAACGGCAAACAACATCAACAGAAACCAAACCCTTTTTAGTTGTTTTTTTTTTTTGGTCTTCAAAAGTACCCCTTAGTTGACCCCAAGCACAAAATAAAGGCAACAGTAGTATCATAAATCGATTGAGAGAAAACAAATCCGGATTACAAACTAAAACCGAGGGAAACACATCAACTATAAGAGGTAAACAAAGGAACAATAGGATCACTGAAGTGCAACAAAAACAAACGCCAACATACATAGAAACGAACTATTTGATAACAACTGCCATATTCCAAACTTGGTACAGGACATTTAAAGAAAATATGGTGGGTTGAACCTGGTTTTATGGCCAGCCAAACCTCCCGCCTTTATGACAATGTTAAAAATATAGCTAAAATGACAACACAACGTGACAGAAATACAGCACAAACACATTCAAGAACACTCATCACAGAGAAACGCACAAACAAATAATATAATTAAGAAATAATTCATGGGGGCTTGAATGAATTATTTCTATTCTAATAGGACGAATACGGCAATTCTTTTGGATCGAAGCGCTCTAGGTGAAGGCAAATATTTGCCGTTCCCGTAAATAAACGCACTATTACATTGACGTAAAATAACGGAGCAAACTGAACTAGTGACATGCTTAAACTATTTACAATAACGTATTTAGATAGGTTTGGATGAATTTAAATGATAATTTTACTTATATGTTAAAATAATGGCTTATAACACATTTTACCATCGTTTGTTTACGTTTCCTTGTTGTGATGATTTTCGATTTCACAATCGTGCATTTTCCCGTAAAATGCTTATATTCTTACGTCATCGTTCAGTGACGTCGAGTAGATCATTCATAAAAAACCATATGACGTGGGAGTATGATCGGAACAGCCCAAACAATATATTCATATTTTACCACGGGTGTGTACTGAAAGCGTTTGAAGAACGTCATATTAGAATAGTCGATACAACATGCTAACCGCAGAACAACAGCGAACATCTTCCATCAACGACAGACACCACAGAACATCGAAAACAGTGACGCACTTACGTTACGAACATGCAATCTCGAACTTTATACAATTATTTTCACAATACCAGTCCAACCAATTTTCATGACAATGATGGTATTGAAAGGCAAACAAATACCCTATTCACAACTAAACACGTAAGCATAAAAGAGGGACGAAAGATACCAGAGGGACAGTCAAACTCATAGATCGAAAACAAACTGACAACGCCATGACCAAAAATAAAAAGACAAACAGACAAATAATAGTATAGATGACACAACATGGAAAACTACAGACTAAGCAACACGAACCCAACCAAAAACTGGGGGTGATCTCAGGTGCTCCGGAAGGGTAAGCAGATCCTGCTCCACATGTGGCACCCGTCGTGTTGCTTATGTTATTACAAATCCGGTAAATAGTCTAATTTGGTAGGTCACATTCGTGAAAAGGGAAGGGTATTGTAGTAACAACATAAGGAACATATCCGATATCATCTGTGAAACGGTTATTCCATAACGATCAACCAACTCGTGATGGCGTCCGTAAAATTTACGAAGGGATGATTTCAACTTCACCATTTGGAACTCTTGGTTTAATAGCTTCCTTATGAGCAGCAATCCTCTATCAAAGAAATCATGATAGGAAATAAAAGCCCGGGAATATCGTATCAATTGGGAGATATATACTCCGTATGCAGGCGCTGCTGGAATGTTGCTACATAGAAATGGAAAGTTCACAATTGGGAAGCTGAAATCATCTCTTTTGTCGTAAAGTTTTGTTTTCAACCGACCCTCATTGTCAATTTCTAGATGTAAGTCAAGATATGAGGCAGACCGAACTGTATCTGTAGTATCCTTTATCTCTAGTTCGGTGGGATAGATTCGTGCAACATAGTCACCAAATTTAGTATTATTTAGTGAGAGAACATCATCTATATAGCGGAACGTAAAGTTAAAGGATATTGCTAACTTCTTATCTTTCTTCCTAAGAAGTTCCTGTATGAAGTCAGCCTCATAATAATAAAGAAACAAGTCGACACGAAGAGGGGCACAATTGGTTCCCATTGGAATTCCGACAGTCTGTTGAAAAACACGTCCTCCAAACGTAACAAATATGTTGTCAATCAAGAAATCAAGCATCTTGATAATGTCAGTTTCAGAGAATTTTTTGTTTGAATCAGAGTGATTCTTTACAAAGTAGGATGTATCCCTCCCTAAGACAAGATACTTGTATCTACGTTCGCCATTCTTTTTAATGAAACAAAGTAATACCAACTCTTTCAATTTGTCTTTTAGTTTGGAATGGGGAATACTTGTGTAAAGTGTAGAAAAGTCAAATGTTTTAATACTATAACATATTGGAAAATTTGAAGTACATCTGTGTTTTTTTTTATTATATAGTGCTAACAAGTCAGGTGCGAGAAAGAGAAGATGAACTGAGCAAAAAGTATAAGAAACTACGTTTTGGAGACTTAACTAAAGAAAATAGGGTTATAGTTCCAGAGACCCCTTTCTTCATGAATGTGTCACTCTTTTGATTTACGTGTAGGTCCTATACTTCTTCATGTTCAGCAAATAAATGGTGACTGACTTCATGATAGCTCTCAACCACTTATGATCTGACCTTATGATAGCTAACATTTTAAGTAAAAATATCAGGCCAGTTTCTATCTTTATCTTTTTTTTTGTATTTCATTCTTGGTTGTTTTATATACCTGAATTACGTGGTTTATGTTTTATTCAGGCACTAAAATGTCATTTACTTCCTTTCAAACAGTTAAATTTGAAACATTTGTTTTAAAATCTAGATATTTATGTCAACAACAACTTACACGTAACACCGACAAATCACATAGAAAGCAATGTAAAACCAGCATAAATATATAAAAAAAAAAACAAAAAAAAAAAAACAAAAAAAAACCCAGCATGTATCAACATACAAATACAAAATATATTAGTTTATAAAGTTATTAGGTCCAGACTGGTGTCCCTGTATGTTCATATCATAATCTCCATTATCCTGAAATGTCATCTGTTCAGTTTTAAGAGATAGGTGGAGCAACAGTTGTGCTTGGTCCAATAGTAGTAGAACTGGTTTCATTATAAATACTGAGGTCTTTTTCCAGAACACAATCTGTAAGCAATGCATCATAGCAGTAGCCTGGTAATGGACAAGGAATTTCAAATACAAGTATTCCATTTTCTGAACAATATATTATTTTCCCACATGGCTGATAAGGGTGATTAAAAATTTCAAACATACGATTCGTACAGATGGAATCTGAAAAACAATATAAAACACAAAATTACTTAAATTTACATGAAAATCAAATAAAAAGACAAAGTCACTTAGATACATGAAAAGCAATATAAAACACAAAGTAAACATATAATTACATAGTCTGTGTTCAAAAAACAAAATAGGATCACATCCACTGATAATTTTTCTCTCAAATTAACCGAATTTTGTAATGTTCTATGAATACAGGAAAAAAATAACAAAAGATTGTCAAGGCCTCTAAACAATTAACTGTTACAAATATGAAAATATACAAAATGAAGTATGCATTAACACTTTAACATTGATTTTTCAATATTAGAATTTAACACTATCTGTCAAAGTGGTAATAACATTAAATCGGTTACAGTTACAAAGTTCCTATTTTCTTAAACTTACTATGTAGCACGTAAAATGGAACCGTCGTTTGTAAAACTGTTGCACCATTGTAACCATCCGCATTCACAACTTCACATCGAAAGTTTGAGCCGTTGTCGTACATCCCTGGTGTAAACGTTAATTTGCTTTCCAGTTTAGTCGTACAACTCATTGAACTATTTTTCGTATCTGGAACTATACTCAAGTCGTAAAACATATTGCCTAATAGAGGGGGACTAAATGTCCATTTGATATCACCGGAAGTACCCTCAAATTCGACTACACAGTCCAACGACATAGTTCTGTCTTCAACAACCCCTACAGGAAAATAGATTTCCGGTGGTTCTGAAACGACTAAATGAAAAACAGAATGAGTTTACTTTTTGCTAATATCTAAATTGTTTTTGCTGTATTTAAAAAAAAAACATATCCAAGGGTTTTTAAAATTAAGACAATATGTTCAAAATATTATACATGTAGTTGTTGTCAACCATCATAAAAATAAGGAGATGTGGTATGACATGTCAATTTAAAAATGACTTGATGATGAATAGTTTTATGTGTTAATTAGAACAGAATGTAAGATAGCGCAACAAGATCTAGAATTTACATAAAAGCTTCATTTCTTATAACACGTGTTTTAAAAAGGAGAGAAGATACAAAGGAAACAATCCAGTGAAATAGGTCAGAGGCGGATTTAGGGGGGGGGGGGGGAGGCCCAGGGCCTGGGCCCCCTTTTGTGGGAAAATTTTGGTTGGTTATATAGGAAATCACTGAAGCGTGACAGGATCGGACCCCCTCTTAGGCAGTCAGTGGGCCCCCACTTATGAAAATTTCTGGATCCGCCACTGTAGGTCGATTATAGGATAGACAACACCACCAAGTAAAGAAATTAACGTTCGTGCAGACTGAATTTGTGTGTGTGTAATATGGCGGCCCTAGTTATTTCATTCATGCCTTATTAAGTTTTGATTTAAGTTAGTTCGATAATAAGTACCAACGAAAGTTTACTTACATACATTTCTTTTCTTTTTTTACTTCCTTATACCTAATAAAAATCCACCATGATAGTCATTTTGACTAGCCTGCGAAAAAATGTGACCCATAGCGTAGAAAAAGTGTTACTTATATTGCAATTAGATTTCAACATTCTATATGGATTATCTGCGATTTGAGACCGTTCTTTATTTATAAAGTTCAAGAAAAACTGTACCTTTAATATCTGTTTCATCTGATACGACAACATTTGCAGACGATACCGAACAACTGTACGTCCCTGCATGGTTACATTCGAAATTCTGTGCCATCAATACCATTGTTATGGCATCGCTGTGATGATTGGCTGAAAATGTTAGCGAATCATCGACTACAATAACCGTTGGAACTATTGCTCCTGCAGTCATCTGAGCCAATAGACCTGATTGATTGTTGCCATAGTGACGATAAATCAAAAGGTCAATCCATCCAGGAATATTTTTTACCTCGCATGTTAGTAAGAATGGAGATGAGCTGCTGATATTGTATCCAGATAATTCAATTGCTGCAAAAAATCAAAAGCATCTTATTATGGCATTTATGTTATAAATTACTTATTATAACACTATTACACGAAAGAATTGTTTTGAAATCTTTAGTAAATTTATTTACAGAGGTCCCAACCATTTTTTTTTTATGATTACCTATTTTAAAACAATTTTCGATTAGTAGGATTGCACATTTTTCAAATGAAAGGGACAAAAAAAAATTGCAAGTAACAAGAAAAAGCTTCTTTTAAAACAAAAACAAACCATTATAGTCTCTTGTGCTATTTTTTTTGAGAAGTGACGAATACGATAAATGAGATTGCTTCATATGTTGTATATCAGAAGTTTTAAATATTAACTAATAGATCTTTTATCAACATTAACATGTAAGTAGCAAAATAGCTTTTTGGATCCGGTTATTGCTCATACAATATAAATACCAATTGATATAAATTA
The DNA here is from genome assembly GCF_021869535.1 of Mytilus californianus. Lineage (NCBI taxonomy): Eukaryota > Metazoa > Mollusca > Bivalvia > Mytilida > Mytilidae > Mytilus > Mytilus californianus. Next base: position 130,412,290 of record NW_026262679.1, on the reverse strand, counting down.
GTCTAAAATGAGGCTATTTTGGCAGCTTTCAAATTCTGAAGAACGTTCTTTGATTGTTATAAAATACTCTTAGAATTTGTAATTTAAATTCTGAAGAATGTTATTTGAAAGATTTATATTACTATAGTATTACACGTACTTGTTGTATCGACCGATGACGTTGATGTGGCTTGTGCTGTTGATGTTGTTGAAACACTGGTTGACTCTGCCGGATCATTTGATGTAGAATATTGGGCTGTTGATGATTCGTCAGACGTTTGTTGCAAAGTTGTTTGTGGACTTGAAGAAGTCATTTTCTCAGTAGTTATTTGTTGTGTTGACATGGTAGCTTTTTGGGTCGACGAAATAAGTTGTGTGGTACTTTGTGGAGTTGAAAAATTACTCTTATCATTTGTTTGCTGTTCGGTAGAAAGAGGTTTGTTTACAGTTGTTGACTTTTGTGTGGTTGAGGTTGGTTCAGTGGTTGGTTGTTGATTTTGCGGTTCAGTGGTTTGCAGTTGAGTTGGCGGTTTAGTGATTGGATGTTGAGTAGATATCAAGGTTGTTGACCAATGACTAGTAAATACACCAGGAGTTGTCTTTTGAGTGGACGAAGTAATTTTTATAGTAGTTGGACTTTCTGTTGAAGACATCGTGATTTGTGCAGTTGTCTTTTGGGTTGTCAGTTGGTATTTCGTTGTTTGGCTCACGTCAGTTGTTGCGGAAGCTCTTGATACCGTTTGTTCTGTTGAAAAAAAAAATATATTCAATACATATAAAAAGGCTTGAGGAATATTTCAATTCTGAAAATACTCCGAAATAAAAATGATTCGATTGTCTTACCACGTACGCAAAGATTGTAAACAATATAAATTAGCTACTTTTATTTCCTTGGAAATTACTATCAAAATCTACCCTTTTCGTATATGAAAAATATTATTTGTCATACCTGTGTCTTCATCTTCAGGATCATATTGCGCATCTTTGTCACCTGTTAATTAACAAAAAAACATGGGTGTTTTTACTTGGTATCACAATGTACATGGGTGTTTTTACTTGGTATCACAATGTACATGGGTGTTTTTACTTGGTATCACAATGAACATGGGCGTTTTACTTGGTATCACAATGTACATGGGTGTTTTACTTGGTTTCACAATGTACATGGGTGTTTTTACTTGGTATCACAATGTACATGGGTGTTTTTACTTGGTATCACAATGAACATGGGCGTTTTACTTGGTATCACAATGTACATGGGTGTTTTACTTAGTATCGCGATGAACATGGGTGTATTTACTTGGTATCACAATGTACATGGGTGTTTTTACTTGGTATCACAATGTACATGGGTGTTTTTACTTGGTATCACAATGTACATGGGTGTGTTTACTTGGTATCACAATGTACATGGGTGTTTGACTTGGTATCACAATGTACATGGGTACTTTTTCTTGGTATCACAATGTACATGGGTGTTTTACTTAGTATCACAATGTACATGGGTGTTTTTACTTGGTATCACAATGTACATGGGTGTTTTTACTTGGTATCATAATGTACATGTAATTGGTAACATGAGCAAAACATAAATAATTCATAGTTTTAAGTTAGTATCTAATGTGTTTGTTTGATCCAGTTATGACGTCATTTTTGTACACCCGCATAATTTCTTTTTTGAAAGGAAATATTAGCATCATACATATCACTGGTGCTAATGTTCAGTGAAATTGATCCTCTATGGGTACAGTAAATGTCAAACCATTTAAATGATCCTCTGTCGGTTAAGTTAACGTTTAACCACTGATTTGAACCGCCAATAAGTCAGTAGATGTAAAATCTCTTATATGATCATCTACGGGATCGGTAAACAAAAAGAAACATTGAAAGAAGACCGGACCTTGACTTGTGGTGATTTAGGGCTTGACAAACTTGGATAGAAACTTCATCACGATCACGATAAAGAATCTGGAGCAAAATTTAAGAATAAAAACAAACATAACTCATCCATGGTGCTCGAATCAAACCTGTGAGCTAGAACGTAGCCCAGTTACACCCATGATACTTACCTGTTTTGTTGTTTTCGCTTGTGAGGTAAATCGTCAGAGCTATGACAGTGACCGCCAAAACAACAAACACAATACTGATAGCGAGGATCAGATACCATTTAAACTTATTTCCTCTGGACCTTTGAAATCCATACTTGTATTTGTGTGCTTGTAGTGATGTGCTAGAAGCCATGGTAAACGTTCAGATGTTTCAGTAACAAGTCTCCTTATTAGGGTTCTACAAAACAATAACAAATTAAAAATATTAAAAAACTAAATCTTTCAAGATTTAGCAGATTTAAATAAGTCAGGTTAAGGAACAATACATACACTGTAAAAATTGTGCTTAGAAATTAAACACTTGTATTACATGTTTAGTTCTAAACATGTTTAGGATTGTGTTTAATATCTAAACACTTTTTTCAGTAAGTACATTAAATGTAAACATGTCTTGAATTTAAACACTTTTAAATGTGTTATGGAAAGAAAGTGTTCAGGAATAAAACATTTTTTCTAAGCTAAACACGATCCTAAACACAATCCTAAACACTTTGCACTGAGACACGTTTAGATCAAAACGTATAAAAAAAAGTGCACAAAAGATGTGCTTAGAATTGTGTTTAGGATCTAAACACCATTTTTACAGTGTATATTTCGTGCATTTATGTAGTACTTTTTTTATATACTATTAATTGTAATTTTGAACCTTAGTGAAGTACCAGAGAGTGTGACATACTCAATGTTTACTTGCAAATGCATGACTTAATTGATGAAACCAACATTTGGGGGAAACGCTTATTACAACAACAACAAAATTGTAATATTTCAGCACCACCCCAAAAGAATTAATAAGAAATATATTCAATTAACACTTAAATTTTGATGTGAGACAGAAGCAGTTCTTTTGATGGAATAGATAATAGGTAACTCACAGTAAATGTTAAAAGGACCATGCGATTGATTGTAATAGGTAACTCACCGTAATGTTAAAAAGGCCATGCGATTCATTGAATGTTTCCATAAATTGTAATAGGTAACTCACCGTAATGTTAAAAAGACCATGCGATTCATTGAATGTTTCCATAAATCTCAAGTTCCGAATGTAGTCACATCATTTTTTTTATTATTTAATAAATGAATACCATTCCTTAAAAAATTTCGATAAAAGTCGAGATTTAGCAATGATTTCCCATTACATAATTGTTACTGCGTGTTATTTGTTTTAGAAAAAAGTATTTTTCTGGATGTCTATGACAAATACTAAATTAGGTTTTATATTGTCAAATGGTTTGTCTGATAGGAGAAACAACCCTCTCCACAACTTTTAAGGAACTCACCAGAGTAAGGTATTCCTCTCCATAATATCTTAAAAGGGAGTATAAAATAATCAACAGCGTTATATATAATTGGCGGTTTTAAGAAAGGAAATTAGAATATAATATTTGTCGAGCTTTTAATGATATTTAATTTGTTATAAAATGTATCTAGAAAATCTAAAACATGTACTCGTTGACCTCAACTTTATGTTAATGCACAAGCATACAGTCTTAAAAAATAAAGTATTAATAATATTATTTGTCGGGTTTTTAATGGTATCTAATTTGTTGTAAATTTTTATCGTAAAAAATCTAAAATTTGTACTTGTTGACCTCAATTTTGAGTGACTCGATGCACATGCATATGTATCAGTTGTAATTGTATTGTCAAACCATTTATTCTCTGGGGCCATTCGCGTATCAGCAAAATCTCTTCATGTCATTTTATCAAGCAAATATTTTAGTAAAATCAAATATTTAATTTCACATTAAAAATAAAAAAGGCATTAAAACAAGATATTACGAACATGAAAGTTTAAATTTTTTTTTGAGATTTCATATCGTTAATTGTCATCTTGATTTTAAGAAGTTATTTTGTAATACTATAAAGCCTTACATTATCAGAGATTCTGTAATAAGTGCAAAGTTCAGGCCCCGTATTCACAAAACTATCGTAACGTTACGACTGTCGTAAGGTAAGTTTTACGATATCGTAAATTGCAACTTGTATTCACAAAAGAAACTTACGATGCGATGTGTTGTAAATATTGTAATAAACTTACGACTGCTCGATGCCTGTCGTAACTGTCAATCGTGATCGTAAAAATGGAGGCAGCGCTAATATAAGAGAAAACGAACGATTCATTAGACGAACAAGAGTATTTTTAATAGTTCTTTTCCCTATTAAAGCCCGATGATTTCCTATTTATAGATGCAGACTTCAAAGGCATAAAGTTGTAATTATTAGTATGTCTCTATGATGGTGGAAGTACATCTTAAACAGAGAACAACTTGATATATGCTAATATCGGTTTGAAACATTCTTAAACATCCAAGTAGATGTAACGGGGAGCTGGATATTCCCAAAAAAGAAGTACCCCGAAATAATATTGTTTTCCGTCTTGAATGATTCGCGTAAATAAACAAAATACAGACAGATATCGGAAAAATATAATGGCAAGCTCCATGTTTTGGTAAGAGAAACCCAAAAAATAATTCAGACTAAAAATAATATAGAGGGTGCACAATATCATTATATGTTAAAGATTCTGCGAGTTACAAATGGGCTCTATGTACAGTGTGCAGATATTTATGCATTCCCAAATTTTACCCAAACATTCTTTCAAAATTCTATCAAGCTGTTAAGGAGCAGTTGCTGATACAAATGATGGACAGAATGACAAATAAACAAACAAACAAACAAACAGACGAACCAACGAACCAACGAACAGACTCCCGTGTGGTTTGGCTATCCACAAAACCAGGTTCAACCCACCATTTTTTCTTAAAATGTCCTGTACCAAGTCAGGAAAATGGCCATTGTTATATTATAGTTCGTTTCTGTGTGTGTTGCATTTTAGTGTTGTGTTTCTCTTGTGTCGTTGTTCTCCCCTTATATTTGATGTGTTTCCCTCCGTTTTAGTTTGTTAACCGGATTTGTTTTTTCTCAATCGATTTATGAATTTCGAATAGCGGTATACTACTGTTGCCTTTATTTAACAACGGGGGAATAGTTATTTGACTACTTCGTTTTGTCGTATAAATGAGCCCATACAGTTGTAAAACTGGAAAAAATAACTGTTATCTACAAAGTTAACACACAAGGGAAATAAAAGAAAAATAATAAGTATTAGTACACGAATATAAATAGATAAGAGTTCTAGTAACAGGATAAAATCAGATTGTTTATTTCTTTTTAATCTTGTTCAAAAACTTTAACCATAAACTCTTAAGATGGATATAACTGAATTCTTTTTTGTTCCTCATATGGTAAATACATTCAGAGTTAAGAATGTCATTGGTAAGGCAAAATAATAATTAAAAAGTAACTACTACGACCAATTTATGAATATTTACTAATTAGTCCTAGGTACAAGTGTCACGGCCTGTCCCAAGTCAGGAGCCTGTAATTCAGCAGATTTCGTTTGTTATGTATAAACTCATCATAGAAAGCAGGATTTAAATTTTGAATGCCAGATGCTGTTCTCGTATTCAAACGACTCATCAGTGACACAGGAATTAACAAAATCAAATAGAGTACGATGTATGAATAGCATCGACGAACCAATATCCCGAAAGGTTTGGCCAAATACAGCTAGGGTAATCTATATTCCTAGGGTAGAAAATCAGTAGTATTTCGAAATTTTCAAAGTTTTGTAAACTTCTTATTTATGATACTTCATTAATTTTTTTTACATAAACCAGGTAGTTAGTTTTCTTGTTTAAATTATTTTACATTTGTCATTTCGGGGCCTTTCGTAGCTTGTTTGCTTATGCGGTATGGGTTTTTCTCATGTTGATGACCACACGGTGACATATAGTTGCTAACTTCTATTGTTTATCTGTTTGTCTTTTTTTTTTTTGTCTTTTTTTTTGCCATGGCGTTGTCATTTTATTTTCGATTTATGAGTTTAAGTGTCCCTCTGGTATCTTTAGCTCCTTTTTTCTACCGTTCATTCAACACAGAGCCTTGGCTCACACCGAACAGTAAGCTATAAAGGGCCCCAAAAAATTACTAATGTAAAACCATTCAAACGGGAAAACCAACGGTCTAATCTATATAAAAAAACACTCATGAACCACATCAACAAACGACAACTACTGAACAACAGGTTCCTGTTTTGTAAACATTTAACTTCTTATTAATAATAATTCATGTGTCAAAACCCAAATATTATATTTGCTTTTCGTTTTATTTACTTTACTTGTGCATATATTCTTATATTTCCTATTCAATTTATATATTTTTATCTATTTTTATTTACTTTATTTAATTTTTTTACGTTATTACATCTAATATTTTGTATTTTGACTTCTCTAGTCTTTGTACTTGCATGGATTTATGAGAATAAATGTATCTATCTATCTAATTTATTGTTTTTAACATAAACCAGGTCGTTCGTTTTCTAGTTTAAATTGTCACTAAAAATACATTTGTCTTTTCGGGGCCTTTCATAGCTTGCTTGCTTATATGGTATAGGTTTTGCTCATTGTTGATGACCGCACGATGATTCATAGTTGCTAACTTCTACCGGTCATTTGTTCTCTGGTGGAGAGTTGTCTCGTTTCCAATCGTACTACATCTTCTTATTTTGATATAGACAACACTATCGAAAATTATAATGCTTTAGGTTGTACTTATAAATTTGGGGTTTGGCCGTTCCAGGTGGAGGTAAATCGACAGAAAAGCTTTAATCTTCGAAAATTTACAATATACGGCATTATCAGTTCTCAAAATTAATTAAGTAGAGAAAGCATGCAAATTTTCCTCTTGTTAAATTTTAATTCATATTTGATTTACGTAATTTGATTACAAATTTCCTGTTTTTCAAGCCAGCGGCGAATATCGCATTAATGGTACATGTACGTGTAATATATTAAATTGTTACAAACAGAAAAATATTTGAAATAATTTAGTAGTTTGGCATAAATGGTTCTTATTTATTATATTTATAAGACAAAGTGTGATGAGCATTGTACTAAATTATAAATGGATTTCAAATCGGGCACTTGCTGAACAAAATCCTCCTCTGTTACATTGTACGTAAAATGATTGTTCTGTAGATTTACGACATTAGCAACTGCGAGAAACTTACAACAGTACTACGACAACGTTGGAGAATACAAATTACGACATGTCTTATGCATGTCGTATATTTACGATAAATAATTACGATACAACATGTTGTATCGTATCTTTAGTGAATTCGGGGCCTGGATGATGAATCCCATTTCTTTTTATTATGTAAAATAAATAATGATTTAAGACATGTCTTTTTTTAACGATTTAAGAACCCAATACAAAGATTTTTCTGATAACAAAATGAGATATATTCTAAATCCAACTACTAGTCAGCAAGTAAAATCTTTAGGCTCCTTTATTAAACAGTCTATGAAACTGAGGACAGAGGGCACTTGAGGTCATTTGTTGTGTTGTGAGTTTACTATTTTGTTTTATTTTGATGTAAATGTAAATGTCATCTTTATATTTTTGTTTATACATGTAATTGTTATGCCTTTGACACTCTTATGGGTGTAATTTGTGCTTAATAAAGTTATTATTCATTGCTTCATCAATCATTACTCTCCCAGATTTCGATATGGAACTTTTAATAGAGTATGGATTAATAATACAAAATTCTGAGATATGAAAATAAACAGGGTTACTTAGGAATTAACTCATCATAGATAAATAGGTTAAAATTTTGTACGCCAGATGCGCGTTTCGTCTACAAAAGACTCATCAGTGACGCTCGACAAAGTTAAAAGGCCACATAAAGTACGAACATAGACACGCAAAATTGATAGAATTATATGAATAAACAAATGAGTCGTACACTTACACATACATACACACACACATACATGTTTAATTACAAAGAACACAAATTGCAAGCATGTGTCAGTGCTTCGGTATTGAATTGATTCAAATGATATAGACTGCGTTATTTAAATTCTGGGTTTATATAATTATATGATTGTGCTAAAGTTAAGGTTGCAACTCCCTCATCAAAGTAGACCTATATTGGATGTTTATGGCTGTTCTGTTTACGCCCTTATAATTTGTTGTGCTCTTTAACGTTTTATATATTCAAAAACTTTTATCCAAAATGCCAAAAGTAAGTGTACATTTGTTATAAGATCATGTTAATTCTTAGCATTAACAAGAAAATAAACATCAAAACCTTAAAAAACCATTAAACTAAACCAAAATACGTAAACATACAAAGTTATTTACAAATGTATTTTTTTGTATATATATATGGATTTAGTTAAACATATTATAAATTCTGACATATTCAAATGGTGTATTTAATAAATCGGATAATCTTGTGATAATAGTCCTACTATAACCCAAAGCCAAACTTGAAACATCATATTTACAAGAGATATATACCTGAATATCTGTTGTCGCTTACATGTTGTACTGTTCAGTAAACAGTTAATATTTAAACTACAACATGGGTAAGATGATTAGTAAACTATATATCATTAGTACCACTACAAATCAACACACTGCTTTTGAAACATCACGCTTCTCTCAAATACAATCTTTTAAAGCGTTCATTCTGACTGTGTGTAACTATAGACTATCTTTTGGTCTTGTTTTTATAAACTTTATTTGACTTAAATAAAACAAAAATTATAATATACACTTTTATAAAGCCTTGTCGAATACATTATAATCTAATATTTTCTAATAGTCATATGCCTCAAAAAAAATATTTCTGTTATATTAAGGTAAATATAGAAATTTTAAAGGAAAAAAAATACTTTCATTTACATACCGACGTCTTATTAATTAAAAAATAATGTACAAAAACTAAATAAAAATTCGGAGAAATAAAAAAAAAAAAACAATTAATGAAGAGGATAGACCAATAGCAAAGAAACAAATGTATGAAGCTACGTAACAACAAAGAAATATGAAAAAAATAAATAAAATAAAAATACCTAAACAATAAAACACATACGAACAGTAAACACAAACATTTACGAACTTCTATCACACAGGCACTGGTGTCGCTCTACAATAAAGTACAATTATCTTCCATTCAGTATGCACACTTTCAGGACTTCGTTTATATGGCGTTTTGTGTACATAAAATGTGATTTGGGATAAACACCATTGTATTGATTTACGTACACATATCAAACGTTTCTGGGGAAATCTGTCTCGGGTTCGCAGACCAAAAACTTTAGAAAACAACAAAAATTAGAACAGCAGAAATCGTATTAGTGGTAAATTTTACATGGGGTCTATAACATATTTGATAAAACTAATTAATAATAGTCAAAATGTTTGTACATGGAGCATGCAAGTACTGAAACAAGAGCTACTATGCAGAATGTATTATCAGGGACTAATTTTACAATAATTATTTCTTTTGAGCCTCCATATAATTGACATAATATGGAAAACATGATTGTTGAGAAGACAAATCAGACTTTCAACAACTTAGTATCCTTCGACTTTTAAACATTTCACAACAAAAACGCCGCATAACTTTTCAAAATTGTTTTAAAGGGATAAAATGAGTTAAATCAAAATTTCCGAACTTACCTACAATACGGTAATATAAGGTGGTGTTCATCACCATCAGGACTGACTCCTTTGACATGCTCGGCTGTAATATTTCTGCAGGCTTTGCTGGTTATCTGATCTTTGCGGATCGCCGGACGCTTACTATAGACAAAATTTAAGATAAAATTCTAATGTCATTACAAATCAGCCACATTTGTCTTAAGGCAACATATAATTTGTTAATATATATCCTTTGTTTTATTAGTATGACCCTACTATGACTTAATCAGATTTTATCATTTATTTATTTTACATGAATTATATATTTTGGTTTTGCTATATTATAGGTGGGTTTTAGTTCATAAAAGAAATATGTCTCTGTTTTAAATATTAAAAGGTTATAAATATACAAATGTATCTTGAATTGACTTGTATAACACCCAGTACGGCTAATACAATAGGATGTGTGTTCCCGATTACCATTAATGTTTGGTTTTCGTGTACAGCACCTTTTTGTCTGCCTTTCCGGTTGCCTGACAATGGATTTTGCAATCTTACACATCAATTTTTGGTCTGTGTTACCTGTTGCGTTTGTCGCACTAATAGCCGGTATCATATTAGGGTGTGTATTGACTTTATAAAAAAAATATTTGTGTTAATAGAATCGAGGCAATTTTACGGAATCGCATTAGGATCATGGTAAAGATAAAATAAGAAGTGAAGTGATTTCTTTTAAAAGTCGAAATTTCGCAAGAAAAAACTCCACAAAAACTGTCAAATATCGTTTAATCTCAGCTTCTACTAAATGCTCTACTACTAATATTTTAGTACTTATAACTAGTTCTCTTACTAAAATTAAAGAACTTTTCTAATAAAGCTTATGAAAATAATGGAATTATTTATTTTTGAAGTGTTAAAAATTCTTTTAATATTTTAGACAACTTACGTGCTTTCAATGGTACTTTCAATTCGGTTGAAAGTTAAGATTTTTCGACACTCTACACTACATTTTCACAAAATATTATAAAACAGACGTTTTCTTATTTATTTAGAAAATCCTTCGAAATAATCTGCAATCAGCCTTCTGTAATGAAAAAGGGTAAAATGCAAGATATACTTTCTATAGGTTGCACTTTGTAAATAGTTGATTCACAAACCACGCCTCTTTTGGGGAGATATGTAATATTCATAAATATTTTGTTTTGTTTACCTACTGGTTCCCGGATATGATCTCAATGTTTCATCTCATAGAGACACAACTTGGGAATTTTACCAGTAAAAAAACTGTTGGATAGCGGACAAATTGAATTTTCAGGAAAACTCAAAGTAAAGGTAGGGGTATGACAGAATTTTAGTAAAAGTCAAACTCTTAGAAATTCGAGGCATTTGAATGTTGAAAATATGCCGCACAATCCTATGTTTTGACCATGGCAGAAAATAGTAGTGCATAAAAAAATTATGAACTTTCCTTTCCAGGATATGATTTTTAACGAAACTTCAAAGTAAAAGTGGCACAGTTTTAGCCGTAAAAGGAGTTCCTATGGGAATTTGCATTATCTATATTTACAGAAGTGTAACCTATAAGTGTGATGAAATTTTAGAGGGTTTTTTTGCTTTAAATACTAGTAATAAAGAATTCTCTAATTGATAACTATTTGTCAATATTTGTTCTTTTCTAGATTTGGATATTTCAGTTTCACATTTGAAAATCAAAACAGTAATTTACGATAAAAAAAAAACTAGTTTTCAATCCCTATTGTTAACTTTCCCTTTTTGGCCGGTGATTTTCCTTTTGCCCCTTGTATATTTCACAAATCGTTCGCTATGCTCGCATCTGTAGCGACGTTTTAGATTTCAATTAACGCAATCTGTATAACTGCTAAATTATTAAGCCAGAAAGTGCAATACAATCAATTGCTTAAAACATTTATTATTTATTTTTCATAGATACATTTATTTGGTTTTGAAGTTTGGCTGTACCTGTAAAATTCTTATCAAAACACGATATTAGATTCTAATTTTTACGGTAATGTTATTTATAAAACCCGTAAATTTAGATACGATCCATGTCAACTCATTGATCCTTATTCTAAAAGGATTTCTATTTCACACCCACCGTAGATAGTTCTTTGAATATTGTTTTGATAAATTAAACATAACCAAATATGTATTGTTATACATTTAAGAAAACTTATGGTCCTACATCCGTCGATATTATGTACTTATATTTTTGCATTGAATAATGGCTTTCTCGGGTTGTTAATAACTTGTTTTTATACTAAATCCGTTGGATGTGTACTGATTGATACTTTGGTCTGAGAGAAAAAGATTTATTTATTAGTTGTTATTGGTTTTGAACTAGCTTTCAGTATCTGTGAGTGTTGTTTGGTCGTTAATTTGCGTTTTATTTATCTTTATGTTAGTTGTTATACGACCGCAAAAAATTTGCGTTCGTATATTGCTATCATGTCGTCGTCGTCGTCCAAAGACATTTGGTTTCCGGACAATAACTTTAGTATCAGTGAATGGATCTCTATGAAATTTAACCACAAGGTTCAATAGCACAAAAGGAAGGTTGGGATTGATTTTGGGGGTTATAGTCCCAACTGTTTAGGAATTACGGGTTAAAAAGGAGCCAAAAAAGGCATTTTTCTAGTTTCCGGACAATAACTTGTGTATACGTGTATGGATCTCTATGAAATTGTACCACACGGTTCCATACCACAAAGGGAAGGTTGGGATTGACTTTAGGGGTTATGGCCCAAACCGTTCAGGAATAAAGGGCAATTACTTAAGTATTAGTCTATGGATCTCTATGAAATTGAAACACAAAGTTCCATACCACAAAGGGAAGGTTGGGTTTGACTTTGGGGTTATGGCTCAAACCGTTCAGGAATAAGGGGCAAAAAGGGGGACCAGGTTTTTCTGGTTTCCGGACAGATACTTAAGTATTAGTCAATGGATCTCTATGAAATTGTACCACAAGGTTCCATACCACACACAGAAGGTTGGGGTCGATTTTGTGGGTTGTGGCTTTAATCTTTAAGAAACCAGAGGCCAAAAAGGGGCCAAAATCAAGACTTTTCTAATACTGGCTAAGCTGGTTCTTACATAAATTATTTCTGATTTATATAAAGAAACAACAAATACTGATATGGCAGGAGATACACACCAAACAGGGTGTGTAAATTATTATATTTAGTTTGTAAACAGATTTACTAAGTATTGCGCAACAGCAAAGTATTGCACAACAGCAAGAAATCTTCAGTTGAAAATAAATACAAATCTTTTAACCAATTTCAATGAGGATTAATTTAAAGGCTTGAATTGTTTGAGGTTTTTACCATGTTGGATGTTTGGAAATTTTTAAATAGGTCTACATCAAGGTTCAAAGGGTCCAAAATTAGACTTTGTTTGATTTCATCAAAAACTGAATTCTTGTGGTTCTATGATATGCTGAATCTGACTGTGCATTCAGATTTTTAATTTATGGCCCTGTTTTCAAATTACTCCATATTAAGGACCAACGGGTCCAAAATTAAACTTTGTTTGAATTCATGGGTTTTTTTTATATGCTGAATCTAACTATGGAATTAGATTTTGGATATTATACCATTAAGTAGATTAAATGTCCCATTTCAAATTGTTAAGTTATCTGACCACATTTATTCTGTGTCAGAAATCTATAATGTGTCAAATTTTTAATCACTATCCAAATTTAGAGCTGTACCAAGCTTGAATATTGTGTCCATACTTTCCCCAACTGTTCAGAGTTCGACCTCTGCGGTCGTATCCAGCTGCTCCAGGCGGAGCGCATTTTTTTATTGCTTCGTGCCAATTTGATGAGTCAAGCCATTTCCAATTGATTTTTACAATTTGTTCTTATGTTGTGCTGTTACACCATTGTCACATGTAAGGGGAAGGTGGAGCACTCACAAACATGTTCAACACCGTCTCATGTTTATGCGTCTGTCCCAAACCGTTGAGCCTGTAATTCAGTGGTGGTCGTTGGTTGCTGTCTGTCATATTTGTTTTTAGTTTATTGTTTTGTCATAAATCAGGCCATTTCACATTATGTTCTGTTGAGGCCTTTGATATCTGACTTTACGGTAGAGTTTCATTTTTTGTTTATTTCTAACTGAATATCCGCCTGTATTATATATCTAATAGGACTTTTTGTTCTTTACCATTTTAGTGTTAACATCTACTGTAGTCTCTTTACCTTTGTCTTACTTTTGTACCCATTGTATGTCTGTACATATGCATTATGAAATATATATTGTGTGTATCTCTATACCAATGTAATATGTTTGTTTGGATAAAAAAATATATTATAAATAAGATTACAGGGTTTTTATTTTATTTCAAAGTAAAAAGTAAAATCTTTATCAGAATATAGATATAGATGGCACATATCCTTCAGACAATATCACAGTTTATCAATTCACGATGAAAGGGATCAAGTTCCATATGAACATTAAAAAAAGATCGCCACCTTCATCATCATCAAGTTGCTGGAGTTTCCCTTCACAAGGTTTCATAGTACATACTTTTTTTTTGTAAAATAACTGTTAGATGACGAATCACCACAATTAAAAGATTGCGTTGTACTCTAATCTAGGTATCAAGACTATATTTGTATTCTTTATTTTAAGGATAGAAACATGTCTTTTAAAAAATATTTTTTTAAGCCTAAGATTTAAATAGCTGGACCACGTGTACCTGTTTCTGGAAAAAATACCTATATATAATTTAATATTAAGGTATATGGGTAAAAAACATTTCATAAACAAGTGCCTGTGAGCAGGATATATAAAAATCAAGGTGAAAACTAATGACAAACACTATTCTTTAAAATTTGGGACACAAAATTTTATTCCCAAATAGCCAATTGCACTTTTTATTTTTCATATCTTGATTACGATACAATGAAATCTTACCCTTGTGGTCATTTATGCATAGTTACTTATTTTCGGGAAAAGTATGCACTATGAAACTTAAAAGGGAATTTCAAGCAATTTGATTGGACGAGAAGTTGTAAGTATGTGCTAAATATCCATTACACAAAACTCGTCCCCGGGCGAATAAGATATGTTGACAGCTGCTATTGGATATTTGTCTGTTTATATAATCTTTTGAAATATTTAATTTATTCTCTGTTTCTTTTTACTACTAGTTCTGAAAAACAAAGTATCTATAACTAAAATAATATCAAGGTATGAATAAGGTAGCGTTACGAAATCTAACCCATGTATAATAATTAAGTGGTGTTTCCATTGTCTACTTCATCCGATCAACGTTTAATACTTTTACATGTTTGCGTCCTAAGGCACTGGTCATTTTAAGATTACGATAAAAATGTACATAATTTTACAATGTAAAGATCCATTCATTGTTATTAGTAGGTGTTAAAATTATTGTTCCTTGAAATGTGAAGAAAGCATTAATTTAATTTATTTTTTGAGAGAGGAAACACTTTTAAAGTGAAGATTTTGTTCATTATTTAAGATATTAAGTAACTGATAAACAAATAAATAATTTGAAATGAAGCAAATAATTTTAAAGAAAAATGTTTCCTGTTTATTTATTTATGTTGTATATTCACACCTGAAAAACAAGTGGTCAGTATTTGTTGTCAGAAGTAAAATTTTGAAAAGGCCATAATTTGAACCAAGATCTTGAAATTTGTATAAACTTTACCGTTACATTCATGAACGGCAGCCATTGCTGTCAAGAAATACATTTAGCCTTGGACATGTTAAATTAATTTTTTTCTTAAAGAGGCAGCAAAAATATTAAATTATATTTTCCAACGAATGAAATTCTCGTAACTCGGTAGTCTTCACATCAGCGGCGGCAGCAAGTGTGAAAGTGTGATTTTAAGCTGTCGCGGTCAATAGCTTTGATGTTTACTCGTAACTCAGGAGTCTTCATATCAGCGACAGCAAGTGTGATAGTATGATTGAAAGCTGGCGCGGTCAATAGCTTAGATGTTTACTCGTAACTCTAGAGTTTTCACATCAGCGACAGCAAGTGTGATAGTGTAATTGAAAGCTGGTTCGGTCAATAGCTTAGATGTTTTCTTGTAACTCAATGAGTTATCACATCAGCGAAAGCAAGTTCGATAGTGTGATTGAAAGCTGGCGCGGTCAATAGCTTGGATGTTTTCTTGTAACTCAGTGAGTTATCACATCGGCAGCAAGTTCGATAGTGTGATTGAAAGCTGGCGCGGTCAATAGCTTAGTTGTTTACTTGTAACTCAATGAGTTATCACATTAGCGATAGCAAGTGTGATAGTGTAATTGAAAGATGGCTCGGTCAATAGCTTAAATATTTCTCGTAACTCAATAAGTTTACACATCAGCGAAAGCAAGTGTAATAGTGTAATTGAAAGCTGGCTCGGTCAATAGCTTAGATATTTTCTCGTAACTCGACGAGTCTTCACATCAGCGGCAACAAGCGTGATAAAGTGATTGAAAGCTGGTGCGGACAATAGCTTAGGTATTTTCTCGTAACTCAATTAGTCTTCACTACAAAACATGCGGGAAGTTCGATCAAAAGCTTAGATATTTTTAATTATAAATTCCATAGAAAAATGCTTGTTTTTGATTTTAGAGTGTCTTATCAAAATTTACCAGATGATAAAGGTTTATATATCTATTCATAATATTTCTGAAGAACGCCTGGTACGGGATTTGTACAAAAGTAATACAATTAACAAACAGCTTTAGAAATGTTATCGCATGAAGTTAAATGTTCTGACCATACAAAGTCATGATATAATGAGGATGATCTTTGCCATAATATAAGCCTATAGTGATGATCAATTGAAATGAATGAAAATACGTTGAGCGAAAGCTTAGCTCGATACCGATCCCAACAATTCTATCATAAATGAGTGGCACATTTTTATTCCCTATATTTGACTGTCAAATTCCAATTACTTTCTCATACTAGTAGCCCCTTCATGGTTTCTTGGAGAATTCTTCAAGGGACATATCCGGCATTTAAAAGAGCAATACTGTTTTGAGTATTAATAGGGTCATTTTATTCACCTCCTAGTTAAAATCAAAAATAAAACTTGGACCATTTACTCAGACAATCATACACCCTATACATTTCAGAATAACACAAAATTTAACAGAAGTTGAAAGTTTAATGAATATCCTTTGAATATACAACAAATTTAAGCATCTTTACATAATTTTCATCTCGGTAAGACGTCCCATTTAAAAGATGGTAGATTTGTTAAGGGATTCGAGGTACTGGACTCGTATCCTGTAACTGGGATCCTATTCCAGATACAAACAAATCTCGTATCCTGTAACTGGGATCCTATTCCAGATACAAACAAATCTCGTATCCTGTAACTGGGATCCCATACCAGATACAAATAAATCTCGTATCCTGTTACTGGGATCCTATTCCAGATACAAATAAATCTCGTATCCTGTAACTGGGATCCTATTCCAGATACAAACAAATCTCGTATCCTGTAACTGGGATCCTATTCCAGATACAAACAAATCTCGTATCCTGTAACTGGGATCCTATTCCAGATATAAATAAATCTCGTATCCTGTTACTGGGATCCTATTCCAGATACAAAAAATTCTCGTATCCTGTAACTGGGATCCTATTCCAGATACAAATAAATCTCGTATCCTGTAACTGGGATCCTATTCCAGATATAAATAAATCTCGTATCCTGTTACTGGGATCCTATTCCAGATACAAATAAATCTCGTATCCTGTACCTGGGATCCTATTCCAGATACAAATAAATCTCGTATCCTGTAACTGGGATCCTATTCCAGATACAAACAAATCTCGTATCCTGTAACTGGGATCCTTTTCCACATATAAATAAATCTCGTATCCTGTTACTGGGATCCTATTCCAGATACAAACAAATCTCGTATCCTGTAACTGGGATCCTATTCCACATATAAATAAATCTCGTATCCTGTTACTGGGATCCTATTCCAGATACAAATAAATCTCGTATCCTGCAACTGGGATCCTATTCCAGATACAAATAAATCTCGTATCCTGTACCTGGGATCCTATTCCAGATACAAATAAATCTCGTATCATGTGCCTGGGATCCTATTCCAGATACAAATAAATCTCGTATTCTGTATCTGGGATCCTATTCCAGATAAAAATAAATCTCGTATAGTGTAACTGGGATCCTATTCCAGATACAAATAAATCTCGTATCATGTGCCTGGGATCCTATTCCAGATACAAATAAATCTCGTATTCTGTATCTGGGATCCTATTCTAGATATGAATAAATCTCGTATCCTGTTACTGGGATCCTATTCCAGATACAAATAAATCTCGTATCCTGTACCTGGGATCCTATTCCAGATACAAATAAATCTCGTATTCTGTAACTGGGATCCTATACCAGATACAAATAAATCTCGTATCCTGTAACTGGGATCCGATTCCAGATACAAATAAATCTCGTATCCTGTAACTGGGATCCGATTCCAGATACAAACAAATCTCGTATCCTGTAACTGGGATCCGATTCCAGATACAAATAAATCTCGTATCCTGTAACTGGGATCCGATTCCAGATACAAATAAATCTCGTATCCTGTAACTGGGATCCTATTCCAGATACAAATAAATCTCGTATCCTGTAACTGGGATCCGATTCCAGATACAAATAAATCTTTGCTTTATTGGTATGGTATACAAAAATCGTCTCATGGTAACCTGCGGTTATATTAAAATGAGTGTTTACCGTTCACATGTCATTTTAGGGTACTCTTCGCCGTTCGCCTTTTACTAATGACGATTTCTTTAAAAATCAAATCCATGCAGTGATTAAAAAAAAAACGATACAACACTCTTTAAAGCTCTGTATGAACACTCGGGGTAGTCCCTTTGAAACATTTACTAGCTGATGTTTAAGAATTATATTGTTAAGCTCTTTGTATATATGGAAATGCAACATCTTCCCTTAAAATTTAAAGTTTCTGGACACATCTTTGATCGAATCAGGAACATAGATATACTGTCTCCAGATCGAGTGTTGGCTTCGGAAATGTAAACATTTTGTTTTTTTTTCGTTATTCTTGGGTTGTGATATATACCTTTCACAAATTCCAGCAAAACCCAGTCATGTCACGTTTCTTAAGGTCCATGTGGACCCTTTGGCTAAAATGGCTGCATTTTCACCTCAAAATTTACTCTTAGTACAGACAGACCTGCGCATCTGGCAAAAGTTTTAAGGCATAGCATGCCCTAGATAAATAAACTTCTAATGCATTGTATGTTTTAGAAAATTTAATATTTAACTGGATTTTGCAGTGCACTTTTTTTCGTCCTTGCAGAAGATGATAAAATTAACAAACAGTTGAGTTTCACTTGATAAGGTTAAGGAATTGATTCCGTAATTCAATGGTTGTCGTTGGTTGCTGTCTATATATCATATTTGTTTTTCGTTTATTGTTTGTCATAAATCAGGTCGTTTAATATTTTGTCATGTCGGGACTTTTCATATCAGACTATACGGTTTGGGTTTTGTTCGTTGACGAAGGCCGTGCGTATAGTAGCTTTTAGTTAATCATCTATAGTTTCATGTTTTGTTTATTTCTTACTGAATATTCGATTGTATTCTAGAACCTTGTCTAAAAAATATTTTAAACTTAAGATTTTAATTGATAGCTGGACCACAGGCAATTATTATCTCTTAAAAAAAACCCTATATACTTTTTATATTAAGATATATAGGTAAAAAGAAAACCCTATATACTTTTATATTAAGATATATCGGTAAAAAGAAAACAATTCAGAAACAAGTGCCTGTGAGCACGATATATAAAAATCAAGGTTAAAACTAACAACAAAAACTTTTTTTTCAAATTTGGGACATACAATTTTATTCAAAAATAGCCGATAGCATTTTTTATTTTTCATATACAATGAATTTTAACCTTCATTCTGATTTCATGCATATACTTACCTAGTACACGGGAAATGTATGTATCATGAAACGGAGAAGGCAATTACAAGCAATATGATTGGACGAGAAGTTGTAAGTATGTGCTAAATACCCATTACACATAACTTGTAAACTTGTCAGCGGGCGAGTTAGATATATTTACAGCTGCTATGTTATATTTGTCTGTTTTTATTACATTTTGTACTATTCATTCTCTGTTTATAAAATATTTTGTATTATTTATTCTCTCTGTTTATTTTTATTACTAGTTCTGAAAAAGCAAAGTGTCTATAACTAAAATAATATCAAGGTATAAATAGTGAAGCGTTATGAAATCTAGCCCATGTGAAATAATCAAGTTGTGTTTCCATTGTCTACTTCAACCGATCAACATTTAATACTTTAATATGTTTGCGTCCTAAGGCACTGGTCATTTTAAGATTACGATAAAAATGTACATCATTTTACAATGTAAAGATTCACTTATCATTATAAGTATAATTATTTGATTTAAATGAAAATATGAAAATATATTTTACAAAGAATAAAATTCTCGTAACTCAGCAGTTTTTACATCAGCGCCAGCAAGTGTGATAGCGTGATTGAAAGATGGAGCGGTCAATAACTTAGATGTTTACTTGTAACTAAATGAGTCTTCTCATCAGCGACAGCAAGTGTGGTGGTGTGATTGACAGCTGGTTCGGTCAATAGCTTAGATATTTTCTGGTAACTCGATGAGTCTTCACATCAGCGGCAACAAGTGTGATAGAGTGATTAAAAGCTTGCGCGGACAATAGTTAAGGTGTTTTCTCGTAACTAAACGAGTTTTCACATCAGCGGTAACAAGTGTGATAGAGTGATTAAAAGCTAGGGCATGCTATGCCTTAAAACTTTTCCAGATGCACAGGTTTTTCTGTAATTTTGAGGTGAAAATGCAGCCATTTTAGACGAAGGGTCCACATGAAGTTGAACCTTAACTATCTTATTTCACATATTCAATATAGGTACATGTATGTTAAAGCAAGGATTTGTATAGTAAGAACTTACTATACTAATCCTTGGTCAAAGTAATAAATATCAATAACACTGAAGATCATGTCGATATAGTAATTACTTACTTTCATTTGTTAAAGTTTTGATACCTTAATTACATGAAAATGAGTAATGTTCTTCACTAATTAATTGTTGCCATTATTTAATCAAGGATACCATCAACTCAACTTCAAAGAATGACACTTGTAGTTAACACAATGAAAACACATAGAATATGTAATTATACGTTTACCTGTAAATTGAATAGTTATATAACATTTCGTCACAAAGAAAGATTATATATTTGAAGTTTTGTCTGGACATTACAAATAACCGATTTGATAGAAATTTAAAGAAGGATTACTATAGTGTTTTACCTGGTTAAGAATGGATGTTGTAAAATTAGGAAGCATTATTTTATGTGTTTATTTCTGTACTTGCAACTTGGGTAAGTGATTTTGTACATGATAAAAAAGAAAAACAACAAACAAACATAAAAAACAAAAACGAAACAAAACAAAACAAAACACACTCTCTAAGAGCTAGCATGTTGTATGCCATTTATTTAAGATTATTTATGTCTTAATCATTACTTTAATTAGTTAATTTTATCTAATTTATTTCTATTTAGCTGTTGCCAGTTTTACGCTTGATATTCAGTAATTGATTATATTTCTGAAGTACCTATTGATTTAACGACATTTTACAATATTTTCGACAGGTTTCTGTAAGGTTATTAATGACAAAACTCCTGATGGATCCTCCGGCAGTTCAGAATCTTTCGGTAAGTCTTACAAATTAAATTTTCTAAGAAAAGAAAGGTATTCACAAAAGTTAAACATTTTGAAAAAAATGTCATAATTTTATAGTAAATACAAAATAATAGATAATTTGAATATTTCATGCATGTGCAAGACGAGTGTACCGTTGAACATAAACCATCTGAAAAGATGCCTATAACATATCACGAGCTTCTTTTTCATCAATGGAGCGAGTGGATGCGAGTCAATATGAAAGTTGGGGCTAGTCGGACAAGTCATTTTGACGAGTTGATGGAAAAGTGGGGCTATTTGGTTGAAATTGTTAGTCGAGTTGGAGGGTTGTTTTGCATTGTCGTAAATAATCATGCAAATGTCTTTTTTGTTTTAATGATTTCCTTTTTTCAAACGAAGAACTGTTAGAAGAGAGGCGAAAGTTACCACAGGGATATCCAAACTAATAAACCAAACCCAAATTGACAATGCCATAGAAGTAATGTCTTACTCCTTTATAATTTCATCAGTCGTTACAAAAAACGTCCCGCGTTGAAAGTATGAAGATATATAACATTGTTTCTTCACATGTTCTACATGTATACAGGTTCCCTATCCAGGTTATATAATTTAACAGCGTTGAGGATATATAACATTGTTTCTTCACATGTACTATACAGGTTCCCTATCCAGGTTAGATAATTTAACAGCGGACCTGTTAGCTGATTATGGACCTAATGTCCGACCAGTCTGTCCCGGACAAGAAACAATTCCTGTTACTGTTGATCTTGCAGTCAGACAGCTTATAACACTGGTTAGTACTAAACATCGAAAAGATTATCTAAGTGGAAAATTAAGAACCTGACTGTACATTTTTGTAAAAACGCCTAGGAATATGGTAAAAAAGAAACTCTAATAAGGACTTCCAGTCATCATGGTTCTTTCTAAGTTTTTATACAATTAAAATCTGTATGGTCTATAAACGATACTGGGGCTGCTTTAAACGCAATACTGTGTTCAATAAATACAGATCTATTTACACATTTTATTTACAGTTTACAGTTCGAAATATAGGGGGTAACTGTCTAAGCAACAGTTCATGATTTATTAAAAATTGATAATATGAAACAATAATTAAATGTTCTTTATAATATAAGAAAGAAGATGTGGTTTGATTGCCAATGAGACAACTCTCCACAAGAGACCAAATGACACAGAAATTAACAACTATAGGTCACCGTACGGCCTTCAACAATGAGCAAAGCCCATACCGTACAGTCAGCTATAAAAGGCACCGAAATGACAATGTAAAACAACTCAAACGAGAAAACTAACGGCTTAATTTATGTACAAAAAATGAACGAAAAACAAATATGTAACACATAAACAAACGACAACCACTGAATTACAGGCTCCTGACTTGGGACAGGCACATACATACAGAATGTGGCGGGGTTAAACATGTTAGCGGGATCCCAACCCGCCCCCTAACCTGGGACAGTGGTGTAACAGTACAACATAAGAACGAACTATAAAAATCAGTTGAAAGAGGCTTAACTCATCAGATGAATAAAATACAAATACTACAAATACAAGTGGACGTGGCCGGGTACTTGTACATCCAAACAACAAAAAGACACTAAGTACAGATCTGAGAGTACTCGCAGTTACTGACAGCTAGTTCAAAGCCACTAACAATTAATAAAAAAAATCATGCATCTATGACTAAATTATCAATCCGTACACATCCAACATCCAATGGATTTAGTGTAAAGACGTCATAAACAGAGAAAAAAAACGACCTTGTGCAATGCCTATAATGTCTTTTATCATTGACCAAAAATCTTATATTTACCCGAATAATTGAGCCCCTCCCTGTAAGCGATCCCTTCTACTTGCAGGCCAATATAGCCACCGTGATGCAGCGGAATATAATACTGATTTATATAGGTTAATCTTATAACACTTAAATCGCAGTTGTGTCCTCGGGTCAAACTTTGTAAAATAGTGAAATTCCTTCTATAATGCGAAGACTGTCTTTCTCATGGGAATCGGGTTAAGTTATAAAACTTTGTAAAACAACAATTAAACTCGGTATTCAAAATAAAGAAAAATATATACAATATAAAACAATAGTTATGTTAATATCTAGCACTTTTGAAATTTTGATAAATAGTTCTTAAACGTAACTTTTGTTTTCCCCCCGGTTATACATTAAAATCTTTAGTTACACGTTAGAAATAAACTATAATTTTGATATATATGTCAAAGTAATTAAAACACCTTTAAAAAAGTGATACTGAATCTAAAGCTATCGTATTGTAACCGGAGAGCATGATTCTACTTGCAAAATCGCATGTCTCCACCGGGACTCGAACCCGGGACCTCTGTGTTACAAGGCAGCGCGTTAACCGACTGAGCTAAAGAAGTACTTCCTTAGCTCAACCGCTTACGGCTGACTAAGTATCTACTAATGAAGGGAAGCAATCCCGTCACACTTTCCCCACCTCAAGAGTCACAGTATCATAACATATTGTTTCGCTTTCGTCTTGCAGAACGAACCAGAACAGACAGTGCAGTTTAACGTATGGATGCGATTGGTTAGTATATTTCTAATTTTATATTTTTTACTATTTTAATTTAGTTATTTGTTAGAAATGTTTACTTTTATTTCACCATCTCAACAATTAAGATGATGTAAGCCAGCAACAGTTGGTATACATGCCGAGTTAAGAGTAAGATATCACACTAGGTAGCTATCTATAATATACCACGACAAGTCAACAGTTGGTATACATGCCGAGTTAAGAGTAAGATATCACACTAGGTAGCTATCTATAATATACCACGACAAGTCAGCAGTTGGTATAGATGCCGAGTTAAGAGTAAGATATCACACTAGGTAGCTAGATGTACAAGATGAAAAATGTAATATGATAATTATGTTAATAAAAGTATCCTAGTAAGATGATAAAAGTTTCCTAGGATATGTTCTAAGATCTGTTTTAAGATAAAAGTGTCCTAAGATATGTTCTAATATCTGTTTTAAGATAAAAAAAATTCCTCAGATCTGTTATAAGATAAAAATGTCCTCAGATATGTTCTAAGATAAAAGTTTCCTCAGATCTGTTCTAAGATAAAAGTGTCATAAGATATGTTCTAAGATCTGTTCTAAGATAAAAGTGTCATAAGATATGTTCTAAGATCTGTTCTAAGATAAAAGTGTCCTAAGATATGTTCTGAGATGAAAGTTTCCTAATATATATTCTGAGATCTGTTCTAAAATAAAAGTGTCCTAAAATAAATTCTAAGATAAAAGTGTCATAAGATATGTTCTAAGATAAAAGTGTCTTAAGCTCGGTTCTAAGACCTGTTATAAGATAAAAGTTTCCTCAGATCTGTTCTAAGATGAAAATGTCCTCAGATACAAAAATGTATCTTCTAAGATAAAAGTTTCCTCAGATCTGTTCTAAGATAAAAGTGCCCTTTGATATGTTCTAAGATCTGTTCTAAGAGAAAAGTTCCTCAGATATATTCTAATAACTGTTCTAAGATAAAAGTGTCCTAAGATATGTTCTATGATCAGTTCCAAGATAAAAGTTTCCTCAGATATGCTCTAAGATAAAAGTGTCCTAAGATATGTTCTAAGATATTAAGATAATTGTCCTAAGATATGTTCTAATATCTGTTCTAAGATAAAAAAAAAATTCCTCAAATATGAT
The DNA here is from genome assembly GCF_021869535.1 of Mytilus californianus. NCBI lineage: Eukaryota > Metazoa > Mollusca > Bivalvia > Mytilida > Mytilidae > Mytilus > Mytilus californianus. Next base: position 130,387,233 of record NW_026262679.1, on the reverse strand, counting down.
CTTAGATCTGTTCTAAGATAAAAGTGTCCTAAGAAATGTTCTAAGATCTGTTCTGAGATAAAAGTGTTCTTATATATGTTTTGAGATGAAAGTTTCCTAAGATATGTTCTAAGATAAAAGCGTCCTAAGATCTGTTCTAAGATAAAAGTGTCTATTATATGTTCTAAGATCTGTTCAAAGATAAAATTTTCCTCAGATATGTTCAAAGATAAAAGTGTCCTTTGATATGTTCTAAGATCTGTTCTAAGAGAAAAGTTCCTCAGATATGTTCTAATAACTGTTCTAAGATAAAAGTGTCCTAAGATATGTTCTATGATCTGTTCTAAGATAAAAGTGTCCTTTGATATGTTCTAAGATCTGTTCTAAGAGAAAAGTTCCTCAGATATGTTCTAATAACTGTTCTAAGATAAAAGTGTCCTAAGATATGTTCTATGATCTGTTCTAAGATAAAAGTTTCCTCAGATATGCTCTAAGATAAAAGTGTCCTAAGATATGTTCTAAGATCTGTTTTAAGATAATTGTCCTAAGATATGTTCTAATATCTGTTCTAAGATAAAAAAAAATCCTCAAATATGTTCTTAGATCTGTTCTAAGATAAAAATGTCCTAAGAAATTCTAAGATCTGTTCTAAGATCTGTTCTGAGAAAAAAGTGTTCTTATATATGTTTTGAGATGAAAGTTTCCTAAGATATGTTCTAAGATCTGTTCAAAGATAAAAGCGTTCTAAGATAAAAGTGTCTACTATATGTTCTACGATCTGTTCAAAGATAAAATTTTCCTCAGATATGTTCTAAGATAAAAGTGTCCTAAGATATGTTCTGAGATGAAAGTTTCCTAATATATGTTCTAAGATCTGTTCTAAGATAAAAGAGTCCTAAAATATGTTCCAAGATAAAATTGTTCTTAGATATGTTCTAATGTCTGTTCTAAGATTAAAGTTTCCTCAGATATATATGTTCAAAGACAAAAATGTCATAAGGTATGTTCTAAGAACTGTTCTGAGATAAAAGTGTTCTTATATATGTTCTGAGATGAAAGTTTCCTAAGATATGGTCTAAGATCTGTTCTAAGGTTAAAATTTCCTTAGATATATATGTTCTTAGATAAAAGTGTCATAAGATATGTTCTAAGATCTGTTCTGATATAAAAGTGTTCTTGTATATGTTCTGAGATGAAAGTTTCCTAAGATATGGTCTAAGATCTGTTCTAAGATAAAAGTGTGACCTAAGAAATGTCCTAGGAAAAGTATCCTGAAAAATGTTCTAAAATACGGTCAAGTGACTTGATTAAATGTTTGTCTGTCCGCATTTAGGAATAATCAAGCGATGATGTTTGTAATACGGTTTAGGTGAAATATTACAGTCAAAATTGTTGTTTATGTTTCGTCTATGACATGTCGTAGGACCATCATAAGACAGTTTTGTTGACATGGTCCAAGGAGCTGTTCACAAGTTTGGAATACAATTTTGAAAAACGACAAAAAGAAATCGATTATAAATATGATTAAGATCATAAGTGGATAAATAGCTGGATACGATTTGAACGAATTTGTCATGATTTAAACAGATATAAAATGAGTGAGACACTTATGGTGATTGGTATTATTTTCATAGGGCTGGGTGGACTGTCATCTGAAGTGGAACCCGGACGATTATAACGGAACAAAGTCTGTAGTATTACCTATAGATCTCATCTGGAAACCGGATATTACACTTTATGAAAGGTAATACATATTCTTATTGTTAACAGACATAATCATATAGTCTCTAAATGTTGTTAACAGACATAATCATATAGTCTCTAAATGTTGTTAACAGACATAATCATATAGTCTCTAAATGTTTTTATCTATAATAACAAATATGAAAATTTAATCATCATTCACTGAAGAACACAAAAAAAAATAGTACTTTTTCTCGAAAATCTCAGTAAACAATCATGCAATTCCAGCTTTCACTTTAGTTGGTGGATTGTACGTATGTAATTAGTTGAAATAACCCATTTAAACAAACCAAATAAAGCATGCAAATTCGTGGATCAGATCTGGGGAATATTTACTTATCATCGTAGCTCATGATGACAGGGATCGCAGATCAAATCCTAGGAATATTTACTTATCATCGTAGCTCATGGTGGCAGGGAACCAGTACTATTCTCATGGAAAGTGTCTTAACTATTATTTAAGAGTCAATATAAGATACAGGAAATTGCATATTTGAGAAACTTTATTTAAGACTAAGTTCTCATTACCCGACCCTCCTGATATATAAATCAAAAGCAACAACCCTAAAAGAAACAAAGACAAAACAACTAGCAATTACTAATCACAACAATAAAGAAAATTGAAGCAAACAATAGAATAGGCATTGATGTCAGATGCTCATGGAAAAAAACCAACAATTTGCATTGTTCGGTAACGAGTCATATTCATTGTGGGAAAGAAAGGACTACATATCTGAATATTAACCTTGACATTTAATACAGATATTGTTTAAAATGTGAATTGATTGATATGGATACCTAATGATACCGAAATCAAACTAGGGACATGCGTAGAAATAACTACTTATTGTAACATGATTGGTATAGCTATCAATTTGTTTTGCAGTATTTCGGAGGAATTCTACGGTTTTGAGAAGTTCAGAGCTCATATCTACGCCGATGGCCATGTTACTTACAACTTTCCCTCCAAAATAGAAGCATTATGTCCAGTTTCAGTGGCCAAATTTCCTTATGATAGCCAAATATGTTCTCTGATGTTCGGTTCATGGTCATATAACGGGTTTGAACTTGATGTCTCAACCAAGCATGGTGCAGGAGATCTATCCTCAGTAAAAGAGAATGTAGAATGGATCATTGAAAAAATACCAGCCGTCAGACACGAACTTTATTATGGTTGTTGTCCGGAACCGTATCCTGATGTTACATTTTATATCAATCTAAAGAGGAAACCAGGCTATTACGTCACAAATATACTGATACCCTCCTTACTGGTTACATTGGTAGCAGGGCTAGGATTTTTCCTACCAGCTGACTCTGGAGAGAAAGTGGGTTTAGAATTGACCGTGATGTTAGCAATGTCTGTATTCCAGTTATTGATAGCGGACCATTTACCCCCATCTGCTGACGAAACACCTTGGATATGTAAGTATTTCAGCTACAACCCTAGAACTTCAAATCCTTTTGACTTTTCAAAATCTTGTCTACTGTCATTAAATTATATCTCATTTCGGAGATCGACTTATATACTAGTATACAAATTAAAACGAAAGAATAGATGTCAATATATGCAATTCCAACGAAAAATAGCATTAACACCAAGCAAAAACGCTTCAATACTTTAAACAGGTTTAAAAAACCTCCCCTTATAGACCCCATTATCTTTAAATTGTACGTTACCTTTCTTCTGCTTTTTTTCCCTGTTCAATATAATTTTGAAATATTTCCTTCATTTTGTAATTAGAATAATGACAATGAACATCTCAATTTTTGTATTTTTTCATATTCTTTTTTTTTTCCAGCCTCATTTTTCAGTTTTACAATGATCTTATCTGGTGGTTCTTCATGTTGGCAAGTATTGGTATTGAATTTACATCATCGAGGTGACAGACCAATGCCAGATTGGTTAAAATTTTATGTATTGAAACTGCTTGGTAGACTAACATATGTAGATGTTCCGAGAGTAAAACCCGTTTACGTAACAGAATCTCAACCGAAATGTGTAAGTATTGTTTTATCCATTATAGTCTGTTAATCATTGACAGATTGTTGTTGGTTTATGTTCAGCGACCAATATTACAAAATATATAAAGGATTATATCCAATATCTGTGAAAGCAAAAATATGAAATTACCGATACTGTACACTGATTTTAGTTTTTAACAATTTTTATTTTCATATTTCTATATTCTTACATATTCTCATCCTGAATTTGTCCCGACTGCGAGAAAGTAATTTCAATTAGTCTTTTTTGTCCATAGCCAGTTCTAAACTTGTCTTCATCAGCTAAAAAAAGTCCAATCATTATCGTAACTATGTTTTTCTCAGACTACTTATTATGTTTTACACTACTGGTAAATCAGTTGGAGGTATAGATGATTAATTTTGTAAATTAAAGTTTGTTTATTAAAGAACTAGCTGTCAGTACTAAAAAAAAGTCCAATGGTAAGTAGCAAAACTTTAAAAGAAAACTGTTACCAAGAATGTATTACTGTTACAGTGAATAGTACACAATAAATTTGCAATTGATGAGGGAACATATGGTTCATCTGCAGCTTTAAACAATCAAATTGTTATTGATAAACGTACACGACAGACAAAGCTGAGTACACGACAGACAAGTCTGAGTAAACTACAGACAAGTCTGTGTACACGACAGACAAAGCTGAGTACAAGACAGACAAGTCTGTGTACACGGCAGAAAAATCTGCGAACACGACAGACAAAGCTACGTAAATGATAAAGCAGTGTTCACGACAGACACAGTGCGTACACAATAGACAAAGCGGCGTACACGACAGACAAAGCAGTGTTCACGGCTGACAAAGCTACATACACGGAAACACGGCAGACAAAGCTACGTACGCGCCAGACAAAGCTGCGTTCATGATGGACAAAGCTACGTACACAGCAGACAAAGCTACGTACACGGCAGAAAAAGCTACGTACACGGCAGACAAATCTACGTACATGGCAGACAAAACTGCGTACATGACCGACACAGCTGCGTACACGACAATCAAAGCTACGTATACGACACAGCTGTGTTCACGGCAGACCCAGTGCGTACACGACAGACAAAGCGGCGTACACGACAGACAAAGCAGTGTTCACGGCAGACAAAGCTACGTACCACGCAGACAAAGCTATGTACGCGTCAGACAAAGCTGCGTTCATGACAGACAAATCTGTGAATACGGCAGACAAAGCTGTGTACACAGCAAACAAAACTACGTACACAGCAGACACAGCTATGTAGACGGCAGACACAGTGCGTACACGACAGACAAAGCTAGGTACACGACAAAGCAGTTTTCACGGCAGAAAAACCTACGTACATGGCAGACAAAGCTGTGTACATTGCAGACAAAGCTACATACACGGCAGACTAAGCTGCGAACACAGCAGACAAAGCTGTGTACACGGTAGACAAAGCTTCGTACACGACAGACACAGCTGTGCATACGGCAGACAAAACTGTGTACACGGCAGACATAGCTACGTACACGACAGACAAATCTGTGAACATGGCAGACAAAGCTACGTACACGACAGACAAAGCTGTGCACACGGTAAACAAAGCTGCGTACATGGCGGACAAAGCTACGTACATATCAGACAAAGCTACGCATACGACAGACAAATCTGCATACATGATAGTCAAAGCTGCATAACTTTACAATGATTAGTTATATAAACTTCCATTTTTCTTTATATAAACTTCCATTTTTCTTTATATAAACTTCCATTTTTCTTTAAAGGATAAATCATTGGCCAAAATATTTAACATTCTGGACAAGAATAGAAAATACAAAGAGGAAGAACTGGGAAACACCTCGTCTATAAGTCTATCGGAACAAGAAACCGAGATTGCAGAAAACTCAGAATTATGGATTAGTCTCGCCTTAATGGTGGACAGAATTGGAATGATGGTGTTCTTTTTAAGTTTAAGCATTGGATGTGGTTATATTTTTAATAGAATTCAGTCAGTTGAATGATTCTTTTTTATGACACGTGACTGCTTATTGGCGGTATTACTGTATTTTACACTGAGCCAGAATATTAATGCATCATTGTTTTCCTTTATACTATTGTGATGTTACTGAAAAGATAAATGTACTATAGTCTTTCTTGTTTGATTCTTTAACAGTCTTTTAATTGTTATATTAAATATTTTAACTTACGTTGTTCGTTTTTAATGATGGCATCTGTTTCATAGCAGAGGTAGTTTGAAATGAAATGGATTAAAGGTCTCGCTGTCTATTTAATAGATCAACATTTTTATATTAATTTTCATGATTGTTTGAAATTTAGTCCCAAAATTGTTCAATACATGAACTGTTTCAAATGTGAATTTAATCCTCATCTGAAGTCAAACTTTGGATTAATTCACATAAGCTACATAAGCTGAGTCACGCACATAGGATTACATCATTTAATTGAATAATATCATATACATATAAAAGATAAAAGATAAAAGATAAAAGATTTATACTTACCTGGTAACACCAGAAGCTTCCGACGCGTCGAAATAGCTTCTAACACGAATCTGTCCTGGCATCAACATTTTAGTTTATAAATTATACTGTTCAGATCAAAATCCAACTTTATCAAATGAGATGCGTAATAACCATTGGAAGGAATAAGAATTAGTATACACTTTAAGAACATTATATCTAAGCGCATGATTACCAGAGCTGAATTACGAAAAGTTTTTTTTTTTTAATAATTGGTTTAAAAAGTAAAATCACAAAATACCGAACTCCGAGGAAAATTCAAAACGGAAAGTACCTAATCAAATGGCAAAATCAAAAGCTCAAACACATCAAACGAATGGATAACAACAGTCATATTCCTTACTTGGTACAGGCATTTTCTTATGTAGAAAATGGTGGATTAAACCTGGTTTAATAGCTAGTTAAACCTCTCACTTGTATGACAGTCTAACCAAACATTCAAACTTGACTGATAATGTCCCTCGAGTGGTCTGAGATCCATTTTGTTTTTAAGGTTAAAGTATAAGAGAAGATCATACTTTTATTAATCAACTTAAACTTAAGTGACCTATTGGTTTCTTCATACTACTCCTACATCACACATCCAATATCATAGTTTACAAACCGAACAAAGTCACTTGAAGAGCAGGAGATGTCTACTGATTTTGAGGTTACTAGGTCAAAGAAAGGTCCACAGGAATAGTAATAGACTTCGATTTGTGGTAAACAAGGTGTCAGATAATGCTTGTGATCATACATCCGTAATGTTCACCGCCGTGAATGTATTGGATGAGTAGGTCTATTTTTTGTAGCCGAGATTTTTGTCATCTGATATCATTTCTTACTATCGGAATTTACCGTGAACGGCTGAACAGTGGAGCAGAAATCGCTTATCTTTATGGAAAACATAAACTTTTCTCTAGTTTTATTGGGGTGCACATTTGCCACTTGTTATCCCTAAGTTTTTAAAGAAAGTGCGGAAATATAAAATGGGAATGTCTATCCATAACTACTAATTATTTGATCATTAAATTGTACCTTTAGCCCAACGTGGTTATGTAGATATCATTATGTCTATTCGCCGTCACCTATCATCTGAATAATTCCTTAACTTGAAAGATTTCTTTCCCGTTAAAAAGAGTTGAGATTTTCTTCGATTATGTTTTAAAAACACGGCTAGTTGTGTGCGCTTCAACACTGGAAGGAATACATAAAGGGAAAAAAGAAGTATTACATTTTCCCGGCTTTTAGATTGGCCTTTCGTGTATACCGCAGGTGAAAGAAGTCAACTTAGGAGCGGTGTGAGTTGATGCAAGTGTATAATATGTTTTTCTATATATTTATGAATAACTGCAGTGCGTATATTTACAATATAAATTTTGAAATATATTGAACTATTTTCTTGAGAATTATTCGAAAAGACTTCCAGATTTTCATTTTGATGTAAAATGACGGTGGACATGGACACCATAAACAAGCTCCGTTGACTTCTAAGATTGCCATGATACTATTTAACTCCAATTTCTAAAACATTTCACACAAAACTGTTTTGTGCAGGTTTTAAGGAAGAATAGATACTACCGTTTTCCCTCAAAGAAGATGAAGGAAGTAGTCGGCATACATTACGAACCAATGGTAATAACGGACGTAATATCCACAAATCATTTTTGTGTTCCAAATTATTCCCCTACTAGCTCAAAATTAATTATGAAGTACAGAAAACAAACAAGAATGTAACTTAAGGAGCGCTGACTTTTATTCCTGATTTATCGTCTCGCATCAAAAGTTTGGATTGTCCCACATTATTGAATATATAAAACAGTCTGGTTGTCCCACATAATTTTATGTTATAAAAAGTTCTGATTGTCCCACATTATTTTATGTTATAAAAAGTTCTGATTGTCCCACATAATTTTATGTTATAAAAAGTTCTGATTGTCCCACATTATTTTATGTTATAAAAAGTTCTGATTGTCCCACATAATTTTATGTTATCAAAAGTTTTGATTGTCCCACATTATTTTATGTAATCAAAAGTTCTGATTGTCCCACATTATTTTATGTTATAAAAAGTTCTGGTTGTCCCACATAATTTTATGTTATCAAAAGTTCTGATTGTCCCACATTATTTTATGTTATAAAAAGTTCTGATTGTCCCACATTATTTTATATACAAAAGTTCTGATTGTCCCACATAATTTTATGTAATCAAAAGTTCTGATTGTCCCACATTATTTTATGTAATCAAAAGTTTTGATTGTCCCACATTATTTTATATGATCAAAAGTTTTAAGCGTCCCACATAATTTTTTATCAAAATTTCTGTTTGTCCCACATTATTTTATGTTATAAACAGTTCTAATTGTCCCACCTTATCTTATTTTATAAACAGTTGTTATTGTCACACATTATTTTATGTTAAAAAGGTCTGATTGTCCCACATTATATTATGTTATAAATAGTTCTGATTGTCCCAAAACATTTTACGCTATCAAAAGTTATGATTGTCCCACATTATATTATGTTATAAACATTCTGATTGTCCCAAAACATTTTACGCTATCAAAAGTTATGATTGTCCCACATTATATTATGTTATAAACAGTTCTGATTGTCCCAAAACATTTTACGCTATTAAAAATTATGATTGTCCCACATTATATTATGTTATAAACATTCTGATTGTCCCAAAACATTTTACGCTATCAAAAGTTATGATTGTCCCTCATTATATTATGTTATAAACATTCTGATTGTCCCAAAACATTTTACGCTATCAAAAGTTATGATTGTCCCACATTATTTTATGTTTGAAAAACAATGTAAGGAAAGTGTTTTTTTCGCGATATTTTTAAACTAAAATGATATATTTCTGAAACATCGAATAAGTTGAAATCAATTTTAGATATGTAATTATAAATTGTTAAATGAATTATCAGTAAAAATGCAGTTTTAATTAAATAATCAAAGTACTGAAGTACTGAACATCGGATGACCGCAGGTTCTTGTGGATGGTCAAAAGCACATGTCATAGAAACAGATCACATCTCTATACCTGAAACTGAGGTTAATTTACAGAGATTTTTTTTTCTTATACAAGTTCGTGCTTGGATGATGAATAAATGACAGGAAATTCAACCTCACCGTAATAACTATTATATTGTAGTGATACAAATCAGTATACCTTAGACTATTATACTAATATAATAATAGTTCCAGAGAATACACTGGTTTGTTGTTATATATTATATTAATATTACGGTTGCATGTATATATAATTTTCATCTATTTGTATATCATACTATTCTACTATTATTATAGTGTAATGCAAGTGCATGGTGGACACTCTTCTGTAAAAAAAAATCAAAGTCTTAAAGGCTGTAAAAACAATTGCTGCCATGTTAATGTTTTGTGGACTTTTATTTTTCATCCATATATATAAGAATTAAACCTGACAGGACAGGAGTGTTGACTAGCGAGAAGCAAGACGGTTTTAACTTTATATCAATATAAGACTTTAGCAGGAAATCATTTTAAATATGTTTTATATTTTACAAGGAGACAACAAGTTTACCAGGCTAAAGTTGGGGTTAATTATACATGTGCTGAAACATATAACTGAAAAAAAAAATCATTATGGATTATCCCCTGGTAGTGTTTGTAACTGGGCAATAATTTCCTTTATTGATTTAATTTTAACCATTTTCATAATTAATTTAAATTAACCATTCAGTTAAAACATTTCAACTTCCCAGACGCTAATGTTGAAAAACGGGACAGAAATAAAATATCTTACAAGACATAAACATGTAAAAAATAAATATATATTTCAGCTTACTAACAATATTTTCATAATGTTACTTTGACATCATTTCTTAAAACTAAGTCCCAAACATAATTGCTCAGTTGACATGTGTCATCCTCATGCGATACGAGATAACTATAATTCTGATGCAATCCCGAAAAGGGGGGTCATCACAAACAAACATGACATTAAATTGTCATTATACGAACTAGAACAAACAGCTCTATGTTGCTTTGATATTTATCAATTTTCAGGAAACATGTGAAATAAATTTCAGGTCCATTTCATTATAGTGCCTAACAAGATTGTGTGAGGTAGACGAAATTGACCTTAAAACGATCGTATTGTCTTTTGATGTCCAAAAATAGGCAGATCGGACATATACGGACTTTATCTAATGACTACATAAATTTGGGATTTATTATAATTATAATATTCTAATGAAACTGAAAATTGTATTTTTTTTTAGGATAAACAACAATTTTACCTGGCGTAGCCGTTCATAAATGTTTTTCTGCATTTATCTTCGAAAAATGGCGTATTTAATGGAATAGAACGTTAATACAGTAAACTTTCTCTTTTTTCTCCGCAATAGGCTATCAAAAATAATTTATCTAATGTGTATGTGGAAAATTATGTGAAAAGATAAAAAGTGGCAATTGTTACCTTTCATACCTTAAGTTTCGTTCATCTGATTCTGACCAATGCTTATATACTAAATATCTATTTATATGCCGCTATTATTGTTGTTGTTACCAATTATGTAAATCAATTGTATCTGATTTTATGCCCTTTATGGGCCCTGTAATTTGGGAAATAAAAAAAAATCTATTCATTGATAAAACGTAATATGGACTGGTCCAGTGTCCAGTTTGCAGGTCATTTAATTTTCTGTACACATTCATGCACGCTCTGATTTAATCAATATACTCGTACGAAAAAGCATGAACAGTTTGAAGGTAATCTAATAATAACTTAATCCAATCAAATTGCATAAGATTCAATAACAATGTCAAGTCCACATCATAATGAGTAATAGAGGTAAACTGGGTAGGGAGAAAATGACAGATATTTCAAGTTAATATTTATGCAATAACGAATTAAAATTTGTCAACCAAAAGTTTTGCTACAATTTCAAAAACATGTCGTTCTGTATGGGTATAGTTTTCGGATCTTTCATTAGCGTATTTAAGGCTATAAAAAGTTTGGGCTTCAAAAGTTCACACAATTATTGACTTTATACAGAAAATTCGTCCTTGTAAAACATTTAATAGTTCACAAATGATACGCGATTTTAAAGTAAAATTATGTCTTAAAACACTGCAAAAAATTTCATTCATATTGATAAAGTGGTATCGTCATAAAGTGCGTTGAAATGAACAGTGGTATAGCAAACATCGAATTCCCTCACAAAATGTTATCACACACTACAGTAAGGGGAGTCAGTTAAGTTTGTCTATTTTTAGATACTATACAGGTAATCTTTTGACACTACGTATACAACCTGTGTGACCTGTGTAGTGATTTTGATTTTACGATAAATTCATGAATGAACGATAATTTTATGAATGAACATGAGCACCTGACCTCTTTCTTAAACACCTATTAAACATATAAAACCGTATTTAATAAGGAGATAATTCAGTCAAATTTTCAGTACTAAATCAACAACTGAAATGATTCCATTTTTTGATGAAACATCGTACGAACGGAGAACGGAATCGCAGGTATAAAAATGCACTTTTTTCCCTTGTAATGACCGCGGATCTATAATTTTTATAGATCGGTTGAAATCCCAAAACTAATTTGCATAATGGAAATTTAGGCGATAGCAATACATCGGAGTGACCTCAAGGTCATCCTCTGTAAAAAAATAAATATCTATAATGCTATATTGAATGTTCTGTATCTATTTAATTGTGTGTTTTTGAATTTTATACAAATCAAGAATCAAACAACATGTAATTATTAATTTCAAAATTGTTTTATTTTTATATTTGCACATGGAAATTCTCACGACCTGTCTACAAGTTACTCCATCAATATACAATACATTTAATTTTGTCTCTTGTTCGGGACAGATGGATGCATGAACAACAGCGACAATAGTAAACAATCTATAGGAACCAAGATCAATTGATCAAGCTCTTGTCAATGGATTGTTTTCTGCATATATCTCTCAAGTGTATTTGTAAAAGCAGTCCTATATCATACATTTCTTACTGTATGTAATATAATAATGCTTTCAATCGTTAAACTAATTATCGTATTTGTTTTAGGTTAACTAAAAATATGAAAATATATTGAAATTAGATTATATGTCTCGACAAATCTAAAAGTATAATGTTTTTAGCTGTGACTGATATGTATGAAGATTTAAAAAAATGTAGTGAAAATACGGGTTTAAAATCCATAGATTGATTAATCGCGGTTGTGTAAGATATTAATTACTATGATGAATTGAAAAGACAAATAATTTAGTATGCTTTACAGTTGCATGTTTACCGCTAATAATGTATTAATACATTTTAAATACATCGGTAATTATTTTATGACAACAGTAATCCAGGATAATTGGACATAATTCATTTGCAGAATTTAAATTTTGTATGCTGTGGATTACAGGTCTATCATATTTATATATATCTTAACCTTTAAGCTGAGTATGCATTAAAACACTGATGATACAGGCTGGAGTATCAAGCATAGAATATAATTTCCTTAAGTATGGGGAAATATGGAACTGTGCTATTTCTATTGATGGAATTATATATTTTTGGTAAGGTATTATAGTGTTTATGATTTTTTAAAACTATATTCTACCGTTTTAACGTTATTTTTTAATCGATGGGTTATTTCTAAATTAAATGATTTTAGCGTGATAATTTCTTGCGTAAATGCACTTACAGCAGCTGATTTTTGTATGAATTGAAGAAAACTCGAAACAGAAAAGCAGGATATTTTTCCAAATTGGAATCGAAACTGAAATAAAATAGCAGATACTAGTAGTGTCCCTGTACAATTTCCTTAACAATACCCACCTCTCAATTAAAGTATGCATACAAAGACACAATAAGACAACAACCCCCTTTAACATATACACACTCACACACAAGAGTAAAGGAAAGTTGTAGGTGAATGCAATGTAAACTTAAGTAATTGCCTCACTTTATACCTCGCACGAGATGTAAACAACCCTAACGATCAACTCATTTATACATACGGGGGTAAAATCTAAACTACAGAGGTTAATAAAGGTCGTTTCCATTCTGACTGGAAATTTACGTTATTTTGATAGAGAGGCGGAAGATAACATAAGAATGATCAAACGCATATGAAGTCATAAACGAACTAACAATGCCATGACAAAACAGTCTACTAAACATCACATAGAAAACTACAGAGTCAGCAACACGAATGCCACCAAACACCGGGGCTTATCTCAGGTGCTTCGGAAGGGTAAGCAGATCCTAGTCCACATATAGCACCCGTCGTGATGATTATGAAAGTACAAATCCGGGACATTAACCAATTTTTTTATGTGAAAAATATGTTTAAGTCGCCAAAAAGTAGAGAATCTTCGAAAGCGAACGCGAAAATGTAATTTTACTTTTTTATCTAGCCAAGTGTAGTAATTTAGATTTTAGTATGGTTAAAGTGCTGATTTATTTGTCCAGTTATAAACCTGGTATAGGTCGTAAGAGCTAACTTGACCATATCTTAAGGCATGATCACTAGACTATAGGACTATGAAAACATAAATAGGTTGTATTTATACTTTTTAAACCATTAAAGGTTAAGCTTGCTAATGGTTTGTACTGCACCGCAAGACAGTGTGATCATTATTTAATATTTTTCAACTACTTATTATGAGGTTCATTATTAGTATATTTCGTGTATTTGAGAAAAAGTTCATCTTTGTTTGCATATAACATTCTTACACTTACGCTCGGTGGCCGATTAGTGTAAAAAGTTCATCTACAATAGTTTAAACATATTTTATTTGCTCAAAGCAAAAAAGGATCAGACACAAGTAAAACATACTTATAAAGTCTTCTCCACAATACAATATATATAACAATACAAATTGAACATGAGCATGCATCATATAATATAAACAAGTTAACATAAATATTACTAAACTATACTGAAAAAAGGAGAGGGAATGTGGAAAGAACGACAGAGATTAGGATGATGATGATAATGATGATGATGTGCGTTTTACCTATGCTGATACTATACTACGAGGAATCGTTTTGATCTCTTTATAAAATTGAATACTTGTTTAACAATTTGCACATTTTGATCATAGGCCAGAGTTTCTTTTCCAAAAACCAATAGTTTTAAGTCCAACTCGCAGCCTTCGGGAAGCCAGCTGAGACCATTAAAAAGAATAGCCCTTTCATTTAGATATAAAGGACAATCAAAGAAAAAATGGTGCATGTCCTCAATATCCAAACCACATTTACATGTTGGATCAGATATTATGTTAGCTCTAAACAAGTCACAATTCAAGAAGGATGCCGAGCATCTAAATTGGGTTAATATTATATTCAATTTTCTTGGACCATATAAATAATGTTTAGATTGATTCTCATTTCGAATGTCGTGTTTTTTTAATTCTACTTTGAATTTTGATAATGAGTCTACATTTCGAACTGATATGTTCAAATTATTCCATTCATCTACAATAATCACTACTAGCCTTCAAACCCCACTCGTGATGAATTGTGTTCGACTCCGATCTTGATTAACAAAGGATTGCCGGTTTTCCTGTCGAAGGACGGTTGTTCTCTCCGATTACCTCGAAATCCTATAACAATAAAAACTGACTGCCATGATATAGTTAAGGTAACTGAAAACTGGCTGCCATGATATAGTTAGGGTAACCGAAAACTGGCTGCCATGATATAGTTAGGGTAACTGAAAACTGGCTGCCATGATATAGTTAGGGTAACTGAAAACTGGCTGCCATGATATAGTTAGGGTAACTGAAAACTGGCTGCCATGATATAGTTAGGGTAACCGAAAACTGGCTACCATGATATAGTTAGGGTAACTGAAAACTGGCTGCCATGATATAGTTAGGGTAACCGAAAACTGGCTGCCATGATATAGTTAGGGTAACTGAAAACTGGCTGCCATGATATAGTTAGGGTAACTGAAAACTGGCTGCCATGATATAGTTAGGGTAACTGAAAACTGGCTACCATGATATAGTTAGGGTAACCGAAAACTGGCTGCCATGATATAGTTAAGGTAACTGAAAACTGGCTGCCATGATATAGTTAGGGTAACTGAAAACTTGCTACCATGATATAGTTAGGGTAACTGAAAACTGGCTGCCATGATATAGTTAAGGTAACTGAAAGTTGGGTTATAATTTAATGCACATAAAAGTAATTTGCTATTTGAAGAAGTAGTATATTGACTGAGCAAACCTTTCTTTAATTCGATCTTATTTACTCCCAGATATATATTACAATTACAATTGATCAATTCAATTGTGCATTATTGTCATAACATCTTTATTTACGGGAGCTACCGTCTTACTTTACAGGATCGTTATTTTAAGTTTTTGGTTAAATTAAGAAATAGGTCTTGAAAGATGCGAAAAATGAAGAAAAAAAAACGGACTGAAAACTTTAAATTCTACGATCACTTTATTTAAATATGAAATTTGATAATGCGTTTCCAAAATATAAATGATCTGAGTTTCACGTCGGTAAAAAATAAACAATAACTCAATGGTTAACAAATTGCATTAAGATAGTCTTGTTTGAATAGTTACATTACCCTGCTCACTTCCATAGTCCCACCATACTAAAAATAAAACAGTATAGAAATAAGGAGATGATTGCCAATGAAACAACTATCCACAAAAATTCAAATGAAGTGGATGTAAGCAATGATAGGTAACCGTACGGCCTTCAACAATGAGAAAAACCCATACCGTATAGTCGGCTATAAAAGACCCCGACATGAAAAATATGAAAGAATTCAATTTAGAAAACTAACGGCCTAATTCATAGCAAAAAAATTTACGAAAAACTAGACATCATGGAGATGGGAACCATCTCTGTAGGCCCCGCTGTGAATAACGTGTGGTAAAAAAATTGTATCTTTACCATAGTACATGGGGTTGTCAACTGAAATCAAAGTTTTTGACCTTGACTTTTGACCCAGGAAATTGTACATACATTATGACACACCCTGTGGTGTTGGTTAATATACATGTCAAGTATAAACTTTGAAATCATAACGGTTCTCAAGATACAGAGAGGACACGATCTTTACCATAGGACATGGGGTTGTCAACTGACACCAAAGTTTTTGACCTTGACATTTGACCTTTGACCTAGGAAGTTGTAAATACATTATGACACACCCTCTGGTGTTGGTTAATTTACATGTCAAGTATAAACTTTGAAATCATAACGGTTCTCAAGATATAGAGCGGACACGATCTTTACCATAGAACATGGGGTTGTCAACTGAAACCAAAGTTTTTGAGCTTGACCTTTGACCTTGGATATTGTACAAACATTATGACACACCCTCTGGTGTTGGTTAATATACATGTCAAGTATAAAGTATGAAATTTTAACGGTTCTCTAGGTATAGAGCGGACACAATTTGTTACGGACGGACGGACGGACAGACGGACGGACAGACGGACGGACGGACGGACAGACTGATCACTATAAGGCGACCCGCCATTCGGCGGGGCCCTAATTAACAAATAGGACAGACCTGAACCAACGACAACCACTTGCTCCTGAATTGGGACAGGCACATAATCATTTTATCATTGCACAAGGTCATGTTTTTCTCTGACTGTAAAACATGTCTTTACATGGAATCCATTGGATGTTGGATGCTTACTGATTGATATTTTAGTCTTAGATACATAATTTTTGTATTTGTTGTTATTTGCTTTGAACTAGAATAACATGAATGTGTCTAGGTTAATATAAATAAGAAGATGTGGTATGATTGCCAATGAGACAATTCTTCACAAGAGACCAAATGACACAGAAATTAACATTTATAGGCCACCGTACGGCCTTAAACAATGAGCAAAGCTCATACCACATAGTCAGCTATAAAAGGCCCCGAAATGACAAATGTAAAACAATTCAAACGTGAAAACTAACGGTCTAATTAATGTACAAAAAAACAAACGAAAAACAAATATGCAACACATCAACAAACGACAACCACTGAATTACAGGCTCCTGACTTGGGACAGGTACATACATACAGAATGTGGCGGAGTTAAACATGTTAGCGGGATCCCAACCCTCCTACAGTGGTGTAACAGTACAACATAAGAACGAACTATAAAAATCAATTGAAAAAGGCTTAAGGGCATATGATACAGTAGAGATCCTCCGCAAATTTTTTCTTGAAATTTTGATAGATGGTCAATTTCAATGTGTACTTTTGAAATATGCAAAGAAAAATATACCTTCTTGACTTACTTTTTAAGATATTTTGGTTCGAAATTTGTATATTTTAAGGGAAAACCCAGAAATTTCATATTGAAGGACTTTTAAGGAAAGTAGCAATACTTTAGAACGAAAATTCATAATTTAACCGGTTTTTTTTTTGTTGTAAAATGTTCCCTTGATACATGGCAATAACACACTGTTACAACTTTAAGGTTAAACTGAATAATTATATCCTGAATTATAATACACTTAGTGAAATAAAGAATTTGAAAATATTTTTGCGTCTACACATAAGTGCAGTAAAAATTCTATCGTTGATTTTTTTCTTAACATTTTGGCGGAGCGTTCTTGAAACAAAAAAGATAAATCTAAAAGATAAGTTGCATCTCTGTCCTGAATTGTTTCATGTAGACAACATAGAATGAACATAAATTATTTAAAAGGCCCCGACATGAAAAATATGAAACAAATATGAAGTAAGTGGGATAGTAAAAAAAATAAGAATTGCCAATGAGACAACTAGCCACCATAGTTCAAATGAAGAAGATAAGGCAATAACAGGTCATCGTTCAGCCTTCAACAATGGAAAAAACTCGCACCGTAAAGTCAGCTATAAAAAGGCCCCGACATCACGGTAGGTATAGTGTCCGGCTAGGATCGTGGTTTTTCGAGTGTAGATGGTTTTTTTTTCGAGTGATAAAACATGCTATAAGGTCAATTAACTTCTATTTGGTAATTATAATAGTTTTTTACATGAAAATCCATCTTATTTTGAATACTATACATGTTTTGAGCAACAAAGAAGCACAATTTCCTTGTATTTAACCAAAAAATTCAGTGTTTAATATTGTCCGGATTTTTTCGAGAGCAACTGTGAAACCGTCCGAGTTTTTCAACAAATGATCCGGGTTTTTTAAAGAAAATTTGAATAAAAAAAAGGTATTCTTGACTTTAAAAAATTACTTTTTCTAGTTTATAACTGTAATTAAGTGAAGGACAATATCATATATTCTCAATAAATCACAAAAACATATTACTACGTTGATCAAAATTAACCCTTTTCAATTAAATGCAAAACTTTCCAGTATTAAATTAGAAATTACTGGATCTTTTATAAAACGGTCTTAAGAACATAGTGCAGGGGACTCATAATCTTTTCAACTTCATTGCATGCTACTTTTGTTGTCACAGTTAATAACATTTTTCATGGTGAACATCGGAGTTTTCATACGCCCGTTTACGGGACGTATTACGGTATACCTTTGTCCGTCCTTCCGTCCGTCTGTCCGTCTGTCGTCAGCATGTCGGACAATAACTCAAAAACGCTTTAACCAATTTCCATGAAACTTCGGTGAATTGTTTATATCTATTGAGGTAAGCTCCATTTCGATTTTTATAAATTTTAGATTTTACGTTTCCGAGTTGTGGGATTTTATTAAACAAAAAAGGGGTGATTTTCCAGTTTTCGGACAATATTTTTAAAGTGCTTTGGGCAGTTTTCATGAAACTTTGGTGACTTAGATTAAGATAAACTACCTTTAGTTTTTCATAAATTTCTGATATGACATTGAGAAGTTATTGAACTTTATTCTTTAAAATCGCGAAGGGCGTATCATGCGCTCATGGCGCAGCTGTTTATTAAAAAAAGGAGTAAGAAACCTACAGGACAGCAGTGAAGAATCAGAAAAATGCTATGTTATAAAAAATATTCTATTAAAAGAGGCCTGCCCTCCGCCTCACAAAAAAAAATCCATTAATAAAAAAAAAAAAAAAACACACACACACTTAATCTGATCCGTTTTTATTCCTATTGACAATAAAATTTCAATAAAATTTCATATATAATTAACAATAAAATGAATAGTTCATCAGCTTAACACATCTACATCTACATCTACATCTACATCTTCGCTATGTCGTCACTCGAAAAGGGTACTTTGACCCATCACTCAAGTATAAATTTAACTTTGACGTCCTCCAACATGACAAAAAACCTTCTATATAACATTTACTAACAATAGTTCCAAATTGTGCTCAAAATTTATGTACAGGTGCAGGTTAAAAACATCATCTATCTTTTGTTTGTGTTTATTAGCCACTACAGAGAAGCTTGGTGAGTTTGGTCTTGAATTCCTCACTGCTCTCAATCTCTAATAGTTCATCTGGTAGTTTATTCCAGTCTCGGAAAAAAGCTGTATTTGTAAATATCTTTGTTTGGCCTGATTTGTACATATCTTTTTGTGTTCGGTTGATGGAGTCTCGAAGTTCTTCTAGGTCTTAAAATGTGCGATGGAATAGGTATAGCAACTTTTTCATGGATGGCTTTATGAAAGAGCGTTATACGTGCTATTTTTCTTCTAGTTTCTAATGGTGTCAGTTTCAATTCTTCTAAAAGAGTTTTAACTGTTCCAGGCTCTCTTGAGTAGTTGCTTTTGATAAAGCGTGCTGCACGGCGCTGGACCATCTCAATCTGGTATATATGTTTTTGTAGGTGAGGGTCCCATGCGCTGCAAGCGTATTCAAGGTGAGGTCGGACAAGGGCAAGATATGCTTGTTTCTTGACTTCCTCTGGACAGGATCCAACATTTCTTCGTATGAAGCCTAGTGCTCTGTTTCCTTTAGTGACTACTTTGTTAACTTGTTTGTCCCATGACATTGTGTTGGTAAGTTCAAATCCTAGGTATGGGTTTGATGCGACTGATTCCAGGATATGTCCATTGATGTTGTAATTGAAGTTGATGGTTTGTCTCTTTTTGGTTATTGTAAGGACATAACATTTTGAAGGATTGAATATCATTTGCCAAACTTTGGTCAATTTTACCATTTTGTCAAGATCTTCTTGTAGATGTTTGCAGTCGTCCTTTGTTGATATTGCTAGGTATAGTAAGCTATCATCTGCAAACAGGCGAATTTTTGATGTTATGTCGTTCCCTATGTCGTTTATGTATAGGAGAAACAGCAATGGTCCTAAAACTGTTCCCTGTGGTACGCCAGATGTTACTTTAGCAGTACTTGATCTTTCCCCTTCCAGTGTGACTTGTTGTTCTCTTTGTGTCAACCATGCTTCTAACCAGGCAAGTATGTTTCCATCGATACCATATGATGCAAGTTTCTTCAACAAACGCTGGCGTGGTACTGTGTCGAATGCTTTACTAAAGTCTAATATAAGCATATCTACCTGTTGCTTATTGTCCAGATTTCTAGTTATGTCCTCTGCTGTTATGACTAGTTGTGACTCACAAGATCTTTTGCTTCTGAAGCCATGCTGGAAGTCCACAAGTATATTATGCTTGTCAAGATGGTATATGTATGTACGTCTCAATCCAAATTGACTATGCTTACATTTGATTGTTGACATCACGAATATATACTGTACGTGTAATTTATAAGATGTGACAAACAACAATATATACAAATGAAGGATACTTCTTTATAGAATGTAAGTGTAAGCAAACTGATTATCAAACTGATGAATGCATTGGTTTCGTGCCTTGAAAAGTACTTAATTTGAACCTTTTTTATTGTTTTTAAAGGTAAATACACTGACACATAACATTTAAAGCTATAGGAAATTTGTATAACCACTCGATTAAACACGAACGCACTCGAAAAAGCCCGGACTGCTTTCGAAAAAACACGGACATATATAAATGAATTTAGTCTCAAAATGTCGTTTTCAATGCAATAACAAGAATTTTTGTAAAGTGTCTGTATATCTAAGGATATATAGATTCCATGTATGCATTTCCTTCGACATTTGCATTGGTAAGTGTATAAAAATAGCTTTATTCTGTATTTTGGAATAAAAGCATTGTAAGGCTAAATTGAACTTTTTTAACGAAAAATAATGTCGGATCAATAATATCTTTTTATCTCAAATACTAACACACCTTGCATAACCGTGTATATTAAACTTAAGCTTCTATATCACGTCTTGTCAGAAAGGAAGTCTGTTTGTTTACATTTTTGATCATATTAACTCGAAATAAAGTGGTCACACTCGAACAAAACCCGATCAAATCACTCGAAAAACCACGAGCCTAGCCGGACACTATACCTACCATGGACATGAAAAATGTGAAACAATTCAAACTATCGCCCTAATCTAAACTTTTTTTATATTTCCTGTATGTTTCAGTGCACTTCTTTGACCGTTGAATCTATCAAACAGAACAAAAGCTATATCATCTAGCTTCAAACTCCTTTTCTTTTTACATTCAAAAGACAATCTTCTTTCAAACTTTAATTGCAAGAAAAAACAAAGATATAAATCAACTGAAATGTACTACGTTGGAAACTATGTGCAATGTAGATTGATTTAGTTACGTGGATTGAGGATAAAAAGAATATCTGTGGACACTAAGTTTCGTGGTTTTACAAATTCTGTAGGCATAGCAGTCTAAAGTAAAATATAAGTTTGTTGTAAACCTGAATCTATGGTTTTCCTTATCATACGAAGTCAACGAAATTGATAATTTTGAATTCCTAGCCTTCGATTAATTTAAAGTCATGGTACATTGTACTTTAAATGCAGAATTATCAAAATAAAAGATATAAAACATATCATTATACAATAACAACACAAATATCGATTTCGTTGACAAATTTTCCTGGTAAGAATCAGAAGGTAGGAGCATGGATGGTAAATTTTGTCTCTATACATGTATGCATTATATGTACTGCTTTTAATTTACTGATAACAAAATCAATATTAATACACCAATAAAAGCAATATTCAAAGATCTAATTACAGTGTTGAATTGGTAACCTTTTAGAATAAGATTATTTAAAGGATCTGTAAGTTTACCAGGATCGTTTCTAAATTTCCGGGCACGTAAGCATATTTGTAGGCGCCAACCCTCCCTTAACATGGAACGGTGGGATATAAAACTATATAAATAAGTCGAAAAGTTCTTAACTCATCGGATCTATACAAAGCAGAAAAATATCTAACAAAACACAGACCGGACGTGGCAGGGAATATATACATCCCTCACAACAAAAATGACACAAAGTACAGACATGAAAGTGCTCGTAGTTACTGACAACTAGAATGTCTAAACTAAATGAATAACATGTTCTATCGGTATCGTCGCACTTATCAACTTTCATGAACTTTTTCAAAACCCTTCATACTATTACATAAACATATACAATTGATTGTAACATACTGTAGGATCAGGCAAGATTATTAAGGACAACACTGACGATGATTCTAAAGGAACTGTTACTTATGGTAAGTACATGTAAAGTAACGCCCGGAACGAGCACGGAGTAGAATTTGAAGTATAGTTTAATTTATTCTTACATATTTTTTTTATTCTACTCTTAGTTCAAAAAGATGTATAAAAACAAGATAAACGATAAAACTAACTTTATTCTCTTGCTGGATCTTGTTTCAACCAAAGGAATGTCACATTCTTGAAACTCTGTTATATTTATGTTATATATTAGTATTATCTTCCGTCATTATATATTATATATAATAGATCCTCTATGCCATAATTTTACATAGAAGTCGACGATGAGGGTCAGTTGAGAAGTTAGTTTTACGACAAAATAGACGGGCTTAAAAAGTAGAAAATAATGTTGCTTTAAAACAGGAAAAATGTTATTCAGTATAACTACAAAACAACAGGCTACACCAACAACAAGGTCAAATGTCATTTTCAAATGAAATCAACTGCACACAACACAGTTTCTGTAAAATATTTCATCGGTTACGCTGAATAATTCATATTTTATGAGAGTAATAGAAATATGTAATAATAGATCTTAGAAATGTCAAATATGATTTGTAAAATTAACAACATAGTCAAAATATTTGAAAACTTAAAAACAGAAAATTTATATAAACCATTATTTTTTTTTATTAGGTTCATCGTCAGTACTAAATAATCTTTCAACTTCACTACTTGCAAATTACGGAGCAGGAGTTCGACCCTTGTGTCCAGGTTATGAGAAAGTTAATGTGACTGTGGATATTGCTATTCGTCAACTTATATCGCTTGTAGGTCTATTTCTTTCGTGATCACATTTTAAAAGTATTGTTTCAATCATTGTCAGAGATGCCTTGAGTTTTGTTTTTCCAACTTAATATGCAAGGCACGTAGTAAACTTGACACACCTGAGCAATTGCTTTAAATATATAACCTAATAATCATTCTAACAAGCCATAAGATAGTATATTAACAATGATTTCTGTTTGTAAAAAAGCACTGAAATGTTATTTTGTTACATTGTTTTATTTCATATCACGGGTGAAAGTCTCCACCAAACAATTTTTTTTTCCGCTCTCAATGTTTACATATAGTGAACACACAATGTATCTTGATATCATAAGACATCATAATGTCTCAATATTTACATATAGTGAATACACAATGTATCTTGATATCACAAGACATCATGATGCCTCAATATTTACATACAGTGAACACACAATGTATCTTGATATCACATGACATTATGATGCCTCATTATTTACATATAGTGAACACACACTGTATCTTGGTATCACAAGACATCATGATGCCTCATTATTTACATATAGTGAACACACAATGTATCTTGATATCACATGACATCATGATGCTTCAATATTTACATATAGTGAACACACAATATATCTTGATATCACATGACATCACGATGCCTCATTATTTACATACAATGAACACACAATGTATCTTGATATCACATGACATCATGATGCCTCAATATTTACATATAGTGGACACACAATGTATCTTGATATCACAAGACATCA
This sequence comes from Mytilus californianus, assembly GCF_021869535.1. Classification (NCBI taxonomy): domain Eukaryota; kingdom Metazoa; phylum Mollusca; class Bivalvia; order Mytilida; family Mytilidae; genus Mytilus; species Mytilus californianus. Next base: position 130,362,990 of record NW_026262679.1, on the reverse strand, counting down.
TGATGCCTCAATATTTACATATAGTGAACACACAATGTATCTTGATATCACATGACATCACGATGCCTCATTATTTACATATAGTGAACACACAATGTATCTTGGTATCACATGACATTATGATGCCTCATTATTTACATATAGTGAACACACAATGTATCTTGATATCACGGCATCATGATGCCTCATTATTTACATATAGTGAACACACAATGTATCTTGATATCACATGACATCATGATGCCTCAATATTTACATATAGTGGACACACAATGTATCTTGATATCACAAGACATCATGATGCCTCAATATTTACATATAGTGAACACACAATGTATCTTGATATCACATGACATCACGATGCCTCATTATTTACATATAGTGAACACACAATGTATCTTGGTATCACATGACATTATGATGCCTCATTATTTACATATAGTGAACACACAATGTATCTTGATATCACGGCATCATGATACCTCATTATTTACATATAGTGAACACACAATGTATCTTGATATCACGGCATCATGATGCCTCATTATTTACATATAGTGAACACACAATGTGTATTGATATCACAAGACATCACGGTGCCTCAATATTTACATACAGTGAACACACAATGTATCTTGATATCACAAGACATCACGGTGCCTCAATATTTACATACAGTGAACACACAATGTATCTTGATATCACAAGACATCAGGATGCCTCAATATTTACATACAGTGAACACACAATGTATCTTGATATCACATGACATTATGATGCCTCATTATTTATTTGAATAAGAACAAATACTCATATAATTACAGGTACGTTGTGGCTGGTAATTCAATTGTCAAATAAGTCAGTTCATAGCAACAATAGAGAAACAAAAAGTAGAAAGGTCTTAGAAATTTTCGAAAAGTATATTTTAGAGCAGTCAATATTTAACGAAATTAAAACGTTTCGTTGCTACATAAGTTGATCATTGTCTATAAGTACTTCTTTTCATTCTTGTTATAGGATGAACCAGAGCAACTGGTACACTTCAACATGTGGATGCGACTGGTGAGTTTATTGATGTCAAATTCAATATGTCAATGATTAATTCATGTATTTAACCAATTAAATCTAAATGACGAAGAAAGAGAATGCATTATTTAAACATTATTTTTTTTAATGTAACTATACTTGTTAATGTTAATTTCTGTCATGTTGCTAGGGATGGATAGATTGCAATCTCAGATGGAATCCTGACGATTTTAACGGTACAGACTCCATAGTGCTACCCATAGACTATATATGGAAACCTGATGTTACCCTTTATGAGAGGTAAATACATAGTACTACCCATAGACCTTATATGGAAACCTGATGTTACCCTTTATGAAAGGTAAATACTTAGAACTACCCATAGACCTTATATGGAAACCTGATGTTACCCTTTATGAAAGGTAAATACATAGTGCTACCAATAGACCTTATATGGAAACCTGGTGTTACCCTTTACGAGAGGTAAATGCATAGTGCTACTCATAGACCTTATATGGAAACCTGATGTTACCCTTTATGAGAGGTAAATACATAGTGCTACCCATAGACCTTATATGGAAACCTAGTGTTACCCTTTATGAGAGGTAAATGCATAGTGCTACTCATAGACCTTATATGGAAACCTGGTGTTACCCTTTATGAGAGGTAAATACAAAGTGCTAACCATAGACCTTAGATGGAAACCTGATGTTACACTTTATGAGTAGGTAAATACATAGTGCTACCCATATGTAGAACCACCTGATATTACTCTAATTTGTCGAGTGAATGCTTATGGTGTACATAAACGAGATTATTTTGTAGCCAAAGAAGAGTTAGATTATCAATAAACACAACCGAAACGTTAATACATACATAAACCCATTTTATGACGTTACGGGTATTAATTCCTACACTGGCAAAATTATTCTGTAAGTTTTCAAATTCTTTATCTGGAAATACATTCTGGTATTTCTAGTGCATGGTATCTTGGAGAACATGATTTATCTAGAAGTTGTAATTGACTTTAAATTAACTTTCAGTAACTGCGAATTTTCTTACGTTGCCCAGTCGATAGTTTTGTATGTTATGTTCTGTGTTGTTTGTCTTTTTATCGTTTTTCTCTTTTTGCTATGGCATTGTCAGTTTGTTTTCGACTTATGAGTTTGACTATCCCTTTTGGTATCTTTCGCCTCTCTTTACATCGGTGCTTTGTGGCTATCGTTCTTATGTTAGTTGTTGTTTTGTGCATTGTACCGATCTATTGAGTTAAGCCATTTGCAACTGATATTTAAACTTTCTCATATGGATGCTGTTACACCACTGTCCCAAGTCAGGGAAAGGTTGAGCGCTCAAAAAGATGTTTAACCGCGCTACATTTTTTATGTGCCTGTCCCAAGTCAGGATCCTGTAATTCAGCGGTTGTCATTGGTTCATGTCTGTCATATTTGGTTTTAGTAAATTGTATTGTTATGAATTAAGCCGTTTGTTTTCTCATTAGAATTGTTTCACATCTTATATGAAGGTTTAAAGTATTTAAGGTTATAACTCTGCATTCCAATTACAAATTAACATAAAATATTCATTTTTTTCAACTGACATTTAAAACATGTTTTGTAGCATTTCGGCGGAGTTTTATGGATTCAAAGACTACAGGGCTCTTATTAATGCGGATGGTTATGTCACTTACAACTTCCCAACCAAAATCGAAGCTTTGTGTCCTATTGACGTCGCCAAATTCCCTTTCGACAGTCAAGTATGCGAGTTAATGTTTGGATCGTGGTCATACAATGGTTTACAACTAGATATTCAATCTAAGGACATTGCAGGCGATTTATCGTCCATGAAAGAAAATGTTGAATGGATAATTGAAAAAGCACCAGTCGTAAGACACGAAGTATATTACGGTTGCTGTCCGGGGCCCTTTGTAGATGTGACTTTTTATATTCACTTGAAAAGAAAACCTGCTTATTACGTAACAAATATAATAGTGCCATCGATTTTGATTACAATGGTGGCATCGTTTGGATTTTTACTACCTGTTGATTCCGGCGAGAAGGTTGGATTAGAATTAACGGTTATGTTGGCGATGTCTGTTTTTCAGTTGCTTGTTGCTGACAAGTTGCCACCATCTGCTGATTCCACTCCATGGATTGGTGAGTAATTTAAACTTTACATCAGTCTTAGAGAAATAAAATAATTTGAAACGCTGTAAACACGTTTTGTATATTGTATTTCATGTTGTCGATGAACATATCTTTATCTTATTCTTTTATCTTTTTTAGGAAATCATTTTAAGTAATCTTTGTAGACGAAAAATAACCTAAATTATATATACAATAGAGCAACTTAAATTGCACAAACGATAAAAGAGAAAAGAGACTAATTTAAAGAATGCAATTAGAATGCATCATATTACATTATCATAAACAGAAATACTTAGTATATTGAAATCTGTATGAGACAAAAATCCAAGGCATTATATACCAATATAAAAATAAGGAGATGAGGTATGATTGCCAATGAGACAACTATCCACTCAAGTTCAAATGAAGTGGATGTAAGCAATTATAGGCAACCGTGCGGCGTTCAACAATGAGAAAAACCCATACCGTATAGTCGGCTATAAAAAGGCCCCGACATGAAAAATATGAAACAATTCAATTGAGAAAACTAACGGCCTAATCTATAACAAACAATTTACGAAAAACAAATATGACAGACATGAACCAACGACAACCACTGAACTACAGGCTCCTGACTTGGGACAGGCACATAAAGAATGTGGCGAGGTTAAACATGTTTGTGAGCGCTCAACCCTCCCCCTAACCTGGGACAGTGGTGTAACAGCACAGCATAAGAACAAACTATAAAAATCAGTTGAAAAAGGCTCAACTCATCAAATCAATACAAAGCAGAAAAACATCAAACATAAACACGGGCCGGACGTGGCAGGATATTTATCCATCCCTCATCCCTAACAGCAAAAAGGACACTTGGTACAGATCTGAGAGTACCCGCAGTTACTGACAGCTAGTTCAAAGCCATTAACAACTAATAAAAAAAAGACTAAATTGTTAATTAGTACACATCCAACATCCAATGGATTTAGTGTAAAGACGTCATTAACAGTCAGAGAAAAACATGACAAACAAGTTTGAGAGCATCAAGTCCAATAAAGTTTTGAAGAGACCAACTTTGCCTCAGAGAGATGCACCATCTTAAAACCAATATAGATAGCCATATTTGGCTATCATTGCGACCAGTTTGTATTGGTGGAGGAAGCTAGAGTGCCCGGAGAGAACCACCGACCTTAGGCAGGGAAACTGGCAATCCTAGTCAGTTAAGATTAGAGTCGACTGAACCTACCACGTGCGGGGTTCGAACTCACAACCTCAGTGCTGACAGGCTAGATGCAATACTCGGCCACCGATGCACCTACATGAATTAGAGGCAACATTAAATAAGTGATGTTCAAATCTCATAAATCTATTAGAAAGATACAAAAACAAAACTTCAAAAGGAGCGAGATCGGGTGCGTCGACATGAAAATTGCCAATTGTTAAAAAAATATGTATATCAAAATATCCCTGTGATATAAATGAATAAATGATTTGTATGATCATGTGTTTTCTTATTTCAGCCATGTTTTTTAGCTTTACACTAATTCTAAGTGGTGGATCATCATTATGGCAAGTAATGGTTTTAAATATCCACCACAGAGGAGATAGAACGATGTCACGATTCACAAAATGTTACCTATTAAAACCTCTTGCGTTTATCACGCGTGTAAAGCTGCCAAAGATACAAAACAGATATAAAACATCCTGGAATCAGGTAATATAACTTTATAATGACATTAGAATGTAATTTATGTCTCAGTATAGTACTTGTTTTACATCTACTTCTGTAGGATTTCACTTTTATTTGTAATGAGGATTCTGATTTTGAAATAGTTTATTTTATCAATTCGTTAATATGCTACTATTTAGGTTCATGATCATTAATGCAAACACTGATTTGAGATTTTTTTGTCAAATACGAAAAAAGAGATATAGAGGAAACGCTAATGAGAAAGCAATGAAATGGGCCCGGACACAGATAACTAAAAAAATTACATCAACGGTCAACATAATGCCTTCAATGTCGATGCAATTTGTTAAATTCTATAACGTCTTTAGCCAAAAGGTTTGATAAAAAATGAGAATGGAAATGGGGAATGTGTCAAAGAGACAACAACCCGACCAAAGAGCAGAAAACAGCCGAAGGCCATCAATGGGTCTTAAACACAGCGAGAAAATCCCGCACCCGGAGGCGTGCTTCAGCCGGCCCCTAAACAAAAATGTGTACTAGTTTTTGATGTATATTTACGATGATTTCTTTTCATGTTCTTTGATAATTCTGATAAATGAAATATCAAGGGTTGGCAAAGGGTGGAGGACCATAGGTGTCAATTTATCATTTTTTCATACAAAAAAAAAACGGAAATGTTTGCACCAATAACGTTTCATTTTTAATCGGAATGCTGTGGACGGATTTCCTTTAGGCAATGTATACGCAATTTAGTGATACTACTGATTCTTTATGCAGGAGAGTGTCAACAAATTATAAATCATGATTTATTATATACCCTATGACTTCTTTAAAGCCAATCGACAAGCAGGCTTCCAAAAATAAAACTTCAAGGGTTGACTCGGATAATATGCTATTCCTTGGACTGTTCCTGTTCTGCAGTGAAACCCTTGCTAAAGTGGGACGTCTGTCTAGCTGTTCGGGATACAATAATACAATTTGTTGAATAATCTCCTGTCTTGATATTATTCATTATTCAATACTTGTTTTTAAACGCATGTAAAATGCACATATCATTAGTAAATTTCTACTTACTATTTTATCCTGAAAACCAATGACAGAAATACGTAAACTTGTTGTCCAACCATTAAGCAGCTTCTGTATTATTATTAGACAAATGGTTGTAGCCGAAACAATTTTTTTAAAATATTTTTACACCTTTGATGATTACATATTTTCAAATAAAAAGTGAAACTTTGGATTTGATGATGGGTTGGTAAACCGTATGTTTCCCTCAAGCTTACTTTATATAAAAATTAGGAGATGTGTTATGATTGCCAATGAGACAACTATCCACCAAAGTTAAAACGAAAAACCCATACCGTATAGTCGGCTATAAAAGGCCCCGACTTGAAAAATATGAAACAATTCAATTGAGAAAACTAACGGCCTAATTTATAACAAAACAATTTGCGAAAAACAAATATGACAGACATATTTATCGCTACTTTGTGTTTTGTTGATTAATCCAAAAAGTGTTTATAATATTAGGTTTTATGGGCCCTGTCAAAGATATTTACTATTTAAGCCTGTTTTTAAAAGCCAATTTTTCTAACTTTTTTTCTTAGTATTATATTGAATCGAATATATACGCAAATGAGACAGCTCCTCGCCGACACCCTTCTTCTCATCACAAAAAACCAAGCCAAATATGTAGGTCAGCATGCACTCTCCAAAAATAGACAGCTTTCTATAAGATATGTTGCATTGCGTCTGGAATATAAAATATTTCATTGAACTTGGCTTACATCTCATGCTTCAATTTTTGAATTACTTTGGCTACTTGTCTACCATATTCAGTTTCGACAAATTCTTTTTGCTAAATTTATCAGGAAGATAACTATTACTATGTTTTCATCAGCTATTTCTCAATATAACATAGAAACATGATACTTCAAATGCCGTTAGCTGTTGTAATTTTTCTAAACGTGTAACACCCTCCATACTCGAGGAAATTGATTAAATGGCCCAAATCTGATCAATCGCAATAGTTCATGCTATGTCTAGTTCATATCTCTAATTATCTTATTCTTAAAGGACAAAATCATTTCCAAGCTGTTCAACACTTTGGACGAAAATAGAGCTTCAAAGGAGAAGGCAGTAGAGAGAGCATCTGAAAGTGAAAAAGACACAGACAATTCAGAACTATGGATACACTATGCTTTAGTTTTAGATAGATTAGGCTTGGTGGCATTTGTATTTTCGTTTGTCATGGGATGTGCCTATATTTTTATTGGAATTATTAACAATTAACACTGATGCTAATATCAAATGATAGGGATGATGTAACTTTGCAAGGCATTTTTGGTATATTTGATGACATTTGTTGTGAATTAAGGAGCAATTATAATTTTTTTTTCTTCAAATTTCAAATCATTTCTGTAATAATCTAACAATATGATAACTAAAGATGTTGACTTGATGTATATATCTATAAATAAATAACATAAATAAATATATACAAAATTGTAAGATTTTCAAATAACCCTAATTAGCATGAACTGTTTGCACATATGGTGTCTTATATATATGTTGTGTACAAGTTATCATTTTGTACAAATTATAATTTGTACAAAAAAATTGTACAAATTATAATTTGTATTTTGACTTTGTACAAATTGTAATTTGTACAAAAAGTGCCTGTACACATTATAATTTGTACAAAATAAGGCTTAATTTCACTTATAACTTGTACAATATTTTACATAAAATAAGTTTCAAATCAAATGATAAAAAATAATTTTAATTTTAATTATGAATCAATATGAAACCCACTGATAACTCCATTTACAATACTATACATAATAAACAATGCTCTTATTTGTTGGAGCAGAAGTGCGAACCATGACACCTCGAATTACACAATACATTCTGATTTTTGCATTTACAATTCGAATTGTTACAATCGCCTTAATTTGCAAGAGAGATAACCCTGCCCACCAGTTTTTGAAATTTTTTTGACAGCTTCCCTCAGGGAAAGTTGTAAATCAAGAAATTGTGTAACAGACAAAAAAAGAGTCATTAATTGATTCTAGTTGGTTTCTGCTTAAGACTCCTGATATATTACCAGCTATTGTCCCTACACAATAGCCAACATTTCCTACTTCCACAACAACACCTTGTATATTACTCGGATCGTTCGGTGCTCAGTCATACTGTGGAATTGGGACATTGTCTCCAACAGATAACTTGCTCAGTTTCTGTTTTGTATTTCTTGTTAGGACATCCGCTTGAATTTGTTGGCCAGACAATGCCCTTTTTCGACTTCCTATGATACAACATTAATAGTTGTACTAGTTGATCCACAAAGCGCAAACCTTCAGACACAATTGCTGAACTGCTTGATAGAATTTATCCTGTTGATCAACAATACTAGCCATTTTAGTGAACACTTTAACTTTTAATTTTGTAAATGACCATTTGAAAGACCAGTTTATCTCTGTATCGATGTAATGCATTGGCTTTGTGGGAATTTAGAATATAGCAAAGTACTCTCGACCAATGAAATTGTAGAATTGAATGCCTCTTAATTGTGAAGAATGAATGTAAATCATGTTCTCAGTAAGGGATTATCCTATTATTTGGGTCTATTTACAGTTCAAAACAAAGAGTTTCTATAAATGAGTTACAACTGCCCCGAAGCATATTATCAGATTGAAAGGATTTATCACACAGTGATTGAAACTGACTAAAAGTTGAATTGTGAAACAAACAAAAATCTCAAAATAAGTTGAAGTTTACTGGTGCGGTAAAATTGGTACCGTGAATTTTATTATGAAAATATTAATAACTTCAAATTACTATAAAATTAAACAATACCAAAGCAATGAAAAAAAAAAAAGAAAAAAAATCTTTCAGATAAAAAATAACCTAAATCTTTAGCTTTCCAAAACTTTGATTACTTGATCAGAGTTGGGGAGAATAGTTATTTCCAATACATGTATTGCGATAAAAAACAGGAATTTAATTTTGAACATATTTAAAAAAAACTTTTAAGGGCATTATTTTTTAACATTTCCCTGACATAATGAAACAGTATTTTATGTAAAAAGCTGGACCAAATTATTGGATGTGAAATAAAATTTAGGTGTAACTTAAATGTATTAATTGATTTAAACTGTAAATAAAAAAGGGTAATTCCTCACTAAAATATTACATGATTTACATTCATACTCACAATCAGGAAACATACAATTCCTACATTTTCTTTCTACTGTTGTATCACCTAATATCTATAACACATTTTTTTTTTAAATATTTCCCAAATGATAAGAAAGTCCTCACATCACTAAAACTTATCCATAAATGACATGCCGAAAAAGGAAGTCATGCATCAATTATAAACATTGCACTGACAATGAAACTAATTCTTGAATAGATCATTTGAGCCTTGAGCACTTTACAATATTCTAAGTTTGTAAGAGAATGATAATCCCTTACTTCATGATAAGTACTCGCTAACGCTCGTACTTATTCATGAAGAAAGGGATTATCATTCTCTTACATATATAAAGATATAAAGATCAGTGAACAGGAGTTCAATTTATAACCTCAAGGCAATATACACGAGTCAATATGACTTGAAAAATTGTATTGAAAAGTTTCCATAGTGTGTATCAATACTTTTTTTATCACAAAATCCACGCGATAAATTATTGTACAAGTTATAAGTGAATTTTAGTCAAATTTTGTACAAATTGTAATTTGTACACGCACTTTTTGTACAAATTACAATTTTTACAGAGTCAAAATACAAATTATAATTTGTACAATTTTTTTGTACAAATTATAATTTGTACAAAATGATAACTTGTACACAACATATATATATTGATGCTATAACATATATGAATCAGAAAATGTGATTTAAAAGCAAAAATTAATGGACATATAATATTCTTTTAAAGCATTTCAATACTATTCACTCCAATTAAGAGATCACTATGGGATAAAACTAATATCCTACGGGATTTAAAATCCTGTAGGATTTTCAAAAAAAATGTTAAATCCGATGGGATTTTTTTTTATCCTATAGGATTATCATGAAAGACTTTTTTCTGAGAAACAAATGTCCCTTAAGATTATTTTTTCTCCTAAGGGATTTATTTTGTCCTGTCGGATGTTTTCTCTCCCATATAGATATTTTTTCTCCTACCGGATTTTTTCTCTACCTTAAGATGAATTTTGTCCTGTAGGATTTTTTGTTCTACCTTAGGATAAAATTTGTCATATAGGATTTTTTTTTCTCCCATAGGATCAAATTTGGATACGTTGTGTCCTCCAAGACGGTTTTGTCAGTTTTGTTGGTATTTTACAAAATATATTTATGGTTCGCTTGTCCCAGTGTTTCTGTATTTGATTGAACATAATACCTTAAAATAACGCATCATGCACTTCAAACGTTTACAATACTGTTATGATTGTCAATGCAAATAGTTTGTGTGGTCCAGAATATCGAGCATCACACATCAATAGGAAAGATATTAAGACAATACAAACTGTTTAGCTTATATTGTTGGCTTGCAGGCTCATATATATCATAACGATTCCGAAATGATTTACTTTTATCAAATCATTATTATTTCATTCTAATTGGTGAATCGTAGTAAACAAAATGCATGATATTTCAATATCATATAAAGTTGTCGTTAATGCAATATATCCAATGGCTATTTTCGGTAATTTCCGTTTCATGCATGGAATTTGTTTTATTGATATTTCCTGAACGAGTAGTGGCAAATATTTCATACATGTTATTTACGATCTTGAAATCTTATAAAGACCAGACCATACGAAAACAGTAAGTAAATTTCCTCCAACAATTAAATAATTATTTAAACAGATTTTATCACAACTTCTAATCAAACAGACCTAATGCATAGGATCTTTGAGACTATTCAGATAAATGTTCATTTTGGTTTTAATTATGTTCCTTGCCTATACTACGTGACATGCAAATGCAAAATAATAAATGTTCTCTTGTCCAGTCCGATTGATTAATAAATAGTGTTTTGTTTGTTAGTTTTAATTCAAAACTGTGCCTGTTAACTTCAATGAATAAAATCATATTGAAAAGGCCTAAATGTAATATATTTAGAATCAAGTAATGTAGGTTTTAGTGGCTCACACAAAACTGGTAAAGATGAGATATTTTGGCAAGACTGACAATCGTTTTTAAATTGAAATACAATATATTACATGAAAATAAACACTTTTATTTTAGTCATCCGTCATTTCCTTTACACGTCTTAACTAAGCAATCACCCCTTAAAAATCTATTCTTACGTGTCTTAGTTCTATAATAAATTGACACAATCATATATGATAGACCGTGATAAAACAGTAGATCTAAGAACGAAAGAAAACAGTTCATGTAGTGGTTTTCAAAGAGATAACTGAAAAAAGGTCGTTTAAGTTTCCATAATTATCGAATGATATACATGGAAATATTACTTTATAGCATTGTACAATATCTTGTCTTCGTGTATACTGTTTACAAGGAATTATTTATGAAGTTGTTAGATTAATGTTGTTTGTTTAACGTCCTTTGGAAAATATTTCATGTAAGTTCATAACGAGAACACATTAATTATAAATACAATAGGTAGGCCCTGCAATAGCAAAAATGGAAGGTCGACTGTGAGGTTTGACATGAAATTTGGAATGCCAATGAGGGTATATTGGAAAAGGACAGAAATTTAGCCTTTCAACAGCTGGCCACATACGGATCCCTCAAAGAATTGCTGCAAGAGTTCTTAATGTGCAGAAAGCGTTGGTCCATGAAATCTACTCTGAAGTCGACCATCGATACTTAAGTGAAGTTTTCAATGATATCAATAGGTTAAATACCTTTTGCTGGCTTAAGTAAAAGGGGGAGTTCTATGAGATTGAATTGTTTAGCTTTTTGGTATGATATTGTATTCTTCTGAACGCTTCGGATTTCTCGTGATAGTGTTTTTGCTTCTAGTACGGGAGGTCGTGGGTTCGAACCCCGGCCGGGTCAAACCAAAGACGTCAACATTTGTACTTGCGGTTCCTCCGCTAAGCAAGTGGCATTAAGGAGCAAAAAGTTTTTATTACATGTACCTTTTATGATTTCCACTGATCGATATTAAAAAATGAAATGGTAACACTTTTCAACCATACAAAACATTTCTGTGCCTGTTTTGATATCTTTAACGATAGATAATATTAAATACTTTATTTATACATGAAGCGGTTTTGAGCTTGATATTCTGTATAGGGATCTCTCTATTATAAAAGACTACATGTTTACTCTAAATGTCTTGATTGTCTGTGTCGTTGGGTTGTTGTCTCATCAATATCTTATCCCCTTTTTTGTTCAAACCCAAAGGGTTGACTTGAGTATAGAAATATTGTCATCTCTTGATTTCTCCCGCTCGACAGTAAACCTTGCTGAAAATTGACGTCCGTTTGGAATAAAATTGATCTTTGGCTTGATAAAAGCTTCTAGAATAAATTTGAACCATGATTAAAACTTTAGGTTAAGCTATTACCACCCCAACCTACCCTTTTTTTCAACAGTAGCAGTGGGGATAAGTCTCTCGCTTACAATAGAGATATCAGTGCAATCAAAGTGGGCAACGGTTTTATTTGACAACTTCGGGACATAATTTTTTTCGGATAAAATCGTTTTTCAAAAATATTTTAACGAACTTTAACAACGTTTCCTGTAAAGTTTATCAAAAGGACTTTTTGTACCTTTTCGCATGGACTGGCTCATATCATTTTCAAAGTGAAAAAAAAAGAGCCAGATAAAAGGAAAATGTTTCAAAGTTATATATAACATGTATACTAATATAATAATTAATCGTGTAGAGTTCGTCAGGGTGAAAATCTTTGCCCTTTTTTTGTTTTCCATATTCTTAAATGACTTAGAAGACTACTTCAGAGATCTTAATGTCTTGCCTCTAGAATTATTTAAAGAAAAATGTTATAATGAATTACATGTATTTTTTAGAAATTTTTGTTATGTATACAGTTGACACTATAATTTTTGCTGATAATTATGATGAAATGCAAAATGCTCTGAAAGTTTTTGAAAATTATTGTACTATGTGGAAACTTAGTGTGAATATTGGAAAAACTAAAGTGATGATTTTTAGAAAAAGTAAAGCAAGAATGGATTTTGATTTTAAAATTAATGGTACATCTCTTGAAGTTTTAGATAGCTATACATATACCTTGGTCTTTTGCTAAATTATAATGGGTCATTTGTTTGTGTAAAGAAATAACTTGTGGAACAATCGCAAAAAGCATTTTTTGCTGCATATACAAAGATTAGAAATTTACATTTACCCATTGATTTACAACTAAAATTGTTTGATAATCTTGTAGAACCTAATTTATTGTATGGATCAGAAAAATCGTTTGGTATATGGAGAACTTAGAAGGTTTCCATTAGAAATAAAAGTAAAAAAAATAATTTAAATAAGAGTATGATTGTTTTGGAGTAGAATGGCTAAAAATGAAAACAAACTTAGTAACTCTCTGTATAAGCTTATTTTGAAATTACATAGCGATGATATTTGTAAATTTAAATGGGTGTCATTTGTGAAATCTAAAGTATATTTGACAACTCAGGATTAGGTTATATGTTTTTCAACCAATACATTGATTATTTAATTATAAAACCTGTAATAAAACAGATTCTTCTGGATCAGTTTCTTCAAAAGTGGTTTAGTAAAATTGATAAATCGTCTCGTGACGAATATTATAAGTTATTTAAAGCTCAGCTTGGTCTTGAAAATTATTTACTTCGTCTTCCAGAGGATAAAAGAATCTGGATTTCGAAACTGAGAACATGCAATCTCAAAATTCATTTGGAAACTGGCAGATGGTACAACATCGCTAGAACCGATCGTATATGTCCCTTATGTAATGAATGTGTTGGTGATGAATATTATTATTTATATGCATGTAATAATACTTTTATCATTGAACTACGGAAAAAAAATATACCGAATTATTATACAACATACCCGTCTGTAATGCGAGTTTTAAATGCAAAAACGTGTAGCAGAGTAGAAATATTTCTTTTAAAATATGTCCATATATGATATACATGTATGATGCGGGAAAAGTCACACATATTTGATATTATTAGGATGAAAGTCACAAATTTCTTAGAAAATATTATCCAATTGTACACGTAAGGAAAAAGCCCTTGGAAAATAATTTGAAATTTTATGATGATTAGTGTCATATAGGCTTTAAATTATTTGATGAGAAACAATTTGAAAGAAAGCATTTTATCATCACAAGGATTTTAAGTTTGCTATGAATCCAAAGTATGAATCTTATTATTATTACTACAACAACGCAAGTACATGTACTTGTATTCCCTAAGTGATATAAGGATGAAAGTGTGTGTCCCCAATGCTTTCATTTGTTACACGGCATCAACTAAGGATTTTTCAATAAAACCAAATATGACATCAAAGTTTAAATTTTGTTTTCTTTTTATCTAGCAAATATATAGAACATTATAATTGAAAAAGGTGTAAATATTTTTAACATCTTCATATTTTCATTTATATTAATCTCAATTACCAGATTAAAATTTTCACACCTACTTAATCTTTGCAGGCGTACGCCTACCACCATGTGTATATACCCAGAAACTGTTTGGTGTGAAAATGAAATAGATGTAAGAAATTTGTTTCAGTTTTATGAGGGTCTGGATGGGGGGTCCTCCAACACTATATTCTATAATTTTTTTCAGTCATTTTCTTTATTCTTTATATATTAGCACTCTATCATTCTCTATTCGTTATTTTTTTCCGATTTTTCTGTATTGATTAAATTTATTTTGCCTTTATTCGGCACTTTTTACCCAATAGTCTCTATTCTGTAAACCCCCATCCAGACCCTCCTTTTTAAGGTACCGTTAGAAAAAACATCTTGGATGTGGCATTAGCTTGAATTTACCTCTACACTAACCACAGGTGTTTTTTATAATCTTTTGTTGTAAATAATAGAGTGTTAGCTGAGATGTGAAAAGTGAAATGATTACAAGGGGCACAGGACGTTTGCGCTTTTTTACCTGAAACACGATGCTCTCCAAACACTATGGACATTTGATTTTGATACACCTGTAGTAAATTAACCGGAAATTTGCGCTTTTTATCTATAGCCGTCTACCTGTAATTTTAATGAGTTACGTAAATAAATTCAACTTATATTTGTCGTTAGTTAGTTCACATTGACACAGTCTTAAATATAGAGTTTTAGGTTAAAGAGAAAGTAAAGAGGACAAAATGCATATGCCACGATGGATTTTTATCATTGAACAACAGTCGCTTAATTACATTAAAATTCGTTATATTGATGAACAGGCATCTCAGTCAAGATTTATAAGATATAGAGACTTTAAAATGGGCTTCAGGTATCAAGCAAAAACTGACCTGTGATAACTAAACTTTATAATGTTTACTTTTAGGTATATATAACTTTATCATATACTTCATGCCTAATACAGTGCTTTTTGCATATGTGTAACGACCGGAAGAAAACAAGTCGTATTTGCACCCCGTATCAGCCCAATGACGTCACTATCCGGTCTGATATGGCCATATCGGCCCGGGCAGAAAATCCATATCAGCTTCCTGTGTTAATCTTCTTTATTTTCGGAAGTATATGATAAAGAGATTAATACATGGCCTTTTCCATATCGGCCCGGGTATCATCCCTCGGCCCATATCAGCACATCGACTACGTCTCGGGCTGATATGGGGGTCTCGGGATGATACCCGGGCCGATATGGAAAAGGCCATGTATTAATCTCTATATATCAATGTGCTATGACATGACTTTTAAACACGAATTTGCAATGGAATTACCGTTTAACTTTTATCCATACAGAAAATATTTTAAAAGCGCAAATGTCCTATACAAAAATCCCAAATGTCCATATTAAAAAAGCGCAAATGTCCTATGAATTGAAGCGCAAAAGTCCATTAAAAAAGCGCAAACGTCCCTCGCCGATCACAAGACCGTCATTTTTTTACAGGAAATTGTTTTTACCAAAAAATTATTTTGTTTTACTAAATATCTTTATAAAAAAAGAACGACTCCGCATAGCGGTGTGTAGAAAGAAATACCGCAAAGGACAAAGTCTTCATAGTGCATTAAGAACAAAGTTTTTGCACTAAGGGAGCTACCAATTGATTTTTATAGGGGGGGGGGGGGGGGGGGGGGGGGGCTAGGATGAAAAATTTGGTCCTGCATTTTTTTTTAGTTGTAATCTCTGTCCTGCCTTTTTATTTTTCACTCTATTCGGTCCTGCCTTTTTTTTTTATTACTTTATCCTGACTTTTTTTTTTACATAAATTGTCATCCTGCCTTTTTTTTTTGCCAAGTTGCTCATCCTGCCTTTTTTTTACTCAAAACTCCTGTCCTGCCTTTTTTTCAAATTTCATCCTAGCCCCCCCCCCCCCCCCCCCTAAAAATCAAATGGTAGCTCCCTAAGGACACTTGAACGGTGTTTTAGGAGCACAAATAACATGAATAAAAGAAGATATAAGCATATAAACAATAAATATGAAATTTAGTATCAATAGATATTTTGATTTTGAAGTTAAAGACTTGTTAATTTTAGTTTAAACATTTTTTATTTACTCAAAGTAAAATGGATTGGACACAAGAAAACCATACTTATGAAGTCCGCTCCGAATAACAATAAATTACAATACAATATTAATGTGAGCATGCAATAATTCAGAATATACAATACTATAAGAGTCTATCTATTGAAAAAAAAAGATAAAACAATAATAACGGAAACATTGGTAATGATGATGAGGATGATAACGTGAATGTACCGTAAATTCACTATTAGTATCATATAACAAGAAATCTCTCAGACCTTTTAATAAACTCGAATACATGTTTAAATATATTGACGTTTTGTTCATACGAAAGGTTCGGATTACCAGATGTAAGTAACTTTGGTCCTGCATTTTTTTTAGTTGTAATCTCTGTCCTGCCTTTTTATTTTTCACTCTATTCAGTCCTGCCTTCTTTTTTTTTTTAGTTTATCCCGACTTTTTTTACAATTGTCATCCTGCCTTTTTTTTTGCAAAGTGTCTCATCCTGCATTTTTTTTCTTCAAAACTCCTGTCCTGCCTATTTTTTTCAAATTTCATCCTAGCCCCCCCCCCCCCCCCCCCCATAAAAATCAAATGGTAGCTCCCTAATAGTATAATATTCCCAGATCTTATCCAATAAACAATTGTCTTTTGAATGTTACTATTTGATTAGCTAATGGTAGCTTGATAAAAGAAATATTAAAAATTTTGATTAGCAGTGCTTATGTTTTATTTTGTATCAAGGGAAATTGTTAAATAAATCAAACTTCTATTGTTTTAATTTTCGTTAAGTTAATTTTGAGTTTTAATTTGAGAAAAAAAAGTAAGGACGGATTTTCTAACGTTGGTTTGCTCGAAAATAAGTAAGCAGTTAGTTTAAAATAGTAGCTTTTGAACATGTATCAATAAATAAAACACCACTACAGTTGGTATAGTCAATGTTGCACACGGCCCATTGCACCTATAAGGGAGCTACCATTTGATTTATATTGGGAGGGGGGGGGGCTAGGATGAAAAATTTTGTCCTGCATTTTTTTTAGACATCAGGGGCGTAGCTAGGTATCCAATATACTGTAGGCACACATTGCGGCAGGGGGTCTGGGGCTGCTCAAGGCCCCCAGCAGGTCCATGGCAGAGCCCTGGTAGGGGGTTCAAGGGGGCGAAGCCCCCGACGGAAATAGGTTTTCAGCATTTTTGTTGCAAAATTTTGTGTATAAAATAAAACATAAAATTTACTGGTAATTTTATCATAATATACATGAAGAAAAGTTCAAAGAATTATAAATAAATTTACAATAACATCTGACTGATGAATTGACGCAGTACAATCGGAAATCTAAAAGAAATATTTACAATATGCATTGCTCACCATAGATCAGCGTAGCCCTTTAATTAAGCAGTACATCCTATTTAGTATTTTCATTTCTATTCCTTTCTGATTGAGGATAATTGATATATATATACGTCAATTGATAGTACATTTTGACGATCTTCATAAAAAAAAGGTACCTAAACACTGAGACTACTATATAATAATACTATCGTTTGAGCTAGGCATCGACCATTCATCTTTTGATTCTTAAACCTTCCCTCTCCTCGGACACACAAACACATACAAACACACAGTCGATGCCTAATGAAGCCAGAAGTTCGGTTCTGTTCATACTATGTAACAAAATTCAAGAAATTCATATTTTCTGATATCCTGTACTGTAAAATTCATACCTAAGGAATTTGAATAATTATGATCATTACACGTTGATCTGAGAGTACTCGAAGTTACTGAAAGCTAGCTGATTGATTAATTGATTGCTAAACGTCCAGTGGCAAATAGTTCATGCATGTTCAGGATAAAAACAAATTTACAATTAATACAACAGGTAGGTCCTGTAATAGGGGTCGTTCAGGATAAAGGTCTGGAAATTTGGAAATGCCATTGGGAAATGAGGGATTATTGGATAGGGACAGAAATTTTGCCTATCAGAAGACCACCTACGGACCCATCAATGAGTTGTTGCAAGTGTTCTTAACATGCAGAGGGCGTGGCATTCTCTCTACACTAGGCATCGGATTTAACGTCCTCATTCTGTCCAGACGTGACTGCGTATTTATACATCTCGCACAGCCAAAACGGACGCCCCACTTGGCAAGGGTTTTTTTGTAGATCGGATGAAAACCAAGTGGAAAGCTAGTTGAAAGTCAACAACAACTAATAAAAAAAATTATGCATCTAAGAATAAAATGTCAGGTTTTTGAGCATGTTGAGGTTCATTCATGTATTTGTTGATGGAAGTGAAATGATCTGAACCAAAGTTCAAATATTATGTACATACAATTCTATCTAATACTCCATTCACTAAGGATGATAGACTAGTGTACAAATGACATTTGATAATTAAAGAGTTTTGACGACTTCACGTGCATCTACAGATAACGTTGTCATTATTTTTTATAATAAAAAAACATTTGTGAAAAAATTATGTGTAGGCACGTGCCTAAAGTGCCTAACGGCTGCTACGCCCCTAAATAGTTGTAATCTCTGTCCTGCCTTTTTATTTTTCACTCTATTCGGTCCTGCCTTTTTTTTTAAATGTTTATCCTGACTTTTTTTTATCTAAATTGTCATCCTGACTTTTTTTTTTGCTAGTGTCTCATCCTGCCTTTTTTTTTACTCAAAACTCCTGTCCTGCCTATTTTTTAAAATTTCATCCTCAAACTATGAACAAAGTGTAGTAGTCAGCCGAGAACCAGATTAATTACTATTCTTTTCGAGTAGACCCACGTACTGATCACGTGACACACTATTTTTTTTTCATTTTACGTCCCTGGTAGAGGTTTGTACATGGAAATATTTTATCGTTGCAGTTTACTCTTGCAGTCAGTAACTTCGTTGACACATTATGTAATTTTCAGCATTTTGGTACATAGTTAGCTTTTTTATAAATACACTTTTCATATAAACAGGTTGGGAACAACCCCACAAATGAGGTGTAACCCCTCAAAGTAATGACTATCCCTTTTATGAGGGGTATACATTTCAAGTGATGAAAAAAGTATTTTTTTGTAAAAACCACTTCTTAGTACAAAAGGGCACATATTTATATTATTTGAAGAAACTTTTCCCAAAGAACTATACATCTATCTGGTATTATATGGTCAAAACATGTCCAAGAATTTTGTAATATTCAATTCAATTCAATATTTTATTGGAAAGAGCACAATAGAGGCGTGATCCAAGTACAGACAATAATATATTCAACAATAACATCTACTATAAATGAAATAAAGATCAATGTAACAACAAGTCATAAGTCAATTCTAGATATGGTCTAATGGATACCATAACATACAGAATTCTTCATGATACCATACACATATACATCATGATTATTCAAAGTTTTCATAATTTTACTTAAAAAAACAGTCACCTATATATAAGATATATGTGTATATGCACAAGCGGCTATAAAGGATTATTATCCGATGAAACAGTATGGTGGTCTCTCAAATCAAGAGCTTCAATATACATACAAATTGATTTTAGTTCTTTTTTAGAATTGGGATTCATCTTTTATTTTAGATACCGTATAGCGGGTTATTTTCGCGGGGTGTTTATTTTCGCTTATTTTGGCGGGTGAGGGGGAATCACGAAAATAAATTCCGCAAAAATTTATGCATACGTTCGATACTTTCTAATAGCTAAAGCGTTTTGTAAACTATCTATTTTTTTCCCGTTCGACGGATCAATAACGGTTTATGTTAATTCAAACAAAATAAATACAAAAGGCGATTGTTCACTGGCTGTCAGGTGTTAATTAGTTTATTGGTTACATAATAAAATAAATAATAATATGAGAGTGTAAGGTACGCTTGTCAGGTATTTCATCCTTATTAATTAGTGTCAAATTATATAACAGTTGCAAGTCACTCATGATAATTTTATAATCTAATTAGTACATCAAAGGTCCGGTCAATTTTGTAACTAATTAACCGTAACATTTACATGAAGTTTGTACACCTGTGACAAATAACTATGTTCCAGTATTCTATTGATTAACTGTATTAAAATATAATCAATAAATAAAACGTCATGCAGGTAAAACAATCATTTAACCATAACAATAGACCCTTGTTTGTCAATTTTTACAACTTTTTAACTGCAACCATTTCATTATGCGCCAAAATATTTAATTGGGATTAAATAATTCGCCAAAATAAAAATCGCCAAAATTTTTCGTATACTTTGTTGCCCCGAAATCGCGAAATTTTACACCCGCGAAAATAACCCGCTATACGGTAGTTCAAATATAATTTTGTTTTTGTAGAAATCTTCTAGTTTCTGTTTGAAATTAATATTACAATGCTTGTTTAAGGATATTCCAATATATTTTAATAATTCAGATAAATTATTAGACCATGAATTTTCTCTACTTGTGAGAGTTTTGTCCACTTCAAAAGCAGCCTTGAGAATTTCATGTGGACCACCAGACTGTTCACCAATATCACTGAGACGCACATGGTATTTATACATAAGTTGATAACATTTAATGCTAATAGGTAATGCACCCAATTTGCACTGCACTGCTAGATCGGAAGACTTTCCATGAACCCCAAGTATGTTTTTAAATATGGAGTTTTGTGTTTTTTCAAATTTACTTTTGTCTAATGCTTCAAAATTTGGTTTGAATTCTGATATCCATACTTCTGATCCATAAGTTAGAATAGGAACTATCATTGAGTTAAAAAGCTGGAGACAAGTTTTAACAGACAAGTTTTCACTGTATGGGAGTTTAGACCAACGCAAAATATGCTTTTTTAGCTTTATCTGAGAGGCTTGACACTGCCTATATAAATTTTTCAGAGCTATGAAAATCAAGTATTTATAATAATCAACGATTTCGATTGCATTAGAACTGTAATAAAAGTAGAAAGTTTCTTTATTTACTTTTTTTTTAGAGAAAATTATAATTTTTGTTTTTTTGAAGTTCACATCCAGTTTCCATTCAGCACTATATTTTTGCTAAGAATCAAGACAGTTCTGGAGACCAGTTGCAGATTCAGATATCAATAACAAATCATCAGCATACAATAAATGGTTCAATATTTGATCATGTAAATTAACTGCACTGTCTAGTTGATTTGGTATCCAAGTATTTTCCTATGTCATCAACAAATATATTAAATCAAAGTACTGAAGTACTGAACACCGGATGACCGCAAGTTCTTGTGGATGGTCAAAAGCACTTGTCACAGAAAAAAAATCACATCTCTATACCTGAAACTGAGGTTAATGTACAGAGATATATTTTTTTCTGAGACAAGTTCGTGCGTGGATGATGAATAAATGACAGGAAATTCAACTTCACTGTAATAACTATTTTATATTGTAGTGATACAAATCACTGGTATACACTGGTTTGTTGTTATATATTATATAAATATAACAGTTACATGTATATATAATTTTCATCCATTTGTATATCATTCTATTATACTAATCTTATAATAGTGCAGTGCAAGTGCATGGTGGACACTCTTATGTAAAAATTCGATTTTTCTGAAAGATTGGATATGAGTAGGCATTCATATTTTCCCGCAAAAACAATAACAGAGTTACCGGTCCTTGCCGGGATTGTTGAAAACGTTCTTGAGATATTCTTTCGTGGCGTCTATGGCGGCGGAGGCGTTAGCTAACTTCTTAAAAGCTTTATATTTTAGAATCTAGAAGACCTGGATGCTTCATACTTTATATATAGATGCCTTATGTTACTAAGTTTCCGTCTGTCATATGTCCATTGTCCTTGATCTCATTTTCATGGTTCAGTGACTACTTGAAAAAAAATTCAACATTTTTTGTGATGTTAATTTCTTTCTTATTATGAGCAATAGGATAACTATATTGAGTATGTGCGTACCTTGCAAGGTTCTCATGCCCGTCAGACCATTTTCATTTGACCTCGACCTCATTTCATGGATCAGTGAACAAGGTTAAGTTTTCGTGGTCAAGTCCATATATCAGATACTATAAGCAGTAGGGCTACTATATTTGGTATATGGAATGATTGTAAGGTGTACATGTCCAACTGGTAGGTGTCATCTGACCTTGACCTCATTTTCATGGTTCAGTGGTCAAAGTTAAGTTTTTGAGTTTTGGTCTTTTTTTCTAATACTATATGCAATAGGTCAACTATAAATGGTGTATGGAAATATTTTATGATGTACATGTCAGTCTCACAGGTTTTATCTGACCTTGACCTCATTTTGCAAGTTTTCTCAGGGTTAAGTTTTTGTGTTTTGGTCTGTTTTTCTTCAACTTTAAGCAATAGATCAACCATATTTGATGTATGGAAGGATTGTAAGGTGTATAATGTCTGTCTGGCAGGTATCATCTGACATTGACCTCATTTTCATGGTTTATTGGTCAATGTTAAGTTTTCATGGTTAAGTTTGTTTCTTAGATACTATAAGCAATAGGTCAACTATATGTAATGCCTAGATTGATTGTAAGGTGTACATGTCTGTCTGGCATGGTTCATCTGACCTTGACCTCATTTTTATGGTTCATTGGTCAATGTTAAGTTTTCTTGTTTAAGACTGTTTCTTAGAAACAATAAGCAATAGGTCAACTATGTTTGGTCATTGAATGATTGTAAGGTGTACATGTATTTCTCGTTTGGTTTATCTGACCTTGACCTCATTTTCTTGGATCATGTTAAGTTTATGTGTTACTTGTAGTAAAGCTTTGTATTTACGACTATCAACATAAAATCAATGGTTAGTAAAGAAGGCGAGACATTTCAGCGTGTGCACTCTTGTTCTAAAACCACCTTGATTTGAACATAATAAATTATTTGTTTAAAGAAAATCACTAAGTCTTTTTTGTAATATGGAGGTAAATACTTTTATCAAGACAGCTTGTTATGCTTATACCTCTATAGTTCCCACAATCAGATGGGTCACCAGATTTATAAATTGATGTCAATAGAGAAATGTTCCAAATTTTGGGATATTTTTCTGAATTAATTAAGTACCTTATTAAAAAGTTTTGTCAGAAGTAAAACTAGAGTGTTTGACCCTACCTTTAGAAATTCATTAATTATCAGATCAGGACCTCCAGATTTTCCCTTTTTTAACTTCTTAATGCAGTCTTTGATTTCTTTACATGTAATAGGGACATTAAGGGATGTATTAATACAGTTATGGTCTTTGTTCTCTATATTTTGATTAGTATCAGTTTTATCATTTTCACTTGAAGTAAGTAAATTTTTATAATGAATCTCCCATTCTTTGGCAGAAATAGCAGGCTCACAGTTATTGTTGTTTTTTTTGTAATTATTAATGCTACCCTAAAATTCTTTGGTGTTCTTTGGATTTATATCATTTATTTGTTTTATCAAGGATTGAAAAAAAAACTTTTCTAGTTTATTTTTAAGTTTATTGTATTCTCTTTTACAGTTGCAATAAGTCAATCTTAATGCATTATTATTGGGTGCTTTAGCTAATCTATTTCCGAGGGAGCTTTTCTAAGGAGTAAGCAATCATTTGACATCCATCTTTTTAAGGTTTTGCCTTTTTTGTTTGTCTTTGCATGATGGATTTTTTAAAATTTGCTTTGAAAGAAACTGATTTTTTTGCAGCTTCTAAATAGATTTCATTAGTTTTGGTAACCAAGAAATCAATATCATAAAAACTATTATTGTCAATTAGTTTGTTTAAATATAGAATGTCTTCTACACTGTTTTCTTCTAAAAAAGTGTCAATATAAATGTCCTTGCTCTGATGGTCCATTTAAAAGTACCAGGAAGGGACCATAGTTCTTCCTTCTTTATTTCTTTAGGGTGTTTAAATTTAAAAATATTCAATGCTATTAAACAATGATCTGATAGATCAGTAGGTGGTTTTACCATAAAGTTATTGATGGTATAAAATAAATTCTGTGATGTCAGCATATAATCTACTGTGCTCTTACCATTACTATTACAAAATGTAAAGTAGCCAAGTGAGTCACCAAGAAATTGTCCTTCACAATTCTCACTTGAGAGGACTTACAGATATCAACTAGTAGATTCCCATGTAAATTGTTTTTTTGATCTAATTGATTTCTGTCTAAGGGTAAATCATGTGTATAATCTTTAGGTACTGGACAGTCTGTAAAATTGTCATTTACACCATCATTTTGAATAAAATCATTTAACCCTCCTGTGCGTGCTTAAAATCATCGCTTTAAACCACCTCACCTTTAGATAGAAAAAAAGAAATATTATTTTCCATTTTTGTGAATGT
This sequence comes from Mytilus californianus, assembly GCF_021869535.1. Taxonomy (NCBI): domain Eukaryota; kingdom Metazoa; phylum Mollusca; class Bivalvia; order Mytilida; family Mytilidae; genus Mytilus; species Mytilus californianus. The sequence continues at coordinate 130,338,220 of NW_026262679.1, read as the reverse complement.
CAATTCAGAAACATCCTTATTAATATATGGTTTAATTTTTGATATACATTGTATTTAGTAAAACATAAAAAAATGTCTTTCTCCAAATTGAGGAAAGTTCCATATATTTTTAACCATATATTGAGTAGTTGTTCTGTTTTATTTCAGAAATTAAATTTTAAAATTTGGCTTTTATAAATACAAGCTTGCCACCTGATGGTCTCCCCCTTTTTTTTGACCTTTAAGTAGGCTTAACTATATTAAGGGAGATGTAAAACCTGGAAGATTTCCCGGAGACTCTCAACATAGTTTCAGCAAAACAAACTTTATATTTACAACCATTTTCAATAAACAAATCATCCTGAAATTTATCTTCATCTAAACCATGGATATTCCAATAGGCAATATTCATATAGTAATTAAGTCAAAAATCTATCTATTTACAAAGGACATGGGGAAAGGGAAATAACTCCATTATTATTACTTTACAGATCTTTTTTGTTAATATATGCAGGGACATATAAGTCATTGATATATATGTGTAATGTGTATGTTTTCTATTTCATTTAGTTATCAAAATAATATATAAATATATAAGTTTCTTTTACTTTAACTTAAAACACAATAATGAGTTTCAAACATGGGACAAGGGAAGTAAATCTAAATTTTTCTGTTTCATGAGATCCCTTATGAAAAGAGAAACTTTGCCGCAACCCTGCAGAAAGGTTGCAGCAAACTTGCGGCAATCTTTTTAGTTCGCCAGAAGACCTGAAAGTTGTTCACCAGTGTTCGCCGCTAGCAACCTTTCGGCAAACAGATGTAAAAGTGTGCCGCAAGTTTGCCGCAAACTGTTTACTTTCTTAAAATTGAAGGAACTTTGTAAACAAACTTTGCAGCAGTCCTAAAGTTTGCTGGAACTTCGCCGCAAACTTTATAGCATACTGAGCATGCTCCCTGCACTAAAGACTTCCTGCTTCTTTAAATTTGAAATAGGAGGGAAGTTTTAATGTTGGTTTTTTCATGTAAAAAGTAAATGGATGTTATATATGATAGATGTCTGAGCTATATATGATTCAATTAGTTCCTGGAACAGGCAATGCATTATTGATTATCTCTTTGTAAGTCATTTTAGACATTTTTTGCATGTTAATTTGGTATCATTGGTACAAAATTTATGTCAAAGAAACCCCATTTTGAAAATAACAATAGTGATCTATTTAACGTTACACACTTATATACTGCCCTTAGAGAAATATCATTACATAATTATAAACTTAAACTTTGTGGATAATGATGTTTAGCAGGAATGGTCTTCTTATGCTCAAATAATTTGTAATATATTTTTGCTTTATTGTTAAATCACATTTGATTAATATTTTAGATATAATTTTATGCTTAATACAGTATACATGGTATAAATGTTGTCATTCTAGCTGTTAAGTCCCAGTTCTTTTTAGTTGGCCTTATAAAAACAGGTCTGTTCTTGATTTCTTTCATACATAATAATATTTTATTATGTATATCTATTAAGAAATTAATCAGCTCATTCTGAATTCTGCACTGTGTAAATAAATAGATATGTATATATACATGTACCTATATTGGTTTTTTTTGGGTGGTCACAATTTATATTTCTCTCTTTCACATTTCTTTACAAATGAAATTTTGATTAGCAGGTGAGCAGGTAAATAACAATTATTGGTCATAATAATTAATATAATTTAAATTTTGATCCATATGTGCATATTTTGAATGAGACGTACAGTTTTGAAAAAGAATTAACAGGAAGGTAGTCATAGGGTACATGTATCATTAGCATTTGATTTGCCAAAAGTTCACCGCAAACTATATAAGGCTTTGAAAGTTTGCCGGAAGTTCACCACAAAAATTTCCAGAAGTTCGCCACAAACTATATAAGGCTATCAAAGTTCGCCAGAGGTTCACCACAAATAGTCGCCAGAAGTTCACCACAAACTATATAAGGCTATCAAACTTTGCGGCAAGTCTGCCGCAACCTTCATTTGCATGGTAAAAAGTCGTGGTGAAGTTGCCGCAAACTATCTGCAGCAACCTTACCGCAGTGTTTGCGGCAGATCTGCCGCAACAGTTCGCCAGAAGGCTGATTTTTCAGTAAGGGATGTGTTCTAATTTTATGTATCATAAAACATTGATAGCAATATGTATTTAATAGTGCCTAGACTACAGTATACTTTTAAAGAGTGTATTATACAATTATAGCCTTTGTATGAGGTCAATACGAGGTTATATCGACCTTAGAGAATCATATTGACTGAGGACGAAGTCCGAGGTCGATATGCTTCTCTGGGTCGATATAACATCGTATTGACCTCAACCAAAGGCTACAATTGTTATATTATTAATCAACAACTATAGCATGAACAATGTAAAATTGGGGATTTCTAGAATCTATTTTTAGTAACATGCTGTATGCCCTGTGCAATATGCTGTTTTTGATCTACGAAAAGCTAGACACAACAGTATTGGAGTGCAAACTGAGCAAATACAAATGTACATGTGATCAAGTTTTAACGAATCACAAATCCTTAAAAATATTCAATTAATAATATATTACAATATACATGTAATTAATGACATTTGCAAGCAACGTAAATAAAAAATGAAAACATACTATTGTGATTTTTGTACAAAAATAAAAATAACAACTATAATAAATGCTTATTACTCTAATTGGCCTTAATTAAAGTATATGGCTAAATGTACTGTACTATATAGCTTTTCAGTTAAATCTATAGCTGAATTATCGTGCAAATTCAATAAGTCTACTGAGAAGTAGGTTCATCTCACTTTGTTGGATCTCCCATTGTTAGCGTTGTGATATTGTTGACTACCGGTATAATAGTTATAGGGGTTTTGGTTTTCATTGTACATGTAGTATTGCCTGTAAGACTGATTGTCATTGTTTTGTCGACCATATGAGTGGTTATGTCTAAAGTTTCCATTTTGTGTTTTACTTGTAGAAATAGAAGTTTTTTACTCATTATAAGGTTTAAGTTCAAATACTGGGTTCAAATGTGTTTTTATACGCGCAAAAATTTTGCGGTAGTATATTGGTATCATGTTGTAGTCGTCGTCATCAGAAGACACATTGGTTTCCGGACAATAACTTTTGTTTAAGTGTATGGATTTCTATGAAATTTTACCATAAGGTTTATGACCACAAAAGGAAGGTTAAACAATGGGATTGATTTTGGGGGTTATGGTCCTAACAGTTCAGGTATTAGGGTCCAAAATGGGGCCCAAATAAGCATTTTTCTAGTTTCCAGACAATAACTTGTGAAATGGTGTATGGATCTCTCTGAAATTATACCACAAGCTACCAAATCACAAAGGGATCATGGTAAGAATTTGCATTGGGGGGTTATGGCTCAAACTGTTTAGGAATTAGGGGCAAAAAAGGGAGAAAACAATGGTTTCCAGGTTAATGGACAATAACTTAAGTACAAAACATAATTTTAAAGCAGTGTAAGGGAGGTAATTCAAATGCATATTGTCAAATTACCTCCCTTACACTGCTTGTAAATTATTTATAAAGAAATGTATTGTCTTTAGGTGATTAGCTGTCAATTTATTTTTAGAAGTTACTATTTAAAAAATGTTCAATAAAGGTAATTTAATTATAGCCATGATTATGTATGTGAAGGAATTTTACTTTGAGATATTACTATTTAATGTTGCTGATGGAGGCTTTTTAATTTTAGGCATGATTATGATGTCATTTTCTATTTTAAAAATTATTTAATTTTAGCCATGATTATGTATGTGAAGGAATTTTATTTTTAGATATTACTATTTAATGTTGCTGATGAAAGTGTTTTAATTTTAGGCATGATTATGATGTCATTTTCTATTTTAATACTTTTATGATGTATTTAAATGGGTTTTTATGGTTGCAAAGTCCTAGCAGTCAATTTATTTTTAGAAGTTACTTTTAAATGCTGATGAAGGAATTTTATTTTTAGATATTACTATTAAAAGTTGCTGATGAAGGTTTTTTAATTTTAGCCATGACTATGATGTCATTTTCTATTTTAATACTTTTATGATGTATTTAAATGGGCTTTTATGGTTAAAAAAAGCATTTATCTAGTTTCCAGACAGTAACTTGTGATTAAGTGCATGGATCTCTCTAAAATTGTACTACAAGGTTCCATACTACAAAGGAAAGACTGCAATTGAGTTTGATGGTTAATGCTAAAAGGGGGATTCAAAAAGTTTGGGGGGAAGGGGGGGGGGTTTCCAATTTTTTTTAAAAAAGGTTCTTATTTTTTTTTCAAAATTTTCAAATTTTCAAATTTTTGAAAAGTTTCATAAAGAAATCTTCAATTGCACAGTATTGCACATTAGATTTGTAAGATCTTTGACCACATTTATTTTGTCTCAGAAACCTATATTATGTCAGAAATTTGATCACAATCCAAATTCAGATAGTATCAAGCTTGAATATTGTGTCCAAATTTGCCCCAACTGTTCAGGGTTCAACCACTGCAGTCGTATCAGGCTGCACTCAGCGAAACATTTAATTTTAATAAGATTCTGACAAGGCATTTTTTGCCTGATTGATTAAAATGAATGCCATCCTCTTGAAAAATGGACGTGTTAATACCACTTATGTCATTGTTCAAAATGAATTTAACATCTTTTCGCAATATTTCTTTATTTCTTCATTGAATTCTTTTGCTTTTTGTCGAGCCTATGACTTTTGTCGCAAAAGGGAGACATATCAATCCTACATTCCGTCATTGTCGTCCCCTGCGGCGTCCACAAATATTCACTCTGTGGTTAAAGTTTTTGAAATTTTAATAACTTTCTTGAACTATACAGAACAGAAGCTTGTTTATGATCATAAGATAGTATCCAGAAGTAAATTTTGTAAAAAAAAAAATCAGGTTTATCCATATTTTACTTATAAATGGACTTTCTGCCAGTTAACATTACATTCACTTTGTGGTTAAGGTTTTTAAAATTTTAATAACTTTCTTAAAATATCCTGGATTTCTACCAAACTTGGACAGAAGCTTGTTTATGATCAAAAGCTAGTACCGGTAACTAGAAGGAAATTTTGTAAAAATATATTTCCTGTTTTTTCGTATATTACTTATAAACGGACTTAGTTTTTCTTCCAGTTAACATGTAACATACAGTCTGCAGTTAAAGTTTTTAAAACATTTATTTAAGATTCATAAACCATCCTTGATTTTTACCAAACTTGGCTTCTTACAATCAAAAGATAGAAAATGTAAAAATTATCTTCTTTATCATTTGTTCATTCAATAAATTTATGTTTCAACTCTTTTATAAATCTATAGATTTGAATTTGCATACCTGTATTCATTTTTTACAAGCATAACTTTTTTCATACATTTCAAACATTTATTTCATTAACTGTAAATCTATTATGTGCATTCCCCTATCACACTGAAAACAAAGACAACAGCAAAAGTAGGCGAGACACTGGCCGCGGGTTCCGTGGAACCCTTACGAATTTTTATTTGTTGAAATGGGGCTGTTTCACACGATCAAATGTTGGTAAAACATGTATGTCGGAACGAGTATGACTGTTTTTTGTGTTTTCTATAAGGTTTTTCATTTCATTTACACATGCAGTAGTTGTTTTGATACTCAAGTCATTGCTTCCTCACACCTAAGACAATATGTCTGGTGTCTTTGTTGGTTGTTTCAAGAATAGTCTCCCCTGCACCTTTTATATTATTCTTCTTTCCTGGTCCAAGAACCTTGATTTTGGATTGTATGTTTCTGTACAGTTTTGATGCCAATAGACCATTTCCATGAGAGTCAATAATTATTTCTAGATCATGAGCATACCTGTATGGTTTTTCTTTAGGAATACTGTTATCATCTTTCTTTACTTTTTGTTCATCTCTGATTTTTTCATGAATACTGTTATCATCATCTTTCTTTACTTTTTGTTCATCTCTGATTTTTTCACTTATATCTGTCATGTCATCATTTTGTGTTGTAAGCCCTGTAAATCGGTGGTATGTGCTTATGGTTGCCTCATATTCAATTTCAGGTACATGTATCTCATGAAGTTGCTTTTCAAGATCAGATAAGTTTCTTGTTTAAAAACTGCACCCAAGTCAAATTGAACTGCTATCATTAGCTGTTTTTTAGCTGTTATTTACCAGTTCTTCATTATTTTTAGCAGCATTTTAGCTGTTCATAGCAGTCTATCTAATAGCAGTTTGAAAAACTGCTTTATTTCACCATTTCTTAGCTGCTCATCTTAGCAGTTTGAATACCTTCTTAAACTGCTGTCAATTTGTCAATTGGACAACAGTTATGACAGCAGTTCGATAGCAGTTTGATAGCAGTTTTGGTTTTAATCTTTGTTACAAAAATGCTTGAATCTGGCTGTGTTTTCAGCTTGAAACTAAACCTTTATTTGAAGATTATTTGATCATTTTCAAATGTGCATTTTGGCTCCAAGCTGTGTGTAAATACTTAATTGCTGGTGAAAAACTGTATTTTTGTCAATTATAAATTGTTAAGTTTAATTTTTGCTAAATGGAATACTTTCACACGCCTGCACTACAGTAAGTTGAAGTATAGTTTAACGCATGTGACAATACATTTTATGACTAACTTTGTAGAGGAAAACAGAAATCATACAGAAAGCCCAAAAAAAGGGGGATAGTTGTTTATTCACATAGAATATCTGGTTTACAGGATTGTGATAAAATACTAGCATAAACTTACAGTGCAAGATGTTATTTGAAAAAAAAGAGAAGAAGAATATTTTGATATAATTTTGTAAAAAAAACAAAAACAAATCATATTCAAGAGTTGAAAAAAAAGGGGAGGGAATATTAGGGAAACCTAGGCTGCAAACTTTATAGCTGATGGTTAATATTGACCAAACAGTCCATTTAATGAAGTTAATATGCCATGTTTCTTAAGTTTGTTTCAGAAAGTGGAAACATAATATATTACATGTATTAAGAAATTAAAAAGAGGAGATTGTTGTCTTTTGGTCCACATACAATATATATAGAGAGAGGCTTCAAATTAGTGAGTTCACATTTGGTAATTAAAGAATAATTAAAATGAATAACTTTTAATCTGAAAATCACTTAGTCATGGTAATTAATAGTCTCTAGATTTTGCTGCTCAAAAGCCTCATTTTGTGTTCTTAGTTTTGAGTTTGACGACTCCAAATTTGTCAACGCTTTCTTTAAGTCAGAATTTTCCTTTATTGTGACAGTGTAAGTAACTTTGTTTCTTTGTAAATTTATTTTTGTCAAAATTGACTTTTCAAAGTCTACAAGTTTCTTGTCAAGGACTGCTGAACTTACAAATTGTTTCTTCATCTGATTAGATAACACATGACACATGACCATGAAGCTCTTTTTCTAATTTTTACAATTCTAGGGGTTGACATTTTCATAGGTTTTGTCTCACTTTGGTCTAATTGTGTTATGAAGTCAGTGTATTCTGTGTTGGATGAATCAAGAAGACTATTGTGTTCACGATTTGTGACTGTATTGTCTAGTTTAAAATGATTGTCTAGTATTGATTAAAGATATTGGAACTCTGTTTTTGTCCATGATAAATAATGTGTTCCTTGAACCTAAGCTGTTATGAGAAAGTTGTTGGATATAAATGAAATGTAAGTTAAGTTTGTTTGAGTCAGTATTTATTTCATCTTCAGTGCCCTTGAAATTGTATAAATATTTCACCTATGTTGCCCTCTTTAGTATTTTCTTTGTCTGTCCACTTGCAAGTATAGTTGTCAAGAGCCCCAAATTGGGAATGGTAGCGAAAAGCAAAAGTTTTTATCCAAAGCAGAAACCGATCTTTTGATTTAACTCGGAATACTACCATACGTGCAGCTGGCCTAGCTCTGTACAAGTCGTGATCAAGTTTTTCAAAAGGTGCCTTGATAGCAATGCCTGTTGGTGGTTTTGGTTGATCAGGTAACTTATACTTAATAAATTCAGTGTCGGGCATCCAAAGATTGGATTGAGTAACACTCTCAACAGCAATTTTAGGTAGATCGTCAAAAATAGACGCCATATTATTGTTAGTTTTTACAATGACGTAACAAGTTTTGGGTCAAAGAATGTAGATAATGGGCACGATGGGGATAATTGGCTGTTGTGGTGGATGTTTACAATATAAGGAGTCTTTATATATTACTTGGAACCATTCCCTGAACCTTTGTCCTTCTATATTTAGGAATTGTTTATCATAGTTTGTCTATTATTAAAATGCACATGTTCCTCAACAGGAACCGGAAGTAATATTGTCCTCAACCGGAACTGGAAGTAATATTGATGGACTTATATATCTTCTTTATTATTGAAAATAAGTGGACCCCTTTTTTAGAAAAGTTATTTCAAAAATAATGAATTTTTCCACTTTTAAATTAATAAAGCTAAGATTTTTTTTTTCTTTTCTTCAACAGCAAAATGACCCCTTGTCTGGGGTACAGTCCCTCATTTAAGGGATATCCCTCATTTGGAGGGTTGTTCCCAACCTGATAAATTATATTTATAAATCAAGGTAATTAGGTCACAAGGTGTACGTTAAGGATAAAGTGATAAAAGATAAAAATGAACTCAATGAATGCACAAGTGACTTAAAAATTATTCATAAAAAGAGTCCTGTATCTTCATAAAAAGTGTCCTGTAACACACCCCTTATTGTACTGTTTTTCTATAGCTATGCTGGGGGCAAAGTCGTACAACTTATATTAAAACTTTTCCCTTTAGGGGAATGTTTTATTATCTGAACAAAATTCTGTTACATAATTTGGTGAAATACCTTTGTCAGGTTAAATTATTTTTGTACACAGCTAGTTACTCAAGTGTGAAGTGAGTAGATGTGAGTGAACAGATTTATTACCTGTATGATCATGTGATCAAAAGGTTAGAATTTGACTCCAAATTAGTTTGATCTTTCCTTGAATAAAGACATGGATTATTTCCTTAGATCTTTGTTGGTACACCAAATATGTTCAGAGGTTTATGAGGAGTTTAAGGTATTATTTAGTTATAATTATTTGCTTCAATGCAATCACTTTGGGATTTGAAAGCTTTTAGATCTAGAAACTTACTTTTGTAGAATCAAAGAGATTTCACAAAATTTTCATGCAGAATAAGGTTGGATGTGAAACAAAATGATGACTATTACAGTTTCTTCACATTTAATGTTTATATATTGGAGAATTTTGTAAAACACTCTTCCATTTAATGTCCGTACATGTCTTCAAGTTTACAAGTTTTGCAAAAGCAGAGGCTGATTTAAGGGGGTGCCCTTCCCCTTATGGAGCTACATTTATGGGCCCCCCTTTTCAAAATCCTGGATCTGAAAACCTTATATTTATTAATATTTCTAGGGTCATTTGACTTCATGAAAATCGGAATGTATTGAGGCGAGTTTGACTTCTCTCATCAGCAAGTAGATTGTTCTAGGCTACCGGTATGTAAAAATTTTCATGACCTGTTTTAATATTAAATGTTTCTTTTCAGTTCTTGGAGTACTATCAACTTTAATACAGTCGTCTAACTTTGTATTCAGATGCATTTAGGATAGCCAGACATTATTACAACTCCATTATATAGACTTTCAACAATGGTAGACCCAGTGTATACAGGTATAATAGTTAATAGGAAATAAGAAAAAAAACTTTTACAAACCCTGGTTTTTGTCGAGCCTGCGACTTTTATCGCAGAAAGCTCGACATAGGGATAGTGATCCGGCGGCGGCGGCTTTAACTAACTTCTTAAAAGCTTAATATTTCAGAAGGTAGAAGACCTGGATGCTTCATACTTTGTATATAGATGCCTTATGATATGAAGTTTCCGTCTGTCATACATGTATGTCCATTGTCCTTGACCTCATTTTCATGGTTCAGTGACTACTTGAAAAAAAAGTTAATTTTTTGTAATGTTAATTTCTCTCATTATGAGAAATAGGATAACTATATTTGGTATGTGCTTACCTTGCAAGGTCCTCATGCCTGTCAGACAGTTTTCACTTGACCTTGACCTCGACCTCATTTCATGGATCAGTAAACAAGGTTAAGTTTTCGTGGTCAAGTCCATATCTGAGATACTATATAAGCAATAGGTCTACTATATTTGGTGTATGTAATGATTGTAAGGTGTACATGTCCAACTGGCAGGTGTCATCTGACCTTGACCTCATTTTCATGGTTCAGTGGTCATAGTTTAGTTTTTGTGTTTTGGTCTGTTTTTCTAATACTGTATGCAATAGGTCAACTGTATTACGTATATGGAAATATTTTAAGATGTTCATGTCAGTCTGGCAGGTTTTATTTGACCTTGACCTCATTTTCACGGTTCATTGCTCAATGTTAAGTTTTTGTGTTTTGGTCTGTTTTTCTAATACTGTATGCAGTAGGTCAACTATATTTAGTGTATGAAAATATTTCACGATGTACATGTCAGTCTGGCAGGTTTTATTTGACGTTGACCTCATTTGTTTTTCTAATACTGTATGCAGTAGGTCAACTATATTTGGTGTATTGAAATATTTTATCATGTACATGTCAGTCTGACATGTTTTATTATACCCCCCCTTTAAAAAAGGGGGGGTATACTGTTTTACCTCTGTCTGTCCTTCCATCAGACTGTCTGTCAGTCAGTCTGTCCGTCCGTCCCATGAATATTTTCGTCACATTTTTCTCAGGGACTACCTGACAAGGATTTCTGAAATTTGGTTTCAGGGTTTATATAAGTAAGTTACACAGTGTGATGCGTTTTCAGATTCATCACTCAACAACTTCCTGTTTACCGAACACTTGTATTATTTTACACATGATAGCCAAGTTGAAAATTTTCGTCACATTTTTCTCAGGAACTACTTGATAAGGATTTCTGAAATTTGGTTTCAGGGTTTATATAAGTAAGTTACACCGTGTGATGCGTTTTCAGATTCATCACTCAACAACTTCCTGTTTACGGAACACTTGTATTATTTTACATATGATAGCCAAGTTGAAAATTTTCGTCACATTTTTCTCAGGAACTACTTGACAAGGATTTCTGAAATTTGGTTTCAGGGTTTATATAAGTAAGTTACACCGTGTGATGCGTTTTCAGATTCATCACTCAACAACTTCCTGTTTACGGAACACTTGTATTATTTTACATATGATAGCCAAGTTGAAAATTTTCGTCACATTTTTCTCAGGAACTACTTGACAAGGATTTCTGAAATTTGATTTCAGGGTTTATATAAGTAAGTTACACCGTGTGATGTGTTTTCAGATTCATCACTTAACAACTTCCTGTTTACCGAACACTTGTATTATTTTACACATGATAGCCAAGTTGAAAATTTTCGTCACATTTTTCTCAGGAACTACTTGACTAGGATTTCTGAAATTTGGTGACAGGATTTATATAAGTCAGCTATACTGTGTGATGCGTTTTCAGATTCATCACTCAACAACTTCCTGTTTACCGAAATATTTCGGCAGGGGTATCATCAGTGAGCAGTAGCTCACAGTTTTACTTGTTTGACCTTGACCTCATTTTCAGGGTTCATTGCTAAATGTTAAGTTTTTGTGTTTTGGTCTGTTTTTCTAATACTGTATGCAGTTGGTCAACTATATTTGGTGTATGGAAATATTTAATGATGTACATGTCAGTCTGGCAGGTTTTATTTGACCTTCACCTCATTTTCGTGGTTCATTGCTGATGTTAAGTTTTTGTGTTTTGGTTTGTTTTTCATAAACTTTAAGCAATAGGTCAACTATAATTGGTGTATGGAATGATTTTAAGGTGTATATGTCTGTCTGGCAGGTATCATCTGACCTTCACCTCATTTTCATGGTTGATTGGTCAATGTTCAGTTTTCCTGGTTAACTATTTTTTTTTCTTAGATACCTTAAACAATAGGTCAACTATATTTGATGCATGGAATGATTTTAAGGTGTACATGTCTGTCTGGCAGGGTTCAAATGACCTTGACTTCATTTTCATGGTTCATTGATCAGTATAGAATTTCCATGGTTAGGTCTGTTTCTTTTATACTATAAGCAATAGGTCATCTATATTCTGTGTATGGAGGGATTGTATTAAAGGTGTACATGTATTTCCGGCTTGGTTTATCTGGCCTTGACCTCATTTTCTTGGATCATAAATGTTAATGTGATACTTGTAGTAAAACTTTATACGTAGGACTAAATGTATCAACATAAAATCAATGGTCAGTATAGTATGCGAGACTTTTCAGCGTGTGCACTCTTGTTTTACCTTTTGGATACTTGTAGCTAAAAAGATTTACATCAGATATGAATTATAACATATCTTTTCAACATAATAATATCTGTCTGTTTCTTTGCTTTAGTTATAAGCTGATATTCAGTATTTACAAATATTTGCCATGTATTATATAATTTATAGTAATCTACATCTACATCCATATGAACCGCAATAGGTCACACAACAATAACCTTAATCTTACTTAATATTTACATGCAAAGAAATGTTTTATGGTTTAAGTTTTACAGGATAATATTAATATTTTGTTGGATATGTTTTTATTCTTGTTGAGATAAATACATTAGAAATTGATTGAAATATGACATTGATTAAAGGAGAATTTTTTGTACCAAGAAAACATAAACAATCCGGGTTACACTTATCAATCCTTTGAATAAACTTATTCTAAAAGGTTACCTATTCAACACTGTAAATTAATCTTTGAATATTGTTTTTATTGGTGTAAATATTGATTTTGTCATAAATGAATTAAAACCATACTAAATATTACACATATGTACTTTCACGGTTCTACAATCTGTCAATACCTATAGTTTGGCATTGCACAAGGTCATGTTTTTCTCTGACTGTTAATGACGCCTTTACCCTTAATCCATTGGATGTTGGATGTTGGATGTGTACTGATTGATATTTAAGCCTTAGATACATGATTTTTATGCCCCATTTATGGGCATTATGTTTTTCGGTCTGTGCGTCCGTTCATTCGTCCGTTCGTTAGTCTGTCTGTTCGTTCATCTGTCCATTCGTTCGTCTGTCTGTTCGTTCGTCCGTCTGTCCCACTTCAGGTTAAAGTTTTTAGGTTAAAGTTTTTGGTCAAGGTAGTTTTTGATGAAGTTGAAGTCCAATCAACTTGAAACTTAGTACACATATGTTCCCTATGATATGTTTTTATTAGTTGTTATTGGCTTTGAACTAGCTGTCAGTAACTGCGAGTACTCTCAGATCTGTACTTTGTGTCTTTTTGTTTTTGGGATGTATAAGTACCCGTTTATGTCTACTTTGTGTTTTTGTTAGATGTATTTCTATTTGTATCCATCTGATGGGTAAAGCCTTTTTCAACTGATTTTTATAGTTTGTTCTTATGTTGTACTGTTACACCTCTGTCCCAGGTTAGGGGGAGTGTTGAACACTTACAAACATGTTTAACCCTGACACATTTCATTCTTTATGTGCCTGTCACAAGTCAGGAGCCTGAAAGTTCAGTGGTTGTCCTTGGTTCATTTTTGTCATATTTGTTTTTATGTAAACTGTTTTGTTATAAATTAGGCTGTTAGTTTTCTCAATTGAATTGTTTCATATTTTTAGTGTCTTAAGTTTTCTCAATTGAATTGTTTCATATTTTTAGTGTCTTAGGGCCTTTTAAAGCTGACCATATGATTTAGGTTTATCTTATTGTTGAAGGCCGTACGGTTGCCTATAATGACTTACATCTACTTCATTTGAACTTTGGTGGATAGTTGTCTCATCATACCACATCTCCTTATTTTTATATGAATGTCTTAGATTGAATAAACATTTTATAAAGAACTATAAATAAAATAAAGTTTTAAGTTTCCATCCTTTCAAATATTTTATACTTATCTGATATTTTAGATTAACCCAACAACTGAACAGAACAGCTAGAACAGTATTCATTGACCTTGAAGAGCAAGCAATGTGTACAGTAAAACAGCTATCCTTGTAGTTTAACCAAAGGGTATGGTAAGAACCTCATCTATAATTATATGTGGTGAGTATTTTTTTGTTGGTTAAAAGTTATGCAATTGTACTATAATTTTTTTCTTGAAGTCTATTTACCTATTAGGTACTTGGAAACAGGACAATTTTTTTTTAGCCCTCCCCCTTTTTTCCAGAATCTCGCAATTTTTTGTTTTCTATTAATTTCAATTATTTTCGTGTTTTTCTGTTGTATGAACATAAATATACTAAAAATAACTTGTAGTTGCTATTTTTTTTTTTATCAATTTCAAGTTTACTATCCATAGCGGTCACTAATACACATTATATAGAGAGAAGGTATCTCACCTCGTACCTCATCACCTATTTTCCAACTTGAATTCTTCGAGGAATCCCTAGTCTAATTCATAAAATATTAAATTTCCTTCAGGTCAGTGGGCATGACTCTTTTCTGTTATCATTCCTCATTTTAAGCAGTAGGCACTTTTAATGAAATTTGAAGTTGGAATGTCTCCAGAACAAATCAATTTTGTTCATTGTGTCGTCGTATTTTGATTCTTAAATAACTGAAGTATTGTATGGGCGACAACTCTTTAATTCTGCACCAAGTCCGGTTCCCTGAACAAATGTCCCGATTGTTATTGTACAGCACTTTAAGGTACGAGAGTTCATCATAACAGTATGAAGTATAAATAAACCGTAAACGTGCTTGTGTCTATTTATACTTTATACTAATATGATGAACTCTAGTACCTTATCGTGCTGTACAATATAACATTCAAGACATTTGTTTCAGGGAACCAGAGTTGGTGTGAAATTATGAGTTGTCGCCCATACAATCATACTTCTGTCATTTAAGAATCAAAATAAGATGAACAAAATTTATCCGTTCTGCCGACAGATGTTGAATTTCATTAAAAGTGCTCCTGCTTAAAACGAAAAATGATAGCTGGAAAATTATGCCTATACTGACTGGAAGGATATTAAATGAATTAGACTCTGGATTCCTCAAAGAATTCATGTAGGAAGATAAGTGATGATTTACGAAGTGAGATACTGTCCTTCTCTCTACATAATATATAAAAAAACGATGCTCAAAAAGAGGGAGGGTTGAAAAAAAATTGTCCTGTCCCCATGCAAGTACCTATGCTTTTTGTCGAGCCTTCGACTTTTGTCGAAAAAGCGAGACATAGCTATCCTACATTCCGTCAGCGTCGTCGTCAGCGGCGTCCACAAATATTCACTCTGTGGTTAAAGTTTTTGAAATTTTAATAACTTTCTTAAACTATCCTGGATTTTTACCAAACTTGGACAGAAGCTTGTTTATGATCATAAGATAGTATCCAGAAGTAAATTTTGTAAAAAAAAAATTCCTGTTTTTCCGTATTTTACTTATAAATGGACTTAGTTTTTCTGCCAGGAAACATTACATTCACTCAGTGGTTAAAGTTTTTAAAATTTTAATAACTTTCTCAAACTATCCTGGATTTGTACCAAACTTGGACAGAACCTTATTTATGATCATAAGATAGTATCCAGAAGTAAATTTAAAAAAAAAATCCTGTTTTTCTGTATTTTACTTATAAATGGACTTAGTTTTTCTGCCAGGAAACATTACATTCACTCTGTGGTTAAAGTTTTTAAAATTTTAATAACTTTCTTAAGCTATCCTGGATTTGTACCAAACATGGACAGAAGTTTGTTTATGATCAAAAGCTAGTACGTAGAAGGAAATTTTTATTAAAATTTTGTACTTGTTTATCCATATTTTTCTTATAAATGGACTTAGTTTTTCTTCCAGTTAACATTACATACAGTCTGCAGTTAAATTTTTTAAAACATTTATTAGATTCATAGACTAATCCTGGATTTTTACCAAACTTGGACAGAAGCTTCTTACAATAAAAAAATTGTATCGAGAGGAATATTTTCATTAAATTTTTTCCTCATCTCATTTTTGTTGAGCCTGCGATTAACAGCAAAAGTAGGCGAGACACTGGGTTCCGCGGAACCCTTACGAATTTTTATGAAAAAAGGAATGCAGGGTATACATCAATGAGGCACCATCCCAATGAAAATGAATAGCCAAAGACATAATAGAGATCATCAACTATAGTCCGATGTAATATACAATAGACCTTATAGCTTATAATTTGCAAATCTGCGCCCCTTGACCTGTGAATCTGAGCCTTTTGAACTATTGACGTCATACATCTTTTCCATTAATTTTTGTGGCGTCAGACATCTTTTCCATAATGTGGTGTCAGATATTTTCTATTGTGATGTCAAAATTTATGTGAACCTTTGTGATGTCCAGTTACTAAATGGCGGACAAATAGTGATAAGGTGTAAATTTGATTCAAGTCTAAAAGAGTCGTAAATAAAATGAACAGAAAAAAACAAAGAACTTATATGAACACCAAATTCTGACAAACACATGAGCAAATGGATGGGTTTAACACTTTTAAAAAAAAATTTCAAACCTTCCCTTAAAAGTAAAGAATTGATAGTAAGGTTGGTTGATCTATTTCATTATATATATATTCATGTGTATGGTTGTATATATATTTATTTTTTATATAGGTTGTAACTTCAAAGAATTGATGGTAAGGTAGCTGCGGAACCATAGCTCTTAGGTCTTTATGATATTTTTTGACTATTTGAGGACCATCTATGTTCAATAAATATCATAAGGACTTAAGAGCTATAGTTTGCAGCTTAAATAGTAAGGTTGGTTGATCTATTTCATTTTATATATATTCGTGTGTATGGTTGTATATATATTTATTTGTTATATAGGTTTATTTTTTATTATGATACTTCAAAGAATTGATGGTAAGGTAGCTGCAGAACCGTAGCTCTTAGGTCTTTATGATATTTTTTGACTGTTTGAGGACCATCTATGTTCAATGAAAAATCATAAGGATCTATTAAAGAGCTACAGTTTGCAGCTTAAATAGTAAGGTTGGTTGATCTATTTCATTTTATATATTTTCATGTGTATGGTTGTATATATATTTATTTTTTATATAGGTTACTTCAAAGAATTGATGGTAAGGTAGCTGTGGAACCGTAGCTCTTAGGTCTTTATGATATTTTTTGACTATTTGTGGACCATCTATGTTCAATAAATATCATAAGGACCTAAGAGCTATGGTTCCACAGCTATGAAAAGTAAGGTTAGTTGATCTATTTCATTTTATATATTTTCATGTGTATGGTTGTATATATATTTATTTTTTATATAGGTTACTTCAAAGAATTGATGGTAATTAAGGTAGCTGCGGAACTGTAGTTCTTAGGTCTTTATGATATTTTTTGACTATTTGTGGACCATCAATGTTCAATAAATATCATAAGGACCTAAGAGCTACAGTTAGCAGCATAAATAGTAAGGTTGGTTGATCTATTTCATTTTATATATTTTCATGTGTATGGTTGTATATATATTTACTTTTTATATAGGTTACTTCAAAGAATTGATGGTAAGGTAGCTGTGAAACTGTAGCTCTTAGGTCTTTATGATATTTTTTGACTGTTTGAGGACCATCTATGTTGAATAAATATCATAAAGACCTAAGAGCTATGGTTCTGCAGCCATAAATAGTAAGGTTGATTGATCCATTTCATTTTATATATTTTCATGTGTATGGTTGTATATATATTTATTTTTTATATAGGTCACTTCAAAGAATTGATGGTAAAGTAGCTGTGGAACCGTAGCTCTTAGGTCTTTATAATACTTATGACTATTTGAGGACCATTTATGTTCAATAAATATCATAAGGACCTAAGAGCTATGGTTCCACAGCTATAAATAGTAAGGTTGGTTGATCTATTTCAATTTATATATTTTCATGTGTATGGTTGTATATATATTTATTTTTTATATAGGTTACTTCAAAGAATTGATGGTAAGGTAGCTGCGTTCAACCTTAGCTCTTAGGTCTTTATGATATTTTTTCACTATTTAAGGACCATCTATGTTCAATAAATATCATAAGGACCTAAGAGCTACAGTTTGCAGCTTAAATAGTAAGGTTGGTTGATCTATTTCATTTGATATATTTTCATGTGTATGGTTGTATATATATTTATTTTTTATATAGGTTACTTCAAAGAATTGATGGTAAGGTAGCTGCGGAACCATAGCTCTTAAGTCTTTATGATATTTTTTGACTATTTGAGGACCATCTATGTTCAATAAATATCATAAGGACCTAAGAGCTATGGTTCTGCAGCTTTAAATAGTAAGGTTGGTTGATCTATTTCATTTTATATATTTTCATGTGTATGGTTGTATATATATATTATTTTTTATATAGGTTACTTCAAAGAATTGATGGTAAGGTAGCTGGGGAACCGTAGCTCTTAGGTCTTTATGATATTTTTTGACTATTTTAGGACCATCTATGTTCAATAAATATCATAAGGACCTAAGAGCTACAGTTTGCAGCTTAAATAGTAAGGTTGGTTGATCTATTTCATTTTATATATTTTCATGTGTATGGTTGTATATATATTTATTTTTTATATAGGTTACTTCAAAGAATTGATGGTAAGGTAGCCGCAGAACTGTAGCTCTTAGGTCTTTATGATATTTTTTGACTATTTGAGGACCATCTATGTTCAATAAATATCATAAGGACCTAAGAGCTACAGTTTGCAGCATAAATAGTAAAGTTGGTTGATCTATTTCATTTTATATATTTTCATGTGTATGGTTGTATATATATTTACTTTTTATATAGATTACTTTAAAGAATTGATGGTAAGGTAGCTGCGGAAACATAGCTCTTAGGTCTTTATGATATTTTTTGACTGTTTGAGGACCATCTATGTTGATTAAATACCATAAGGACCTAAGAGCTATGTTCCACAGCTATAAATAGTAAGGTTGGTTGATCTGTTTCATTTTATATGTTTTCATCTGTATGGTTGTATGTATATTTATTTTTTATATAGATTACTTCAAAGAATTGATGGTAAGGTAGCTGCAGAACCATAGCTCTTAGGTCTTTATGATATTTTTTGACTATTTGAGGACAATCTATGTTCAATAAATATAAGGAAATAAGACCTATGGTTCTGCAGCTTTAAATAGTAAGGTTGGTTGATCTATTTCATTTTATATATTTTCATGTGTATGGTTGTATATATATTTATTTTTTATATAGGTTACTTCAAAGAATTGATGGTAAGGTAGCTGCTGAACCGTAGCTCTTTGGTCTTAATGATATTTTTTGACTATTTAAGGACCATCTATGTTCAATAAATATCATAAGGACCTAAGAGCTACAGTTTGCAGCTTAAATGGTAAGGTTGGTTGATCTGTTTCATTTTATATATTTTCATGTGTATGGTTGTATATATATTTATTTTTTATATAGGTTACTTCAAAGAATTGATGGTAAGGTAGCTGCGGAACCGTAGCTCTTAGGTCTTTATGATATTTTTTGACTATTTTAGGACCATCTATGTTCAATAAATATCATAAGGACCTAAGAGCTACAGTTTGCAGCTTAAATAGTAAGGTTGGTTGATCTATTTCATTTTATATATTTTCATGTATATGGTTGTATATATATTTATTTTTTATATAGGTTACTTCAAAGAATTGATGGTAAGGTAGCCGCGGAACTGTAGCTCTTAGGTCTTTATGATATTTTTTGACTATTTGAGGACCATCTATGTTCAATAAATATCATAAGGACCTAAGAGCTACAGTTTGCAGTATAAATAGTAAAGTTGGTTGATCTAGTTCATTTTATATATTTTCATGTGTATGGTTGTATATATATTTACTTTTTATATAGGTTACTTTAAAGAATTGATGGTAAGGTAGCTGCAGAACCATAGCTCTTAGGTCTTTATGATATTTTTTGACTGTTTGAGGACCATCTATGTTCAATGAAAAATCATAAGGATCTATTAAAGAGCTACAGTTTGCAGCTTTAAATAGTAAGGTTGGTTGATCTATTTCATTTTATATATTTTCATGTGTATGGTTGTATGTATATTTATTTTTTATATAGGTAAATTTACCTCAAAGAATTGATGGTAAGATAGCTGCAGAACCGTAGCTCTTTGGTCTTTATGATATTTTTGACTATTTGAGGACCATCTATGTTCAAAAAATATAAGGACCTAAGACCTATGGTTCTGCAACTATAAATAGTAAGGTTGGTTGATCTATTTCATTTTATATATTTTCATGTGTATGGTTGTATATATATTTATTTTTTATATAGGTTACTTCAAAGAATTGATGGTAAGGTAGCTGTGGAACCGTAGCTCTTAGGTCTTTATGATGTTTTTTGACTATTTGAGAACCATTTATGTTCATCAAATATCATAAGGACCTAAGACCTATGGTTCCGCAGCTTTAAAAAGTAAGGTTGGTTGATCTATTTCATTTTATATATTTTCATGTGTATGGTTGTATATATATTTATTTTTTATATAGGTTACTTCAAAGAATTGATGGTAAGGTAGCTGGGGAACCGTAGCTCTTAGGTCTTTATGATATTTTTTGACTATTTTAGGACCATCTATGTTCAATAAATATCATAAGGACCTAAGAGCTACAGTTTGCAGCTTAAATAGTAAGGTTGGTTGATCTATTTCATTTTATATATTTTCATGTGTATGGTTGTATATATATTTATTTTTTATATAGGTTACTTCAAAGAATTGATGGTAAGGTAGCTGGGGAACCGTAGCTCTTAGGTCTTTATGATATTTTTTGACTATTTTAGGACCATCTATGTTCAATAAATATCATAAGGACCTAAGAGCTACAGTTTGCAGCTTAAATAGTAAGGTTGGTTGATCTATTTCATTTTATATATTTTCATGTGTATGGTTGTATATATATTTATTTTTTATATAGGTTACTTCAAAGAATTGATGGTAAGGTAGCCGCGGAACTGTAGCTCTTAGGTCTTTATGATATTTTTTGACTATTTGAGGACAATCTATGTTCAATAAATATAAGGAAATAAGACCTATGGTTCTGCAGCTTTAAATAGTAAGGTTGGTTGATCTATTTCATTTTATATATTTTCATGTGTATGGTTGTATATATATTTATTTTTTATATAGGTTACTTCAAAGAATTGATGGTAAGGTAGCTGCTGAACCGTAGCTCTTTGGTCTTAATGATATTTTTTGACTATTTAAGGACCATCTATGTTCAATAAATATCATAAGGACCTAAGAGCTACAGTTTGCAGCTTAAATGGTAAGGTTGGTTGATCTGTTTCATTTTATATATTTTCATGTGTATGGTTGTATATATATTTATTTTTTATATAGGTTACTTCAAAGAATTGATGGTAAGGTAGCTGCGGAACCGTAGCTCTTAGGTCTTTATGATATTTTTTGACTATTTTAGGACCATCTATGTTCAATAAATATCATAAGGACCTAAGAGCTACAGTTTGCAGCTTAAATAGTAAGGTTGGTTGATCTATTTCATTTTATATATTTTCATGTATATGGTTGTATATATATTTATTTTTTATATAGGTTACTTCAAAGAATTGATGGTAAGGTAGCCGCGGAACTGTAGCTCTTAGGTCTTTATGATATTTTTTGACTATTTGAGGACCATCTATGTTCAATAAATATCATAAGGACCTAAGAGCTACAGTTTGCAGTATAAATAGTAAAGTTGGTTGATCTAGTTCATTTTATATATTTTCATGTGTATGGTTGTATATATATTTACTTTTTATATAGGTTACTTTAAAGAATTGATGGTAAGGTAGCTGCAGAACCATAGCTCTTAGGTCTTTATGATATTTTTTGACTGTTTGAGGACCATCTATGTTCAATGAAAAATCATAAGGATCTATTAAAGAGCTACAGTTTGCAGCTTTAAATAGTAAGGTTGGTTGATCTATTTCATTTTATATATTTTCATGTGTATGGTTGTATGTATATTTATTTTTTATATAGGTAAATTTACCTCAAAGAATTGATGGTAAGATAGCTGCAGAACCGTAGCTCTTTGGTCTTTATGATATTTTTGACTATTTGAGGACCATCTATGTTCAAAAAATATAAGGACCTAAGACCTATGGTTCTGCAACTATAAATAGTAAGGTTGGTTGATCTATTTCATTTTATATATTTTCATGTGTATGGTTGTATATATATTTATTTTTTATATAGGTTACTTCAAAGAATTGATGGTAAGGTAGCTGTGGAACCGTAGCTCTTAGGTCTTTATGATGTTTTTTGACTATTTGAGAACCATTTATGTTCATCAAATATCATAAGGACCTAAGACCTATGGTTCCGCAGCTTTAAAAAGTAAGGTTGGTTGATCTATTTCATTTTATATATTTTCATGTGTATGGTTGTATATATATTTATTTTTTATATAGGTTACTTCAAAGAATTGATGGTAAGGTAGCTGGGGAACCGTAGCTCTTAGGTCTTTATGATATTTTTTGACTATTTTAGGACCATCTATGTTCAATAAATATCATAAGGACCTAAGAGCTACAGTTTGCAGCTTAAATAGTAAGGTTGGTTGATCTATTTCATTTTATATATTTTCATGTGTATGGTTGTATATATATTTATTTTTTATATAGGTTACTTCAAAGAATTGATGGTAAGGTAGCCGCGGAACTGTAGCTCTTAGGTCTTTATGATATTTTTTGACTATTTGAGGACCATCTATGTTCAATAAATATCATAAGGACCTAAGAGCTACAGTTTGCAGCATAAATAGTAAAGTTGGTTGATCTATTTCATTTTATATATTTTCATGTGTATGGTTGTATATATATTTACTTTTTATATAGGTTACTTTAAAGAATTGATGGTAAGGTAGCTGCGGAAACATAGCTCTTAGGTCTTTATGATATTTTTTGACTGTTTGAGGACCATCTATGTTGATTAAATACCATAAGGACCTAAGAGCTATGTTCCACAGCTATAAATAGTAAGGTTGGTTGATCTGTTTCATTTTATATGTTTTCATCTGTATGGTTGTATGTATATTTTTTTTTTATATAGGTTACTTCAAAGAATTGATGGTAAGGTAGCTGCAGAACCATAGCTCTTAGGTCTTTATGATATTTTTTGACTATTTGAGGACCATCTCTGTTCAATAAATATAAGGACATAAGACCTATGGTTCTGCAGCTTTAAATAGTAAGGTTGGTTGATCTGTTTCATTTTATATGTTTTCATCTGTATGGTTGTATGTATATTTTTTTTTTATATAGGTTACTTCAAAGAATTGATGGTAAGGTAGCTGCGGAACCGTAGCTCTTAGGTCTTTATGATATTTTTTGACTATTTTAGGACCATCTATGTTCAATAAATATCATAAGGACCTAAGAGCTACAGTTTGCAGCTTAAATAGTAAGGTTAGTTGATCTATTTCATTTTATATATTTTCATGTGTATGGTTGTATATATATTTATTTTTTATATAGGTTACTTCAAAGAATTGATGGTAAAGTAGCTGCGGAACCGTAGCTCTTAGGTCTTTATGATATTTTTTGACTATTTGAGGACCATCTATGTTGAATAAATATCATAAGAACCTAAGACCTATGGTTCCACAGCTTTAAATAGTAAGGTTGGTTGATCTATTTCATTTTATATATTTTCATGTGTATGGTTGTATATATATTTATTTTTTATATAGGTTACTTCAAAGTATTGATGGTAAGATAGCTGCAGAACTGTAGCTCTCTGGTCTTTATGATATTTTTGACTATTTGAGGACCATCTATGTTCAATAAATATAAGGACCTAAGACCTATGGTTCTGCAACTATAAATAGTAAGGTTGGTTGATCTATTTCATTTTATATATTTTCATGTGTATGGTTGTATATATATTTATTTTCTATATAGGTTACTTCAAAGAATTGATGGTAAGGTAGCTGCAGAACCGTAGCTCTTAGGTCTTTATGATATTTTTTGACTATTTGAGGACCATCTATGTTCAATAAATATCATAAGGACCTAAGAGCTACAGTTTGCAGCTTAAATAGTAAGGTTGGTTGATCTATTTCATTTTATATATTTTCATGTGTATGGTTGTATATATATTTATTTTTTATATAGGTTACTTCAAAGAATTGATGGTAAAGTAGCTGTGGAACCGTAGCTCTTAGGTCTTTATGATATTTTTTGACTATTTGAGGACCATCTATGTTGAATAAATATCATAAGGACCTAAGACCTATGGTTCCGCAGCTTTAAATAGTAAGGTTGGTTGATCTATTTCATTTTATATATTTTCATGTGTATGGTTGTATATATATTTATTTTTTATATAGGTTACTTCAAAGAATTGAAGGTAAGGTAGCTGCCGAACCGTAGCTCTTAGGTCTTTATGATATTTTGTGACTATTTGAGGACCATCTATGATCCATAAATATCATAAGGACCTAAGACCTATGGTTCCGCAGCTATAAATAGTAAGGTTGGTTGATCTATTTCATTTTATATATTTTCATGTGTATGGTTGTATATTTATTTTTTATATAGGTTACTTCGAAGAATTGATGGTAAGGTAGCTGCAGAACCGTAGTACTTAGGTCTTTATGATATTTTTTGACTATTTGAGGACCATCTATGTTGAATAAATATCATAAGGACCAAAGAGCTATGGTTCGGCAGCTTTAAATAGTAAGGTTGGTTGATCTATTTCATTTTATATATTTTCATGTGTATGGTTGTATATATATTTACTTTTTATATAGTTACTTTAAAGAATTGATGGTAAGGTAGCTGCAGAACCATAGCTCTTTGGTCTTTATGATTTTTTTCGACTATTTGAGGACCATCTATGTTCAATAAATATAAGGACCTAAGACCTATGGTTCCACAGCTTTAAATAGTAAGGTTGGTTGATCTATTTCATTTTATATATTTTCATGTGTATGGTTGTATATATATTTATTTTTTATATAGGTTACTTCAAAGAATTGATGGTAAGGTAGCTGCAGAACCGTAGCTCTTAGGTCTTTATGATATTTTTTGACTATTTGAGGACCATCTATGTTCAATAAATATCATAAGGACCTAAGAGCTACAGTTTGCAGCTTAAATAGTAAGGTTGGTTGATCTATTTCATTTTATATATTTTCATGTGTATGGTTGTATATATATTTATTTTTTATATAGGTTACTTCAAAGAATTGATGGTAAGGTAGCTGCAGAACCGTAGCTCTTAGGTCTTTATGATATTTTTTGACTATTTGAGGACCATCTATGTTCAATAAATATCATAAGGACCTAAGAGCTACAGTTTGCAGCTTAAATAGTAAGGTTGGTTGATCTATTTCATTTTATATATTTTCATGTGTATGGTTGTATATATATTTATTTTTTATATAGGTTACTTCAAAGAATTGATGGTAAAGTAGCTGTGGAACCGTAGCTCTTAGGTCTTTATGATATTTTTTGACTATTTTAGGACCATCTATGTTCAATAAATATCATAGGGACCTAAGAGCTACAGTTTGCAGCTTAAATAGTAAGGTTGGTTGATCTATTTCATTTTATATATTTTCATGTATATGGTTGTATATATATTTATTTTTTATATAGGTTACTTCAAAGAATTGATGGTAAGGTAGCTGCAGACCCGTAGCTCTTAGGTCTTTATGATATTTTTTGACTATTTGAGGACCATCTATGTTCCATAAATATCATAAGGACCTAAGACCTATGGTTCCGCAGCTATAAATAGTAAGGTTGGTTGATCTATTTCATTTTATATATTTTCATGTGTATGGTTGTATATTTATTTTTTATATAGGTTACTTCGAAGAATTGATGGTAAGGTAGCTGCAGAACCGTAGCTCTTAGGTCTTTATGATATTTTTTGACTATTTGAGGACCATCTATGTTGAATAAATATCATAAGGACCAAAGAGCTATGGTTCGGCAGCTTTAAATAGTAAGGTTGGTTGATCTATTTCATTTTATATATTTTCATGTGTATGGTTGTATATATATTTACTTTTTATATAGTTACTTTAAAGAATTGATGGTAAGGTAGCTGCAGAACCATAGCTCTTTGGTCTTTATGATTTTTTTCGACTATTTGAGGACCATCTCTGTTCAATAAATATAAGGACCTAAGACCTATGGTTCCACAGCTTTAAATAGTAAGGTTGGTTGATCTATTTCATTTTATATATTTTCATGTGTATGGTTGTATATATATTTATTTTTTATATAGGTTACTTCAAAGAATTGATGGTAAGGTAGCTGCGGAACCGTAGCTCTTAGGTCTTTATGATATTTTTTTACTATTTTAGGACCATCTATGTTCAATAAATATCATAAGGACCTAAGAGCTACAGTTTGCAGCTTAAATAGTAAGGTTGGTTGATCTATTTCATTTTATATATTTTCATGTGTATGGTTGTATATATATTTATTTTTTATATAGGTTACTTCAAAGAATTGATGGTAAGGTAGCTGCGGAACCGTAGCTCTTAGGTCTTTATGATATTTTTTTACTATTTTAGGACCATCTATGTTCAATAAATATCATAAGGACCTAAGAGCTACAGTTTGCAGCTTAAATAGTAAGGTTGGTTGATCTATTTCATTTAATATATTTTCAGGTGTATGGTTGTATATATATTTATTTTTTATATAGGTTACTTCAAAGAATTGATGGTAAGGTAGCTGCGGAACCGTAGCTCTTTGGTCTTTATGATATTTTTTGACTATTTAAGGACCATCTATGTTCAATAAATATCATGAGGACCTAAGAGCTACAGTTTGCAGCTTAAATAGTAAGGTTGGTTGATCTATTTCATTTGATATATTTTCATGTGTATGGTTGTATATATATTTATTTTTTATATAGGTTATTTCAAAGAATTGATGGTAAGGTAGCTGCGGAACCGTAGCTCTTAGGTCTTTATGATATTTTTTGACTATTTTAGGACCATCTATGTTCAATAAATTTCATAAGGACCTAAGAGCTACAGTTTGCAGCTTAAATAGTAAGATTGGTTGATCTATTTCATTTTATATATTTTCATGTGTATTGTTGTATATATATTTATTTTTTATATAGGTTACTTCAAAGAATTGAAGGTAAGGTAGCTGCGTAACTGTAGCTCTTAGGTCTTTATGATATTTTTTGACTATTTGAGGACCATCTATGTTCAATAAATATCATAAGGACCTAAGAGCTACAGTTTGCAGCATAAATAGTAAGGTTGATTGATCTATTTCATTTTATATATTTTCATGTGTATGGTTGTATATATATTTATTTTTTATATAGGTTACTTCAAAGAATTGAAGGTAAGGTAGCTGCCGAACCGTAGCTCTTAGGTCTTTATGATATTTTTTGACTATTTGAGGACCATCTATGTTCAATAAATATCATAAGGACCTAAGAGCTACAGTTTGCAGCATAAATAGTAAGGTTGATTGATCTATTTCATTTTATATATTTTCATGTGTATGGTTGTATATATATTTATTTTTTATATAGGTTACTTCAAAGAATTGAAGGTAAGGTAGCTGCCGAACCGTAGCTCTTAGGTCTTTATGATATTTTTTGACTATTTGAGGACCATCTATGTTCAATAAATATCATAAGGACCTAAGAGCTACAGTTTGCAGCATAAATAGTAAGGTTGATTGATCTATTTCATTTTATATATTTTCATGTGTATGGTTGTATATATATTTATTTTTTATATAGGTTACTTCAAAGAATTGAAGGTAAGGTAGCTGCCGAACCGTAGCTCTTAGGTCTTTATGATATTTTTTGACTATTTGAGGACCATCTATGATCAATAAATATAAGGACCTAAGACCTATGGTTCTGCAACTATAAATAGTAAGGTTGGTTGATCTATTTCATTTTATATATTTTCATGTGTATGGTTGTATATATATTTATTTTTTATATAGGTTACTTCAAAGAATTGATGGTAAGGTAGCTGCAGACCCGTAGCTCTTAGGTCTTTATGATATTTTTTGACTATTTGAGGACCATCTATGTTCCATAAATATCATAAGGACCTAAGACCTATGGTTCCGCAGCTATAAATAGTAAGGTTGGTTGATCTATTTCATTTTATATATTTTCATGTGTATGGTTGTATATTTATTTTTTATATAGGTTACTTCGAAGAATTGATGGTAAGGTAGCTGCAGAACCGTAGTACTTAGGTCTTTATGATATTTTTTGACTATTTGAGGACCATCTATGTTGAATAAATATCATAAGGACCAAAGAGCTATGGTTCGGCAGCTTTAAATAGTAAGGTTGGTTGATCTATTTCATTTTATATATTTTCATGTGTATGGTTGTATATATATTTACTTTTTATATAGTTACTTTAAAGAATTGATGGTAAGGTAGCTGCAGAACCATAGCTCTTTGGTCTTTATGATTTTTTTCGACTATTTGAGGACCATCTATGTTCAATAAATATAAGGACCTAAGACCTATGGTTCCACAGCTTTAAAAAGTAAGGTTGGTTGATCTATTTCATTTTATATATTTTCATGTGTATGGTTGTATATATATTTATTTTTTATATAGGTTACTTCAAAGAATTGATGGTAAGGTAGCTGCAGAACCGTAGCTCTTAGGTCTTTATGATATTTTTTGACTATTTGAGGACCATCTATGTTCAATAAATATCATAAGGACCTAAGAGCTACAGTTTGCAGCTTAAATAGTAAGGTTGGTTGATCTATTTCATTTTATATATTTTCATGTGTATGGTTGTATATATATTTATTTTTTATATAGGTTACTTCAAAGAATTGATGGTAAGGTAGCTGCAGAACCGTAGCTCTTAGGTCTTTATGATATTTTTTGACTATTTGAGGACCATCTATGTTCAATAAATATCATAAGGACCTAAGAGCTACAGTTTGCAGCTTAAATAGTAAGGTTGGTTGATCTATTTCATTTTATATATTTTCATGTGTATGGTTGTATATATATTTATTTTTTATATAGGTTACTTCAAAGAATTGATGGTAAGGTAGCTGCAGAACCGTAGCTCTTAGGTCTTTATGATATTTTTTGACTATTTGAGGACCATCTATGTTCCATAAATATCATAAGGACCTAAGACCTATGGTTCTGCAACTATAAATAGTAAGGTTGGTTGATCTATTTCATTTTATATATTTTCATGTGTATGGTTGTATATTTTTTTTTTATATAGGTTACTTCGAAGAATTGATGGTAAGGTAGCTGCAGAACCGTAGCTCTTAGGTCTTTATGATATTTTTTGACTATTTGAGGACCATCTATGTTCCATAAATATCATAAGGACCTAAGACCTATGGTTCTGCAACTATAAATAGTAAGGTTGGTTGATCTATTTCATTTTATATATTTTCATGTGTATGGTTGTATATTTTTTTTTTATATAGGTTACTTCGAAGAATTGATGGTAAGGTAGCTGCAGAACCGTAGTACTTAGGTCTTTATGATATTTTTTGACTATTTGAGGACCATCTATGTTGAATAAATATCATAAGGACCAAAGAGCTATGGTTCGGCAGCTTTAAATAGTAAGGTTGGTTGATCTATTTCATTTTATATATTTTCATGTGTATGGTTGTATATATATTTACTTTTTATATAGTTATACTTTAAAGAATTGATGGTAAGGTAGCTGCAGAACCATAGCTCTTTGGTCTTTATGATTTTTTTCGACTATTTGAGGACCATCTATGTTCAATAAATATAAGGACCTAAGACCTATGGTTCTGCAGCTTTAAATAGTAAGGTTGGTTGATCTATTTCATTTTATATATTTTCATGTGTATGGTTGTATATATATTTATTTTTTATATAGGTTACTTCAAAGAATTGAAGGTAAGGTAGCTGCGTAACTGTAACTCTTAGGTCTTTATGATATTTTTTGACTATTTGAGGACCATCTATGTTCAATAAATATCATAAGGACCTAAGAGCTACAGTTTGCAGCATAAATAGTAAAGTTGGTTGATCTATTTCATTTTATATATTTTCATGTGTATGGTTGTATATATATTTACTTTTTATATAGGTTACTTTAAAGAATTGATGGTAAGGTAGCTGCGGAACCATAGCTCTTAGGTCTTTATGATATTTTTTGACTGTTTGAGGACCATCTATGTTGATTAAATACCATAAGGACCTAAGAGCTATGTTCCACAGCTATAAATAGTAAGGTTGGTTGATCTATTTCATTTTATATATTTTCATGTATATGGTTGTATGTATATTTATTTTTTATATAGGTTACTTCAAAGAATTGATGGTAAGGTAGCTGCGGAACCATAGCTCTTTGGTCTTTATGATATTTTTTGACTATATGAGGACCATCTATGTTCAATAAATATCATAAGGACCTAAGAGCTACAGTTTGCTGCATAAATAGTAAGGTTGATTGATCTATTTCATTTTATATGTTTTCATCTGTATGGTTGTATGTATATTTATTTTTTATATAGGTTACTTCAAAGAATTGATGGTAAGGTAGCTGCAGAACCGTAGCTCTTAGGTCTTTATGATATTTTTTGACTATTTGAGGACCATCTATGTTCCATAAATATCATAAGGACCTAAGACCTATGGTTACGCAGCTATAAATAGTAAGGTTGGTTGATCTATTTCATTTTATATATTTTCATGTGTATGGTTGTATATTTATTTTTTATATAGGTTACTTCGAAGAATTGATGGTAAGGTAGCTGCAGAACCGTAGCACTTAGGTCTTTATGATATTTTTTGACTATTTTAGGACCATCTATGTTCAATAAATATCATAAGGACCTAAGAGCTACAGTTTGCAGCATAAATAGTAAGGTTGGTTGATCTATTTCATTTTATATATTTTCATGTGTATGGTTGTATATATATTTATTTTTTATATAGGTTACTTCAAAGAATTGATGGTAAGGTAGCTGCAGAACTGTAGCACTCAGGTCTTTATGATATTTTTTGACTATTTTAGGACCATCTATGTTGAATAAATATCATAAGGACCTAAGAGCTACAGTTTGCAGCATAAATAGTAAGGTTGGTTGATCTATTTTCATTTTATATATTTTCATGTGTATGGTTGTATATATATTTATTTTTTATATAGGTTACTTCAAAGAATTGATGGTAAAGTAGCTGCGGAACCGTTGCTCTTAGGTCTTTATGATATTTTTTGACTATTTGAGGACCATCTATGTTGAATAAATATCATAAGGACCTAAGACCTATGGTTCCGCAGCTTTAAATAGTAAGGTTGGTTGATCTATTTCATTTTATATATTTTCATGTGTATGGTTGTATATATATTTATTTTTTATATAGGTTACTTCAAAGAATTGATGGTAAGGTAGCTGCAGAACCGTAGCTCTTAGGTCTTTATGATAATTTTTTACTATTTCATACCATCTATGTTCAATAAATGTTATAAGGACCTAAGAGCTACAGTTTGCAGCTTAAATAGTAAGGTTGGTTGAACTATTTCATTTTATATATTTTCATGTGTATGGTTGTATATATATTTATTTTTTATATAGGTTACTTCAAAGAATTGATGGTAAGGTAGATGCGGAACTGTAGCTCTTTGGTCTTTATGATATTTTTTGACTGTTTGAGGACCATCTATGTTGAATAAATACCATAAGGACCTAAGAGCTATG
The DNA here is from genome assembly GCF_021869535.1 of Mytilus californianus. Taxonomy (NCBI): domain Eukaryota; kingdom Metazoa; phylum Mollusca; class Bivalvia; order Mytilida; family Mytilidae; genus Mytilus; species Mytilus californianus. The sequence goes on along the minus strand of NW_026262679.1, from coordinate 130,306,578 downwards.
GTTCCGCAGCTATAAATAGTAAGGTTGGTTGATCTATTTCATTTTATATATTTTCATGTGTATGGTTGTATATATATTTGTTTTTTATATAGGTTACTTCAAAGAATTGATGGTAAGGTAGCTGCAGAACTGTAGCTCTTAGATCTTTATGATATTTTTTTACTATTTAAGGACCATCCATGTTGAATAAATATCATAAGGACCTAAGAGCTATGGTTTAGCAGCTATAAATAGTAAGGTTAATTGATCTATTTCATTTTATATATTTTCATGTGTATGGTTGTATATATATTTATTTTTTATGTAGGTTACTTGAAAGAATTGATGGTACTAGGTAGCAGAGGAACCGTAGCTCTTAGGTCTTTATGATATTTTTTGACTATTTGAGGACCATCTATGTTCAATAAATATCATAAGGACCTAAGAGCTACGGGTCCGCAGCTAATAGTAAGGTTGGTTGATCTATTTCATTTTATATATTTGCATGTGTATGGTTGTATATATATTTATATTTCATTTCAGAGTTCACTCACAAATGTTTAATTCGTAATTTTGTATTTTTGCTGATTCAGCTTAGAGAGGATGTTTCAGTAGTCGACCTTGAATATGGCTAACAGACCAGGGAGAGTGGCATACAGATTTCTGTAACTCTATACTATATACTCTATACTCTTTATGTTTTATTTTTATCACAGATGAAGCTAAATCTACTGTAAGCTATTATGAGAGAAGTGACAACAATTTTTCAAACATCACTAATCTTTATTATTTGTTTCCATTACAGAGTTCATACGGAGATATATAGTTAACAATACTGTATGTATTATTTCTGATGGTCTTTATATGTCCTATATGTGCAATTGTTTGTCTGAAAGAAATAAAATATGGTATTGACTATTGATTTCAATGGGGAAAAACACACAGAAGAAATCAACTTAAATACCTTCAAAGACTAATGGTATGATATTATACACCATTACATGTACATTGGCCAGTTGAATTCTTATCAGGATAATTAAAAAAAAAATAATTAAAAAAATAACTGTATTAGACATTATTATGTTTTTCTAACAGCTAGTAGCCATGTGAAGGGTGAGAACATATTTTCCAAGTCAGAAAACTGAAAACTAAAAGTTGTGAAAACATCTAGCTATCCGACCGAGAATTATTTTACCAGTTTAATATTTAAAGATACATGTACCAAGTATATTACCAAGATTTTGTATTAAAATAGCAATAGTAAATCCTGAGATTGGAATAGAACTTCCAAGGGGAGACAAATTCTATAAACACCAAGATTTGTTAATTCAATGGGAGATAACTCTGTAAAATATGCAGATTTTAATGCAGTTGAAATTCAAATCATTTTTCTATTTTTGACTTCCTTTTTTTTCCATCTTTATATTAATTTTACAAACTTAGGTGTTGATGTTATACTATTGTGAACATGTAGTAAGAAATCAAAACAATATTTAGTAAATGTTTATGTTGACAGAAATAGATTTATAAAATATATAATAATGTATCCATTTTAATTCCTTTTTAGGTTCTTTCTGTGACATGTTTTTCATGGTGTTGGGAATAAGACTTTGGGGTCTAATACATCTAAAAGGAAGGTAAGTACTAGAATGTTATTCCAGTTTTGAAGAGAAAAAAAAAACCAAATGTATTATAAAATTTCTTTGGAAAATTCTCTCTAGGCTTTTAGGAGTTGGTCAGGTCTACTCTCTCATTTATCAGTACCAGTATATAAGTTAATTTTAGGATCTGATGTAAATACATAAAAGTTTGTTGGGTTGCTGGATAGCTGTCTAATCCACATGTTCTCAACATCTATTAAACATTTATAGACTACCAGTATTTATATTAAATATATATAAGTATACCAACAATGATCAGTTTAAACAATTTTTGATGATGAGGCATTTTATATTTCAGGTTAACATCACAGCTTGTCCGTTATGATTGAGGTTGGGAATGGCCATTGGAGCTGACTTTTATGGTAAGAATCAGTACATAGATTTATGAACTATTCAACTTAGAGCATGTTGCTAGAATTTTTCATGTTATAAGTGTATGTATAATTTGGAAGGGGGTATCAAGATACAAATAAGGTAAGTCAAAGATTTGAATTTTGGATATCTTCTCTCTGTTTTTTTTAATCTAAATTAATCCCACTATATAGAAATTAAGAAATGTAGTATGATTGCCAATGAGACATTAATCAACCAGAAACCGCATGACAAGGATGTTAGCAACTATAGAATGCCATTTTATGGTCTTCAACAATGAGCAAAACCTATTCTGTATCGTTAGCTATATAAGGCCCCAACATGGCAAAATGTGAAATAATTCATATGAGAAAACCAATGACTTGATATAGGATAAAACAATAAACAAAAAAAAATATGATAGACAACAACAAACGACTTGTTTTTCATCTTTTTTTGCCAACAAAGACTGGTAGTCTAAAAGTTATGTCCACAAGTCACTTTAAAGCTAGGTAAAGAAATGTTATATGCATCAAAATTGTAATGTCCAGTTAATTTTATCTTTTGCATTAAATATTGTTTCAATTATTTTCACATAGTTTTGACAGATATGTTTAAGAATGAATATTTCTTTTGCAGGTAACTTTAACTGTGGCTGCATGAAAATGATTGGATGACTGTACCAGTAAAGAATGTAAATCAGACAATTTTTGTGTATGTGTGAGAAAATGTTTATAATTTTTTACAAACAAAAAAAAAAGTGTAAAGATTCTCCATTTTCAACAAGATTGTAAGTTATAGATAACTTATTTTGAATTTTAAAATCTCTCTTTTTACCATTAAAACCAAAGGATATATTCAGGTAGCTCTACTCATGTCCATTCTTGACAATTTTTTTGTCATGCATATTGATACTGAACTGGTTTTTGTCTCGCCTTGACAGAGTCAAAAAGCGAGACATAGGTATGCTGTTTCCGGTGTCGGCGGCGGCGGCGTCATCAACAATGTATTAGTTTGTGATTAGGTCTAGGTTATGGTGAACCACTAGTGGTAGGTCAATGATATTTGGTATGCAGTTGAATTAGCATTGGCACATCTCATTACCATGGAGATTATTTGGCCCTGCCCCCTCAGTCATGGTTTATTGACTTTGAAACTTTGCTTAGTTTTCATGTATTAGTTTGTGATTAGGTCAGTTTATGGGAAACCACTAGTGGTAGGTCAATGATATTTGGTATGCAGTTGTATAAGCATTGGCATATCTCATTTCCATGAAGATTATTTGGCCCCACCCCTTCAGTCATGGTCTGTTTACTTTGAAACTTTTGCTTAGTTTACAAGTTAATGTTTGTGTTTAGTTTTCTTTAAAGGGAATGACTTTTGAAAAGTCAATGGTATTTGGTATGCAGTTGTATTAGCATTGGCACATCTCATTTCCATGTAGATTGTTTAGCCCTGTACCTTTAGTCATGGTTCATTGACTTTGAATATTTGCATAACTTACATGTAAAAGTATTATTATTTTAATTTCAACATTTGCATTATCAAAATAACAAATAGGCGAGATATATCTCTGTGTTAACAGTTTATTGGTATGTACCGTTTTGTTTTGAGTTCATAGTTCAGATTGTATTCATTATTTTTTTCCCCTATGGCTAGATTTAATTGGTACTTTGAAAATTAATTGAAATGGACCACTTTTATTTGAAGACCTACTCTTTTAGATATATTAATAATTGTCCATGTCTAGTCAAAACACTTCCAGAAGTTAAGAATGGAGAATCTTAAAATAAAAGAAAAAATGAAATGTATATTTTGTCTCTCACCGTTGTTAAATATATATCTTTTCCGAATTTTTTCGTTTTTTTATGCCCCTGCCATAGGGAAAGGAGGCATTCAGTGTTACCCTTGATGTCCTTCTGTCCTTTTGTTGTTCCTTTTGTCCCATTTTTGTTTCCGCACTAACTTTTAAGAGTAATGCCCCTTTATCAGTTGGAAAGTTGCAAATTTGGGCAGTGAGTCACTTACTTTTCTAGAGTTATGCTCCTTTTTACAATTTTTAAAATTGCAAAGCTTGAGCAAGGGCATCGTGTCCTCAGACACATTCTTCTTTTATTTTTTAGCTGAGTTTGATATAATTTATATTTTTATCAATTGTTTTGTTCTGAATAATTATACATTTTTTTATACTGTCTAAAGTATACTTTCTGAGACGGTCTTCAGAGCATTAGGTTTTGGACTCAGGTTTCCAACATTAATTTCCCACTACAAATTCAGTTTTTATAGAAGTTTGACCAAGTTCACTCCTTTTAGTCGGTTGTCATGGTTGTTCCTGGCAGGGAGATTGTTGATGATAGAGATTTTGTCATTATTTGGTATTTAACAAATACAGCATAAAAGCATTTCATCAATTATGATTTTTATGATTATCTTTTATGTATATATGCTTACAATTTGTATACATGGATATTGTTTTAAAAATCATTAAAATCTGGTGTCCAGAAGAGCTGTCTGGGTTATCAGCTACATGAATATATTGCATTGTTAGTTTTGTTTAAGCCTAAATATTTAAGGGATAGAAGTTATAGTAATATTATATGAATAGACTCGTTAATGAAATTTATTTGAGAATGTCATGGACCATAGAAGTACAGGTCAAGTTAGATTATGATTTTATTCACAATTACTGTTCAAGATTTGTGGCTTGCCTTTGAAAATGTTATTTCTTTGATATCTGAATGATAATTATAATAGTACCACTTGACCCAATCCTTTGAAATTGTACATAATATCATGGATCATTGAAAAACTGTTCAAGGTCCATTTTGATGGTTTTGAGAATAACCGTTCAAGAGTTATGCCCCTTAGTTACCTTAAACATTTAACTTTCTTATTTCCAGATGATAATGAAGTAATGTTTGACAAAAACTTTTTTGATTTTAACACTTAATTTATGAAACACAAAATACTGGTCCCATTCATTTTTAATTTTGGTATTTCATTTACTGTTTTTTTTCTGCAAGCAGGTGTATCTGCTCAATTATTAGATCTTATCACATAAATCTAGTTTGAATCTGGACGGCAAATGCCAGTAACAGGAAAGAGGTTTCTGAAATTAGGGGTATTTCACATGATTTAATTTTTTCAGTCACTCGGTTAAGTTTAGTTTATGACTAATTTATTTCTGATCAACGAGACAAAAGGGATAGCCACAACTTGTGAACTTGTAGAAATTGTTTAAATGGATTCAAGTTAATATTTCGAAAGACGCGCACTGCATACATATGGGATAAAAACACGTTTACGTCCTTTGTGTTTTTTTTATTCACTTTTGTGCTACAGTGTGCTCTCTTTAACACAAATGAGATCCTTTGCAGTGATTTTAGAGGCCAGTGTGTATACATGTATGTTGTGTGACTTGTGTGACATGTTTATTTGAAAAAGCAGTTCAAGGAACAGATTGTGTATTGCCTGTTGATTGTGTATTGCCTGTTGATTGTGTATTGTGTATCAGTTGAACAAAAAAAAAAACATTCATTTCATACAAAATATACAATTTCTGCTGAAAAGTAGCTTAATACCAACACTTAGCATCCTTCATCCTAACCTTAAATCTCCTGTGAAACTACAAGGCCAAATTTACCAGACTTTATCTGAATGCTTCTTAGAGTATCTAGTTTAGAAAGACTTGGCCACTGATGCTTAAAAAAGAACATAGGCCTAGGGTAAAATGCACTTTTTGGCTTGACTTTCAATAATTAAAGCAGTTAGCAAGAGTAAAATGATCAACAGTTCAGATTTATCTCTATGTAATTTTCAGAAAAATAGGACAATCCAGTTTTAAAATTTTGTCGAGCCTGCGACTTTTGTCGCAGAAAGCTCGACATAGGGATAGTGATCCGGCGGCGTTAGCTAACTTCTTAAAAGCTTTATATTTTAGAAGCTAGAAGACCTGGATGCTTCATACTTTGTATATAGATGCCTAATGTTACGAAGTTTCCGTCTGTCATATGTCCATTGTCCTTGACCTCATTTTCATGGTTCAGTGACTACTTGAAAAAAAAGTCAACATTTTTTGTAATGTTAATTTCTTTCTTGTTATGAGTAATAGGATAACTATATTTATTATGTGCGTACCTTGCAAGGTCCTCATGCCCGTCAGACAATTTTCATTTGACCTCGACCTCATTTCATGGATCAGTGAACAAGGTTAAGTTTTCGTGGTCAAGTCCATATATCAGATACTATAAGCAGTAGGTCTACTATATTTGGTATATGGAATGATTGTAAGGTGTACATGTCCAACTGGTAGGTGTCATCTGACCTTGACCTCATTTTCATGGTTCAGTGGTCAAAGTTAAGTTTTTGAGTTTTGGTGTTTTTTAATTTCATTTCTCAGTGTTAAGTTTTTGTGTTTTGGTCTGTTTTTCTTCAACTTCAAATGGAAGGATTGTAAGGTGTATATGTCTGTCTGGTAGGTATCATCTGACCTTGGCCTCATTTTCATGGATCATTGGTCAATGTTAAGTTTTCTTGGTTAAGACTGTTTCTTAGAAACTATAAGCAATAGGTCAACTATGTTTGGTTTATTGAATGATTGTAAGGTGTACATGTATTTCTCGTTTGGTTTATCTGACCTTGACCTCATTTTCTTGGATCATGTTAAGTTTATGTGTTACTTGTAGTAAAGCTTTATATTTAGGACTATCAACATAAAATCAATGGTTAGTAAAGAAGGCGAGACATTTCAGCGTGTGCACTCTTGTTTCTTTATTATTTTGGGTTGATACCACTGTATGTGGACTACCAGCCCCCAAGGGTATCAGTAATCAATACTTGGGTATTGACATGATTTATAACAAACCTTTCTTAAATTGTCTGTTTATAAATTATAAAATTATTAAGAAACTATTAGGTTTCAACTCCCTGAGACAAAGATGACCTTAGAAGGATTTGGCTTTTATTTTTAGGTCCATTTTGGTGATATAGCTCAACTGTTTTGATTCTTATACAGCTTTGGCTTTCAAATATTTAGCATTGAGTATTCCAGAAAAGAACTTCTGACGCATGAAAATTACAGTGTTTTCATTTTTTGAATACTAATATGATAGATATTGAGAAACAGCAAAAATTACCAGAACACTTAGTTCTACAAGAGACATATATACAAAGAGATTGGCAAGACAGTGAAATCACATTAATAAACCACTTTCCAGTTTGTTGCATTTCCATCAAAATCTTTGGTTTTAGTGAACCTCATTTGTGCGTTTAGGGGCATCATCACTTTCTTCCCATGTTGAGCGAGCTGTTGAAAAATATGATGCTGTATTGCACTAATTATTCTGCAAATTAAGTTCTTATAATTGATAATAAGTACTGCTGTCATTAGGGAATTTTGATAAGAATATTAGAAAATCATATAATTTTTTAATATTAAAACTGATTTTCTAATATAAATCAATATTAAAAAAAGGGAATAAATTCCCCAACGGCTTGCCATATATATTAGGGTCTTGATGAGCGTCCTTAATTTCTGTATACTATAAATTTTTAGGGCATTTTTCTTTATCTTAAAAAATAATGCTTATTCCGTAAAATGTTCTTGAAAATTATTTAAGGTGGATTAGTGGTATATATTTCCTCAGATAGAATTTTTCTTATACTTTGCCTTAATGAAGATTTTACTATTTTTTTTTTAGAAATATAATAAATAGTATGGGTAACTATTTTCCAAGCTACAAGTCGTGCAAAATTGCACAAATTTGCATAGATTGTTCATGAAAATACAATTTTGTGAATAAATAGAAATCTATGAGATAGAATTTAAAATAAAATATGAAAAGAAAGGTTTTATAATATATGCTTTAAGAAAATAAAAAGAACAAATGGTGTCACCGAACTTGTTTCTTAAAAATATTATCAATTTCTGATTCCCAACATTGAAGAAAAATATTTTGATGAGGGAGAAATGAAACAAATTCTGAGTAGGAGTCTTTGCCTTTATTTGATGCTTGCGTGGTACCACCGAAAAATCAGATTGAACACCCTCCCTCAAAATTAAATGGTCGTTCACGCTCTTGAAAAACATGCCGCCGGAAAATTAGCTCAGTGTGCTATAAAAAAACATAATGCTTGCTTTTCCACTTTATATTACTTGCTCCATAGTTATTACGAATTGCGATTATATTAAACTGAAAAAATCATGTGGCGTCCTTGTGGTTTATAGAGGCTTCATACTGTACTTATTTATTTTTGTAACTGTTCGAAATTTGTTTTATTAAAAAGTAATTTTTGTCATGATTGTATATTATTAAGGTCTTTCCACTACGTTAGGAAAGACCTTATTGTTTTTTAATTGGTTATTTATTTGTAACACATGAAACCATAATGTCGGCAATCATGAATTGAATTTGATATTCTATGCTCAAAAGCCTTAATATACAAATAATTCCCGAGACTTAAGTTGCAATGTTCTTATTATTTTCCGAATCGTATGTGTTAATTTAGAGCAAAAGATATAATTTTGTCAGAAAAAATTATGATTCTTACAAATTTTAACAGCTTAGAAAATATCCTTTTACCAAATGATGAGAAAATTATAACATTAAATTTTGTAATACTAAATACTTCATAATCTATTTCTTAAACGACTTTTAGTTCTGAATATGCATGAAATATTTACCACTGGACTTTAATCAACCAACAATCAATCAATCAAATATGCATGAAATATTTGCCACTGGACGTTAAGCAACCAACAATCAATCAATCAAATATTGCACTAAAAAATGAAATAAGCAATAAAAGCAACAATTTTATCCATCACTTGGTGTCTGGTGTCTGTACAATAAACATGCTGAATTCGTTATTGTTCAAGTATGTCAATAAATTCATAGGGTATCTTGTGGTAGTTGAAATTGTTCAGTACAACCAGTTTGTGTCCGTCGTCGTCTGCCATACATATCTAATGTTGTATCAACTGTTTGCTGTTCGTCATCTGTTGTTTATGGCAATTTAGCCCCCACTAACGTAATGACCAATTATGGTAGGGGGGGGGGGGCGGAGCTATTTTTTGGAGGGACAAACATTTTTCTTTACTTAAAGAAAAAACACTTAACAACTTTCTATGTCTTATCATTAAATTAACCGATGTATACTTTTTTTTTTAAAGATATAATAGTCAAGGACGTATAACTTATATACGTCCTTGTATGCACGAAGTATATATTTTTCTAATTTGTTAATTCGACAGTTAATATATAGAGGACAGTCAAAGATAAAATGGAACTTAGCTCTGTTTTTTTTCAACGGTAACAATATGTCTTTTTTCTAGAGTAACGTTTGAATACCTTCCAGTCTTAACAAGGATCAGTATGACTGCTCAAGTTTACCCAACGTAATTATCATTTTTAAGACAGTTTTATATTATATGATCATAGTTTTAATACTTTTTCTATCTTTGCAAAAAGGCATGGTGAGTGGAGCCCTTTTCAACTGATTTTTATAGTTTGTTCCTATTTTGTACTGTTACACCACTGTCCAAGGTTAGGGAAGGGTTTGCGCGACATCAAACTAGTTTAAATTACAAATACTGCTGTTAGGGGATCTATAAGCTAGAATCAATATATTAATAAATTTTAAAGATCATGGACATTTGTACAATTTCGTTTGTCCGTATTTAACCGATAAATGGATTCAGTTTTTTTTTCGCAGTTTAAATTATTAACATTATTAAGAAAAGTATAAAGTCAAAAGTTTGTCAAACCTTGTCGAATTTGTGAGGCTTTTTTCTAAGATAAATAGAGTATCCAGAGTAAACTATTTTTATTTTTTTTCGTTTGTCCTTATCTAGAATTTCATTTAATAAACCAAATACAAAACACACGAAAAAAAAGCATGCTGAAATAACATATACATGCTCAAACTGTATACACGTGCGTAACAAACTGCTCCTGGTTGAATGAACGTGAATTTTAATCGATTACACAGGTGGCAATCAATATTGAATGTGGCACGTGTCGAAATTTTTAAAGATATAAATATAAAATTTTGAATTATTTATTCTTAAATAATTTAATTTTGGATGTAACGCGTCTTCTGATTGGCTGACGTTGTTTTGTTTATCAGCTCATAGACATAATTTTTTCATGTGACCGTGACGTCATCAACGTTTTTTCATGGTTTACTCCGGTTTAAAATGGAATTTAGAATTAAATTATAAGAAATGACTGTAATATTTTTTCTGTCTATTGGAAATAGCATAAAAAATGTGGTGCACACTTTAAAATAACCCGCTACGCGGGTTATTCAGTGTGCACCACGTTTTTGATGTTATTTCTTCATAGACAGAAAAAATATTACAGTCATTCCTTAAATAGTCTACTTCTATATTTCATGTCATTTGTGCCAATTATATCATATCATCTGGTCCCTAGTATTTGCGTCACATTTTATATATTTTTTTCATCAGAATCTTTTGACAATTTCGATTACAAAGATAAAACTTTAAAAACGTTTAAAAATATTTTCACGAATCAAACAGGTGCTTTCTTTATCATGTACATCCTGACCGAATCTAATATTTCGTCTACTGTCAAGCAGTGAGCCAGGATCCAAGGCTATTAGAAAATAAAATGAACAGACATGCTAATGTTACATTCATGAGATATAGTTTTCTATATTTACAGTTTCCGTTTCAATTTACTTTTTTTTTATTATTATTTGGAAGGCAACATAAAGAAATTAAAATGAAAGTAAATGACGAAATAATATATGATCGTGAAAAAAATGGCTGATATTTTTAATGTATACTCCAGTGATCAGTCGAATATCGATGATTCTAACGTCCAACTGCCAGATTTAGAAAAGTTTACTTCAGAATTATCCACAATAGAAATTACAGAAAAAGAGGTTGAGGACATATTGTTAAATTTAGACACGTCGAAAGCTATTGCATGGGCCCGATTGCGTAAGTCCTCGGTTATTGAAAGAAGCGAGTAATATTGTTGAACGTCCTTTTTGTAAATTATTTAACATGTCTATTTCTGTTGGTAGGTTTCCCAGTGACTGGAAACTTGCCAATGTTATTCCTGTTTTCAAAAAAAAAAATCTTCTACGGAAGTATCAAATTATAGACCGATTTCCCTGATAAGAGTTCTCGGTAAAGTTATGGAAAGATGTGTATATGGGTCATTTTCAAAAAATGTCGAATTTTCAGTACACCCATGCTAAAATTTTTATTTCTAATGGAAAATGCAGTTGTAAGTGTTTAGATGAAAGTTTGTAGAATTTATGAGTCAGAACATTAATAATAAACACGATTTAGATCTATTTTGATAAGATAAAAATGTATGTAAGTCCGATTTTTGCGTAATTTATGTGCGTACAGTGTCCGAGTAACACATTTCAAATGATTTTTGTCCTATTTTCTGATCGCCTTGATATCTGCATAAGGAACTTTTATAGAACGTAATAATAACTCTAACGAAAAATCGTAGCTTCTTTATTATTATATGCAACATTTTTTCTACAAACTAAATTCAATCAGCGTACATGAAGTTCATGTCCATCCTGTTACCGCTACCTAAATCAGCCGTTAAATTTTTCTCCCTATTAATATTGAACTAGTCAGTGTTGATTTCAAAAGCGCAAAGTAACCTAAACATTTAACACAGCACGTTTCTTGTATAACAATGTAGAGAAAAGAAATTTGAAGACATTTAGTGAAAAAAATAGTGGGTACTTTTTTGTCATGTCTATGCTGTTACCAACATATTGATTAATTACACCAATATTATACTTGCAAAAAGTGCAATAACGTGTTGGAAACCAAAATCACAACAGAAAAACATTATCACTTCATCAAAGGGAGTAGTTATTTCACAACAGCATTCAAAAATGAAGAAATTTGTCTATCCTGTTATGTCCATCCTGTTACTATGGTTACAGTAACAGGATAGACAGTAGTAGACAGAAACGTCTTTAACAAGTTTATAATAACATATAGTTGCACACATAATGAAATGTTTCGTTGTTTGAACTCATCTAAAGGTTATAACGTCTTAATCTTCGCAATTAAGCATTTGCAGGTGCAATACTGCTATCGGTAACAGGATAGACAAAAAGGTAACAGGATAGAACTTAATATAGTGATATATCATTAACGTACGTTCCTGTTGCCAATAAAATAAAGACAAAAGTAAACCAACGTGCGAGGGATTTACTTGATGTTGGGTTTATTTGAAAGAGAGAACAAATGCTGAACATTATGAATTGCTATCTTAGACTTGCATATATAGATATAGGAAGATGTGGTATGAGTGCCAATGAGTCAACTCTCCATCCAAGTAACAATTTATAAAAGTAAACCATTATAGGTCAATGTACGGCCTTCAACACGGAGCATTGGCTCACACCGAACAGCAAGCATTTAATTTATAAAGGGCCCCAAAAATTACTAGTGTAAAACCATTCAAACGGGAAAACCAACGGTTTTATCTATATAAAAACGAGAAACGAGAAACACGTATAAACTACATAAACAGACGACAACTACTGTACATCAGATTCCTGACTTAGGACAGGTGCAAACATTTGCAGCGGGATTAAACGTTTTACTGGTGGTTATTTTTATAACCTTTGAAAACCAATTTTTAGAGGCATTTTTCAGTACAACATGGAAAATTGGCAAATAATCTATTATTTCACAGAATGAATATATATATATATACTCTTGAAAACCATCTTATTGGCTACGAAAAACAAGCTTAAAATTTTATCGAAACCTTTTCTAAATAACCCGAAATTTCTTTTGAACATGGTAACAGGAGAGACAAAATATTGCACCAACTATCAAAAAATGTTTCAATATATTCTTGTATGACATTATCAAGATTGCATCTTTTTATATGTTGTTCTATAAGTACTGTCTGTTTTGATCTGCTTATGACGAGGTACAATTACTTACTTGAAAATAATATTTTGACCGTCAACCAGTCAGGATTTACACCTGGTGACTCGGCTATCAATCAACTATTATATTTAACAAACGAATTTGGGAGGGCTTTAGATGAGGTAAGGAAATTCGAGGAAATTCGGGTTATATTTTTTGATATAAGTAAAGCTTTTGATAGAGTTTGGCATAAGGGGTTGATTCGTAAATTAGAAGCAATTGGTATATCAGGTCAGTTGCTTCACTGGGTCAAAGACTACTTAAGAGGCAGGAAGCAACGAGTGGTTATTAGCAATAAAACGTCAGGATGGCGAGACATTAATGCCGGTGTCCCTCAGGGATCAATTCTTGGTCCTCTCTTCTTTTTAATATTTATTAATGATATTGTAGCTGAAATTCAGTCAGAAATAAAACGTTTTGCAGATGACACAAGTCTGTATCTTATAGTGGACAATCCAGTAAATGATGCATTAAAAGTTAAATGAAGATTTAAAGAAAATTCACTACTGGTCTGAGAAGTGGTTGGTTAATTTTAATGCAAATAAAACTGAGAACATGACCATATCCCGGAAACTTAAAAAACCATTCCATCCACAGCTTTTCATGAATAATTTCCCTTTAAACTCTGTAAATGAACACAAGCATCTTGGTGTACTCCATCTTATCTTAATAATATTTCACCTGAACGGTTCCGTAATATACATGAATATAATACGCGTAATGCGAATGATTTTCAACCTATTGCAGCTAGAACAACATTATACTCTAACTATTTTCTCTCATCAACAGTAAAATCCTGGAACTCGCAGACAATTGAACTACAAAATAGTCCGTCCCTTCTCACCTTCAAAAATAATTTTAAAAGTAACCGAGAAATTAAGCCGGTATTTTATTATTCTGGTTCCAGATCCGGTCAAATATATCATGCGAGAATAAGAATGAACTGTAATGGACTCAACAAACACCTCTATGACAGAAACTTGATACAATCCCCGAAGTGTGTTTGTGGAGACCCTGAAACAACGGAACACTATTTATTAAAATGCAAAATATTCAATGTAACTCGCCAAAGACACATTAACAACCTACAGATTCCAATCAAAATTTCCACTAATGTCATACTTTTTGGCTCCGATAGACTCACAGTAGAACAAAACATACTGATATTCAAAGCTGTGCAAAACTTTATTATAAGTAGCAATCGATTCACATCCACAATCAAATAATTCTAATTAATCACTCCTCCCCTATATAAAAAATATTGTTTCATTCTTTAATAACACTCTCATTTTTCTAAAAACGCCTTTCACCCCTTCCTTCTACGCTTGGACTAGGTATATACGATGTGTGTATTATTGTCTGACAAAACTCATGGAAAGCTTGTAAAAAGGTATACGCTAATTAACAGATCGGCTATTAGCCGGGCCTCCAGGGCACACGTGTCAGGTGTGACTGTCAATTCGAATGGATCATAAGATAGAAGGTCGAGTTTAATACACAAAGTTAAAATACATATTAAAGGAGGTGGCAAATACAAATAGATCGACGTGGAATATTAGATTATATTTAGGGTTAGGTCCGTTGTTTACCAAATGATGATTTTGAACATGTATTTCATCAGAGACATATAATACAAGAGACATATAATACAAGAGATTCGCAACTCTAGTAGAGTCTATATACACTGTGTCTAAACTACCCCGGCAAAAAATGTTTGGACTCGATAGTATCTAATGTCCGGTACGGTGACAGACAATCAACAGACAGAGAAAAGGTAGAATTTCTGTTTATTTATTTGTTTTTTAATGACACTGAAGAATAAACATACACATATAACTATTTTCGATTGTGTGATGTAATATTTTCTACAAACGTTCTAGATTAATGGAGAAATAAGTCAAAAGGCACATGAAAATGGTGAATTGAGTGAACCTTGCTACGAATTTGTTTAATTTCTTTTTAAAATGTGCACATTGTACGGAAAGAAAAGTAAGGAAAGAAAGATATTAACACAGAGATTGCATGGCTAGTCACTATGGGCACCTCGATATTTGCATGTCAAAATGGAAGGACCCTGTTTCGTCAATGTTGTTTATTACACAAGGACCCTGTTTTGTCTCAGTATAGGACCCGGTTTTGTTTTGTTTTGAAACCACAAATTTATGAAAAGCTACGTTAGCACGGATCTGGACATTGCCCATCGGAAGAAATTAAATATTCGAGTCAAAAAGATGTTATAAAGATGTTATTGCAATACAAACATGTGTTAACATATATTTCAAACGGGAACTTTTCGAAATAGGGAGAAGACATTTTTTGAATGCTATACGTATACCTTATTGATCTTATCTTCGAACTACGTTTAAATGGAAATACATACTTTATATCATGTACTTACATTAATTCCTTATGATAGAAAAAAGAAGATGTGGTGTGATTGCCAATGAGACAGCTCGTCACAAGAGATCAAATGACACAGATATTAACAACTTTAGGTCGCCGTACGGCCTTCAACAATGAACAAAGCTCATACAACATAGTCAGCTATAAAAGGCCCCGAAATGACAAGTGTAAAACAATTCAAACTAGGAAACTAACGGCCTAATTTATGTACAAAAAAGGCTCCTGGCTTGGATCAGGTAAATATATACAGAATGTGGCGGGGTTAAACATCTTAGCGGGATCCCAACCCTCCCTCTAACCTAGGAAATTGGTGTAACAGTACAACATAAGAACGAACTATAAAAATCAGTTAAAAAAGGCTTAAGTTATCAGATGGATACAAATAGAAATACATCTCAAAAATGTTTGTTTGTTTTCTATACTACTGTAATGATGTAAAAATAAGAAGATGTGGAATGATTGTGTTACCATATCAATTTATCAAAAGAGTAAGGATAGTATGCTTCACTACACTATACGCTATGTTTACAATATATTTACTCATTCGTTCATCCATTGACGGACAGTGAGAGAAAAAGCTCCGTTTTGAAGGCCGTACTTTGACCTATAATGGTTTACTTTTACAAATTGTGACTTGGATGGAGAGTTGTCTCATTGGCACTCATACCACATCTTCTTATATCTATTAGAACGTTTTGGATATCTCAATCAAAATGGTTGCCTTTCGAACGTGTATTTTATGTCCGCTTCGAAATACACAAGTTCTAAACTTCCCCATTAGAAACAAAATAATTCTATCATGCCATGTTCTACGCTCATTCTAACATAGGTAGGCATTATATTTGTCAATATTTTATACCTGGCTAACGCTTGGTTTAAAAATTTTAACAAATATAATGCCTTCCTATGTTAAAATGAACATTGAGCATGGCATGAAAGAATTATTTCTTTTTATAAATAAAAGTTGGTTTGCAACATTATAACGTCCAATATCTTCGTTCGTCTTCGTCTTCGTAGAGCAACCTAATTGGCAATTTAGCCCGTGAAAAATGACAATGAGACAGCTTTCCATCAGAGACCAAATGACGTAAAAGTTAACAAATATAGAACACCGTATGGCATCCAACAATGAAAAACGTCCATACGGCATAGCAAGCTAAAAAAGGCCCCGAAATGAAAACTGTAAAAAAAAGATAATGTTGAAACAAACTACCTAGATTTAGGTACAAAATAAAAAACGAAAAACAAATACATGTATGATATATAGCAAAAAAAGACAACAACCGATTTACAGGCTCCTGAATTCGGTACTGGTACATACAGAATGGCGAGGTTGAACGTGTAAGCCCCCCCCCCAACCCCACGCTCCCCCTCCAAAAAAAAAAGAAGAAAAAAGTGGTATAACAGCACAACATATGAACAAACTATAAAATTCAGTGAGTTGAAAAAGGCTTAACTCATTTGATTACAGAGCCCCTATAGTAAATATGCGATTAGCGGCTGTCTCTGTTTTTTCGTCTTTTATTAAATTTTATGATGGTATACGATATAGTTACATTATATCAGTGGCGGATCCAGGGGAGTAGAGGGAGTACGCCGACCCCCCCCCCCTTTTTGGTGGCTAGAAATAATTATTTTATCATGTTTTTGACGATTTATATATGATTTTTTATTTAGCATAAAATCGTAAAAAAAATTTCCCCTTGCTACGCTCGATGGTATAAAATCCGTTTATGAATACGCCCCTCTCAAAAATCATGGCCTCGGTCCGCCCTTGCATATTGACAATTTTAAACTTGACCAAATTGCTTAAATTGTAGAACATTAATCATTATACAATGAAGAGATAAACCTATATATAATAGTTGTACTATATAGGGCAGTTGTTAACAACTTGATACTAGTGCATTAAAGAATTTGTTAATGTTAAAGAAAAAAAAAAAAGAAAAAAAAAAAAGAGAGATAAAACATCGCTTATTTATAAAAATTACTAATCAAATAATCATTATTGCAATTTCCGGATGGCCTAAGACTTTTATACTAATTTATACTTAGTATTATTGTAACAAGGAGGGGTAAACAGATTTTTAACGCACTATTATTGTGATCCTTTGCGCCGCATGGAATCTCCTTTTCTTGGGCGATTCTGCATCTTTCTATGTTGTGATGTTACACTGTTGTTTTAGAAAAAGGGTGAAGGTTTGGTACCATTAAAACGTTTAAACCCGCTGCATTTGTTTGCACCTGTCCTAAGTCAGGATTCTGATGTTGAGTAGTTGTCGTTTGTTGATGTGGTTCATAAGTGTATCTCGTTTCTCGTTTTTTATATAGATTAGACCGTTGGTTTTCCCGTTTGAATGGTTTTACACTAGTTATTTTTGGGGCCCTTTATAGCTGACTGTTCGGTGTGAGCCAAGGCTCCGTGTTGAAGACCGTACTGTGACCTATAATGGTTTACTTTTATAAATTGTGACTTGGATGGAGAGTTGTCTCATTGGCACTCATACCACATCTTCTTATATCTACATACATTTGTCTTATTCTCTTGCTTTATAATGAACGTTTTGTTTCAGAATATTTATTTTCAAACGATTATACTATCTTCCCTTTAAGTAGAGCGGAACACTAAGATAACCATCTTGTTGTCCCAGAAAATTACATATCAAATGTGCGTCCCTAAATTTTCAAGGCCGTACACTTATTAAGTTTGAACACTTAAATTTACATAGATGATATAAAAAAATCAAATTCCGTTTCAAAACCTTCATTTCTTTTTAATTTTTCCTTCTTTTTTTATACAAAACAAAATTGAAATTTGCTTTGTTCTAATATAGCAGGAATTCAAGTGTTTACGGATTCAAAAAGGTTATAAGTTATCCTCTGAAAGAAAATGTTTTTCAACGATCCCTCAAACTGCTGTTGAACGCCATATTTTAATTTTCGTCTTGCGATTATGCCTTATTTTCTATGACAAAACCGGGTCTGCTTTGTGAAATTTAAGGACAAAACCGGGTCGTACACATTGACAAAACCGGGTGCTTCAATTTTGACATGACCCACTTCTTTCATTCCATGCACAGACATGCAAATATTGAGGCGATCATAGTGAAAAGTCTTGAAATCTCCGTGTTAATATCTTTCTTACCGTACCTTTCTTTCTGTACAATGTGCTCAATTTAAAGAGAAATTACACAAATTCGAGGCAGGGTTCACTCAATTCACCATTTTGATGTGCATTTTTACTTATTTCTCCATAAATCTAGAACGGTGGTAGAAAATATTACATCACACTATCGAAAATAGTTATATGTGTATGTATATTCTTCAATATCATTAAAACAACATATAAATAAACAGAATTTCTACATTTCTCTGTCTGTTGATTGTCCGTCACCGTACCGGACATTAGAT
This sequence comes from Mytilus californianus, assembly GCF_021869535.1. Taxonomy (NCBI): domain Eukaryota; kingdom Metazoa; phylum Mollusca; class Bivalvia; order Mytilida; family Mytilidae; genus Mytilus; species Mytilus californianus. The sequence goes on along the minus strand of NW_026262679.1, from coordinate 130,287,822 downwards.
ACTATTGAGTCCAAACAATTTTCGCCGGGGTAGTTTAGATACAGTGATATAACAGCCAATGAAATGACGTGGCCACCGGAAAGCCGATTAATCCGATGGATTTATGGGTAATAACCCGTATTGTTGTGTAAAAAGTTCTACGCCTCACGATTTTTCTAATGGATAATGCCGATACCTTTCACAGCTAAAGCATGCAAGTATATTTAAAAGTTACAAAAAACTAATTCTAATAATTTGTTATTGATAAAATGTGTTCTAATGATGAGATTAATCAAATACAAACAAAGTTAAAACTCGGCCCATTTTACTTCACCTATTGCCGTAGAAACCATTTGATCTCCCAATTTTTTTCTTAAAAACTTGAAAATATGCTAATAAATATATAATTTTATGGGCCAATAGTACTCCCAAATGTTGTTTCGTGAAAATAAGACTATTTTCGTAAAATTTGATCCAACAATGTGGCGATTTTTTCTGATTGATACCCGAAATTTTTTATTAAACTGGCTAAATATTGAAATTGTTCATGGACAAATTTCCTTAAAAGAGGGACGAAAGATACCAGAGGGACAGTCAAACTCATAGATCGAAAACAAACTGACAACGTCATGGCCAAAAATAAAAAGACAAACAGACAAATAATAGTACAGATGACACAACATAGAAAACTAAAAGACTAAGCAACACGAACCCCACCAAAAACTGGGGGTGATCTCAGGTGCTCCGGAAGGGTAAGCAGATCCTGCTCCACATGTGGCACCCGTCGTGTTGCTTAAATCAGTCCTTCTTTTTTGTGCACTATGAAATTTATAGCCTGCATTTTGTTAGACATTTTATTCATTTTTCATTCTGTTTATAGCAAAGTTGTTTATTTTCTCCTATTCTGAAGTCATTGTTTTTTTCTTCTTTTTAGGGTGCCAAAGATGAACGAATGCAGTAAATTTACAAAAGGAGTAAAATTTTCCTAGTAAAGGAAACCTTCATCGGTCGTAATATTATGAACGAGCTTCATATTCATCTGTTGTCGTTTCAGACTACGCTTCTCGTTCAAAACATGAACCTAATTCATTTTTAAATTAAAATCGTATTGAGGACATTTCAATGGTGACTGCAAAAGATATATATATATATATATATTTGATAATAAAAGATTTTATTTACACCAAGGATTTGTATATGTATACACATAAACAATCTTACTTTTAAATTGCCATCTCTTTACCCCAAAATAAAAAGACAAAAACCGCTACAAATGATTAAAAGACAAAAACCACTACAAATTATTGTCTCGTGGAAACAAGGTTATAACATACTTTTTAAATAGTGTCTTCCGTGTTGCTTTGATGTATGACCTGTGTTTTTTTTATAGATTTTTTGTTGCTTCGAGGACACACATATCCATCTATGTATGCAGTATTGTCAATTGTTTTTGTTGGTGGGTCTCTCGCTTATGTTTTCGTCCTTTTCACTATCAACAAAGAGTTCGTTATCAGTATATTCAACTAGGAGTATATCTAAGTCGTAACTATTAAGATTGTCATCCCACGAAATTAAGATTGTCATCCCACGAAATTAAGATTGTCATCCCACGAAATTAAGATTGTCATCCCACGAAATAAAATCGGAATTTTCCATATTGCGTGCACATGAATGAAGCTTTATTCAAATGAGAAATTAATTGTAATTTTCTTAAATATTAATTCTCAATACACACTTCGAACATGAAGAAACCATAAATTTACCGACAATCATTTAAAAAAACAACTCAATGCAAGCCTATATGATAAAACTGTCAAACAACACTTAGAAATCGAACATTTACCGACATTCCTACGGAAAAAAAACTCAATGAAAGCCCAATAAATGAGGAATATAAAAATAAATAAAATTTAAATAATTTATAAATATCAAGAATAAAAAAGAAAGCCTATCATGATTAACAATTAATTAACAAATAAATTAAGTTTTTTCCATATTAATTAATTATACATTTTGTGACTTGTATTTTTGGAAAGAGTGTGGACACCTGTGGTGTGACAACTTCTTGTTTACAAGGTGTCAATTAAAACTCATTATTTATAACATGTTTGTGATTTACCTGGTCATCGAATAATTCAAACCTAATATACATGTCACACTGTGAAATTATGTCTCCGAGACAGGTGTATATTCAATAGAAACCCATTATGTAACTATCAAATAAAATGAACTCTGACACAATTTATCAAGTGTTAATTATTTAATATCAGTTTTTTTTTTTATACAATATCAAATTATGTCTCTTTTTAATTAATAATACAAATCTAAAATCAAAATAACATTAAAATAAATAATTATATATGTACTCAAATTGTATTTAATTAATTATGATAAATTTAACACTGAAACAGTTTATGTTATGCTTAAACATTCGTCCTTACTTCGAGTACTTTTAATACTTTTATTAATGACTTTATTACCTAAGGAGATCTCGCGAGGTTTAACTAGTGGCCGCGTGTTATTACGGGATTTCGCCGAGTTGCGAATCTCTTGTATTATATGTATTATATGTCTCTGAATTCATATACATGTAGGATGGATAAATCCGATGTTATAAAAATGATAAATAATGTTCAAATTTATAAATCTAAAGAGGAAGTTATTAAAATCAAAATGATTTTTCTATTTAATTAGTTTAAAAACGAAGAAATAATCTTGGGAACACCAATAATTAAGTGTTATAATAAGAGTTTGGCTGTTTACACGAAAAATAAAAACTTGATTTTAAAACAGGTTTTGAGCACCATTATTAAGGATGTTCGCTATTCAGTTTCAAAATAACAAGCTTTTCATAACATAGTATATATTTATAGGGGATTTATAAAGGAACAAAAAGAGCGAAAAAATATAGGTCCGTGTGCTTGTTTTCGAGATGTTAGCCATTGAAATGTTTCCGGGAAAATGTTTTTTCATAGCTTTATCATTGACAAGTTTAAGTTCTCAAAAACTATTAAAAAGTAACAAAGATTTTATAAGACTTTTACAGATGGCTTATAATTATACATGTAAAAGATTTATAAAAAGAAAAATGGGGGTTAGTGGGCAAATTTTTTAAGGCATTCAAATGGAAAACTGGAAAAGAAGAAAAATTGTTATTTATGGTTACATTTTTAGACCTAAAGCTTGTTGAAGACAGGAAACCTTATCTTAATATAGAATTATGTAGTCCTCTTGTTATTTTTATTCATATTGAAGTAATTTTGAGGTGAAATGAGTGATTTTTAGTGAAAAAACGCTGAAAACTGGAAACGTAGAAAATCTCCGTTGTTAATGGTTAATATTTTTGAAATTTGATCTATATAGAAAAAAGAACATACTATTTTATGTTTTATTTGTGAAGTCCCTTAGTTATCAATATTAATATTTGTGTAATTTTGGTTGAATATATGTTTTAAGACCGAAAACCCGGTAAAGTTATGGAAAGATGTGTATATGGGTCATTTTCAAAAAATGTCGAATTTTCAGTACACCCATGCTAAAATTTTTATTTCTAATGGAAAATGCAGTTGTAAGTGTTTAGATGAAAGTTTGTAGAATTTATGAGTCAGAACATTAATAATAAACACGATTTAGATCTATTTTGATAAGATAAAAATGTATGTAAGTCCGATTTTTGCGTAATTTATGTGCGTACAGTGTCCGAGTAACACATTTCAAATGATTTTTGTCCTATTTTCTGATCGCCTTGATATCTGCATAAGGAACTTTTATAGAACGTAATAATAACTCTAACGAAAAATCGTAGCTTCTTTATTATTATATGCAACATTTTTTCTACAAACTAAATTCAATCAGCGTACATGAAGTTCATGTCCATCCTGTTACCGCTACCTAAATCAGCCGTTAAATTTTTCTCCCTATTAATATTGAACTAGTCAGTGTTGATTTCAAAAGCGCAAAGTAACCTAAACATTTAACACAGCACGTTTCTTGTATAACAATGTAGAGAAAAGAAATTTGAAGACATTTAGTGAAAAAAATAGTGGGTACTTTTTTGTCATGTCTATGCTGTTACCAACATATTGATTAATTACACCAATATTATACTTGCAAAAAGTGCAATAACGTGTTGGAAACCAAAATCACAACAGAAAAACATTATCACTTCATCAAAGGGAGTAGTTATTTCACAACAGCATTCAAAAATGAAGAAATTTGTCTATCCTGTTATGTCCATCCTGTTACTATGGTTACAGTAACAGGATAGACAGTAGTAGACAGAAACGTCTTTAACAAGTTTATAATAACATATAGTTGCACACATAATGAAATGTTTCGTTGTTTGAACTCATCTAAAGGTTATAACGTCTTAATCTTCGCAATTAAGCATTTGCAGGTGCAATACTGCTATCGGTAACAGGATAGACAAAAAGGTAACAGGATAGAACTTAATATAGTGATATATCATTAACGTACGTTCCTGTTGCCAATAAAATAAAGACAAAAGTAAACCAACGTGCGAGGGATTTACTTGATGTTGGGTTTATTTGAAAGAGAGAACAAATGCTGAACATTATGAATTGCTATCTTAGACTTGCATATATAGATATAGGAAGATGTGGTATGAGTGCCAATGAGTCAACTCTCCATCCAAGTAACAATTTATAAAAGTAAACCATTATAGGTCAAGGTACGGCCTTCAACACGGAGCATTGGCTCACACCGAACAGCAAGCATTTAATTTATAAAGGGCCCCAAAAATTACTAGTGTAAAACCATTCAAACGGGAAAACCAACGGTTTTATCTATATAAAAACGAGAAACGAGAAACACGTATAAACTACATAAACAGACGACAACTACTGTACATCAGATTCCTGACTTAGGACAGGTGCAAACATTTGCAGCGGGATTAAACGTTTTACTGGTGGTTATTTTTATAACCTTTGAAAACCAATTTTTAGAGGCATTTTTCAGTACAACATGGAAAATTGGCAAATAATCTATTATTTCACAGAATGAATATATATATATATACTCTTGAAAACCATCTTATTGGCTACGAAAAACAAGCTTAAAATTTTATCGAAACCTTTTCTAAATAACCCGAAATTTCTTTTGAACATGGTAACAGGAGAGACAAAATATTGCACCAACTATCAAAAAATGTTTCAATATATTCTTGTATGACATTATCAAGATTGCATCTTTTTATATGTTGTTCTATAAGTACTGTCTGTTTTGATCTGCTTATGACGAGGTACAATTACTTACTTGAAAATAATATTTTGACCGTCAACCAGTCAGGATTTACACCTGGTGACTCGGCTATCAATCAACTATTATATTTAACAAACGAATTTGGGAGGGCTTTAGATGAGGTAAGGAAATTCGAGGAAATTCGGGTTATATTTTTTGATATAAGTAAAGCTTTTGATAGAGTTTGGCATAAGGGGTTGATTCGTAAATTAGAAGCAATTGGTATATCAGGTCAGTTGCTTCACTGGGTCAAAGACTACTTAAGAGGCAGGAAGCAACGAGTGGTTATTAGCAATAAAACGTCAGGATGGCGAGACATTAATGCCGGTGTCCCTCAGGGATCAATTCTTGGTCCTCTCTTCTTTTTAATATTTATTAATGATATTGTAGCTGAAATTCAGTCAGAAATAAAACGTTTTGCAGATGACACAAGTCTGTATCTTATAGTGGACAATCCAGTAAATGATGCATTAAAAGTTAAATGAAGATTTAAAGAAAATTCACTACTGGTCTGAGAAGTGGTTGGTTAATTTTAATGCAAATAAAACTGAGAACATGACCATATCCCGGAAACTTAAAAAACCATTCCATCCACAGCTTTTCATGAATAATTTCCCTTTAAACTCTGTAAATGAACACAAGCATCTTGGTGTACTCCATCTTATCTTAATAATATTTCACCTGAACGGTTCCGTAATATACATGAATATAATACGCGTAATGCGAATGATTTTCAACCTATTGCAGCTAGAACAACATTATACTCTAACTATTTTCTCTCATCAACAGTAAAATCCTGGAACTCGCAGACAATTGAACTACAAAATAGTCCGTCCCTTCTCACCTTCAAAAATAATTTTAAAAGTAACCGAGAAATTAAGCCGGTATTTTATTATTCTGGTTCCAGATCCGGTCAAATATATCATGCGAGAATAAGAATGAACTGTAATGGACTCAACAAACACCTCTATGACAGAAACTTGATACAATCCCCGAAGTGTGTTTGTGGAGACCCTGAAACAACGGAACACTATTTATTAAAATGCAAAATATTCAATGTAACTCGCCAAAGACACATTAACAACCTACAGATTCCAATCAAAATTTCCACTAATGTCATACTTTTTGGCTCCGATAGACTCACAGTAGAACAAAACATACTGATATTCAAAGCTGTGCAAAACTTTATTATAAGTAGCAATCGATTCACATCCACAATCAAATAATTCTAATTAATCACTCCTCCCCTATATAAAAAATATTGTTTCATTCTTTAATAACACTCTCATTTTTCTAAAAACGCCTTTCACCCCTTCCTTCTACGCTTGGACTAGGTATATACGATGTGTGTATTATTGTCTGACAAAACTCATGGAAAGCTTGTAAAAAGGTATACGCTAATTAACAGATCGGCTATTAGCCGGGCCTCCAGGGCACACGTGTCAGGTGTGACTGTCAATTCGAATGGATCATAAGATAGAAGGTCGAGTTTAATACACAAAGTTAAAATACATATTAAAGGAGGTGGCAAATACAAATAGATCGACGTGGAATATTAAATTATATTTAGGGTTAGGTCCGTTGTTTACCAAATGATGATTTTGAACATGTATTTCATCAGAGACATATAATACAAGAGACATATAATACAAGAGATTCGCAACTCTAGTAGAGTCTATATACACTGTGTCTAAACTACCCCGGCAAAAAATGTTTGGACTCGATAGTATCCATATGCAACTATACCAGTCATAATTACGTTCGATAACTCTGCATGTTACTGGTTTAATTAGGATTATGAAAAATTTACTGGTAACCCGTGTGATGAATGATTTAGAAAATTGAAAAATGTAGATATTTCACCTCGGGGTTTCGAGGTTTTTTTTATTAATACAAAATAATACCATTAAATTATTTCTATAAGAATCGGACCATACTAATCTACATAAGTCTGGTCAAAACTTACATGATCTTACATTGTGATTAGGTGCCGTGTTTGTTTTCTTTGATCACGTTGATGACTTTATATCTCCTTAATCAAGCTATGTCCCTGTGTATTATTAGAGTGACAATAACGTGTCATATTTAATTGCAATATAAACAGTGAAATTAAATTGTGTTATTTGCATGGGCAAAATTAGTGTCGAACATCGTCTACTTTTGAAAATTGGTTGGTCGCCATTTTTTTTATGTAACTTCGAAATTTTATCAAAACAAAAAGCATGTATCTACTTTATCAAAAAGACAAAATATTTGATTCTATGCTGCTTTAAGGTAAGACAAAAACTGAAAACGCATGCATCCAACAGTTTTTTTTTGATTTTCATCGTAAAAATATTACAATATATATTTTCACAAGTCGACCTACGCTGTCAACATGGTCAATGTAAACAATGCATGGTTGATGCATATAAATCTTTGTTTTGAGTGCGAGAGACTGTTTCTAATAAATTTATTAAATTAAAGGTGAAATAAGAAATTTCTAAAAACAATAAGACACACTTTTATAAATATTTCACATATACATTTCGTGTCTTTGTTTACTTCCGACATCGGCCGCCATTTTCAAAATATTGTTTACGAATGCCAAAATGTAAACTTTTCAATCAAATTTTGAAGCAAAAAGTTTGTTACCTAAACTGATTTGGGTTTCGATTTCATTTAAATGAATGTGTTGTCGATCTTTTTAGGGGTTAGAAGGATATTATAAACAAATAATAAGTTGAGAAAATTGATCATATAAGAAGGTCCCATTGCAATTTTATTGAGTTTTAACGAAGAAGTCAACGGAGGCTGTGTGGTTATGTCACCTCCATTTTCAAACTTAATTTGAAGCAAGAAATCATATTTCTGAACTGAAACTTAAAACATTTTTAATTGTAAAAATGAAAATACTATAAAACGCGGGGTTGGAAGGTAAAATACACAATGTAACAAAAAAGTTATGATCGTTTAATCTATGTAGCCCGTTCATTTTCATTGATAATCAATCGGCCATTAATGATATACAACTGAATTGTAAAAGTCACGTGATGACCGCGATAGTTGGATATGTAATGTCCGGTACGGTGACGGACAATCAACAGACAGAGAAAAGGTAGAATTTCTGTTTATTTATTTGTTTTTTAATGACACTGAAGAATAAACATACACATATAACTATTTTCGATTGTGTGATGTAATATTTTCTACAAACGTTCTAGATTAATGGAGAAATAAGTCAAAAGGCACATGAAAATGGTGAATTGAGTGAACCTTGCTACGAATTTGTTTAATTTCTTTTTAAAATGTGCACATTGTACGGAAAGAAAAGTAAGGAAAGAAAGATATTAACACAGAGATTGCATGGCTAGTCACTATGGGCACCTCGATATTTGCATGTCAAAATGGAAGGACCCTGTTTCGTCAATGTTGTTTATTACACAAGGACCCTGTTTTGTCTCAGTATAGGACCCGGTTTTGTTTTGTTTTGAAACCACAAATTTATGAAAAGCTACGTTAGCACGGATCTGGACATTGCCCATCGGAAGAAATTAAATATTCGAGTCAAAAAGATGTTATAAAGATGTTATTGCAATACAAACATGTGTTAACATATATTTCAAACGGGAACTTTTCGAAATAGGGAGAAGACATTTTTTGAATGCTATACGTATACCTTATTGATCTTATCTTCGAACTACGTTTAAATGGAAAAACATACTTTATATCATGTACTTACATTAATTCCTTATGATAGAAAAAAGAAGATGTGGTGTGATTGCCAATGAGACAGCTCGTCACAAGAGATCAAATGACACAGATATTAACAACTTTAGGTCGCCGTACGGCCTTCAACAATGAACAAAGCTCATACAACATAGTCAGCTATAAAAGGCCCCGAAATGACAAGTGTAAAACAATTCAAACTAGGAAACTAACGGCCTAATTTATGTACAAAAAAGGCTCCTGGCTTGGATCAGGTAAATATATACAGAATGTGGCGGGGTTAAACATCTTAGCGGGATCCCAACCCTCCCTCTAACCTAGGAAATTGGTGTAACAGTACAACATAAGAACGAACTATAAAAATCAGTTAAAAAAGGCTTAAGTTATCAGATGGATACAAATAGAAATACATCTCAAAAATGTTTGTTTGTTTTCTATACTACTGTAATGATGTAAAAATAAGAAGATGTGGAATGATTGTGTTACCATATCAATTTATCAAAAGAGTAAGGATAGTATGCTTCACTACACTATACGCTATGTTTACAATATATTTACTCATTCGTTCATCCATTGACGGACAGTGAGAGAAAAAGCTCCGTTTTGAAGGCCGTACTTTGACCTATAATGGTTTACTTTTACAAATTGTGACTTGGATGGAGAGTTGTCTCATTGGCACTCATACCACATCTTCTTATATCTATTAGAACGTTTTGGATATCTCAATCAAAATGGTTGCCTTTCGAACGTGTATTTTATGTCCGCTTCGAAATACACAAGTTCTAAACTTCCCCATTAGAAACAAAATAATTCTATCATGCCATGTTCTACGCTCATTCTAACATAGGTAGGCATTATATTTGTCAATATTTTATACCTGGCTAACGCTTGGTTTAAAAATTTTAACAAATATAATGCCTTCCTATGTTAAAATGAACATTGAGCATGGCATGAAAGAATTATTTCTTTTTATAAATAAAAGTTGGTTTGCAACATTATAACGTCCAATATCTTCGTTCGTCTTCGTCTTCGTAGAGCAACCTAATTGGCAATTTAGCCCGTGAAAAATGACAATGAGACAGCTTTCCATCAGAGACCAAATGACGTAAAAGTTAACAAATATAGAACACCGTATGGCATCCAACAATGAAAAACGTCCATACGGCATAGCAAGCTAAAAAAGGCCCCGAAATGAAAACTGTAAAAAAAAGATAATGTTGAAACAAACTACCTAGATTTAGGTACAAAATAAAAAACGAAAAACAAATACATGTATGATATATAGCAAAAAAAGACAACAACCGATTTACAGGCTCCTGAATTCGGTACTGGTACATACAGAATGGCGAGGTTGAACGTGTAAGCCCCCCCCCCCCCCCCCCCCCAACCCCACGCTCCCCCTCCAAAAAAAAAAGAAGAAAAAAGTGGTATAACAGCACAACATATGAACAAACTATAAAATTCAGTGAGTTGAAAAAGGCTTAACTCATTTGATTACAGAGCCCCTATAGTAAATATGCGATTAGCGGCTGTCTCTGTTTTTTCGTCTTTTATTAAATTTTATGATGGTATACGATATAGTTACATTATATCAGTGGCGGATCCAGGGGAGTAGAGGGAGTACGCCGACCCCCCCCCCCCTTTTTGGTGGCTAGAAATAATTATTTTATCATGTTTTTGACGATTTATATATGATTTTTTATTTAGCATAAAATCGTAAAAAAAATTTCCCCTTGCTACGCTCGATGGTATAAAATCCGTTTATGAATACGCCCCTCTCAAAAATCATGGCCTCGGTCCGCCCTTGCATATTGACAATTTTAAACTTGACCAAATTGCTTAAATTGTAGAACATTAATCATTATACAATGAAGAGATAAACCTATATATAATAGTTGTACTATATAGGGCAGTTGTTAACAACTTGATACTAGTGCATTAAAGAATTTGTTAATGTTAAAGAAAAAAAAAAAAAGAAAAAAAAAAAAGAGAGATAAAACATCGCTTATTTATAAAAATTACTAATCAAATAATCATTATTGCAATTTCCGGATGGCCTAAGACTTTTATACTAATTTATACTTAGTATTATTGTAACAAGGAGGGGTAAACAGATTTTTAACGCACTATTATTGTGATCCTTTGCGCCGCATGGAATCTCCTTTTCTTGGGCGATTCTGCATCTTTCTATGTTGTGATGTTACACTGTTGTTTTAGAAAAAGGGTGAAGGTTTGGTACCATTAAAACGTTTAAACCCGCTGCATTTGTTTGCACCTGTCCTAAGTCAGGATTCTGATGTTGAGTAGTTGTCGTTTGTTGATGTGGTTCATAAGTGTATCTCGTTTCTCGTTTTTTATATAGATTAGACCGTTGGTTTTCCCGTTTGAATGGTTTTACACTAGTTATTTTTGGGGCCCTTTATAGCTGACTGTTCGGTGTGAGCCAAGGCTCCGTGTTGAAGACCGTACTGTGACCTATAATGGTTTACTTTTATAAATTGTGACTTGGATGGAGAGTTGTCTCATTGGCACTCATACCACATCTTCTTATATCTACATACATTTGTCTTATTCTCTTGCTTTATAATGAACGTTTTGTTTCAGAATATTTATTTTCAAACGATTATACTATCTTCCCTTTAAGTAGAGCGGAACACTAAGATAACCATCTTGTTGTCCCAGAAAATTACATATCAAATGTGCGTCCCTAAATTTTCAAGGCCGTACACTTATTAAGTTTGAACACTTAAATTTACATAGATGATATAAAAAAATCAAATTCCGTTTCAAAACCTTCATTTCTTTTTAATTTTTCCTTCTTTTTTTATACAAAACAAAATTGAAATTTGCTTTGTTCTAATATAGCAGGAATTCAAGTGTTTACGGATTCAAAAAGGTTATAAGTTATCCTCTGAAAGAAAATGTTTTTCAACGATCCCTCAAACTGCTGTTGAACGCCATATTTTAATTTTCGTCTTGCGATTATGCCTTATTTTCTATGACAAAACCGGGTCTGCTTTGTGAAATTTAAGGACAAAACCGGGTCGTACACATTGACAAAACCGGGTGCTTCAATTTTGACATGACCCACTTCTTTCATTCCATGCACAGACATGCAAATATTGAGGCGATCATAGTGAAAAGTCTTGAAATCTCCGTGTTAATATCTTTCTTACCGTACCTTTCTTTCTGTACAATGTGCTCAATTTAAAGAGAAATTACACAAATTCGAGGCAGGGTTCACTCAATTCACCATTTTGATGTGCATTTTTACTTATTTCTCCATAAATCTAGAACGGTGGTAGAAAATATTACATCACACTATCGAAAATAGTTATATGTGTATGTATATTCTTCAATATCATTAAAACAACATATAAATAAACAGAATTTCTACATTTCTCTGTCTGTTGATTGTCCGTCACCGTACCGGACATTAGATACTATTGAGTCCAAACATTTTTCGCCGGGGTAGTTTAGATACAGTGATATAACAGCCAATGAAATGACGTGGCCACCGGAAAGCCGATTAATCCGATGGATTTATGGGTAATAACCCGTATTGTTGTGTAAAAAGTTCTACGCCTCACGATTTTTCTAATGGATAATGCCGATACCTTTCACAGCTAAAGCATGCAAGTATATTTAAAAGTTACAAAAAACTAATTCTAATAATTTGTTATTGATAAAATGTGTTCTAATGATGAGATTAATCAAATACAAACAAAGTTAAAACTCGGCCCATTTTACTTCACCTATTGCCGTAGAAACCATTTGATCTCCCAATTTTTTTCTTAAAAACTTGAAAATATGCTAATAAATATATAATTTTATGGGCCAATAGTACTCCCAAATGTTGTTTCGTGAAAATAAGACTATTTTCGTAAAATTTGATCCAACAATGTGGCGATTTTTTCTGATTGATACCCGAAATTTTTTATTAAACTGGCTAAATATTGAAATTGTTCATGGACAAATTTCCTTAAAAGAGGGACGAAAGATACCAGAGGGACAGTCAAACTCATAGATCGAAAACAAACTGACAACGTCATGGCCAAAAATAAAAAGACAAACAGACAAATAATAGTACAGATGACACAACATAGAAAACTAAAAGACTAAGCAACACGAACCCCACCAAAAACTGGGGGTGATCTCAGGTGCTCCGGAAGGGTAAGCAGATCCTGCTCCACATGTGGCACCCGTCGTGTTGCTTAAATCAGTCCTTCTTTTTTGTGCACTATGAAATTTATAGCCTGCATTTTGTTAGACATTTTATTCATTTTTCATTCTGTTTATAGCAAAGTTGTTTATTTTCTCCTATTCTGAAGTCATTGTTTTTTTCTTCTTTTTAGGGTGCCAAAGATGAACGAATGCAGTAAATTTACAAAAGGAGTAAAATTTTCCTAGTAAAGGAAACCTTCATCGGTCGTAATATTATGAACGAGCTTCATATTCATCTGTTGTCGTTTCAGACTACGCTTCTCGTTCAAAACATGAACCTAATTCATTTTTAAATTAAAATCGTATTGAGGACATTTCAATGGTGACTGCAAAAGATATATATATATATATATATTTGATAATAAAAGATTTTATTTACACCAAGGATTTGTATATGTATACACATAAACAATCTTACTTTTAAATTGCCATCTCTTTACCCCAAAATAAAAAGACAAAAACCGCTACAAATGATTAAAAGACAAAAACCACTACAAATTATTGTCTCGTGGAAACAAGGTTATAACATACTTTTTAAATAGTGTCTTCCGTGTTGCTTTGATGTATGACCTGTGTTTTTTTTATAGATTTTTTGTTGCTTCGAGGACACACATATCCATCTATGTATGCAGTATTGTCAATTGTTTTTGTTGGTGGGTCTCTCGCTTATGTTTTCGTCCTTTTCACTATCAACAAATAGTTCGTTATCAGTATATTCAACTAGGAGTATGTCTAAGTCGTAACTATTAAGATTGTCATCCCACGAAATTAAGATTGTCATCCCACGAAATTAAGATTGTCATCCCACGAAATAAAATCGGAATTTTCCATATTGCGTGCACATGAATGAAGCTTTATTCAAATGAGAAATTAATTGTAATTTTCTTAAATATTAATTCTCAATACACACTTCGAACATGAAGAAACCATAAATTTACCGACAATCATTTAAAAAAACAACTCAATGCAAGCCTATATGATAAAACTGTCAAACAACACTTAGAAATCGAACATTTACCGACAATCCTACGGAAAAAAAACTCAATGAAAGCCCAATAAATGAGGAATATAAAAATAAATAAAATTTAAATAATTTATAAATATCAAGAATAAAAAAGAAAGCCTATCATGATTAACAATTAATTAACAAATAAATTAAGTTTTTTCCATATTAATTAATTATACATTTTGTGACTTGTATTTTTGGAAAGAGTGTGGACACCTGTGGTGTGACAACTTCTTGTTTACAAGGTGTCAATTAAAACTCATTATTTATAACATGTTTGTGATTTACCTGGTCATCGAATAATTCAAACCTAATATACATGTCACACTGTGAAATTATGTCTCCGAGACAGGTGTATATTCAATAGAAACCCATTATGTAACTATCAAATAAAATGAACTCTGACACAATTTATCAAGTGTTAATTATTTAATATCAGTTTTTTTTTTATACAATATCAAATTATGTCTCTTTTTAATTAATAATACAAATCTAAAATCAAAATAACATTAAAATAAATAATTATATATGTACTCAAATTATATTTAATTAATTATGATAAATTTAACACTGAAACAGTTTATGTTATGCTTAAACATTCGTCCTTACTTCGAGTACTTTTAATACTTTTATTAATGACTTTATTACCTAAGGAGATCTCGCGAGGTTTAACTAGTGGCCGCGTGTTATTACGGGATTTCGCCGAGTTGCGAATCTCTTGTATTATATGTATTATATGTCTCTGAATTCATATACATGTAGGATGGATAAATCCGATGTTATAAAAATGATAAATAATGTTCAAATTTATAAATCTAAAGAGGAAGTTATTAAAATCAAAATGATTTTTCTATTTAATTAGTTTAAAAACGAAGAAATAATCTTGGGAACACCAATAATTAAGTGTTATAATAAGAGTTTGGCTGTTTACACGAAAAATAAAAACTTGATTTTAAAACAGGTTTTGAGCACCATTATTAAGGATGTTCGCTATTCAGTTTCAAAATAACAAGCTTTTCATAACATAGTATATATTTATAGGGGATTTATAAAGGAACAAAAAGAGCGAAAAAATATAGGTCCGTGTGCTTGTTTTCGAGATGTTAGCCATTGAAATGTTTCCGGGAAAATGTTTTTTCATAGCTTTATCATTGACAAGTTTAAGTTCTCAAAAACTATTAAAAAGTAACAAAGATTTTATAAGACTTTTACAGATGGCTTATAATTATACATGTAAAAGATTTATAAAAAGAAAAATGGGGGTTAGTGGGCAAATTTTTTAAGGCATTCAAATGGAAAACTGGAAAAGAAGAAAAATTGTTATTTATGGTTACATTTTTAGACCTAAAGCTTGTTGAAGACAGGAAACCTTATCTTAATATAGTATTATGTAGTCCTCTTGTTATTTTTATTCATATTGAAGTAATTTTGAGGTGAAATGAGTGATTTTTAGTGAAAAAACGCTGAAAACTGGAAACGTAGAAAATCTCCGTTGTTAATGGTTAATATTTTTGAAATTTGATCTATATAGAAAAAAGAACATACTATTTTATGTTTTATTTGTGAAGTCCCTTAGTTATCAATATTAATATTTGTGTAATTTTGGTTGAATATATGTTTTAAGACCGAAAACCCGGAAAACTGGAAATGAAAATATCTCGGTGGGTCTCTAAAAACACCGCAAAGGACCTCTTTTGTGCACAAAGGAGCACAAAGGACCACAAAGGAGTTTGATATGAGCACAAAGGACCTGAAATTCATTTAAAAACATAAAAATATTATAATTCATGAAGAAAAATGTAAAAAAAAAAAATCAATTTCAATAAAAATTGCGATTTTAATAATGTACGATTTTTAGTTATCACCGGTATCGGTTTGGAACCGACTTTATATCCGGGTTAAGTGAAAGTTCGTGTATGTGAATTTTTAAATAGTTTAGATATTGTACATAAATGATAAAAATGTCTATTATTATTCTTGATATTTTATTGTTGTAATTTTTCAAGGGTAAAGCATTACCAAAACTTCGAAAATTATATAGGATAGCAATGTGTTGTTGTTGTTTTTTGTTGTCTCATGTATCATCACTTTGTTTTCTTACGTATGATAATATTTTTAAGTGAAGTATAAGAATACTTGCATTATAACAAAAAAGTCAAAACTTTATATTTCCAATTATGATTTATTAAGATAAAACAAACATGATAAATAAATACATATGATTTAACAATAACATTTAAAATTTTGGTTTTGTCCTCACTGCAGCTGTCCTTGGCCGGTGACGTTGACCATAACATAATTGAACAAGCGGTTTTTAAGTCTTATCTCATAATAATTGGCAAAACACGGAAAGCTGTTACAAAGTTCATTGGACTTGGTGTCGAAATCTATGGTGTCATCAGCTGTTGCTATGCCATTGTCGTTAAAAATGTCGGACATAATCTGCGATCTTTGATTAGATGTTAGAGGCAGCTTGTTTTTTTTATGTAATCTGTTACATTGTCTTTTATGTGCTTTGTGCAGAGTAATCTGTCCGGCTTTGAAAATACGCTGTCTTATGCAACTGTCAAACCACCTTCATCGTCGCTACCAAGTTTGACGTCGAAACATTGCACTTCCGTTAGTATCCGAGCTTTGAAGTGTGAAAAGAAAGTGTGGTAAGTCTCCATGGAACCGTCCCAATGGAAAAACACTGGCCCAATGAATATTGGATGGTCACGAGTTGACTTCGAAATGACCTTTTTGTTTTTATAAACAAAGTTTGTCACAAAAACTGAACCTAAATTGAAAGTTCTGCCAACACCAAGGACTGTACTAGGATTAGCTTGCAAGTGTGTTTTAATGTTTTATTCTGCACAAAAACAAAGTATTTACCGAAATTTTCTTACTTGACGAATAATATATTTCTATGACGAAAGGGAACGGTATGGCAGTAATTCTAAAGATAGGAAATGGGGTTGAATTTTTTCAATCCGTTTTTCAGAAATTTCAATATATTCTTTGTTTTGTCAAATTTTATTCTGCACAAAAACAAAGTATGTACCGAATTTTCTTACTTGACGAATCTTAAAGTGCTATGACGGAAAGAATCTAAAGGCACCATGGGGAACGGTATGGCAGTAATTCTAAAAGTAGCAAATGGGGTTGAATTTTGCTATCCGTTTTTCAGAAATTTCAATATATATACTTTGTTTTATCAAATTTTATTCTGCACAAAAACAAAGTATTTACCGAAATGTTCTTACTTGACGAATCTTAATCAGAACAAAAATGTATACACAGCACAATGAAGAAAAGTCTGTAGAGCTGTCATTTAGTTATTTGTGTCGTTGGGTTGCTTGTTACTGACATATATACATCTTCTCAATTCATTTATTTGTATTTTATCAGCCTGATTAATGGATAATCTAAATTTGAAATAAAATTTAGACTTTTTGCAATAGCAAGTAGATATTTTGCATATGGTTAACTATTAAAATAATTATACGAAAAGAAATAAATACCGTATAAAGAATCATCTACGCTAAGTAGCTTGTTGATTAGATCATATATTGAGATAATTGATAAAAAAAAAATAAGAAGGAGTTCAATTTCCTTAAAGCAATGCTGATGAAAATAAAATATTTAATTTAAAATTTATAAATTGGTTTGAAATTAAACATTATTTTAAACAAACTTGAAAAAAAATATACCTAGAGTTGACACGTAGTCGTATTGAGAGTGATTCATGTTGAATTTGTATAGCTTTGAATGTTTCAGTGAAGAACTCTCTTATTTTATATTATTTTATTTCTGATAAAATTTTGAGTAAAATGGTTTATATTTCAACTAATTGTTTTTTCAACAATGTTATTGTTTTTAAAGACGGTCTTTGAACGCTGATAATTAACTGTAAAGAATATATAACGCTTTGTTCATCCCAAGCAAGTCCTCATTATACAAAACTTATTAATTGTGAAATTGAAATCTTTACAAACAGTGTTAGCTTAATTTTTTCTCTCCGGTTTAATGTCCAGTCTTTATTTATATGTTCATGTTTTCTCAATACTTTTCAATATATAATTATAGGTATACTAACATCTTATCGAAAATGGCCGTAATCATATGCATATCCGTACCGGTTACGGAACACGGTTTCGTAAATCTTCAAATTTATACCGATTTAACTCGAGTATTTTAATAAAAATTAATATTTTTTCGTGAGAAATGCCTTTCCCCCCATTTAATAAACAATTTCAGGTCCTTTGTGCACTTATCATACTCCTTTGTGATCCTTTGTGCTCCTTTGTGCACAAAGGAGGTCCTTTGCGGTGTTTTTAGAGACCGTATCTCGGTTACTGATGATTAAAACTTTCAAATTGGGATCTTAACAGAAAAAAGAGAATACTATCTGATATTTATCTTAAGAAGTCCTATAGTTATTAGTATTTAAAAAATTGTAATTCTTGTGTAAAATGTGATTTGTAGAGAAAAATTGTGAAAAATGGAAATAAAAAACTCGATTATTCATGGTTAAAACTTTTAACATAGGATCTTTATAGACAGACTATATCATCTTATGTTTATCGCATATGTATTCCTCTTGTTATTGATATCAATAATAATCAATTTGTTGTGTGAAATATTTTGTTTTACACACTAACTACAAAACAAGAATATATCCATAGTACACAGATGCTATTCTATGTTCAGTGGACTGTGAAATTTGGTCAAAACTCTAATTTGGCATTAAAATTAGAAAGATCTTATCATAGGGAACATTTGTACTAAGTTTCAATATGATTGGACTTCAACTTCATCAACAAATACCTTGACCAAAAACTTTAACAAAAAAATCTGAAGCAGGACAGACGGACGAACGATCAGACGCACAGACAGAAAAACATAATGCCCCTAAGTGAGGGGCATATAAAATGAAAATTTTAAAATCTTGGTTATTTCTAGTTTGATTTTTAAAAACAAAAAAATGGAGAATGGAAACAGGGAATGTGTCAAAGAGAAAACAAGGCCACTAATGGGTCTTTAACATAGCAAGTAAATCCGGCACACGGAGGTGGGCTTCAGCTGACCCCTTAATTATTTTGTACACTAGTTCAGCAAAATGGACACCATCCTAAACTCCAGTACATACAAATGAACCAAAATTATCACAAAAAAAAACCACACACAAGACAAACAAAGGCTAGAGGTTCCTGATTTGGGATAGGTGCAATAATGTGGCAGGGGTAAAACATGTTGTGTGAGAACTCAACCCTCCCCTAGTTTCTCTAGACAATATAGATTAAACAAACACACAGTAAAACTCAGTTTTAAATATGTGCATTTTGTGGAAGTTTTAAATTTTATCTTATGTTTCGGTTATGTATTTATAGTAATTATACGTGTAGGTATAATAAACAAAAAATTATTGTGTTAAAAAATAACTGCAAATCAGTTTGGTTACTGACTTTGATTTTGTCATGTTAATTGCTGGAAAAGTCATTTTTCTAGTGTCCTTGCATCGTCATTGACTGTAGTCCTTTTTGTGTATTTTTTCATTAGCTACTTTTTACAATATTTAAATTGCATAAAGTCATAGTTAAACACAGACAATGTGATTGCAGATTTCTCTTAATGTGTTGCTAATTTTATTTAGCAAGCTCTATCAATATCCACGTTTAATTTCAGATATATAAGCTTTTTAAATTTAGGAACATATACTAGTTCACTGAATTAGCATTACAAGAGGGGCAAAAGATACCAGAGGGACAGTCAAACTCATAGATCGAAAATTAAATGTAGATCTGATATTGTTTAAAGCAATTTCAAGAGCAGCTTTGTCAATACGATTATAAGTTTACATCAAGATCTTGAATTTAAATAGTAATTGTACTAAAGTGGTCCAATTTTGGATGTTGAAAATGAGATAAGGAGTGTTGAATGAATTAATGGGATCACTTCCTGGAGGAAGTGTTAATAGCAACAGCGCCTTATGTGTGTACCCTATAAACCTGCATGTATGTGGTGGTCTGAAACATCAACCAAATGGTAATGACAAAGGACTAACATGGGTTGTCTGCTATATGAAAATATTATGGTCAAAGATATATATACTTACTAGTATATAAAGAAAAGCATTACCAAGTTCTTTATTTAATATATCTCATTGAATTAATTTAATAAAAGGTAATCAGCTTTAGCCTAAGAACTGTAAAAAAATGATCATGCATCATCTGTGTATGAATTAAAATTTGTAGTGTCTGTGGGCGACTTTGATGGCCAGATATATTGTTTAGATAGTCATGTCTAATCTGAAAGTATGTCTGTTGGTTTTTGTTAGTCGTTTGGATTGCTTTCTCGTTGACTTTAAAAACCTCAAATCTCTCTTTATTCATAAATATACTCTATTACAGATATATCAATGTTAAAGACGCTGTTTTCTGCTTGTGGAATGCTGACCTGTATTCAACTCATTTGAACGAAACTATAAAAATATTTAAAAAAATACACCTCATGCCAAAAGAATATAAATGTTTAGCTTTCAATGTCCACTAAACTCTATCAGTGATCTCTTGGTAGTCCAATGAAACCATCACTTACATGTATTATAAAATCTCCCCACTTTAAAAACATAAGATGTTGTATGATTGCCAATGAGAAAACTTTCCACAAGAGATATCAATGATGTGGGTGTGGATGTAAACAATTATAATTGTTCATCGTCAAAATATAAAACAAGTCAAACGAGAAACTCAAAGGCCTGATTAATGTTAAAACAATAAACGGAAAAAACAAATATGACAGACAGCAAACAATAACAACCAAGTAATAAAGGGCCACTGACTTGTGATAATCATATTCATAGTGTGCAGGGTTAACCCTGTTTGCAAGCACTCAACCCTCCAATAATCAGGAACAGTTTTTATTTAGGGGTCGGCTGAGGACCACCTCCTGGTGCGGGATTTTCTCGTTGCGTTGAAGACCCATTGGTGGCCTTCGGCTGTTATCTGCTCTTGATCTGGTCGGGTTGTTGTCTCTTTGACATATAGTATTCCCCATTTCCATTCTCAATTTTATTTAAATAGCAAACAACGTAAGAACAAATTGTAAAACCCAGTTGGAAAGGACTCAACTCAAAAAGATCAGCACGGAGTAAATAACCAATTAACAAAAAGACACTGAGTTCTCATAGCTAGTTCAAAGCTTAGTAATTACAGTTGATAAATAAATACTGTTGGCACCGACTAAAATATAAATAAGTACACATCCGATTAGTAACCAAAGTGAAAAGTGGATTCAGTGTTACAGTCAAAGCTTTATTTATATGGTGTGTGAGTACTGAGATCGTCGCAAATTACATGAGTAGCTATTTGCTTCGAGGAGCCTGAAATTTTCATTTGTGAAAAAATATTTAACATAAAATCATTTAACACTCATCATTCTTATTTTTTTATGAAACATTGTTGGATTCTAAATCTAAACATGTTTGTTCCAGAAGGTAAATGAAAAAAAATATATTGTTTTCTTTCTAAAGTTGTGGAGAAAAAATACATTAAAGACTTTGAATCTTGCAATAACATTTTTTTTTTAAAGAACAAAACATGTGTTTCTGGAACCCCTCCCCCAACAAAAAAATAAACTGTCTGTGCCTTTAACACAGGGGCAGAATTCTTTCAAATACCAAGTAAGAATGTGACTAAGTTGATTACTCTAATTCAGTACAGTTTTTCATTTATAGGTTACTTACCAACACTATTTTGGAGAATTAGATTCTTAGATTGTAAAATAGCAGAACACAATCTCGGTCTATATCTTTATTCAAATATACAAATTTTGAGACAGGAAAGTGATTCATTTGTAATATTATTCTTTTAAATTGAAATAATTATGTATTGTATTGTATTATTTCAACTGTTTTAAAAAATACAGAATATTTTTTGTATAATTTTATTTTTTTCAACTTTTGCAAATAAGGGGAAGCAACTCATATAACCTTACTTTTACTTCAAAATATTTTTATAAATTACACCACTTTCCACAAAATATATTTTTGTATAGTTTTAGTACGTTGTTCATAGATAGTAACAGACTTGTTTTTCAGAGAAAAACTTTGTGTTGCAATTAGTTGCAGGTTGTTCACTAAATTGACTAGACTATAAGCTCCTGTATTTAGCATGTCAGTAATTCATTAATTAAATTATGCTCGCTGAAATTGAAGTTATCGGAAGTAAAAATAATGCTGGAAGAAAAGTTTTTAGAATATTTAGGAACTTCACTACAAATCCGTCAAAGATACTGGACAGAAATTATATAAAAATCTGTTGAAAATACAATGAGAAAATATAATAAAAACGTGTCGAAAACTACTGCAATGCAATGATTGAAAAAGGTAGCTTTAATTTGTTACTGTAATAATATCAGTTGTTGATAGGATCTTTCCCGATTATTATGTAAGGTTGATGATATAATTGGTAAAGATGCAAGTTTGTACAAACTATCATGTGAATTTGGCATATTTAACTCAAATTATGATGGGTGATATAAAACTTTTGACACGCAAAATTGAAAACTGCACATTGGAAAACAGAAGGATTTTCATTACATCGACTGCCGCAAAACAAGCAAGCTTTTCTCTTGCTGGCAAAGGAACATGCATGAACAAAACATATAAATGTAAAACATATCTGACGTTCCTTGTGGCAGCAAGTGCCACCCCGCTGGGTGAGAGTGCCACATTTGGATTCAGATAGACAATTAAATAAATATTTAATTTCAATTGATTGAATGTTCACTATTTCACTTTATTCATCTAATTGTAATAATATTAATTTTTTAAAACTCAATAAAAGATTTGATAAATGTTTGTCTAAAATTAACCCATATAGTCCAAATACATATATGGTCGAGTTCGTCCTAGACCGTATGACTATACTCATATGGTCCGACCGTACGCGTATGGTCGGACCGTACAAGTATACGCATACGGTCCGGACCGTACGCGTACGGTCCAAATACTCATATGGTCTGGAACATATACGTGAGACTTCATTGGAGAGTACCTTACCATATACAGGTAATAAACATGTAGCTCCGTTGTAATACCCGAAAATGTCGAAGTAAATCCCTACCTATAGAGAATGTACCATGTCTCAGAAATTATCACGATTGTAAAGCATCATCAGTCATCTTTTGAGAGGTGTCCTAGGTGGGATAATGTTATAATTTCTTACTCAACTTTAATCACTAAAACAATCATTTAGTTTTTAAATTACATTCAGGAACTATTTTTATTTGTAAATTTACGTTTTTATCTGTAAATTTCGATAGAAGTGTTTTTTTTAATTCCCCTTTGGAACGATGCTTTTTATTTCAAAAAAAAAAAAGATGAACAGTAAGTCACAGCAAATTCAAATATTGAAATATTTGTTGTTGTTAACAAGATATATATATATATGTCTCTGAGTTAACATATAAAAATGACAGACATAGACTGGAAATATATTTATGCTGTGTACAATGCAACTGCGGCTATGCAGCACATTTTTTAGAAAGTTGAATAACTACTACTAATCACAGCGTACATGAACATTTCTTAAATGATTCCTTCCACTATTTCAACCAAGAATGACAATTATATATGTAATGCTATAGTTGGTGAGACTTTATTCCTATAAGATGTGTGTATTTATTATATTTATATTCATAAACTAAATCACGTGTGTATTTACCCCGTTCCTATTATGTACAGAAATATGCGAAATGCATGCAATTTATATGATTATTTTCTCTCTTACTTTCAACATATATTTTAAATTGTGACTATCTATAGTTCCGTAACTTTTTATCTGTATAAACCAATGATCAACAAGTGCATACATTTTTGTGAAATAAAAAAAATTATCAGCAATATAATCTAAAAAAAAAAAAGAAAAAGAGATTTTAGTCATGAATAATATTCTAGTCTAACGTGTTGGTGTATCCGTTGTTGAAGATGCACATAGACCTAGGAGAACAACACACTCTTTTTAAAACATCTAGGGTTTAGGTTAAAAAAATATGGGTTATTATCAAATTCTGTTGATGGTATTCTTAGCCTCAACATCATGTGTTGTTTGAATTTGCTTCTGTTTTTTTTTCACAGATTAAGTTCTGGTTTAGATGGTGTCACAGTCTTGTCTCAGTATAACAACAGGGTTGAGTACAGGTGCCCTGATAAGTTTAAAATGGGTCCTCAACGCAGGGAGAAAATCCCGCACATTGAGGCGGGCCTCTATTGGCCCTAAACAATAATGTATACTAGTTCAGCAAATGAGGAATAAACAACCACACTGCAGAGTCCGATGTTAGGATAGGTAACAGAAGAAACTACGCACATGGCAATACTAAAAATAACTAAACACTAAACATGCAAGCTCCAGGCTTGAAGTACAATTATCGGGAATTTGTGTCATTGGTAGTAAAATTTGCATTTCTTGAACAATGAAATCTGGAGATATTTGGTCAAATAAAATAATACCTTCACTTAGTACCAGAACATATAAAGATATTCTCTTTTCTTTGGTTTTGTTCTCAAATAAATTTATTTTCTCCCATAGGATATTTCTTTCTCCCATAGGATATGTCTTTCTCCCATAGGATCTTTTTCTCTCTTATAATTTGATTTAATCTCCCATAGGAGTTTTATTCTCCCTTAGGATTTTTTTTATCCCATAGGATTTTTTTTAACCCTTAGGATTTTTGTTTAATATCCCATATGATATTTTTTCTGTAATGAAATCCCCTAGGATTTTTATTAATCCTATCGGATATCTTTTATCCCACAGGATAATTTTATTAGACAAATATCCTATAGGATAAACAATATCCTGTAGGAAATGCTTTAATTTCTCTTAAGGGATTTAAGTCATAAGGGAGAAAATATATCCTGTAGGATATTTTTATTCTCCTAAGGGATTATAAATCCCATAGGATTTTAATATCCTGTAGGATATTAAAAATATCCTATGGGATTATGACTTTATCCTGTAGGATTTCTGAAAATCCTGTAGGATTTAAAAAAAATCCTATGGGAGAAATTAATATCCTACAGGATTTTGTCACTGTTTTCACTCCAGTTGTCGAACCAGGCGAGCTACACCAAAATTTTTTTTGTATTGTTTTACCTATCCCCAGAGGTACATTATTGCCAAATTTGATGATTCTCCCTTTAAAAAAGTGTGGTTCTAAATTGCACTCATAAGAAGTGCAAATTAATCAAAGAACATGTTTACTGATAAAAAAATTAACACACTTTCACTATGATCTTACTATCATGATTAAGATTCAGGAGTATTCAGTATCACAAAAAAGGTTGATTTACCATCAATAATAATAAACTAAAACAGAAAACATTAACGTTTCGTGTTTAGCTTTTTGAAAATAGAAAAATTGATTTTCAGATATTTGAGAAAAGTTTGATTACGTTTATGTTAAAAACTGTTAAAAAAATGGCAACGCATTTCTATCTATTGACTGTCTTTTTTGTTAAGTGTAAAATTGAAGCAAAATATCGCCAACCATTATTAAGGTAAATCTATTACCAACAATAAAAAAGACCCACATGTCATCAACTTTAATAACGACCAACGTATCATCATGATACAAGTCAACGTACAATCCACTTTGAATGCTAAAGTCAACGCATTCTGTTTGTACCATAGTAGAGGATAATATGTTTTCTGGTATGTGCGTCCGTGCGTCCATCTGTCAATTAGTCTCTCTCGTATCAGGTCAAAGTTTAGTATTGGTGTGAAATAAACTTATTCTGAGTTTAACGTTGTGGTCACATCAACTTGAAACCTTATGTTCATTGTGAGGCCAATCTCAAAAATTATGTCAAATAACGATTTTGACACTGATTTGACGGTTCACTGAACATAAACATTTGATTTATAGTTGTCTGATTTGCAACCATGCCACTTTTTATTTTGATATGGCCAATTCTAAGGTTAAGTTTTTGATAATTTAAGTTTTTGATTGTGGTATTTTACTATGAAGTTAGTATAGATGTTCATTGTGAGGCCAAATGTTAAAATTATGCCAAATTACAGTTTTCACACAAATTTAACGATTCTCTGAGAACTGACAATAGTGCGAGAAGGGCATGTCATCTCACATTTTTCTGGTACTTGTATGTTTTTTTTTCTCTAAGAATTATCTAAACCTTATTAAACAAACTACCATAATTCCAAATCAAATGCAAACTTAAACGTTGGTTGCGCAATATTTAATGAAAATTGCATTTCTTAAAAAAACTTCCAAAAATGATAAAATTGCAATAAAATCTAAATGTTTTCTGAGATTTGAATTTTTATATGTCAAAAATTGAATGGATTTATCATTTATAGGCCAAGGGAATTTTTTCATAATTTTAAACTGCAATTAATAAGATATAGGTCAAGATGCAGCCTCCTAATGAAGCTTTTGCAGGTGCCCTAAAACACATCATCTGCAAATAGCATGAATATGGATCTTTTTACTTTAATTGGCTAGATAATATTGTCAATATCGGCAGACAATGATCAACCATATTTGAAAAAGTGTAATGGAAGAGATTTAAGGAACAAACAAGGTATATTTAGTAAAATTTAGTTTTCCAATGTGGAAAGAAATGTTAAGAAGTTTATTCTCGTTCAATATTCGAATGAACACTGTTTGTACTATGCACTTTTCAATAACAAATCCAGCGAATTTCTTTTAATGTTAGCCCACTATTATATACTTTCCTGAGCAAATGTAATCACCATATGGGTTAGGTAGTGTTCGCACATTTCGGTGAAGTGTATTAAGGAGTGTTGTTTGTCTGTCCTATTTTTTTGCCTTGGTAATGCTGTCATCTGTTTTTCATCGACTATGGTTTGTTGAGACTGGCTCCTTGTTATTTTATTCATTCTTTCAACCAAATAAAAGAAAACCATAAGGTTCAAAGTAGATCGAATAAAAGACAAAAAAAAACTTAAAACTTAGATATCGATGCAAAATATAAAAAAGTAAAGCAACAAAAATACCAAAATCCAAGTGAAAATTCAAAACGGAAAGTCCCTTATCAAATGACGAAACCAAAAACTGAAACACATCAAACGAATGGAATACAATTGTCATAAACCTCGCTCTTCTCTCCCTTTCTCTCTTTATAAGATATAGCGGCAATGTAGGAATCATCTTGTCCCTACGTCCTCTTCTTTGTTCTTTCCATTCATATATCCATCTGTTATTCAAAAACAAATTTGTAATGATCATTATTCCTCCTACATTGCTTGGTAGATTTTAGTGAAGTTCTAATGACGCATATGGAGGTTGTACATGAAGGGATTTGTTTCATGATAGACATATTCAAATAGAGTTAAAAATAGTAAGCGCTTTAAATTTACCATAACATACCTGCTTTTAAGCTATCTCATAAAGTTAACGTTTTCGTTATCCTCATACGATATATGAGCAGGCGAGTCGTGATAGATCTGAATTTTAGTCAGATTGTTTTAACCCATGTTTTTAACACTTATATACATACCATTCTGTTCGTTTTTTTTCCTGTCAACTTACATCACTTATTATTGTTGTGAGATCTTCGCACCATTAGAAACCCAAAATGAAAAATAAAAGAAAATAAAGTGAGAAAATCGCCAAAAGTCGATGTCAGATCAACAACAGAGAGAGGACTTAGTGCAAAATAGATATCCACAAACATAATTTAAGATTAGATGACATAAACCAATTAAAAAACTGGATAAATTCAACCACAATTTTCATTTCTCACAATTGTATAGATATTTTAGAATAAGATAACTTCATTTTAACCATATATATTCTTAATATTCATGTACTATCTTTAATATGTCAAATTACGATCAATGCTTAACAGGTGATCTACTACAATAGCGCTCTGTTTTTCGAATTGCCGTAAATGAAATATTATGTGGCACATTTACATTGAAATGTTAATGCAAAATCATGGCCAATTAAATTTGAAATAAAAGTGGTTCAAATGAATTTACATTTCTGTTTCTATTAAGCAAATTTATTTATAACATGTAGCTGAGGTAAACATCCATGTCAAAACTGCTTTGTTTGGTAAGAGGTTGCCTACTTTTACAAAAGGCGATTGATGCTGATGATCGAAGGTCGGTGGTTCCTTGGACACTCTGTGGGCCTAAACCCATAAAAACTGATCACCGCAAAATACTTTAGTAGCCAAAAGTGCTGAAATTTGCGTCAAACACCAACAATCAATCAATCATCTTTATATTACAATGTTTGTATGTAAACTATTCGGGAAGTGTATGTATAATATTGTAATTGCGAATTGCTTGAATTTCCAACTCAAAAATTAATGCAAGTAAATATAATTGCAAAATGTCTCAATTTATTTACAAGAAATTATGTAGTTTGATAGGATTAAATACCTCGGCCATGCATGAAGAACATTTTCAGTGGCTAGCTTATAATAATTTTCACTTCCGTAGTAAATGCGAGATGCAGTATAAGCAACCAAGAAAACATATAAATACTGAAATATTAAAATATCAAAGTTTCGCTCCCAAACCTTCCCCTAAAAGCATGAATTTCCTGTCTATTATATCCTTTAACATTTTTGCACTTTTAAGATTTGTGTTTTTCAACCTAATATTGACTACATACAAATTGTTTTAACATAGAACAGCTAAAACGCTATCGTTTTGCAGATGGCGGTATTTTTGGCAACTCCATGGGTTGTTATAATTGGCTGTTTAATTAACAAGAAGCGTAATTGCAGTATTTTGATGATGTCAAAAACATCCTTAGCACTAAATAAAATATGTTATTTGGTTTAATGGTGAATAACAATTGAATCACAGACAACAAATTTGGTTTTCACGCATTTTTGTCATTTTTACTGGAATTCCGGGAAAACGGCGCTATTTATTAAAAATCAGATATTAATATTTCAAAGTGCTTTTGATAAGTAACAGATTTTCATATGTCCATACAAAATATTATTATTCAGAAGACAGAATATGCAAAAATGCTAGCATCTTGTAAAAATAGAAATTGTCTGTCCTTGACCTTTCATTGTGATTTGACGGCAACTGCACCATACGAATTTTTGACGACCGGGCAAAAAAGATAGTACAGATGATGTGCTTTCGAATGGTATATGATTTAGTCGTATGTAAGGAGGGTGCATTAAAAATGAAATTTTATGGTTAATGTCACCCGCCTACATGACGCTCCTGAATAATCTTAACGAGAAACAAGACGAATAGTAAATTGGGTAACTGTTTGTTTTCGTTTCCTTATGATTTACGTGATTGAGCTAGTTCTTAAGCTTCCAAAGCCCACACGTATACCCCAATATATTTCCCCATATTGTTTGCAACATATTGACTTTCGCCGTATAGGAAAACATAGTAATGTCCTTTTCAAAACTCATTTCCTTTTTAAATAAATGGCAATCACAATGTTGGAACAAGATATTTTAGTATAGATTTTTTAATTAAGAGTCCTGAAATCCTAAAAGGTGTTATATCATTCTCCTAAAATATGTTGACCTTTGATTTGAAATAATTAATGTGATATTGAATATAAGTAGATAATAATATGGTCGATTATTTACGCCTGATTATTGACAACTAAAAATTCATTGTTCTAATTTTTTGTAAGGAGATTGGCATGGTATCTGAGAGTTATTACATAGAGCATCATTTGAGGAGAAGAATAAATCATGTCAAAACGTCATGGATTAATACTGTACGTTATAACTGGAATATGCCGTTTAGGTTAGTTTTATCAAAATTGTTTGTAAGGAAAAACGATTATATATAAGTAAAAAAAATGTATATGTTATATGAGATTTTTTTTTCATTTCTAATCAGTTTTATTAAACTGTTGTGGTATATTGTTTACCTGTTCTAATCTATTGTTTTATATTCACCTTTTTGTGTAAATCTGAATGAAACTTTGAACTATTTTTTTGAATTTTTTTATCATTCTTAATGTTTAACAGTTTCGTTCAGTTTTTCACAGTAACCAATAAAATGAAAGAACAAGTAATAAATTTGTATATAAGTCACCGCTATGGCTATTTACGGTACGTAGACTTTACTTCAGAAACGGAGTTACAAATTAAACTATTTTCCCCCTGTTTTATTTTTGCATCACAAACCCATTGCAAAAGAATGCTATTTCTTCATTTCAAAGCATCAACAGAGAATGTTTGTTAACGTTTTGAACATGTCCATTTGGTCCAAAGGAAGAATATAAAAAAAATAAGTTTATCATTTGCTAAGTAATTATAAATTTTCTTTTCCGTTATTACGTATGCACCAATATAGGATGTTCATCAACCCTGAACTATCTGACAACTGCACTTTTCAACAATTATGAACCAAGTGTACGACCATTGTGTCCCGGATTTGAGACAGCTCAGGTCACAGTTGACATGGCCATTAGACAGCTAATATCTTTGGTATGTATTTGTAAAGTCTGCACGAATTACATCTATTCATCTGTACATACAGAAATGAGTTAACAAAACCTTTTTTCATGAATGTTTACTTGATCTTGCATGCCTTATATATAATTCGATTACAAAGAATTAACAAATTCAAACACACACTTACATGACTTACACACAACGATTAAGAAGTATCTCCCTTGGCTTGTGGCGCTTGCGCATCATGACAAACTTGCTAACTAAAATCTTTTTTTAGAATTGTTTCCACATTCTTATCGTACAATCTTTTAAAATGATTGAAATGCAGTATTAAATTTTGTACTTTTCTTAATTTTTCAACCAATTTTTCAGAATGAACCAGAGCAAGTTGCACTGTTTAACATATGGATGAGATTGGTGAGTTTCACTGTATATCCAATATAAAGATATTGGAAACTCTATGTGAAATGGATAGAAAATTAAACGGTGAACATGGAGTAAAAAACTTGTTAACATCTAAAAAATTACATAACAGATTAAAAATCTCCTATGTCAGTAAAACAAAATCCAGGGACGCCTCAGAACTGCCAAGAAACAGTTATCTTCTAAGGTTCACCTAACGAACAGTTTATTCATATTTTGAATCTGATTGACCTTAAAGGGGTGCGTCTATTACTCTTGTCTGAGTCATTGAGTAATTGACATATGTTTCCTTCTAAATACTCACCAAGGATACCAGGCTTTTAATTTTGCTCACCAGACTCGAGACTACATTTGAGTCATTAGTGGCGCTTGAATGAGGACTTTTGGAAGGCTGATATAAAAAAAAATACGAAGCATAAAAAGTTAAATACCAAAACTACCAAACTCCGAGGCATTGAAAATTAAAAATACCAAAAATGTTGTGTCAAAACTAATTAAAGCTATATGTGCCTTGTAAAAGCAAAAAGATGCTAGTTGGAATAAATTTTAACATTTATAAACACACATTGACACATGTTAAATACAGAAACAATTGCATGGTTGAAACGGAATGTGTGAACAGGAGTGCTGATTTCTGAGATGTAATACTGACAGTTATGGGACAGTCACTACTGATATTAACAGCCAAAACTATTTGAAAGCATTTCACCTTTCCAGAATAATAAAAAATAAAAGGTTACTAGCTCAATTTTACGCTGTAATTTCGGAGTTTGAAACATTTTAATTTGTATGTCACTTTCAAAAAAAACACAGACCAGGTTTGTTTAAATAAAAATCTGTGCTTTAATAAATTTTCGTCTTACGTCTGGGTGAAATTTTGATTTATTATACCATTTTATCGTATACCTAGGGCTGGAATGATTGTCACCTTGTTTGGGATCCCGATGATTTTGGCGGCATCGATTCCATAGTACTTCCAGTATCTCTTATATGGAAACCTGACATAACGTTATACAACAGGTATTTATTGACAACACATTTTGACATAAACTTGAAACGTCTTCGTAGTTTTTAAAAATCATATTTTTCTTTTTGTAAGCTATGTTCACGTGTATCAATCCATGGACGAGTTTACAATTAATTAAGAGATTTTTGCACTCCTTATTATTGTTTAAGTCAGAAACAAACACTCTTGTAAGTATATATAAATCATGAATAGTTTCTGAGATGATCTTTAGATGTTATTTTAGTTTTGTTGTTGTTGTCTCGTGGAAGTATAATGTTACACATGTCTTTTAAGCTAAGTCTTCATAAAGCATACGTCAATACTACTATGATTTAAAAAAAAAACCCATTTTTTTTGTAGTACAAAAGAATAAAGAAAAAGATTGATGTTATAATTGTCATTTTTATTTATTAGGCTGAATTATGTTTTATATTTTGAATGGGAAATTACTAGTACATGAAAGGCACATTTTTACATCTTGGTCTATGTATTGATACAAATGAATAGTAAAAACTTTTAAAGGGACAATAGCTATAAAATTCGTGTTCATCGATTTGACTCAAATTTTCATGTTTTATTTATAACAAACTAACACGTGCACGTATATCCAAATTATGAAACGTCCAAAAGAAACAATTAACAATGCATGGGCGCGTTATTATAAATCACCAACTCATGCGTATTATAGACCAGACGCCATCTAATTATCCATCGATATAACCTCCAAAGACTGTAAACGGTCATATAATCTGATATGTAAATAATTATAAATATAAATTGCGTGCACATGAAATCAGATTTTTTTTTAAGGTCTGTTTGATTTCATGTCAAAGATTAAAAATATATAATAATCATTGGTTTTTCATGTATAAATGTTAATATGTCTTTTGATTGAGTTAAGCCATTTCAATTGATATTTTATAGTGTGTTTTTCTATGTTGTGATGTTACACTATTGTTTCAGATAAGGGTGAAGATTTGGTACCATTAAAACGTTTAAACCCGCTGCAATTGTTTGCACCTGTCCTAAGTCAGGAATCATATGTTCAGTAGTTGTCGTTTGTTGATGTGGTTCATAAGTGTTTCTCGTTTCTCGTTTTGTATATAGACTAGACTGTTGGTTTTCCCGTTTGAATGGTTTTACACTAGTAAATTTTTGGGGCCCTTTATAGCTTGCTATTCGGTGTGAGCCAAGGCTCCGTGTTGAAGACCGTACTTTGACCTATAATGGTTTACTTTTATAAATTTTGACTTGGATGGAGAGTTGTCTCATTGGCACTCATACCACATCTTCTTATATCTATAAAAATGATTTTTATAAGCCAGACCAATCAACGAAATGGTTATTCCTAGAGTCTCCCTTGTTTCACTTTGCAATGTTGACATACATTTTTTAATGAATAAATGATGCTGACAACCATATGCTTAGTACATGCACAACCCATATCCTCTAAAGATCAAATAGAAAGTTACATGAATACAGATTCAAATGAATTGAATAATGGACTTGCAAGTCATTATATTTTGTTGTCCAATTTGCAGCTATAAATGCCTCTTTAAAAACGTTTTTTTTATCATGTCACTGCTGACACTTTAATATTTTCAGCATTTCTGAAGAATTTTATGGATTTGAAAGCTACAGAGCTCTCATTCATTTTGATGGCAATGTCACCTATAACTTTCCTACAAAGGTGGAAGCCTCGTGTCCAATAGATGTGTCGAGATTTCCATTTGATCATCAAGTTTGTGACTTAATGTTTGGATCTTGGGTATACAATGGTTTCCAATTAAATGTTACATCCAAGCAATCAAATGCTGATTTATCATCAGTGAAAGAAAACGTTGAATTTATAATTGACAATGCACCAATAGTGAGACATGAATTATATTATGGATGTTGCGCGTACCCATTTCCAGATGTCACCGTGTACATTCATTTAACAAGAAAACCCGATTACTACATAACCAATATTATTATTCCATCAGTATTGGTAACAGTAGTAGCCTCGTTTGGGTTTCTTCTTCCTGTTGATTCCGGAGAAAAGGTTGGATTAGAATTGACAGTCATGTTAGCCATGTCAGTTTTCCAATTACTGGTCGCCGATCAGCTACCACCATCCGCCGATTCTACCCCATGGATCGGTAAGAGATATTGCTAGTTGAAAGAGAAGAATAATATTTTCCGAACATCAGTGAGATAAAAGTAATACTTTATAGAATAGATTACAAGTATATAGGTTCATATATAAAATTTTAGCAATTCATACTAATTATTATAACAAAATTTTAATTTGAAAAATCAAACTTACAAAAAGTATATAATAACCAATTTCTTTTCATTCTCTTATTCTGACACATGAAACACATATATGATTAATAGAAATAATCTATAAGGTAAAAATCTCGTTTGATCAAGGTTACTTCTTTGTTTTTTTTCAGCTATGTTCTTTACATTTACATTGGTATTGAGTGGCGGATCATCATTATGGCAAGTGATAGTCCTGAACATACATCATCGGGGTCATAGGAAAATGCCAACTTGGTTGAAATCATTTATATTAAGGCCACTTGCCTACGTTACATGTGTATCGCTGCCAAAGATTGAAAGTCCATACCGACATTCCAATAAGCAGGTAATATATATTTGTTTTGATGTACGGAAACTCTTTTAAAATATTATCACTAAATTTAAAGTTACAGAATCAAACATCCTTTGGTTTTTTGGTGGGTTTCGTTTTGCTCATTCTTTAGTTTTCGATGTGGTTTTGTGTACTGTTGTTTGTCTTTTCGCCGTTTGTCTTTTTTTTGTCATGGCATTGCTAGTTTTTTCGACTTTGACTATCCCGTTGGTATCTTTCGTCTCCCTTTGTGAATAGAACTTAAATTTGATGATTTTCTAATTCATATTAAAAGAATATATGTCTGTTAAAATTCCTATAATTCATCTGTCGACATGTTGTTTTACCTTCTATGTGATAATTTTTCACAGTTTTAGTCTGAACTGCAGGGAAAGCATAAATACTTAAACATTCAAATTGGCAGTATTATAGGTTGAAAAATCAATATAAAAGGAATAACATTTTATCATATGATGAATGGAAATTCTTAAAAATATATAAGAAGATTCTAAAGCAGTTTGGTTGATCATGAATGTGTTTGACTGTTGAAGAACGGTTCACGATACACAATAGACAAAAGAAGTTAAAAAAAAAACATAGAATCTCCAGTTTATTAGCCAGCATATAGATTTTACTTATATAGATGTTATTTAATATGCTATTTTTGAGATCAAATACACAATAATAAAACCAAAATTTATAACCAAAATAATAATTATTTAATATTTATTTTTGAAGGATAAAATTAAATGCCAGTTATATCAGGCAGGAGGTAATGGCAGTTCCAAAGGTCAAGAGACTGCACAGTTTGCTGAAGTTGGAGATTATCATGATGATTCTGAATTCTGGATTCAGTTTGCCTTAGTACTAGATCGAGTTGGATTATTTGTATTTTTAATTTCATTTGCAATAGGATGTTCATATATATTTCTTGGGATAAAAAGTGATTGTAATGCAGTGCTTTAGGAAAACATAACGAAATTCTGCACAATCATGTAAAAATCTTTGACAACATTAAATGAACGACCAAATATATTGAACATGAATGTTTTATACTGTTGTAGTCCATTATTTGTCATTTGTTTAGTACTGTCAAACAGTTAGGAAAATAATTTTACATTCCTGCGACAGGCTTTTCAAAATAAAAGAAAATGTATTGTAAGAATTCTATTATTATAAAAAAAAGCTCCGGCAATCAAAAGTGTACATCACAGACAATTATGCTGTAGTCCAATACTTCAGAGTCAGCAACTATATATATATAATTGAGATCTCACAAAACATGTTTAAGCCCGCCGCATTTTTGCGCCTGTCCCAAGTCAGGAGCCTCTAGCCTTTGTTAGTCTTGTATGTTATTTTAGTTCATTTATATGTTTCGGAATTTAGTGTGACGTCCATTTTCACTGAACTGGTATACATTTTTGTTAAAGGGGCTTTCTGCTCTTTGGTCGGGTTGTTGTCTCTTTGACACATTCCCCATTTCCATTGTCAATTTTATAATACAGAAAAGATCATAGCACATCTTTATTTTTTGATATTGATAAACATAAATGCTACATATTCTGAAAAAAGGTGTAAAGCTAATCTTAGTTTTGCAGCTAGAAACCAGTTTGGCAATATCAGCCTTTTATAATGCCTTTTAAAAGTTATTTCTCGAAAGTTTGATGCAGAAGTCTCAGAGAAAAAGATTTGAATGTGATTATTATTGAGTATATTCTCATACAATTTAACAACTTTCAAATGGTCACATGGTTTGTTTCCGGGACTTCATGTCCCACCATGTCATATCATAATTTGTTTGATTTAAAAGATCTATAAATCTGTGAAGATTTTCTGCTCCTAAATCATATACTAGTATATTTTCAATTGCCATGCAAAGACCTTGCAATGCACTATACATTTTATCCCCGGAAAAAAGTCAATCTCCATCACATCATAAATTGTATTGAAAACAGTTACGACCTCCCTCCATGTACCATGAATATTCCTACTTGCATGGACAAGATGAAAGGGAGATATATTTTAGTACATTGCAATAGTTTTTTTTATATTCAATTTTACCTTTACGTGTTGCTTAGATCACTAAGTAAAAGATATGATGCCAGATTTTTGTTCATATTAAATTCGAAAATAAAAAAAAACTTAAAATGTTACGCCCGATATTCTTTAAGTGCTCATTTGAAAAGAGTCTATTTAAGAATGTGTTAGAATTTTGTTGTACAAAAGAATTTTTGGTGGAAACAAATATGAAAATATAAATAAAAGTGCACGTAAGCGAGCGAGATGCTCGGCGATGTAAATGGTAATTGTAGTTCAAATACAGCAAGTTTACATGTTTAAATACATACTTTTGAATTTGCTTTATTATTTTTGAATGACCATTAATTGTATGTTGAGTTTTTTGATTTTATATGTTTTATTGAAAATATTTGTTGTTGAAAAGCTTTTATATTTAGTAAAAATGAAAAGTTAATTATACTGCTGAAACTACAAATTGACCAATTTAAATTTCAGATGGATTATTTTACAGGTTGTATTTGTGCAAATGTTTATAATTCTTTGCTTTACTTTATAATCATTGTAATCATATTAAATATAATTAACTTTGACATAATCAGTATATTTCTCCTGAATCCTTTGATTTAAAGAAGAGATTTGATGTCCACATTACAAACAATTGGTTACATTGAGAAAAGGAATTTCGTGTAAATGCATAAGAGGTTTGCAGGAAAAAGGTATATAAAGGTATTGTAGGATATAGCAACTTAGGAAAGTTCTCTTGAAAGATATCTATAACGATACATTGATAGGTAAGTTCTCGTGAAAGATATCTATAACGATACATTGATAGGTAAGTTCTCGTGAAAGATATCTATAACGATACATTGATAGGTAAGTTCTCGTGAAAGATATCTATAACGATACATTGATAGGTAAGTTCTCGTGAAAAATATCTATAACGATACATTGATAGGTAAGTTGTCGTGAAAGATATCTATAACGATACATTGATAGATAGTACAGCCATATCAGTTATACTAGTCAAGTCGTGAATCGAAAAGCATATCGAGGTTGTGGGATTGCATGAATGCTCCTGCAAAAAGTTTGTTATATGTCACAGTAATAGCAAATTTCTTAACTCTTCCTATTCTAAACATAATAGAGTAAAATAACAAAAATACCGAATT
This sequence comes from Mytilus californianus, assembly GCF_021869535.1. Taxonomy (NCBI): domain Eukaryota; kingdom Metazoa; phylum Mollusca; class Bivalvia; order Mytilida; family Mytilidae; genus Mytilus; species Mytilus californianus. The sequence continues at coordinate 130,249,983 of NW_026262679.1, read as the reverse complement.
CTAAGGAAAATTCAAAACGGAAAGTCCCTTATCAAATGGCAAAATCAAAAGCTCAAACACATCAAACGAATGGAAAAAACAGTTATCTTCCTGACTTAGTACAGGCATTTCCTAATGTAGAAAGTGGTGTATTGAACCTGGTTTTATAGCTGGCTAAACCACTTGTATTCCATCATATTGATAACAATGTGTGAGCAAAACAATCAGACATAATTGGTAAAAATGTCAAAAATTGGGGTACAGCAGTCAATTTTGTGTTATAATCTTAATCACTGAAAAAAACCAAAAACTTTTATATATAATTTAAAAGACATGAAACGATCGACTCACAATACATTATTAAGATGTTAAAATGGAAATTTCATTGTCCTGTATTCTTTCTTAATGGTAAAAGAGAGGCAAAAGATATCAAAGGTACATTCAAACTCATAAATAGGAACGCTAGATATCATCAACTCCCATAAAGGTCTGTTCCCAAAACAAGTTTGTTGTGACAATGTTATCCAGTTTTACTGCATGAATAAAGGCAACAGTAGTATACCGCTGTTCGAAACTCATAAATCCATAGAGATAAAAACAAATCCGGGTTACAAAATAAAACTGAGGGAAACGCATCAAATATAAGAGGAGAACAACGACACAACAAAAACACAACATTAAAATGTAACACACACATAAACGAACTATAATATAACAATGGCAATTTTCCTGACGTGGTACAGGACATTTTAAGAAAAAAATGGTGGGTTGAACATGGTTTTGTGGCATGCCAAACCTCCCGCTTTTATGGCAACGTCAAACACAACATCAAAACGACAACATCACATGACAGGACCACAATACAAATAAATGGGAGAACATATAGGACAAAGAAACACACGAATAATAGCTAACAAAAGGTACTAGGCTTAAAATTCAATACGCCAGACGTGCGTCTCGTCCACACAAGACCAACCAGTGACGCTTAGATGAAAAAAGTTTGAAAGCCAAAACAAGTACAAAGCTGAAGAGCACCGAGGACCAAAACTTCCAAAAAGTTGCGCCTAACACGGCCAGGGTTTTCTGCCTGGGACAAGAACATCCTTATTATTTAGAATAATTTATAATTAAAACATTTTAACATCTACATAATGTAATGTGAGTTGATCATTTCATTTGTTTAAATACTATAATAATCAAAAGATTAAAAGTTATGACTTGGTTATCCGTAATACAATATCTGTTTCATTACTTACAATGGAATGTCAATAAACCGCCTTTCAATCTTTGTTCGTGTGTAGTACATGTGTACATAGCCTCACATTCGTGGTTACATATTTCCTTGTGTCCAATGTGGATTTCTAAAACTTTGGTTATGAAAACATGTAATGAAGTTATATGTATCTAAAAAAAGGTTGTAACGCAGTAAATAAGGAGTCGTTTTTGTTCTTCTAATAATGCTGATATTAGACTGCTTACGACATACATATACATGATATATTTCTTATAAAAAAGGCAATAGGATGTGTTTGGACAGGTGGTTTGTTAGGCAAAATGTAGTCTATGGTTAAAACTACACATCAACGAGAGCGTGAACTCATTTTCTGATAATTAGACTATTTTACAATAAAAGATTTAAATGATTTTTGTACAAATATCAACAACATGTCATTAGTTTGTTATCTTTACGTAGAAATAACGTTAAGGTAATAATTGACCCTATTAGGATCAATGTTGGTACATAGAAGAACATATAATTTTTTTATATTGCAGCTATGTTCTTTATATTTATGCTAATCTTGAGTGATTGATCGACATTTTGGCAAGTTTACGACACGGGTTCACCCACTTGCTTTCTGTTTCGTATCATAAATCCAAACAGAATTATAAGTTTTGTTTACTATATATTTACCGTCACGCAATAGAGTAAATATAGTATGACAAATAATCATAATTGGTTTGAATTATGAGAATATCTCTCGAGTTTTTTGTAAAAGGGACTTACAAAGTAAACGACTTCCACGCAATTTTGTACTTCAAGCAATGATATTGAAGATTCTCTAAAAATATTTGTATCTATGAATAAAAATATTTTCTATTGCATCTGAACAAGTACTATAGTCTTTTTATTTTAAGGAAATATCTACATATCCTTTAAAGTTTTGAGTATTTAAAAACATCTTATTTGCGAGGCTGTGGACAATTCCTATATTAACTTTAGTGTTTAAATATCCTTCCTTTCCTTATAGTTTTGCTCCGAAACCAAGATTGTTCTGACAATGCGATCCAATGTTGCTGCATTGTTTTCATGCAGTAAAATCGGATATCATTGTCTGAACAATCTTGTTTTGGAAAAAGAATTGTAAGGAAGTTGATGAAATTTAGCTTTCTTACTTATAATTTGAAATATTAAGTATAAGACGGACATCCACCCACGCGCACTTGCCGGTGAAATATTTTCTGATGGCAGAACCCCCCCCCCCCCCCCCCCCCCTGGAGTAGAAAAAAACTTAGAGTTTCAAAAATATTAAAATTTTATGAAAACTATTTACAGATAATAATATATCAATAAATCTACTGGGCTAGTGATACCCTCGTAGACGAAACTTTTAGTTTTGTGTGTAATACATTGTGCATTGTTGATTGTTTTGTGGCTTTTTCACGGTTTTGTCATAGATTTGTCTATTCGTTTGATTTCTCAATTCTATATTTCATAATTTTTATCCCTTCATTGGAAATGTAATTTTATATACCGGTATCATTCCTCTTTATGAAACAAGATCCTTTTTTATAGGATACGTTTAATTTTAAAATGTTGATTTTATGTTTTATAAGTTACTGGAACAATTCCATTAATATCTCCAGAACTAGAAATTTAAGAAACAACAGACACGGCTTCCTCCGCCTCATTTTTAGACTTATACCTCGAATTTGACATAAGTGGCTATCTCAGTACCAGAATCTATGACAAACGAGACGATTTTAATTTTGAAATTATCAATTTCCCCCACCTTAGTAGCAATATACCAACTTTACCTGCATATGGGATATACATTTTCCAACTTATGCGGTATTCCAGAGCTTGCAGCTGCTACCCAGACTTTACAAAACGTCACCAGTCCTTTTTCTAAAAAAGTTCGGAAGATACCATTACCCTGTTGATAAATATTCTGTATCAACTTCACAAATAATACATGATGGTCTTGAAGTATAGATTCTAGGAACTGACGTTGTTTATCATCTAAATTACGTGTTATAGTGTTCTTTTATTTGTCTTTGTAAATTATTAACCTTTACTGTTTAGTCCATTTTTGGTAATATCCTTTTGGTGTGGCTCGGTACTTATGCATCCCGCCAATGTGTTGCTGTGCTGTGGTCATTTTTTGTATTCTTGTCTTTCATTTTGCTTAATATGTGATTTGTCTATATTCCATTTTGTTTTTTCTTTCTTGACAGATTTGTTTGTTTTTATAGTGATTGAGATTATAACACAATGTTGACTGCTGTATCCCTATTTTTGACATTTTTACTTATTATGTCTGTTTGTTTTGTCAATATAATGAATTTTATGCGACTGTCATACAAGTGAGAGGTTTAGCTAGCTATAAAACCAGGTTTAATCCACCACTTTCTACATAAGGAAATGCCTGTACCAAGTCAGGAATATAAAGGCAACAGTAGTATACCGCTGTTCGAAATTCATAAATCGATTGAGAAAAAAACAAATCCGGGTTACAAACTAAAACTGAGGGAAACACATCAAATATAAGAGGAGAACAAAGACACAACAGAAACACTAAAATATGACAGTTTGTTTTCCATTCGTTGGATACGTTTGAGCTATTGATTTTGCCATTTGATAAACGACTTTCCGATTTAAATTTTCCTTTGAGTTCGGTATTTTTGTTATCTTACTTTTTACACATAAAAATATTAATAGTATGGAAATAAATTACAATGAAATATTCCATTAATATAACTGTTGTTTATTATTTGTTAGAACTATAAATCTGCGATACCCTCCTGCAGAATACCAACAAGTTCCTCCTGCAGAATACCAACAAGTTGTGCACACGTTGTCAGAAAGTAAGTAGGTGCAATTGTAGCTAGAACAATCAAGATTTAGAGAACATACAGCCGTGTGGAAAAGATTTGAGTACAGACGACTCAGAAATGTGGATTAGGCTTGAACTTGCACTACACAGATTTTAGGTGCTGGAGATGTGTATCTTTATATCTCATTTACAAATTCCACTTTATTTGTCTTTGTGCTGTTCTTTTGGTCATTATGACTCTTGACGTGACTCGCTATTAATGCATCCAGTAATCGTGTTTTTGGCGTTGAATGTTTCTGGTGCAGGTGGGTCCAGAGGAGCGAATCTGACGCAAGTATGTATATATGTATGTACTGGTAAATACCTCCGTTATTCGGAGCTCCCCTCAAAAGCTGCGAGGGAACCGTGGTATGCGTGTACACTCCCTAACAGGATTAATGGAGATGTTTCACTAACTTATGTACAACCCGCCACCAAAAACAAATCCCGAGACCAACGACAAGGACACCTGGAAGTCTGTTATTATGCTGGAGAAAGCCGAAGTGCGGGGCCACTTTGACCAACCGAGGCCTCCAAAGTACCCATTATAGTTTAAACTCCGGTCTGGGTACACAAAATGTGTGTGGGAGGGTGACAATCACCGTTCTAATGTACTGAAATGTCCAGCGCCCCAAATCAGGATTGAATCCGGGACCTTCAGGACTGTAGCCATCCGTACTAACCTTTAAACCACGAACCAACACAAGTGGTTGTTAGAGTGTTATTTTCATTTTGTTTACTAATTTATCTATATTTCACTTAATTTGTACCTTATCGAGAAAGTGTTAACCCTTTTTGAATTTACCTTTGAGTTTGTTATTTTTCAGTATACTTTTTTTATATTATATACTGTATGTTCTATCAACTACAAAAACTTTTTTGTTGGCGTCTTTGTCAAATTTACTATCAACTACAATTGTTTGTTATTGGCGTCTTAGTTAGATTTATTTTTAGGTTTGTTTGAAAATTTTAGTCAGCTGTGTGTTATGTCCGTGATGTATATTTACACAGTATTGGCCGCTGGATCCAAATTATTGTTACATTAACCTATTTGTTTGGATTGCTCACCAGATGTTGTCAATATAACGGAACTATGAACATTTGTCATACAAGTGGGAGGTTTTAATAGCTAGCTTTTAAAACAAGGTTAAGCCCACCATTTTTGTTTTGGAAAATGCCTGTACCAAGTTATGGATATAACGGTTGTTTTCCAATCGTTCCGTTTGTTGATAAAGTTTCACGTTTGATTTTATCAGTTTTTATTGAATTCCCTCGTTTTGAATTTACCTAGGAATTCGTTTTTTTTTAATATTTTTTTGAACAACAGTTTAATTGACTAGAAATAACAAATTATCTTTTAAGTAAAAAGATAAGGTATATTTTGTTGTTTGATGTTGAAAACTCTAAAAATCATTCAGATAGAAAAATATATAGGAGGTATACTTGAAGAGTCAATGAAAGGTTTCAATGAACCTCATTAATGGGTTACAGATGAGTAAAAGATAAAGGGCCTGGAGGTACAAAATAAACGAACGGAACTCCTGAATATTTTGTTATCTTATGAGATCTCTCACGAAAGGCTTCTTAAATCAAAGCATCACTGTTTGTTTACTTATTGGTAAGACGTTTAAGAGAAACATGACTGTAATAGTTTTGTATGAGAGTAAACTGCTCATATATAAAAATGGACAAAACCCACTTCAATTTTAGGGTATAATCTCATAAATGTTTGCGTATATGTTTATTAAACTCACCTAACAATTCAAAGGTACTGTCAAAATATTAAATCTTGAACAATCAATTCCTATTTTAAACGAATTTAGACCTCTTTAGTTTACCACTAAATATGAACAAGAAGCATGTTTACAGTTTTATACGCAATAAAATACTATTAAAATAATATTAAAATGCCAAAAAATATGCGACTGTTACATATCAAATCTTAAACAATTATAGGTAGACTTCTATAGGTACAAACGCACTCTTCTTAACAGTACACATATATTTAGCAACACAAATAACGCAACACACCTTTTCTTGTTTTTGCTACATATTTGTGTAAATAAAGCTTTTTAAAACATAGCATTGAAATTAATGCAGAGTTTACAGAGAAATATTCTTTTTATTGGCGATAATTGAGATTTCAAATTGGTCATTAGGCAAGGATGTGAAACTGAAGTCGTTTTCGTTGTTTTTAGGTGAAAAGATACACACGACTTTAGTTTTCACAAATTTTGCAACATTTTTTTTTTTTTGTAAAAAATGTTGGGTTCTTTTAGATGTCAAAATTTGAATTTGAAAATTCTCATTTCCACCGAATGGTGTTCATGACTTCATAAACGTTGTGTCAAAATTTTAACTCATTTCAATAATTTTTAATAAAGTTATATGCAATAGAAATATTTACTCTTTTATTGTTGAGTATATATATAAACATAGTTCATACGAAAAAAAAAAAAATAATCCCAAAATATTTCAATGGTGCAATCGTTGAAACTTTAAACTATTTAGATGCACAGAAAGTTACTTCCTCGTTTTCTATTGTTTAAAAGTAAAGAATTTATTTTATTTTGTTGTGGCTCCAATTTGTCCATTAACAACACAACAGACATTACGTAATTAGATGTCAACTATTATTCTAACAAAGCTCTAAGATTAGATACAGATATGATATATAATTTAAACTTGCACACAATCATTACGTTAACCTTATAATTCTTCCACGTCACGTTTTTTTAGGAAACTGTGGAAACGTAAAAATTCTATAGATTTCTTCCATACCGAGAAACGAGAATGATATCTTACTTGTAATTGACATGATGAGAAAAATGACCTATATGATTATCTTCGTTTCTGTTTTTGGTAAGTGTTTATACGTATTAATGAATCAATTCACACTCTTTATATGATTAATAATAATAATTTCAACGACAACTGATATCCATATATACGGGAGAGCAAACAAAGCAACAACGTTATCTAAAGGAACTGAAATAGATGCGAGCTTTTTTGTTCAGCTTTGAAAATCTGCATGATGACGACCAGCAATCAAAGAGCTTTTCCTTTGATGTAGTTGTAATTTTCAAATATTTCATGAGAATTCTGTCTTTCGTACATCTAACTCACATCTTTTATTTTAAAATCAAATCAAAACTCTGGCTACCTTTTTCAGACACACTCTTATAAAACAAGGCAATAGAAGAAGAATACAAAAATAAATTCAGCCTTTGTAATAAGAACTTTTATATAAAAGGCATAGATACTCTCTTCTCTCGACGATGTTTGATTGATATTGATTATAGCAACGACTAGCTTAACATGTGTGAATGTATTATCAATCTTTACATAACGAGAAATCCAACCAACGACAAAATTAAACGATACATCTAGAGGGCACACACTTTCTTTGACATGACAAGCAGATCTTTTTACAATGGTAAGGTCTGGAAAGTCCCAAATCAGGCAGAATTCCTCTTAATTGTCACCCCATTTCACGCACAGGTTGTTTTCAATCATAATTATGGAAGCCATTTTAGGAATGAAAGGCTGTCAATTTACCTCTCGAAATCCTATGAATGTATTCACATTGCCAATTACGATCCGTACCTGATTCTTAAGTTTCTTCAAGCTAATAAGCTTTTTATCAACTTAAAACTGTTGTCTGATTGGTTGTCAGGGGAAAACACTAGTGATATTGAAAGAGTGGAAAACATACCAAAGGTTCATTCAAACTCATAAAAATTCGTCGAAGGTCAGACTTGACATTTTCTGAGGTTGAAGACTAGATAACAGACAAAACAGCAATTTTTGAAAATCTCAAGACCCAAAAGTAAAGTCGATCTTCAAGGGATTTTCGCAAAGTATTAAGGGAGTGTCAGTAAAATGTGTGCCCGGCTTTTGTCCTTCTTGTAATTTTCATGAATTATATAACTCCGGTACCCTTATTTTGCTTTAAAAAAATCATTGCTAATTTTCAAGATTAATTTCAATGTAATACTTTTGCAGGGGACAGACTTGCAAATTATTTCTCTTAAAAGATTTTTTAAAATGTATTTTTCATTGGAATTTATGATTTTGCATCTTCAAGATACAAAAGTATTTTCAACTACCGAAATCGAAAACAATTTTGACATGTTTATCTTCATTAATACAACTCTCCGGCAGAGACCAAATGACATAGAAGTTAACAACTGTAATCCACTGTACGGCCTTCAACAGTCGTTTTCTGTCTATACAGTGTTTTGTGGACCTGTTCATACTTTTGTCCGTTTTTTGCTTTATGCCATGGCGTTGTCCGACTTTTTTCGACTTGTGAGGTTTGAATGTCCCGAGGTATCTTCCGCCTCATTTTTCAACTTCTTTTGTTTATTCCAAAATTTAAAAGGAAGGATCAAACATCTGCCATTGATACCCGATTTTTCACAATAAAATTTGAAATATATATAGTTTATTTTTCGATTTTGTATTGCATGGCCGCTGTTATGATGAACATTAGCGTTAACGATAATTTTAAAGGCGAAATTCCATGAGTTCTGAGGGATAGGGGGAATGCAGTTATTTACATAGTGAAGTATGATACTTTTTAGGACTAAAAAGTGAGTTTTGGTGAGTTATCAAAAAAGTGGCATTAATAAGGATTGATCTTCAAAAATGTTTGTGTAATGAATAAGTTGATGTTCGATTAAATTGTTTAAAATCAAAGTGTAATTTAGTTTAAACCTTAATGTTAATAATTCTTGCTGAGGCAATAAAACATATGCACTTAAAACGCTATAAAAGCGCTTCTTAATAACGTCTTGTAATATAGTATTATTATTGGATGACCGACTGTTTACCGAAATATGAATCCACGTAACTCAACAAATATGTTGTAGATAAAAAAAAGTCCAGCATTTTGAAAATATAATATTCGGTGTATTCATTTTTAGAATCAGTGTTGTTCTTCAAAAAGTAAGATTTTTCATTACATAAACAAGGAATTTTTATATACATTTCCAATTTTTGGAGAAAATGCTCTGTTTAATGAGACGATCTTTCGATTTAGCCTGGAGAATATTAGTGTAAAGCGTTTAACAATTAAAAGTTTTGATATTACTGCAAAATTGTAAAGATTGTAATTGGAGATTTTGAAATAGACCTTTAAACGTTTTAAGAATCTACATCTCGTTGACAACGCTTGTTGAATATACCTACTCACAATGTAACTGCAGGCCGTCCTTTACTGTATAACAATGTGTTAAGAACTTAAGAAAGATATTTAGTCGAACATCTTGACGACCCGGCTATATATCGTTCTCTATAATAATGTTTGCGAGTTTTAGATATCCAGTTAAAAGGTGGTTGATTTTCAACGTCCTTTTTTTTATGTTATTACCAAAAGGTAGATGGACGGATTTTTGATTTCCTAAATATCTTCTTTCGTGAATGATGTAGGGGTAAATGTGGGGCTCCCAATTTTGCTGTTAATTCCAAGTTCTTCACTGAGACATAACAGAAACAGTTTTGCATATACTCGATATTTTGTTAACTCTTACTGCCAACCAGCCTGATCAATTGCTTCTTAATAAAAATATTATAAAATACTTAGCCAATACAATATACAGAAACACAATATCACCAATTGCAAAACAGCTTAGATGTGGCTGTTCATTGACTGCTTAATAAACTAGAGGCTATAAAGAGCCTATGTCGCTCACCTTGGTCTATAAAGGCATCAGTAGTGTACCGCTGTTCAATAGTCATAACTCGATTATGCGAAAACAAGTCCGGGTCACAAACTAAAATCGAGGGAAACACATCAATTATAAGAGGAAAACAACGGAACAACAGAAACACTGAACTGCAACAAAAACAAACGCCAACATACATAGCAACGGACTATTTGATAACAACTGCCATATTCCTGACTTGGTACAGGACATTTTAAGAAAAAATGGTGGGTTGATAGGTATAAGAAGATGTGGTATGAGTGCCAATGAGACAACTCTCCATCCAAGTCAAAATTTATAAAAGTAAACGAATATAGGTCAAAGTACGGTCTTCACCACGGAGCCTTGGCTCACACCGAACAGCAAGCTATAAAGGGCCCCAAAAATTAGTGTAACATCACAACATAGAAAGACACACTATAAAATTGAAACGGTTTAACTCAATCAAAAGACATATTAACACCAGTGAACATACACTGAACAAATGATACAATGTAAATACAAAATAAATAAACTAAGAGAAGAATAATTAAAGTAACATGTTATACCAATGTGAAATGTTGTACAATTTAAGAAAAACAATATGCTTGAACAAAAATATCAGCCATTTGCAATTACTTTAAACACAGGTAAATGAAAATACATGTAATTTTGTTATTAGGTATACGTGTACAGTTCAAATGGAGAAAGGAAATATTTTTACAAAATAAATGATTTTGATGTTCATAGTACGAAGAAGTGAAAATTTATAGTAATACCAAACATTTCTCAAAGCTGGTATATAAAACAGATATAACCCTGAATAAGTAAACGTAAAATAACAAAAAAGCATTACAATTAGTATCAACAGGTCAAATAAACAAGAAAGTACGATTTGAGAGTACTCGCAGTTACTGACAGCTAGTTAAAAGCCAAAAACAATTAATAATAAAAAATCATGCATCAGAGACTAAAACATGGCTAGCCAAACCTCCCGCGTATATGGCAATGTTAAAAATACCGCTAAAATGACTACGTGACAGGAATACTGTATAAACAAACGCTAGGACACTCAGTACAGAGAAATACATAAATAAATAATATAATATAACAATAAAGAGATGTGGTATGATTGCCAATGAAACAACTATCCACCAAAGTTCAAATGAAGTTGATGTAAGCAATTATAGGCAACCGTACGGCCTTCTACAATGAGAAAAACCCATACCGTATGGTCGGGTATAAAAGGCCCCGACATGAAAAATATGAAACAATTAAATTGAGAAACCTAACGGCCTAATTAATAACAAACCAATTTACGAAAAACAAATATGACAGACATGAACCAACGACAACCACTGAACTACAGGCATTAGTAATAGTACATTACAACATGTAAACCGCAGAATAACAACGGACACCTCCCATGAATTTACGACAGCACACCAGGACACCACAAACGAAGTATAAACTGTGCGTCACATAAATTGGTCAACGCCACAAAAAGTGACGTATTTTTTGTGACGTTTATATTATCATAAGTAAATATCTAAAAATAAAATAAATTTGTTTTATTGATACGTACAAGAATATTAAATTGGGATTAAGTTTGAAATGGTGTTATTTTATGTATTTTCTAACCATGACAAGCATATTAAAATGGAACTGTGTTTGTAATGGTGTTATTATTTGTATTTTCTAACCATGTCGGTTTTTCTTCTAAATCAAAACTGTGTATAAACAAAAAAATCCTGGGCACATAGTTGCTTGAAACTTAAAATGATATAAATAGAATAGCTGATTTTTTTTTATCTTAACTTTTACATACATATAGAAAATAAAAATAAAATAACTGTAATAAAGGACAAGGTCATGTAAGACCAAATAGTAAACACACTTGAAAACAAACAACACAAGACAAAGACACTGTAGACAAACCACGAGTAACTCGACTATACTGACAAATAAGACATATGTGAAATGTACCGAAAATAAAGAATTGAAACCGCAAACGATAAGACATAACACAATATCAAACAGGACTTACAAAAGAAACATCATAACTTAATACATGTTTGTTGGATGTATAAATACAGAAACACATCGAATAGCAATGCGAATTCACACTCAGCAAAACAGTCATATTCGGGAATAGGTCACGTTCGGTACTTATGTGCATATTCAACAAAGGACACTCTCCAACATTATAGGCGAGAAAAGAACTCATGACAAAAATCTCTGTTTGGTTGATCTTGTTTTGCTGATCATTTAGTCTGTTTAGTTTCTCTCTATCTTTTTCAGTTTTTGCTCAAAACACAAAAGAGGGTAAAAAGAATCCTCATTTAAGGGCAATCACTCCTATACAGAGTGACAGTCTACTAACTATATCGGCAAAATTTGACTTGTTATTAGATCTTGCTTTGTTGATCATTTTTGTTATTCAAAGTGTCTATTTATCTCTTGTAATTTTTATCATATAAGGTAAAACTAAAATAAAATGGTAAAAATTGTCATTAAAGGGCAATAACTCCAATAAGGAATCTTCGGACGATTTCCTCCATTTGTTTTAATTGTAGATCTTGTCTTGCTGATTATTTTGGCTTATTTAAGTTTCTTTCTATGTATTATAATTTTAAGATATGAGACAAAAACGCAAAAAAATGGGTAATAACTCTGATAAGAAGTCTACTGATGATTTCGACCCCGTAATTCATTTGTAGAACTTATCCCGCTGATCATTTTTGCTGTTTAAACTTTCTCTCTATCTATTAGAGTTTTAAAGATAATAGGCAAAAATGAAAATAAATGGTAAAATTTGCCATTAAAGGGCAATTACTCCTATAAAAAGTCGTCTGACAGTTTTGACGTATATAGACAATTGGTAGAGCTAAACATTTTTAACATTTCTGTTCCAGTGAGATTTTCTCTTTTTATAACGGTTTTCAAAATAATAGAAAAAAAACAGTCAGTTTTCAAAAATTAACATGGACAATAGTCGTTTAATTGCGTTAAAACTAAAAACGATGTAAACTAGTATAGTTCAATTTTAGCAACATTTAGTTCGTGTTGCTCAGTCTTAAGTTTTCTTTGTTGTGTTTATGTACTGTTTGTATTTTCATCGTTTTTCGTTATTTGCCATGGCATTGTCAGTTTGTTTTCGACGTATGAGTATGGATATCCTTTTGGTATCTTTCGCCTCTCTTTTAGATATGAACGTCTTCACACATGCATATTTGTCGAATCAAATGTCTTTTAGTGTGTGAAATGCAGAGGACAAATTTCATTTGTGTACACTTATTAGAATTACTGTAGATACATTATATTTCATGGAAAACTAATTTTCGTGGATTTCGTGGATAAAAGTGAACCACGAATTCAGTGAATTAAAATGTTCAACGAAGTGCAAATTTCTATTAGCTTGGTTACAGACTTAAGCAAAACCGCAAATAAAAAATGCAATTTTACCTCAATCCACTAAAATTGGTACCCCAAAAAAAAAATCAATCCATATCACTAGTATTCATCGAAAACATGCATTAAGGTTGATACCTAAAACATTGTGTGTTTAATAGAAAACCCGGGAAGCATGTATGCAAAAAATCATCTGTTGCACCGCTGAAAAAATTCCGTAAGATTTCTATTGATGGATGATGCTGTCGTGGAAAATCCGATAGATGTAAATGTCTCTCTAATTTTTTGTTTTGTATTGAAAATACAAAGAGTTGTGAAAGCTATAACAAATGAATCAAGGACGGAAACACATACTTGAGTTGACTGACGCATAGCATTAAATTCAACAATTTATTATATCATGATTGTCAGAATATTATATTTTTATTTTTGTAAGGACTCTCTGTAAGCAGTAAATCAACATTGATCAACCTAACGACAGAAGTTTTCAATGACTATGATCCATCAATTAGACCTTACTGCCAAGGACATAAACAAGTAAATGTAACAATGGACTTGGCTGTACGACAGTTAATTGATATGGTACGGTCTGAAAAAAAAAGATTTATTATGCTTGATAATACATGCATCGTACAAATAGACAAATTTAATCTATATTGATAGATTTGAATACTTACAACCATGTTAATTGACTATAAATCATTCGGTAACCCGTGTGATAAAAAAAAAAAGTATTTCATTAAACAAATATTTTGTTAACATTCTACTGGAAGGATTACGAAATATGATTCACGAAAAGAATAACGAAATATGGTATATTAAGTTAACTACATTTGAAACGTTACCGTAACAAGAGGTGGAAGATAATAAGAAGGCAACAAATACCATAAGTTGAAGATAAACGGACATCGGCATCCATTTGCCAAACTGAAAAATCATTTTAAAAAAAGATTATGAACGGTCCAAATAAACTACACAGAAAATAAAGATTGAGGAACAAAGCAGGGGAAAGACTCAGGTGCTTAGGAATGGTAATCAGTTACTGCTCAATTAGTGACACCCGTTATGTTGATGGTTGGAAGTGAAAATTCGCTGATAAGTCGCATGATTCAGTGCAACATAAAACATAATTTTGATTTGTAAGCGTATACATTAATCAGCTGTAACTTTTAGTAAGTCACTTGAAATTGTTTTTTATTCACAGAATGAACCTGACCAAATAATAAAGCTTAATCTTTGGATTCGACTTGTAAGTTTAACATAGCATTATGGGCTCCAGTTGGATACCACTATTGTCACATTGTCACGTTTACAACATGTCTCGGATCACCAAGTCACTTTTTAGCAAATAAAAAAAAAACGGGAATCCACTTTACAAATTTGCAAAACATTCATACAGATCTTGTGTCCCTTTTAAATATGATGTTAGGTCGCAAGGTCGCCCGCCAAGGTTGCAGGTCGGATTTGACTATGTTGGAGCAACAATTGTAATATAAAATCACTTTTATAACCACAACTACCATATTTTACAATTTTGAAGCCGAATTTGAAATACAAATATGCATCTAAAATGTATCTTTTGCTTATTAGACAGTAGCTGAAATTGCAAATCAAACACCAATTCCGTTATGGTTTACCAAATTATATTTTTGTCTTATAAATTACACTAGCAGAGCAAAGCATTAAGACAATAAAAAATAAATGCACAGAATAAATGTTCATGATACTTATCGTAGCGAATATAATTAACACAACATTCTTTAAGTTGTAAATAAAGATTTTGTTTATTTAAGCGTTGGATTGATTGTTTGCTGACATGGAATCCCAGCAAGTACGATAATATAACAGATTTAATTGTGCCATTTGACAAGGTTTGGACACCTGACATAACTATTTATGATAGGTAATAATTTTACTTCAATACATTTGTGTCGTATTATAATAAAGTATGTATGTTGATGTCATTTTTTGAGCTAGTTGAAATGGCGCAGACAGCTTTGCATATGGTGAATGTTGTTCGGGCGCGAACGTTTCTGTTCCGGAGGGAAATGTTCCGAGGCATAAAAAACATCTTTACCAAACTTCGTTTGATAATTATGATGGAAAAGGGGAGGGAAGCATCATTGACTTTGAGGTCACCAAGTCAAAGGGTAAATGCCACAGCAAGTATTCATATATTGAAGCAAAATATTGCTTTGAAGGTGATTTCATATAAACCATAAACATTTCCTTTTTTGACCAAATGTTTTTTGATTATGTCTTATAGGATGAAACAATTTGAGGAAACATCAGCAATTAACAGATATGATGCTTTTGCTATTTCATTGATACAAAATTGCACGGATGTTGTATACGTCGGATAAATATGGTTTCGGTTTGTAAATTAGGGAACAATTCAAACGAAAAAACCAACGGCCTAATTGATAGCAAAACTGTTTACGAAAACCTTATATGACAGACATGAACCAACTACAACCACTGTACGTAAAGCTCCTAACTTGGGACAGGCACAAACGGAATATGGCAGGTTAAACATATTTGTGAGCGCTCAACCTTTCCCCTAACCTGCTACATTGTTGTAACAACTCAACAAAGGAACAAACTGTAAAAATCAGTTGAAATTGGCCAAACTCAAAATATCAGTACGATATGTTTATTCTAAAGATATGCTTTCCTAAAAGTAGTACTGTTTTTAACATCTTAAATTACCTGTATGATCAACAACAACATGGAATGAACTCGCTACAGGTAGTTAATTATGGATTTTGATTAAAAAAAAGACATCATGTAACAGCCTCGTAGTTACCTAAATGTTTTTTCCCCTTGATATGAGCAGTGAAATTGATTATCAAAGTAAAACAATAGTTGCAAGATTTCTTTGCAAGTTATAGTTAGTTACTGTAATTTGTTCAAAAATAATTTGCACATGTGTTTTTTAATGTGTTGGTGTAGAATAATAGAATCTTAACAGAGAATAGAACTCAGGTCTACTAGGAGCCGTATTGAACGTAATGTAAAAGAGTTTGCTGAGTATTGAAGGACTGACTATGACAAATATTGCTTTTACTTTCAGTGTTGTCAAGTGCATTTTGAGATTTTGTTACATTAATTTAAACACCATATCCCTATTTTCCATAATGGTATTAACTAACAAGCTGATGTTTAATTTTGTTTTTAAAGATATCAAATTAAATATCCTACTTCCCTCTTCCTCCCATCGAATTATACGTCATCTTTGAAAAAGTAAAACGTGAGTATATTTAAATCGTCAAACTTTGATAAAATATTAATTATCGATCAAACATCTATACCCGCTTTAAAATTTCAATTCCATTATTATCAACTACGTCAAAAGAGGCTTAAGATTAAAGATACCAAAGGAAAATTCAAACTCATAAGTCGAAAATAAACTGACAACACCATGGCAAAAAAGGAAAAGGACCAAAAGAAAAACAACTGTTTACAAAACACAACATAGAAAAGCAAAGACTGTCCAACAAGAACCCAACCAAAAACCGGGGTTAATCTCAGATGCTCCGGAAGTGTAAGCAGATCCCGTTTACGTAACAGATCAATTCGTTTTTGGGTCCTAAATCTGGTCGATATAATCAACATATTTGTCCACTCGCTCCTTCTAATGATCAAGCAAATTCAACAACTACTAGGAATTCCGTCGTCCTTAATCAACTCCCCCGGACGACTTCCCATCAGGTACGGCTGGTTAGCATTTATAGGATACTAAATATTTATTAGACTCTACTCTACATTTAAGTATCTCCGTCTACTTCCGTAGTACACAAACAAGTTTTATCTAATACAGAAGTTATTATAAAAGTTAACAGAAAAAACCCTGTAAAATAGATATAAGAAGATGTGGTATGAGTGCCAATGAGACAACTCTCCATCCAAGTCAAAATTTATAAAAGTAAACTATTATAGGTCAAATAACGGTCTTCAACACGGAGCCTTAGCTCACATCGAAAAGCAAGCTATAAAGGGCCCCAAAAATTACTAGTGTAAAACCATTCAAACGGGAAAACCAATGGTCTAATCTATATAAAAAACGAGAAACGAGAAACACTTATGAACCACATCAACAAACGACAACTACTGAACATCAGATTACTGACTTATGACAGGTGAAAACAATTGCAGCGGTTTTAAACGTTTTAATGGTACCAAACCTTCACCCTTATCTGAAACAATAGTGTAACATCACAACATAGAAAGACACACTATAAAATATCAATTGAAATGGATTAACTCAATCAAAAGACATATTAACACAAGTGAACATACACTGAACAAATAAATTTGATCTATGATACAATGTAAATGTATGACGACTAAATAACAAGTCTGCGGAACACCCTATATAACAATAATGTATCTAAATATTTTAGAAAATCTTCTTGTATCTTTTAGTACATTTAAGCATTTACTTTTACCTCAAGCATGCATAGAAAGATATTTTTTCTAATTCAAAATTCATCAAAGGAAATATTAAACTGTTAAGTACATGTTGGAAAATTAAATTACAAGCATGTGAAACACCCAGTCTAACAACAATAAATCTAAATATTTTCATGACACGCACATGGGCGATTTAAACGATAATTTTGTTACCTGAACAGTATTGAAGTATTTGCAAAAAAAATTTCATATTTTGAAGATGATGTAATACGTTCGACAAATATAATTCTATCTTTTATAATGACCTCTTCAGTCATTCATTTTCTTTCAGCTATTTTAAGTACTAAAATTTGAAACGTTTATCATTCGGATAATATGTCCATTATAAGTATTACGCACTTGGATTGGTTAATGAATAACATGAACAAAATTTAATAAAACACTAGACATTTAAGAATAAAAGATAATACAATCATTATAGACATAGCAGCTTTAAATATTTGAAGAAAACAAAGTTATTATAAAAAAATAACTACATTCATACAATTGTTTACACGAAGGGTATAGCAGATACACGTTTTTTTTTCTGCCGAAATCTTTGTTACTACCATTGACATGATAATCTCATAGGGTTCCTGTAATGAAACAACCAACTGAATGCATCGGCATCTACATCAATTAATGATATAGTTTTCGGTATATTTGCCTAAATCATATAGCTGTACTCAAACTTTGGTAACAATGATCAATCGCAAATTTGACCCTTGCAAGTTTGTGTGAGTTTTATCTAGAGGGTCAAGTCTGCAAGATTTAAACGTGAGATGTACTTGGCTTCTGTTTATTTTCGATTGTAAATAAAAAAAGGTTTACTTGATAAAGAGTTAACGAAAATCAAACAATATACTCACTGAAATGAAAATCATGCATTTATATAATTAACTGTTCTTGTCATTTAGTGTGTCAGAGGAATTTTACGGATTAGAAAAATTCAGAGCAAATGTGAGTTACGATGGTGCTATCAATTACAACTTTCCTACAGTTATAGAGGTACAATGCCAAGTTGATGTCACAAACTTTCCGTTCGATAGGCAAATGTGTCCATTGCAATTCGGATCTTGGATCTACACTGGAAACTTGTTGGATCTAAACAGTGAAAACTCTCATGCCGATTTATCCGCACTGAAAGAAAATGTGGAATGGGAAATATCTAAAGTACCTGCAGAAAAACACATAAAAAAATACTCATGTTGCCCAGACCCCTTTGTTCATGTGACATACAACCTATATCTGAAAAGGAAGCCAAGATATTATGAAGCTAACATTATATTGCCATCAATAATCATTACACTTTTAGCAACACTTGGTTTTTTACTACCGGTGGATTCTGGTGAAAAAGTATCCCTAGAAGTAACAGTAATGCTTTCATTGACAGTTTTCCAGCTATTGGTTGCTGACAGACTACCGCCATCAGATGAAGATCGACCATTATTAGGTTTGTTAATTTCTTAAGTATAATTTTCAATTTTAAGTCTGCGATTAAAGTCAAATTTGCCTCAACGATTTAAGGGCAGCGAATGATATGATACTGCCATTCAATCATGTGAGCAAGAGAGTGTTTTTTGGCTATCTACTCCGGTTTAGCTTGGTGAGCTAGAAAGTTTAATATTTGATGGCAATTTTAATAATTCAATTAACGCCTACTCAAACCTGAATTAGAATTGTGTTCACATAAATGTTGTACAATTATTATCTACGTCGTAATTTACAAGACAATTCATCGATAACAAAAGAACCGCTTTGCATTAATAAGTCTCATTAGTGTTGCTTGAAACAAAACAGTTAAAAGCTTAAATTAATTACAAAGTTAAATAGGATTTGAAACAAAAAAATTCATAAAGCTGGCTAAGGCTACAATTGCATGGTGATCATATACTCGTGTTTCTTTTATATTTAATGTTCACCAAAGGAAAAGATTTATATACTTTGAAAATCATAGAAGGCATAGTTGCAATATAGTTATGTTAAGTTTTGAAGATTTTTGTATCCTTCTTGTTTTATGATGCAAGATCAACAAATCAAATTATTAAATACAAGTTTGCTAAAGTGTTTTGGCTCACTTACTGGATATAACCAGTGGCACATAAGCCTGGTATATTGGATTATCTATATGTACATAAGATCAGAGGATATAAATCATGTTTGAGTGAAGGTCGCATTAATCAAAACGAAGTTTTAAAAGTATTACATTACTGATCACCCACATCTGTGTGTGTCTGTTGGTAGCTTTTATAGCAATCTTTGTGGTTTTGATGAAATAGTCTTACAAATTTTGAAAATGCAATTATCAATCTTACAAACTGACGAGAGTTAATATATACATTTTTTTCAGGAGAGTTTTTCACATTTACTCTTATACTGTGTGGTCTTTCGACCTTTGTCCAGGTGGCTGTTATCAACATTTATCACCGTGGTGACAGAAAAATGTCAGTCTGGATGAACAAACTGTTTTTAATACTTAGAAAAGCAACCCTGCTGAATCAAACGGTTAGAAACTTTTCATTTTAATTGTTGACGCAAGGAAAACTAAACAGTTAAAAACTGATCACGTGGTAAATGAGAATAAATTGTTGCAGAGTATTTAACAATCTGACAATTTTTAAATTTGAACAACGCGAACTCTTTGTAAAATTTTATTAGCTATCTATTCCCACGTTTGTAACTGTGAATTATGTATCAAATACACTGTCATTAATAGGGCGTATGTATTTTATATATAATATAATTACTTATTTCATCAAGTGGTTATAAACGGCGTTATTAACCTATAATGCAAAGTCTATTGGAAAACATCTAGGTCTAAATAAAGGGATCACTGGTATACCGCTGTTCAAAAGTCAAAAATCGATTGAGAGAAAACAAATCCGGGTTACAAACTAAAACCGAGGGAAACACATCAACTATAAAAGAAAACAACGGATCAACAGAAACACTGAAGTGCAACAAAAACAAACGCCAACATACATAGAAACGGACTATTTGATAACAACTGCCGCATTCCTGACTTGGTACAGGACATTTTAAGAAAAAAATTGGTGGGTTGAAACTGGTTTTATGGCTAGCCACACCTCCCGCTTATATGGCAATGTTAAAAAATATATCGCTAAAATGACAACACTACGTGACAGGAATACAGCACAAACAAACGCAACAACACTCAGCACAGTAGAAATCGTCATAAAATTTACATAATTTCCAAATCGGGAGTTTTATTTATCGTGATAGGTTTCGAGCGTTTTTGGAAGTTATTTTCGGAATTTTATTTATTGATATTTAAACAATTGACCTCGAGCGCATGTGTAATGTAACATACTCAAAATACAAGAGGTGAGAGAAAGGACTCAGGTTCACTGTAATAAGCAATTTGCAATTAGATATGTATTAAAAGTCAAACAATTTCTTCATTCGACCAAGTCATTCATCTGTTACTTGTAAAATAAATTAATTGATACTTATCAGTTGAGATAACGAACTAATTAATAATAAAGTATCCAATATTGTATATTGAATGACAATGTGTTTGTATTTTTAAGGCACATGACCACAACAACACACAAGCTGACAACTCCCCTGTAGATCATGTTCAAAATAACACTAAAGAGTGGCAAACCCTATCAATCTGTATCGACAGAGTTGGCTTGATATTGTTCATAGTCATACTTACCATTGGATGCATTGTTATTTTTGCTAATTTTACTTAAACTTAAGATAAAATTGCTTTTTTGTTTAGGATTTCTTATTTTCAAAATAATTTCTATATCTAAAACATATTCGTATCTTTTTTCATTTCTTATTGCTGTTTTTAGACGTTCTTAAAATATGCCTTTATGATATACTTGAAAATTTAATATTAACCCATATCTATTTTATTGTAGAAATGATTCTTAAATGTATTTCACGCATTTTCATTGTGTTATTGTGCTTTGCTCTTTTTTTTTATTCTTGTCTTTCATATTTGCTTATGTGCTTTGTCTATAAAGTGTATTTATGCCATTTTGTTTTTCTTTATTGACATAGTTGTTTGTTTTTATAGTGATTTAGATTATAACACAATGTTGAATGCTGTACCCCAATTTTTGACATTTTTACCTATTATGTTGTTTGTTTTGCTCACACATTGTTGTCAATATATTGGAATTTTATGCGACTGTAATACAAGTGAGAGGTTTAGCTAGCTATAAAACCAAGTTTAATCTATCATTTTCTACATAAGGAAATGCATTTACCAAGTCAGTAATATGACAGTTGTTTTCCATTCGTTTGATGTGTTTGAGGACTTTCCGTTTTGAATTTTCCTTGGCATTTTAGTTTTGAACACAAAATATAGAAATTAGAAGATGTGGTATGATTGCCAATTTAGACACCTCTCCACAAGAGACAAAATTACACAGAAATTAACAACTATAGGTACGGCCTTCAACAATGCACAAAACCCATACCACATAGTCAGTTAGTATATCTTGCCTTGCTGATCATTTTTGAATTTAAAGTGTCTATTTATCTATTATAATTTTTATCATAAAAGGCAAAATAACCACAATAAGGAGTCGTCGGACGATTTCCTCCACTTGTCTTAATTGTAGATCTTGTATTGCTGATCATTTTTTCTTATTTAAGTTTATATTTATCTATTATAATTTCTAAGATAGAAGGCAAAAACGAAAGAAAATGCTAAAAATCGTCATCAAAGGGCAATAACTCTAATAAGGAGTCGACTGACGATTTCGACCATTTATTTCTTTTGTAGAACTTGTCCTGCTGATCATTTGTGCTATTTAAAGTTTTTCTCTATCTATTATAGTTTTCAAGATAATAGGAAAAAATGAAAAGAAAAATGGTAAAATTTGTCATTTAAGGGCAATAACTCCTATAAAAAGTTGTTTGACAGTTTTGACGTATATAAAGAATTGGAAGAGCTCAACATTTTGAACATTCTGATCCAGTCAGATTTTCTCTCTTTATAACGGTTTTCAAAATAATAGAAAAATAACCCAGTAATGGACAAGTCAGTCGGTGTTCAAAAAATTAACATAGACAAATGTCGTTTAATTGCGTTAAAACTAATAACAATGTAATAAAGTTAAATTTTAACAATATTTAGTACGTGTTGCTCAGTCTTTAGTTTTCTTTTTTGTGTTTTGTGTATTGTTTGTCCTTTTCGTCGTTTTTCGTTTTTTGCCATGACAATGTCAGTTTGTTTTCGACGTATGAGTTTGGATATTCTTTTGGTATCTTTTGCCTCTCTTTTGCCTCTCTTTTAAATATGAAAGCCTTCAAACATGCATATTTGTCGAATCAAATGTTTTTTTAGTGTATGAAATGCAGAGGTTAAATTTCATTTGTTCACACTTATAAGAAATACTGTGGATACATTAAATTTCATGGAAAACTTATGTTCGTGGATTTCGTGGATAAAGGTGTACCACGAATTCAGTGAATTAAAATGTTCAACGAAATGCAAATATACTATGAGCTTGGTCACAAACTTAAGCAAAACCGCGAAATGAAAAATACAATTTTACCTTAATCCACTTAAATTGGTACCCACAAAAATGAATCAATCCATATAACAAGTATTCAGAAAAAACATGCATTAAGGTTGATACCTAAAACAGTGTGTGTCTAACAGAAAACCCGGGAAGCATGTATGCCGATAATAAAAAAAAAATCATCTGTTGCACCGATAGATGTAAATGTCTCTCTAATATTTTGTTTTGGAATGCAAATACAAAGAGTTGTGAAAGCTATAAAAAATGAATCAAGGACGGAAACACATACTTGAGTTGACTGACGCATAGCATTAAATTCAACAGACTGAGTCTCTTTTATGATTGAATGTATTATATCATGATTGTCAGAATGTTAAATTTTCATGTTTATAAGAACTCTCTGTAAGCAGTAAATCAACACTGATCAACCTAACGACAGCAGTTTCCAATGACTATGATCCATCAATTAGACCTTACTGTCAAGGACATGAGTAGTGTAAAAATGAGAGTTCTACACCACTCCCCAATTTTAAGCACAAATTCTGCATAGGGACCCCAACCTCAAACATAAAATGTAAATTCATTGTGATTCAACTAGTCTAAGGGTAGAAACAAGAATATGGCTTTTTGTAAACAATTGTAGAGACACCTTAAAAGGGATGTAATCCTAGGGGTAGAAACAAGAATGGCTTTTGTATCAAACATAGATGAAGATTTTATTAACGATAATGTCTTTGAGGAAAAGGCAAAGGACCAGAACCAGGAAACCCTGAATGGAAGGAACTTCCATCCGGAGTGATTCACAAAATTTTGGAAGTGGCAGTAGTAGAAGGTAAGTTTGGGAGGAGTAAGGTTCTCACCTTGAAAAACAGAGAGGGAGAAACTGTTAGGGTGTGGGCTTGCAGCAGACTCAACAGAGAAAATGAACCGTTGGAAGGAGCCTATGTGAGAAGTACAGGCTTTAAGATGAGTGATAAAACCAAGCGGGAGTACTTTTATGTGATCTGGGGAGAAAGTAAAAATGTAAAAATATTTAAAAAAAAAAAACCGGGACTAGGGGGATGGGGTGACGAAAATATCTCAATCTAGCAAAGAGCTGGGTTGGGAATTTTTTTGTTCCTTAACGCCTCGTTTGCTTTTCTTTTTGCTTTAACCTTTTAAAGTTAGAGACGTTCTTCTAGCGGTAATGCAAGTTAACGACCTTTTTGTCGTATTATGATAAACTATGTATGTTGATTTCATTTTTTGAGTGGCGCAGACAGCTTTGAATATGGTGAAAGTTGTTTGGGCGCGAACGTTTCTGTTTCGGAGGGAAATGTTCCGAGGCATAAAAACATCTTTACCAAACTTCGTTTGATAATTATGATGGAAAGGGAGGGAGAAGCATCATTGATTTTTAGGGCACCAAGTCAAAGGGTAAATACCACAGCAGCTATTCATATACTGAAGCAAAATATTGATTTGGAGGTGATATCTTATAAACCATAAACATGTATTCCTTTTTTGACCAACTGTGTTTTGATTATGTCTTATAGGATGAAACAATTTGAGGTAACATCAGCAATCAATAAATATGATGTTTTTGTAATTTTATTGATATAAAATTGCACGGATGTGGTATAGTCGGCTAAATATGGTTCCGGTTCGAAAAATGGGGAACAATTCAAACGAGAAAACTAACGACCTAATTTAAAGCAAAACAATTTACGAAAAACTAATATGACAGACATGAACCAACTACAACCACTGTTCTAAAGGCTCCTGAATTTGGAGAGGCACATAGAATGAATTTCATAACAGCGTGGACATGGACACATAGTAATTAAATGTTATCGTGTGTATCACTGACTGTCGACAACAAAGACTTCACGCAATTACAGGGCCTCTCAATGGCGATATATACATAATTACTATCTTTACACATTTCCATTCATAAAATAAAATTTTTTGAATGAAAGTGTATAGGAATTTGTTTTGAATATTTTTATATACTCACAACAAAAGTTTCTTTTGACAGAAGGACCATATTCAGAGGTGATATCACCAAGTAATAGAGAAAATAAAAAGCTATGTTTTTTCTTGCACAAACGTTCTGTGGCTCCTTAAAAAAATAAGAAATCATTTATTCGTACGAGCTGATGTCGAGTAACCTACGATCAACTTTCATACTAAGATTATTTTTGTTTGTAACAAGCACCCCGGACCTTCCAAAAAATCATTTTAGTCCTCTGGGCTGCTTAAATTTTTGCACGGAACAAATTTGAATTCCCATCGAAAACTCCAACGATCAGATTTTCGTGAACATTTAAATATCATTCTAGCAAAAAATAACTCGTGAAAATATCAAAAAGCATATGAATCCGGTCTTGTGTGCAAAAATTACGTTGATTGTAGTTTTGTGAAATCATTGATATTTTTTTAGATTTTGTTATACCTGAACATGTATAACAAAAGTTAAGGGATTTATATTCTTTTACTACAAATTAAGCAGGTAATTTCAATATATTTGGTCTTACTCAAATATTGTTTTTTGTTATTTGAGGACACATATTTGAGACAATTCTGCATAAACGTTTATTTGCAATTTTTTTCATGCTGGTTTCAAAAGCCTCTTGCATAGCCAACCCTCCCTTATTTTAACTGAAGCAGGAATGGTCGCCCCATTACAATTTGAATTTGTACTCACTTCTTTTTCGGTTTCAATCTATATCCATGAATTTAATGATATGTTCACAAAACATCTGTTTTGGAATAATAAATCATGTGCACAAGACTAAACTGGTCAACTGTAACACGAGATAATGTACAGGTTATTATATCAACATAACAGTAACAGTGTAATAATAACCTTTAAACTTGGTGCACTCGTTTAATTATTCTAGTATACAAGGTGTTATGTAAATATTTAATTCATGGATAGATACTGAAACACAAATTAAAAAAAATAATTACAATTCTAAATTAAATCGCTGTGATCCGTTCAATCTTTTTTCAAATCAACAGAACAGCTACATTTAACAGGTCGGGGACATTTCCTTATACGGAGATGTCTTATTTAGCATACTTATGTCCCGTCAATGCATGTATTAGTGTTTGTTTACAAATAAAGCTTTTTTTTAATTTTTGCGATTGACCAATCCACTGAACGATTTGCAGTGCGTGATGGGCTACTTGTCTATAACTGACACACTACTTAATTTTTCACTCGAATGGACATGTGTAAAATAGTAATTATGTATATCCACATTGAGAGGCCCCAGACATACTGTAATTTAGTCTTTGTTGTCGACAGGAAGTGACCGACACGATATCATTTAAATATCAGGTGTCCATGTCCACACTGTTATGAAATTCAATCTAAGGAATATGGCGGGGTTAAACATGTTTGTGAGCGCTCAACCTTCCCCTAACCTGGTTAATTGTTGTAATAACTCAACATAAGAACAAACTGTAAAAATCAGTTGTAATTTGTCAAACTCAAAATATCGGTATGATATGTTTATTCTAAAGATATGTTTTCCTAAAAGTATTACTGTTTTTAACATCTTAAATTACCAGTATGATCAACAACAACATGGAATGAACTCGCTACATGTAGTTATTTATGGATTTTCTTTATATGTGTTCTTTAATGTGCTGGTTTAGAATAATAGAATTTTGACAGAGAATATAACTCAGGTCTACTAGGAGCCGTATTTAACGTAATGTAAAAGAGTTTGCTGCATGTTGAAAGACTAACTATGACAAATATTGCTTATACTTTCAGTGTTGTCAAGTGCATTTTGAGATTTTGTCTCATCAATTAAAAAACACCATATTCCTATTTTCCATTATGGTATTAATTAACAAGCTGATATTTAATTTTGTTTTTAAAGATATCAAATTGAATATCCCACTCCCCTCTTCCTCCCATCGAATTATACGTCATCTTTGAAAAAAATAAACTTAATAATATTT
The DNA here is from genome assembly GCF_021869535.1 of Mytilus californianus. Lineage (NCBI taxonomy): Eukaryota > Metazoa > Mollusca > Bivalvia > Mytilida > Mytilidae > Mytilus > Mytilus californianus. The sequence goes on along the minus strand of NW_026262679.1, from coordinate 130,222,896 downwards.
AAATCGTCAAACTTTGATAAAAATTAATTATCGCTCAAACATCTATGCCCGCACTAATAATTCAATTCCATTATCATCAGCATATGTATTTCATAGCTTTATTTCATATTTTTTCCACTCGCTCCTTCTAATGATCAAGCAAATTCAACAACTACTAGGAATTCCGTCGTCCTTAATCAACTCCCCCGGACGACTTCCCATCAGGTACGGCTGGTTAGCATTTATAGGATACTAAATATTTATTAGACTCTACTCCACATTTAAATATCTCCGTCTACTTCCGTAGTACATACACAAACAAGTTTTATCTAATGCAGAAGTTATTATAAAAGTTAACAGAAAAAACCCTGTAAAATACATGTATGACGACTAAATATCAAGTTTGCGGAACACCCAATATAACAATAATGTATCTAAATATTTTATAAAATCTTCTTGCATCTTCTAGTACACTTAATTGTACGACTTTGCCCCCAGCAGAGCTATAGAAAAAAAACCCAGTACATTAACGGGTGTTACACGGACACTTTTCATGAATAGAGTCACTCGTGCATTCAGTTCATAGGCACTTTATCGTACACCTTGTAACATAATTACCTGCGAGTTTTATAAATATAATTTATATGAAGAGTGTTTATAAAAATTATATTTATAAAAAAGCTAACTATGTCCCAAAATGCTGAAATTAAATGAAGTGTCTACGAAGTTACTGACGGCAAGAATAGCTGCAACCATAAAATGTTTCCATGTACAAACCTTTTGTAGGTTTGCTTAGCAGTTAAGATGAAATTTTTCGAATCGTCTAGTAAATCGAACTAAACGGGGGATTTCCCCTTTTCTCTTCGTGTTCAAGAAATTCATTTAAGTCGAATTGTGATAGCGCAAAATCAGTCTCAACGTCAAATAAACTACCACCCATTTTGGATATAGGGATGAAAAATGAAAAAAAAAATGTTTCACGTGATCAATATTTGGGTCTACTCGAATATCACATAACTGTCAGGAGCATAAAACTAAACAAAAAATTGATTTTCAAAATAAGTTGATAAGAAAAAATTAAAAGAGAAAAAAATCAATTATTTTTCATTACATATTTTTTCCCAATAAAAAAAGAGAAAAAATTTTTTTTTACATTTATATATTTTGTTTATTATTTTAATGATTTCATACTTATACATGTTGTATTTAAGGTCATTGAATTTCTAAATATCTTAAATCTGTTATTCATATTTTTGTTGAATAATTTTGTTTTTGTTTTTATTTGTTTTTGTTATTTGTTTTTTTTTGTTATTATTTTATGGTGGTGGGTGGGTGGGGGGGGGGGGGGGGGGGGGGGGGGGGGTCGGGTTGAACCACTTTCAAAAGAGGGGATGGCGGAGGCAAAACATATTTTTTTGTTTGTTTTTTTTTGTTTGTACGTATGTATGCATTTTCCTTGGTGTGGAGGGGTATATATAAATGAAGGGGAGTAGGAGCCGGGAAAGGGAACTATACCCGCATTTCACACTTGCAAAAATGAGGGGCAAAACTAAAAGCACCCCCTCTCAATTTTAGCAATGTATTTGCTATTAAAATATAAAATGACAAAAAAAGAGGACATTAACTTATTTCTAGACTATTAGACTATTATGAAAGAAAATATAGATTAAAGGTCTTTTTTTAAGAAGTCCCCCTCCCTCCCATCTTTTCAATCTACTCCTACTTCACTGATATGAATCAAAGAAATAAGCAATAATTTTACTCACACACAGCTTATAAAATTGAAAAACGCTAGTGTTTACGCAAAATGGCTAATTTATCAAAGACTAAATATCTCCAAGCATAGTAGTACATAAACCGGTATGCAAATTTTTTGTGTTCAATCTTTTTAATTGTGCAATCGTTATTTAATGCAAAATGTATTACTTTCTAATTAAAAACGCCGTACAAGTCAGATACAAAACAAAAGTAACAAAAGGAACGGGATGGTAACAACCAGCCGTACAGTTTTTCTGCACTTGTAGTCAGGTCAAGGACCTAGGCTATAACCTCGGACTTGACCTGATTACTCGTGCAGAAAAACTATACGGCAACGGTTTTTACTGGCAAGTTTTTTTGTTACCTTTGTTCTGTATCTAATACGTATCTACTTTTATCCCAAGCGTGCATAGAAAGTATTTTTTTCTAATTCAAAATTTATCAAAGGAAATATTACATATGGTGTAGCATTCTACTTTTTTCATTAATCAAAACGAAGTTTTAAAAATATAACATTATTGATCATCCAAATCTTTGTGTGTTTATTGGTAGCTCTGAAAGCAATCTTTGTTGTTTTGATGAAATAGTCTTATGAACTTTAAAAATTATCACTTATCAATTATCATTCCAACAAGCAGACGAGAGTGTATATATATATATATATTTTCAGTAAAGTTTTTCACATTTACTTTTATACTGTGTGGTCTTTCGACCTTTGTCCAGGTGTCTGTTATCAACATATATTACCGTGGTGACAGAAAAATGTCAGTCTGGATGAACAAACTGATTTTGAAACCGTTGGCTAAAGTAACACTTACAAAAGCAACCTTGCTGAATCAAACGGTTAGAAACTTTTTATTTGAATTGTTAACGCAAAGAAAACTAAACATTTAAAAACTGATCAAGTGGTACAATGAGAATAAGTTGTAACAATTCTTAAATTTTAACAACGCAAACTCTTTCGAAAATTCAATTTGTAACTGTGAATTATGTATCTAAAACACTTTCAATCATAGAGTGTATGTATAAAATACATTGTAGTTGTGGTAAACGGCGTCATTAACATATAATGCAAAGTCTATTGGAAAATATAGTGTAAAATAATAGAAACCGTCATAAAAGTTATATAATTTCGAAATTGGGAGTTTTATTTATAGTCATAGGTTTCCAGTGTTTTTGGAAGTTATTTTTCGGAATTTTATTTATTGATTTTCAAACAATTGACCTCGAGCGCATGTGTAATGTAACAGAATCAAAAGACAAGAGGACGAGAGAAAGGACTCAGGTTCTCTGTAATAAGTCATTTGAAATTAGATATGCATTAAAAGTCAAACAATTTCTTCATTCGACCAAGTCATTCATCTGTTACTAGTAAAATAAATGAATTGATAATAACAAAGTATCCAATATTGTATATTGACAATGTGTTTGTATTTTCTAGGCACATGATGATGATAACACAACAAATGACGACTCTGTAGAAGATCAAGATAACACTACAAAGTGGCAGACACTATCAATCTGTATCGACAGAGTTCATAGTCATACTTACCATTGGATGCATTGTTATTTTTACGAATTGTAGGGACTCTGTGGGATTATTTTTCATAAAATAAATACACAAAAAGCATTTATTATTTGAAATATATATATGGTAGAAACATGATAGGACACGAGTTTTCATTTTCATGTTTGACCTTTGACCCCAAACAACTGACTGATACTCATGAATTATACATTGTTTCTGCCTATATTCCAATTTACAATACAAAAACACTTAAAAACTAAGTAATATTACTACCGTAGAACACTTCATACACACAATTAGCCGAGTGGATGCAAAAACTTACGTATTTTTATAGCATATGATCATTGTACATGAAAATCTTGTTTTGCACAGGAAAATACGGGAAATTTTACCAGTCAGAACAAAAAATCGATATTGCAAATAATTTGAATTTGTTAACTTCAATGTACTATTTGACGATATGATTTCAACAAATAGCAATTTCTTGTTTTAGAAGTGCATCACATGTTTAATAAGGCTACCATTATTGGATGCAGAAGTCGGTTTGTGGGTCTGGGGTAAGAACTGCCCCCCCCCCCCCTTTCTACCATTTTTGTTTTCATATGATAACAATCGAGGAAAGTTAGTTTCAATCAGTTAGTTTCAATCCACCTTTCAATGTGAAACCCTCTACATCATCGTAAAAGGTTTCTAAATTTCAGGCAGTAATTCTAAATAAGGAAGCATAAACAATCATAACTTGATGCTATGCTGCGTGTCTTTCTTCGTCAAGCTTTTGAGTTTGCAGTAAGTATGAAAAACAAAATATGATTCATGCCTGGATTTGTAATTTTAATTTGTTTTTTTTTATTTTTATTTTTTGTGATAACGTTGCTGTCTTGTTGCTGCATACATCTCCCTTTCATTCATGAGCCAGAATGATTGATTTATTAATACTTTGTTTCATGTCCAGTGGCAAATATTTCAAAAATGTTCAAGACGAGAACAAAATATAAATAGATGCAATAGGTAGGTCCTGTAATAGGGATTGACCGAGAAAAAGGAGGGAAAATTGAAAAATGTGGTTATATATTTGATAGGGATAGAAATGTTCTCCCTTTCAACTGGCTACCAACGGATCCTTAAAAGAGCTGTTGCAAGAGGTCTAAACGTGTAGGAAGCGTAAAACTCTCTACACGAGGCCTCAAATTTCGTCCCTATTCTGACCGGACGTGGCTGCGTATTTATACATCCCGCACAGCCAAACTGATGCCCCACTTTGGCAAGTGTTAACTGTCTATCGGAAGATATTTCTGAATCCAGTCACCATTGGGGTTCCAGGATGAAGACATGTAATGTACATGTCTTGTATTTATAGAACATGAAAATAACACAGACCTGAAAATACGTAACATATATACAAATGTATGTACAGCCACTCTTTCATACAATCTGTTCAAAATATGGACTTAGAATATGAACATTTTCTTTATATGTTATGAATTAATCTAATTTAATTAGGCCATTCAAGTATATGTTCAGATATTATTATGTTGGTATCTTCTTCTGAAAAAGATGGGGCTAAATTTCCCTGAATATATTAGACAACCGGACAATTTTCAAAGAGTCTTCATCATTACTAAATTTTACAGTGTGATAACTTCTTGTGTATACTTCGAAGGTCTAACCACAACATTCTGACATTTCTTTAAAAACATACCACCTATAATTATGGGACATAACTGCAACTTAGGTAGATTGTAAACAAATATGCACATGTACCACAAAAACGAATAAGAATAGTATACTCTATCAAAACAAAAACTGTATTGACAGTAAAATTATTATTTTTTTTTGGTATTTAAGGATGTCTTTCAATGCAAAATTTTGAATATAAATTATAATATTTTGCCGCGGATATTGTCTCCACCAACAATATATAGCACCGAATAACCTTTTCAATTAATAGATATATACATGATATATGTGTAAAATTTTGGTTAAATATCTAATTATTATTTCTGACTTTAGAAAATTAAAATCCAGAAAAAATTTCGGATTTGTAACCTCAAAGTAAAAGAAACTCGTTAAATAAAAAGAGGTTATTTTTTTTTTTATTTTCAATCGAAATATTACAATGCATGTTTTATGAAATTCAATATAGCTGTGTAATGGTGGAAGAAAATGCCAAATATTTCACATAAGGGGGTCAAACCAGCTGAGAAACGCTTATTCATTTGTAGATTGATCTTTATTCATAAAACCGGATATGTGATTTATTGATTATGCTTGGCTTAATGTCCAGTCGCAAGTATTTCATATATGCTCAGGTAGATAGCAAAGCAAATTATTCGACTATTTATGGTTTTCAAAAATAGACGATCGCGGGATGAAGGGTAGAAAATTTAGACTTCAAACGTTAAAGCGGGACTGTTAAGTATATGTGTATGGATTTACCTTGCAGAAAGATGAACGCTCTCCGCAAATGGGGAATCAAATTTAAAGTTGACATCATGTTGCTGCGTATTTATGCTTCCGATATCCCGAACTTAAGTACAGCCACCTCAACGAGGGTCATACATTCGAAATGGAAAAGTACAGCTGACCATATTTCTTAACCTCGTCACAATTTATTTGAAAAGGGGATAGTATAGCCACGAATATTTCAATTCAAGTTATAAAATGTTCAAGCCTAGTAACATTATATCTGGGTCAAAAGACAGCTAAATTCAATACAACTCGTTTTTTTTTTAGCTCACTTGGCCAAAAGGCCAATTGAGCTTTTCTCATCACGTGGCATTCGTCGTCCGTCATCGTATGTCGTCGTTAACTTTTACAAAAATCTTCTCCTCTGAAATTACGGAGCCAAATTTTACCAAACTTGGCCACAATCATCATTAGGGTATCTAGTTTCATATATGTGTCTGATGACCCGCCTTCCAACTAGCATGGCCAACATGGCTAAAAATCAAATAAAGGGGTAAAATGAAAGTTTGTCTTTTATCTTGAAAACCGATATGAATAGAAAAATCTGACAGGGACAGAAATGTTCAGACTGTTAAGGTCTACCTTCTGTCTATTAACATCACAATTGTCAGACGGCTTCTTATGAATATGAGTTATTGCCCTCAAATGCAAAACTTTACATATTTTTTCAGTTTTGCCTTTTATTTTGAAAACAATAATAGATAGAGAGAAACTATAATTAGGAAAAATGATCAGACAGACAAGATCTACAAATAAGTCAAACATTCCCGAAATTGTCAGTAGACTCTCCTTATTGGAGTTATTGCTTGCTTCTGTTTTGCTTATTTTATTTTGACTTTTCCTTTTCTTCTTATTTTTTGGGGGGGGGGGGGGGGGGAGGGGGAAAGGGGGGGAAGGAGGTTGAGGGGTTAATAATATATGTTTTACGACATTTTTTACAAAAAACTGGTTCATTCTTATTTTTAAAATAGCGAGGTTTTCTTTTGAAGAAAGTAATACATGGTTGAGTAAATTAATTATTCAAACTTTACTCTATACCTTTACACTTTTCATTAAGTTTCGTTAATTGAAGTGTACAGATTATCCTGCACAGTACCTCAAACTATTCTTATAAACAAAGGGAATTAACCCTTCTCGGGTATCTGATATGACAATATTTCGTGAAGTTTGTTTTCGAGCGAATCTATGCCGTATTCGAGCATTAAACGCATATGACGTTTCGGCGCTTTTGTAGTTCTTTTGTTGTTGAACCATGCCGTCTTTGACGAACTGGCGCTTTGCCAATTCTTTACACATTTACATCAACTGGACATTGTTGTAAAGATAATATGTTGTAGATTGCGTGGAGCGATGGATCCAAAATATTTTAAAATGAGGTATCTTTTCGGTGAAAAACTAAAAATTTTGTTGATTTTCTTCAAAATTAGACACCTTATTGACAAAATTGGATTGAGATACACACAAAATTTTACTGTTCTAAACTTCTGGATGATACATGCAAAATTTTGATGTCTGTTTACATTTCTATAAATAGCGCGAGGTCCCGACAGGATATTAAAATGTTGCAAATGATAGCGAAATTTAACGTTGTGGATAATATTACCGAATTTCACATGGTTGTAAAATATAGGTACAAAAAGTAAAGTCTACAACTTTTAACCTAGTTTGAAGAGCTGAAATTAATATTTCTTGTGATATTTTATTTTTAAATGACATCGAGTGAAATAGGTTTGTTTTTGTAATTATTACCAACGTCGATAACACCAAATATGCATTACGGCAGATATGCGTTTGTTGACGTGACGTTCCCACAGAGTCCCTACTAATTGTGCATAAACTTAAGATAAAATTGCATTTGTGATTAGGATTTCTAATTTTCAAAATAATTGATATCTCTAAAACATATTCGTATCTTTTTTTCATTTCTTCTTGCTGTTTTTAGACGTTCTTAAAAGATGCCTTTATGTTTTACTTGAAAATATAATATTAACCCATATCTGTTTATTATAGAAATGATTCTTAAATGTAATTCACGCATTTTCATTGTGTTATTGTGCTATGGTCATTTTTTTGTATTCTTGTCTTTCATTTTCGCCTTTGTTCTTTGTCTATAAAGTGTCTATATGCCATTTCGTTATTCTTTATTGACAAAGTTGTTTGTTTTTATAGTGATTTAAATTATAACACCAAGTTGACTGCTGTACCCGATTTTTTTACATTTTGAACTATTATGTCCGTTTTGTTTTGCTCACACATTGTTGTCAAAATAATGGAATTATATGCGACTGTCATACAAGTGAGAGGTTTAGCTAGCTAATAAACCAGAATTAATCCACCATTTTCTTTATAAGGAAATGCCTGTACCAAGTCAGGAATATGATAGTTGCTTTCCATTCGTTTGATGTGTTTGAGCGTTTGATTTTACCATTTGATAAGGGACTATCTGTTCTGAATTTTCCTTGGAGTTTGTTGTTTTCATTTTTTTACTGTTTATGTTTATACATTTTGTGATATGAAATCTGTGCAAATTATCAAATCGTATTCGGTAGCTATTTGATGTATAACTTCGAAAGAAATTTCGTTACTTACTTATAAAGTTCAAAACACGCTTCATTAATAAAGGATACCACAGAGACAGCTAAATGAGTCTCATATTTGACTTGCATCTCAAAATTTGTAGTGAGGGTCTGTTGAGAACTAATGTTTACGACAAAAGAGATGATGTTAACATCCCATTGTAAACTATCACCATCTGGTCCTTTGTTTCATGAGATTGAGGAATAGGAATTAATTTCTTATAATGATGACTTGCCTCAGGTAATGATGATTTCCTGCAAATTTCTATTTTATGTTTTTATGTTTTACAATTTATATATATGTAGGACTCTAAAGTGCGATGGGGACGCTAAAGTGCGATGGTCACGCTAAAGTGCGATGGTCTGCGCTAAAGTGAGATGCCTCCATACGCTTAAGTCCGATGGTCCGCGAAAGTATAGACGTAAGAAACGTAGTTAGATTATGACGTTAACAGTCGTTTATACAAACCAAAAATGAATATGCCAGAAGATAAATTAAGAATATTTGATTAACAACTTTTAAACCGAATGTCCCTGACTTAATTTCAGACCTAACCGTGCTTTGTCGGCTGAAGCAAATATGTTTTTTTCGGGTGCTGGAAGAAGAACTTGTGTCCTGTAGTCGACAATTTTACTATATAGATACAAAATAGTATACGCATAGGTATCCTGTATCCTGCTTCTATTGGAAGCGAATAGATACATTTAAATCATTGTTTACGTTGCAGTTTACTTTGCGGTCCCCGTTAAAATATTGTCGATTTTATTGAAAAGTAACGTCGGTAAAATAAAGGTACATGTTTTAAGCGTAAATTATAAATTGTCGGCTAAAACATAGTTTGTACAGTGTAGGAAATATATAACATGTATTTGTTCTCGTTACGAAAAAGGAGAAAGCTCGGCGAATATCACATTTGTCTCGCATGTAAATTAAAGCTTCACGCCTTGTACAAATAAATGTTACTTATTCCGACAATGAACGCATTTTGTATTTGTAATTTACAATGACGACTGTAAGGGGGGGTTCAAATCATTGATAGACTGTGTGAGCGGCAAGTTACACCAATTATCCAAATATTTGATACGCGCGAACTGTTAAAAATTCATTTAACAGGAAATACAATATTTTGTGACACCTAAATAAATTACCCTTTTAGCAATTATTACGTGGTCGGTCTTCTAGATTTAGAAACAATCACTTAAGCCTACCGGTAAATTATAAAGCCTATCACATATGTTATACCTTAGTATACTAGCTTTTGCAAAAAGACTTGTTTTTAACATCCATGCACTTTACTGAATGTTTTAAGCCCTCGAACCTTTAATACCCTATTGTTCCATCGCGCTGTAGCGTGCTATACCATCGTACTTTAGCAAACTAGCAATCATTGCACTTTAGCGTGAGACACCATCGTACTTTAGCGTAGACCATCGCACTTTAGCGTGACCATCGTACTTTAGAGTTCCATCGCACTTTAGAGTCCAACATTCCAACAGTGCCTGCATAAAGAGTGTATATCTCCAAGTTGGTACGATATTCAAAGTCTTTGCGTTTCCTATCAATATATCTATTGACAGAAGGTTATTGTTAACAAGGCGGCTATTGGATCAAGGGTTTTATCCGGTAAAATTTTACGAGGTTCCTCACGAGCAGGTTGACCGTTATTGAATATCTGTGCCACAAATGAGCACGAATATGTTTGAATTGTCTTGACCACTTTCCCGTCATCTTTTCCTCGAATGCGACATTTCCGAAAACAAATTATCACGTGACTATTACTTGCATGAAAGAAACGACAGATGCCACTAATGGTGTAAGAACTGCTTACATGTCCGGAGCACATGAGTTCACACATTGTGCTAGAAGAGAGGCTAAGGATACCAAAGGGACATTCAAACTCATAAGTCGAAAATAAACTGACAACGCCATGACTAAAAAAGAAAAAAACAAACAACAGTTCACAAAACACAACATAGAAAAACCAAAGACTGAGCAACACGAACCCCGACAAAAACTGGGGGTGATCTCAGGTGCTCGAGAAGGGTAAGCAGATCCTGCACCTGTCGTGTTGCTCATGTTAGTACAAACCCGATGATGAGTCTAATTACGGGTTCGTGTTGCTTTTGTTTGCAGTGTTATATTTTGTCCTATTTTTGTTTTAAATGTCTTTGTTATTTTTACAGGTAACAATCTGATCTATCCTTTGTTTAAAAAATCATACTTTTCTTACCAAGTTTCACACCCAGTCAATATATTTTGATGATGGCTCAAGGTTTAAAAATTGACATTCACTTATCTGCTATTATATGGCGCATTTTCATCTGATATTGATTTTAAACGGATTTTAACAAGAGTTACACAGTGTGTGTCACCAGTAGAGCAGCCAATTTGAAGTGAATTCTGAAGGACATAAGTTCATCCCCGTTTTTGTTGGGTTCGTTTTCCTCAATCTTAAGAGTTTTATGTAATGTTTTGTAGCTTTGTCTTTTCGTCGTTTTTTTGTTCAGGTGTGGCCGGTTTTTTTTTGACAAATGATTTTTTATTCCCCTTGCTATCTTCTTTCCCTTTATATAATAGCAAATATGCAGCTATAAACCGATTTTGATTAGATTAGTAACATATGTTCTTATCAATTCATTGAAGGATGATGTACTAGTTTCACGAGGTATATGTATGCACTGTAGTTCTGTTCTGAAAAAGTACGTATTGTGATATTGATACAAAACAAAAATACTAAGATAACAATACAATTTTATCCATATTCCATGACAGGCTTTGTATGTTGAAAGGAATATCAAGATCCAATCACCCATCCAGCGAGTAAAGACCTCTCCTCATATGTGCTATAAATGTCACCATGCGTGAAAAGTCCGGAACGCGTACGAACATAAACAATATCCCCTGCTATGACAAATATAAAGATGTTTCCAGTCGAAAAATCATGATTGCAAGGTCCCTCTGAATCGGCAATTATGACGCCTTCCACTTCTGTATTTTTGATTATTTCTAAAGCGCTATAAGCATGACAGAAGACGTGAACCGAAAACGTGAAATTATAGTACCCATCTTTTGGAACTGTAAAAACTCCTGAAAAGCGATGATATCCACTAGTGTTTGTTTTCACTACATCATATATAAGAGTATGGTGACTACTCGGACTCACTTTATTTTTACTCAAATATACATAAAATCCAAAATTGTGGTAGAGCTGGTTGCATTTGGTAAAGTATTCTTGCAACTGTAATATAAACATCATCATCATAAAAACAGAATTTGAACAGTTTATCTTCTATGAAATAATGTTAATATAATACTAACATTTGCACCTTGCCATCATATTCCTAATACGATGTAAATTATTTATTATATTGTTTCAATATAGTTCACATGAATGAAAAACTGCGATTGCTAGTGTATTGTACATGTAAACTGCTATTCACATATGACATCGGATGGAAACCTAAAGACAACTTCAAAAATTGCAAATAAGATTCATGACAAAGCGAGTATTAAAACTGGGATTAAATCTGTCAGAAACTGTCAGGTAAACTGTTCCAGCACATACTTTAAGACAGATCTCCTGACATCTTCAGAATAGTTTTTGACAGAAGCCGATCTACCATAGAAAAATTACAGAATTTTTACTCTAGGTCAATTTTAAACAGTTCTACACTATAACTGATTCTGACAGTTCTACTCTAAAACTGATTCATGCAGGTGGAACTGTTCCAGGATGAATGGTTTCTACTGTCTAAAATAGATATATTACATCCATTCTGACAGTTATAAAAAGAAGTAAGAACATACCCCAACTATCTGTTTAAAAAACCAGTGTATGTTAGTGTTCAAATATTAACAGTAATGTCAGATATTAGAAAAAAATCAAGTGAATACTTGTAGAGTATAGCTTACAAACAACGGTATATTGCTGGGTCTTCCAAGTGCTCCACGAAACCTCTTTCTAAATTATTAACATCTATTTTATCAGCGATCAAAGCCGGGCTCCAAAGTTATTGTGAAACTGCCTATTCTAGAGGTGGCGTGAATCAGATGTGGATACTAAAAAATTCCAAAGATCTTTTAGAGTATATATAATCTAAGACTCTCTAATCTTGTAATAGTATTAAAACATTTGACTTTTCTACACTTTACACAAGTATTCCCCATTCCAAACTAAAAGACAAATTGAAAGAGTTGGTATTACTTTGTTTCATTAAAAAGAATGGCGAACGTAGATACAAGTATCTTGTCTTGGGGAGGGATAAATCCTACTTTGTAAAGAATCACTCTGATTCAAACAAAAAATTCTGTGAAACTGACATTATCAAGATGCTTGATTTCTTGATTGACGACATATTTGTTACGTTTGGAGGACGTGTTTTTAAACAGACTGTCGGAATTCCAATGGGAACCAATTGTGCCCCTCTTCTTGCCGACTTGTTTCTTTATTATTATGAGGCTGACTTCATACAGGAACTTCTTCGGAAGAAAGATAAGAAGTTAGCAATATCCTTTAATATTGCGATCCGCTATATAGATGATGTTCTCTCACTAAATAATACTACTATGTTGAACGAATCTATCCCATCGAACTAGAGATAAAGAATACTACAGATACAGTTAAGTCTGCCTCATATCTTGACTTACATCTAGAAATTGACAATGAGGGTCGGTTGAAAACAAAATTTTACGACAAAAGAGATGATTTATGCTTCCCAATTGTGAACTTTCCATTTCTATGTAGCAACATTCCAGCAGCGCCTGCATACGGAGTATATATCTCCCAATTGATGCGATATTCCCGGGCTTGTATTTCCTATCATGATTTCCTTGATAGAGGATTGCTGCTCACAAGGAAGCTATTAAACCAAGGGTTCCAAATGGTGAAGTTGAAATCATCCCTTCGTAAATTTTACGGACGCCATCACAAGTGGGTTGACCGTTATGGAATAACCGTTTCACAGATGATATCGGATATGTTCCTTATGTCGTAACTACAATACCTTTCCCTTTTCACGAATGTGACCTACCGAATTAGACTATTTACCGGATTTGTAATAACATAAGCAACACGACGGGTGCCACATGTGGAGCAGGATCTGCTAACCCTTCCGAAGCACCTGAGATCACCCCCAGTTTTTGGTTGGGTTCGTGTTGCTTAGTCTTTAGTTTTCTGTGTTGTGTTATCTGTACTATTATTTGTCTGTTTGTCTTTTTATTTTTGGCCATGGCGTTGTCAGTTTGTTTTCGATCTATGAGTTTGACTGTCCCGATGGCATCTTTCGTCCCTCTTTTTTAAATTATTATGAATAATTATTAATAACACAGTGAACGGGTACATTTTTTCAATCAACCAGGAATTATGAAAATGTAGTATTAATAGAGCACATGAAGCTAAAGTTATCAAAACATGTGAAAACGCACAAAAAAGAAAATAAGATACCTTGTCAAAATTGTTCATAAATATTTGACATCGTGTGAAACTTTCCAAAGAATTTGGCATACCAAACTTGATTTTTTCGTCATGAACTATGTTGGGCAACAGTGTCAACGATGTGGTGTGTACGCAAATAATACAGCAACAGGACAAAATGAAAAATCCTTACAGCAGGCATTCGAGAGAGAGAGAGAGAGAGAGAGAGAGAGAGAGCATGCAATATTTAACAAAAATAGGTTTCGTTAACATGTCATGCTTTAAAAGCTGTTTTTTTTGTATGAGGATATGACACACAAGACAACCATTTATAAGGTTCTTTACTTTTGAAAGGTACATGAATTAATGGTTAAGAAAAACCAGTTTTTGAGATCTAAACTCCCCTTTTGAATCTCGATCAAAAAACGTACAAAAGTTATATAAAACAACATACAATAATAAACAAAAAAATACTAAACAATAATACAAAACATACTTGCAAACTATTTCGTTCTACACGAAGTCTTTAACGGATAATCAAAAATGTAAAATTACCTCGTTTCGAATTGTCATTTAAACTTTTCCTTCCAGAGCCTAAGTGTTTGATTTTATTCTTATAGACACTAGCATTTCTTTTTCCAAAATCATCATCGATAACAACATTTCCTAATTTACTTTTTTCTCTAGCAGTAATACCGAATTGATACGATATTTTTTGCAAACATTTAGATTGCTGCTCCAGCTGATTGGTCATTTTGTTGTTTCTTTTTTCAACATTGTTAATTATTTCCTCTAAATGGTATATACGACGGGTTTTCACAGTATTTTCTTCTTCTAAAGTGAACAGTTTATGCTTAAGATCTTCTTTCATTTGCAGAAATCGAATTTGCAGATCATTCTTCAATCGTATAATTTGATCATTCAATTTGTCATCGATTTGTGACAATGGATCTTTGTGCATATCCCTGTTAGTATTAGAATAAGCAGAACATGTTTTCAAAAAAGTAACTGTAATGATTCAATTCCTTAAATTCCATGCTACTTACAATTTCATGGTGACAAAACTACGGAATTTAATAGAAATAGAAATGAAAAAACTTCTGACAAAAAACCAATTTTTCCAAATGTTCCTTATTATCTAGAATTTCATAGATAAGGACGGCTCGTTTTACCATGTTTACAGCACTTTACTTCCATTAAAATAAAAAGTCATAAAGTTTGCACCGGCACTCTTTGTTTTCTGTTTATAAGTGTATATCCTTGCACTTAACAAACCCCGATATTCATTTCATGTCACATATTTCTGCCTTATGAAGATATATTAAATGAAACAACTCTTTATTTAATTTTATTATATATACCTCATATGTATAGTATGTATAAAAGAAGTTAAAATTAAAGAATGGGGATAACTTCTTCATTTTTAATAGCGCATGTATATGAAAAGTTCATACGAGAACCTCACACCGTGTTATCGGGAAATTCACTTTCGCAATTATATTGTGTACCTAATTTCTTGCGTCCACCTTTTTTTTTTGAGATTTGATAGCCAAATGGACAGATTAAATTTTCACTGTGTATCATTTTCACTGAAAATACACGCGAACAAATCACTTTATGTATTGTTAAAAAAGTAAACAACATACACTTGATTGACTGACAGTTAAAAGGTCCAAAATAACTGCTACAAACTAAAACACGTCTAGTTCATGAAAGAAAATTATGTTCATTGCGGCACGCTAAAATTTGATAATTTTTGTGAAGGTATAACAGAGTATTTTTTAAAGCATATTGGAGCAAATATCCGTGTAAATGTGATTTATTTCTATTTTAGTATTACGTTGAAGCGTTCAGGTTATGACAAAAATCAATAGATAATATTTAATTGACATGTCACTGATTGCTGTCAGGGGCGTAGCTAGGCCAATATGATGTGTACTCAATGCCGGAGGAAGAAGTCAAACGGCAGGGGGTTTGGGGGCCGCTTAAGGCCGCTTATAATTTTATTATAACAACAACAAAAAAGAAAACGACAGCAAATGATTATGGGAGAAATATGTTTACACCAAAAATCTGCGTCAATGTTACGTTTGCGCCACTAGTTTTAAAAAGATCTAGAATCATTTTCGACAAAAATGAAGTACACGCTTGCGCCAATTAAAGAGAGGCGAAAGATACCAAAGAGACATTCAAACTCATAAGTCAAAAATAAACGCCATGGCTAAAAATGAACGATTTAATTGAGGAAAGATATAATGACTTCCCTTCTCTTTTTTGTCCGGGTATGGGACCAGCAGTTTACATTGGCCAAGTTGAGGCTATTGGTTCGTTACTACTTACATGATTTATTACAAAATTTACTTTAAATTTTCATTATAATAGTTATAATGATAATTCTCATATGAAATATATAAATTATTAAAAAAGAATTACCTGTTAATGTGAAAAACAGAGGTATTTGAAGGTAAAAATTCATTTTAACGGATATTTTTTTATTCTTAAGTCCAAGTTATAGATGATAATGTTTATTATTCTCGTTGTAATAAGTAAGATACCTCCTTATATATATATATATATATGTGTTGACAAACGTCACAATATCAAAACGACCGACAGATAAAAGTCATAGAGGCAACCTTTAAATGGATGAACTTGTTGCAGCCCGCTCTTTCATATTAAATTTCATATAACCACGGTAGGTATAGTGTCCGGCTAGGATCGTGGTTTTTCGAGTGATTTGACTCGGGTTTTTTTCGAGTGTGACCACTTTTTTTTCGAATGAATATGATCAAAAATGTAAACAAACAGACTTCCTTTCGGGTAAAACGTGAATAAAGATGCTAGAACCATATATACAAGATCATAGAAGGTAAATTAGTATTTTTGATAAAAAGATATTATAAACCCTCCATTATTTTGTTTTAAAAACGTTAAATTTAGCCTTACAATGCTTTATTCCAAAATATAGATTACAGCCATTTTTATACACATACCAATGCAACTGTTAACGGAAATGTGTACATGATATCTATAAAATTGAGAATGGAAAGGGGGAATATGTCAAAGAGACAACAACCCAGCCAAAGAGCAGATCACAGCCGAAGTCCACCAATGGGTCTTCAACGCAGCGAGAAAATCCCGCACCCGGAGGTGGTCCTTAGCTGGCCCCTAAATAAAAATGTGTACTAGTTCAGTGAAAATGGACGTCATACTAAACTCCAAAACATATTAATGAACTAAAATTAAAAAAAAACATACAAGACTAACAAAGGCAAGAGGCTCCTGACTTGATACAGGCGCAAAAATGCGGCGGGGTTAAACATGTTTTGTGAGATCTCAACCATCCCCCTATATCTCTAGCCAATGTAGAATAAAGAAACACACAGCGATACGAACAGTAAAACTCAGTTTAAAAGAAGTCCGAGTCCGATGTCAGAAAAGGTAACAAAAGAAACTAAGCAAAATGACAATGATACATAAATTAACAAAGGACTACTTGCAGTTACTGACATGCCAGCTCCAGATCTCAATTAATTGATTGAAAGATTATGTCTTCATCATATGAATATCAAGTACAATCCCTCCCGTAAGGGGTTTAGTATCATACCATCATAAAATATATGTGAAGAACATAACCCGTATCATGCCAACAACTGGTTTTAGAATATGGAATACATGGAATCTATGTATACTTAGATATACAGACACTTTACAAAAATTCTTGTTTTTGCATTGAAAAGGACATTTTGGAGAGTAAATTCATTTTTATATGTCCTTATTTTTTCGAGAGCAGTCCGTTTTTTTTTCGAGTGTGTCCTTGTTTTATCGAGTGCAAAAAAAACTAAATTCCTATGGGTTAAAATGTAATATGTCAGTGCATTTACGTTTAAAAAACAATGAAAAGGTTCAAATAAAGTAAATTTCAAAGCACGAAACAATGCATTAAACCAGTTTGATAATGCTGTATTAACACGTACATTTCATAAATAGTCATCGTTCATTTGCATTCAGAAATCTTCATGTTAGTGTACCGATATGAATTTCATACAGTAAATATTTCGTGATATAAACAATCTTCGGACTGAGACGGACGTACACATAGTGTGTAAAGCGGGTAAATGTGTTTTTTTTACAGAAAATATATCCTTAATGATTCATTTACTATTTGTCTTGATGGAAATATTAGCTATCTTGGTGTAATCAAGAGTGTACAGAATTTTAAACCGGTGTTGAAAATCTATACACCCTGAGGTCGTTTGCATTTTCAGCACCGTTGTAAAATTCCGTACACCCCTGATTGCACCAAGATAACGAATTTATTTCTTATTTAGCGTTCGTTAACTTTTTTTCTTCCAGGGAATAAAATGGAAAAAAAAATCTTATGACCAACAACTTCCTCTACACATTTTTCAACACCGACGTTGCTGTTCATTGTCAAATATTATCTATTTATTTTTTTTTCTATTTGTTGAAAATTCGAAACTTTGGGGAATATTGGGGATTGTTTTTTTTCTTCACTTTGATTTTTTTTTTTGGCAAATTTCGTTTTTTTTTATTAATCTAAATTTTTTTTATTTATTATTATTTTTTCTAAAATCTTTATTTTCATAATTTGGCAAACAAACTATTTATCCCTTGGTGAATGGGTGTTATTTACACCCGGATAATTAACCAATCAGATTGCAAGATTCTTGCTTCAAAAGAAATAATGTTTTATTGGTCTAGAAATGAAAATCAAGAACAATGTTCGATTGCTCCTACTGTGAAGAGGAGTCTGATCAAGCGTATGCTATGCTTGGTCACACAGTAATAAAGCACCAGCATAGCTAAAAAATTGACAATCGATATTTGTGAGGAGAACGCATATCTATCCCATCGAACTAGAGATAAAGGATACTACAGATACAGTTAAGTCTGCCTCATATCTTGACTTACATCTAGAAATTGACAATGAGGGTCGGTTGAAAACAAAACTTTACGACAAAAGAGATGATTTCAGCTTCCCAATTGTGAAATTTCCATTTCTATGTAGCAACATTCCAGCAGCGCCTGCATACGGAGTATATATCTCCCAATTGATACGATATTCCCGGGCTTGTATTTCCTACCATGATTTCCTTGATAGAGGATTGCTGCTCACAAGTAAGCTATTAAACCAAGAGTTCCAAAAAATGGTGAAGTTGAAATCATCCCTTCGTAAATTTTACGGACGCCATCACGAGTTGGAATAACCGTTTCACAGATGATATCGGATATGTTCCTTATGTCGTAACTACAATACCCTTCCCTTTTCACGAATGTGACCTACCGAATTAGACTATTAACCGGATTTATAATAACATAAGCAACACGACGGGTGCCACATGTTGAGCAGGATCTGCTTACCCTTCCGGAGCACCTGAGATCACCCCCAGTTTTTGTTGGGGTTCGTGTTGCTTAGTCTTTAGTTTTCTATGTTGTGTCATCTGTACTATTATTTGTCTGTTTGTCTTTTTATTTTTGGCCATGGCGTTGTCAGTTTGTTTTTCGATCTATGAGTTTGACTGTCCCTCTGGTATCTTTCGTCCCTCTTTTATATACACATTTGTTCTTATTTTTTACTATTATTTCAAAAGGATTGTATTGAAGCTTACAGATTATTTATTTCGTTGTTTAGTGAATACATTGGACAAGTCCCCGAGTTTATCATCACCTCAGTAGTCAGTATTTCGGTATTGATATGATTAATTACAAATCTTTCTAAAATTATTTACCTCCAAGGGAGACAGGGGAATATAAATATGGTCATTTAATATAAAAATGAGGAGATGTAGTATGATTGCCAATGAGACAACTATCCACCAAATTTCAAATCAAGTGGTTGTATAAGTCCTCTTCCGACCGACCCTTGCCAAAGTGTGACGTCCGTTTGGCTGTGTGGGATGTTCAAATACGCAGCCACATCCGGTCAGAATGGGGCCTGTAGAGAGAGCGATACGCTCATTGCATGTTATGAATCCTTGAATGTTTGAAGGGCCCGTAGGCGGCCTGTTGCAAGGTAAAATTTCTGTCCATATCCAATATACTCTCATTTTCAGTGGCAGTCTAAATTAACCGACCTTTATCCCAAACGTCCTCTGTTACAGGAACTATTTATTGGATTTATTGTTAATATGTTCTCGTCCTGAACATGCATGACACATTTGCCACTGGACGTTAAGCAACCAACAATGAATCATTTAGAATTGTCCGTTTATAAATTAAAAAATTATAAAGAGGCTAAGGTTTCAACTCTATCAGGCAAAGTTGACCTTAGATGGATTTGGCTATTTTTTAGGCACTTTTGGTCATATAGCATAAAATTATGAAGTGTTGTCTTCATTTTTTTTATTAGATATTCCATTTAATTCAAATGTATTAACTTCATTGATTGTAATTTATTAATTTTTATTTGGGGGTTTCTCTTTTAGTAGAATATTTGGGTTTATATTGAATTGTTTTCTTCTTTTCCTTATTTATTTTGCTCTTATGTTTTTTCGTTACTCTAATATATATCAATCATAAAATATTATTGACGATAAAACAAAGACAGCATGCAATAAAATTAAAAAAGATTATGAGTCCCTGTACTCGATTCTTAAGACCGTTTTAAAACGGGCCCATTGATTTCTTATATATCGTTATACTGCTAGGTTATACTAAAATGTTTTCGGAACAGAAAGTTATCATTAAATTAAAAATAGTTAAATTTGATCAACATAGTAATCTGTTTTTGTGTCTTATTCGGAATATATGATATTGTCCTTCGCTAAATCACAGTTACAAACTAGAAAAAGTCAGTTTTTAAGCCTAAGAATGTCTTCTTTCTTATTCACACTTTCTTCAAAAAACCCGGACAATTTGTTAAAAAACCCTGACGTTTTAAATGTTGCTCTCGAAAAAACACCGACAATATAAAACACTATATTGTAAGTGAACTACAAGTAAATTCTGCGTCGCTCGTGTTCAAAAGATGTATAGCATTCAGAATAAGATGAACAGTTACGAATAAAACTAGTATCCTCGCGAAAAAGCAGTAAATCGATCTGATCGCATGTAAATTCACTCGAAAAAACCTGATCTACACTCGAAAAAAGTTGACCGATTGTCTCGACAAAACACGATCTCCGACGGACACTATACCTACCGTGATAATGACATTTAACTATAACATCTCATCAGTCGTAATTAGTAGTTTTTTTATTTGTTTACAATTATAATATTAACGGACAATATATGTTCGAGTCTCCCTTTGTATTGGCCACATGGTGTAAACAAGATATATTTACCACTATTGAATTAGATATCTGTGTTTTGTAAAGGATAATTATTGAATTGTATTATAAATTGAGAAAAACCATGTACTTACAGCTCTCACTTTTGATAACTATGTCTATGCACACTCTATTTGCTATAACGGAAAAAATAAGCACACCATATTATTATATATCTACCAGTTCGGTCACTAATTAACGAAATAGAACGGTGACATATAGTTGTAAATTTCTATGTATTTGGTCTCTGGTGGAGAGTTGTCTCATTGTCAATTACACCACATCTTCTTACCTGTATATTTACGTTTCTTTTTTTACCAACTTGCATGAAACACGGTGAATAATGAGCTTCAAGCACGAAAGTCCGCGAAATGAGAATTAAACAAGTACTATCTTTAAAAAGATATCTGACACATTCAGATGTGAGCGTCTAGTTTAAATTTTAATCATAGTTTAAAAAAATTGCACACAATTTGACGGCAAAAGGATGACAATTCTGAAAGTCTCATGAGTATATGCGCTTTTCTCTAAAGAATTAAAATTTATACTGCATGGTACTTAACTAAATGTATATATATAGGTATTTTTCAGAGATAAACAAGTACCTATAGTTGTGAAATAGACATACACATAAGATATTTGTAGATTACAATCTGTAATGAATAGCAAACTTGAATCAGTGTAGACCCATGAAGAAATGTCAATTATAACTATACGTCAAGAACAACTTTAACAATTAGAGATACAACCTATTTCGGTGTGTATATCGGGGACTGACGGACGCCAGAGAGAGATGATCTGAAACAGCTTTTGACAAGTAATTTAATTTGCGATATATCAAGTTTGACATTCTTTATTTCAAGTATAATATTTTGAACTCTTTGAGATTGTTATTACGCCTTGGAAGTTTTAGTCAATAAGATATAATTTATAGCACTGAGCTATTGATAGCCTAATTGAACTGGTAGATCTAATGAACCGTCAGTGATATTTACCTACTCGTGTATTAAAGACCAAACCTACAAAAGTCAAACAATTTGACGGACACCTTCTTTACCTGAATTTCTTTTCATTTATCTTGACAGTTTAATTTCTAATTTTGATTTTATGTCCGTAACGTTTTCCTGTTTTTGTTGGTTTTTGTTAAATTCCGTTATTTCATGCATGCCGTTATCATAGTGAAGCGTCCTTTATAAATGGGTCACAAACCAAAATTATACTGACTGCGTCAGAACAAGACGTTTCACAAAAAGAATCCTATTGAATTCGCGTTAGTGTCTTGGTCGATTTGCCAGATTTGAAAAATATAATCTTAAATATTGGCTAGAGGTATAAGGGGAGGGTTCAGACCTCACAAAAACATGTTTAACCCCGCCGCATTTTTGGGCCTGTCCCAAGTCAGGAACCTCTTGCCTTTGTAAGTTTTGTAAGTTTTTTTTAAATTTTGGTTCATTTATATGTTTCGGATTTTAGTGTAACGTCCATTTTCGCTGAACTAGTATACATTATTGTTTAGTGGCCAGCTGTAGCCAGCCTCCGGGTGCGGGATTTTGTTGATGTGTTGAAGACCCATTTGTGGCCTTGGGCTGTTTTCTGCTCTTTGGTGGGGTTGTTGTCTCTTTGACGCATTCCCCGTTTCCATTCGCAATTTTATTTATCATCTTATGAGATATGAATGTATATTTATTTTTATTGCACACATAATCAAACAATAGTATGATTAAGGGTTATGAATTGAAATAATATATTTATAAAATGTTTTAGCAGATAATACATTTCAGGTCTGCAAGAAGGTATACACCTTTTCAAATGTGTACTTGAACTTTAGGGAAATAACATTCCACTTTCCCTTGAATGTCACCTACAGGATTAGACTTATCTTCGGGTGTGTACTTAAAAGAACAACACAAATGGATATCACATGTGGAGTAAGATCTGTTTATCTTTCCAGAACATACAAGATTACCCCCGTTTTTTTTGAGATTCATGTTACTCAGTCTTTGGTTTTCTATGTTGTTTTTGTATACTGTTGTTTGTGTTTTGATCGTTTTTCCTTTTTTTGCCATATCATTATCAAGTTTTTTCGGCGAATGCGTTTGATTGTCCCTTTGGTATCTTTTATCTCTCTGAAGTCATTAACAAGTCCTGTTTAACTGAAATAATATGTATTTCCACTTTAACTTTGCATGTTCAAAGAAAGTCCCGTTGAATGCTCCTCAGCTCAAATTCCAATATTTCTTCTTTGTACTTTACAAGAAACAACCTTCTATACCCTTATTTTATACAGTATAGAACTCATAGTTTATTTTGCGTGCTTTCTCGTGAAAATCATATCTCTTTTGTCATTTCTATACACACGATTGGGACCCATAATCAATATGAAGGTAAAACATACACACAATGAACAGATGCCGTATGATTGCCTCGTATCAAAGTTTTAATTGATTGTTTCATTCTTATATATGAACAAAGGGGATTTGGAAATATTGCAATTAGAAAGCGTTGAAATTAAAAAAATAACCAAAAAAGACATCTACAGGGCAATATACAGTCCCAACAATTAACAGGTGTCAACACAATATGGCAAGTTCTCATTTATCTCGAATTTATATAAGTTGAGAACTGCTTTAACAGATTTTTAAAACCAAATTATCAAAATAACGATAAACATTGAGATATGATATAAGAAACAACTGACGTGGTTTAAGGCTTGGGACTGTTTCTATGAGATCTCAACATTTCCATTTTTAATTTCAATCAGTAGACGTCTAGAGGAACAAAATGTATATCAAAGAATAACCTCTGGTGGAACGTTGTCTCATTAGAAATCATGAAACATCTCTTTTCTTCTATACAATACAACAAGAAGTGATGTAGGATTTTACTCTGAAATAACGGTATCATAAGTTAAAAAAAAACACAACTAAAGAACTTTCGCTATTAATGACAGCAAGCAGAAATTACTAACCTGCCAATAAGAAATTATATATGCCGAGGAGTACCGAATATGTGGTTTGTAAGGAAAATACGTTACGGGGCAACTTTGAACCCCTGTGGTGGCCAGACGGGCCCGAATCCCAAAAAAATATTTCAGTGGTGAATAGCCTGGGTCAACACCTTTGAAATGAGCTAGATCCAGTTTGGAACTTTGCCGTAGGGATATGCGTAAGTGTGCGACCATTGTATTCAGGATTTGAAACAGCTCAGGTCACAGTTGGCATGGCCATTAGACAGCTAATATCTTTGGTATGTATTTATAGAGTTTACACAAATTACATCCAGTACAGGAATGTTCATGCAAAAGTAAGTTAACAAAACCTTTTTAATGAATATTTACTTGATCCTGCATGCATTAGATATAATTCGATTACCAAGGATTAACAAATTCACACACACACAGACACACAATGATTAAGAAGTATATCCCTTTGCTTGTGGCAATTGCTTATCACGATAAAATTACTTGCTAAAACCGTTTCTATAAATTTCTTCCACATTCTTATCGTACAAACTTTTAAAATGATTGAAATGCAGTATTTAATTTGGTAATTTTGCTTCACCTTTTCAACCAATTTTTCAGAATGAACCAGAGCAAGTTGCACTGTTTAACATATGGATGACATTGGTGAGTTTCCACTGTATATTCAACATAAGGATATGAAAAACTCTATATGAAATTAATAGAACATTAAACGGTGAAAATGAAGTAAAAAACTTGTTAATTTCATTTTAAAAAAATATATAACAAATTGTAAGTTATAAGTTTGCTGGAAGTTACCATTTCATATTCTACAGTTATGTACTATTTAACCAATCAGAAGACTCATCCTCGATTTAACATATAGAAAATATTACTACAATAGACAATACACAAATAGAGAAGAATGATTTATCATACAATTTGCCTAGGTTAGATGATTTCATATAGTAGGCAAAAAAAGACCACATAAAAGTACTTGTTTATAAATTCTGAATTTGTTCATTTGGTTCATATGTTTATGTTTCCTATTTTGTTTCGTCTGAAATTGTAATTCGAGCTGTTTAATTGTTATACACCTAATTTTAATTTGTAAGTCTAGAATGCGTGCAGAGCTTATATAACGATATATATTCATTTATTCTGGAATGTGGAACGATTTACTTTACGAGCAAACCATTCTTGGAATAGATGACTTACAGAATGGTTGGTTTTCCTGTACTGTTAAGGGCATACGATACAGTTACAGGGGAGATAATGACGTTGCTAACGTAAAATGTTATTTTTCGCGACGTCAAACTGTGACATATCGGGAAAAGATGCATTTTTTGACTGATTTTAATCTTTAGCTTGAAAACGAGTATATTGACCCATCTTTTTTAAAATGACATCTGGTTTGATTATGTATGAAGATTATTTGTACCCATTTTTATGAAAACATCACCGATGAATTTTTTAAAATTAGATAAATATACAACAAAAAATGCCGGTTTTTTTTCTAAAATCATGAAACTTTGATAAAAATGAATTATTTTCAAAGAATTGTTACACTAATTCAGAGCATACTTATGTAAAGAAGATTTTCCAAATGGTTTTACAAAAACCCGCTTGTGTTTATCTTTTGAAAAAAAAAAGTAAGGTATGTCTATCCAAAAGATAGAAATGTCAAAGAAACCGAAATTTTTAGAAAATGTCTAAAATTCTGACCCCATTTATCTCTAAAAGTAGCACATGAAGGTATATTTTTTTATTACATATTTGAATTAAATTGGTGAAAAATAGCTTGTATGCAAATTTTCGTAAACAAATCACCGTGGGATCAAAACTGTATCGTATGCCCTTAATATGATACACATGAGCTAAGGTTACCGGACGTCAAAACTGTAAAACGAAAATTAAACTGTTAAGAAATGAACAAGAAATTGAGGCACAAGTTTAAAAAACAGTACTCTTTAGAAGATATTACATTTATAGAATACCTTAATTTCTTTGATCCTCTAGCTTTTTATCTGAAAAATAGTGCAAAATTAAGTTTCATTATCAGCCGAAAGAGCTTTAAATTCTCTCGACTGCGGACTAAGATTATTGGAATAAATTACAATGCCTTGTAGGCTTTCAAAAAATCAAAAATATATGTATAATATTCAAAAGTAGTAAAGTAAATATAAAAAACATCTTTGTTACTTTTACTGCAACTATACTATTTCGATTTTGGCGGCTAAGATATGACTAAATAAATTAAAGAACGTTATTAATTTTTTATTATCTATTTATTAATTTATTTTTGTAAATGGTAATCCGACATAGGGTTTCCTATAATTTCAAAACTAAACCAGTTTTCAATCTTTCTCTCAAGTATAAACTCCTCGTGTAATAAAGTGCTGGATACGTCCCTGAATATCCCTAATTGACAATGATTTTATGTGTCATTCTGCAGAATTACGAAGTACGACAAAAAAGACAATGACAATAGCAAAATTTAAAATACAAACTTAATTTTTAGTAAACTGATGGTACAATGATTTGTGTAAAACACATTCTAAATGATCAAAGTTCTCTTTAGTTTTCTCGGATAAGATCGAACAGCATACGTATGGCATTATGGCATGCGGTAAATCTAACATCTGGCATTTAAAAAAATACGGGACCGCCTGCCTCAGAAACAAGAAACAGCCAAGAAACAGTAATCTAAGGTTCATCTAACGAACCATTTGTTCATATTTTGAATCTGATTGACATTAAAGGGGTGTGTCCATTAATTTCTGGTTTGTCGGAGTCTATTAAATTGACACACGTTTTCCCTGTAAATACTAATCAAGGATACCAGGCTTATATTTTAGTTCACCAGACTCGAGTTTCGTCTACATTTGAGTCATTGGTGGCGCTTGAATCAAGACTATTGGAAGGCTAATATCAAATACGAAGCTTAAGGGCATTGAAAATAAAACATTCTCAAGAAGTTGTGTCAAAATTAATTTAAGCTATATGTGCCTTGTGATACATTAAGCAAAACGTTACTATTTGGAATAATTTTAACATTTTGTGATCAAACATTAACACATGTTAAATACAGAAACAACTGTATGGATGAGATGGCATGTGTGCACAGGAGTGCAGACTTCTGGGCTGTAATACCGACCGTTGTTGGGTAGTTACTACTGGTATTAACAGCCCAAACTATTTTAAAGCATTTCATTTTTTAGAGAACAATGTAATAAAAAAAAAAATAAAAAAAAAAAGGTGACTTGCTCAATCTTTTGGCAGTAACTTCTGAGTTTGAAACATTTTAATGTGTATTCCACTTTGAAAACAAACAAAAACCTGGTTTATTTAAATACAAATATGTGTTATAATGAATTTTCTTCTAACGTCTGGGTGAAACTTTGATTCATTTAACCATTTTGTCGCAGAACTAGGGATGGAAGGATTGCCACCTTGTTTGGGATCCGTTTGATTTTGGCGATATCGATTCCATAGTATTTCCAGTATCTCTTATATGGAAACCTGACATAACGTTATACAACAGGTCTTTATTGACAACACATTTTGACATTGACTATTTTTTTTTGAGTTGTAAATAAAATTGAGAATGGAAATGGGGAATGTGTCAAAGAGACAACAACCCAACCAAAGAGCAAAAACAGCCAAAGGCCACCAATGGGTCTTTAACACAGCGAGAAAATCATGTTCACTTGTATCCGACAACGGACGAGTTTAACAATTAATTTAGAGATTTCTCCACTCCTTATTATTGTTAAGGTCAGAAAAAAACTCTTGTAAGTATATAGATCATGAATAGTATCTGCGATGACCTTTAAATGTCATTTTAGTTTTGTGATTGTTGTCTCACGGAAGTATGTTTCACATCTCCTTTAATCGTATTATTCAATTTTGGTCAAAGTTTAGTCCCCATTATGTATACGTCAATACTTCTATGATTTAAAAGACATATTTTGTTCGTAGTACCAAAGATTAAAGGAAAAAATCTTGACGTTAAAATTGTTATTTTCATTCATTAGGTACAATTATTTTAATAATTTGAATGGGAAATTCAGCAGTTATGGTCCTTGAGGTATTGAAAAATGCCAGGACACAGATAAATGTTAAAAAATTCGGTTTGCTGTCACTCTGACAGCCTCTTGTTTTGGTATAGTTCGCCATAATTACAGAAAATATTAAGTTCAGATAACTACTGGATTTTTTTCAACTGTGTATATAGAGCAATTGGAATAAGACTTTTCAAAATATTTTTATTTTTCATATCTACTAGTAGTTTTGGATATAATTGTAATTTCAATAAAAGCAGACTATTTGTAAACTGTGATACATAATAATAATGTTTATAAAGATGATTTTAAAACAGTTTTGTTCATCAAAAATGCGTATGGCTGTTAAAGAACGGTTCATGACATACAACAGACTTAAGACATTGCAAAAAGCATAGAATCTCAAGTTATTTATCCAGCGTATATTTATTACATAAGACAGTTTTGTTAATAAACATTTCTTATTTGGAAAATCATTTAGCTTAGCTGTTACAGTGGGCAATTATATAATATGCTATTTATGAAAACAAACCAAAAGTTATAAGCAAAATCATAATTATTTAATATTTATTTTTGAAGAATAAAATTAAATGTCAGTTATACCAGGCAGGAGGTAACGGAGGTTCAAAAGGAACTGCACAGTTTGCTGAAGTTGGAGATTATCATGATGATTCTGAATTCTGGATCCAGTTTGCCTTAGTATTAGATCGAGTTGGACTATTTGTATTTTTGATTTCATTTGCAAAAGATATGATTGCCATATTTTTGTTCATATTAAATTCGAAAATAAATTTTTTTTTTAAATGTTTCGCCTGATATTCTTTAGGTGCTCATTAGAAAACAGTCTATCAGGTATAAGAATGTGTCAGAATTTTTTGGTGGAAACAATTATGAAAATACAAACAACAATGCACTATAATATGTAAGCGAGCGAGATGCTCGTCGATGTAAATGGTAAATGTAGTTCAAATGCAGCATGTTTACATGTTTAAATATATAATTTTGATTTTTTTTTATTATTTGAATGACCATATATTGTATGTTGAGTTTTTAGATTTTTTATGTTTTATTGAAAATATTTGTTGTTGAAAAGCTTTTATATTTAATAAAAATGAAAAGTCAATTATACTGCTGAAACTACAAATTGACCAATTTAAATTTCAGATGGATTATTTTACAGGTTTTATTTGTGCAAATGTTTATAATTCTTTACTTTACTTTATAATCATTGTAATCATATTAAATATAATTAACTTTGACATAATCAATATATTGCTCCTGAATCCTTTGATTTAAAGACGAGATAACATGTCCACATTACTCACAATTGGTTACATTGAGAATAGGAATTTCGTGAAAATGCATAAGAGGTTTGCAGGAAAAGGGTATATACATGGATTGTAGGAAATAGCAACTTAGGTAAGTTATCTTGAAAGATATATATAACGATACGTTGATAGATAGTGCAGCCATATCAGTTATACTTGTCCAGTCGGAATCAAAAAAGCATACCGAGAATTTGGGATTGCATGAATTCTCCTTCAAAAAGTTTGTGATATGTCACAGTAATAACAAATTTCTTAACTTTTCCTCTTTTAAACATTATAGAGTAAAATAACAACAAAAAAAAAAACGAATTCCAAGGCAAATTCAAAACGGAAAGTTCCTTATCAAATGGCAAAATCAAAAGTTCAAACACATCAAACGATTGGAAAACAACTGTCATATTCCTGACTTGGTACAGGCATTTCCTTATTTAGAAAGTAGTGGATTGAACCTGGTTTAATAGCTAGCTAAACCTCTCACATGTATGACAGTCGGATAGAAATCCGTTATATTGACAACAATGGGTGAGCAAAACAAACAGACATAATAGGTAAAAATGTCTCAAATTGGGGTACAGCAGTCAATATTGTGTTATAATCTTAATCACTATAAAACAAAAAAACTTTTAAAAATAATTTATAAAAATGAAACGATCGATTGAAAATACATTATGTAGATGTTAAAATGGAAACTTCATTGTCCTGTATTCTTTCTTAAGAGTAAAAGAGAGGCAAAGAATACCTTCAAACTCATAAGTAGGAAAGCTAGATCTCATCAACTCCCTTAAAGAGTTCTGTCCCCAAAACGAAATTGTGATTGACTGCTAAACATAACATTTATAGTATTCTGATATGCTTTCAATATGTTATCAAAACAGTTTTAAACAGGTTCTAGGCATTTTATATCAGAAAATATGTTCTGACAATGTTGTCCAGTTTTACTGCATGAAAACATTTTAACATCTACATAATGTATTGTGAGTCGATAATTTCATTTGTTTAAATACTATAATAATCAATAGATTAAAAGTTATGACTTGGTTATTATTCGTAATACAATATCTGTTTCATTGCTTACAACGGAATGTCAATAAACTGCCTTTCTTTCCTTGTTCATGTGTAGTACATATGTACATAGCCTCACATTCGTGGTTACATATTTCCTTGTTCCCAATGTGGCTTTCTAAAACTTTGGTTATGAAAACATGTAATGAAGTTATATGTATCTCAACAAAAGGTTGATACGCAGTAAATAAGGAGTCGTTTTTGTTATTTTATAATGCTGATATTAGACTGCTTACGATATACATGTACATGATATATTTCTTATAAAAAGGCAATAGGATGTGTTTGGACAGTTAGTTTATTAGGCAAAATGTAGTCTTTGGTTAAAACTACACATCAACGAGAGGGTGAAGTCGTTTTCTGATGATTATAAAAATAAGAAGATGTGGTATGATTGCTAATGAGAAAAATCCCCACAAGAGACCAAATGACACAGAAATTAACAGAGATCACCCCCAGTTTTCGGTGGGGTTCTTGTTGCTCAGTCTTTAGTTTTCTATGTTGTGTTTTGTGTACTATTGTTTGTCTGTTTGTCTGTTTGTCTTTTTCCTTTTTAGCCATGGCTTTGTCAGTTTTATTTTCGACTTATGAGTTTGAAAATCCCTTTGGTATCTTTCGCCTCTCTTTAACAACTATAGGTCACCATACGACCTTCAACACTGAGTAAAACCCATATCGCATATTCAGCATAATCTAGACTATTCTGAAATTAAAGATTTAAATGATTTTTGTACAAATATCAACAACATGTCATTTGTTTGTTACCTTTACGTAGATATAACGTTAAGGTATTAAATTGACCCTATTAGGATCAATGTGGGTACATAGAAGAAAAGATTTTTTTTTATATTGCAGCTATGTTCTTTATATTTACGCTAATCTTGAGTGGTTGATCGTCATTATGGCAAGTTTACGACACAGATTCATCCACTTGCTTTCTGTTTCGTATAATAAAACCAAACAGAATTATATTTTTTTTACTATATATTTACCGTCACGCAATAGAGTAAATATAGTATGAAAAATAATATTTGGTTTTGAATAATGACAATATCTCTCGTGTATTTTGTAAAAGGGACTTACAAAGTAAACGACTTCCACGTAATTTTAGTACTTCAAGCAATGTTATTGAAGATTGTTTGTATCTATAAATATAAATATTTTCTAGTGCACCTTAACAAGTACTGTAGTCTTTTTTTGGAGTAAATATCGACATATACTTTAAAGTTTTGAGTATTTAAGAACATCTTATTTGCGAAGCCCTGGATAATTCCTATATTAACTTTAGTGATTAAATATCATTTCTTTCCTTAAAGTTTTGCTCCCAAACCAAGATTGTTCTGACAATGCTATCCAGTTTTGCTGCATTGTTTTCATGCAGTAAAATCGGATACCATAGTCAGAACAATCTTGTTTTGGGAACAGAAATTTAAGA
The DNA here is from genome assembly GCF_021869535.1 of Mytilus californianus. NCBI lineage: Eukaryota > Metazoa > Mollusca > Bivalvia > Mytilida > Mytilidae > Mytilus > Mytilus californianus. The sequence continues at coordinate 130,191,035 of NW_026262679.1, read as the reverse complement.
GAGTTGATGATATTTAGCTTTCCTACTTATTATTTGAAATATTAAGTATAAGACGGACATCCACCCACGCGCACATGCCGGTGAAATATTCTGCTTTTTTTGATGGCAGAACCGCCTTGGATTAGGAAAAACTATTAACATTTTATGAAAATTATTAACAGGTAATGATATATCAATGATATATCAATGAAACTACTGGGCTAGTGACACTCTCGTAGACGAAACTTTTAGATTGTGCATTGTTGTTTGATTTGTGTTTTTTTTCTCCCTTTTGTCATGGATTTGTTTATTCGTTTGATTTTTCAATTTCAGAATTTTTATCCCTTCATTGAAAATGTAATTTTATATACCGGTTTTATTCCTCTTTATGAAACAAGATCCTTTATTTCTTGGCTACGTTTAATTTCAAATGTCGATTTTATGTTTTACAAGTCACTGGAATAATTTGATTCAAATTCTTATATTTGATTTATAACCATGTAAAACATTTATCCAAATTTTAAAAAGTCTAAAATAAACAATTTGCAGGGCATGGGCTCGATAATATGATGCTTCGTTTCGTGTGCATATTAGTCTTGACGCCATCTAACATGTCTAATTTACTATCGAGTTGACCTCCGAACACCTCCGATGGCCATATAAGCGATATAAACATAAATATAGATATAAATAGAAATTGAACTCGTGCAATTGGATTTATTTTTAGGTCTGTTTAATTTCATTATATAGATTAAAAATATATTTTAATCATCGTTTTTACCTGTATAAGATTGATTTTTTGTGGATCGAATCAGTCAATCAAATGATTTACCTTTGTTTCAGTTTCAATGTTGAGATTCTTTTCCTTTAAATAACCTAACACGCACAATTCATGCGTTATAAATCTCTAGCTAAGGGGTTAAATTGAAGTTCACATGAATACGGATTCAGTGAGGTCGAATTATTCACTTGCAAGTGAATAATTCGTCATCAATGTTTCTTAGCTTAATTTGACAAAATGGAACCATGCTGGCTGCTGAAAGCGAATTATTATTTCACTATTTCACAATCATTAATGATTAAGCAAAAACAATTCATACTGTAGATCTTTTATATACCTCGTAGCTAGTGCCCCTTTAATAATTTGTCATGGAAATAAAGTACTGTGAAATATTCCATTAATATAACTGTTGTTTATTATTTGTTAGAACTATAAATCTGCGATACTCTCCTGCAGGATACCAACAAGTTGTGCACACGTTGTGAGAAAGTAGGTAGGTGCAATTGTAGCTAGAACATTCAAGATGTAGAGAACATGCAGTCGTGTACAGATAACTCAGAAATGTGGATTAGGCTTGTTCTTGCACTACACAGATTTTAGATGCTGGAGATATGTATCTTTATATCTCATTTACAGATTCCACTTTATTTGTCTTTGTGCTATTATGTTGCTTTTGGTCATTATGACTCTTGACGTGACTCGCTATTTATGCATCCAGCAATCGTGTTTTTGACGTTGAAAGTTCCTGGTGCAGGTGGGTCCAGAGGTGCGATGCGGACGCAAGTATGTATATATGCATGCACTGGTAGATACCTCCGTTATTCGTAGCTCCCCTCAAAAGCTGCGAGAGTACAGTGGTAACCGTATACACTTCCTAACAGGCCTGGAGGTACAGAATAAACGAATGGAACTCCTGAATATTTTGTTATCTTATAAAATATCTCACGAAAGGCCTCTTAAATCAAAGCGTCACTGTTAGTTTAATTATTGGTTAGACGTTTAAAAGAAATATGACTGTAAAAGTTTTATATGAGAGTAAATTGCTCATATATAATAATGGACAAAAACCACTACATGTTTAGGGTATAATCTGATAAATGGTTGCGTATATGTCTATTAAACTCACTTAAAAAATCAAAGGTACTGTTAAAATATTAAATCTTGAATAATCAATTAATATTTTAAACGAGTTTAGACCTCTTCAGTTGTCAACTAAATATGAACGCGAAGCAATAAAACTCGCTGTCATCATGTTTACAGTTTTATACGCAATAAAATACTGTTAAAATAATAATCTTATGCAACAAAATATGCGACTGTTACATGTTAAATCTTAAACAATTATAATTATTCTTCTATAGGTACAAACGCACTTTTCTTAACAGAAAACATATACTTAGCAACACAAACAACGCAACACAAACAACGCAACACATCTTTTCTTGTTTGTGCTACACATTTGTGTAAATATAGCGTTTTAAAACATAGCATTAAAATTAATGCAGAGTTTATAGAGAAATATTCTTTTTATTGGCGACAATTGAGATTTCAAATTGGTCATTAGGCAAGAACCCGGTTGTGAAACTGAATTTATTTTCGTTGTTTTCAGGTGAAAAGATACACAAGACTTTAGTTTTTAGAAATTTCGCAACATTTGTTGTTTTTTTTTTGTAAAAAATGTAGGGTTTTTTTAGATGTCAAAAGTTTGAATTAAGAAAATTCTCATTTCCACCGAATTTGGTGTTCATGACTTCATAAACGTTGTGTCAAAATTTTGACTCATTTCAATCACTTTTAATAAAGTTTTATGCAATATAAATATTTACTCTTTGTTGTTGAGTATATATAAACATAGTTCATACGAAAAAAAATCCCCAATATATTTCAATGGTGCAATCGTTGAAACTTTAAACTGTTAGATGCAAAGAAAAAATATATTTCAATGGTGCAATCGTTGAAACTTTAAACTGTTAGATGCAAAGAAAGTTACTTCCTCGTTTTATATTGTTTAAAAGGAAAGAATTTATTTGTTTGTTTTTTTGTTGTGGCTCAAATTTGTCCATTAACAAACTCAACAGACATTACATAATTAGATTTCAACTTTTATTCTAACTTAACTCTAAGATGAGATACAGATATGATATATAATTTAAACTTGAACACAAAAATTACGTTAACCTTATACTTCTTCCGCGTCACGTAATTTGAGGAAACGTAAAAATTCCATAGATTTCCTCCATACCGAGATACGAGAATGATATCTTACGTTTTATCTAAAGACATGATGAGAAAAATTACCTACATGTATATGATTATCTTCATTTCTGTTTTTGGTAAGTGTTTGTACGTTATTAATGATTCAATTCACACTCTTTATATGATTAATAATAATTTCAATGACAACTGATATCCATATATACTGGAGAGCAAACAAATCAACAACGTTATCTAAAGGAACTGAAATAGATGCGAGCTTTTTCGTTCATTTGTAAATCTGCATGATGAAGACCAGCAATAAAAGAGCTTTTTCTTTGATGTAGTTGTAATTTTTCAATATTTCATGAGATTTCTGTCTTTCGTACATCTAACTCACATGTTTTATTTTAAAATAAAATAAAAAAGATGTGGCTACCTTTTTCAGACACACTCTTATAAAACAAGGCAATAGAAGCAGATTACAAAAATAAATTCAGCCTCTGTAATAAGAACTTTTATATAAATGGCATCGATATGCTCTTCTTTCGACGATGTTTGATTGATATTGATTATAGCAACGACTAGCTTAACATGGAATGAATGTATTATCAATCTAAACATAATAAGAAATCCAACCAACGACAAAATTAAACAATACATCTAGAGAGCACACACTTTCTTTGACATGATAAGCAGATCTTCATACAATGCTAAGCTCTGAAAAGTCCCAAATCAGGCAGAATTTCTGATTTTTCTTAATGGTCTCCCAATTTCACGTACAGATTGTTTGCAATCATGTTAATTAAAGCCATTTTAAGAATGAAAGGCTGTCAATTTACCTCTTGAAAACCGATGAATGTATTCACATTGCACCTTTACGATCCTTACTAGATTCTTAAGTTTCTTCTAGCTAATACACTTTTTATCTACTTAAAACTATTGTCTAATTGGTTGTCAGGGGAAATTTTCAAAACTTCATCAAAACACTAGCAAACTGATATTGAAAGAGTGGAAAAAAATACCAAAGGTACATTCAAACTCATAAAATTTCTTCAGAGGTCAGACTTGACATTTTCTGAGGTTGAAGACTAGATAACAGACAAAAAAGATTTTTTTTTAAAAATCTTAAGACCAAAAAGTAAAGTCGGTCTTCAAGGGTTTTTCGCAATATATTAAGGAAGTGTCAGTAAAATGTGTGCCCGACTTTTGTTCTTGTAATTTTCATGAATTTATGTCATGGCGTTGTCAGAGTTTCGTCCACTTTTAGGTTTAAATGTCCCGAGATATCTTTCGCCTCATTTTTCCACTTCTTTTGTTTATTTTAAAATTCAAAAGAAAGGGTCAAACATCTGCCATTAATACCTAATTGTCCGAATAAAATTTGAAATATACATAGTTTATTTCCGATTTTGTATTGTATAGCCGCTGTTATGATGAACATTAGCGTAAACAATTCTTTAAGGCGAAATTCCATGAGTTCGGAGGGATAAGGTGAGTTGTTAAAATGCAGTTATTTATATAGTAAAGTATGATACTTTTTAGGAATAAAAAGTGAGTTTTGGTGTGTTATCCAAAAAGTGGTATTAATAAGGATTTATCTTCAAAAATGTATCTGTGTAATGAATTAGTTGGTGTTCGATTTAATTGTTTAAAATCAAAGTGTTATTTATTTTCAACCTTAATGTTAATAATTCTTGTTGAGGCAATAAAACATATGCACTTAAAACGCTTTTGATCTAAAATCGCTTCTTAATAACGTCCTTGTTATACTGTTGCTTCCTGTAATATAACATCATGTACTTAAAGGCATTTTTCTTCTTCTATTGTAAATCTTCCTAAAATACATGAGATGATATCTGCATGAAATGCACTAAATATATAATTAAATGTCAATCCGTTTATACAGAGCTAAATTAGTGGCGACAGTAATTTACCGATGTTCAAATCTCTTAAATCGATTAGGAAGAGACAAATCAGGTAACAAACAAAAACTGAGGGAATCGAATGAACTAAAAAAGGAGCGAAGCCGGGTTCATAAACAGGCTAAGCGTCTCCTAATATGTATGCATCCCCCGCCTTGCTAATTTATAGTCAGTCAAAATAACACAATCGAGAATATGATACAATAGGTAAAATGACAGATCAGACGACTAAACTGGTATTTAAAGATATAAGAACGCAAAAACATGTCGCTAGTGAGTTCAGACAACGAAACATAGTAACGGTCAATTAATTCCTGGAATGGTGACCGTAAAAGATATGCAGTATCAATTTCAATCGTTCCTCCTCATACTTCAGTTGGCGCAGTGTATGTGTAAGGAAAAAGTAAAATAACAAAAATACCTAACTCCAAGGAAAATTCAAAACGGGAAGTCCTTCAACAAATGGCAAAATCAAAAGCTCAAACACATCAAACGAATGGAAAACAAATGTCATATTCCTGACTTGGTACAGACATTTCCTTATGTAGAAAATGGTTGATTAAACCTGGTTTGATAGCTGACTAAACCTCTCACATGTATGAAAGAACACGCCTTTGAATGAAGTCCGTATATTATGAAAATACACGAGCGTAACGTATTAACTGAGATATGTTTACGCAATACAATGGAACAGAGGGTATGCTACTGCTGAAAAATGTGATGTTGACAATTAGAAAGATGAAATAATCACGTTTGTCATAGATTCTAGATTAAGGTCGTCCATCTGTGTAAATATAGAGGAAACAAAATCGATATATGTAGCAGACCTTCTACTTTCGGTAATATCCTTATTCTCAAGTTTACAAAGATATATGAGATAAGCACTCATTAAAATTTGGGTTATTGACTAACAGATCATCATCAATTTATATGAAAGTGTATTGAAAAAATAACTAGATGCTTTTTCTGTTTGTCTTTGAGAAGGTTCGGTGTGAATCCTGCTCTATACGAAAATAACAAGAAGTCGGCGAGTGCACTATTAATACCCGTTGGATGACCGACTGTCTACCGAAATACCAATCCATGTAACTCAACAAATATGTGGTTGATAAAAATGTCCAGCATTTTGAAGATATAATATACGGTATATTTGTTTTTAGAATCAGTGTTGTTCTTCAAAAAGTAAGATTTGTCATGACATAAAACAAGGAATTTGTATCTACATTTCCAATTTTTTGAGAAAATGCTCTGTTTAATGAGACGATCTTTCAATTTAGCATAGAGAATATTAGTGTAAAGCGTAACACAATGAACTGCATAACTGTAAAGTTTGTAATTGCTGATTTTGGAGTAGACCTTTAAAACTTTTAAGAAACCACATCTCGTTGACACTGCTGTTGAATATACCTACTCACAATGTTTCTACATGCAATCTTTTACTGTATAGAAATGTTTTAAGAACTTTAGAAAGATATTTAGTCGAACATCTTGACGACCTGGCTATATTTCGTTCTCTATAAGAATGTCTGCGTTGATTTTTGGCTAGCAATAAAACCAGGTTTAACCCACCATATTTTCTTAACATGTCCTGTACCAAGCCAGGAATATGGCAGGTGTCATCAAATAGTCCGTTTCTATGTAATTTTGGCGTTTGTTTTTGTTGCATTTCAGTGTTTCTGTTGTTCCGTTGTTTTCCTCTTATAGTTGATGTGTTTCCCTCGGTTTTAGTTTGTAACCCGGATTTGTTTTCTCTTAATCGATTTATGACTTTTGAACAGCGATATACTACTTTTGCACTTTTGCCTTTATTTATGTTAATACCAAAAGGTAGAAGGACGGATTTTTGAGTTCTTAAATTTGCTCTTTCGTGAATGATGTAGGGGTGAATGTGGGATTCCCAATTTTGCTGTTAATTCCAAGTTCTTCAGTGAGACATTCCACAAAAGGTTTTTGCATATACACAATATTTTGTTAACTCTTACTGCCAACCAGCCTGATCAATTGCTTCTTAACAAAATAATATGTAATATTTTGCCAATACAATATACATGTACAGAAAAAAAATATATTACCAATAGCAAAACAGCTTATGTGTGGCTTTTCATTGACTGCTTAATAAACAAGAGTCTGTAAAGAGCCTGTGTCGCTCACCTTGGTCTATATGCATATTCAACAAAGGACACTCTCCAACATTGTAGACGAGAATGGAATTCATGACAAAAATCTCTGTTTTGTTGATCTTGTTTTGCAGAACATTTAGTTTTTTAAGTTTCTCTCTATCTTCTTTTGCTCAAAACACAAAAGTGAGTAAAATAAATCCTCATTTAAGGGCAATCAATCCTATTAAGAGTGACAGTCTACTAACTATATCGGCAAAATTTGACTTGTTAGTAGATTTTGCCTTACTGATCATTTTTGTATTTAAAGTGTCTATTTATCTTTTATAATTTTTATTTTAAAAGGCAAAACTAATAAAAAATATGGTAAAAATCGTCATTAAAGGACAATCACCTCAATAAAGAGTTGTCAGACGATTTCCTCCACTTGTCTAAATTGTAGATCTTGCCTTGCTGATCAGTTTTGCTTAATTAAGTTTGTATTTATCTATTATAATTTTTAAGATAGAAGGGAAAAACGCAAAACAAATAATGGTAAAAATCGTCATCAAAGGGCAATAACTCTAATAAGTATTCGACTGACGATTTCGACCATTCAATTTATATATCCTGCTGATCATTTTTGCTTTTTAAAGTTTTTCTCTATCTATAAAAGTTTTCAGGATAATGGGCAAAAATGAAAAAAAAAGTTAAAATTTGTCATTAAAGGGCAATAACTCCTATAAGAAGTCGTTTGACAGTTTTGACGTATATAGAGAATTGGAAGAGATCAATATTTTAAACATTCTACTCCAGTCAGATTTTCTCTCTTTATCACGATTTTCAAAATAATAGAAAAATAACCCAGTTATGTTCAAGTCAGTCGGTGTTCAAAAAAATTTATCATAGACACATGTCGTTTAATTGCGTTAAAACTAATAACAATGTATTATAGTTAAATTTTAACAACATTTATTACGTGTTGCTCAGTCTTTAGTTTTCTTTTTTTGTGTTTTGTTTGTCTTTTTGTCGTTTTTTGTTTTTGGCCATGACAATGTCAGTTTATTTTCGACGTATGAGTTTGGGTATCCTTTTGGTATCCCTTTGGTATCCTTTGGCCATGGCGTTGTCAGTTTGTTATCGATCTATGAGTTTGACTATCCCTCTGGTATCTTTCGTCCCTCTTTTGCCTCTCTTTTAGATATGAACGCCTTCACACATGCATATTTGTCGAATCAAATGTCTTTTAGTGTGTGAAATGCAGAGGTTAAATTTCATTTGTTTACAATTATAAGAATAACTGTGGATACATTATATTTCATGGAAAACTAATGTTCGTGGATTTCGTGGATAAAGGTGTATCAGTGAATTAAAATGTTCAAATATTCTATGAGCTTTGTCACAGACTTAAGCAATACCGCGAAATAAAAAATACCATTTTACCTCAATCCACTAAAATTGGTACCCACGACAATGAATCAATCCATATCACTAATATTCAGAGAGTTGATACCTAAAACAGTGTGTGTCTAATAGAAAACCCTGGAAGCATGTATGCCGAAAATAATAAAAAAGTCATCTGTTGCACTGCTGAAAAAATCCGTATTTTTCTACTGATGGATTTTGCTGCCGTGGAAAATAAGATAGATGTCAATGTCTCTCTAATATTTGTTTTGTAATGAAAATACAAAAAAGTGGTGAAAGCTATAACAAATGAACCAAGAAGGAAACACATGCTTGAGTTGACTGACACATAGCAATATATTCAACAGAGTCTCTTTTATGATTGAATTTATTATATCATGATTGTCAAAATGTTATATTTTCATGTTTATAAGGACTGTCTTTAAGCAGTAAATCAACACTGATCAACCTAACGACAGCAGTTTTCAATGACTATGATCCATCAATTAGACCTTACTGTCAGGGACATGAACAAGTAAATGTAACAATGGACTTGGCTGTACGACAGTTAATCGATATGGTAAGGTCTGAAAAAAAAATCAGAACTATAATGCTTGATAATACATGTATCGTACAAATTGACAAATGTAATTTATATTGATAGATTTGAATACTTACAAACAAGTTAGCTGACTTTAAATCATTCTGTAACATGTGTGATAAAATAAAAAAAAGTATTTCATTAAAGAAATATTTTGTTAACATTCTACTGGAAGGATTACAAAATATGATCCACGAAAAGAATGTCGAAATATGGTAAATTAAGTTAACTACATTTGAAAAGTTACCGTAACAAGAGATAGAAGATAATAAGAAGGCGACAACAAATACCATAAGTCCAAGATAAACCGACATCAAAATTGCCAATCTGAAAAATCATCTAAAAAAGGATTATGAACAGTCCACAAAAACTACACAGACAACTAAAGATTGAGGAACAAGAATACCACAAAAAAACAGGGGAAAGACTCAGGTGCTTAGGAAGGGTAACCAGTTCAGGTTCAATTAGTGACATCCGTTATGTTGATGATTGGAAGTGAAAATTCGCTGATAAGTAGCATGATCCAGTGCAATATAAAACATATTTTTGATTTGTGAACGTATACATTGATCAGCTGTAATTTTTAGTAAGTTATTTGATTTTTTTTTCATTCACAGAATGAACCTGACCAAATAATAAAGCTTAATCTTTGGATTCGACTTGTAAGTTTAACATTACATCATGTGCTCTAGTATGTCACAATGTCACGTTTAAAGCTTGTCTCGGATCACCAAGTCACTTTTTAGCAAATTTAATAAAAAAAACGGGAAAGAACATTAAAAATTTGCAAAACATTCATATAGAATTTGTGTACCATTTGAATATGACGTTAGGTCGCAAGGTCGCCCGCCAAAAACCCCAAGATTGCAGGTCGGACTTGACTATGTTGGTGCCACCATTGTAATACAACAACCACTATTATAACCACAACTACCAAATTTTAAAATTTTAATGCCGAATTTTAAATAGAAGCTACAAAATATACATCTTAAATGCATCTTGTGCTTTTTAGACTGTAGACGAAATTGTAAATCAAACACCAATTCCGTGATGGTTTACCAAATTATATTTTTCTGATAAATTACACTAGCAGAGCAAACAAAGGCAACAGTAGTATACCGCTTTTCAATAGTCATAAATTGATTGCGCGAAAACAAATCCCGATTACAAACTAAAACCGATGGAATTCGAACACATCAACTTTAAGAGGAAAACAAAGGAAAAACAGAAACACTGCAACAAAAACAAACGCCAACATACATAGAAACGAACTATTTGATAAAAACTGCAAAGCAGTAAGAAAATAAAAAATAAAGGCACAGAGTAAACGCTCATGATATTTATTGCAGTGAATATGATTAACACAACATTCTTCAAGTTGAAAATAAAGATTTTGTTTATTTAAGCGTTGGATTGATTGTTTGCTGACATGGAATCCCAGCGATTACGATAATATAACAGATTTAATTGTGCCATTTGACAAGGTTTGGACACCTGACATAACTATATATGATAGGTAATGATTTTACTTCAAAATCTTTTTGTCGTATTATGATAAACTATGTGTGTTGATGTCATTTTTTGAGCTAGTTGGAAAGGCGCAGACAGCTTTGAATATGGTGAATGTTGTTCCGGAGCGAACGTTTTGGTTCCCAGGGGAAATGTTCCGAGGCATAAAAACACATCTTTACCAAACTTCGTTTGATAATTATGATGGAAAGGGAGGGGGAAGCATCATTGTTTTTGTGGTTACCAAGTCAAAGGGTAAATGCCACAGCAGCTATTCATATACTGAATCAAAATTTTGCTTTGAAGGTGATATCTGATAAACCATAAACATGTATTCCTTTTTTGACCAAATATGTTTTGATTATGTCTTAAAGGATGAAACAATTTGAGGTTACATCAGCAATTAATAGATTTGATGCTTTTGTAAATTTATTGATATCAAATTGCAGGGATGTGGTAAAGTCGGCTAAATATGGTTCCGGTTTGAAAAATAGGGAACAATTCAAGGCAACAGTAGCATACCGCTGTTCAAACGAGAAAAACTAACGGCCTAATTAATAGCAAAACAATTTACGAAAAACAAATATGACAGACATGAACCTACTACAACCATTGAACTACAGGCATCTGACTTGGGATAGGCACATACGGAATATGGCGGGGTTAAACATGTTTGTAAGTGCTCAACCTTTCTTTAACCTGGAACATTGTTGTAACAACTCAACATTAGAACAAACTGTAAAAATCAGTTGTAATTGGCCAAACTCAAAATATGATATGTTTATTCTAAAGATATGATCTCCTAAAAGTAGTACTGCTTAAATTACCAGTATGATCAATCAACAACATGGAATTAACTTAAATTAAGTTATAGTTAGTTTCTGTAACTTGTTAATAATACTTTGCACATGTGTTATTTAACATGCTTAAGGTGCTGGTGTAAAATAATAGAATCTTTACAGAGAATAGCACTCAAGTGTACTAAGAGTCGTATTGAACGTAATATAAAAGAGTTTGCTGTGTGTTAAAGGACTGAGTATGATAAATATTGCTTTTACTTTCAGTGTTGTCAAGTGCATTTTGAGATTTTGTCTCATTAATTTAATCACCATATCTATTTTTTCCGTTATGGTATTTATTAACAAGCTGATTATTAATTTTGTGTTTAAAGATATCAAATTAAATAGCCCACTTCCCTCTTCCTCCCATCAAATTATATGTCATGTTTGAAAGAAGTTAAACGTAAGTTTATTTAGATCGTCAACCTTTATAAAAAATTATTCATCGATCAAACATCTATGCCCGCACTAAAATTTCAATTTAATTATTATCAGCTACGTCAAAAGAGGCTAAAAATTCAAACTCATAGGTCGAAAATAAACTGACAACGCCATGGCTAAAAGAAAAGGACCAAGAGAAAAAAAAGCTGTTTGCAAAACAAAACAAAGAAAACCAAAGACTGACCAAGAAGAACCCAACCAAAACAAAAAACGGGGTTAATCTCAGATGCTCCGGAAGGGTAAGCAGATCCCTCAACAGATCAATTCGAATTTGGTTCATAAATTTTGTCGATATAATCAACTTAATTCCGCATTATTTCCTTCGTGTATTTCATAACTTTATTTCATTTTTTTGTCCACTCGCTCCTTCTAATGATCAAGCAAATTCAACAGCTACTAGGAAACTCCGTCGCCCTTAATCAACTCCCCGGACGCTTCCCATCAGGTACTGATGGTTAGCATTTATAAGATACTAAATATTTATTAGACTCTACTTCTATATTTAAGTATCTCCGTCTACTTCCATAGTACACAAACACTTTTTTTTCTTATGTAAAAGTTATTATAAAAGTTAATTGAAAAAAACTGTAAAATACATGTATGACGATTAAATGACAAGTGTGCAGAATACCCAATATAACAATAATGTAGCTAAATATTTTATAAGATCTTCTTGTATCTTCTAGTACCTTTAAGTATCTACTTTTACTTCGAGAGTGCATAGAAAGGTATTTTTTCTTATTTAATTTGAAAAAGTGAAGGTCCGGTAAGGGCCAAATTTGGCCTCAAATTTGAAGTACATCTGATAAAAGATTTTTAACATTTTTTAAACATTTAAGTATCTCATTCAGTCGATTCAATTAGTTTATGTAAAAGATTTGAACTGATTCAAATTCAAGCTTTGATATGAAAATCTCTCATATATGCCATAAAACGTCACTTTTTGGATGTTTTTTGTCTTAACTGATTCGCCGCATTCGTGTTAAGTCTCAATCTTTATATATGCAATGTCTTATCATCAAATACAAAATCTATTTTAACATAAGGACTGAACACAAGTGCGGCCACTTCTATTTAAGACAAAACCCGGCACAATTGCTAAAAAATTGAAGATTTCAGAAATTTGATCGACTTAATGATGCTATAGCTAGTATATGATGCATGTGCATTGTATTGTAAGAAGCAGCCTATATTTATGTTACAAAAGTATTCTATTTTTCAATAAATAGCTAAACGTTTACATTTTTAACAATTTGTTAAAATGTTATGTTTTGGGGCCAAAAAGGGGTCTTATTGGACCTACTCCTTTTATCAAAGGAAATATTAAACTGCTAAGTACATGTTGGACAATTAAATAACAAGCCTGGGGAACACCCAGTCTAACAACAAAAAATCTAAATATATTTTATGACACGCGTGTTACTCTAGAGTTTAAAATAAACAGTTGCGTCATGAGCGCATGATACACCCGTCGCTTTCTCAAAGAATAAAGTTCGATAATTTGTCAATGTCATATCAGAAATTTATAAAAAACTAAAGGGAGTTTATCTTAATAGATATAAACCAGTCACCAAAGTTTCATGAAAACTGCTCAAAGCACTTTAAAGATATTGTCCGAAAACCGGAAAATCACCCCTTTTTATGAATAAAATCGCATAACCCGGAAACGTAAAATCTAAAATTTGTAAAAATCGAAAGGGAGCTTACGTCAATAGATATAAAGAATTCACCAAAGTTTCATTAAACTGCTGACAGCTTTTTGAAGTTATTGTCCGGAAACTGGAAAATCACCGTTTTTTTAATGAATAAAACCCCATAACTTGCAAACGTTAAATCTAAAATTTATAAAAATTGAAAGAGAGCTCACGTCAATAGATATTAACAATTCACCAAAGTTTCTTGCAAATTGGTGAAAGTGTTTTTGAGTTTTGTCGTAAAAAAACTGAGAAAACCACCTTTCTAAATGAATAAAACCCCATAACTCGGAAACGTAAAATCTAAAATTAATAAAAAATAATGAAAGGGAGCTCACGTCAATAGATATAAACAATTCATCAAAGTTTCTTGCAAATTGGTTAAAGCGTTTTTGGGTTATTATCCGACATGTTGACAACGGACGGACGGACGGATGGACGAACGGACGGACGGACGGACAACGGTATATAAAGGCAACAGTAGTTAATCGATTTATGACTATTGAACAGTGGTATACTACTGTTGCCTTTATTTGTTTCTGATGAAATCTGTCTTACTACCATTGACATGATAATCTCATAGGGTTCCTTTAATGGAACAACCACTGAATGCTTCCGCATCTACATCAAATAATGATGCACTTTTCGGTATATTTTACAGGATCGAAACGTTGGATGTACTTGTCTTCTGTTTATTCTCGATTGTATATGATAAAGGGTTTACTTAATAAAATGTTTACACAAATCAAACTATATACTCACTGAAATAAAATCATGCATTTATATAATTAACTGTTTTTGTCATTCAGTGTGTCAGAGGAACTTTACGGATTGGAAAAATTCAGAGCAAATGTAAGTTACGATGGTGCTATCAATTACAACTTTCCTACAGTTATAGAAATACAATGCCAAGTTGATGTCACAAACTTTCCGTTCGATAGGCAAATGTGTCCATTGCAATTCGGATCGTGGATCTACACTGGAAACTTGTTGGATATGAACATTGAAAACGATCATGCCGATTTATCCGCACTGAAAGAAAACGTGGAATGGGAAATATCTAAAGTACCTGCAGAAAAACACATAACGAAATATTCATTAAACCCAGATCCCTTTGTTGATCTGACATACAACCTATACCTGAAAAGGAAGCCAAGATATTATGAAGCTAACATTATATTGCCATCAATAATCATTACACTTTTAGCCACCCTTGGGTTTTTACTTCCGGTGGATTCTGGAGAAAAAGTTTCATTAGAAGTTACAGTCATGCTTTCATTGACAGTTTTCCAGCTATTGGTTGCTGATAGACTACCACCATCTGACGAAGCTCGACCATTATTAGGTTTGTAAACTTCTTAGTTATAATTTTCACTTTTTTGTCTGCGATGAGGGGGTAAATTTGATTTAAAGGTTTAAGGTCAGCGAATGACAGGATACTGCATTTGAACTGGGCGAGTAAGAAAGACGAAAATAGCTATCTACTCTATTTAAGCATTGTGAGCTAGAAAGTTTAATATTTGCTGACAATCTTAATATTTGCTTTAATTCCTACTGAATCGAAACTGGAGTTGTGTTTCACATAAATTGTGTACAATAATATAACATATCTTATACATTGACGGGTGCCACATGTGGAGCAGGACCTGCTTACCCTTCCGGTGCACCTGAGTTCACCCCCAGTTTTTGGTGGGGTTCGTGTTGCTTAGTCTTTAGTTTTCTATGTTGTGTCATCTGTACTATGGTTTGTCTGTTTGTCTTTTTAGTTTTGGCCATGGCGTTGTCAGTTTGTTTTCGATCTGTGAACTTGACTGTACCTCTGGTATCTTTAGTCCCTATTTGGTATGTCATTTGTGTACATACGTTGTTTTTGAAAACTTTAAATTATGTATCTTCGTCGTAAAAATTATTTAATTTATAAGACTTATAACCTAGAACGATGCGCGCTTTTCGTCTACAGGTCTCACTAGTGTTGCTGGAAGCAAAACGGTTGGAAGCTCAAATTGATTACAAAGTTGAAGAGTATTACAAACAAAACATTCAGAAAACTGGCTAAGACCCAAATCCATGGTGCTTATAAATTCATGTAATTTTGCCCCTTTACTGGCTTTAACAAGTGGCATATTAGCCTAATATCTTTGATGAGTTATTTGCTCTTATATTAATCTTTATTGTGTGTCGATTTACTAGCCTTAGGAATTAAATGCAATTATCATTCAAACAAACTGACGAGAGTTAATATACATTTATTTCAGGAGAGTTTTTCACATTCACTCTCATACTGTGTGGTCTTTCGACCTTTGTCCAAGTGACTGTTATCAACATATATTATCGGGGTGACAGAAAAATGTCTGTCTGGATGAACAAACTGATTTTGAAACCGTTGGCAAAAATAACACTTACAAAAGCAACCCTGCTGAATCAAAAGGTAAGAAACTTTTCCTATGAATTGTTAACGCAAGGAAAACTAAACAGTTGAAAAATTGATCACGTAGTAAATGAAAATAAATTGTTGCAGAGTATTTAATAATCTGACAATTCTTAAATTTTTACAACGCGAACTCTTCCGAAAATTTAGATTAAAAAAATGATTCTTTCATGCCATGCTCTATGCTCATTTAACATGGGCAGGAATTATATTTGTCAATATCTTTATACCGAGCATAAGCGGGGTGTAAAATGTTGACAAATATAATGCCTACCTATGTTAAAATGACCACATGTCATGGCAAAATAGAATTATTTCGACTCTAATAGGAAAATTTAGAACTTTTATCCTCTGAAGCGGACCTATAATTCTTGTTCGACAGGCAGCCATTTTTATCCCCGGCGTTGTTTAAAAATACAACTGACGTTGCAATTTTAATTGTGACGTTAATCAAGCGCAGCCCATGATTTATTCGAATTAGAACATGGTTTTGTTTCCAAAGCGAAAGAAGTTCGTCATATTAGAATTCTACTTTTGTATCTAAGACACTTTTATTCATAGGGCGTATGTATTATATACATTGTAATTGTGGTAAACGGCGTCATTAACCTATAATACAAAGTCTATTTCAAAGTGTAACATATTAGAAATCGTCATAAAAGTTGAAATTTGTAATTTAATTTATTATAATAGGTCTCGAGCGTTTTTGGGAGTTAATTTTCGGAACTGTATTTATTGATTTTCAAACAATTGACCTCGAGCGTATGTGTAATGTAACAGAATCAAAAGACAATAGAGCGAAATGACTCAGGATCACTGTATTAAGCAATTTGGAATTATATTTACGTATAAGCATTCAAAGTAAAACAATGTCTTCATTGGACCAAGTCATTCATCTGTTACTTGTGAAATAAATGAGTTGAGATAAAGAATTAATTAATAATATTGTATCCAATTTTTTGATATTGAATGACAATGTGTTTGTATTTTCTAGGCACATGACGATGATAACACAACAAATGACGACTCTATAGATGATCTAGATAACACCACAAAGTGGCAAACCCTATCAATCTGTATCGACAGAGTAGGCTTGATATTGTTCATAGTTATACTAACCATTGGATGCATTGTTATTTTTACTCATTTTACATAAACTTAAGATTGAATTGCATTTTTTGTTTCACATTTCTAATTTTCAAAATAATTAATGTATCTTAAACTTATTCGTATCTTTTTTTCTTTTCTTATTGCAGTTATTTTAGACGTTCTTAAAAGATGCCATTATGTTTCACTTCAAAATATAATATTAACCCATATCTGTTTAATTGTAGAAATGATTCTTAAATGTAATTCACTAATTTTCATTGTGTGAGTGTGCCATTGTATTTTTTTTTTGTATTCTTGTCTTTCATTTTTCCTTACTAGTATGTGCTTTGTCTATAAAGTGTCTATATGCCATTTTTATCTTTATTGACAAAGTTAAAATTGAGAATGGAAACGGGGAATGTGTCAAAGTGACAACAACCCGACCAAAGAGCAGAAAACAGCCCAAGGCCACAGATGGTTATACACAGCGTCAAAATCCCGCACCTGGAGGCGGGCTTAAGCTAGCCTCTAAACAAAAATGCGTACTAGTTCAGCGAAAATGGACGTCACACTAAATTCCGAAACATATAAATGAACCAAAATTCAAACAAATATCAAGACTAACAAAAGCAAGACGCTCCTGACTTTTCTATCAAAATTTCACACTCTGTCAATCTTATTGAAAAGATATTTACGTGTGTCGCTTGTTTTTTATAAACGTCACCACGCGTTAAAAGTCCGGAATGCGTACGAACATAAACAAGTTCCCCTGCGTTGACGAATATAACGATGATTTCTGTCGAAAAATCATGATTGCAGGGTCCCTCTGAATCGGCAATTATGACGCCTTTCACTTCTGTATTTTTGATTATTTCTAAAGCTCTATAAGCATGACAGAAGACGTGAACCGAAAACGTGAAAGTATAGTACCCATCTTTTGGAACTGTAAAAACTCCTGAAATGGGATTATTTCCTACAGTGTTTGTTTGTTTGTTTTTCTTTTATTCAACAACAGTATTGCACACGCTGTTAACAATTACTCCACTGACACAGCTATCTCAGTGAAGGTCCCTGTTTCATTAGTACCAGAATCTTCAGGTAGATAAACTGCATATTGTTAGTCTTTTACAAAAAATATTAATATAACATCAATAGATAAATAATGCTATTATATTATAATAAAGTATTTATATCATCTGGCGTTATTATCGGAATTTCATAGCTTATCCGAGTTTGGGATGGTTATAACCTATTATCAATTTCCATGTGTTTCCGGGTAACGGTTATTTTAATTAATATTGGAATAGATTGAATATTAGCATTATCTACATTATTATTCAGGTAGGTAAGTTATATTTGAAAGATTGATAGTCATTCTGTAATCGAAAATAATTGTGCTGTGTACATACATCTTGCCAGATTATATAAATATTGCAATGTACATCATACATGTATGTAAGTTAAATAAATATACAAAATTCGATAATAAATTAATTATTACACAAAGTTAACATTACTAACTATGCTGACAGATCATATAATTCAAATACAACTAAACATTTTTTCTAATATGACTTTTTTCAGTGTTAAAATATTTGTTTTGTAGAATAAGCCCATTTCTAAGCTCTGTTTTAAATACAGAAAATATTAATATTCTTTGTTCTAAATTCTGACAGATAGTGTATTTTGTGAATTGAAAACATAATTACTGTGAGAAAAAAATTAATATCACAGTATTGTACATCATTTATTTTGTAACCCCAAATCAAATTCTTTAGAATTAAAATGTGTTTTCCAAGTTTAACTTTTTCTAACAGATAAAATATTTCTTCCCAAACCTTTTCAAGAAAGTGGCATGTAATAAAAAAGTGTTCATAATCTTCTGTAATACGACAGTGATTACAGTCTGAGTTTGAACAAATTTTCCATTGTCTTAATAAAACTTTGTTTGGAAGAATAAAATGTAAGAGTTTCCATCTGAACATTTTTAATTTATTTTCTTTCAAATAGTAATGAACAAATTTTAATATATTTTGAGCTTTATTCTCTATGTTTTCGAAATTTAAGTCTCTTCCATTTGTAAAAGCCTATTTGTATTTCTTTATCTTGTTCTATTAATATTTTGTAAATTTTACTTGTTTCTAATTTATCTATATTTAGTTTGAAGTTATCTTTGTCATAAACATACAAAACATTATCTGTAAGAACATTAGTTGTTCTTGAACAGTTTTCAGCTAATATATCAATCCACTCTTTTGGTATAGCTTTTTTTAATTTTAAGAATTCAGTAATCCAATTTGATATTCATCAATGATATCATTTATGTATATTATATTGCTATCTATCCAGTTTTGGAATAATATTGTTTTTTTCTGAAATTTTATCCACTGATTTCCCCAAATAACTTGTTGGCGGATTAGTCTGTAGTTATTTGGGTGATTATTTTTTTGATTATTGTTATTATTCTTAATCCAAACTTTGATTATATCAAGATAAAACTCTGGTAACAGTGTTTGTTTTTTCTGCATCATGTATAAGAGTATGGTGCCTACTCGGACTCGCTTTATTTTTACTCAAATATACATAAAGTCCAACAGAAGTTGTGATAGAGCTTTTGGTTGGATTATGTAGAGTATTCTTGAAGCTGTAATATAAACATTATCATCATAAAAAAAAGAATTTGAACAGTTTATCTTCTGTGATATAATTCTAACATAATATTAACATTTACACCTTGCCAGCATATTCTTAATACGATTATTATATTGTTCAATGCAGTTCATATGAACATGATGAATGGAAAACAGCGATTGCTATTTTTGTTAGTGCATTGTACATTAAACTGCTATTCACATATGACATATATTCAGATGGAAACCTAAAGATACGAAGGAAAACCAGAGACAAAGGGACAACTTCAAAAATTGCTAATAAGATACAAGACAAAGCGAATATTAAAGATGGAATCAGTTCTATCTTCTTTTAAAATCTGTCAGAAACTGTCAGGTAAACTATTCCAGCGCATACTTGAGAATAGTTCTTCTTTCATCTTTAGGATAGTCGTTCTACTATAGAAAAAATTACAGAATTTTTACTCTAGGTCAATTTTAGACAGTCCTCTACTTTATAACTGATTCTGACAGTTCTATCCTAGAACATATTTAGAAAGTTCTACCCTATAACTGATTCGATTCTGACAGTTCTACTCTAAAACTGATTCTAGCAGGTGAAACTCTTCCAGGATGAACGGTTTCTACTGTCTAAAACAGATATAATACAGATTATTCTGACAGTGACAGGTGCCACATGTGTATCAGGATCTGCTTACCCTTCCGGAGCACCTGAGATCACCCCCGGTTTTTGGTGGGGTTCGTGTTTAGTTTTCTATGTTGTGTTTTTGTGTACTATTTTTTGTCTGTTGGTCTTTTTCTTTATTAGCCATGGCGTTGTCAGTTTATTTTCGACTTATTAGTTTGAATGTCCCTTTTGTATCTTACGCCTCTCTTTTATTAAGAAAAGTTAGAACTGATCCCGACTATATGTTTAAAACCAGTGTATATTAATGTTCAAATAGTAGTGTCAGAAATAAGAATAAAATCAAATAAAATACTTGTAGAGTATAGCTAAAACTATAATGAATAATTATTAATAACACAGTGAACGGATACATTTTTTCATTATACCAGGAATTATAAAAATGTAGTACTAATCGATAATAGGAAGCTAAAGTTATTGAAAACATGTGAAAACGCATAAAATAGAAATAAGATATATTGTCAAAATTGTTCTTAAATATTTGACATCGTGTGAAACTTTCCAAAGAATTTGCCATACCAAACTTGATTTTTTCGTCATGAACTATGTTGTGTACGCGAATAATACAGCAACAGAACAAAATGAAAAAAAACCCATGAAACAGAGTGTCCATACAGCGGGCGTTTGAACAAGAGAGACAGAGATAGAGAGAGAGACAGACAGACAGAGAGAGAGAGAGAGAGAGAGAGAGAGAGAGAGAGAGAGCATGCAGTATTTAACAAAAATAGGTTTCGTTAACATGTCATGCTGTAAAAGCTGTTTTTTTAATATGTAAAATGTAAAATTACCTCGTTTTGAACTATCCTTTAAACATTTACTTCCAGAGCCTGTCTGTTTGATTTTATTCTTATAGACAGTAGCATTCATTTTTCCAAAATCTTTTTCTAATTTACTTTCTTCTCTAGCAATGATACCGAATTGATTTGTTAGTTTTTGCAAATATTTAGATTACTGCTCCAGCTGATTGGTCAGTTTGTTGTTTCGTTTTTCAACATCGTTAATTATTTCCTCCAAATGGTATATACGACGGGTTTTCACAGTCATTTCTTCTTCTAGAGTGAACAGTTTATGCTTAAGATCTTCTTCCATTTGCAGAAATCAAATTTGCAGATCGTTCTTTAATCGTATGAATTGTTCATTCAATTTGTCCTCGATTTGTGACAATGAATCGTTCTGTATATCCCTGTTAGTATTCGAATATGCAGAACATGTTTTCAGAATAATAACTGTAATAATTAAATTCCATGCCATTTTCAATTTCATGGCGACAAAAACTACGAAATTAATAGAAATTGAAATGAACAAACTTTCATCAAACAACCAACTTTTCCAAACGTTTCTTATTTTCATAGTTAAGGACGGCTCGTCTTTACAGCACTATACTTCCGTAAAAATGATAAGTCATAACATTTGCCATAAAGTTTGCAGCAGGCAAATCCTGTGTTCTGTTGATAAGCGTATATCCTGGCACTAAGCAAACCCCGATATTCATTTCATGTCCTAAATTTCTGCCTTATGAAGATATATTAAATTAAAACACCTGTTTATTTAATTTTATTATATATACCTCATCTGTTTGACAGAAGTTAAAATTAAAGAATGGGGCTAACTTTTTCATTTTTAATACCACATGCATAAGAAAAGTTCGTACGAGAACCTCACATCGTGTTTTTTTTTCGTATCTACCTTTTTTTTGACATTTGATGACCAAATGGGCATATTAAATTTTCACTGTGTATAATTTTCGCTGATAATACACGCGAACAAATCACTGTTCTGTACTGTTAAAGAAATAAACAACAAACAATTGATTGACTTGATTGACTGACAGTTAATAGATCCCAAACAAATCCTACAAACTAAAACACGTCTAGTTCATGAAAGAAAATTATGTTCATTTCGGCACCTTAAAGTTTGATCATTTTTGTAAACAGATAAAATTGAGAATGGAAATGGGGAATGTGTCAAAAAGACAACAACCTGACCAAAGAGCAGAAAACAGCCCAAGGCTACCAATGGGTCTTTAACACAGCGAGAAAATCCCGCACCCGAAGGCGGGCTTCATCTGGCCTCTAAACAAAAATGTGTTCTATTTCAGTAAAAATGGACGTCACACATAAATGAATTAAGATTAAACAAACATACAAAACTATCAAAGGCCAGGGGCTTCTGACTTGGGACAGGCGCAAAAATGCGGCGATGTTAAGCATGTTTTGTGAGATCTCAACCCTCCCCCTATACCTCTAGCCAATGTAGATTAAACAAATACACAGCAATACGCACAGTAAAACTCAGGTAAAAAGAAGTCTGAGTCTAATGTCAGAATAGGTAACAGAAGAAACTAAGCAAAATGACAATGATATATAAATTAACAAAGGACTACTAGCAGTTACTGACATGCCAGCTCCAGACCTCAATTAAACTGATTGAAAGATTATGTCTTCGTCATATGAAAATCAAGTACAATCCCTCCCGTTAGGGATTTAGTATGATACCATCATAGAATATATGAGAAGAACATAACCAGTACCATGCCAACAACTGGTTTTAGAATAAATGTGTTTAGAGCATTTTTAAAGCATGTTTGAGCAAACATCCGTGTAAATATGATTTATTTCTATTTTAGTTTTACGTTGAAGCATTCAGGTTATGACAACAGTCAATAGATAATATTTATTTGCCATGTCACTGATTGCTGTGTTGTCTAAAGGTATAACATGTATGGGTATCGAATTAAGTTATTATGAAAACAATATAGTGAATAAATAACCGCCAATATTGTAAAAGTATGGTGGCCGGATGCGGCCATATCACCTTTTCGCGTTTTCGCGTTTTCTCCTTTCACTTTACAAACGCAAAATCGCGAAATCGCGAAATCGAGAAATCGGGAAATCGGGAAATCGAAAAATCGAGAAAGCGACATCGAGAAATTGAGAAATCGGGAAATCGAGAAATCGAGAAAGCGAAATCGAGAAATTGAGAAATCGGGAAATCGGATAAACGAGAAATCGAGAAAGCGAAAACGCGAAATTGAGAAATCAAGAAAGCAAAAACGCGAAATAGCAAAAATGGGAAATGAAATAGATTTCTCGATTTCCCGATTTCTCGATTTCTCGATTTCTCGATTTCCCGATTTCTCTATTTCGATTTCTCGATATCTCGATTTTCCGATTTCTCGATTTCGCGATTTCGAGCGAAAGTGAAAGGAGAAAATGCGAAAACGCGAAAAGGCGAAATGGTCGCGTCCGGACACCATTTAAAAGGCAGGTGTTTGGTATTAATTTTATATACATCCCGTAAGGAACTGCATTTCATTTTGATATTCTTGATATTGCTATCGATAATAAACAGGCAAAAGGGACATTACCTTATACTGATTACCCGTCAACGGCTTAGCATAGTTTCGTCATAAAAGTAAAATCATTCATGTAAAAAGCCTTAAATTAGCAGAAATATATCATAAAAGCTTTCATACACTGTAAAATGCGTGCTTAGAAAATAAACACATGTATCACATGTTTAATTCTAAACGTGTTTAGGGTTATGATATTATCTAAACACATTTCGAAGTAAACACATTAAATGTACACATGTCTTGAATATAAACACTTTTAAATGTGTTTTAGAACTCAAAAATGTTTTTAAACGATTATATGTATCTCAAATATTGTGACACTTATCTTATTCAACTATATGTCGAATAATGATTTGATTCTTTTATGTTGACAATGCACATTTTCGTAGTATTTTTTCAACAATTATTAAAATTCACTCTTTACAAAAAAACCGGCAAAATAACAAATGCACTATATTGCCGGCGCCGGCAAAATATAAAATATGCTATTTTGTCGTCTTTGATTAAAATATCTTATAAATTAAAACAAGCAAAATAGCATATTTCGATAGCAATGGCTATTTTGCCCGTACCGGCAATATAGTGCATTTGTTATTTTGCCGGTTCTTTGTAAAGAGTGAATTTTAATAATTGTTGAAAAAATACTACGAAAATGTGCATTGTAATATGCTGTAAATTGTTATTGTCCTTATCATATATTTGTGATAGTTTTCCCCACCTATTCACATATTTTCAAGCTGGAAAATGTGACCTATTACAGCGGCACGTCCTATCACCTTGTATATACAATAAAATACAATACATAATATTATTTTTTCCAAATTAAAGGGCCCATTAAGAGCATAACATTAATCAGAACATGACATAAACATTATATAAACATATATAAGAATTAAGTGGTCCCCCCTCCCGAGGTTTAACCCCGCCACATTCTGTATGTGCCTGTTCCAAGTCTGAAGCCTGTAATTCAATGGTTGTCGTATGTTGCTATATATCATATTTGTTTTTCGTTCATTGTTTTGTACATAAATCAGGCCGTTAGTTTTATTGTTTGAATTGTTTTACATGTGTCATTTCGGGACCTTTTTAGCTGACTTTGCGGTATGGGTTTTGCTCATTGTTGACGGCCGTACTGTTACCCGTAGTTGTTAACTCCTATGTCATTTGGTTCTGGTGGAGAGTTGTCTTTTTTGAGCTGCACAAGTAAAAAAAAAATATGATTCCTATTTTTGGGACTTATACACTAACGTTAATATAATTAGTCCTAGATCTCATTTGATAATTGTTTTCTTCTCATGATTCCATGTCAGAAAAAAAGTATTATCTGGTGGTGTAAGTCATATCTTTCTGCTGGTTGGTCCTGATGTGCATATATATATATGAGGGTCTAAATGGGGTTTACAAAATAGAACAAAAACATTGGCAACAAGTCACCCTAAAATCCAAACCAGTCACCCTGACATCCCAACCAATCACCCTGACAACCGCACCAGTCACCCTGACAACCGCACCAGTCACCCTGACATCCCAACCAGTCACTCTGACATCCCAACTAGTCACCCTGACACCCCCACCAGTCATCCTGATACCTCAACCAGTCACCCTGACACCCCAACCAGTGACCCTGATATCCCAACCAGTCATCCTGACACCCCAACCAGTCACCCTGATACTCCAACCAGTCATCTTGACATACAAACCAGTCATCTTGACATCCCAACCTGTCACCCTGACATCCCAACCAGTCACACTGATGCTTCAACCAGTCACCCTGACATCCGAACCAGTCACCTTGACACCCCAACCAGTCACCCTGACATCCAAACTAGTCACCCTGACATCCCAACTAGTCATCATAACATCCCAACCAGTCACCCTGACATACCAACCAGTCATCTTGACATCCAAACCAGTCACCCCCACATACCAACAGTCATCTTGACATTCCACACAGTAACCCTGATATGCCAACCAGTCACCCTGACATCCCAACCAGTCACCCTGACATCTCAACTAGTCACCCTGACACCCCAACTAGTCATCCTGACATCCCAACCAGTGACCCTGACGTCCCAACCAGTGACCCTGATATCCCAACCAGTCATCCTGACACCCCAACCAGTCACCCTGATACTCCAACCAGTCACCCTGACATCCGAACCAGTCATTCTGATACTCCAACCAGTCACTCTGACATCCCAATTAGTCATCCTGACACCCCAACCAGCCACCCTGACATCCCAACTAGTCATCAATACATCCCAACCAGTCACCCTGACATACCAACCAGTCATCTTGAAATCTCAACCAGTCACCCCCACATACCAACTAGTCATCTTGACATACCAACCAGTCATCTTAACATCCCAACTAGTCACCCTGACACCCCAACCAGTCATCCTGATACCCCAACCAGTCACCCTGACATCCCAACCAGTGACCCTGACACCCCAATCAGTCACCCTGATACTCCAACCAGTCATCTTGACATACAAACCAGTCATCTTGACATCCCAACCAGTCACCCTGACATCCCAACCAGTCACACTGACATACCAACCAGTCATCTCAACCAGTCACCCTGACACCCCAACTAGTCATCATGATACCCCAACCAGTCACCTTGACATCCCAACTAGTGACCCTGATATCCCAACCAGTCATCCTGACACCCCAACCAGTCACCCTGATACTCCAACCAGTCATCCTGACATCCGAACCAGTCATCCTGATACTCCAACCAGTCACCCTGATATCCCACCTAGTCATCCTGACACCCCAACCAGCCACCCTAACATCCCAACTAGTCATCATGACATCCCAACTAGTCATCCTGATACCCCAACCAGTCACCCTGACGTCCCAACCAGTGACCCTGATATCCCAACCAGTCATCCTGATACTCCAACCAGTCACCCTGATTTCCCACCTAGTCATCCTGACACCCCAACCAGCCACCAAAACATCCCAACTAGTCATCATGACATCCCAACCAGTCACCCTGACGTCCCAACCAGTGACCCTGATATCCCAACCAGTCATCCTGACACCCCAACCAGTCACTCTGATACTCCAACCAGTCACCCTGACATCCGAACCAGTCATCCTGATACTCCAACCAGTCACTCTGACATCCCAACCAGCCACCCTGACATCCCAACTAGTCATCAATACATTCCAACCAGTCACCCTGACATACCAACCAGTCATCTTGAAATCCCAACCAGTCACCCCCACATACCAACTAGTCATCTTGACATACCAACCAGTCGTCTTAACATCCCAACTAGTCACCCTGACACCCCAACCAGTCATCCTGATACCCCAACCAGTCACCCTGACATCCCAACCAGTGACCCTGACACCCCAATCAGTCATCCTGATACTCCAACCAGTCATCTTGACATACAAACCAGTCATCTTGACATCCCAACCAGTCTCCCTGACATCCCAACCAGTCACACTGACATACCAACCAGTCATCCCAACCAGTCACCCTGACACCCCAACTAGTCATCATGATACCCCAACCAGTCACCCTGACATCCCAACTAGTGACCCTGATATCCAAACCAGTCATCCTGACACCCCAACCAGTCACCCTGATACTCCAACCAGTCATCCTGACATCCGATCCAGTCATCCTGATACCCCAACCAGTCACCCTGACATCCCAACTAGTGACCCTGATATCCAAACCAGTCATCCTGACACCCCAACCAGTCACCCTGATACTCCAACCAGTCATCCTGACATCCGATCCAGTCATCCTGATACTCCAACCAGTCACCCTGATATCCCACCTAGTCATCCTGACACCCCAACCAGCCACCCTAACATCCCAACTAGTCATCATGACATCCCAATCAGTCACCCTGACATACCAACCAGTCATCTTGACATCCCAACCAGTCACCCCCACATACGAACTAGTCATCTTGACATACCAACCAGTCATCTTGACATCCCAAACAGTAACCCTGATATGCCAACCAGTCACCCTGATATCCCAACCAGTCAACTAGATACCCCAACCAGTCACCCTGATATCCCAACTGGTCACCCTGACACCCCAAACAGTCACCCTGACATCCCAACCAGTCACACTGACATCCCAACCAGTAACCCTGATACCCCAACCAGTCACCCAAATATCCCAACCAGTCACCCTGACATCCCAACTAGTCACCCTGACACCCCAACCAGTCATCCTAATATTCCAACCAGTCACTCTGACATCCCAACCAATCACCTTAACATCCCAACCAGTAACCTTGATACCCCCAACCAGTCACCCAAATATCCCAAACAGTCACCCTGACATCCCAACCAGTCACTATGACATCACAACCAGTCACCCCGACATACCAACCAGTCATTCACCCCACATAACAACCAGTCATCTTGACATACCAACAGTCATCTTGACATCCCAACTAGTAACCCTGATATGCCAACCAGTCACCCTGATATCACAACCAGTCAACTAGATATCCCAACAGTCACCCTGATATCCCAACTAGTCACATTGACACCCCAACCAGTCATCCTAATACCCCAACCAGTCACCCTGACATCCCAACCAGTGACCTTGATATCCCAACCAGTCATCCTGACACCCCAACCAGTCAATTAGATACCCCAACCAGTCACCCTGATATTCCAACTAGTCACCCTGACACCCCAACCAGTCACCCTGACATCCCAACCAATCACCTTAACATCCTAACCAGTAACCCTGATACCCCCAACCAGTCACCCAAATATCCCAACCAGTCACCCCGACATACCAACCAGTCATTCACCCCCACATACCAATCAGTCATCTTGACAAACAAACCAGTCATCTTGACATCCCAACCAGTCAACCTGGCATCCCAACTAGTCACTCTGACATACCAACCCGTCATCCTGACATCCCAACCAGTCACCCTGATACCCCAACCAGTCACCCTGATATCCTAACCAGTCATCCTGATATCCTAACCAGTCATCCTGACATCCCAACAAGTCATCCTGACATCCCATACAGTCACCCTGATACCCCAACCAGTCACCCTGACATTGGTTTTATGTTGATAGTCCTAAAGATAAAGTTTTACTACAAGTATCACATAAACTTAAAATTATCAATGATCAATGATCCATGAAAATGGAGTCAAGGTCATATAAACCAAGCCAGACAGACATGTACACTTTAAAATCATTCAATACACCAAACTTAGTTGAACTATTGCTTATAGTATACAAGAAAAAGACCAAACCATGAAAACTTAACATTGACCAATGAATCATGAAAAACAGGTTAAGGACAAAATATACCTGCCAGACAGACATGTACACCTTACAATCATTCCATACACCAAATATAGTATTAAAAAAACAGATCAAAACACAAAAACTTAACATTGACCAATGAACCATGAGAAAGAGGCCAAGGACAAATGACACCTAACAGACAGACATGTACACCTTACAATCATTCCATACATTAAATATAGTTGACCTATTGCTTATAGTATTAGAAAAACAGACCAAAACACAAAAACTTAACATTCACCAATGAACCGTGAAAATGAGGTCAAGGTCTGATGAAACCTGCCAGACTGACATGTACCACTTACAATCATTCCATATACCCCATATAGCTGACCTACTGCTTATAGTATCTGAGAAACGGACATAATCACGTAACTTTAACCTTGATCACAGATCCATGAAATGAGGTTGAGGTCAGGTGAACCCTATCTGACGGACATGTAGACATTGCAAGGAACCCATATACCAAATATAGTTATCCTATTACTCATATTAAGTGAGAAATTCACATAACAAATAAACTATAATTTTTTTCAAGCAGTCGCTGAACCATGAAAATGAAGTCAAGGACAATGGACATATGACAGACAGAAACTTCGTAACATAAGGTATCTGCATACAAAGTATGAAGCATCCAGGTCTTCTACCTTCTGAAATATAAAGCTGTATACAAATAGTTTACGCCGCTACCGCCACTGGATAGTAATACCTATGTCTCACTCTGAGACAAAAGTCGCAGAGGAAACAAAAATCTTTGTTCAATTAATAGTTGATTTTCTGTTTTTTCAGCTTTCTACATTCTGTTGTCAAATTTGTTTCAGTTTCTTGGCACAATTCATTGGTCTTGTCATATTGTGAATTATATGTGGCTATATAAATCATCACTATCATTTCCTTGACCAGTACATGGAGAAGATATTGGGGACCCAATCTGAAATGAAACTTCTTTCAGTAAAATTGTTTACTTTTACATTTGTATTTGAAGATTAAACATTCCCTTTTCAGGGTAACAATTAGAGAACCAAGTTCAATACTTTCTTTTCTTTATGTTAGTTAGGTGAACAATCATAATAAGCTATATACACAATATGGTGAAGATCATTTTTTAATATCCCCAATTGAAAAGCAATACAAGAAATTCCTCATGATTTTTTTTTCAAAGAACTATTGAATAATTTACATCTTAATTTTAATAATTAGTAAAACAAACAAAAATACAAAAACAGCCCGATTCAACTGGATTTATTTGTATTTTTATCCATCTGATGAGTTAAGCCTCTTTCAACTGATTTTTATAGTTCGTTCTAATGTTGTACTGTTACACCACTGTCCTGGTTAGGGGGAGGGTTGGGATCCCGCTAACATGTTTAACACCACCACATTCTGTATGTATGTGCCTGTCCCAAGTCAGGAGCCTGTAATTCAGTGGTTTTCGTTTGTTTATCGTGTTATATATTTGTTTTTCGTTCATTTTTTGTACATAAATTAGGCCATTAGTTTTCTTGTTTAAATTGTTTTACATTGTCATTTCGGGGCCTTGTATAGCTGACTGTGCGGTATGGGCTTTGCTCATTGTTGAAGGCTGTACGGTGACCTATAGTTGTTAATTTCTGTGTCATTTGGTCTCTTGTGGAGAGTTGTTTCATTGGCAATCATACCACATCTTCTTTTTTATATTAGAAAACAATTCAATTAGATTATTGTGTTATGTTTTACCTGTACACTTTAAATCGTTTTTCTAATTGCCCATTCTTCATTCCCAATATCATCTCTGTGCCTCGATTAGTGTATGGATGTCTACATAAGAAGAAAAATTGTACATGATCAGAATGATTTCGTTGTAATTGCCAATTTCAAAAGTAATTATTTTGTTAATTAAAAAAATAACAAATGTTTTAATTATTCCAAATTTTGTGACAGGTTATCAATCTCAATAATAGGAACTTTCTATCTTAAACTTTAAACATTATTCAAATGAAACTTTTGACTGAAATCAAAATGATTAATCTCACATTTTTGTAAAAAAAATTCCAAAAACCAATAATTGTTGAATGTACTAATTTCGAATTTTGCTGTACTTATTTGTCTGCTAGTTTTTGGAAATTACTTATTGTAAAACCTTAAAAGTGCTGTTCCAGAACAAAAATATCTTACGTCTGTGACACAATTGCATAAATGAATTTCTGCTGTTGTTTAAAAAATATAGAATTTATTATTATTAAATGTAAAAAAGACAGATAGGATAAACGAACCATCACGGACAAGAAGTCAATTATGTCTACAATTAATTATAAATCTCAACATATCAAGTCAAAAAAAAGTATCTTGAATATAAGTTTCTTTCTATCATTTAACTTACTTTGGATCCCGACCTGTATTATATAGGAGATCTGTAGACAACTTTTCATGCACATACTCCATGGCCTAGAAATACATACAGCATACAATTAACCCTAAATTATTAATTTAAAATGAAATGAAGAAAAGGTTTAAATTGCAAATGTTCTGCGTTGCATACTTGGAATGAAAAATAACAGTTCATTACTATACAATTTAATACTCAAAATTTAATGTGTAGAGTAATAAATCACAAGTCAATACTTACCAAAAGAAAGTCAAGGAGAAAAATGAAGACTTCTCTTGATGAAATTGAAAATATAAGGGTGTGTAGATAAGATATTATTCTGTTCTTGCAGTCATTTTTGTATGCCTTATTTGATTATTTTTTACTATGGTTTCATATATTATTATACTGCCATTTAATTTTATTTCTGCAGAAATGTACACTGGAAATATACAAATATTATGTTAAAAATATCATCTATTATTAGTTCTTTCATAAAATTTCACAAACCCTATGCTTTATCACACTCAATCCAAATCCAACTGTCACTCTTTCCCTGTTTTGCATTTTCAGTGGATTGGCAACAAATTCATGATGTCTAACATGGTCAGCAAGGTCACTGAAAGAAAAGTAATATAGTGCATGTATTGAAAGATTTCACTACCGTAAATCCCATTAGACTGCTCCATGAAGCACATCTTGATACAAATACAACATGTTAAACCTTATAACATAGGACAAATTTGGACTCTTATAGATAAAATAATAAGCTCTTGGCATGTTCTCGTGGCTATTACAAATGATTGATACAGTAGCATAATTGGTGTCTAACTTGTATCAGATGTACTTCTAAAACAGTATTTCTCTAGATTGTGAGCTGTTACTTGAAATAAACCTTAATGTTATTTGAGAAACATAATCTAAACATGATAATTTAATACCACATGAGAAATGTGGTTTCCAACTCATTGTAGGGAAAGATTAAACAAAAATATTCCTCTTTTGCTTGTTGTGGCACCACCAACAACAGGTAGCAGTAAATTTTTGCAACCACAATTTTTGTAAAATTTTTAAGAATACAATTATTGAGTACATGCGCAATCAGAAACGATTCATCAACACATTAAATATTTAAAAATAACACTTGACAATTATAAAATGACCATTTTAGCGGTAGTTCTTTAGTTTGTTATAATGCATAAGCATTGTATTGTAATAGTTCTACAATAGATATCTATCATAAGTTAAATACAGCTATTTCTTATTTACAGACAGGTAACATTGTAATGGCGATCCATGTATACAAGAACCCAAGGAATATTTTGCATTTCTACTAC
This sequence comes from Mytilus californianus, assembly GCF_021869535.1. Taxonomy (NCBI): domain Eukaryota; kingdom Metazoa; phylum Mollusca; class Bivalvia; order Mytilida; family Mytilidae; genus Mytilus; species Mytilus californianus. The sequence continues at coordinate 130,158,386 of NW_026262679.1, read as the reverse complement.
TGTAAGGATCCAGAAATATCAAATTTCACATAAGATAGTCAGAATTTTGTTAGGCATTTGCTTAAATCAACCTAAATGCTACAATAGACTGCACTGGCAACTTAACAGCGAATTTGATTTAATTTTTATCGCAGATGCCAAATTAATAATGATCTTGAAAAAGTAGTTATATTTTGAATACTGTTAATTGTGGTTGAAACTGAATCAAATTATGTAATAAATTCTCTGGGTTTTTTCATCATGAAACTCTTGACTGGTTCATATAAATAACAGTACTGCGGTAGTCATTAAATAAAAGTTTAAATTTACGAAGTGCTTTCTTGACAGTTAACTATTTCATACAGTTTTTCTTTACAGGATCGGTACTGAAAACATACAATATATCCAATATTAAGGTAGATGGGGTGTCTAAATTATAATCCATAGAATTTTTTAATAATTTGCCAAAATGTAGTTTATATCATCCTTTTTTGAAAAAAATAATAAAAAGAATTGGTCACGGGGCTTATTTTCACGCTACAGGTTGTGCAAAATTGACAGATTTTGTATAGATTATGCATGGAAAACGCAATTTTCTGCCATAAAACGAAAACTACACCATAGAATTTTGAGATAAAATATGAGAAGATAGCTCTAATATTATACTTTCAGATAAGAAAAAGAAAAAATGGGGTCACCGGGCCCGTTTTCTTGCTACATAATAAAATAGATAAATTCCTAACACATTCTATTGTAAAAGTAACTTTATCTGAATTATCTGCCCTTACATTTGAGTTGCATCCCCTCATGTGGCAAAGTTGGAAAAAATTGAATCAAACAAAAATATTCTGTATTTTGTTAAATACAACCATAAATATAATAAAACATGTCATTTTCTATATTAAAATGAACATTCTTTCACATGAATTACCCACTACTGTCAAAATTTGCACATTTTATTAAAGGTCTAGACCGATTATTTTCTGGTATTTCAAAATCCAAGATGGAGGAAGACACCCTATCTACCTTAATTATCTTTAAATACATACTTTGAAATACATATGAGAGGCTTCTAGGTGCCAAAATTGCTCACCTGGTAGCAAAAAGCTGCATTTTCTTTGTCTTATAATTTTCTAAAAATATATGTTAAAATGCCTTTTTAGGGACAGTAACTCCAATAAGAGGCATTGAAGGATGTCAGTCCACTTAAGACTTTTGTAGATCTTTACCTGATGATCATTTTTGCAATTGAAAGTTTTACTCTATATCTTATGATTATATATATATATATAAAGACGATGACAGCACCAAGTGTTGACAGTTGCTCACCTCAGGATTAGGTCAGGTGAGCTGGAAAGTGTCATTTTATCATCTTTTAAAAATCTAATTGCACATAGACTGGGTCACTTGATATCAAATATGGTATTAAATACTATGTACAAAGGGCTGGTTATTCAATCTTTTTCATTACAAGGAAAATCTGCAATATTGTCAATTGTACATAATTTGTTGAAATTAAAGCAATTGCTGCCTAGTTAATGTTTTTGTGACTTTTATTTTTCATCCACATGTAAAAGAATTAAAACCTGAGAGGAGTCTTATCTATATATAGTGAGAAGTAAAATGTTTTAATTTTATATCAATAAAAGACTTATCCAGCAGAAAGTCATTTTTATAATGTTTTACATTTCCCAGGGGGACTACATGTTTACCCGGCTGAAGGTGGAGGCAAATATATTTTTGTGGAAATGTATAACTCCCGAAAAAATCATAACAGATTATCCCCTTGTAGAGTGTTTATTACTGGGCAATAATTTACATGACAATCCATGCACCTGGCTTCATTATCTTTATTGCTTCTATTTTAATTTTTAAGTATATCATAATTGGTTTAAATTTAACCATTCAGTGAGTTGATGATTTCAACTTTCCTGACGCAAGTGTTCTACCGAATTATAGTTTTTTTTATAATAAGAATCATTCATTCATACATACCAATTAAAGAATTGCAGATGGGACCGGCTTCTGAAATTTTCATGAAATGCACGTTAACTGTCGATTAACCTGGGAAGTGGCTAACGCTAACCACTTTTATTACTAATGACATAATCGCGTAAAAATATTAATGCAACAGATTTCAAAATAAAGAAATTAATTTTCAGTTAAAAGTTTCATGAAGTCATCGCAATTACTTTAAAAAACTACATACATGAACCTGACATGTCTCCACTGACATCTTTCTATCATCCTTGTCATCTTCATAGTAATCATCTTCAACATCATCAGTATCATTATGTTGAGACGGACCTACTTCTTGCGTTATTGGTTATTGCCACCTCTTGCATGTTATCTACAGACAAATAATACAGATACTAAATTCGAACACACAAACCATGTCATTAATAAAAAATAATACAAACACAATGATAAATCTAAGTCATAAACTCAACTACATTTGTTGATTTAACTGAATTAAACATATTGATTTTCATATACAGTCAAACCTGTATATACATGTAAATGTTACATACAAAGGGATGTACGAAAACTTATGTTTTGAAGAGAGGTTCCCTTGAAAATGAGTTTAGAATTACTTACCAATAAACTAAAATAGGAAATTGACCTTACAAGGCTATGCAGGTTTCAAAGAATTAATCTACTGCAGACAAAACTAATTTATCTGATCCTTACCACTGCTTTCAACTAGGTATTGGCCTATCTCTATTCGCAAAGTCTGTAGTTTTTTCTTTGTTGAGTTGAAGCGGAAGTCCTCTACTCCTTTCAGTATAAGCTCTGCAAACTGAGAATTGCCTTTTTCATTCAGTTATGGTTAATGGACAATAACTTTGCCTGCTCTGGTTAATGGACAATAACTTTGCCTGCTCTGGTTAATGGACAATAACTTTGCCTGCTCTGGTTAATGGACAATAACTTTGCCTGCTCATACTACTTTGCAATTTCAATAACATATATAAGATGACCATTTTTCAACATTTATCAAGACAAAAATAATGGCGAGAATGTTTAATGACTTTGACCACTGATTAAGAGTCTATGCAAGGTTGGAGTCAATCTAATGTCTGTCCCAGTAAGTTGGTCATACAAAAGGTTGATTTGACAATAGTGAGATGCAAATTTAGTGAATACTGGTCGTCCCAATAACATGCAGACATGAACAATACAGAATAATCTAAAAAAAGGTTTTGACGAAAAACTTCAATACATCATATCATATTTCCACAATATATCATATCATATAACCATTCTTTCGTAATAAATTCCTGCATATTGTCTTTGACTGACATTTACTTTCAAACTGGTTAACAGATTTATTGATTTAAAGATTTTCCGAGTAAGGGGTTAGGTAAAAATGTTAAATTTGACAACACTAATTTATACCTTCAATACAAAAACTCCACAAGAGTTTGAGTCCATCTGTTTGTTATGTCGTTTCGATGAGATGGTCCATTCTTCACTGATGTAGGTACCAATTCCTTTAATGTATCTGTCACTCAAAAATTGTCTATATACAACATGAAATGAAAATAAAAGTTTGCAATATTTCAATTTTTACAGGATATTTTTTTTTTACATTTCTCAATATAAAGGACCAATGGTGATCTTATCTCCAGCATTATTTTTATATTATAGGGTTATTTTACGAATATTGGGAAATATTGTCCCAAGTAAAATGTAACATTGTTCAAGCTTGCAATATCAAATCCAATACTGGATAATAATATTATTGCATTTTAAATTTTGATTATGTTCTGTGGGGAATATTGTGATACTATACAATAAAAGGGTTATTCTACTAATATTGTAGAATTAAATATTGCACTAGCTTGTGAGTTCGATATGACATTCTACAAGGTACAATATCTGTGCAATAACACTTATGCTGTAAAACAAAGCATACAAAACGACATAACCATCGAGAAGTTCTAACTATGGTGATGTCACAATTTGTAGGCAATATTGCAGTGAATATATCAGCCAATATTATACACTAAAATTTTTATTATATTCTGTAGTATTTTTGTTGCTATACACTATATAAATAGTTATTGTATAGCAATACAATATTTGCTACAGAAAGTAACCACAAATTATCATGCAATAAATATAGTTTGATAATAGTGTCAAATTAGTGATGTCATCAATGACAAAAAAAGCATGTGTTGAAGCATTGCTTTACAGTAAAAGGGTCATTGCATGATTATTGCAAGCTCATGCAATATAAAATTCTACTCTGGTAAATATTCAACAATATTAATGCAATAGCCCAATAATATGAATTAAACAAAAAAACTCTGCATTATCAGTTTATTCAGGAATTATTGTATTAATTCATTATACATGTTATATTCATTATTGTGATTGAAAAAATTACGGACCAAAATGTGACATTTATTTATGTGATTTATTTGGAGTCTATCATGCTGATAAAATAGCTTATGAGTTCTTATAACGTCACAACAATTTCTGAATTTACAGTATATTGGTACAATCATGAAAATATTTGTAAGACACATTGAAGGAAAGTAAAGGACTCATTTAGATGTTATACCCAGTATATGACTTCACATTGGCTTTGACAATGCATGCTACACAGCGTTAATTAAGATTGTGTTGTAGCTTAGTGTTTTCTTAGGAAATGTTTAAAATTTCTGATTATGGAAATATTGTGCTTATTTATAGTTTTATTTATGATTATTATGAGGAACAGCAACATGAGCAAAGCAGTCTTGTGGGAGAAGTTGAGGTACATGTAAATTTTGTATTCATCTTGGAACATGTTCAAAATTTCATATCACAAAAATTAAAATTACATGAGTTAAATATTACAAATTGAACTATTGTTGGATCAGATAGGTGTTTTCTATCATTTAGTTTATAGATAATAGAGGCTGTTTTGCCAAATGTTAAAAAGGTATAACCATTTGATACTGTCAGAGGGTGATGATTTTATCAGCATCATTTCTTTTTTATGGTTTTAAGCATGTAAAAATCAATGATTCATAAATTATAAATACAAATGTATTTGTTTCAAACTCTTCATAGCCATCACCATGAACACCCACTTCAGTATCAAATGGTTGTCTCCTAACGTTTGTAGTTCTTAGAAAGTTTCAATTTTTTACTAATTTGATTAAAATGACAGCAACAAACTTGATTTGTGTCTTGATCATTTGTTTTTCATTAACATCATGAACATGATTAAAGGATTTCAATTTAATGAGCCATACATTTTTTTTGCTCATTTTCATTCCGTCCTAGTACACTTTTTTCTCTGTGCTAAAAAGACAAACTGTTGCTGTCATTTTTTTTTCAGTTTACTTTAACATGTTAAAAGTTCAATTGAATTTGCTTGTTGTTTATATTAATTGTTTGTTACCAAAGACCACAAATGCATAAACTGATAATATAGTTGAGTCAAATTTTAAACAGACAATTTCTATTTCAAATTAAAATGTACATTTGTCATTGTGTCTAAACTGGATTAATATTATTTTCATCAAAGTTGGGGAAAGTTAGAGGACTTCAGTCTGTCTGCAATCCTTTGTATGCACAAAAGCGCTTACATTTTTTCAAGGGAACTTTAAAAACCTCCTGTTTACATTGACATAAAAACCAAAAATTGTATATATAATTAGCCTAAATAAAAAGTACAGAAAACTCTTTTTCACAGATGGGCAGACATGAGTAACATGATGATATTTAGTGTTGTGGAATAAAAATTAGTCATAAGCTATGATTTCAAAAGATCTATTAAACTACACAGCGCACAGTTATTTTTTGTGGTCAAATTGTTATATTTTGCATGCCAATTGCAGTTTGCATCTTTAGTTTTCTTTGCAGGTCTACATACATGTACAGTACTTGTTTTTAACATATATGTCAATGGCACTGCATGGAAGGAACCAAGAGATGTCCTCTATTCATTATCAAATTGGATTCATTCTGACCCATGGTGCCTGCAAACAAAGGGTAATTATATAAACTCAATGAATGCTAAATGAACAAATTTTTAATTGTGAAAAAAGGTAAATTAAATCAGGGGTGGATCCATCCATTTATAAAAAGGGGGAAGAAAAGGGGGGTGGGGTTCCAACTATATGTGCCCATTCAAATGCATTGATCGTCAGAAAAAAGGGTGTTTCAACCCTCTCCCCCTGGATCCATCACTGTAAAGCTTTTGCATGAATACAGAGCTCGTAATGTTTATTGAAATATACCTGAAAGATCTGTTTCTTTTTTATAGATGGAAAAAAAACTTGCATGCTACATACATAATTTTTGTCTTTGCTCAGCAAATTTTCCAAACAAGACTTCAGGGTGCAATTTCTTGCAGCATCAGCTGTATATATATATATATACTGTTGGGTGTAATTTTCAGACTTATATAAATATTTGTATTAACCCTGCGTCTCAAACACACTGAGATCCAGTGGGCATATATATTGTATGGTTGTCACTTGCTTAGACTTGTTTGTATGATATACTTATTTCTAGTGACTGTATAATGAATTGAATCATTATCCCATACGGTATATAAAAATTGTTGAGTTAGATTGCTGACAAATAACAAATACATTGTGTATTTAATAATAATATAACATCTTCACACGCTTAAAACACATGTCTTATGTCTATCTCTAGATTCGCCTTACGTGACAAGGTAACACTACGACTATTGAAGTTATATTTTTATATAGCGGATGTGGTCGTGTGGTCTAGAGCGCTGGACATGAGGCTAAGCGATTGGTGCTGTAGTGTATCAAAGGTGTGAGTTCGAATCCCGTTGAGGGACAAAAATTTGTCAGCATAAAAGTCTAATTCTAACACTGTTGGGTGTAATTTTCAGACTTATATATATATATATATATATATATATATATATGCTTAAGTTTGCGAGTCGGTCAATTAAATTGAATATATACATGATAAATTAGTGGTATACTGTAAGTACAAACAAATGTACATGTGTAGTTGATTTAGCATTTAAATATCTCATTTTCATGGAGATCATTTGGCCTTTCTACCTCTGTCATGGATCAATGATTTTGAAATATTGCATACATGTAAAATTATTTTTTATTTAGATTTGAACATTTCCCTTAAGGTAGATAGGGTGTCTTCCTCCATCTTGGATTTTGTAATACCTGAAAACAATCGGTCTAGATCTTTAATAGAAAGTGCAAATTTTGAGAGTAGTAGGTAATTCATGTGTAAGAATTTTCATTTCAATATAGAAAATGACATGTTTTATCATATTTATGGTTGTATTTTACAAAAAACAGAAAACTTTTGTTTGATTCAATTTTTTCCAACTTTGCCACATAAGGGGAGGCAACTCAAATGTAAGGGCAGATAATTCAGATAAAGGTACTTTCACAATAGAATGTGTTAGGAATTTACCTATTTTATTATGTAGCAAGAAAACGAGTCCTGTGACCCCATTTTTATACGACCGCAAAAAATTTTTGCGGTCGTATATTGGTATGACGTTGGCGTCGTCGTCGTCGTCGTCGTCTGGCGTCGTCCGAAGACACATTGGTTTTCGCACTCTAACTTTAGTTAAAGTAAATGAATCTCTATGAAATTTTACCATAAGGTTCAATACCACAAAAGAAAGGTTGGGATTGATTTTGGGGGTTATGGTACCAACAGTTAAGGAATTAGGGGCCAAAAAGGGGCCAAAAATAGGCATTTTTGTAACTTCCAGACATAACTTGTGTGTTAGTGTATGAATCTCTCTGACATTGTACCACAAGGTTCCATATCACACAGGGAATGCTGGGATTGATTTTGGGGGTAATTGCCTAAAAATATTAGGAATTAGGGGCAAAAAAAGGGGCAAAAAACAAGCATTTTTCCAGTTTCATGACAATAACTTGTGTGTTAGTGTATGGATCTTTCTGAAATTGTACTACAAGGTTCCATATCACAAAGGAAAAGCTGGAATTGAGTTTGGGGGTAATAGCCCAAAACGTTTAGGAATTAAGGGCCAAAAAGGGTCCAAAAATAATCATTTTTCTAGTTTCCAGACAATAACTTGTGTTCAAGTGTATGGATCTCTGTGAAATTGTACCACAAGTATCCATATCACACAGGGAATGCTGGGATTGATTTTGGGGGTAATTGCCTCAAAATATTAGGAATTAGGGGCCAAAAAAGGGGCAAAAAACAAGCATTTTTCCAGTTTCATGACAATAACTTGTGTGTAAGTGTATGGATCTTTCTGAAATTGTACTACAAGGTTCCATATCACAAAGGGAAAGCTGGAATTGAGTTTGGGTGTAATTACCCAAAACGTTTAGGAATAAGGGGCTAAAAAGGGTCCAAAAATAAGCATTTTTCTAGTTTCCAGACAATAACTTGTGTTCAAGTGTATGGATCTCTCTGAAATTGTACTGCAAGGTACCATACCACAAAGGGAAGGCTGGGATTGATTTTGGGGGTAATTGGCTAATCTAACCGTGTATTTAGATTCTTAATTTTTGGTCCTGTTTTCAAATTGGTCTACATTAAGGTCCAAAGGGTCCAAAATTAAACTTAGTTTGATTTTAACAAAAATTGAATTCTTGGGGTTCTTTGATATGCTGAATCTAAACATGTACTTAGTTTTTTTATTATGGGCCCAGTATTCAAGTTGGTCCAAATCGGGGTCCAAAATTAAACTTTGTTTGATTTCAACAAAAATTGAATATAAGGGGTTCTTCGATATGCTGAATCTAACCATATATTTAGATTTTTGATATTTGGGCCCGGTTATCAAATTGGTTCACATTGAGGTTTAAAGGGTCCAAAATTGAACTTTATTTGATTTCATCAAAAATTGAATTCTTGGGGTTCTTTGATATGCTGAATCTAACCATGGATTTAGATTTTGGATATTGGAATACCACAAAGGGATGGTAAGAATTGTCTTTGGGAGTTATGGCTCAAACCGTTAAGGAATAAGGTGCAAAAAAGGGGGGAAAAGGGTTTCCAGGTTAAGGGACAATTACTTAAGTACAAAACATAATTTAAAAGGCAGTGTAAGGTTGGTAATTGAAACTCATTTGAATATCTCACCTAAACTGCTTTTAAATTATGTATATTGGAAATTTGCCAAAAACTTTATTATTAATAAATTCCATTGGAAATTTGCCAAGTACTTTAGTTTAATGAACTTCATTGGAAATTTCCCAATATAAAATGTTGCTGATGGAGCTTTTTTGTTTATCTCACCTAAACTGCTTTTAAATTATGTATATTGGAAATTTGCCAAAAACTTTATTATTAATAAATTCCATTGGAAATTTGCCAATAACTTTAGTTTAATGAACTTCATTGGAAATTTGCCAAAAACTTTATTTTTGATAAATTTCATTGGAAATTTGCCAATAACTTTAGTTTAATAAACTTCATTGCATTTTTTCTAGTTTCCAGACAATAACTTTTGTGTAAGTGTATGGATCTCTCTAAAATTGAACTGGGGGGGAGGGGGATTTTTTCCCCCAATTTTTTGGGGTTCATATTTTTTTTCTTCAAAGTTTTTGTAATCTTCAATTGCACAGTATTGCGCAATAACAAGAAATCTCCAATTGCACAGTATTGCGCAATTTCATAGTATTGCGCAATAGCAAGAAATCTTCAATTGCATAGTATTGCGCAAAAGCAAGAAATCTTTAATTGCACAGTATTGCGCAACAACACAGTATTGCGCAATAGCACAGTATTGCACAATAGCACAGTATTGCGCAATAGCAAGAAATCTTCAATTACACAGCATTGCGCAATAGCAAGAAATCTTCAATTGCACAGTATTGTGCAATAGCAAGAAATCTTCAATTGAAAATAAATACAAATCTTTTAACCAATTTCAATGGGATTCATTTAAAGTCTTTAATTTTTGGGGGTTCTTACCTTGTATTACTTTTTTGGATATTGGGCCCCATTTTTAAATTGGTCTACATTGAGGTCAAAAGGGTCCAAAATTAAACTTTGTTTGATTTCATAAAAAACTGAATGATTGCAGCTGTATGATATGCTGAATCTTATTGTGTATTTAGATTTTTTATTTTGGGCCCTGTTGTCAAATTAGTCCATATTAAGGTTTGAAGGGTCCAAAATTAAACTTTTGATTGATTTCAACTAAAATTAAATTTTTTGGTGTTTTTTTATATGCTGAATCTAACCATGTTGTTAGATTTTGGATATCAGACCATTCTAGGTAAAATGAATGTCCCATTTCAAATTTTTAAGCTCTTTGACCACATTTATTTTGTGTCAGAAACCTATATTATGTCAAAAATTTGATCACAATCCAAATTCAGACAGTATCAAGCTTGAATATTGTGTCCAAACTTGCCCCAACTGGTCAGGGTTCGACCTCTGCGGTCGTATCAGGCTGCGCTCTGCAAAGCATTTTATTTCTTTTTCCTATCTGAAAGCATAATATAAAAGCTATCTTCTCATATTTTATCTCAAAATTCTATGGTGTAGTTTTTGTTTTATGGCAGAAAATTGGGTTTTCCATGCATAATCCATACAAAATCTGTTAATTTTGAACAACCTGTAGCGTGAAAATAAACCCCGTGACCCATTCTGTTTATCATTTTTTTTTAAAAAGCTTGATATAAACTACATTTTGGCAAATTATTAAAAAATTCTATGGATTATAACTTAGACACCCCATCTACCTTAAACTATCTTTATTAACATGTTAAATAGAAGAGGAAAAATATTTGTGTCAAAGTTTATTAATATATATATATGTATATATATTATAATAAAATCACAGTGAGGCCTTTGACACGGAGCACTGGTGGTGATAAAACTCTGTGTCAAAGGCCTCACTGTGATTTTGAGATGAAGAACAGCAATAAAAAGCTGTCCCTTTCCTTGTGTTTCTTGTTGTACATGTACTGATTTCGTGTCATGGATAGATACCCTATCTTAAATATTTTCGATTTTAACCATGTTTTTGTTTTTTCTAGGACATCGAACGCTTAGCAAAGTTGGGCTTAACAGTAAACCCAAGATCTGTTCAAAATAAGCTATCATCATGGGAAGATTTTTTTAGACACAGATTTGGTTCAGTTAAAAGAGGAGTGGAAAGAAGGTGTTGGTGTCAAGTACCAAATGATTGGTGACAATTGGGACAAGAATATTTTGCCATCCTACAGGACTTCCCAAGATAAAACTCTTTCTTTGCACCTGTTTCAAGTTATTGCAGTTGTAGATAGAATTATTCCAGAAAATAAAACGGTTGATGAAGTAGAGGTACTTCTGAATCATGCTGATTTTATACCCTCAATATCAGAACAAGAGCAATTGAAGAAAGAGCTCTCCTTTCTCGTGGCAACATCAGTAATTCAGAATATTGATCAAATGAAAACTGAGTTTGAATCTATTTTCCCATCGCACTTAGAGCATGATCACAGTGATTCATCTGGAATCAAAACAAAACAGGTATGATTACTTCTTTTAATAGTTTGGAAAATATGCATGTTAAAATTGAGTTATGAAAAAAGTAAAATCACAAAAATACTGAACTCCGAGGAAAATTCAAAAAGGAAATATGAAATATGAATATATTATGTATATAGGTTTAAAAGTATTGTAATTCGGATCATAAACATATAATTAATTGGATAGGATAGAGCTTGGTATTTATTAAGTATTGGAAGGGTAAAAATCCTACTGATCTTTTTTTTTATCATAGTTCAAGTTAACAAGGTCATGTATGATGAAATTTGTCATAAACATCCTTACTAGCACAATGGAGCCTAAGTTTCTTAACTGATCTTCAATGGTATACATACATACATGTATATAGCATCAGACATACAGGATTTTGAAAGCGGTGCATGTTGTCATATAATTAATTAAAAAAAAAAATGAATGATTTTATGTGTACGCCTTCTAAGCCCCTACCCTGCATCCACCACTATTGACAGTCAGATTTGTAGTTCAAAGGTCAAGGTTAATAAATATATTACCACTTCCTTATTACGGATGCAAAACAGCATTAAAAGCTTAAATAGTATAATGCAGCTTCTTTTTCACACAAATTGGATTTTTCTGCATGTTGTTTTAAGTTAAGTCTATGAAAATTATAAAATCTTTGATGGTATTATTATCTTTTTCAGTTTCCTTTGGGCTTATTCGACTGCAATGAAGACAAGACACAACAGGTGATCAGACTTCTTAAGCAGCTGACTGAAAAGTATGTGCCACTGAAAGACAATGGGGAAGTGATTAATGAAGTTTTCTTTGGAGGTAATTTTACATTAATATATTCTGTTTAAAGAACAATTTATTTTGATCAACAGATCTATAGAAAAATAAAAAGATGTGCCATGATTGCCAATGAGAAAACTCTTACCAGAGAACAAATGAGGTACAAGTTAACAACTATAGTAGAGGCCATAATAAAGCCTTCAACAATGATCAAAACAGTTAAACCCAAACTGCATAGTAAGCTAGAAGGCCCAGAAATGAAAAAAAATCTAAAACAATTCAAATGAGAAAGCCACATTATTCATGTTATTATGCAATATACACTTTTAAGTGACAATGCTGATGATTTTCTAATATGTCAGAAATGAATGAAATATTTTCCGATACCGGTATTATTATAGTTAGACAAAGAATAGCTAAATATTTTTCAATTTTGTGATGATTATAAAAACTAAGTTCCTATGCATAATGGTTTGTTTTTGTTAATATTCATTTCTTGGGTGGTGGGGTAGGGGGGGAGGAGGACTGAAGCATATGAAGGAAAACTGTTTGTAAAAAACTTAATCCTTTTTAGGAGACAGATTGACAGACGAAAGAATCCAGTCAGCTCAGCAAGCCATGTCAAATGGTGATACACCAAAAGAGAAACTGCAAGGTTTCATTTCCAAAATTGAAGACTGGCACAGAATGATGAATTTTTTGGAGGTATACAACCGTAGCTAATTATGTTGGGCATTTTATGTTTCATTACAGGGGGGGGGGGAGGGGGGGCTGAAGTTATTTAACTACTGTATCACTAGCCGAGACTGATTTTGAATCCAACACTCGGCAGATGCTTTTGACTCTCTCCGGGTACTCTGGTTTCCTTCACTAATAAAAACTGACTGCCATGAAATAGTCAATAGAACTGACAGTGGTGTTAAACACTTATTAATCAATCAATTTAATGACAGGTAATTCGTTGAGTTGTGCTTGTTTAACTGTTAAGCTGTTCCAGACAAGGCAGTTTAATCGAATTTTTTAGAAAGAATTAAAACAACCATCAATGTAATTTTTTTCATCAATTTCTCAATTTAATTTTATAAACCTATTAAAATTATTTTCATACAGTAGGACTCAGTTTATTCACATATCTTATATTTTCAGGCAATTTGTAAACTCACATACGCCCAATCAACGATGGATAGAGGTACAGCTTGTTATTTTAGAAATTTTCTAAATCTTAGGAACGTCAAAGCTGAGGTTAAAAATGCTTTTCGAGTATATAAACTGTTGTACTATACAATATTTGATGCCTGCTGTTGTATTTTATTTATGAAACAATTCAATACACATGACTTAGACGGAGTTATAGAACTGCCATCTGACTTCAAAGAAAAGAACAGTGAGCAAAAGGTCCAGTGGTTATTGAATGTATGTTCAAGTATTGTTGAGGAGTGGTTTTTTGAAAATACTGATATGTTTCAGGAGCTCAGAGAAATTTTGGAGGATCCTGATCACCCAGAGAATTATTGGGTTCTGAATGAGGAGGGAAGATTTCCCTGTCATTTTTGTATAAAGACTTACTCTCACGTTGGAAGCCTTAAAACACATGAGCGAATTTGTCATCAGCACAATGGACCAAAAATTGAAAAGAAAAAGAAATCAAAGACATCGGCAACTGATGATCAGCTATTTAACTACATTATACTTTTATTTAAATTAACTGGACTTCTTAAAAACTTAGATACCGCTATTGATATGGCAGATGGGAGAATATCTGTGAGGTCAGCAAAATACGAACTACCAATTTTCAACACAACAAATAAATTAAAATATGTCATTGGCTGCATTCATTTGACTGCTCTTTCAGAAGAAACTCTATCACCAGAACAAAGAGATAGACTGATTTTAAACAGAACAGTGAACATCCAAGGGGGAAAGAACAATAACCTTGCTCTGGACGAATATGTTGAAATGCTGAACAAAGACAGCAAGGACATAGTTACAGGACACCAAACCAAAGAAAGCATTATTGCGCACTCCAAGCAATATCCACATTTAATCAACTACATCAAACACTTTGATATAATATCAGAAATCCGACAACGAAAAGGATTTCACAAATTACCACAATATAAAGCAGATGTAATGAAGGTAGCAAAAGAACTGATAGAGATAAGGGCTTTTGAACATACACCAAAACGAAAATTTGTGTGTAAAGAGTTGTCCACCGAAAGAAATCCATTCATTAATTCCTACAGAGGTTTATCGACCATGATAAATAGACACAAACCAAAAGAACCTTTTAGCCGTTTAAGAGACAAACATCAATAGGACAGTTGCCTGCATTACACAATAATTGTGATCTATATTCATCATTGTTCATGTATTAACTTCTTCTTTAAGTTCATACTTGTATTATTATCTTATTTAAAGATTTAATATGTAAACATGATTGAATGTGTTTAAAAAAGTTCTAGACTTGTATGTCCATTTGGTGTCTTGCAGCTTTTTCATGTCCAACTGTTAGGAGTCCATGGCGTGAAGTTCTTACCTAGTTTAATTTCCATTTCAAAATAAATTCATTTGAAATTAAGAAGTGTTTTTGAAACAAGACTCTGCTTAAGCTCTTATTCACTCCTAGCATAGAATGCTAATTTTAGTTCTTCTTCTGACATTGCACAACACAAAGATTTGCCATCTTAGCTGGAAGTGATGAGACATATTTAAGGATGGTAAGCTTGATGATATCTTCTCATTTGCAACCTGAGAATAATTGTTGAAATCCCTCTTTAAAATAAAAACCTGATTGCATGTACTATTTTCCTATCGCATGTAAGGAATATATAAGAAGATTTGTATGACTGCCAATGAAAACTCGCCATCAGAGACCACATTACATCAAAGTTAAAACAACTATATCATGTATATGTCAACATATGACCTTCATCAATGAGCAAAAATCTAAATGCATAATCAGCTATATATACTACTATGTATAAGTTATGTCCCACTTCTTTGCATAATTTTGGTATTTTACCTTGTCCTTGTATCTGATTGCAAATTTTTTGTTGGGGATATTCAGGATTCCTATAGCATGTATAGCTAATTCATTGAAGAACCTACAGTGTTGTCCTGATGTTAATTACAGATAGCCATAAATTATTTTGTACTGAATTTTTGCCATTCTTTCCCTCATTGCTGTGGATTCATTTATTTTCTTGGTACATTGATTGAACATTCAAATTTAATGGTTAATCTTTACCCATAAAAAATGGCACCTAATGAAAATTATGGTTATGTGCCTATATGCAACAACATTAGCATTTAGCTTCCAATTTTAAAATAGGCATCCATAAAATGATTAAATGTGCACACACTGTCTGTATCCTGCATTACTGACAATGACTGATTATGATTGAAATTTTGTTGTGTGTTGAAAGTCTAATAGATATAAGAAGATGTGGTATGAGTGCCAATGAGACAACTCTCCATCCAAGTCAAAATTTATATAAGTAAACCATTATAGGTCACAGTACGGTCTTCAACACAGAGCCTTGGCTCACACCGAACAGTAAGCTATAAAGGGCCCCAAAATTACTAGTGTAAAACCATTTAAACGGGAAAACCAACGGTCTAATCTATAAAAAAAACGAAAAAACGAGAAACAAGAAACACTTATGAACCACATCAACAAACGACAACTACTAAACATCAGATTCCTGACTTAGGACAGGTACAAACAAATGCAGCGGGTTTAAATGTTTTAATTTTCAAGACCATGAACATGATCATGACCTGATATTACTACAGATTTAGCATTGTCTATCAAAATGGAGAAAGGAGTGAAAGGGTCAAACTCATGCTTTTAAGACTGCTTACTATAAAAAGGAAGATGTGGTATGATTGCCAATGAGACAACTCTCCACAAGAGACCAAATGACAAAGAAATTAAAAACTATAGGTCACCGTACAGCCTACAACAATGAGCAAAGCCCATAAAGCAAAGTCAGCTAAAAAAGGCCCATTGGGAATCATACCACATCTTTTTTTATATGCATACTATTTTTTAAGTCAATACGTTTATTTAGTACTTAGAAATCTTGTTTTGCACTAGAATCACAAAGTTAAATATGTTAAACCACAAAATAGTTTTAGTGTGCCTGTTGTAAGTCAGGAGCCTATGTCCAATGTGAGATGGAGGGAGGGAGGGTAGAGTTTCTGAACCGGGATTAAGCTAATCTCATTATATCCATTGTCATCTTGCGGCCTTATACAGTTTCTTTACTCTGGTTATACTTCTTTTTTATGTGAATCTGCCACTGTTTTCTTCGTTGTCCTTCGGTCTGTGGTGGATAGTTGTCTCAGTTATACCACATGTATTTATTTTTATTTATTTGTACAACTTACATTCACTTAAATTTATACTTTGAATAAAGTTGACCTGTGACAAGTATTTGAGACACCAACACAAAAACTTAATATTGACCATATATATATATATATTTGTTTATTATACATGTTATAGTGCAACCTGAATATATACATAGTTATATAATTTACAATACAAATATCAGCCAGCCTCCATCACTTTGGCCCAAATATATTAAAGATCAATTATATTCTAAGAAAGTTATTTATCACTGTCATTGTGCAAAAAGTGGATTTTAAGTTACAGATAAATTTAATGAATGTTAACAAATGTTAAAAATATGTTTGCATGAACCATGAAAATGAGTTGTATAAAAAAGGGATGTGGTTTGATTGTTATGTACATGTATCTGAGAGACAAGCCTAAAACAAAAGCTTATGTGGACCAATGAACCATGAAACAGAGGTCAAATGAACTCTGTCACACTCTGTACACCTTACAATTATTCTGTTCACTGAACATTATGTACATGTATAATAAAAATAATTGTTTATGTCAACAAAAATATATATTCCAAGTTTGATTGCTTTCTGTTCATAGGATCACTATATGTATGAAAAGTTTAATAATGGACTCTAAAGGACAAAAACATGTAGCAGCCAGCTGGGAATGCACTTTGATTTCAAAGCTTCCTGATACTGAATTTCATTTGCTGATAAGATACTGTAAATTCAGAAATTATTGGGATGTTTTTATTATTGCAAAAAATGCGACAGGGTTATAATCGCAATGATTTGAACTTGCATTTTGAAATTTTTTATATGAATTAAACAGGATTTTTCTCAATATCGCAAAAACTCAAATCGCAATTTAGTCTAAAATGACAAAAATATAAATATAAATGCATGCAATAATTTCTGAATTTACAGTATATATAAATAGTAAACCTTAAACAATTGCTATCACATTTAAAAGCGCAATCCCAGTAAACCTTAACACAATGCAAGAAAAAATAGAAGGCAGATATTTCTTTTCAAACATTTTCATCCAATTCTGCCAAAAAATCATCATCAGAACTAAACAATTCAACACCATCATCAGCTGCAGCATTGTACTCATACTCAATTGTGTCGCTATCACTGTCATGTGGCACAGTTTCAACATTTTCAATTAAAGATTC
Source organism: Mytilus californianus (assembly GCF_021869535.1). Classification (NCBI taxonomy): domain Eukaryota; kingdom Metazoa; phylum Mollusca; class Bivalvia; order Mytilida; family Mytilidae; genus Mytilus; species Mytilus californianus. The sequence goes on along the minus strand of NW_026262679.1, from coordinate 130,140,639 downwards.
GATTTGCAGAATTTCACAATCCCCACATGAACAGTTTTTGGCACAATTATCACAACAAGTGTGCTTGTTACATTCTTTTTTAGCAAGTTCTTCCAACTCAGTATCTTGCAAGAAATTACTCATCAGCACCTGTCTTCTGCAAGTATTTTTTGTGAATACTGTCCTGACTTCCTTGTTGACACTTCTTAAATGGAAGGAGTTGTGCAGTAAAATTGCAACAGAGTTGGTATTGTCCCTGCCCACTCTTCCTATTTCCTGAACTAAATCCAGTATCCTTCTCGGTGACCCGTATAGTATGATGCTATGACATGCTACTACATCAATACCCATTCCTAATGCAGTGGTTGCAAATACAATTCTAATATCACTAGACATTTGACACATAGCCTCTATTATTTTATTTTTATTTTTGTCGGATGTTTCAGAATGAAACATTTCAACCAGAGACTTACACATTGGCACCTCAGTTGTAGTGTATTTATACAATTTTGAAACTTTATTTATGCTGTTGGCATATATCAATGTTTTAGGAAAATCCTGTCCTAAACGTTCAAGAGAGTCTATAAGCCAAAACATTGCAGTGTCAACAGAATTTTCAATTTTTTTAACAACAAGTTTAATATTGCTCTTGTTTGGAGACACATTCAAAAACATAGTGTTGTCTGTTTTAAAGTTCAGGATTTTCATGACCTGCTTTTTTATCTTGTTGGTGCAAGTAGCGCTCAATGCTAATGCAGTAGCATTTGGAAACATTGCTCTCATCTCTCCTATGTATCTAAACCACTTCCTAAATGCTTCCTGCTCATCTGTCTCTTCATCACCTCCCCTGCAAAACAAAGTTTTACAAAATTTGCACAAAAATCATCACCCAATGAACATGATAAATAATTATGCCCCATTCTATTTTTTTTTTTTAATATTAATTATAGTTGTACTATATTTTTAATGTTCAGTATAAAATATACTTCCACTCTGGAGATTGTAGGCATCCTGTGGATCCTTTATCAGAGAACAGACATTTATAATCATAATACCTCAATACTAGAATAAGCGGGGAGGGGGCACAGTACCTTTTCATATATTGCGTAGGTAAAATGTTACCTTTTCTCATATTGTTTGGTTTTCATGCATGTGGTGTGCAATGTAAAAGTGGGATACCAAAGTGTCAAAAGAGAGGAACACCAAAAAAAGAGGACAGAAGAAAACAGGAGCAATGAGAGATCGGTTTTTAATTTAGATAGACAGACGAAGAAGTTATGGGAACTTTATTAACCTAATCATATATATATTACCAATATTTGTCTTGACCTATTTTGAAGCTTGAAAAGGTTACCTATTCCAGCTGAACGTCCTATCACCTTGTATATAGGAAGTACCCCCCCCCACCCCTTGAGAATAAGGGTTTGTAGCAAATGACATATAACAATTACCATGTTGTTATGGTATGAAATTCATCTAGAACTATCAATCCTACTGAAAGCTGCTGGAGTTGTGACCTCCAATAAGGATCGCCAACCAGTGTCTCAGGAGATGCAAATATGACATCAATTGATCCGTTTTTTATCTGTTGATCACCTTCTTCAGAGTTGCCTGCAAAATTGAGAAAGGAAAAACTATTTTTGAATTCTTTTTAATTTCCCACAAAAGAATTGTATGTGCACCACACAAGAAACCAATATTTAAACATCATGAGCATGACATGGCATTTAAACATTCGTGTGATGAATATAATCATTCGTTTTTGTTTATTTCTTTTGTACATACATTGTACATGTAATCAGGCGTCTGGCGATTAGTTTTTCTGAATTTGAAATATTTTACATTTGTTAAAATGTACATTTAATTTCAGGGACTTTTAAAGCTAGCAATGTGGTATTGCCTATTGGTTTTGCTCATTGTTGAAGGTGTGTTGTCGATCATTGTTAACTTCCATGTCATTTGGTTTTTGGTGGAAAGTTGTCTCACTGAATTGGCAATCATACTATACAACATGTAGCTACATCTTATTTTTTATATGGACTATAGTTTTAAGTGGCTTTGAACTGTCAGTAACTGCGAGTACTCTCAGATCTGTAGTTACATGTAGTGTCTTTTTTTGTTGATATATAATGTACAAGCTGTGTTTTTGTTAGATCTAAGTATTTCTTTTTGTATACATCTGATGAGTTAAGCCTTTTTCAATCGATTTTTATAGTTCGTTGATTATGTTGTACTGTTACACCACTGTCCAAGGTTAGGGGGAGAGTTGGGATCCCGCTTACATCAACTGGCTTACATGTTTAATATTGTTACATATTTGTTTTTTGTTCATTTATTTGTACATAAATTAGGTCGTTAGTTTTCTCATTTGAATTGTCTTACATTTGTCATTTAGGGGCCTTTTATAGCTGACTATGCAGTATGGGCTTTGCTCATTGACATTGTTGAAGGCCCTATGGTAACCAATAGTTGTTAATTTCTGTGTCATTTGGTCTCTTGACAGAGTCTTGTGGAGAATTGTCTCAATGGCAATCATACCACATCTTCTTTTTTATATATACATGAACATGTAGTCTATACTATTACTAGCCATATCTATATCTGTATTGGTACATCTTAGTTACTAATTCTGGCTTTTATACAACAGGGTGAAAGCGCTGTCAAATTACTGACGTTTCATGTATTCGCCATTATCCACATTTTACAATTTACTAATACTGATAGATTGCATAAACTAAACCAGGCTTTTGGGAAACAAGAGAGGCTTGATGTAGATTGTTAAAACTTTTTCAGTGAGTTAATATTAAAAATTAATATAAAACTTGATACATGTATGTATGTGATGATACCTTTAAAGGCTGACTTCAATCCAGGTACAGTTTCTAGACGCTTTACTTGGTCGTTCATAAGTGATACAAGTGGACAACAGACAATTATTTTCTCTTCTACGTCAAGCTTCTCTAAATTGTTGACAGTTTCTGGAGTGAACACTTCAGTGGGTTCAGGCTCAGCTTTCATCCTCCGTATCAAAGGAAGGTAAATCTGGTACGGGAGTGACTTTCCAAATCCCGTCGGTAATACAGCCATACAGTCTCTTCTCGCTAAAAGTGATCTGACAATTTCTCTTTGCTCAAATTTTAACATTTCTACTCCAAATAATGCACAAACTTCTGTAATCATCGAATCCATTGTATCGTCCGCCATTTTCCCATTCAATCCAAAAGATCAAAAGGAAAACTTTTTTGATTGGCTTATTGATAGGTCGTAAACTTATTTGCATATCATTATAAATTCATAAGTTCCAGTTCACTCACATGTGACCTCAAAGCGGGTTTCGTTAGATCTCCCACGCGACATATCAGAAAACGGGAGCGATGAGAGATCGGTTTTTAATTAGATTGCCCACGCGACATATCAGAAAACGGGAGCGATGAGAGATCGGTTTTTAATTAGATTGCGTTTAGCTATACCCTCTTGTATTTCGTTTTGAAGGCCTTCCAAACATATGCCTGTAAATTGAAACACATTCGAATGATTTTGACGCAGAAAAAAAAAACAAAAAAAAAATCACACACTAGTAAACGAATTTTATTTGAAGTGGTCATTTTGATCTAAACATCATCTGAAAAAAGTAAAATAACAAAAATACCGAACTCCAAGGAAAATTCAAAACGGAAAGTCTGTTATCAAATGGCAAAATCATAAGCTCAAGCACATCAAACGAATGGAAAACAACTGTCAAATTCCTGACTTGGTACAGGCATTTTCTTATGTAGAAAATGGTGGATTAAACCTGGTTTTATAGTTAGCTAAACCTCTTACTTGTATGACAGTCATATAGAATTCCATTATATTGATAACGATGTGTGAACAAAACAAACAGACATAATAGGAAAAATGTCAAACATTGGGGTACATCAGTCAACATTGTGTTATAATTTTAATCACTATAAAACAAACAAATGTGTCAACAAAGAAAAACAAAATAGCATAAAGAGAAAGCGCATCAGCAAATATGAAAGACAAAAATACAAAAAATGACCATAGCACAATAACACATTATCATATTGGAAAATAGTAAATATTTAAAACAAAATAGTTCATACGCATAGGTGTAAATATCAAACTATGTAAAATATGTTTTGGTAATTTAGGTAATAAATGAAAGGTGAAGGACCTATTATCCTTGTAGAACACCTTTTGACTGATAATTTTGAATAAAACAAAAAGTATAAACAAATCTAAAAAGTAAGGTATATATTGACTGTTTCTTAGATATGATTTGGAATATCCAAAGTTTCAGTAACCAGTATGTTCTAATGTGTTAATAACGCTATATAGACCGCGCCCACGTAAATGCTTGAAATTAAAACAAATAACATAAAAGTGATAGGTGGTGTGCGTCTTATCAATATTTTAGTATACAGACTGGCCTAAAATTGAGAGAATGATGTGACACACATAAGAGAATAAATACACCATAACTTTAAAAATATAGAAGAGCATACACATCAAGCACATGGAAACTTTCTACGGCCTCCCCACAGCATGAGAGATAAATATTATAGAAAAACGAAGGATATGGGGTATCCATCCATGCCCTAAAATCAGTACACGCACAGCAAAAAACAAACTAAAAGCAAAGGAACAGTGCTTGGATGTTGATGTGTACTGATTGATATTTTAGTCTTAGATACATGATTTTTTTTAAAGTTAATATTGGCTTTGAACTAGCTGTCAGTGACTGCAAGTACTCTTAGATCTGTACTTAGTGTCCTTTTTGTTGTTAGGGATGAGGGATGAATAAATACCCTGCAACGTCCGGTCTGTTTTTTTGTTTGATTTTTCTGCTTTTGTATCGATCTGATGGGTTAAGTTTTTTTTCAACTGATTTTTAGAGTTTGTTCTTATGTTGTGCTGTTTCACCACTGTCCCAGGTTAGGGGGAGGGTTGAGCGCTCACAAACTTGTTTAACCCCGCCACATTCTTTAAGTGTCTGTCCCAAGTCAGGAGCCTATAGTTCAGTGGTTGTCGTTGGTTCATGTCGGTCGTATTTGATTTTCGTAAACTGTTTTGTTATAAATTTGGCCGTTAGTTTTCTGAATTGAAATGTTTCATATTTTCTATGTCGTGGCCTTTTATTGTCGACTATATGGTATGGTTTTTTCTGATTGTTGAAGGCCGTACGGTTGCCTATAATTGCTTACATCCACTTCATTTGAACTTTTGTGGATAGTTGTCTCATTTGCAATCATATCTCATCTCCTTATTTTTATATTTTATATTATATTGTTTTTCTTCATCTCAAAATCATAATGAGGCCTGCAACACGGAGACAAAAAACTCTCACCGCAATGCAAGTTTAAATAAAGGCAACAGTAGTATACCGGTGTTCAAGTCATAAATCGATTGAGAGAAAACAAATCCGGGTTACAAACTAAAACCGAGGGAAACATATCAATTCTAAGAGGAAAACAAAGGAACAACAGGAACACTGAAGTGCAACAAAAACAAACGCCAGCATACATAGAAATGAACTATTTGATAACAACTGCCATATTCCTGACTTGTACAGGACATTTTAAGAAAAAATGGTGGGTTGAACCTTGTTTTATGGCTAGCCAAACCTCCCGCTAATATGAAAATGTTAAAAAATATCGCAAAAATGACAACACTACATGACAGAAATACAGCACAAACACACGCACTATTTAATTCACTAAATCATATATACACATAAGCTAACAGATGATCAAAAAGTATGAAGTACAATTGCATGATTGGCAAAGTATATGAACACATATCTTGCTTTCCATTTTTTTTGTAAAGGTGCGATAAACTTCATAGAGCTACTGTAAAGAAAAATCATCAATTTGCATTTAATCATGTGTGATACGCGTAATTTTTGTAGAAACTTTATTCAATCCGCTCGATATGGAACAATTTAATGTACTTTATTACACCATTATGTTGATGCCTTACAAAAATCCGATGTCGCTTTTAATTAGCACAACGAAATAACTGACCATGTAATATGATGTTTGACCTGATCATATTAGAGGTCGTTAAGTTATCCTAATGTTATCAATGCTTGTTCCAATGACTTTTAAGCAACCTTTAATTCTCTGAGAAAACACTAAACTTGATATGAGCAATTTATCAGACGTTCAAATCGATAAACATAAAGTTGCGAATGTCAGTCAACAAAACACAAACTTTTTGCAATTTTTGTGATATAATTTAGTTGATAACTGTGGATAAATAATGATTAACAAAACAGTGATATGTCAAAATAATAATTATATAATAAAAGTGTTCTAAAAAATTACTGTGAATGGCATATTCAAAAGTATTTAAGAGATTTTGCTACTTTTCGTTTAATAATTTGTATTTTCTAAATTGATTTACAAAACTTTAACAAAGGTTAACTACTTTTGTCTTCAATCAATGTTTTCATGGACGAATTTGATGATTAAATGTATCTAAAATGTATATATATAAGCAGTTTCAGTTAACGAATTTGAGTGATTTTACCACTTATCGTTTTTGTATTCTTACATGTGCCTATTATTTAACGAAAAACATTGCAACCACTATCTCTTGTTAGCCATTTTAAACCATATATCACTTTGAGATATGTCGGAACTATTGCGTTGCAGCATATAGTTATAGATAAAAATTATTTAAAAAGTATGTTTACATACCTAATACCAAGATGACACCAAGCCTCAGCATTAACATTGTTAAATAGTTTACTTGTCAACAGTTGGATTGGCAAAAACGCTATAAACTTTATAAAAGCAAAAATTCATTTAATAGGCAATGCAACACCCAAATGAAAATTGATTTATGTCAATCGTCGAAACTCCGCCTATATGCCAGCAGGTGGTTACATATTCAATAGTTTTTGTTTTTGCAATGGCAAATAGTGTTTGGTGCAATGGAGAATTGTGAATCTGGCATGATGAATGTTTTTTGGGTTTTTAATTTTACTTTGTTTTATAAATGACAGGTAAACTTGCAATTCAATTAAGATAGGAACAAATAGTTAAATGATCAATTGGCTTGATTCCAGTGCCACTGCTTGATGGGACTGAATAGACGAGTCACGTGTTTGGTTACTAAATCCGTACCCTGGATATCTTTGATAATTTCTTTGCAACATTTGCGATTTCGTGGAAATTTGTTTGCCAACTTAGATGAGCTGATAAGATCCAAATTCGGTATATTCGCGTTTTTTTTCTATTCACAAAAATAAGCTGGTTTACAATATCTATTTATATCTTGTTTCTACAGTAAACTTTAAAAATGATAAGTATATATACAATGTCTTGATAACATCAACTTTCTCTATGAGTTTACAAACTTTGGAATGTCGAGGTTTACTGAAACCTTCAACAGTTTCGTCCCGAATACAAAAAAGTTGATATTTTTCTGACATTGATCTAATCTATTTTACACTGCAGATACAAATTGCTAATATTATAGTTATAAAAATGTTAACTCATGTCCATCTCTCAACGAGCACCAATTGTGCCGTAAAAGGACGTGACATGAGATCGGTGTTGCACGAAATATCACTTTGTTACTATATTTGGTGATAAAGACAACTGGCAGTGTTCTAACTGCAGTATAAAGTTTTGTTATCATGATAATTTAGTATAATGAAAAAGGGGAGGTGTTACGTTTGCCTATTAGACAACTGTCCATCTGACTCCAAAATGAGGTAGATGTAAGCAACTTTACGTCATCGTACGGCTTTCAAAGAAGAGAAAAATCAGAACAGTAGAGTCAGTTGTAAAAGAGAGGCGAAGGATACCAGAGGGACATTCAAACTCATAAGTCGAAAATAAACTGACAACGCCATGGCTAAAAATGAAAAAAAGACCTACAGACCAACATTAGTACGCAAAACACAACATAGAAATTGAAGACTGAGCAACAAGAACCCCACCAAAAAATTGAGGGTGATCCCAGATGATCCGGAAGGGTAAACAGATCCTGCTCCACATGTGGCACCCGTAGTGTTGCTCATGTAATACAAACCCGGTAATAAGTATAATTTGGTAGGTCACATTCGGGAAAAGGGGACGGGATTGTAGTTACGACATTAGGAACATATCCGCTATCATCTGTGCAACGGATATCCCATAACGATCAACCAACTCGTGATGGCGTCCGTAAAACTTACGAAAGGAATGATTTCAACTTCACCACTTGGAGCTCTTAGTTTAATAGCTTCCTTGTGAGCAGCAACTCTCTATCAAGGAAATCATGATAGGAAATACATGCCTTGGAATATCGTATCAATTCGGAGATATATACTCCGAATGCAGGGCTGCTGGAATGTAGCTACATATAAATGGAAAGTTCACAATTTGGAAGCTGAAAGCATCTCTTTCGTCGTAAAGTTTTGTTTTCAACCGACCCTCATTGTCAATTTCCAGATGTAAGTCAAAATATGAGGCATAATCAATTGTATCTGTTGTATCCTTTATCTCAAGGTCGATGGGATAGATGCGCTCAACATAGTCACCAAAATTTGAATTATTTGGTGAGAGAACATCATCTATATAGCGGAAAGTAAAGTTAATGGATACTGCTAACTTCTTTTCTTTCTTCCTAAGAAGTTCCTGTATGAAGTCAGTCTCATATGAATAAAGGAATAAGTCGGTAAGAAGAGTGGTACAGTTGCTTCCCATGGCAATGCCAATTGTTTATTGACAAACACGTCCTCCAAACATAACAAATATGTTGTCAATCAAGAAATCAAGCATCTCGATAATGTCAGTGTCAAAGAATTTTGTTTGAATTAGAGTGTTGTTAAGTAGGATTTATCCCCCCTAAGACAAGATACTTGTATCTACGGTCATTCTTTTTTTTATGAAACAAAGCAAGACCAACTTCTTCAAATTGTCTTTTAGTTTGGAATGGGGAAAACTTGTGTAAAGTGTAGAAAAGTGAAATGTTTTTTTACTATTGCAAGATTGTATGTACTCTTTAGTACATGTAGATGTTTGAAATTTTTTATTATCTACATCTGATTCATACCACCTCTGGAATAGGTAATTTTACAATAACTTTGAAGCCCGGATTTGATTGTTAATAAAATTGATGTTGATTATTTTTAAAGAGGTTTCGTGGAGCACTTGGAAGTCCCAGCAATATACTGTTGTTTGTAAGTACACTTATGTAGTGTAGGCATCCAATACAGTGATGGACGATCCAGTTCTTCATCATTGGTTGAAATTCCAAAGGAACATAGAACAGACCTATAATTATCCAGGATTTCCTCTTTAGTAAGTGTCGTGGGGATATATGTTGAGTTTCCAAGTGAATTGTCAATACCTTATTCATTTATTGCAAAAGGCCCGGGCATGCTCAAATGTGAATCAATTCAATAAAAAAAACAACAACAGCAATACTTCAACTGAAATGTTCACGAGATTTTCTTTTATAATATAAATAAAGCTATATTTTCCTATTATTCGAGATAGACGCAAAAATTATTTCGATTTTTTTCGTTTTGTGAACATTCAACATATTGTTTTGATATTGTAACGCATTTGGAAAGTACATTCGATATATTGTTTGATGTTTAACGCCATTTTTAGCACTGTTGGCTACTTTGTGTCGATCAGTTTTTATTGGCGGAGGAAGCCGAAGTGCCCGGAAAGAACCACCGACCTTCAGCTAGAAAACTGACAATCCTAGGCATTTAAGATTGAAATCGAGCACATCAGCCACGTGCGGGGTTCAAACTCACAGACCTCAGCATTGGCAGGCAAGTGATACAGTTAATGGACTACTTTGACCACTCGGCAACCGAGACCCCACATATAATATAAAATAAAGGCTTTTGTTGTAGTAAACTATTTTATTTGTTTGATTGAATAATAGTAGGAATGACTGTGGCAAAACATGCAAATATTACGTCTGAAAAATATAAAAAGAGTAAAAAAATGAAAACACGTTATAAATTTCATGCGTCCGAAGCGCTTTTCTGAATTTACCATCGACAGGAAAGCCGAATATTTGAAAGCCAAGGATGTATAAGGACCGAAAACGTTGAAGAGCTATAAACCAAAAACTAAAAAAGCAAATCAATCTAAGGCCAACTTTGCCTGAGGGAGTTGAAACCTTAGTAAGATGTGGTATGTAGGTTAGTGAGAAAACTCTCAAAGACCAAATGACCAAGAAGCTAGCAATTATAGGCCACCGTGTGGCCTTCAAAAAAATGCGCAAAACCCATATCCCATATAACAATTGTTCCCATTTGGTAGGAACTTATCCAAGCGATAGAGAAAATACACCCTATTATCATTGTTGCAGATGCAATAGGTATTACAATTTAAATCTACTGGTCACGGGGGCAATCGGAACTGCAAAGTTCAGTTGGTGTACACTATCAAAGGCAATTGTTTTGAATGGCAATTGGTAACAGTCGAACTACTGCATCACTAGCCTGTCAACACTTCGAATCCCGCACGTGGCAGGTGCGCTGGACTCTAATCTCAAATGACTAGGATTGTCTAGTTTTCTACCGAAGGTCGGCGGTTCTCTCCGGTCTCTCTAGCTTCCTACACCAATATATACTTATTGCCAAGAAATTACACACTAGTGCTAAAAGTAGTGTTAAACACCAACCAATCAATCAATCTATCAATCAGCAATTGGTTACACAGATTAGTGAGTATCTACAGTAGTGATAGCCGGTAATAGAATATGGAAAGTACAACGTTTGCTACGAAAATTTCCCTACTCGTTATACTAAGTATAGCAAAAAGTAAATAAACTCATCATAAATACCAGGATTGAATTTTTGTACACCAGACGCGCGTTTCGTCTACAAAAGACTCATCAGTCACGCTTGAATCATAAAAGTAAAAACAGGCCAAATAAAGTACGAGTTGAAGGGCACTGAGGACCCAAAATTCCTAAAAGTTTTGCCAAATACGTCTAAGTTAATCTATTCAAGGGGTAGAAATTCCTTATTATTTCGAAAAATTTAAAGTTTTGTTAACAGTTGATTTATAATTATGACCATATCAATGATAATTCATGTCAACACAGAAGTGCTGACGACTGGGCTGGTGTTACACTCGGGGAGAAATAAGAAGTCTAAAGAAGTCTAACAGATTCGAAAAAGGCTCAAACTTAACAACTCATTACCTTTGAGGTGAAGACCAAGAATTAAGTGATTTTGTGCAGCATTAGTGGATACATGTGTGACGGAAAATATTAGTTTCATTTGATATATTAAAAACTTTTAAGTATCAACAAACATGAGGTAGGTGTCTGAGAGATTAAAAAAAGTACTAACACGCTAACACTCATCATTGTCAGGCTGCTGGCTACAGATACATTTAATCTGTTTAATAATAGACGAAAAAAGTGTGAAGGAAACGAGCGGACGGACGGAAGGACGAACGAATGGACAAGGTGGCATCAATGTACCAACCACCGACAGCATGTGGCTATAGTATTACCTCTTTGTTCTACTAAAAAAGAAATTGCAGAGATATTTGCTCATTGGCTGGGCTATCTAGATTAAATGATAAATATAAGGGTGATAATACATGAAATACTTTTATTCACGTTTGGAAAACAAGAAATTTAACTTACAGAGGTGAAGTATTGATTATAAAAAAACAATTAATACATATTTTGGGATACGAGGTAGAGATCAGGAGTATACCTAATGAGTGTGAAAAAGAAATAAACTCACTTTTCAGGGATTTTGTTTGGGGCTCTAAAGTCAGCCTTGTCGACAGAAAATTATGTTGTCTAGATAAAAGCTTATCAAAATGATCAGTTTGGAAAGTTTCATAAAAAGCAAACATATAAAATTATAGAATAATTTATAGAATTTTAGAAAGTCCAACACAAAGTTGGAATGCAATTGCCAAATACTGGCTAAAACACTTTTACAAAAAAATTGGTATTGAATATTGTATATGTACCCGTAAAGATCTAAATGGAATGAATATTAAGTATATGTAAACATTTTACCGAAAGGCGGTTACTGCATGGTGTGAACTTTATATTAAGATGATCGAACGTTAAAAAAATAGCATTCTTGAAGAGAAAATATTTGGTAACAACAATATAAAATGGAAAGGGAAACCTTTGCTCTTCCCTTTCTTTACCTAGAGTCATATCGTCAAAATAAAAGAGGGACGAAAGATACCAGAGGGACAGTCAAACTCATAGATTGAAAATAAACTGTCAACGCCATGGCTAAAAAATAAAAAGACAAACAGACAAATAATAGTACACAAGGCACAACATGGAAAACTAAAGACTAAGTACTAATAAAAGATGTTTGAAATATTGAAACGGAAACCTTTTATAGTAATGAAATAATACTTGATAAACTAATAGATAAACGTAATTGGATATATAATAAATAAATGAATCACCACTGATTGGATTAACGAACTAAGAAGGCCTTTAGTAATCAAACAAATTTGAAGCACATAAAAATCTAGAATAACAAAATATACGATATGGTAAGAAAATTTATTTCCCCAGAAAATAATCAATTTAAATCATTACAAAAAATACTAAATAAATGTACTCTAAGTGCAAAATGTGAAATTAAATGGAATCGAACATTTGATACGGAACTAGACTGGCAATCAATTTGGAAAAAGCTTCACAAGCTGCCTGTATCAAACATTTTTTTTCCAATTCCAAAATCACTACACACTATATACATTATACTAAATCTAAATTGTACCAAATGCGAAAGTCCGATGGCCTATATAACTTATGTATCCCAATATAACTTATGAAATCCAATAGCATCTATTCTATCTTGTTCTATCATTCAAAACACTATTGATGAAATGAAAAAAAAATGCTATCTCTGTGCATATATGTAACGCTTAACTATGATGTCCAAAACATGATTATTGGATATAATCAAGATCTTGATAAAACGCAAATTAATATTGGAAATTTTATAGTGTTTTCGGGAAAATTTAGTATTTGGAAAGGTCGGAACGACATTTAATTCCAGAAAAAAAGCATTCAATGGAACATCCATCCTCCGTATTTTTAAGACAGATATGAATGATTTTATTAAAAGGATCTCTAAATCAAACAAAAAAAAATTATTCGGAATAGACAAACTTGTCCGTTTATCTCAAATATTGTAATTATTATTAATAGTCTAATTTGCTTATTGTTTGCTTATTGTTTGCTCATTTTGTAGATATATATATATATACATTTTTATGACATGACTTGTGCCTCGGTATTATAGTTATAGTTATCATTTGAATACAAAAGGCTCACTTTGAACTAGTGTATTTTTTACACCTTCATTTACCAACATTCGCCATTATTTATATAAGTTATTTTTATAGTTTACGTTTTATACAAATTTATATTACATACTACATAATTGTATTATTTTTTTTTTAATATTATTTTACTCACCACAGATTGTGTTTTCTTATAAGTGCACATACATTTCACAAATAATCCTTCATCGAAAATTCTAAAGTGTTTGAAGCACGTATCCTGTCGATGTCAATATCTAACAGGAATTTAGAAAGAACCCCCCCCCCCCCCCCCCCCCAGATATATATATTTTTATAATTGTATTTAAAAAGGATAAATTTATATGAAATTGCAAGATTTCAAGGTGTGTATAGTAACTAATTGAAAACAGATGCTGGTTTTTATATTGGATATATTATGTACAGAGTATTTGTTTTTCATCCTTTTGTATTTTCACTGGCAAATGGGGTATGTAAAATAAAAGCAGGGACCGCTCTGTCAGCTGCCCTGGACTGCTTACGGTTTATGTATCCAGATGTTTTGAAATATTTAAAGATAATAATCACAAAAATAAAAAAAAAAAAAAAAAAGTACATATACATGTCCATTATAGTGCAAATTATATAAATATTCTATCGCTATAGTATGAAGATTATATTTCTCAGTAAAACAAATAATCATTTGCACACTGTACAGTATGAATCACTCCTGTTATACACCATAAAACAAAAGTTTTCTTTTGATGAACACATAAAAGACTTATCCGCATAGTATCGAAATACAATAAGCACTTTAATGAAATTAGCTAGTAGTCTTTGATATTTATACAAAAAGAAGGAATATACAACATGTGACCAAGAGACTGTATTATTCATGTAAGTCCCAGGTGCGACAAATTGTCATTAAATAAATAGATAAATAAACTGTAAAATGTTTTTTGGCTATTTTCTTGAAAAGCATTATATATTTGAAAAAGATAACTTAATTGGAAATCAACTTCTTAACATTTATTGTCCACAAATAATGATTTTTCTCCATTTCTGCGTTTGGGTGTTATTTTAAGAACTATAATAGATAGAGATATACTTTCAGAAAAACAGATCAACGAGAAAATTAAGAGTTAAAATACGTAAAATGAGATACTACGAAAAGAAGTACAATTAATACATAGACCGGAAAATAATAACCCGTCAATAGTACACACTAACAAAGATGATCAGCATGTTAGAAGTACCCAAAAGGATAACAACCACCTATTAAACAACATGGAAGACAGGGTCTCCAACTTTATTCTACGCCAAATAGATACGCAACTATCTAAGATGGAAGAAAATGTTAACCTTGAAAATGAAAAACTTGATAAAACACTGCCTAAGACTTCACAGGCACCATCATCAAGTCAAGTCAAAAATAGCTATACCACAGCAATATAAAGCTAGATTCAGGTATGAACTTCGAGGAACACAACACTCCCTCACTATCTAAAAATTGCCATCTACCACAATTTACTGGCTCTGTTAATAGTACAAGACCCAAAATATTCCAAATGATAGGACAACCTGTATACTACCAACCACATCCGAACAATAGGCAGCCGCTTAAGAACCCTAAGTTAGATATGACATCCAAAATAAACACCTCGGTCAAGAAACAAAATATACAGCCTCAACTTGCTCAAACTATGACCAACTCTCATGAAAGTCAGGATTACTCTAATAATCCAATCCATCAAAGCCCAACAACAACAGCTACTAAGTCTTTTTTAGAGATCAGTTGCAAGTTAAACAGACTGATTTAACATCTATCGTTTAACTGTAAAAACATTAAAACTACCGGTCAATTCTTTCAGGAAATAGAGAAATCCGTGGATATTATATTAATTCAAGAACATTGTTTTTTTTCATTTTGAACTAGAACTATTAAAAGAACTACATCCTAAAATAGTAGGTGTCGGAAAAGCAGTAGATTCAGATAACCCAATAGCAGCCTCGCATATGCCTCGTGGATATGGTGGCGTAGCAGTACTTTGGTAAAAATCAATAGACCGTTATATTAATCCATTGCCTGACGGATCAAGTAGATAACAATGTATCGAATTGGTAATAGATAAACCGCAGATAATTATTTCAGCATACCTTCCTACAAAATCCTCAAATGATAGCTATGACATATTTTAGACTGTTTAGACCAGATTTACGAAATTGTACAAAAGTATGGTGGGACCCATGAAATTATAATCGGAGGAGACTTCAATGAAGACCTATACAATCCATCCAATAACAGCAGACGTAAACAAAAATGGTAGAATGTAAACTAAAAAGTAACTCTAAAGGCCTCACATTTATAAATGTAAATGGTATAGAAACATCTGAAATTAACTACTTTTTATATACTGATCCGAAATGTTGAACCATCAAAAAGACTGATTGATTTATCATCTAATGTATCAGACCATCATCCTATATCAATGAGAATCAAATGCAACATAACACAAGAACAACAAGCAAGGAATTCTGGAAAACAAAAACACAAAGTTAGATGGAATAAAGTAGACAAATCTAGATATGAAGAGACTATCAATAGTGATATTGGAGATTATATAGAAATGTTAAACTCTGATAGGATTAATATAGAATTGATCACCCTTCAAGCAATGGACCTCTTATCTGACACTGCAAAACAGCTTGACCAGGAGAAAACGTATGGAAAAAATAAATTAAAACTCAATGTATGGAACAAAGAAATTTCGAAATCATTAGAAGCAAACAAATTGGCGTATAAAAACTGGAAATCAGCTGGGAGACCTTCAAACATAGATAATTTACTTTTAACGGAAAAGAAACTCACTCGAAAAAATTTCAGGACAGCCATTAGAAATGAAGAAATTAGAAGAAAGCATAATGAAAGAAATGACATTATCAACTACAATCAGAATGATAAACAGATTTTTTGAAAATTATTACGCAAACAAAGGCAAAACGGAAACACATTCATAAATGACCTACATGTTAAAAATGAAATATTTAAAAGGGAGATGATATAATAAATGGCTGGAACTAACACTTCAGCAAACTGACAATTTCGTCAGAACATCCTGACTTTAACTATCAACACCTAGCACTATGCGAAATGGATTATATCTCTATAAAAAGGATAAGTGAACATTATGCTACCAAACATGTAGATTTAGACACTATCGAGAAAGCTATAAAATCAATCAATAAAGGAAAAGCTGAAGACATATTAAGAATATCTATTGAAAATAAATTATATACCGGTCAACAATTTAAAATATTTTTTACATAAACTGATAAATCGAATGTTCCAAGAAAGGTTACTTCCAGACATCATAAAAACAGGTTTATTGTCATCAGTATTTAAGAACATGGGGGACAAAAAAGATGCCAAATATTATCGTGGAATTACAGTTCTTCCCATACTACTGAAGATCATCGACTTTATTTTACGAATAGACTTAAGATCCGGTTCTCTAAAACTACAATCTATACTTCAAAAAGGCTTTACGGTAAATACTTCACCATTGAATGCTGCCATTATTTTAGAAGAAGTGTATAGGGAATATATGGACATAAAATAACCATTTTATATAATACTTTTGGATGCAAAGTCAGCATTTGATGTTGTTGTTTTAAAAATGTTGTTAAGAAAAGTATATATATCAGGCACTGATACATAATGTTGGCTCCTGATTGATGAAATTCGATCTATGAGTTTGACTGTTCCTCTGGTATCTTTCGTCCCTCTTTCATATGAACACAGAATCTCGTATAAATTGGTCAACCGAAATCTCTGAAAATTTCCAGTTCTACAAGGTGTTAAACAAGGCGGTATATTGAGCGCTGATCTATATAAGGTGTATATCAAAGATCTTCTTAATACATTTGAAAATACAACATCTGGATGTGAGATAGGTGAAACGCTGATTAATGCAGTAGCATGTGCCGACGACGTAGCAATCGTTAGTGAAAATCCACATGATCTACAATACCTTGTGAATATTGCTGCACAATACAGTGAAGACCATCACTACCTCTTACAACCTCTGAAAAGCGTAGTTCTACAAGTACAGCCCTCAAACCGGAAAAAAACGGACGATCCAGTATGCATATCCATAAATAACAATACAATGCCAGTTACCGACAAATCTCCACACTTGGGCATTTTAAGATCAACAACCAGTCAAAAAACACAAGATGCTACCGTTGAACAGAATATCACAAAATCAAGACGAGCCTACAGCTTAATGTCAGCCGGTATGCATGGAGAAAATGGACTTGACCCTAGTACTGCTGTTCAACTATTTAGAACCTTTGTACAACCAATCCTAACATGAAGTCATACTACCAACTTCTCAAAACCTACTTAAAAGTTTCAGAAGAAAATATTAAAACAAATTTTATCCTTACCAATATCGGCTTCTGATCCTAGTATTTACATCCTGTCTGGCATTCTACCTATTGAAGCTCAAATTGATCAAAAATCATTAAACCTATTTAACAACATTTGTAACCAAAATGAAGAAAATTTGGAAAAGAAAATAGCAAGAAGGCAATTAATCGCAAAAAATGAAGAAAGTAATAGCTGGTTCATAGCGATCAAGAGAGTACTATTCAAATTACACTCAATTTACATTCACCAATCATACTTCTGAATGATCCACCAACAAATTCTCTTGGAAGAAATCCGTCCGTTCAGCAATCGATCGCTACTGGAAAAATGTATTAATACAAAAGAGTTGTACTTATAAATCTTTGAAATACCTTAGAACATTAGAGAAAGATATCTCAACCAAATTGACGAAATTATTTCTGATTTCGTGAACGTTAGAATGAGGGACATACCAACTGATGACCAAATACGAATTATCTTGGATTGCACCGTGTTACTTTCCCGGTATACAAGTGATAACAAATTATTCCAAAGAATAGAAGATATTTCAAGACAGTAGATATATGCTATTCACGTTGCTAGGTATAGAACGTTAGACATTAAGAAGAGATACATGTAATTTTATAATAGAGAAATAAGTATATTGCTAGTGTGCCGTGAACATTTAGTGCTAATTTCACCCTGATGACTATAGTGTATATATGGTGTATATAAATATGTTGATGGATTTTATTATGGTGACGGATTACTGTACATATAGATGACAGAACAATACTCATTTGAGGTTGTCCAAACGTGGACGGAAGAAGATTACCAGAAGAAGAATAGCTAAAACATCAATCTCCAGCTTAGCAATCACAATCCTATATTTTTCACATAACATATTTATTTATACGATCATAATAACAATTCATTATTGAATCTTTGAAATACCTTGGAACATTGAATATTTCACCAGTAAAATGCCATACTTTATTATTCATTGGAAATAAAATTGATCCAACCAGAGAGGCTGTCCGGATATCTGTGAAATTAAAGGCTATTACTGATACGTACATTTTACAATCTCATAGATCAAGATATAACCTGAACGAAACACCTATCTGTAAACTATGTGATATAGATACCGAAGATCGTTCTCGTTTTTTACTTAAATGTAAAATTCTTCAATGCATTAGAGAAAGATATCTCAACCAAATTGACGAAATTATTTCTGATTTCTTGAACTCTAGAATGAGGGACATACCAACTGATGACCAAATACAACTTATCTTGGATTGCACCAAAGAATAGAAGATATTTCAAGACAGTTGATATATGCTCTTCACGTAGCTAGGTATAGAACGTTAGACATTAAGAAGAGATAAATGTAATTTTATAATAGAGAAATAAGTATATTGCTAGTGTGCCGTGAACATTTAGTGCTAATTTCACCCTGATGACTATAGTGTATATGTGGTGTATATAAATATGGTGATGGATTTTATTATGGTGACGGATTACTGTACATATAGATGACAGAACAATACTCATTTGAGGTTGTCCCAACGTGGACGGAAGAAGATTACCAGAAGAAGTTGACATAACTAAAAGTGTCATTGATTTGTTTGCCGTTCTTGAAAATTTTAATAGGTAAAGCGAGGCAATATACAGCTTAAATGAGCTTAAAGATAAGATTTACTAATGGGTTCACATTGCTGAAATTGTGAATCAATTTTCTTTAGCAGTAATAGCCAGAAAATAATTTTTAAGTTAAATTTTGAGATTTTACCATTAACTGAAAACTATAATAGAAAGGGAGAAAAGGTGAACACCAAGATAAAATCTACATGAAAAAAGTATATTTTGCAGAAAAGACAATGTATTTTTAAAAAGGCGTTTTTTTTTATTATCCACAGAATACAAAAGTAGCAATTAAGGGAGTTTGCTGGTCAGCTTTTGGCTGCGGTAAATCAGCTGTTTATCGTAAAACGAGGTCGAAGTTTTTTTGAATTTTTAATAATAAAGAAATCCTATTACTTACAAAAATATTATGTTTATATTGCCAGAATAATTAAAAATATTTTTATTGTTAAAATAAAAAAGTTATAACGAGTTTTACGACACTTCGAATGCCGCGCCGTTTCCTGGCAATGTAAACAAATTACCAGACGACACAATGGGTCCGAACACGGTAACACATGAAATGAAAATCGCAAAAAAATTGCACGAAAAATTAATTTGGAGCTGTTTTGATGATTTTCACGAAGTACTGTAAGTAAAGACCATCTTGCAAGGTAACATGTGAAACAAAAAGGAAGAAAAAACCTTTACTACCCTCTGATATTTGTCTGAAAATTCCAGCCCAGTCATATATTTAGCCCTTAAAGTTTGGTCAGTGGTATATTATAAAGCTTAACATTTCTGAACCATCGAATATTTGACAAGTTGTGTGTCTTGCAAGAAGCAGGACATGCTTACCCTTCCGGAGCACCTGAGGTCGCCCCAGTTTTTTGGGGTCCGTGTTTCTCATTTGTTTTTAGTTTTCAATGTAAAATGTTGCTGTTTGTCCATGTGTGTCTTATTTGTTCCCGGGTTTGTCTTTTGTCCATTGATTCCCTTCTTCTTGGATATCGCATTGGTTGTCTACGCTTCCTTTAAATTTAAGCTACCCATTCCGGCAGCACATCTGTATATATATATCTGGATGTATACTCCACCTTCCCCCTTGAGTCCAGGGTACACATTAGAAATTTGGCTGAGTCCTGTGTACACATCCAACAGTCCAGCGTACGGTACCTGTTAAATTTGGCCGTGTGTCCCGGATGTTTGTAAAAATCCAGTGTACCCTTTAAAAAGGGGGTTGAATCTCACGTACAAAAGAAGGTTATATCGGATTATTATTATCCACATATCTTTGTATTGGAAATGACACTCTCTAGAACTACTATAATTGAAGGAGAGCCAGCTCTAATATTTTAATTAATGTCTTGTCAAGAAAAAATCATTTAGAGTCAGCATACTTTATATATACATGTCATATACATGTAACTGTACAACATACGCTCTGTAGAGCTTTTAAAACCGACATAACTTACATGTTATAACAGGCAGCATAAATAATAAAGCACATGCACACTTAAAACTAACCATTGACACTACCATGCTTCAAGATTCTCTGTGGGAAGTTTTGTCAAGTGAAAACATTCTGAGGCATTTTCTAATGTCGTTTGTAGATTTTTTGGTCTCTCGAAAACATGATGGAGAGAGAGTCACATTATCGTTACTACCATTCTAGGAGAGCAATTATAACATAGCCATGCACATGAAACTGATTGTTTCTGTTGACTTAATTTAATTCATTAAACGTAAAAATAAGATTTTTTGTATTGTATGTACATCGAGGGAGGTATATTGTACAATATACCTCCCTGGTACATCATATAAAAAACAACAGATATATGGGTCAATGGCACGAAGACATCATCAACTCACTAAATGTATTACAAAAAAAGTGCTCACCACATGAACTTCAATAAATAGATATAAGAAGATGTGGTATGAGTGCCAATGAGACAACTCTCCATCCAAGTCACAATTTATAAAAGTAAACCATTATAGGTCAAAGTACGGTCAACACAAAGCCCTGGCTCACACCGCACAGGAAGCTATAAAGGGCCCCAAAAATTACTAGTGTAAAACCATTCAAACGGGAAAACCAACGGTCTAATCTATATAAAAAACGAGAAACACTTATGAACCACATCAACAAACGACAACTACTGAACATCAGATTCCTGACTTAGGACAGGTGCAAACAATTGCAGCGGGTTTAAACGTTTTAATGGTACCAAACCTTCACCCTTATCTGAAACAATAGTTTAACACCACAACATAGAAAGACACACTATAAAATATCAATTGAAGCATGAGTTACCCACCCACAGGCAGCTAGCTCTGGATGGTCCCAAAACACAAAACGAGCAATCAGACCGGAGGGCACAGCAAAATGTACAAATATTTAATTTTAAAATAAAAGCATGTATAGTATGTAATTATATAACCTTGTCATGGTACGACTTGACATAATGATTTGACACACTGTTTCGTTTCCCCTTCCTAAAATCCCCCTTATTGTAAACAAGAGATATGTCATCCTCTAGGAACTTGATTTATATATATGTATGCAATTCTATCATGACTTGTTGTTCAGATGATTATACAGATATTATCAACATAAATAATAATTTACAACTGTTTCTGAAATGTGTAATGCAGTGAACCACTTACACATGTAGTGCATCCCGCCTGCATCTTGCAGTCTACATGTAGGCTGAAATTCTTGACAAAAAAAAAATACATTAAATAATTTCTTTCTTTTGATGGAACACTGAATAAAATCTAATCTTATTGTTATTTAGAAATTCTGGAAAAAGGGGTTGGAGATGTGAACAAAAGCCTTCTTAGCATACATTTTTTATTTTGTACATGTTTTTGAAAAAATCAAGGATCACCTACTGTAGCTTCCCTTACAGACGAACATGATCTTTATCTTAAGCTTGTACGCTATTAATGAGTGGCCCCTACCTATCTGGTTTTGAGCTTCCATTATTCAACATTTCTTTAGTCAATGTGATTAAAGATGGGGAATACTGATATCAATACTGTCCCTAACTAAAAACAACCATAAACAGAAAACTGAATAGGAATAAATTAAAAATAGATGTTATAGAAACTTGACATATATTTAATATATTGTTTATTAGAGTAAGGCCAATCTAAATAAAATTAGATCTATCAATTGTTATTGAAGGGGAAGGCATATTTCATTATTTTAACATCACAACTGATTCACAAGAAATAATAAAAAAGAATATTCTAAAGAATTTATGACATCTAGCCTTTAACTTCAAGTTACTTTTTGTAATTTGAGTGTTTCCAATTGGAGTTGATCATGAAGAAGTACTAAATTCAAGAAAATTTACACAATGGCGAGAAGGAAGAAGAGTTGTTGAACTTGGTATACTTGCTGATGGATTGCGGGAATGTGCAAAATGTGGACTTCCTCTTCAACTTGGACACACTACCAGTATAATTACGTGTGGATTGACTGCTATTCTAAAGGTACAACTGGTTTAAATTATCCTGTGTGATCATGCAAATTGTTTGCTGTTATAATACTATGATGCCAGATTTAGTGTGGATTGACTTTCGAAACATATGTCAATAGACCTGCACATGTTTTTTCTGCCCCTGCTGTTCAGCGACGGGTTCATTAAGCTGCACCCTTGTATGTCTGTGCGCGCATCTGTACATAAGAAATTGGTTTCCGTTCTCTAACTTTAGTTTGCATCATCAAAATGTTTTGAAATTTATACACAATGCTTATAATACCACAAAACACAGATCAAGTTCAAATGTGGGTAGCATCACTTTCATTGTTCCTGAGTTATGCCCCTTTTTTTCTGTTTTTAAGTTATTTCTTTATTAACCAAAAAATATAGAAAAAAAGATATTGAAGTCATTGAGGAATTTAATTAATTTTGATATATTTAAACTTTAAAATTTAAATTTATTTTCTGTTTTGCTTTATTTTGCTATGAAATTTTTTTCAGTAGAAAACAGCCTGACTTTTGCTTGAAGTATTATATATGTATGAATAAAATGAGATCAAAATAAAGATGATGTTTAAAGATGTGGTTTAACTTTTTTGGCAGATTCCTTGTAGTAACACAGTTTGCAGACATGTCAATAATATACCAACTGGGAAAAGACAGGAGAGAATATGGGATGCAAATGTAAAACTTGCTACAGGTATTTGATATAACTAACATACATACAATGCAGAATTGAGTCTAATTAGCCATGGGCACCCTATTGTAATCAGTCTGTATGTCTAAGCCAGTAAACAGAGATTTTTGACCGTCAAATCAAGATTGACGACGTCAGGTATTCAAATAATGTTTTTTATTGTGATTCTTATGCAGTCTTGGTGTTGAAAGTCTTGTTTTGCCTGCAAAAATTTAGAAATAAAAAAATTCAGCAAAATGATGTCTTTGGCGTTGATAATCAGTGTAATAATATGACGTCACTTGCCAGCTTGAGGTATGTTTTTCAACTGTTGTGCAAATTTAACTTGCTGTTCGCCTCAAATATTAATTAAATAGCATAAAAGGATGTTTAAAAAGTAAGGTCATATTGGATTTGATATCAATGGTGCTAAACAGAATGCCTGATCTATTGCAATTTCAAAATGGCAGTAAAGAACAGACCCTGTCCTGGCCAAGGCATGTAGATAGAGAATTTGACGGTCAGTTTTTACCAAATAAAAATGTGCGTTACAAAAATATTGTATTTGATTTATTGAATTGCCTTTACTGCAATAGAATATAGTTTTTTTTCAATTTTAACAGCTTCATTAAAAGGCAAGTGAACACATTACTACCTGGTTTAAATATTCCTCCTGTGAGCCATTGTATGATGTCAGCCAGGCAAAAGGATGTTGGAGTTGCACTACAGGAAGTAGCAAAAGAAACAGTCGATCAAGCCCTGTGTGAGGAAATATAGTTAACTAAAAAGTAAGAAATATTTCTACCGGTATATTAATGGCTCCCTCACTTTGGTGGGGAGACAAACATGTATTCTTTTCAACTCTTTCTCCTCTGAAACTATTGAACTAAGTTTCATGAAATTTGATTGGTAGCTTGGACACCATAAATGAATAAGTAAGGATTTTTTTAAACAAGACCAATTCCATGTCCGGGACATTTTAACTGTGGTAAATGGGAAAGTTGAGCATTGAAAACCTCATATTCAAACTCAGTGGAGCGCAACAAAACATTTACTTGGTCTGTAACTCATCATGGTGGACTTGCATACCAAAAATCAGAACAAGCAGTATTGAAAAAAAGTCCAGAAAAGTATTAATTACTAGAAAGCTGGTTATTTTGTCAAAAATCAGCCGACCGGAACAAAACATTATCTTAATTTGTAACTCATCATAGTAGACTCACTTACCTAAAATCAGCTTAATATCTCAAGCCATTTAGAAAAAAAGTCTGGAAAGTTGTTATTTTCGTGAAATTTTCAAAGTCCAACGTCTGTAATTTCAGCAAAAATCAGCTGGGCGTAATGAAACTTACACTTAATTGGTAACTCATCATGATAGACCTGCATACCAAAATTCAGCTCAATAACTCAAGCGGTTTAGAAAAAGGTCCAAAAAAGTGTTATATTGAAGACTTTTCAAACTCCATAGGCCGTAATTTTGCAAAAAACCTGCCGACCAAAACAAAAAGCAAACTTGATCTGAAACTCAATCATAAACATTGATCTAACATCAATTGACAAACAAACAATACAACGAAATTAAGCAAACAAAATATGACATTCAATTAATACAGAAATATTACTGTAAAATCTATGTACATAACGTTCTGTGATATCCAAGCTGAGGAATAGAGTTTTCTATCTTTGACCAACCAATTTATCCTGTAGAACTTCAAATGTTTATATATATAGTTTGTCAGTATTGTACTGTAATGGAAATTGACATTTTGACTTTCAGTAGTAAAGACCAAGATAGCATAACAGCTGCTGTAGATGCAGGATGGCAAATGAGGGGCAGTGGAAGGTTTTATAACAGTTTATCTGGTAGGTCATCCTCATAGGTATATACTTTTAAATGATGTCTGTATGAATAGTCCCAGATTTGACATTCTTAAATGTAGAAATATTATGTGCTTAGAAAAGATGAAAATACATAATTATTTAAGGTGGGGAATGGTTCTGGACACGGAAACACATGAAATAAATTAACAGCTGCGTCACGAGCGCATGATACGCCCGCCGTCTTGTGTGTGAGGTTTTATGCAATAATCATAAATCGGTTCTGAGATACAGCGCGACATTTGAAAACCCCCCTTTTTTATAAAAAAATCAATAACTCTAAAATAAAATTTTTAATCATCACCAAAAAGTATACAGATCTTTAGATTAATATAACTAAGAAGTGTGTAAAGTTTTAAGCAATAATCATAAATCGTTTTGAGACAAACAACAGTACATAACACACAACATACAAAACCAAAGATTGAGCAACACGAACCCCAAGGAAAATCCCAAAATACATTTTGGTCAAAAACAACTGTAGAGGTGCCCATTACTTGTGTTTTCTATGGAGTAGATTTCTGAAACTCAATAAATTCTAATAATGTGTGTAGAATAAGTTCCGAATTCAAAGCAGGCAACGGCAGAACGAACAGGCTTACGAATGGTTTTGCTAGGTTTTGTCTTTCTCAACCTTAAGTTTTTATCAAATGTATTGTAGACTGTTTTTTTCGTCAGTTCCAAATTCGTTTTTGCCATAATTTTATCGGGCTCTCTTCTACTGATGAGTTATGGTTCTCTCTTTTATATTTCCCGAGTCTCGTTTAAAGTATTGAGATCTACGAAATTGACCTTCTAACAGATTAGAATAGGGCAATTCCCCGAATAGCGGATTTGTTATGTTTTTATTTTGCTAGTTGACAACATCTTAAATTTTTTCATTTTAAATAGTTTTAAGATACATTTTGTTGTGTTAAACATGTTAATTGGGTATTGTATTCCTGATGAAACAATATCAGGATGAACGCATTTATTGTAATAATGAATTGTTATTATCATTTTTATAGCCCTAGATCGATACCACTGCTGGTAGACCTTTAGTCGGCAAGGGTATCGTCAGCTCCGAGATCGTGTCAGTGGTTACACTTGTATTAATAAATTCCTAATTGATAAATTAATAATTGTATCAACAACTGAGGTCTAAATTCCCTCAGAAAAAGTTGACATAGTTTTCATATCAGGCCCTGTTTGATCATATAACTCTTCAAGTTTTAAGGTAGTTATACATTCTAGGCTCTCCTTTTTGATTTGTTATGAGCATTTCTGTTGAAGGTAAATCAAGAAAATCGTTTTTTTAAATTTATTTAAAACTGTCTATGCGTGCCTTTTCCAGAGGTTTATATAACCTTAGTTCAATAGTTTACTCAACCTGTATGTTATTTAGTGTCAAATGCATTTGCAGTACTATGTAAAAATAAGCAAATGCATATAATCTTTACAGTTTTATTTGAAAAAGTAAAAATCTACGGATGAGTGATGTCATGTACAGATGTTGTGATGTACTCCTTGTGTCCTCGTCTTTTCTTAATATCCTATAAAACAAAAGTAATTTCAATTTATTTAAGGTTAAATGATTTTTTTATAATGTATATATTATGTTAATGCAACCACTGCTTCTTTTCTAAATGGTGAACAGTGTCTTCATATTATAATTTTTTTGGTGAAAACTATTATAAACTACGTTAGAAAAATTGGAATAAAAACTTTTTTGTCTCCGTGGCAATTATACCACATCTTCGTATTTCTTTATTCACTGTAGCCTTTATAACAACACACCATAATTCCGTATTATAACAATACGATAAGGTTATGTCATCAGTGTAAGTTCTTGTTATATCTTTTATTTTCGATTTTTGGTTAAGTAAATGTAATTGTTTTACATTTTTCCTCGGTAAATGTCTGAACCAAGACAGGAAAATGATAATTGTTTCTTTTTCACTCGTTCCGTTGTTTTTGCTTTATTTTGTTTTTTAATTTTAGATAGCTTTTTAATATTTAAAATGCATTCTCTGTAACCACTTAAACTTTTTCGGCACACATAGTCACCGATCTTTCTGAAAATTGGCTGATATGTATATCCTATTAGCCTAGTCAGAAAAATAATGCCAACCGATATATATATTGGTTGGTTACCATGGTAACAGCGGAGAAAGTTGGGAATTTTAAGAAAAATACAATATTTGGTGTAGTGTTGTGAAATTATGCGGCTACATCTATTAAAAAGAAGCACCAAAACAATTAATTTCAGCCTTGTTTTTATCAAAAATCAAAAAAAATTATGGGGAATCTACCTAGAAAGAACTGAAATTAATTTCTAAAAATTGGTCATTGTGCAATATTCCTCACAATACGAATTATCTCCCTTTGACGGGTTACACTAATGACTGGACCAAAACGAAAATGCTAATAACTTTTTTATTTCTTAAAATTTTTGTCAAATTTGAATTGCTATAACTTTAGTCCATTTAATACATAAATATAAGAAAAAATATAGAAAACTTTTAAATCTTCATAAAACGTGACCTGACCAACGCTGACAATGACAGGACCAAATGAAAATGCTCATTACTTTTTTATTTCTTAAAGGATTTATGTTAAATTTGAAATATAATAAAATTTCATCATTTAATATATAACTATATTAAAAAATATAGAAAAAAATATTAAAAAATTCCGAAAAATCCGAAAACGTGACCCTTCTAACGTTGACAATGACCTGACCAACATCAGCAATGACCTAACCGATGAAAATTTCTGTGTTATTTTATATCATTAAAAAAAGGGGGAAAATATATGTTTTTAGGTAAAAAAAAACTTGACCTGACCAACGTTGACTGTGTCCTGATCGTTGTACTACCTAATACTTATTTATATCTTATAGGATTTGCTAAAAATTTATATAAAAAAAAACCATTAAGATTGAATGGTAAAGTCTTTATCAAATAATAAAAAAAAACTGGGAAAAACAGTTTAGGTTACTGTG
Source organism: Mytilus californianus (assembly GCF_021869535.1). Lineage (NCBI taxonomy): Eukaryota > Metazoa > Mollusca > Bivalvia > Mytilida > Mytilidae > Mytilus > Mytilus californianus. The sequence goes on along the minus strand of NW_026262679.1, from coordinate 130,112,330 downwards.
ACGGGCACCAGGTTATTTAAACTTTTTATGGTATTGAGTAGTATATTGTATTTTACTGTGTTGTAAATTATGTTGTATATTACCGGTTATAATTTGACACGTTTGATCACAAATATAAAGTAACACATAAAAGGTGTGAAGTAGGCCAAAAATACATGTAAGTTGATAAATCCAATATAATTGTTTTTTAATATTTTCATAACAGTAAATAATAATTTCCACGTACAACTTAAGGCATGCACGAGCCTTGTGTAGGATATCTTGGTAGTTTTAAATATTTTCATAAAAAAAATAAACATTTCGCGGACTACTTGAGGTATGCCCGAGCCCCTGCATGCACGATATCTTGGTTGTTTAAAATATTTTAATAAAATATAAGTAAACATATTCAACGACTTAACTTGAGGTATGCCAAATGTTCTCGAAAGTCAATACATTTATCGTTTGCTAATATGTTTGAAAAGCATTTTACATTTTCTTATTTGATAAAATTAATGGTTCAATCTAAGTGTTTCTATAAACTTGATGCAAAGCCTATTACATATAAATAGATATAAAGTCATTTTTCCTGGTCATGATAACAGTCAGAATATAGGACAGAAAGTCACAGACATAAAGTCAAGGACAAAAAGTCACATGTATTATATGTTATAAACATTGAGTCCTGTTTCAAAGTAAAATCTATTTTTTTTGTTAAAAGAAAGACAATTTACTAATTTTGAGAAACATCTTTCTGTAATGGGCTGTCAGCATGTTCGGTGAAAATAAAATTATATGTACATGTATACAATTCTTTTAAAGTTACCCTTTCACGGTAAAGAGTTATCATAATTTATGGTCAATATTTTTTAATTTGCTGCTAAAAATCCATAAAGATAATTGTTATTTTCTCAAATTTCAATAATCCAATGCCTAATAATAATGTTAAGATAGTGCTACCATAGGCGGATCCAGTGGCCCTGAGGGCCCGTCCCCTCCTTATTTATTGGAAATATTTGGTTGATTACATATGGAATCACTGAAGCATAAATGTAGCGGGCCTTCACTTTAGGCAGTCAGTGGGACCCCTTATATGACAATTGTCCAGATGGTATATTTCCCCCCACTGCTCGTTTTAAGACCTGAAGCCACCATCTGACAGATTTTCCACGGGTCCTCGTAGGGAATGGAAAATCTCGAAAATTCCTCCCCGGCCAGAACGGCAAACAGGAAATGTTTTGGATGGATAGCAGGGACCATCGGGTCAACGGCCGACAGTACCCGCCCTTGTTGGTTACGCCCTTTGTTTGATAAAGAACCCTTGTGTTAATTCTTTTAGGGGCACCCAAGTTGACCTATTGAAATTTCTGTCCTTGTCCAATTGATCTCGATTTCCAGTGATATTTCAAATTGTCCGCCTTCATCCCAGCCTACCCATATTGCCGAACCTTTTTGAAATTGTCTATTTTTTTCAACTTCACCTCAAAAATGATCTTCATGTAGATACTCGTCATCCAATAATACAATAATATTCAAAACGTATAGCTATACATGCTTTGCCATTTCAACATTGAGTTTAACAATGAATAAGAAAAATTAACAGCTCATAATACAGGTATTTTTTCCTTTATAGAAAGAAAGGTTAGATGGTCAATTATCATTTACTTAGAGGTTAATTAATTTTGGGTCAGTAGACTAGCACTGGACCAACAATGTTCCTATTAAATTTATTGATTTTGTTCTCTTCTGAAATATGCATGAGATATTTGACACTGGACACAAAGCAAACCATAACTAATCGATCATTTCATTTTTACAAAATCTTACCTCCCCCCCCCCCCCCCCCCCAACGTTATTGATTATTTTCATTTGTGATAAGTATTTATTTCTGTGCCTCCCACAAACAATTTTAAGCTTGGCCTTTCTTGAACTGTCAATGTTCTGATTGTATCTTCTTAATATTATGTATAAATAGTTAGGAGCTAGTAGCTAAAATTCCAAACTGTAAACACCAAGTGGCACTTTTATCTTTAATCTTCACTACAGCATTTGAATACTAGTGGATGGACTGACGTATAAACCATCATTCTTTGACACTGCATTAAATTGAAAACTTACAGAAGAGAGTTTTTGTATGAGAGATCTAGTCTATTTTCAAGCGTTTTCCAAGTTTATGCATATACATGTAATTTGTTGTTTCTATGGCAACACTATCACTAATAATGCCTGGAATATTATTAACATTTCTCAAATACAAGAAAACCTGTTTATGTAAGCAAAACTGTATACATTCATTGTTATATGTATCGAAGTTCATTAAAATGCATTTGTAAAAATTAGTACTTATCCGTATTTTTGCAAATGAACTACTTGTTTCCATGGCAACACATTCAATGGCAAATATTGTACAACTGAATATGTAATTTTTTAAATGATTTTATTTGTTTTTTTCTAGATTGAGTAATTGTTTTTCTTGTATATTTTTCATGATCATGAAAACAGACTGAAATTTCTTTATAATCAGCACTTTTATCCAGAATAGAGAAATTGTGTTTGTTTCCTTGAAGTGGTAACACCATTATCGAAATACTATACTAGCAAAATCATTTATATATACACATGTGTGTATACAGTGAAACTTAATAAGTGTTTTAGTTTTCCTACTTTTGTGCACATTTAAGAAACTAACTGAAACTTTTTTCAAAATTGTTTTAAACTTGTGTATCAAAATGAAACTGTTTCCATAGCAACACAGTTAAAACTATAATACCGTTATATATGAATATGTTTAAAATTTTGATGATTACAATAATTTCTACATATTGTTTATTTATTAATTTTTTTCTGACTGCAGAATTAGATTTTAAAACATTTTTTTTCAAAATTTTCAAAAAAAAACATTTTTCTGAAAAAATGAAAACTAAGCATTTTGTATCCATGGTAACAAAATATTGAGACATACTTCCCCATTACTTGTTCACATCATTGATAAGATAAGACTATGATATTTATGAATTCATGGTTGACTTTAACTCAGGTGTCCGCAAACAATTATGGTGAGCATTCAAAAATGACCTCAAAAGGGTATTTTTTACCTAATGCAAACCACATAAAAAGGGGGGTATATGTGATTATGATTGAAATGGAATATGAAAATATCAGTTATTAAATTACATTAATAAAATGCATATAATAAATAAAATCTTAAAACAATATTCATTCTCTTAATTATTTATTATGAAAAATTATGTTGAAAATAGCCTTTTTCAGCTTAAAAATCATAGATATTCAGAAGAGGTAAAACTGGTCATCGGTTGCTATGGCAACCGATATGTTTAGCAACCAAAATTTTGCAATTTTTTGTTTGTTTCATCAAGACTAGTAAGTGTGTGAAGTTTGAAGAAAATCCATGACCATGCGTGCCACACTCCCTATATAAGAGTTTAAATTGTTACAGAGAACCAGTATTAATTAGGATATAATTTTAATAGTAAATGAAATGTACAGCTTTAAAACAAATTAAAAACCGTTAATTTGAAAGATCAAAGGGTGAAGTTCCTGTATCATAAAGATCTAATCGGTAATAGATCTCTGTCTTAAATAAAATATCATATAAACATGTTATATTTTCACCATAATTAGACAGCATGGGAGATCATTGATGCCGTTAGAATTTAAAATGGTTCAGATTTGAAACCTACTTTGTTGATTCCATCTTGAATTAGATCTCCACCCTAAATTTGATCGTCTTCTTGAATTAGTTCCCCATGTATTCAACCGTTCTAATCCACTGTCCAGATGACTGCCTCTGTATGGATCAAATGACCCGTATCCAGTAGCTGCTCTTTTGTATCCTATATAGATAATAAATATTATTATTTTTGGCCTTTTATTATTCTGTCCTCGTTTAAAATGTAACGATAATTTGGTGCTTTAAATCACACGTTAGATATAAACAATTGACGAGGTTAAATCTTATGACCAGGCATATGAATCAGTACAGTTCCTCTACTATACGTGTACACTTTCTTGTAAACAGATACAACGTACAATGTAAAAAAAGGACTTTTTTCAGGAATGTTGATCATATGAATGTAAATTATACAATGACAGTTATTTGGAATTCTTTTGTTGGTATACATACATCATTTGGAAAATGAATATTATTTTGAATAAGTTTAATAAAAAAAAGATATATATTTTTATCAAATCTTACTTCTGCCTCCGCTATTCAATCCCCCTATCAGCTGTCCGCTGTTCCAGCTTCCAGTCAGATGTCTACTATTCCATCCATTATTCAGACCTCTAGAGCCCTGCAAATCCCATGATCTTTGATTTCTATTGTAACTATCATAACCGCGAGCAGTGGCTAAAGTAACCATCACAGCAAGTACGATAACTATTGCTAAGGTATTCATGTTTCTGTAAAAAAAATACATCAACATTTTTATACCAAAATGATAATGCTAAATTGAGGCTTTTTAAGATGTCAAAGATTTCTTGAAAAAAAAATACGTAAAAATATGTCAAAATAATAATAAAAAAGCTGCATTGAAAATAACAGGATGCGACAAAACCAATCAAAAATTCTGTTGTCAAATTTGTTAATTCGAAAACCGACGCAGACTATTGCATTCTTTGGATATTTAACTTCTTCTTATTTTGAAAATACAAAAGTTGAGAAAAATGCATAAAAAAACATTTTAGTTGTAAAAACATTAATATATGCGTTGTTGAAATACAGATTGAGATTTGGAATGAAATATTTACAAAAAATGGTTTAACGCACATAGTATTAAAAATGTTTTCTTTCGATCATATTTATATTCAAATCATGCTGAAAAGTTAAGTTAATAAAACAGGTAAATTTAAAAGACATAGATATAATGAACAACTCACATGTTTTTTTTTCTTTCTTTGATGTACTTGAATGGCTACTAGACCAAATTTGATATAAAACACTGAGATAGCATTTCTCTTTTATATCATTTAGTTACAAGGAAATATTATTAAACGGGGGAATAAAAGAAAACCCATATCACTCAAACAATCTACGTAAATGTATTTGAATCAATCACAGGTTGTAAAGGTTACCGTTATGAAAGTAAGGTCAATGTCACTCGCTAGACGTCAAGTCTTTTTATGGTCACATCTGTCTTTAATAAATAACAGGTTTATGATTATGCATTCAGTTTACTAATGAGTTTATATTAAAACAAATAACCGTATCAATAATTTCATAACACTAGTAAAAGGTAGGCGAAAACTACCGAAGGGATAATCAAACTCACAGTCGAAATATGAAGATTAATTATCCACAATGTTCAATTCAAGCAAATAGATATTTATTGGTAATACATTTAAAGTTCTTTATTTCGATTTAAGAGGCCAAAGCCAGAAGCATGCGTTCATAGTTTTACTGTTGGAATGGAAGCATCTTGAGGTTCGGGTCCTCAGTATACGGAAATGGCCAAGTTGGGCCGGCCATAATCGTGTTAAAGTTTTAGTTTAAGATAATTACCTATAAACTTGTGGTCACATCAACTTGAACTGTGTACAAAACGCATAACATGGTCAAATTGCAAGGATATAACGGCTAATTATTCTTTGAAAATGTGTTAATTTCTTATGGGCATTGGTTAAGGTGGACTCATATTCTTGTTTGTGTATTTGATGATGTAATTATATGCGGTTCACTGCGTTATTATTAGTCTGGATGTGGTCCTCATTTTTTTTGCATTTTTTATTTTTTAAGGTAATTATTGTATTATCTATTCTCTATGTTTTGGTCAATTTTCAGTAGTATTGGCCAATTATTCTCTATTTTATTGAACCCATCCAAATTCTCTCTAATGAATAGATAATGGAGGATGCTCATAACAAAACAACCAAGACTATATAAGTCGACAGAATTAATTTAACATAATGAACTTTGTAAACATAAGATATATATGGATATCCTTGAGCTATATTTAACATAAGATATATTTGGATATCCTTGAGCTATAATTAACATAAGATATATATAGATATCCTTGAGCTATATTTAACATACTTTTCACCATAATCATGAGAATAGAACAAGTGATATCAAAATCAGCATCTTTTGATTGCAATGATATTTGTTAGTTTGCGCCACAGACTAAAATGAATTGTCATACGTGTAATATATATTATCGCTTCTTCTTTATAAAATAAACATATCCGAAACTATAATTTAGTAGAAAAAACAAAACACAAAAGAAATGTTTAAAAAGATTTGAAAGTAAAACTATTTTTTTTTTAGTTGTTTTCCTTTTATTTTACATAAGTTATGATAAACCTCCTAGTTTTGTACTATGTGGAAGATGTTTTTTGCATTATTTTCAAATATAATGATAATATTTGTTATGTAGTCCAATATCTTTTAGGACAAAATATATTTCACCTATTTGATCAGGACTATACTAGTGTCTTATATGTCAGATATATAGACTATAGGTATATATATATATATATATATATATATATAAGCCTCTAGTTCCTTAACATGTTGCTCTTTAAACAAGTTTGAATAGTTGTTTCGTGAGTTTCAGAAATACTAATTTATTTCCATCTCAGAGTAAAGCATTGTTGGTAGCATTATTTGAAAGTGATTTATATTTGTTTATTTTTTCTAGTCTTACGATTCAAATAGCTTTGAAAATTGTGATAAAGAACATAACATTAACACAGACAACTTGATGTAAATGACGAGCATAGTGATATTAAAAAACTGTTTTTTCAGAAAAAAAAAAAACTTGATTCGCACATCAAAATTTTTAACTGAGGCAGATAGGACAATATTCTTAACGTGTACTAGTATAAACTTTCGATAAAACGTTATTGAAACCTGTGCATTGCATACTTTTTTATAACATTTAATATTCCGGAAATCTTTCTGAAATCTGACTGAAATGTATTATAACTCGAATCTTTAAGAAAAGAATCCTGACGATCCTGGAAACTACAGAGTATTTAATTGGTATCTCATCTTGGGAAATACTTACGTCGTTGATTAAGGCTTATATCATGCTGCCAGTTTAAAATTACATTTGCAAATGCATAATTTGAATTCCATCCTGTAAACAGCATTAGTGATGCTATCATTTACCTTCAGCCCTTGATAGAGTTTTCATGTAAAAGGTTACAATTTAAATTTAAATTATTCATCATGGGAAAATTTTACAAATATATACATTAGTGTATAAAGCTACCTATGTTTTATTTTAATGTAAGTTTGGATTGGTCTAGTTTTGTCTTTGGACATAGATTATGAAAATGGACAAAAGTTCACAAAACGCAACAAAAACAATTCATTTATATATAAGACCAAATATGAGAGAGAGAGAGAGAGAGAGAGAGAGAGAGAGAGAGAGAGAGAGAGAGAGAATAGGGGCTGATTGGAATAAATCAGATAAAGAATAAAATTATAAATATCTGAATAAAATTTGGTGCAATAACATTAAAGGTAGCAATTTTACTACACCAGCTATGCAACTTGAAAATTAAATTGATAAAAAACGTTTTAGGAAGTGTAAAGACATATTAAAAGGGTATGTTATAAAATAAAAAAAAAATCTTTAGGTTTAAAGAATCACCAATAAACAACTACAAAGTTGAACAAAAGGCAGTTTTTGAACAATGTATAATAATATATTTATAAAATGTTTTAAAACTAGACAGTTGTATAGTTTTATTTTAATGCATCAATGTATAGAGGTTGACAGTTAATAATTAAATAAAATATATACACTTTTAAAAAATGAATTTTTGTAATTCACCTATGAACCATCGCATTTGTCTGCATTGCCAGAATACACTTTCGATAACAAAACAGAAACACAAGTACTACTCACTATACAAAATAATCAATCATGAGATAATTAGTAAAACTATTTTTATGAGTACAAAACATTGTGATAGTTGTTCGGTTGTATGAATGAAGTCGCGTGCATTTCATTGATAAATTGACATGAATATAATGGTTTACTTTTATAAATTTTGACTTGGATTGAGAGTTGTGTCATTGGCACTCATACCACATCTTCTTATATCTATGAACACCTGACGTTGCTGCACTGGTACATAAGTCGTGGCTAAATATTCTCGAGTATCAAGTCCTGTCCATGATTTAAAAGATATTAGGCAGTACATGTACAGATTGCCGATAAACGTTATTATAAAAAATATTAATAGAAACAATACGAAAAATTTCGGTCATTTTATTGTTGAAATCCTTCATTTAATCGATATGCATGGCCTTTTATGATCCGTGTGCAAGTTGACGGATTTCATATTTATAATCTTCAGGTTTAGATATTCTAGAGCTGAAAAAAAGGTTTGAAAAGGAAGAAAAGTTGGCAAAATGACCACTGTCTGTCTACAGGAACCTACAAACAGACTCAACATTTACTTATTCTAAATTGAGTAATTCGACGGAGTGTTAGAATTACGATGAATGCTGTATCAAAAGAATTACTTTTCATTTCATTTGTATATTTTTACATTATGTAGAAAATCATTGATCTTGTTTTTTTTTCTTTTTATTTAGTCTTCCAACAAGGACAACAGAAAAAGGGATTAAAACAAAACTCTTACTTTTCTAACGAGCGTATGTATAGGAAAATATGGAGATAATATAAGGATGATAAAATATTCATTTCGCACTGAAATGGATGCATGAGAACCAAGAGAGGCGACAGATACGAAAGTAACATTCAAACTCAAAAATAGAACAAAAATAAAAAAATTAATACTCTTAACACATACTTTCTACTCTTGACACATACTTTCTACCGTCGCCGGAGAGGAGATATAATTCCAGGTTTAAAAAATTGAAATAGTTTGTAGTTCATCTTATACACGGTTAACAAATGATTTTTTCCAGATGAGATTGTTTTTTTTTTCTTTTTCCTTTTTTTTCACTACCATATGATAGCTTCTAATATATTTATTTAAGGAAGCGAAAGTAAAGATACATATCCAACACACTTTTGAGAATTCATTATTATTGACATGACCAGAATCTCATTTCAATGTCACGCGTTCTATTCTAATCCAATGTATGTTAAATATAGCTCAAGGATACTGGTATATATCTATATAATGTTTACAAAGTACAATATGTAATATCAATTCTGTCGACTTGTGTAAACCTGTTTATTTTTCGTAGCATCCTTCTTCAGCTATTCATAAGATAAGGTCTGGATGGGTTTTATAGATTAAGGAATAACAAATCAATGCTACAGAAACTGGACCAAGTAGATAATATGATAATTACCTAGAATTTAAAGAATATAGAAATGGAAAAAACCCAACCAGCATAAAATTTTATTCACGTAGTCAATCGGAAATAATTACATCATCTAATACAAAAACAAGAATATGTGTGCACAGGAACAAATGCCCCGCATAAACTATCATATTTTGAAAGATCAACTATCCGTTATATCTTCGCATTTTGACCATGTTATGAGTTTTGTTAAAGTTTAAAGTAGGAGTAAATTATCTAAAATTAAAAAAACTTTATCCTGACTAAGGACGGACAAACGGATTTCTAACTGACTGGAAACATAAACAAACTTAAGTATTGTAGGCAGGCATTATCAAATACACAACTAACAGGACCGTAACATTATACATCTCTTCTGTACAGAATAACCGACATTTGTTTTACGATTGATGGTCAAATAGCAAAGAAACGGTTTTAAAAGTTTAAAGTTGATGTAACCACAAGTTTAACGTAAATTATATTAAATTTATAGCTTTAACCCGACTAAGGACGGACAAACAGATTTCTAAATGACATGAAAACATAAACACCATAGTACTGTAGGCAGGCACTATTAAATACACAAACAACAGCATAATAACAATATACATCTCTCCTGTAAAGTATTACCGACATTTGGTTTACGTTTGATGGTCAAATGAAGTAGATGTAAGCAATTATAGGCAACATACAGCCTTAAACAATGAGAAAAAACCCGCGAATGTTACAGATATTGCTTGATTTAAATGTTCTGTGTTTCCTCTGATTCCTTGGCCGATTTTGGCTATAATGTCGATCCTTTTAAATTTTATCAGATCTTAAACGTTTTTATTAGGACTTGAATTTTCAAATTGATAGACCTCGAATTTCCTTGAAGAGACGTAAATTATTGAAAAATTTTGATCTGGTGCTGTAAAACTGGTTCTGTGTTAATGTTATTACAAACGTCCCCTTTCTACAAAGTATTGAATGTTCGTTCTGTATACAGATCCCAATAAAGTCTTACTACTCTGAAAACAGATCGTTATCTATGGAGCTATTATCGGAACAGCAGTAATGAGTGATTGTAAAATATTTCCTGTGATTGTACTCAAGATTATTTAGGACTCAAATAGAATTATTTTAAAGCATATACGGTGAATATTTATACAATGTTTGAATCGTTTTATAACTTTTTCATGTTGACGCTTTCAACATGTATATGTTTAGCAATAAATATAGTCCTAGGAGATGCCCGCATTTGGAATCAGCTTTACACATAGATAGAACAGTTTTGCCCTTCTGCCGAAGATGCACTTAAAGCTATGATTCACTTATCTAGATTTGGCTATACTTTAGGTCTTTTTTTACTTGACCAGCTCCTTAAAGTTTGTATAAGTTTAAGTTCAAATATTTTGTCCCCGAGCATCACTAAAGAGACTTTCATTGACGAAAAACGCATAAGGGTCGCTTCCGCTGCTGGTGGACTCTAAGTCCCAGACGATATCACCAGCCGAGTAGTCAGAACTTTACTGACATGACAATACGACCATTTTTTATTGTATTTTATTCCTCTAAGATTAAGGAATATATCTCCCAAATGCAAAGCTGTATTTCACTGTCCGGATTTGGCTATACTTTAGTTAGTTTTTTTGTTTTATCAGCTCTATTATTGTTTAAGTTTTTCGAACATCACTGAAGGGACATTAATTGTTAAAATGCGCATCCTTTGCAGTTCTAATAATATCGTTAATGCTATTATAAATAAAGCCAACAGTAGTATACCACTGTTCACTAGTCATAAATTGATTTAACTGAAACAAATCCGGGTCATAAACCAAAACTGAGGGAAACACATCAACTATAAGAGGAAAACAACGAAACAACATAAACACTGAACTGCTACAAAAACAAACGCCAAAATACATAGAAACGGACTATAAATATTCAATGATTAATTTTACACATACATATAAATAGGAAGATGTGGTATAAGTGCCAATGAGACAACTCTCCATCCAAGTCACAATGTGTAAAAAGTAAACAATTATTAATCAAAGTACGGCCTTCAACACGGAGCCTTGGCTCACACCGAACAGCAAGCTATAAAGGACCCCAAAATGACTAGTGTAAAACAATTTAAACAAGAAAACCAACGGCCTAATCTATATAAAAAACGAGAAACGAAAACACTTATGAACCACACACATGATTTGCACGGATCTAGACGTCTTAATAATGGATGGGATAATAGACATCTGACAAGAGGCTTCAGTGGCAGACATCTGACAAGAGGATTGAGTGGCGGACATTTGATCAGAGGACTTCGAAGTAATTATTTTTTATCAATCATGATAAAAAAATATATTTCCATGTTTAATAATTTAGTACTGAGTATAGTAACGTGCTAATTATCTCTCTTCACCCAATATTAGTCAATAACACAATAGTAGATGAAAGAGTATCATATCAAAACATGTTTTCATCACACTCTGTAGTGTGTATATGTTACATACTTTCTAACTTGATACATTCTATTAAAAGTGATAACTTTTAAATAGTTATATGTATTTGCCCAAAACGATATGAAATATTTTGTTGTTAATCTATAAAGGCAAAGTGGTTGAAATATTTTATCATCAATGAAAATACATCAGAAATATTTCAAATAATGTGATGCAGTGTGATCCCCGATCAGCTAGTTTATGAAAAGAGAGGCAAAGGATACCAAAGGGACATTCAAACTCATAATTCGAATATAAACTGACAACACCATGGCTAAAAAGATATAGACCAACAGACAAACAACAGTACACAATACACAACATAGAAAACCAAAGACTGACCACACGAACCCCACCAAAAACTGGGGGTGATCTCAGATGCTCTTTGCGTCTTAACAAAGGCAAGCACATACATTTGAAAATGTTCAACATGCCAGTAATAGTAATAATCATTTTACAGGATACAGAAGAGCAGCTACTGGTTACGGGCCATATGATTCATACAGAGTCAATCGACGTAGTCATTTTGACAGTGATTTTGGAAGATTCGATAGCTGGGGATCTAACATAGGGTGGAGATCTAATTCCGGGTTGAGATCTCATTCAAAATGGAGTCAGATAGGTAGGTTGTGTTTAAATCAGAGTAAATTTGATATAGTTCTGTTGTTATGATATTATGGTAGCGAAATCGAGATTAAGCGATGTTTCTGTCGTTCTATTCAATGATCAACCTGTTGATTAAGATCTGCTAAAATTACAAACAAATGAATCTAGAAAACTTACTTTGGCTACTAGTATATTGATATTAAGTGTTTTTTTATTTTCTTTGTAGTTTCTCATTTCATTTGCTTGAACTTACAAAAAATATTTGTCGTTAATATTATTACGTTTTATCACAAATAAAAGTGTTTCGTACTTTTATCAGACAGATAATTTAGAAATAAGTTCATATACTTAAAACCATTTCAAAATAATAAAAAAAAACATGTCAATAACTCTTGTTAAGAAAACAGTTTTAACACAATTACCAATATCCAAGATAAATTGAAAGAGGGGAGAGTCCAAAAAACATTATCAAACGGTCCTCCATATCCACCAATGGAAATAATGAAAACCAGCTGTCAGATTCTTGACTAGGTCTAGAATTTTTCTGAAAAAAAAAGTGGTGGAGTCAACCTGATTTTATAGCTGTATGATAAAGTAGTAAAAATAATGGCTAGATTTTATGTTCAGCAGTCATTTAATTCGAATATTGACTATTGCATGTATTGTAACAATAAATGTATTTTTCTTAACATCATTTCTCTTTGAATCTTCTTTTTTGCCACTTTTAGCTTTCTCCTAGTCTTGTTTTCAAGTGAATTCTAAGTTGAATGCTTTTTTGATTCACAATTTGCAAAAGAAGTCATCTTGTAGTTTCAGTAAGATGCTTATGTTTAATAATTTGGTTTTTGTCCTTAGATATTCTAAGCTATACTTTTCTTAAACCGAGATGTTGCAAGGATACGACATTCGCTTAGGTAATAATAATAATAATAATAATAATAATAATAATGACAATGATGATAATAATAATAATAATAATAACACGTTTCTGAATTCTAAAACTGTCTTTGTTTTACAGGTTACTAGAAAAAGACAAAGACATAAGGAGCACACTACAAAATTTGTACATGTCATCATTCATTGTTAGATTTTATACTTTTTTATCAATAAATTTCTTAAAATATAGTATTTCCTTTCTTTTGTGCAGATGAGACGGACTTTTGCTTTGTTGTGCAAAACTTTTGAAGTCAAAAGGTACGATTCTAACGTCCTTTCGTCTACGTTAACCTCAGTGTATACCCATTTTAGTAAATTCATAGGTGTATGTTTTTCAAATTAATAACTCGTATACGAATAAGAAGATGCGGTATGATTGCCAATGAGACAACTCTCAATCACAGACAACATGAGGAAGCAGTTTGCAACTACCTGTGACCGTACGGCATTCAATAATGAGCAAGATTCATAAAGATTCTTATGTTTGATACATTAATGGAATGGTCGAGTTTTTGTTTTGAGCATAACTTATGACAAAAAGAAGGAAAGAAAAAAAGGAGGAATTCTAAACTCATTAGTTGGAGTAAACAGAAAACGTCGTGGCAAAAACAACCCCCGAAGAGAACATAAAAACAAAAAAAATCAACAGAGCTCTGCATAGGAAAATTAAGACTGTGAACAAGGAACCATAAAGACAAAAGTGCATCACACATTACCATGAAATTAACGACATTTTGGAATTTTCAGAACTTTTCCAGATATTTGTTAGATAACCATACAGGAAACTATATATCAATAGCGACGCAATGAGTAATACAGTTACATACAGATCAAAAACAGGTGGGGTAGAATAAACAGGAAACATAACCTAAATAAAAATACTCTAATAGTATTTTTTGTATAAGTACGAGACGGATTCATTACAAATCAATCAGTAAAGAGAGGCGAAAGATACCAAAGGACAGTCAAAAATAAACTGACAACGCCATGGCTTAAAAAGAAAAAGACCAACAGACAAATAACAGTGTACAAAACACAACTAAGGAAAAGTAAAGACTGAGCAACACGAACCCAACCAAAAACTCGGGGTGATCTCAGGTGCTTCTGAAGTGTAAGCAGATCCTGCTCCATATGTCGCACCCGTCTTCTCATGTAAGTACAAACTCAGTCATAAATCTAATTCGGGAGGTCAACTTTGGGGAAAAGGGGACGGCATTGTAGTTACGACCATTGGAACATATCCGTCGTCATTTGTGAAACAGATATTCCATGACGGTCAACCAATTCGTTATGGCGTCCGAAAACTTACAAAGGAATGATTTTAACTTCACCACTTAGAACTCTTTGTTTAATAGCTTCCTTGTAAGAAGCAACCCTTTATCAAGGAAATAATGATAGGAAATACAAGCCATGGCATATCGTTTCAAAATATATACTCCGTATGCAGGCGCTGCTGGAATGTTGCTACATAGAGTGTACTTCTTAGAAAAAACTATAGGGATCGGTATGATTAAAGCCCGTTCAATCATATAAAAAGTAATGGAATTTGGTTATTGACTTTTGGTAAAGAAGTACGCATTCAGATCACAATCAGTCATCCTTACCCTGTTATTATATGGATTAAAAAATTTCCAAATGAGTTCAACGCTTGCTAAAAATCTCATAAAAGTCAGGCGGAAGATACAAAAGGGATATACCAAGAGTATTAAAACTGTCGACATGTGTTCGCAACGCTGACATGTACAGTTAAGTGTTGTTACAAATGATACTACACAAAATGATATCCTGTACAAATTAAATACTACAAATTATAAAAAAAAACGGTAACTTATATAGTAATGAAATGAATAAGTAATTTCGGGTGGTTAACAAAATTTAAAACAAGGTGACATTTCTGTAATCAACCATTAATCATCATAAACTTTTGAAACAAGAAACGGCTTAACAATCACACGTGTACTTTTCTTAACTTTTTTATTGCGTTTTACAGAACGACGATCACAAATAACGAATATAGAGCAAAATATTATTTAGAGCTATTTTCTAACTGCCAGTAGACCAAACGTTTTGTTATTTGTATACTAGTTTTGTTTGACGTTTGTTCAAGCTATAATAATACATATTGACATTTGAAGATAGGCGGACTTTCAGTCTGTGAATAATATACAATTGTTGTCATATTGTATCTTGTATGTTTTTAGTTAGTGAAACACATATTGTAGTATCTTTTAACTTGACTACTCGCTATATCGATGATGTTCTCTGTATTGTTTTGTTTTGATATATTTGAATGTCCCTTCGGTACAATTCGCCTCTCTTTTTTATTGTTACACATATTTGAAAGCTTCCGGATTGCTCCATTATATTAATGGTTCCCCATTCAAATATACAAAAGGCATATTTAGATCGCCAGTTAATAAATTTCAAAAATATTTTTTAGTTTAAATATACAATTACATTTTACATTTGAACAAAGATTTTTTGAAGGGTATGAGTTGTTAAAAATGATTAAAGAAATAAATTGATAGGATTTGATAAGACAACTACAGGCGGAAAGAGGCTTAAGGTGAAAATTGAATCTTCTTCATCGAAAGAGTTTTGTTAATTTTGAAGAAGTAATTAAGGAAATAAAAAAAGCTTTAAAAGTCATCGGATCACTTCATAAGCACCCACGATTGCAAATGAAGATATCATTATTGAAACTTTACGCAGGATTGGCCAAGAGAAGGGCAATCTTTATATCTGACATTCTATAATATCTAAATAAGAAAATAAAGAAAATGTATCCTTCTTACAGATTGCTTAATATATGTTTTCCATACTTGGGCAATGAAAACTAAGATGTCAGTCATTTTTAAAAAAAAATTCAGTCCTTTCTGAAGATATGGTTTAACCATTTTGGATGAAATGGCGCGAAACTATCATTTGGTTTTAAAACAATGTAATACAAACGAACTAAGAGGGTATCTGTATCTTTACTGGAAGCGATTTGTTTCGTGAAGATGTAAGTATTGTCTGTTTTCTTAAAGGAATTCAACTCATATATATTTTTGAAATCAAAGGCAATAATGAGGTCCAGAATTTGCTTAGGGAAAAACAAAACATAACTGATATAGGTTTAAATGACATAATAATATGGTGAAAGCTTCTAAATTCTATTAAGGGGTTTATGATTAGTTGTAGATGATAAACTGGTAAACCTAGATAATGCAATGACAACGTTGTTTATTTCCCAAGGAAAACACAAAAATACATTTTGGTCTAAAACAACTAAAGAGGTACCCAGTTCTTATTTTTTCTATGTCGTAGATTTCTTAAAACTTTCAATAAATTATAAGAATGTTTATAGAATTAATTCCAAATTCACAATCTGGAAGAACAAATAGGCTAACAAATTGTTTTGCTAGGGTTCGTCTTTCTCAACCATAAGTTTTTATCGAGTGTATTGTATGTAGACTGTTGTTTGGTTTTTTTTTTACTTTAGTTTTAAGATACATGTAGTTGTATTAATTGGGTATAAGATTCCTGATAAAACAATATCATGAAGAGCACGTATAAGGAAATGCCTGTACCAAGTTAGAATATGACAGTTGTTTTCCATTTGTTTGATGTGTTTGAGCTCTTGATTATGCTGTCCGAATTCTCACAGGTAAAGTTGACATGATTATTATTTCAGACCCTGTTTGATCATATAGCTCTCCAAGTTTTAAGGTAGTAAATCAATCTTGGCTTTCATTATTTTGATTTGTTATGAGCGTTTCTGTTGAAGGTAAATCAAGAAAAGCGCTTTTGACGGAACAATTCAAATCATAAATGAAGTGGATTTTTTTTTGTTTTTTTTTAAACCTGTCTACGCGAGCCTTTTCAAGAAGTATATATAAACTTGTTCAATAATTTACTAATACTTCTTGTTATTTAGTTACATTTGAATCGGCTGTATTACGAAAAAATGAGCAAATGCATATAATCTTTACAGTTTATTGAAAAAGTAAAAATCTACGGATGAGTGATGTCATGATCAGATGTTGTGATGTACTCCTTGTGTCTTTGTCTTTTATTAATATCCTGTAAAACAAAAGTAATTCCAGTTTATTTGAAGATAAAATGATTTTTTTATAATGTTCACATGTTGTAAATGCAACCACTGCTTCTTTTCTACATGGTGAACAGTTTCTTCATATCTTCATTATGTTTTGTATAAACTATCAGAAACTGCGTTAGAAAAATTGCAACAAAAAACTGTTCATTTTCTTAAATCCTATCACTAACTAAACTTGAAAATCGAGAGTTGTCTAATTGGCAATTATACCATATCCTCGTATTTTTGTATTCACTGTTGCCTTTTTCATAACAAAGCTTACACTTCAGTAGCACCTGAGATCACCCACATATTTTGGTGGGAGTGCGGGTAGCTCAGTCTTTTGTTTTCTATGTTGTGTTGTGTGTACAGATATTTTTCTGTTTGTCTGTTTGTCTTTTTCTTTTTTAGCCATGGCGTTGTCAGTTTATTTTCGACTAGAGTTTGAATGTCCCTTTGGTATCTTTTGCCTCTCTTTTCCGTTTTGTATTATAAAAGTACGAAAAGGTAATATCATCACTTTAAGTTCTAGTTATATCTTTTAATTTTCGATTTTGGTTAAGTGAATGTAATTGTTTTATTGTTTTCCTAAGAAAATGTCGGTACCAAGATAGGAATATGACAGTTTTAGTTCACTTGTTCCGTTGTTTGATGACGTTGAACTTTGTTAGTTTTAATGGAATTCCCCTTTTTTATTTTTACTTTGAGTTCGGTATTTTTGTTATACTTTTTTTTGTTTTGGATAGCTTTGTTAATTTTTATTGGGACATATTTTTAATAGTTAATAAGATGTATAGCTTTAAAACAAATTAAAACCGTTAATTTTAAAGATCAAATAGTAAAGTTCATGTATCATAAAGATCTAATCGGTAATAGATCTCTGTCTTAAATAAAATATCATAAAGATCTAATCAGTAATAGAACTCTGTCTTAAATAAAATACCATAAAGATCTAATCAGTAATAGATGTCTGTCTTAAGTAAAATATCATAAAGATCTAATCAGTAATAGATCTCTGTCTTAAAGAAAATATCATATACACAAGTTATATTTTCATCATTATTAGACAGCATGAGAGATCAGTGATGCGGATGACATTAAATCTGGTTTAGATTTGAAACCTACCTTGTTGATTCCATCTTGAATTAGATCTCCACCCTAAATTTGATCTCCTTCCTGAATTAATTCCCCATCTATTCAAACGTCCTAATCCACTGTCCAGATGACTGCTTCTATATGGATCAAATGACCCGTATCCAGTAGCTGCTCTTCTGTATCCTACATAGGCAATAACTATTATTATTTTTGACCTTTTATTATTTCATGTCTTCGTTTAAAATGTTACGGTATTTTGGTGCTTTAAAGACACACGTTAAAAATAAACAATTGACGTAGTTTAATCTTATGACCAGTCGTACGAATCAGTGCATTTCCCCTACTTAACATCTTGACTTCTCTTTGGAAAAAAACAATTACAACGTACAATGTATAAAAGTGGACCTTTTGTAAGAAGTAATCATATGAATGTAAATTATACAATGACAGTTATTTGGAATTCTTTTCAAAATGGTAAAAAAATATTATTCTGAATAAGTTTACTAAAAACAATATATTTTTGTATAAGATCTTACTTCTGCCTCCGCCATTCAATCCCCCTATCAGCTGTCCTCTATTCCAGCTGCCAGTCAGATGTCCACTATTCCATCCATTATTCAGACCTCTAGATGCCTGCAAATCCCATGATCTTTGATTTCTATTGTATGTATCATATCCGCGAGCAGTTGCTAAAGTAACCATCACAGCAAGCACGATAACTATTGCTAAGGTATTCATGTTTCTGTAAAAAAAAAATACATCAGCATTTCTATACCAAAATAATAATGCTAAATTAATCCTCTTAAGATGTCCAAGATTTCTTGCAAAGAAAGATGTAGAAATATGTCCAAATAATAATAAAATAGCTGCATTGAAAACAACAGGATGTGGCAAAGCCAATCAAAAATACTTTTGTCAAATTTGACACCACATATAGCATTCTTTGCATTTTTAACTGCTTGTTATTTTGAAAATACAAAGTTGAGAAAATGCATGAAACAAAATAACAACTGTTTAGTTTTATAATCATTAATAGATGCGTTTTTGAAACAAAGATTGCGATTTGGAATGGAATATTTACAAACAAATGGTAAAACGCACATGTTATTGAAAAATGACTTCTTTCGATCATTTAAATATTCGAATCAGACTGAATGTTTAGTTGATAAAATAGGTGAAGTTAAAAAACATAAATATAATGAACAACTCACATAATTGTTTTTCTTTCCAGGATGTACTTGAATGGCTACCAAGACCAGAATTGATATAAAACACTGAGATAGCATTCTCTTTTATACTATTTTGATACAAGGAAATATTATTAATAGAAAACCCAAATTAGTCGAATAAACTACGTAAATGTATTTGAATAAATCACAGGTTGTAAAGGTTACCACTATGACAGTAAGGTCAATGTCACTCGCTAGACGTCAAGTCTTTTTATGGTCACATCTGTCATTAATAAATAACAGGTTTATTATTATGCATTCAATTTACTAATGATCTCATATTAAAACATATAACAGTATCAATAATTTCACAACACTAGTAAAAGATAAGCAAAAATTACCAAAGTGATATTCAAACTCATAGTCGAAAAACGTATCGCTTTTTCAATAATATAAACATTTTGCTATTTTAATAAAAAAAAAGTTTTGTGTATGAGAACCGGGGGTTTATCTTTTGAATTTTTCACATGGTGTTGTAAATTAATTCTCGACTAATGAGTTTGAATGCACTGTTACGGGTCTTCAGTGTACGGAAATGGACCCGTTCGTCCGACCAAAATCGTGTTAAATTTTCATTTTAGATAATTTACTATAAACATGTGGTCATGTCAACTGGAAATTTGTACAAAACTCATAACATGGTCAGATTGCAAAGATGTAACGGTTAACTGATTTTTGAAAATTTTATAGTTATTTCGAGACATTGGTTGCTGTTGACACATATTCATTGTGTATTTGATAATGTAATTATACGCGGTTCACTACGTTATTAAGAGTCTGAATAGGAGTCCTTCATTGTTTCATTCGTTATTTTTATTAAGGTAATTGTTGTATTATCTGTTCTCTATGTTTGGGTCCAATTATCTGTAGTACTGGACCACTATTCTCTATTTTATAAAACCCATCCAAATCTTCTTTAATGAATAGATAAGTGGTATGCTTAAAAAGTACAAAACAACCAAGACTATATAAGTCGACAGAATTAATTTAACATAATGAACTTTGTAAACATAAGATGTATATGAATATCCTTGAGCTATATTTAACATACTTTTCACCATAATCATGAGAATAGAACAAGTGATATTAAAATGAAATTTTTGATTGCAATGACATTTGTTAGTTTGCGTCAGAGACTGAAATGATTGTCATAAGTGTAGTATATATTATCGCTTCAGCTTAATAAAATATACATATCCTGAAGAGGAATATAACAAATACTGGAGTCCCTGACTCCCCATTATAGACTAATCAATAAAAGGTGGTTTTTTGGTTTATTTGATTTTAAACACCACAAATATATATCAAAGAAGTAAATAACGTTTCACTCGATATTAAATAATTATTTATGTGTAACCTAATGGTATACCATTATAGATCCAATTGTTGTTTTTGATTTAAAACTTCCTCGCTATGAATATACCATTCTGTATACCTTTGTTCGTACATGGTGTGCTAGTCTATTTGTTACAATAAAGCAAATTCATTATAAAAAGATAAGCATATCCGAAACTAATCATATAGTAGAAATAAAAATGTTTAAAAAGATAATAGATCAAAATATCGTCTGAAAAAAAAACCCGTGTATAAAATAAACTACAAAGCTCTTATTTCAGTTATCTAAACCTGGAATTGTATCTCCCCTTCGACGACGAAAGAAAAATACGGGACAACTAAAGATTGAGCAACTTGAACCCCACTAATACCGGAGCTAATCTAGGGTACTCCGGAAGGGTGAGCTGATCCTGCTCCACATGATGCACCCGTCGTTGCCCATGTGAGTAGTAGATTTAACACACCTGCATCAATATCGAAAAGACGTCTGAACAATTGCAAAAATATGAAATAAAATTAGAAAAATAGCAGTTTTTGAATAACTTACCATACGTCATATTTTTCTCTTCTGTCTTTTTACACAAAGTGACTTGTTTACTTGTTCTATCCTACACATTGTTGCAAATTCTAATAAATTTGAGCAAATATTCAACCAATGTTTACAGCTATTGATTAGTTGTTTAGTGAGTTTTAGAAATATCTATTTACTTCAATATATCTCAGAAAAAAACATTGCTTGTAGCATTATTTGATAAAGATTAATATTTGTTTATATTTTCAAGTCTAACGATTCAATTCGACCTAAACGACTGAAAACACATTAATTGTAATTTGTTCTAGTAGGAACGTTTTTTAACTTCACTTTCCTCTTTATAAATAATGTCCTTACACGGAGAATCTGAAAATATAGTTACAATGAAATCCAAATAAAAAAAATGTAACATTTTGTGTATTTCGTGCACTCAAAGCTATTTTACCTGAATAAACCTTATGAGGAACGCACGAAACCAACATTTGAAAGGCATACACTTATCATTTACCGAAAAAGTAATATTACCAATCGGAACAGACAAATGATAGCTTAATTCATCTATCGTCAACATTGCCTTAAGAAGTTTTAATCTTACTTTCATATTTTTCTCTTAACTTTTCTAAGGAGAATTTAAAAAAAAAATTATAAATCATTTTAGTGCAGAAACGTTGACTTCTCCCATGTAGCTGATGAATTCATCGAAATTATCTCATTGAATTTGAAATAAAGAAAAAAAAACCCAGGAACAGTTAAGTCAACTTCATAATCTGTGAAAATTGTGATAAAGTTCATAACATTAACACTGACAGCTTGAAGAGTTACTTATGAATGTTATACGCTATAATATCAAAATGCAGTAGACAGTTTCAATAGATACTACTCAAATAAAAACCAAATTTAACAGAACAGATAGCTGCTTACCCTTCTAGAGCACCTGAGATCACTCTATATTTTTTATAGGGTTTGTGTTGCTCAGTCTTTGGTTTTCTATGTTGTGTTTTGTGTACTGTTGTTTGTCTGTTTGTCTTTTTCTTTTTTGGCCATGGCGTTATCAGTTTATTTTCAACTTGTGAGTTTGAATGTCCCTTTGGTATCCTTTGCGTCTCTTTCTCTTGCAAAGCAACGATATATGTTACGACAAGAGACTTAAAAGAAAATACAAAAATCAAAGTCAAATTATGCATTGGTCGTAACGGAAGAAAAATTTAAAAGAAAGAAAAAAAAATGTAAAAAGTTACAAATAACATGGCACTTGACCAATCCAACGCAATGTGAATGCCGAGCAAAGTGGTATTCAAAAACAGTTCTTCGAGTAACTAGATCGTCCATTTCAAAAATGAACTTGATTCATACATCATAATTTTATGATTTGTGATGAGTAAGTTATGACTGTATACTTAACATGTACTAGTATAAACTTTAGATTGAACGTTATTGAAGCCTGTGCATTGCATACTTTTATATCGTTATATACTGCGTAAACTTTTCTTAAATCTGAATGAAATGTATTATAATTCGAATCTTTAAGAAGAGAAATCCTGAGGATCATGGGAACTATAGGGTATTTAATTGGTGAGTCATCTAGGGAAACTACTTTCGTCGTTGATTAAGTTGATATAAGAAGAAGTGGTATGAGTGCCAATGATACAACTCTCCATCAAAGTCACAATTTGTAAAAGTAAACCATTATAGGTCAAAGTACGGCCTTCAACACGAAGCCTTGGCTCACACCGAACAACAAACTACAAAGGGCCTCCAAAATGACTAGTGTAAAACCATTCAAACAAGAAAACCAACGGGCTAATCTATACAAAAAACGAGAAACACTGATGAACCACATCAACATACGACAACCACTGAACATCAGGTTCCTGACTTAGGACAGGTGCAAACAAATACAGCGGGTTTAAACGTTTTAATAGGTGCCAACCTTCACCCAACCAGAAACAATAGTGCAACATCGCAACATAGAAAGACACACTATAAAATATCAATTGAAATGGCTTAACTAAATCAAAAGACATATCAACAAAAACTAGTGAACATACATTGATTGAATACATTTGATCTATGACACAATGTAAATGCAAAATTGATAAAACAAGGGGGTTAGATGTTTAACAATATCAGAAAGACAACCAGAACCTTTGACAAAATGCTGCCAAATAAAATAACGTACACAGGTAAATAAAAATAATTTTGTTGTAAGGTATACATGGAGTACGGAAATAATTTTTACTTTTGTTGTTCCTAGTACGAAAACAAAAGTGAAAATTTATCGTCATACTAAACACTTATCAAAGGTGGTATATATAAAAATAGTGAGACTAGATATAACACTGAATAAGTAAACATTAAATAACAAAAATACATAACAAATTGTATCAACAGGTCAAATTAACACGAAAGTACGATTTGAGAGTACTTGCAGTTACTGAAAGCTAGTTAAAAGCCAAATAAAGGCAACAGTAGTATACCGCTGTTCGAAACTCATAAATCGATATAGATAAAAACAAATCCGTGTTACAAACTAAAACTGAGGGAAACTCATCAAATATAAGAGAAGAACAACACACAACAAAAACACAACATTAAAACAAAAACAATTAATAATAAAAAATCATGCATCAGAGACTAAAATCATCATCGACAGGCTGTTGGATAGTTAGGAGCTAACCTTGATAATAAATATATATTATGTAATATATATAGATAGATTAATCTCTATATAGAAAATGAACGTGGATGTTTATTTATACATCCCAAAAAAACGTTTGAAAAGAATACAAATTTAGTTATGTTTAAATCTGCTGATGACAAAATCGATATTTGTGCCAATGTAAACTATATTCAGAGATCTAATTACAACATTGGTACGATAACCCTTACTAATAAGTTTGTTTAAAGGTTCGATGAGTTTACACGGATCACATAATGATTTCCGCGCTTTAAGTACAATATTACCGTAAAATTTAGAATGTGAAATACCGTTTTTAATAAGTTCTCCAGAGGTACAGCCAAATTTACTGATCAAAAAGAGGGACGAAAGATACTAGAGGGACAGTCAAACTCATAGATCGAAAACAAATTGACAACGCCATGGCCAAAAATAAAAAGACAAACAGACAAATAATAGTACAGATGACACAACATAGAAAACTAAAGTCTAAGCAACACGAACCCCACCAAAAACTGGGGGTGATCTCAGGTGCTCCGGAAGGGTAAGCAGATCCTGCTCCACATGTGGCACCCGTCGTGTTGCTTATGTTATCTTTGTATCTATGAAAGAATTTAGTAAAAGTTTTAAGCAATTTATGGTAACGAAATCCCTGACTTAATAATTTACTTGGAGTTTAATTTTTATTCTAGAAATGGGTATATCATGGACCTTATAATTAATTTTAGAATTGTTTTTTTTTAATGAGATATACGAATATCAACAGTATTCATAATTTTATTCAATCAACTGTCTAGAGATTTTTTATCAGATTTTTCACGTTTACACCAATTTTTACAGTAGGCAGACAAAGCGTCTTTAATGACCTGACGACACTGTTTTCAATCTATTATAGATGGAGGACGATATTTCGGTCCTTTCTTAAGAAAATTTTTGACCTCACGGTCTTCGACAATGTTGAGGTCTCCTGTAAAGACATGACAATAGGGAACATATCTAAAACTAGATGTTTCACAGTCTTAAGTGGAAGTAGCATTATTTTCTATATTGACGTCTGCTGTAACTGACGTATAATTAAAAATCAAACTTCTGCTAGGTTTTTTTTTATAAGAATACGAAATAATAGGTGGTTCTGTATTATCAAAATATGGAGGTAAGGCCTATATTATGATGCCAGATTAATATTACACTGGCAGATGCACAATTTGTAGTCTATCCTGTAAACAACACTTGTGATGCTATCAATTGCCTTCAGCCCTTTATAGTGTTTTCATGTAAAGGGTTACAATTCAAAATTTAAATTTTTCGTCAGATGAAAATTTTACAAATATATAAATTAATGTATAAAGCTTCTATGTTTTTTAATATAATTTTGAATTGGTCGAGTTTTGTCTTTGGACATAAATTATGAAAATTGACAAAAGTTCATATAACGCAACAAAAACAATTCATTTATATATTAGACCAAAACAAACACACTTATGAGACTGAGTAGAAAAGAACTAGCACAGAAATATTTCGACTGGCTTTCATTACGGATTCGTTGATTTTTTAAAATAAACTCCTAATAGGCCAGGATGCTGCCTATTGTGCTTCCGTTTGTAACGCATTCTCGCATAAAGGTCTCCGAGGACATGACACAAAATAAAATTGGTTACAAATGATAATCTCCGTCTATTTCAGAATATTCATGGTACGAAAATGTCATTACCACATCTACAACGAATAGTGAAAGTTAAGACAGTTTGAAGATTCTCAAAAACATTTAAAAAAAAAAGTTTCGTAAAATATTACAGAGGTTTATCACAAAATTCTTAAAAGTATTTCAAAGTAGTCATTATTTCTGTGTAATGTTTTGGAGTATGATATGTTCTTTTAGGCGTGTTCCTTAAGTGGTATTTTTTAGATTTTATTATGTGGCTAAGTTAATAAACGAGGTCAGAGAGAGAGAGAGAGAGAGAGAGAGAGAGAGAGAGAGAGAGAGAGAGAGAATAAAGACTGACTGGAATAAATCAGATGAGAAATAAAAATATCTGAATAAAATTGTGTGCAATAACATTAAATGTAGCAATTTAACTACATCAGGCATTCAATTTGAAAGTTAATATCATCAAAATACACTGATCATAAACATGTTTATTTCGAAATGAAATTTTCTTATGTGTTTAAATTTTATAAGAATCCATTATATTAACCCATTAGAAAAGATAATCGAGCAAATATTCCCAAAATAAGGTTTAAGAAATAATTTAGGGACGTCAGAGTTTATGTAAATACTTTGGTGCATATTACGTTATAAAGAATTATTCACCGATTGGTTGATATGCCAAGGCGTATGTAGGACGTTCAAAGAGTGTATGTCTAATAAATCACACTATAAATTAGCCATTAAACTTTGTACATATGTAATAGTAATATACATTTTGGTCTGAACATTGATATCTTTTCGGTAATTAAACAAAATTAAAGAGTCACACAAGAAAAAAAAAAAGAAGTAAATGTTCATAATAATCAAACAATTCAGAAACTACACAATAAGAACTGATTACTCAAAATAAACTTTCAAAAAGTTATTAATGACCAAAAAAGTAAGTAAGAAGATGGTTAGTAAATAAAAAAAGAAAAGTTAAACATAATGCCAATTTAACCGAGAATAATAGTCATGATATAGTATATAATTCAACCATATCAGAAACATTTCTTGTTTTCTTATATCAAATTATAATTGAAAATTGTTTGTCATTGTTGTCATTTTATTAATATGTAATCAACTATAATACACACTATATAATTGATAAAACCTCACTGAGATGTAAAATTTGCAAATTACTTTCTATCATATATTAATAATTAGTTATTCGTGAAATGTCATTTTCATATTACATGGACAAAAGTTTTAGGAAGTGTAAAAACACATTGAAAGTGTATGTTATAAAATAAATAAAATCTTTAAGTTTAAAATACTACCAATAAACAACTACATGTACAAAGTTGCAAAAAAATGCAGTATTTGATAAATATAAAATAATATAGACATACATTTTTTGAAACTAAACAGTTGTATATATTTTTTTTAAATGCATAACTGTATACAGGTTTACAGGTTGTTAATTTCTGTGTCATTTGGTCTCTTGTGGAGAGTTGTCTCATTGGCAATCATACCACATCTTCTATTTTATATTTACAGTTAATAATTAAATAAAACTATTACATTGGTTGCAATGAATAATTACGATTTCCCCGTGAAATAAAAACCGATAATTTCACTTGTGAAATAATTCAGACAATTTCACTGCTCTGACGTCATATAACAATGGGTGTTGTCAAGACGTTGTCGATGACGTTGTATCAAAGCGTAGAAAAAATATAGTTCCTTCCATTTTCTACTTCATGTCCATTAAAAAGTCCATAGTCAATGTAATAAAAAGAATAACTAATGAAATGAATTCAAGTATCGAAAAATATTAAACTCGTGACCGAACAACAATCATTATGATAATTATCTCATGCGCTACGCGCATTCGTCAATTAATGTCTTGTTCGGTCAGTCGTTGAATATTTTTCTATACTATATTTGAATTCTTCAATTAGTTATTCTACAATTTTACACTTTTACAATATGCGATTTTGCAATTCACCTATGAACCATCGCATTTGTCTACATTGCCATGGATACACATTCGAAAACAAAACAGAAACACAAGTAATACTCAATATACAAAATAAACAGGCAACACTATTTTGTTAATCAATCATGAGATAATAAGTAAAACTATTTTAACGAGTACAAAACATTGTGATAGTTGTTTGGATATATGAATGAAGTCGCGTGCATTTTATTGATAAATTGACATGAAAACCTGACGTTGCAGCACTGGTACATAACGTCATTGCCTACTATTCTCGAGTATCAAGTCCTTTCGATAATCTAAAAAATATTAGGCAGTAAGATCAAAGGGAAAATGTACAAATTGCCAATAAACGTTAATATCTAAAATATTGGTAGAAAAATTACGAAAAATGTTGGTCATTTTATTGTTGAATTCTTTCATTTAATCGATATGCATGGGCTATTATGCACCGTGTGCAAGTTGACGTATTTCATATATATAGTCTTAAGGTTTAGATATTCTAGAGCTGAAAAAAAGTTTTTAAAAGGAAGAAAAGTTGGCAAAACTACGACTGTCTATCTATATAAACATTCAAACAGTCTCAACATTTGCGTATTATAAATCAAGTAATTTGACTGAGTGTTGAAATAACGATGAATGCTGTATCAAGAGAATTACTTTCTATTTTATTTGGATATTTTTACATTGTGTAGAAAATCATTGTTTCTTGTTTTTTCTTTCTATTTAGTGTTGTATTTATTATGCGTTTTTTATTTTCGAACGGACTTTCTGTGTCATTTGGTCTCTTGTGGAGAGTTGTCTCATTGGCAATCATACCACATCTTCGTTTTTATATATCTCGCTTAACTGTGTAACACATAATTTCTACCGTCGTCGAAGGGGAGATATAATTCCAAATTTAAATAACCGAAATAGTTTGTAGTTGATCTTATACACGGTAAACTAATATTTTTTTTTCAGATGAGATTGTTGTTGGTTTTTTTGTTTTTTTGTTTTGTTTGTTTTTTTGTATCTTTTTTTTCTTTTTTTTTTTTTTTCTACCATATGATAGTTCCGAATATGTTTATTATAGGAAGCAGAAGTAAAAATATATACATAACACTTATGAGAATTCATTGCTATTGACATGACAAGATTCTCATTTTAATGTCAAATGTTCTATTCTAGTCAAATGTATGTTAGATATATCTCAAGGGTACTGGTATGTATCTCTTTAATGTTTACAAAGTTCAATATGTAATATAAATTCTGTCGACCTCTGTAATCTTGGTTTTTTTTTCGTAGCATCCTTCTTCAGGTATTCATGAGATAGGGTCTGGGTGGGTTTTGTAGAACAAGGGATAACGAACCAATACTACAGAAAATGGACCCAAAAAAAGAAAGTATATAATAGGATAATTACCTAACAATTAAAGAATATAGAAACAGAAAAACCCCACCAGACTAATAAAATTGCCTTCACGTAGTCAATCGCAAATAATTACATCATCTTATACAAAAACAAAAATATGTGTGCACAGGAACAAATGTCCCGCATAAACTATCATATTTTAAAAGATGATTTATCTGTTATATCTTTGCAATTTGACCATGTTTTGAGTTTTGTTAAAGTTTAAAGTTGATGTAACCACAATTTCAAAGTAAATTATCTAAAATTAAAATCCATATTCTGACTAAGGACGGACAAACGAATTTCTAACTGACTGGAAACATAAACAAACTTTAGCATTGTAGGCAGGCATTATCAAATACACAACTAACAGGACAGTAACATTATACATCTCTTCTGTACAGAATAACCGACATTTGTTTTACGTTTGATGGTCAAGTAGCAAAGAAACGGTTCTACTGAAAATACTAAAAAATGCGTTTTGTTACAATATAAAAATAAAGAGATGTGGTATAATTGTCAATGAGACAACTATCCACCGAAGTTTAAATGTTCTGTGTTTCCTCTGATTCCTTGTCCTGGTTTTGGCTATTCTGTCAGTCCTTCTAACTTTTATCAGATCTTCAACGCTTTTATTAGGAACTGAATTTTCAAATATTTCGCCGTCAAGCATCCTTGAAGAGAGGTAAATATTTGAAATACTTATACCTGGTGCAGTAAAACTGGTTTTGTTATTACAAACGTCCTCTTCCTACAATGTATTGAATGTCCGTTCTGTAAACATATCACATTCAAGTTTTACTCCCCTGCAATTTATCGTTATCTATGGAGTTATTATCGGAATAGCAGTAATCAGTGATTTTAAAATGTTTCCTGTCATTGTACTCAAGATTATTTAGCACTCAAATAGAATTATTTCAAAGCATATTAAGTGAATATTTATAAAATGTTAGAATCGTTTTATATCTTGTTTTTATGCTGACGCTTTCAACATGTATATGCTTTGGAATAAATACAGTCCTAGGAGATGCCTGAATTTAGATTCAGTTTTACATAATGATAGTATAGTTTGTTTTCCACTGAAGATGAACTTATAGGTATGAATTCTTATGTGGATTTGGCTATACTTTAGGTTTGTTTTTATTTGACCATTTCCGTAAAGTTTGTATAAGTTTAAGTTCAAATATTTTGTCCCCGAGCAACACTGAAGAGGCATGTTTTGACGAAAAACGCACCAGGGGTCGATACCGCTGCTGATAGATTTTTGGGCCAGACGGTATCACCAGCCCAGTAGTCATATTTTAATGACATGACATTTTTGTTTGTTTTAGAATTATGGATATTCCTCTAAGATTAAGGAATATATCTCTCCAATGTAAAGCTCCAATTCCTTGTCCGGATTAGGCTATACTCTAGTTCATTTTTTTGTTTTATCAGCTCTTTAATTGTTTAAGTTTTGGTTTTTAAGATATGTTGGCCTCGAACATCCCCGAAAAGACATTAATTGTTTAAATGCGCATCTTTTGCAGTTGTATTATTATCGTTACTACTTTTATAGACATTCAATAATTAATTTTACACAAATGTATGTATGTGTATGCATTATTTAGTTAATTGTTTCTTAAATAATAACACGTTTTTTTAAGGTACCCTTTTAAAAACAGAAGTTAATTTATTTAGTGTAAATTGAATAACAATGAATATGTTTAAGGGTATTCTTTTAATTTTTTTTTTCATTAATGATTCAGAATTTCCAAGGTTGCAATATTAGCGTAAAAACATTTGAGACAATTACTATTGTTGTTCAATTTATTAAACATGACTTTGTATTAGCAGATTTTTTTTATAAATAACCGCATGTAGAAATTAAATCCATGCAGCAACCATATTCGAATCTAGTAATCTTCGGTGGGTCTTTCTTATAATTATATGTATCAACTTTCAATTTTTATTATCTGTTGGATTTTCTCTCTCTCTCTCTTTAAAATGAATTTATTATGCTAATGAATAGTTATAAAAGAATAATTAGACAATGACAAATGTTACCATTAAATTCTTATATTTAGCGATTGAGATTGACATGTAGGTCATAGCAATAACGTTTACAATCTATGTTTGTTACAATCCAATTGACGTAGTCTATTCGTTTTAGGAGGGATTTAAAAAAATTCCAAGTTGACAATATTTCCTTTTATCTGATAAGTATAAAAAAAGAAATGTTTTCTCAATGTTCATTATTCGTTCTTACATTCCATTAGCAGTAGCTTCAAGAAAGAAAAAGACAGGTTAGTTTTTTTTTCTTGTTCGTTATGTCCAATATTTTTCTATTTAATCGAAAGAAAATGTGCCTTGTGTATTTCATGAATATGTTCAAGATGTTGCAGATTGGTTGAAAATGATTTAAATTTCATTACATTGTCAATGACAATAGCTTGCTTTATTATATTCAACTCTAAAGTATTCAAACATATCATGGAAAAATATGTTTGATATGTTGGGGATTGTTTTTGTCACTGTCCTAAGAAAGTTTTTTTCGGCAAACTACGAATAACTGAAGTTTAGCAGAGTTGGTAAAATTAAACAACCGCGTTCTGACAAAACATTAAGAATCTAGATTTTGGTACAAAAGATAGATAAAAAAAAACAGTCTTCTCTTTCTTCATCATGTTCATAATAATTATATAAGTCTGTTTGATAAAACTCGATTCATATTCTACTGGTTTTACTGTAACATGTGGAAAGGAGACTATCAATGTTATACGCCATTCTAACATGAAGTTCTTCAAACGCTTTGAGTATACACCCGTGGTAAAATATGAATATATTGTTTGGGCTGTTCCAATCGTACTCCCGCGTCATATGTTTTTTTTATGAATGAGCTACCCGACGTCATAGAACGATGACGTAAGAATGTAAGCATTTTACGGGAAAATACACGCTTGTGAAACCGAAAATCATCACAACAAGAAAACGTAAACAAACGATGCAAAAATGTGTTATATAAGCCATTTTTTGTATACATATAAGACATATAAGTACAATTATCATTTAGATTCATCCAAACCTATCTAAATATGTTATTGTAAATAGTTTAAGCATGTCATTTATTCAGTTTGCTCCGTACTTTTACGTCAATTTAATAGTGCGTTTATTTATGGGAACGGCAAATAATGCCTTCATCTAGAGCGCTTCGATCCAAAACAATTGCCGTATTTGTCCTATTAGAATCAAAATAATTCATGGGGGCTTGAATATATCGTGATTTTACCACGGGTTGTCCCTTTATGCCGATATTTTACCCCTCGCTATCGCTCAGGGTAAAATATTTGTCATTAAGGGCCAACCGGTGGTAAAATCACGATTTATTCAAGCCCCATGAATTATTTCTTAAATATAACATTATGAATCCAAATTGGAATCATTTTAACTGGCTTAGTTGCGTGCCTGAATATTTATTTTCTGTGTTGATTCACGACTTTTTGTACATCGGTAAACTGCTGTTATCAGAAATTTGTGATAGCTTAATACAGTGCAACAATTAAGAATGATTCATAAAATATTTGACCATTACACATACAATCTTTTAGTTTAAATACTTGCATGTATTACAATAAAAATTTTTATTAGTTAAGTATAGTTTTGTTTTCAATTTTGGCCTCGACGGAAAGCTGGAAGACAAATCAGATTAATATGTTCTGTGAAGCTTTTAGAATAAATGATTGATTGTTGGTTGCTTAATGTCCAGTGGTTTAGAATAAATGAATTTGACTCGTATCATCTTTGATTTCCGTCGTACTATCATACTGTTTGTTATGATAATTTTTACTATTACTATTATTATTATTATTTTATTATTATTATTATTATTATTATTATTATTATTATTATTATTATTAATATTACTATCATTATTAATATTCATTATTAATATTACTATTATTTTTATTATTACTAATATAATTAATATTAATATTGCTATTATTATTATTATTATTATGATTATGATTATTATGATTATTATTATCATTATTATGATTATTGATAATTTCTCTTAAACAGAACCATGAATACCTTAGTTCTAGTAATTGGGATTGCTGTAATGGTAGCTTTAGCAACTGCACGCGGTTATGATAGTTACACTCAAAGATCATGGGATTTGCACGGTTCTGGACTTCTTAATAATGGATGGAATAGTAGACATCTGACTAGAGGCTTGAGTGGCGGACATCTAACAAGAGGATTGAGTGGCGGACATTTGACTGGAGGACTTCGAAGTAATTATTTTCATCAATCATGATCTAAAAATGTTTTCATGTGTAGTAGTTTAGTACTTAATATAGTAACGAGCTGATTGGCTCTCTTCACCCAATATTAGTAAATAAAAATAGTAGATGAAAGAGTATCATATCAAAAAACCTTTCATCACAGTCTGTAGTGTGTATATGTTATATATTTGTTAACTTGATAAATTCTATTAAAAGTGATAACTTTTAAATAATCATATGTATTTACCCAAAACGATATGCAATATTTTGTTGTTAATCTATATAGGCAAAGTTGGAGAAATATTTTGTCATAAATAAAAATACACTAAATATATTTCAAATAATGAGATGCAGTGTGATCGCCAATCAGCTAGTGTATAAAAAGAATGGCGAAGCCAAAGGGACATTCAAACTCAATTCAAGTCGAAAATAAAATGACAACGCCATGGCTAAAAAATGAAAAAGACAAAAAGACAAACACCAAACACAACATAGAAAACCAAAGAATGAGCAAAACGAACCCCACGAAAAACTAAGGGTGATCTGAAGTGCTCTTTGCGTCTTTACAAAGGCAAGCACAAAACATTTGAAAATTTTCAACATGCCACTAATAGTGATAATCATTTTACAGGATACAGAAGAGCAGCGACTGGTTACGGGCCATATGATTCATACAGAGACAATCGCCGTAGTCATTTTGACAGTGATTTTGGAAGATTCGATAGATGGGGATCTAACGTAGGGTGGAGATCTAATTCCGGATTGAGATCTCATTCCGGGTTGAGATCTAATTCAAAATGGAGTCAGATAGGTAGGTTGCGTTAAAATTAGTGTAAATGTGATATAGTTCTGTTGTTATGATATTATGGTAGCGAAATCGAGAATAAGTGATGTTTCTATCGTTCTATTCAAGGATCAACCTGTTGATTAAGATCTGCTAAAATTAAAAACAAATGTATCTAGAAAACTTATTTTACTTACTAGTATAATAATATTAAATGCTTTGTTATTTCTTTGTAGTTTCTCATTTCATTTGCTATAACCTACGAAGTATATTTGTCGTTAATATTATAACGATTTATTACAAATAAAAGTGTTTTGTACTTTTATCAGACAGATAATTAAGAAATAATTTAAAAATACTTAAAACCATTTCAAAATTAAAAAAAAAACATGTCAATATCTTTTGCTGGGGAAAACAGTTTTAACACAAATGCCAATATCCAAGATCAATTCAAAGAGGGGAAAAAAAAAAAATTATCAAACGGTCTACCATATCCACCAATGGATATAATGAAAACCATTACAATTTTGCACAAAAAATCCGTCTTGTAGTTTCAGTGAAATGCTAATGTCTTATTTTTAGTTTTTTTGTCCTTACTATTCTAAGTTATACTTTTCTTAAACCGAGATGTTGCAGGGAAACGACAGCCGCTTAAGTGGTATATTAAGTTCATCGTTGTTTCTAAAAAACAGTTGAAGATAATGATAATAAAAATAACAATAATAATAATAATAATAATAATAATAATTATAATGAAAAGTTTCTGAAAATTTAAATTGTCTTTCTTTTACAGGTTACTAGAAAAAGACAAAGACCTAAGGAGCACACTTCAACATTTGTACATGTCATCATTCATTGTTAGATTTTATACTTTTTTATCAATAAATTTCTAAAAATATAGTATATCCTTTCTTTTGTGCAGATGAGAGGCACTTTTGCTTTGTTGTGCAAAACATTTAAAGTCAAAAGGTACGATTATAATGTCTTTTCGTCTACGTTAACCTCAGTGTATAGATATAAGAAGATGTGGTATGAGTGCCAATGAGACAACTCTCCATCCAAGTCAAAATTTATAAAAGTAAACCATTATAGGTCAAAGTATATACCCATTTTAGTAAATTCATTGGTGTATATTTTTCAAATAAATGACTCGTATAAGAATAAGAAGATGTGGTATGATTGCCAATGAGACAACTCTCAATCAGAAACAACATGAGGAAGCAGCAGTTAGCAACTACCTGTGACTGTACGGCATTCAATAATGAGCAAGATTCATAAAGCTTCTTATGTTTGATACATTTATGGAATGCTCGAGTTTTTGTCTTGCGCATAAATTATCAAAAAAAGAAGGAAAGAAAACAAGGAGGAATTCTAAACTCATCAGTCGGAGTAAACAGAAAACGTCATGACAAAAACAATCCCTACAAAGAACGTAAAAACAAAAAAATCAACAGAGCTCTGCATAGGAAAATTAAGACTGAGAACAACGAATCAAAAAGACAAACGTCCATCACACATAACAATGAAATTCACAACATTTTGGAATTTTCAGAATTTTTTTAGATATTTGTTTGATAACCAGACAGGAAACTATAAATCAATAGCGACGCAATGAGTAATACAGTTACATACCGATCAAAAACAGGTGGAGTAGAATAAACAGGAAACATAACCTCAATAAAAATACTCTAATAGTATTTTTTGTATAAGTATAAGACGGATTCATTACAAATCAATCAGTAAAAGAGAGGCGAAAGATACCAAACGGACATTCAAAATCATAAGTTGAAAATAAACTAACAACACCATGGCTAAAAAAGAAAAAGACCAATAGACAAATAACAGTGCACAAAACACAACCAAGGAAAAGTAAAGACTGAGCAACACGAACCAAACCAAAAACTCGTGGTGATCTCAGGTGCTTCTGAAGGGTAAGCAGATCCTGCTCCACATGTCGCACCCGTCGTCTCGTGTAAGTACAAACTCAATGATGAATCTAATTCGGTAGGTAATTTGGGGGAAAAGGGGACGCAATTGTAGTTACGACCATTGGAACATATCCGTCGAAACAGATACTCCATAACGGTCAACCAATTCGTGATGGCTATCGAAAACTTACGAAGGAATGATTTCGACTTCACTACTTAAAACTCTTGGTTTAATAGCTTCCTTGTAAGCAACCTTCTACCAAGAAAATAAGGATAAGAAACACAAGCCCTAGCATATCGTATCAAAATATATACTCCGTATGCAGGCGCTGCTGGAATGTTGCTACATAGAAATAGAAAGTTCACAATTGGAAAGCTGACATCATCTCTTTTGTCGTGAAGTTTTGTTTTTCAACCGACCCTCATTGTCAATTTCTAGATGTAAGTCAAGATATTATGCAGACTTAACTGTATCTATTGTATCCTTTATCTCAAGTTCGATGCGATAGATGCGTTCAACATAGTCACCAAATTTTGAATTATAAAGTGATAGACCATCATCTAAATAGCGAAGTGAAGTGAAATAATACTGCTAACTTCTTGTCTGTCTTCCTATGAAGTTCTTGTATAAAGTAAGTCTCATTTGAAAAAGGAACAAGTCGGCAAGAAGAGGAGCACAGTTGATTCCCATGGGAACGCCAATTGTAAGATAATCCATTGGAAATAAGTTAACAATAAAGTTTTAATACAATTGTATTGATTGATTTTCTGAAGATATTTCAGAAAAATCAGCTCGTTATTTAGTAATTCTCCTATTCATCTGTGTTAAACGTTCTAGGGTATTTTTACGTCTTTTTTTAACTTCTTCCGTAAATGGCATTTTGAAGTTTGTTTCTGCTAGTGTTATAAGGTAAAGTGACAGAGAAAGAGGTAGAGATTGATTGAAATACATGCAGAAAAAAGGATTAAATTTTAGGATACAACTGAACATAATGACGTAAACAGCACAAATGTTACTACACCAGCTGCGCATTTCTAGAATAACTGTTTCTTTCGGTAGTGCTCGAACACAATTTCATTCTTTGTTTCAATCGGATATGAAATAAAATTGAAATGGGAAATAAAAAAAATAATTTCAAAAGAA
Organism: Mytilus californianus; assembly: GCF_021869535.1. Taxonomy (NCBI): domain Eukaryota; kingdom Metazoa; phylum Mollusca; class Bivalvia; order Mytilida; family Mytilidae; genus Mytilus; species Mytilus californianus. Next base: position 130,074,945 of record NW_026262679.1, on the reverse strand, counting down.
AACAATAACTCGGTTTTCTAAGTAATATTGGACGTCAGGTTTATGTAATACTTGTGTGTATAAAAGAGAGGCAAGATATACCAAAGTGAGATTCAAACTTATATGTCGAAAACAAACTGACAATGACACAGCAAACAAAACAAAAAACACAACGAAAAATGACGAAAAGACAACAACAGTATACACAGAATACAAAATAGAAAACAGAAGACAGAGCAACACCAACCTACCAAAAACCGGTATACATATATAACGTTATAAATCATCAATCGCCAATTGGTTGTTCTGTAGAAGGTGTAATCAGGATGCATAAAGTGTAAATGTTTTATGTATCAAACCATAAATTTGGGAGCTTGAGCTAGCTATAAAACGAGGTTAAAACCATGATTTTTTTCAAGAAAATGCCCGTACTAAGTTAGGAATATGCCTGTACTAAGTTAGGATTATGACAAATTTGTTTTCAATTAGTTCCGTAGGTAAACATAGTCGAGCATTTGGTTTTATAAGGTTATATTGATTTCCCCTTTTTTAATATACCTTGGATTTCGGTATTTTTGTTAATACTTTTTAGGCCAAACCACGTAAGATAAAGCCTGGCATTTTTAAAAGCTTTTTCAGCATGACAGATGAGAAAATACCTTATAATATCTTTGAACAACTTAATTCACAACATCAAAGATTTCGTCTTGTCAACAAAAGATTCCTGACATTAGAAAATATTGTGGTAAAATAGATAAGAAATATACAAATACAAACCAGAAAACATAACAAAATATTATGTAATCTCGGTTGGTTTGATTGATAAGTTGTTGTTTGTATTAATTTCAGGGGCAACTATTCCATGCATGTCCATGATGCTTACAAATTAACAATTAGTATAATAGGTAAGCACTGCAATAGGGGTGGGAAATTTGGAATGTCTCTGGAAAAAGGGGGTATATTCGATAGGGACAGAACTTTAGTCTTCTAACATTGTGCCTACGGACCACACAAGGAATTGTTGTTGGTCACTTAACGTAAAGTGGCACTCTCTCTCAGGTATCGTATTGAACGTCCTCGTTCTGAATGAACGCGACTGCAAACTTGACATCCTTCAACGGATGCCTCACGTTGTTTTACTACCAGTCCAAAAAAGAACAAGGAATGATAATATCTATATACCCCAGTTAACCCTTTGGATCCAGTTCGGTTCATTTGAGTCTACTTCTTTGAAAAACTAAAGGCCTCGGTATGATTAAAGCCCGTTCAATCATATAAAAAGTAATGAAATTTGGTCATTGTCTTTTGGTAAAGAAGTACGCATTTAGATCACAATCAATCATTCTTACCTTGTTATTATTTGCATTAAAAAATTTCCCAATGAGTTCAACGCTTGATAAAAATCAAAATCTCATAAAAGTCAGGCGAAAGATACAAAAGGGATCTACCAAGAGTATTAAAACTGTCGACATGTGTTCGCAACGCTGACATGTACAGTTAAGTGTTATTACAAATGATATTACACAAAATGATATCGTGTACAAATTGAATACTACAAATTATAAAATAAACAATATATAGAAATGAAATGAATATTAAGTAATTTCGGTTGGTGAACAAAGTTTAAAACAAGGTGACATTTCTGTAATCAACCATTAATCATAATAAACTTTTGAAATAAGAAACGGCTTAACAATCTCACATGTTACTTTTCTTAACTTTTTTATTGCGTTTTAAAGAACGATGATCACAAATAACGAATATACAGCAAAATATTAATTAGAACTATTTTCTAACTGCCAGTAGACCAAACGCTTTGTTAATTTGTATACCAGTTTTGTTTGACGTTTGTTCAAGCTATAATAATAAATATTGACATTTGAAGAAAAATAGATAGGCGGAGTTTCAGTCTGTGAATAATATACAATTGTTGTCATATTGTATCTTGTATGTTTTTAGTCGGTGAAACACATATTGTAGTATCTTTTAACTGGACTTCTCGCTATATCGATGATGTTCTCTGTATTGTTGATATTTTCATATCTATTTTTGATATATATGAATGTCCCTTTGGTACAATTCGCCTCTCTCTTTTTTTGTTACACATATTTGAAAGCTTCTGGATTGCTCCATTATATCGAAGTTCCTCCATTCAAATATACAAAAGGCATATTTTATTCGCCAGTTAATACATTTCAAAAATATTATTTAGTTTAAATATACAAAGCTTATCGAACGCAAAATACTGAACATTTTACATTTGAACAAAATTATTTTTAAGGGTATGAGTTGTTAAAAATGATTAAAGAAATAAACTGAACGGATTTGATACCACAACTGCAGGCGGAAAGAGGGTTTAGGTGAAAATTTAATCTTCTTCATCGAGAGAGTTGTGTTAATTTTGAAGAAGTTATTAAGGAAATTAAAAAAGCTTTGAAAGTCATCGAATCACTTCATAAGCACCCACGATTGCAAATGAAGATATCATTATTGAAACTTTACGCAGGATTGGCCAAGAGAAGGGCAAACTTTATATCTGACAATCTATAATATCTAAATAAGATAATAAAGAAAATGTATCCTTCTTAGAGATTGCTTAATATATGTTTTCCATACTTGGGCGATGAAATCTAAGATGTCAGTCATTTTCAAAAATAATTCAGTCCTTTCTGAAGATATGGTTTAACCATTTTGGATGAAATGGCGCGAAACTATCATTTGGTTATCAAAAAATGTAATACAATCGAACTAAGAAAGTATCTAAACTCTTTTAGGTCATTTTTTAGTAGCAACAAACAAAAGAGCTATGTCAATTGGACATGCTTTGATATTATATCTGCCCTTGAATTTTTACTTGATAACATTTTTGTTCGCTTTGGAGATTCCGTATATCGTCAAGTTATCGGAATTCCAATGAGGACTAACTGTGCACCACTTATTGCAGACCTGTTTTTGTATTGTTATGAGTAACAATTTATGACTAAAATCAGCAAAGACCCATCGAAACAACATCTGATACAAAAATTTAACAATACTTTTAGATATTTGGATGATATATTGGCTCTCAATAATGACGACTTCAGTATGTATACTAAAGAAATTTATCCTGTTGAACTTACTTTAAATAAAGCTAATACTAACAATGACCACTGTCCTTTCCTCGATCTTGATATCTATATCATTAACGGGAAGCTTTATACAAAAATTTATGATAAAAGAGATGATTTTTAATTTCCTATCGTTAATTATCCATTTTTAGATGGTGACGGCCCCTTGTCACCATCTTATGGTGTTTATATATCTCAACTTGTACGATTCGCTCGTGTATGTAACGACGTATTAGATTTTAGCGAGAGAAATTTATGTATTACTGAAAAATTATTACACCAGGGTTTTCGATATCATAAACTAGTCAAAACATTTACTAAATTTTATCATCGGTGTAAGGACATCATTCGTAAAAATAACTCAACATGCAGACATCTTATACGTTCGGGTATTTCACATCCAATCTTTGATGTTAATATTCTTTACAAAGCACAAAAATGTCAGTATTCACCTCAAAAGCTAACAAAACCTTTAAACAGACTTATTAAGAAGGGATATAGTTCCGATACTGTTGTCAGGTCATTAAAGATTGCATATTTTGAATTTAATATTGATTCACTTATAGGGTCTATGTATCGGAATTAAACATATTTATTCTAAAACCAGTTGTTGGCATGACACGGGTAATGTTCTTCTAATATATTTTATGATGGTATAATACTAAACCCCTAACAGGAGGGATTGTGCCTGATATTCATATGATGAAGACATAATCTTTCAATCAGTTTAATTGAGGTCTGGAGCTGGCATGTCAGTAACTGCTAGTAGTCTGTTGTTATTTATGTATTATTGTCATTTTGTTTATTTTCTTTTGTTTCCTATTCTGACATCGGACTCGGACTTCTTTTAAACTGAGTTTTACTGTGCGTACTGTTGTATGTTTGTTCTTTTTTACATTGGCTAGAGGTATAGGGGAGGGTTGAGATCTCTAAAAATATGTTTAACCCCGCCGCATTTTTGCGCCTGTCCCAAGTCAGGAGCCTCTGGCCTTTGTTAGTCTTGTATCATTTTTAATTTTAGTTTCTTGTGTATAATTTGGAGTTTAGTATGACGTCCATTATCACTGAACTAGTATACATATTTGTTTAGGGGCCAGCTGATAGGACGCCTCCGGGTGCGGGAGTTTCTCGCTGCATTGAAGACCCATTGGTGGCCTTCGGCTGTTGTCTGCTCTATGGTCGGGTTGTTGTCTCTTTGACACATTCCCCATTTCCATTCTCAATTTTATCTGTATCTTTACTGGAAGCTGTTTGTGTCGTGAAGATGTAAGTATTGTCTGTTTTCATAAAGGAAGTCAACTTAAGTATTTTTTTGAAATCAAAGGTAATAATGAAGTCCAGAATTTTTTAAGGGAAACTCAAAACATAATTGATAAAGGTTTAAATGACATAATAATATGTTGAAAGTTTCTAAATTCTATTAAGGGGTTTATGATTTTAGACTGTTGTTTGTTTTACTTTCGTTTCAAGATACATGTAGTTGTATTAATTGGGTATAATATTCCTGATAAAACAATATCATGAAGAGCGCGTATAAGGAAATGCCTGTGCCAAGTTAGGAATATGACTGTTGTTTTCCATTTCTTTGATGTGTTTGAGCTTTTGATTATGCGGTCCGAATTCCCACAGGTAAAGTTGACATGATTATTATTTCAGACCCTGTTTGATCATATAGATCTCCAAGTTTTAAGGTAGTAATACAATCTAGGCCTTCATTATTTTGATTTGTTATGAGCGTTTCTGTTGAAGGTAAATCAAGAAAAGCGCTTTTGACGCAACAATTTAAATCATAAATAAGTGGATTTTTTTTTTATTTTATAAAAAACAAACTGTCTACGCGAGCCTTTTGAAGAGGTATATATAACCTTGTTCAATAGTTTACTCATACTTCTTGTTATCTGCAGTACTACGAAAAAATGAGCAAATGCATATAATCTTTACAGTTTTATTTGAAAAAGTAAAAATCTACGGATGATTGATGTCATGTTCAGATGTTGTGATGTACTTGTGTCCTTTTCTTTTCTTAATATCCTGTAAAACAAAAGTAATTCCAGTTTATTTGAAGATAAACAATTTTATAGTATAATGTACACATGTAATATATGCAACCACTGCTTCTTTTTTACATGGTGACCTATATTTCTTCATTATGTTCTGTATAGATATTAGAGACTGCCAAGCTTAAAATACAATACAGTTATCTCCATTCTAATGCAGCATATTAAGATAGATACCATTTTACAAATATTTTGGCGTAAAATGACATAAATGAAAAAGTCCGCGAAACTGTTGCATTGTCTTTGGCAACTAAACAATGTGACGTCATATGTATACTCACGATGTCAAACATAAAACCCTAGACGTATTTATACATTTCGTACGCTTCCGAATGGTTTCTACGTTGACAAAAAGAACATTTTGAGGCTCAAAATTTGACTTTCATATTTATTTTGTGAGAAATTACACACCAAACAAAATTGAAATTCAATATGGTTGCTTCCGTAGTTACGGACTGGTAGAACGTGGAATTTACCCCTTCAAAATATTTGTCAACGTCCAATGAAAATTATCGTAACAAACGAATTGCATTAGAATTTTGCTTTACTTTTTTTATTTTGGATAGCTTTGTTAATTTTTATTGGGACATAATTTTAATAGTAAATATAATGTAGAGCTTTAAAACAAATTAAAACCCGTTAGTTTTAAAGATCAAATGGTAAAGTTCCTAAATTATAAAGATCTAATCAGTAAAAGATCTCTGTCTGAAATAAAATATCATATACACAAGTTATATTTTCATCATTATTAGACAGCACGAGAGATCAGTGATGCGGATGACATTTAATCTGGTTCAGATTTGAAACCTACCTTGTTGATTCCATCTTGAATTAGATCTCCACCCTAAATTTGATCTCCTTCCTGAATTAATTTCCCATCTATTCAAACGTCCTAATCCACTGTCCAGATGACTGCTTCTGTATGGATCAAATGAACCGGATCCAGTAGCTGCTCTTCTGTATCCTACATAGGCAATAACTATTATTATTTTTGACCTATTATTATTTCATGTCTTCGTTTAAAATGTTACTGTATTTTTGGTGCTTTAAAAACACACGTTAAATATAAACAATAGACGTAGTTTAATCTTATGACCAAGCGTATGAATCAGTACATTTCCCCTACTTTACATCTACTCTTCTTTTTGGGAAAAACAATTACAACGTACAATGTATAAAAGTGGACCTTTTTCAAGAAGTAATCATATGAATGTAAATTATACAATGACAGCTATTTGGAATTCGTTTGTTGGTATACATACATCATTTTCAAAATGGTAAAACAATATTGTTCTGAATAAGTTTAATAAACAAACAATATATATTTGTATAAGATCTTACTTCTGCTTCCGCCATTCAAACCCCCTATCAGATGCCCGCTATTCCAGCTGCCAGTCAGATGTCCACTATTCCATCCATTATTCAGACCTCTAGATCCCTGCAAATCCCATGATCTTTGATTTCTATTGTATGAATCATATCCGCGAGCAGTTGCTAAAGTAACCATCACAGCAAGCACGATAACTATTGCTAAGGTATTCATGTTTCTATAAAAAAAAAATAAACATCAAGATTCTTATACCAAAATAATAATGCTAAATCAACTCTCTTAAGATGTCCAAAATTTTTTGCCAAAAAATATGTCCAAATAATAATAAAATAGCTGCATTGAAAACAACAGAATGTGACAAAGCTAATCAAACATACTTTTGTCTAAATATTCGAATCAGACTGAATGTTTAGTTGATTAAATAGGTGAAGTTAAAAAATATAAATATAATGAACAACTCACATAATTGTTTTTCCTTCTTGGATGTACTTGAATGGCTACTAAGACCAAAATTGATATAAAACACTGAGATAGCATTCTCTTTTATACTATTTTGATACAAGGAAATATTATTAAATGGGAGAATAAAAGAAAAACCATATCACTTAAATAATCTACGTAAATGTATTTGAATAAATCACAGGTTGTAAAGGTTACCACTATGACAATAAGGTCAATGTCACTCGCTAGACGTCAAGTCTTTTTATGATCACATCTGTCATTAATAAATAACAGGTTTATTATTATGCATTCAGTTTACTAATGATTTCATATTAAAAGATATAACAGTATAATAATATTACAACACTAGTAAAAGATAAGCAAACATTACCAAAGGAATATTCAAACTCGTATCGCTTTTTTAATAATACAAACATTTTGTTATTTAATAAAACAATAAAAGTTTTGTGTATGAGGTTTCTCATACCTAGTTTGGAAACTTTGTAAACGATGTATTATCCACAATGTTTTATTTAAGCAACTGTATATTTATTACTAATACATTACAAGGTTTTTGTTTCGAATTAAGAGGTCATACCAGAAGCATGCGTTCATAGTTTTACTGTTGGAATGAAAACAACTTTGGGTTCGTGTTGCTCAGTCTTTAGGTTTTTATGTTGTGTTTTGTATAACTGTGGTTTATTTTTTGAATTTTTTACATGGTGTTGTAAATTAATTTTCGACTAATGAGCTTTAATGTGCTCTTACGGGTCTTCAGTCTACGACAATGGACCCGTTCGTCCATCCATAATCGTGTTAAAGTTTTAATTTTAGATAATTTACTATAAACTTGTGGTCACGTCAACTGGAAATTTGTACAAAACTCATAACATGGTCAAATTGCAAATATATAACGGTCAACTGATTTTTCAAAATTTGATATTTATTTCGGGGCATTGATTCCTGTGGACACATATTCATTGTGTATTTGATGATGTAATTATACGCGGTTCACTACGTTATTATGAGTCTGAATGGGGGTCCTCCATTCTGGCATTCGTTATTTCTATTAAGGTAATTGTTGTATTATCTATTCTCTATATTTGGGTCCATTTGGAACACTATTCTCTATTTTATAAAACCCATCCAAATCCTCTTTAATGAATAAATAAGCGGGATGCTTTAAGAGTACAAAACAACTAAGACAATATAAGTCGACAGAATTAATTTAACATCATGAACTTTGTAAACATAAGATATATATGGATATCCTTGAGCTATATTTAGCATAAGATATATATGGATATCCTTGAGCTATATTTAACATAAGATATATATGGATATCCTTGAGCTATATTTACATACTTTTCACCATAATCATCAGAATAGAACAAGTGATATCAAAATGAAAATCTTTTGATTGCAATGACATTTGTTAGTTTGCGTCAGAGACTAAAATGAGTGTCATAAGTGTAGTATATATTATCGCTTCTACTTTATAAAATAAACATATCCTGAAAATATAACAAATACTGGAATCCCTGGTTCCCCATTATAGACTAACCAATAAACGGTGGTTTTGGTTTATTTTTGATTTTAAACACCACAAATATATATCCAAGAAGGAAATAATGTTTCACTTGTTATTAAATAATTATTTATTTGAAAACCTAATGGTATACCATTATTTATCCAATTGTTGTTTTTGATTTAAAAATTCCTTGCTGTGAATATGCCATTCTGTATACCTTTGTTCATACATGTTGTGGTAGTCTATTTGTTACAATAAAGCAAATTCATTATGAAAAAAATAAACATATTCAAAACTATCATATAGTAGAGAAAATAAAATAAATTTAAAAAGAAAATAGAGCAAAATATCGTCGGAAAAAAACCCGTGTATAAGATAAACTACAAAGCTCTTATTTCAATTATTTTATCTGAAATTGTATCTCCCCTTCGACAACGGTAGAAAAATAACAACTAAAGAGTGAGCAACACGAACCCTACTAATACCGGGGTAATCTAGAGTACTCCAGAAGGGTAAGCTGATCCTGTTCCACTTGCTGCACCCGTCGTTGCTTATGTGAGTAGTAGATTTCTCAAACCACATCAATACTGGAAAGACGTCTGAACAATTGTAAAAATATGAGGCAAAATTAGAAAAAAAAGTAGTTTTTGAATTACTTACCATACGTCATATTTTTCTCATTTTACACAAAGTGACTTTTTTACTTGTTCTATCCTATACATTGTCGCAGATTCTAAATAAAAATTAGCAAATATTCAACCAATGTTTACAGATATTGAAAGTAAAATTACTAACTCAATCTGTATTCGTGTCGTTTTGAAATTCGCAGAATTTGTCATAAAACTAATTTATTTTAATTGTTTTCCTTTTATTTAACATCACTTATGATAAACCTGCTAGTTTTGTACTATGTGGAAGATGTTTTTTGCATTATTTTCGAATATAATGATATTATTTTTTACATACGCAAATATCTTTTAGGACAAAAGGTATTTCAGATATTTGATTTGACTATACTAGTATCTTATATGTCAGATATCTAGACTATATATATATATATAAAGCCTCTAGTCCATTAACATGTTGCTCTCTAAACAAGTTTGAAAAGTTGTTTAATGAGTTTTAGAAAAATCAATATATTTCAATATATCTCAGAAAAAAACATTGTTGGTAGCATTATTTGATAGAGATTAATATTTGTTAATATTTTCCAGTCTAACGATTCAAATAGCCTTAAACGACCGAAAACAGATTAATTGTAAAATGTTCTGGTAGTACCGTTTTTTACTTCACTTTCCGCTTTATAAATGATGTCCTTACACGGAGAATCTTAAAATATAGTAACAATGAAATCCAAATAAAAAAAAATAACATTTTGTGTATTTCGTGCATGCAAAGCTATTTTATCTGAATAAACCTTATGAGGAACGCACCAAACCAACATTTGAAAGGCATTCACGTATCATTTACCGAAAAAGTAATATTACCCATCGGAACAGACAAATGAGAGCTTAATTCATCTATCGTCAACATTGCCTTAAGAAATTTTAATCTTACTTTCATGTTTTTTTCTTAATTCTTTTTAAGAGAATTTAAAAAAAAGTATTTTATAAATCATTTCAGTGCCGAAACATTGACTTCCATGTAGCTGATAAATTCATCGAAATCATCCCATTGAGTGTGAAATAAAGAAAAAGAAAACAAAAACAGTTAAGTCATTTTCATATCTTATTTGTATCTAGAAATTCATAGTTTGTGCAAATTGTGATAAAATACATAACATTAGATAAAGGCAACAGTAGTATACCGCTGTACAAAAGTAATAAATCGAGTAAGAGAAAACAAATCCGGGTTACAATCTAAAACCGAGGGAAACACATCAACTATAAGAGGAAAACAACAAAACAATAGAAACCCTGAAATGCAACAAAAACAAACGCAAACATACATAGAAATGGACTATTTGATAACAACTGCCATATTCCTGACTTGGTACAGGACATTTTAAGAAAAAATGGTGGGTTGAACCTGCTTTTATGGTTAGCAAAATCTCCCGCTTATATAGCAATGTTAAAAAATATATCGCTAAAATGACAACACTACGTAACAGGAGTACGGTACAAACAAACGCAAGAACACTCAGCACAGAGAAATGCAAACATGAATAATATAACAGTACATTACATCATGTAAACCGCAGAATAACAACGGACATCTACCATGCATTAACGACAGCACAGGACACCACAAAAAATGACGTATCTTAGTGACGTATATAATGTTGAAATTCATACAATTATATGGAATGAGATCCAAAAATTCACAATTATTTTCACAATAATAGTCCAAATAATTAAGATTATGACGGTCTTGAAAGGCTATTTTAAATTAATGCTGTGACGACGTCATACTTATTTGGACTAACGCAATACTTTATCCATTTAAAATGGAAATTAACTCGGCTATACTGACAAATAAGACATATGTGAAATGTACCGACAATACCATGAATACAGAATTCAAACCACAAACGATAAGACATAACACAATATCGAACTGTACTTACAAAAGAAACATCATAACTAAATACAAGAATGTTGGATGTATAAATACCGAGACACGTCGAATATCAATGCGAAATCATACTTGGCAAAACAGTCATATTCGGGAATAGGTCACGTTAGGTACTTAGCAGACAGACGATGTAGATGGTAAACCACAATCAAATACGTGGTACAAATGTGGTTAGTTACTTTAGACACAGACCCATCGTATATATCAACCAATTCGTGATGGTGTCCATAAAATTTACGGAGTGTCATTTTTAATCTTTCCTCCTCATAACTCTGTTGTAGCAGTTTCTGCGAAAGAAATTAACACAGACAGCCTTGATTTACTGTTGAATGTTAAACGCTATTTTAACAATATTAAAATACTCTGGACAGCTCCAATAGATACCACTACCAAATAAAAACAGATTGATCAGAAAGCTGCTTACCTTTCCAGAGCACTTGAGATTACCCCTAGTTTTTGATGGGGTTTGTGTTGCTTAGTCTCTGGATTTTCTATGTTTTGTTTTGTGTACTGCTGTTTGTCTGTTTGTCTTATTCTTTTTAAGCCATGGCGTTGTCAGTTTCTTTTCGACTTGTGAATTTGAATGTCCCTTTGGTACCCTTCGCTTCGCTTTCTCTTGAAAAGCAACGATATTAAATGAACAAGAGACTTAAAAGACAATACAAAAATCAACGTCAAAATATGCTATATCTATAACGAAAGAAAAATTTAAAAGAATAAAAAAAAAAAAAAAAGATAAAATGTTTCAAATAACATGACACTTGAGCAATTCGATAAAATGTGAATGACGAGCAAAGTGGTATTCAAAAACAGTTTTAAGAAACTAGATCATCCATTTCGAAAAAGAACTTGATTCGCACCTCATAATTTTATGATTTGTGATGAGTCAGTTATGACAGTATACTTAACGTGTACTAGTATAAACTTTCGATTATACGTTATTGAAACCTGTGCATTGAATACTTTTATATCGTTTTATATTCCGGAAACTTTTCTGAAATGTGAATGAAATGTACTTTAATTCGAATCTTTAAGAAAGAAATCATGAGGATCATGGGAACTACAGGGTATTCAATTGGTAACTCATCTAGGGAAACAACTTTCGTCGTTGATTAAGGCCTATATTATGATGCCAGATAAATATTGCACTGGCAGATGCACAATTTGTATTCTGTAAACAGCATTAGAGATCCCATCAATAGCCTTCAGCCCTTGATAGTGTTTTCATGTAAACGGTTACAATTTAAAATTAAATATTCATCAGGTGAAAATTTTACAAATATATGAATTAGTGTTCAAAGCTTCCTATGTTTTTTTAATATAATTTTGGATTGGTCGAGCTTTGTTTTTGGACATAAATTATGAAAATGGACAAAAGTTCACATAACGCAACAGAAACGATAAATCTATATATTATACCAAAACAAACACATTCATAAGACTGAGTTGAAAACAACTATCACAGAAATATTTCGAACAGCTTTCATTACGGATTCGTTGATTTTTTGAAATAAATTCCTAATAAGCCAGGATACTGTCTATTGTGCTTCCGTTTGTAATGCATTCCCGCATAAACGTCTCCGAGGACATGACACAAAATGAAATGGGTTACAAATGATAATCTCAGTTTATTTCAAAATATTCATGGTACGAAAATGTCATTACCACATCTACAACGACTAGTGATATTTCTTAGATTTTATTATGTGGCTATGTTAATAAACGAGGTCAGAGAGAGAGAGAGAGAGAGAGAGAGATTAAAGACTGACTGGAATAAATCAGATTAGGAATAAAATTATCTGAATAAAATTTTGTGCAATAACATCAAATGTAGCAATTTAACTACATCAGGCATTCAATTTGAAATTAATATCATCAAAATACACTGATCATAAACATGTTTATTACGAAATGAAATTTTCTTATGTGTTTAAATTTTATATGAACCTATTATATTAGCCTATAAAAAAAGAAAATCCAGCAAATATCCCCAAAATAAGGTTTAAGAAATAATTTAGGGACGTCAGAGTTTATGTTAATACTTTGGTGCATATAACGTTATAAAGAACTATTTACCGATTGGTTGATATGCCAACGGCGTATGTAGGACGTTCAAAGTGTGTATGTCTAATAAATCACACTATACATTAGCCATAAAACTCTGTACATATGGAATAGTAATATACATTTTGGTCTGAACATTGATATCTTTTCGGTAATTAAACAAAATTAAAGAGTCACACAAGACAAAAAGAAGTAAATGTTCATAATAACCAAACAATTTAGAAACTTCACAATAAGAACTGATTACTCAAAATAAAGTTTAAAAAAAATAAGTAAGAAGATGGTTAGCAAATAAAAAAATGAAAATTAAACAAAATGCCAATTTAACCGAGAATAATAGTCATGATATAGTATATAATTCAGCCATATCAGAAACATTTCTTTTTTTCTTATATCAAATTATAATTGAAAATTGTTGTCATTTTATCAATATGTAATCAACTATTATACACACTAAATAATTGATAAAACCTCACTGAGATGTAAACTTTGCAAATTATTTCTATCATATATTGTCATTTTCATATTACATGGACAAAAGTTTTAGGAAGTGTAAAGACATATTGAAAGTGTATGTTATAAAATAAAAAAATCTTTAGGTTTAAAATACTACCAATAAACAACTACATGTACAAAGTTGCAAAAAAAATGCAGTTTTTGATAAAAGTAAAATAATATAGTCATACATTTTTTTAAACTAAACAGTTGTATAGTTTTTTTTTTTAAATGAATAACTGTATACAGGTGTACAGTTAATAATTAAATAAAATTATTCCATTGGTTGCAATGAATAATCGTGATTTCCCCGTGATATAAAAACCGATAATTTCACTTGTGAAATAAATCAGATAATTTCACTGCTCTGGCGTCATACAGCAATGGGTGATGTCAAGACGTTGTCGATGACGCTGTATCAAAGCGTAGAAAAAATATAGTTCCTTCCATTTTCTACTTCATTTCCATTAAAAAGTCCATAGTCAATGTAATAAAAAGAATAACTAATGAAATGAATTCAAATATCGAAAAATATTTAACTCGTGACCAAACAACACTGATAATTAACTCATGCGCTACGCGCATTCGTCAATTAATGTCTTGTTCGGTCAGTCGTTGAATATTTTTCTATACTATATTTGAATTCTTCAATTAGTTATTCTACAATTTTACACTTTTACAATATGCGATTTTGCAATTCACCTATGAACCATCGCCTTTGTCTACATTGCCAGGATACACTTTCGAAAACAAAATAGAAACACAAGTAATACTCAATATATAAAATAAACAGGCAACCATAGTTTGTTAATCAATCATGAGATAATAAGTAAAACTATTTTTACGAGTACAAAACATTGAGATAGTTGTTCGGATATATGAATGAAGTCGCGTGCATTTCATTGATAAATTGACATGAAAACCTGACGTTGCAGCACTGGTACATAACGTCATTGCCTACTATTCTCGAGTATCAAGTCCTTTCGATGATCTAAAAAATATTAGGCAGTAAGATCAAAGGGAAAATGTACAAATTGCCAATAAACGTTAATATCTAAAATATTTGTAGAAAAATAAAGAAAAATGTTGGTCATTTTATTGTTGAATTCCTTCATTTAATCGATATGCATGGGCTATTATGTGTGCAAGTTGACGTATTTCATATATATAGTCTTAAGGTTTAGATATTCTAGAGCTGAAAAAAAGTTTTTAAAAGGAAGAAAAGTTGGCAAAACGACGACTGTCTATCTATATAAACATTCAAACAGTCTCAACATTTACGTATTATAAATCAAGTAATTCGACTGAGTGTTGAAATAACGATGAATGCTCTATCAAGAGAATTACTTTTTTACTATTTTATTTGGATATTTTTAAATTGTGTAGAAAATCATTGTTTCTTGTTTTTTTTTTTCTATTTAGTCTTGTATTTATTATGCGTTTTTATTTTTCGAACGGACTTTCTGTGTCATTTGGTCTCTTGTGGAGAGTTGTCTCATTGGCAATCATACCACATCTTCTTTCTTATATATCTCGCTTAACTGTGTAACACATAATTTCTACCGTCGTCGAAGGGAAGATATAATTTCAGATTTAAATAACCGAAATAGTTTGTAGTTGATCTTATACACGGTAAACTAATATCTTTTTCCAGATGAGATTGTTGTTGGTTTGTTTGTTTGTTTGTTTGTTTGTTTTTGTTTTGTTTTTGTCTTTTTTTTTGTTTTTTTTCTACCATATGGTAGTTCCGGATATGTTTATTTTAGGAAGCAGAAGTAAAAATATATACATAACACTTATGATAATTCATTGCTATTGACATGACAAGATTCTCATTTTAATGTCAAATGTTCTATTTTAGTCAAATGTATGTTAGATATATCTCAAGGGTACTGGTATGTATCTCTTTAATGTTTACAAACTTCAATATGTAATATTAATTCTGTCGACCTGTGTAATCTTGGTTTTTTTTCGTAGCATCCTTCTTCAGGTATTCATGAGACAGGGTCTGGGTGGGTTTTGTAGAACAAGGGATAACAAACCAATACTACAGAAAATGGACCCAAAAAATGAAAGTATATAATAGGATAATTATGCAACAATTAAAGAATATAGAAACGGAAAAACCCCACCAGAATAATAAAATTGCCTTCACGTAGTCAATCGCAAATAATTACATCATCTTATACTAAAACAAAAAATATGTGTGCACAGGAACAAATGTCCCGCATAAACTATCATATTTTAAAAGATGAATTATCCGTTATATCTTGGAACTTGACCATGTCATGAGTTTTGTTAAAGTTTAAAGTTGATGTAACCACAAGTTCAAAGTAAATTATTTAAAATTAAAACTTTATCCTGACTAAGGACGGACAAACAGATTTCTAACTGACTGGAAACATAAACAAACTTTAGCATTTTAGGCAGGCATTATCAAATACACAACTAACAGGATAGTAACATTACACAGCTCTTCTGTACAGTATAATTGACATTTGTTTTACGTTTGATGGTCAAATAGCAAAGAAACGGTTCTACTGAAAATACTTAAAAATGCGTTTTGTTACAATATAAAAATAAGGAGATGGGGTATAATTGTCAATGAGACAACTATCCACCAAAGTTTAAATGTTCTGTGTTTCCTCTGATGTGGTATGATTGTCAATGAGACAACTATCCAACAAAGTTTAAATGTTATGTGTTTCCACTGATTCCTTGTCCTAGTTTTGGCTATTCTGTCAGTCCTTCTAAATTTTATCAGATCTTCAACATTTTTATTAGGAACTGAAATTTCAAATATTTAGGCGTCAAGCATCCTTGAAGAGAGGTAAATAATTGAAATACTTATACCTGGTGCAGTAAAACTGGCTCTGTTATTACAAACGTCCTCTTCCTACAAAGTATTGAATGTCCATTCTGTAAACATATTACATTCAAGTTTTACTCCCCTGCAATTTATCGTTATCTATGGAGTTATTATCAGAATAGCAGTAATCAGTGATTTTAAAATGTTTCCTGTCATTGTACTCAAGATTATTTAGCACTCAAATAGAATTATTTCAAAGCATATTAAGTGAATATTTATAAAATGTTAGAATCGTTTTATATCTTGTTTCTATGCTGACGCTTTCAACATGTATATGCTTTGCAATAAATACAGTCCTAGGAGATGCCTGAATTTAGATTCAGTTTTACATAATGATAGTATAGTTTGTTTTCCACTGAAGATGAACTTATAGGTATGAATTCTTATGTGGATTTGGCTATACTTTAGGTTTGTTTTTATTTGACCATTTCCGTAAAGTTTGTATAAGTTTAAGTTCAAATATTTTGTCCCCGAGCAACACTGAAGAGGCATGTATTGACGAAAAACGCACCAGGGGTCGATACCGCTGCTGATAGACTTTTGGGCCCAGACGGTATCACCAGCCCAGTAGTCATATTTTAATGACATGACATTTTTGTTTGTTTTAGAATTATGGATATTCCTCTTAGATTAAGGAATATATCTCTCCAATGCAAAGCTCTAATTCCTTGTCCGGATTAGGCTATACTCTAGTTCAATTTTTTGTTTTATCAGCTCTTTAATTGTTTAAGTTTTGGTTTTTAAGATATGTTGGCCTCGAACATCACCGAAGAGACATTAATTGTTTAAATGCGCATCTTTTGCAGTTGTATTAATATCGTTACTACTTTTATAGACATTCAATAATTAATTTTACACATATGTATGTATGTGTATGCATTATTTAGTTAATTGTTTCTTAAATAATAACACGTTTTTTTAAAGGTACCCTTTTAAAAACAGATATAATGTAAATTGAATAACAATAAATATGTTTAAGGGTATTCTTCTAATGATTTTTTCATTAATGATTCAGAATTTCCAAGGTTGCAATATTAGCGTAAAAACATTTGAGACAATTACTATAGATGTTCACTTTATTTAACATGACTTTGTATTAGCAGATTTATTTTATAAATAACCGCATGTAGAAATTAAATCCATGCAGCAACCGTATTCGAATCTAGTAATCTTCGGTGGGTCTTTCTTATAATTATATGTATCAACTTTCAATTTTTATTATCTGTTGGATTTTCTCTCTCTCTCTCTCTTTGAAATGAATTTATTATGCTAATGAATAGTTATAAAAGAATAATTAGACAATGACAGATGTTACCATTAAATTCTTATATTTAGCAAATGAGATTGACATGTAGGTCATAGCAATAACTTTTACAATCTATGTTTGTTACAATCCAATTGACGTAGTCTATTCGTGTTAGGAGGGATTTAAAAAAATTCCCAGTTGACAATATTTCCTTTTATCTGATTAGTATAAAAAAAGAAATGTTTTTTCAATGTTCATTATTCGTTCTTACATTCCATTTGCAGTAGCTTCAAGAAAGAAAAAGACAGGTAAGTTTTTTTTTTCTTGTTCGATATGTCCAATATTTTTCTATTTAATTCAAAGAAAATGTGCCTTGTGTATTTCATGAATATGTTCAAGATGTTGCAGATTGGTTGAAAATGATTTAAATTTCATTACATTGTCAATGACAATAGCTTGCTTTATTATATTCAACTCTAAAGTATTCAAACATATCATGGAAAAATATGTTTGATATGTTGGGGATTGTTTTTGTCACTGTCCTATGAAAGTTTTTTTTCGGCAAACTACGAATTACTGAAGTTTAGCAGAGTTGGTGAAATTAAACAACCGTGTTCTGACAAAACATTAAGAAACTAGATTTTGGTACAAAAGATAGATAAAAAAAGGCACAGTCTTCTCTTTCTTCATCATGTTCATAATAATTATCATATTCATATTCTACTGGTTTTACTGTAACATGTGGAAAGGAGACTATCAATGTTATACGCCATTCTAACATGACGTTCTTCAAACGCTTTGAGTATACACCCGTGGTAAAATATGAATATATTGTTTGGGCTGTTCCAATCGTACTCCCGCGTCATATGTTTTTTTATGAATGAGCTACCCGACGTCATAGAACGATGACGTAAGAATGTAAGCATTTTACGGGACAATACACGCTTGTGAAACCGAAAATCATCACAACAAGGAAACGTAAACAAACGATACAAAAATGTGTTATATAAGCCATTTTTGTATACATATAAGACATATACGTATAATTATCATTTAGATTCATCCAAACCTATCTAAATATGTTATTGTAATTAGTTTAAGCATGTCATTTATTCAGAGTGCTCCGGTCTTTTACGTCAATTTAATAGTGCGTTTATTTATGGGAACGGCAAATAATGCCTTCCTCTAGAGCGTTTCGATCCAGAACAATTGCCGTATTTGTCCTATTAGAATCGAAATAATTCATGGGGGGCTTGAATATATCGTTATTTTACCACGGGTTGTCCCTTTATGCCGATATTTTACCCCTCGCTATCGCTCAGGGTAAAATATTTGTCATAAAGAGCCAATCCGTAGTAAAATCACGATGTATTCAAGCCCCCATGAATTATTTCTTAAATATAACATTTAGAATCCAAATTGGAAGTTATTTAACTGGCTTAGTTGCGTGTCTGAATATTTATTTTCTGTGTTGATTCACGACTTTTTGTACATCGGTAAACTGCTGTTACCATTAATTTGTGATAGCTTAATACAGTGCAACAATTAAGAATGATTCATAAAATATTTGACCATTACACTTACACTCTTTTATTTTAAATACGTGCATGTATTACAATAACATTTTTCATTAGTTAAGTATAGTTTCAATTTTGGCCTCGACGGACAGCTGGAAGACAAATCAGATAATATGTTCTGTGAAGCTTTTAGAATAAATGAATTTGACTCGTATAATCTTTGATTTCTGTCGTACTACCATACTGTTTGTTATGATAATTTATACTATTACTATTACTATTATTATTATTATTATTATTATTATTATTATTATTATTATTATTATTATTATTGATAATTTCTCTTAAACAGAACCATGAGTACCTTAGTACTAGTAATTGGGATTGCTGTGATGGTAGCTTTAGCCACTGCACGCGGTTATGATAGTTACAATCAAAGATCATGGGATTTGCACGGTTCTGGACTTCTTAATAATGGATGGAATAGTAGACATCTGACTAGAGGCTTGAGTGGCGGACATCTAACAAGAGGATTGAGTGGCGGACATTTGACCGGAGGACTTCGAAGTAATTATTTTCATCAATCATGATCTAAAAATATTTCCATGTTTAGTAATTTTATACTGAGTATAGTAACGAGCTGATTGACTCTCTTCACCCAATATTAGTAAATAAAAATAGTAGATGAAAGAGTATTATATCAAAAAACCTTTTCATCACAGTCTGTAGTGTGTATATGTAGCATACTTGTTAACTTGATAAATTCTATTAAAAGTGATAACTTTTAAATAGTCATATGTATTTACCCAAAACGATATGCAATATTTTGTTGTTAATCTATTTAGGCAAAGTGTGAGAAATATTTTATCATACATGAAAATACATTAAATATATTTCAAATAATGAGATGCAGTGTGATCGCAACATAGAAAACCAAAGACTGAGCAAAACGAACCCCACGAAAAACTAAGGGTGATCTGAGGTGCTCTTTGCGTCTTAACAAAGGCAAGCACAAGACATTTGAAAATTTTCAACATGCCACTAATAGTAATAATCATTTTACAGGATACAGAAGAGCAGCGACTGGTTACGGGCCATATGATTCATACAGAGACAATCGCCGTAGTCATTTTGACAGTGATTTTGGAAGATTCGATAGATGGGGATCTAACGTAGGGTGGAGATCTAATTCCGGATTGAGATCTCATTCCGGGTTGAGATCTAATTCAAAATGGAGTCAGATAGGTAGGTTGTGTTTAAATTAGTGTAAATATGACATAGTTCTGTTGTTATGATATTATGGTAGCGAAATCGAGAATAAGTGATGTTTCTATCGTTCTATTCAAGGATCAACCTGTTGATTAAGATCTGCTAAAAATAAAAACAAATGTTTCTATAAAACGTATTTTGCTTACTAGAATAATAATATTAAATGTTTTGTTATTTCTTTGTAGTTTCTCATTTCATTTGCTATAACTTACGAAGTATATTTGTCCTTAATATTATAACGATTTATTACAAATAAAAGTGGTTTGTACTTTTATCAGACAGATAATTAAGAAATGATTTAAAAATACTTAAAACCATTTTAAAATTTAAAACAAAACATGTCAATATCTTTTGCTCGGGAAAACAGTTTTAACACAAATGGCAATATCCAAGATAAATTCAAAGAGGGGAAATCCCAAAAAAACATTATCAAACGGTCTACCATATCCACCAATGGATATGATGAAAATCATTACAATTTTGCACAAAAGATTCGTCTTGTAGTTTCAGTGAAATGCTAATGTCTAATTATTAGTTAAACTTTTCTTAAACCGAAATGTTGCAGCGAAACGACAGCCGCTTAAGTGGTATATTAAGTTCATCGTTGTTTCGAAAAAAAACAGTTGAAGATAATTATATTGATAATAATAATAATAATAATATTAATAATAATAATAATGAAAAGTTTCTGAAAATTAAAATTGTCTTTCTTTTACAGGTTACTAGAAAAAGACAAAGACCTAAGGAGCACACTTCAACATTTGTACATGTCATCATTCATTGTTAGATTTTATACTTTTTTATCAATAAATTTCTAAAAATATAGTATATCCTTTCTTTCGTGCAGATGAGAGGGACTTTTGCTTTGTTGTGCAAAACTTTAAAGTCAAAAGGTACGATTCTAATGTCTTTTCGTCTACGTTAACCTCAGTGTATAGGTATAAGAAGATGTGGTATGAGTGCCAACGAGACAACTCTCCATCGAAGTCAAAATTTATAAAAGTAAACCATTATAGGTCAAAGTATATACCCATTTTAGTAAATTCATAGGTGTATATTTTTCAAATAAATGACTCGTATAAGAATAAGAAGATGTGGTATTATTGCCAATGAGACAACTCTCAATCAGAGACAACATGAGGAAGCAGCAGTTAGCAACTATCTGTGACCGTACGGCATTCAATAATGAGCAAGATTCATAAAGCTTCTTATGTTTGATACATTAATGGAATAGTCGAGTTTTTGTCTTGCGCATAAATTATCAAAAAAAGAAGGAAAGAAAACAAGGAGGAATTATAAACTCATAAGTTGGAGTAAACAGAAAACTTCATCACAAAAAAGAACCCTAAAAAGAACGTAAAAACAAAAAAAAATCAACAGAGCTCTTCATAGGCAAGTTAAGACTGAGAACAACGAATCAAAAAGACAAAAGTCCACCACAAATAACAATGAAATTAACAACATTTTGGAATTTTCAGAACTTTTCTAGATATTTGTTAGATAACCAGAAAGGAAACTATATCAATAGCGACGCAATGAGTAATACAGTTACATACCGATCGAAAACAGGTGCAGAAGAATAAACAGGAAACATAACCTCAATAAAAATACTCTAATAGTATTTTCTGTATAAGTATAAGACAGATTCATTACAAATCAATAAGTAAAAGAGAGGCGAAAGATACCAAAGGTACATTAGTTGAAAATAAACTAACAACACCATGGCTAAAAAAGAAAAGGCCAATAGACAAATAACAGTGCACAAAACACAACTTAGGAAAAGTAAAGACTGAGCAACACGAACCAAACCAAAAACTCGGGGTGATCTAAGGTGCTTCTGAAGGGTAAGCAGATCCTGCTCCACAAGTAATTCTCCTAGTCATCTGTGTTTTACGTTCTGGGGTATTTTTACGTCTTTTTTAACCTCTTCCGTATGTGGCTTTTCGAAGTTTGTTTCTACTAGTGTTATAAGGTAAAGTGACAGAGAAAGTGGTAGAGATTGATTGAAATACATGCGGAAAAAGGATTAAATTTCAGGATACAACTTAACATAATGACGTAAACGGCACAAATGTTACTACACCAGCTGCGCATTTCTAGAATAACTGTTTCTTTCGGTAGTGCTCGAACACAATTTCGTTCTTTGTTTCAATCTGATATGAATTGAAATTGAAATATGAAATAAAAAAAAAAAAATTCAAAAGAAAACAATAATTCGGTTTTCTGTAATATTGGACGTCAGGTTTATGTAATACTTGTGTGTATAAAAGAGAGGCAAGACATACCAAAGTGAGATTCAAACTTATATGTCGAAAACAAACTGACAATGCCACAGCAAACAAAACAAAAAACACAACGAAAAATGACGAAACGACAAACAACAGTATACACAGAATACAACATAGAAAACAGAAGACTGAGCAACACCAACCTACCAAAAACCGGTATACATATATTACGTTATAAATCATCAATCGCCAATTGGTTGTTCTGTAGAAGGTGTAATCAGAATGCATAAAGTGTAAATGTTTTATATTTGTATATCAAACCATCAATTTGGGAGCTTTAGCTAGCTATAAAACGAGGTTAAAACCATGATTTTTCTCAAAACAATGCCCGTACTAAGTTAGGAATATGCCTGTACTAAGTTAGGAATATGACAAATTTGTTTACAATTAGTTCCGTAGGTAAATACAGTGGAGCATTTGGTTTTGTTAGGTTATATAGATTTCCCTTTTTTTAATATACCTTGGATTTCGGTATTTTTGTTAATACTTTTTAGGCCAAACCACGATAAAGCCTTTTTAAAAGCTTTTCAGCATGGCAGATAAGAAAATACCTCATAATATCTTTGAACAACTTAAAAATGGGTGGGATATTTGAATGTCTCTGGAAAAGGGGGTATATTGGATAGGGACAGAACTTTAGTCTTCTTACATGGTGCCTACGGATCCCCAAGGAATTGTTGTTGGTCATTTAACGTAAAGTGGCATTCTCTCTCAGACATCGTATTGAACGTCCTCATTCTGAATGAACGCGGCTGCGAACTTGACATCCTCCAACGGATGCCTCACGTTGTTTTACTACCAGTCCAAAAAAGAACAAGGAATGATAATATCTATATACCCCAGTTAACCCTTTGGGTCCAGTTCGGTTCATTTGAGTCTACTTCTTTGAAAAACTAAAGGCCTCGGTATGATTAAAGCCCGTTCAATCATATAAAAAGTAATGAAATTTGGTTATTGTCTTTTGGTAAAGAAGTACGCATTCAGATCACAATCAATCATTCTTACCGTGTTATTATTTGCATTAAAAAATTTCCAAATGAGTTTAACGATAGCTAAAAATCATAATCTCATAAAAGTCAGAAGAAAGATACAAAACGGATAAACCAAGAGTATTAAAACTGTCGACATGTGTTCTCAACGCTGACATGTACAGTTAAGTGTTATTACAAATGATATTACACAAAATGATATCTTGTACAAATTAAATACTACGAATCATAAAAAAAACCCAGTAACTTATATAGAAATGAAATGAATAAGTAATTTCGTTTGGTTAACAAAATTTAAAACAAGATGACATTTCTGTAATCAACCATTAATAATAATAAAGTTTTGAAACAAGAAACGGCTTAACATTCCGACATGTACTTTTCTTAATTTTTTTATTGCGTTTTACAGAACGATGATCACAAATAACGAATATAGAGCAAAATATTAATTAGAGCTATTTTCTAACTGCCAGTACTAGTAGACCAAACGCTTTTTTAATTTGTATACTAGTTTTGTTTGACGTTTGTTCAAGCTAAAATAATAAATATTGACATTTGAAGAAAAACAGATAGGCGGAGTTTCAGTCTGTGAATAATATACAATTGTTGTCATATTGTATCTTGTATGTTTTTAGTTAGTGAAACACCTATTGTAGTATCTTTTAACTGGACTTCTCGCTATATCGATGATGTTCTCTGTATTGTTTTGTTTTGATATATTTGAATGTCCCTTTGGTACAATTCGCCTCTCTTTTTTTTTGTTACACATATTTGAAAGCTTCTGGATTGCTTTATATCGATGTTCCCCCATTCAAATATATAAAAGGCATATTTTGATTGCCAGTTAATACGTTTCAAAAATATTATTTAGTTTAAATATACAAAGCTTATCGAACGCAAAATACTAAACATTTTACATTTGAACAAAATTATTTTTAAGGGTATGAGTTGTTAAAATTGATTAAAGAAATAAACTCAACGGATTTGATATGACAACTGCAAGTGGAAAGAGGGTTTAGGTGAAAATTTAATCTTCTTCATCGAAAGAGTTGTGTGAATTTTGAAGAAGTAATTAAGGAAATTAAAAAAGCTTTGAAAGTCATCGGTTCACCTCATAAGCACCCACGATTGCAAATGAAGATATCATTATTAAAACTTTACGCATGATTTGCCAAGAGAAGGGCAAACTTTATATCTGACAATCTATAATATTTAAATAAGATAATAAAGAAAATGTATCCTTCTTACAGATTGCTTAATATATGTTTTCCATACTTGGGCAATGGAGTCTAAGATGACAGTCATTTTCAAAAAAAATCAGTCCTTTCTGAAGATATAGTTTAACCATTTTGGATGAAATGGCGCGAAACTATCATTTGGTTATCAAAAAATGTAATACAATCGAACAAAGAGGGTATCTGTATCTTTACTGGAAGCGGTTTGTTTCGTGAAGATCCAAGTATTGTCTGTTTTTTTAAAGGAAGTCAACTCAAGTATTTTATTTGAATTCAAAGGCAATAAAGAAGTCCAGAGTTTGTTCAAGAAAACTCAAAACATAATTGATATAGGTTTAAATGACATAATAATATGGTGAACGTTTCTAAATTCTATTAAGGGGTTTATGATTAGTTGTAGATGATAAACTGGTTAACCTAGATAATGCAACGACAACGTTGTTTATTTCCCAAGGAAAACCCAAAAATTCATTTTAAAACTTTCAATAAATTATAATAATGTTTATAGCATTAATTCCAAATTCACAACATGGAAGAACAAATAGGCTAACGAATTGTTTTGCTAGGGTTCGTCTTTCTCAACCATAAGTTTTTATCGAGTGTATTGTTTGTAGACTGTTGTTTTTTTTTTTTTTTACTTTAGTTTTAAGATACATGTAGTTGTGTTAATTGGGTATAATATTCCTGATAAAACAATTTCATGAAGAGCGCGTATAGGGAAATGCCTGTAAGGAATATGACAGTTGTTTTCCATTTGTTTGATGTGTTTGAGCTTTTGATTATGCGGTCCGAATTCCCACAGGTAAAGTTGACATGATTATTATTTCAGACCCTGGTTGATCATATAGCTCTCCAAGTTTTAAGGTAGTAATACAATCTAGGCTTTCATTATTGTGATTTGTTATGAGCGTTTCTGTTAAAGGTAAATCAAGAAAAGATTTTTTTTTTAATTTAGAAAAAACTGTCTACGCGAGACTTTTCAAGAAGTATATATAAACTTGTTCAATAGTTTACTCATACTTCTTGTTATTTAGTTACATATGAATCTGCAGTACTACGAAAAAATGAGCAAATGCATATAATCGTTACAGTTTTATTTGAAAAAGTAAAAATCTACGGATGAGTGATATCATGTTCAGATGTTGTGATGTACTCCTTGTGTCCTTGTCTTTTCTTAATATCCTGTAAAACAAAAGTAATTCCAGATTATTTGAAGATAAACAATTTTATAGTATAATTTACACATGTAATAAATGCAACCACTTCTTCTTTTTTACATGGTGACTTCATTTCTTCATTATGTTCTGTATAAACTATTAGAAACTGCGTTAGAAAAATTGCAACAAAAAAAAAACAGTTCATATTCTTAAATCCTATAACTAACTTAACTTGAAAATCGAGGGTTGTCTCATTGGCAATTATACCATACCTTCGTATTTGTATATTCACTGTTGCCTTTTTCATAACAAAGCTTACCCTTCCGGAGCACCTGAGATCACCCACATCTTTTGGTGGGGTTCGGGTTGCTCAGTCTTAAGTTTTTTGTGTTGTTTTTTGTGTACTGTTTTTTGTCTGTTTGTCTGTTGGTCTTTTTCTTTTTTAGCCATGGCGTTGTCAGTTTATTTTCGACTTATGAGTTTGAATGTCCCTATTGTATCGGTTGACTCTCTTTTCCTTTTCGTATTATAAAAGTACGATAAAGTAATATCATCTCTTTAAGTTCTAGTTATATCTTTTAATTTTCGATTTGTTGTGAATGTAATTGTTTTGTTGTTTTCCTAAGAAAATGTCTGAGCGTCACTGATATGTCTTATGTAGACGAAACGCGCGTCTGGCGTATCAAATTATAAGCCTGGTACCTTTGATAACTAAATATGACAGTTTTTTTTCCACTCGTCCCGTTCTTTGATGACGTCAAACTTTGTCAGTTTTAATGGAATTCCCCTATTTTGAATTTAACTTTGAGGTCGGTATTTCTGTTTTCCTTTTTTTATTTTGGATAGCTTTGTTAATTTTTATTGGGATATAATTTTAATAGTAAACATAATGTAGAGCTTTAAAACAATGGAAACCCGTTAGTTTTAAAGATCAAATGGTAAAGTTCCTATATCATAAGGATCTAATCAGTAAAGTGATCTCTGTCTTAAATAAAATATCATAAAGATCTAATCGGTAATAAATCTCTGTCGTTAATGAAATATCATTAAGATCTAATCGGTAAAAGATCTCTGTCTTTAATGAAATATCATAAAGATCTAACCGGTAATAGATCTCTGTGTTAAAGAAAATATCATATACACAAGTTATATTTTCATCATTATTAGACAGCACGAGAGATCAGCGATGCGGATGACATTTAATCTGGTTCAGATTTGAAACCTACCTTGTTGATTCCATCTTGAATTAGATCTCCATCCTAAATTTGATCTCTTTCCTGAATTAATTCCCCATCTATTCAAACGTCCTAATCCACTGTCCAGATGACTGCTTCTGTATGGATCAAATGAACCGTATCCAGTAGCTGCTCTTCTGTATCCTACATAGGCAATAACTATTATTATTGTTTACCTATTATTATTTCATGTCTTCGTTTAAAATGTTACGGTATTTTGGTGCTTTAAAACACATGTTAAATATAAACAATTGACGTAGTTTAATCTTATGACCAGGCGTATGAATCAGTATATTTCCCCTACTTTACATCTACACTTCTTTTTTGAAACAAAACAATTACAACGTACAATGTATAAAAGTGGACCTTTTTTAAAAGAAGTAATCATATGAATGTTAATTATACAATGACAGCTGTTTGGAATTCTTTTGTTTGTATACATACATCATTTACAAAATGGTAAAAAAATATTATTCTGAATCAGTTTGATAAAAATATATATATATATATATTTGTATAAGATCTTACTTCTGCCTCCGCCATTCAATCCCCCTATCAGATGTCCGCTATTCCAGCTGCCAGTCAAATGTCCACTATTCCATCCATTATTCAGACCTCTAGACCCCTGCAAATCCCATGATCTTTGATTTCTATTGTATGTATCATATCCGCGAGCAGTTGCTAAAGTAACCATCACAGCAAGCACGATAACTATTGCTAAGGTATTCATGTTTCTATAAAAAAAAATAAACATCAATATTCTTATACCAAAATAATAATGCTAAATCAACTCCCTTAAGATGTCCAAAATTTTTTGCAAAAAAATATGTCCAAATAATAATAAAATTATTGCATTGAAAACAACAGAATGTGACAAAACTAATCAAACATACTTTTGTCTAAATATTCGAATCAGACTGAATGTTTAGTTGATAAAATAGGTGAAGTAAAAAAATATAAATATAATGAACAACTCACATAATTGTTTTTCTTTCTTGGATGTACTTGAATGGCTACTAAGATCAAAATTGATATAAAACACTGAGATAGCATTCTCTTTTATACTATTTTGATACAAGGAAATATTATAATATGGGAGAATAAAAGAAAACCCATATCACTTAAATAATCTACGTAAATGTATTTGAATCAATCACAGGTTGTAAAGGTTACCGCTATGACAATAAGGTCAATGTCGCTAGACGTCAAGTCTTTTTATGGTCACATCAGTTCTGTCATTAATAAATAACAGGTTTATTATTATGCATTCAGTTTACTAATGATTTCATATTAAAACATTTAACAGTATAATACTATTACAACACTAGTAAAAGATAAGCAAACTTTACCAAAGGAATATTAAAACTCGTATCACTTTTTTAATAATACAAACATTTTGTTATTTAATAAAAAAATAAAAGTTTTGTGTATGAGGTTTCTCATACCTAGTTTGGAAACTTTGTAAACGATTTATTATCCACAATGTTTTATTTAAGCAACTGTATATTTATTACTAATACATTACAAGGTTTTTATTTCGAATTAAGAGGTCAAAGCCAGAAGCATGCGTTCATAGTTTTACTATTGGAATGAAAACAACTTGGGATTCGTGTTGCTCAGTCTTTAGGTTTTTATGTTGTGTTTTGTATAACTGTGGGTTATTTTTTGAATTTTTTACATGTTGTTGTAAATTAATTTTCGACTAATGAGCTTGAATGTGCTCTTACGGGTCTTCAGTGTACGAAAATGGACCCGTTCGTACATCCATAATCGTGTTAAAGTTTTAATTTTAGATAATTTACTATAAACTTGTGGTCACGTCAACTGGAAATTTGTACAAAACTCATAACATGGTCAAATTGCAAAGATATAACGGTTCACTGATTTTTCAAAATTTGATATTTATTTCGGGGCATTGATTCCTGTGGACACATATTCATTGTGTATTTGATGATTTAATTATACGCTGTTCACTACGTTATTATGAGTCTGAATGGGGGTCCTCCATTCTGGCATTCGTTATTTCTATTTAGGTAATTGTTGTATTATCTATTCTCTATGTTTGGGTCCATTTTCTGTAGTATTGGACCACTATTCTCTATTTTATAAAACCCATCCAAATCCTCTTTAATGAATAAATAAGTGTGATGCTTTAAGAGTACAAAACAACTTAGACAATATACGTCGACAGAATTAATTTTACATAATGAACTTTGTAAACATAAGATATATATGGATATCCTTGAGCTATATTTAACATAAGATATATATGGATATCCTTGAGCTATATTTGACATAAGATATATATGGATATCCTTGAGCTATATTTAACATAAGATATATATGGATATCCTTGAGCTATATTTAACATACTTTTCACCATAATCATCAGAATAGAACAAGTGATATCAAAATGAAAATCTTTTGATTGCAATGACATTTGTTAGTTTGCGTCAGAGACTAAAATGAGTGTCATAAGTGTAGTATACATTATCGCTTCTACTTTATAAAATAAACATATCCAGAAAATAAAACAAATACTGGAGTCCCTGGTTCCCCATTATAGACTAATCAATAAACGGTGGTTTTTGGTTTATTCGATTTTAAACACCACAAATATATATCCAAAAAGGAAATAATGTTTCACTCGTTATTAAGTAATTATTTATTTGAAAACCTAATGGTATACCATTATATATCCAATTGTTGTTTTTGATATAAAAATTCCTTGCTGTGAATATGCCATTCTGTATACCTTTATTCATACATGTTGTGGTAGTCTATTTGTTACAATAAAGCAAATTCATTATGAAAAAAAGTAAACATATTCAAAACTATCATATAGTAGAGAAAATAAAATAAATTTAAAAAGAAAATAGAGCAAAATATCGTTGGAAAAAACACTCGTGTATAAAATAAACTACAAAGCTCTAATTTCAATTATTTAATCTGAAATTGTATCTCCCCTTCGACGACGGTAGAAAAATAACAACTAAAGAGTGATCAACACGAACCCTACTAATACCGGGGTAAGCTGATCCTGCTCCACTTGCTGCACCCGTCGTTGCTTATGTGAGTAGTAGATTTCTCAAACCAGCATCAATACTGGAAAGACGTCTGAACAATTGCAAAAATATAAGGCAAAATTAGAAAAAAAGTAGTTTTTGAATTACTTACCATACGTCATATTTTTCTCATTTTACACAAAGTGACTTTTTTACTTGTTCTATCCTATACATTGTCGCAGATTCTAAACAAAATGAGCAAATATTCAACCAATGTTTACAGATATTGAAAGTAAAATTACTAACTCAATCTGTATTCGTGTCGTTTTGAAATTCGCAGAATTTGTCATAAAACTAATTTATTTTTTGTTGTTTTCCTTTTATTTAACATCACTTATGATAAACCTGCTAGTTTTGTACTATGTGGAAGATGTTTTTTGCATTATTTTAGAACATAATGATATTAATTTTTATATACGCAAATATCTTTTAGTACAAAAGGTATTTCAGATATTTGATTTTGACTATACTAGTATCTTATATGTCAGATATCTAGACTATATATATATATATAAAGCCTCTAGTCCATTAACATGTTGCTCTTTAAACAAGTTTGAAAAGTTGTTTAATGAGTTTTAGAAAAATCAATATATTTCAATATATCTCAGAAAAAACATTGTTGGTAGCATTATTTGATAGAGATTAATATTTGTTTATATTTTCCAGTCCAACGATTCAAATAGCCCTAAACGACCGAAAACAGATTAATTGTAAAATGTTCTAGTAGTACCATTTTTTAACTTCACTTTCCGCTTTATAAATGATGTCCTTACACGGAAAGCTATTTTACCTGAATAAACCTTATGAGGAACGCACGAAACCAACATTGGAAAGGCATTCACGTATCATTTACCGAAAAAGTAATATTACCAATCGGAACAGACAAATAATAGCTTAATTCATCTATCGTCAACATTGCCTTAAGAAGTTTTAATCTTACTTTCATATTTTTTTTCTTAATTCTTATAAAGAGAATTTAAAAAAAGTATTTTATAAATCATTTCAGTGCCGAAACATTGACTTCCATGTAGTTGATAAATTCATCGAAATCATCCCTTTGAGTGTGAAATAATGAAAAAGAAAACAAAAACAGTTAAGTCATTTTCATATCTTATTTGTATCTAGAAATTCATAGTTTGTGCAAATTGTGATAAAATACATAACATTAGATCAAGGCAACAGTAGTATACCCTGTTTTAAAGAAATAAATCGATTAAGAGAAAACAAATCCGGGTTACAATCTAAAACCGAGGGAAACACATCAACTATAAGAGGAAAACAACAAAACAATAGAAACCCTGAACTGCAACAAAAACAAACGCCAACATACATAGAAATGGACTATTTGATAACAACTGCCATATTCCTGACTTGGTACAGGACATTTTCAGAAAAAATGGTGGGTTGAACCTGGATTTATGGCTAGCAAAACCTCCCGCTTATATAGCAATGTTAAAAAATATATCGCTAAAATGACAACACTACGTAACAGGAGTACAGTACAAACAAACGCAAGAACACTCAGCACAGAGAAATGCAAACATGAATAATATAACAGTACATTACATCATGTAAACCGCAGAATAACAACGGACATCTACCATGCATTAACGACAGCACAGGACACCACAAAAAGGACGTATTTTAGTGACGTATATAATCTTGAAATTTATACAATTATATGGAATGAGATCCAAAAATTCACAATTATTTTCACAATAATAGCCCAAATAATTAAGATTATGACGGTCTTGAAAGGCTATTTTAAATTAATGCTGTGACGACGTCATACTTATTTGGACTAACGCAATATTTTATCCATGGAAAATGGAAATTAACTTGGCTATACTGACAAATAAGACATATGTGAAATGTACCGACAATACCATGAATACAGAATTCAAACCACAAACGATAAGACATAACACAATATCGAACTGTACTTACAAAAGAAACATCATAACTAAATACATGAATGTTGGATGTATAAATACCGAGACACGTCGAATAGCAATGCGAAATCATACTTGGCAAAACAGTCATATTCGGGAATAGGTCACGTTAGGTACTTAGCAGACAGACGATGAAGATGGTAAACCACAATCAAATACGTGGTACGAATGTGGTTAGTTACTTTAGACACAGACCCATCGTATAGATCAACCAATTGGTGATGGTGTCACTTTTAATCTTTCCTCCTCATAACTCTATTGGAGCAGTTTCTGCGAAAGAAATTAACACAGACAGCCTTGATTTACTGTTGAATGTTAAACGCTATTTTAACAATATTAAAATACACTGGACAGCTCCAATAGATACCACTACCAAATAAAATCAGATTTATCAAAAAGCTGCTTACCTTTCCAGAGCACTTGTGATCACCCCTAGTTTTTTATGGGGTTTGTGTTGCTCAGTCTCTGGTTTTCTATGTATTGTTTTGTGTACTGTTGTTTGTCTGTTTGTCTTATTCTTTTTAAGCCATGGCGTTGTCAGTTTCTTTTCGATTTGTGAATTTTAATGTCCCTTTGGTACCCTTCGCTTCTCTTTCTCTTGAAAAGCAACGATATTAAATGAACGACAAGAGACTTAAAAGACAATACAAAAATCAACGTCAAAATATGCTATGTCTATAACGAAAGAAAAATTTAAAAGAATAAAAAAAAAAAAAAAGATAAAATGTTTCAAATAACATGACACTTGAGCACTTCGACAAAATGTGAATGACGAGCAAAGTGGTATTTAAAAACAGTTTTTGAGAAACTAGATCATCCATTTCGAAAAAGAACTTGATTCGCACATCATAATTGTATGATTTGTGATGAGTCAGTTATGACAGTATACTTAACGTGTACTAGTATAAACTTTCGATTATACGTTATTGAAACCTGTGCATTGAATACTTTTATATCGTTTGATATTCCGGAAACTTTTCTGCAATGTGAATGAAATGTACTATAATTCGAATCTTTAAGAAAGAAATCATGAGGATCATGGGAACAACAGGGTATTCAATTGGTAACTCATCTAGGGAATCAACTTTCGTCGTTGATTAAGGCCTATATTATGATGCCAGATAAATATTGCACTGGCAGATGCACAATTTGTATTCCGTCCTGTAAACAGCATTAGAGATCCTATCAATAGCCTTCAGCCCTTGATAGTGTTTTCATGTAAACGGTTACAATTTAAAATTAAATATTCATCAGGTGAAAATTTTACAAATATATGAATTAGTGTTCAAAGCTTCCTATATTTTTTTAATATAATTTTGGATTAGTCGAGTTTTGTTTTTGGACATAAATTATGAAAATGGACAAAAGTTCACATAACGCAACAAAAACGATAAATCTATATATTAGACCAAAACAAACACATTTATAAGATTGAGTTGAAAACAACTATCACAGAAATATTTCGAATGGCTTTCATTACGGATTCGTTGATTTTTTTAAATAAATTCCTAATAAACCAGGATGCTGCCTATTGTGCTTCCGTTTCTCAAAAACATTTAAAAAAAATGTTTTCGTTAAATATTACAGAGGTTTATTACAAAATGCTTAAAAGTATTTCAGAGTAGTGAGTCCATTATTTCTGTGTAATGTTTTGGAGTATGATATGTTCTTTTTGGTGTATTCTTCAAGTGGTATTTCTTAGATTTTATTATGTGGTTATGTTTATAAACGAGGTCAGAGAGAGAGAGAGAGAGAGAGAGAGAGAGAGAGAATAAAGACTGACTGGAATAAATCAGATTAGGAATAAAATTATCTGAATAAAATTTTGTGCAATAACATCAAATGTAGCAATTTAACTACATCAGGCATTCTAATTAAAAATTAATATCATCAAAATACACTGATCATAAACATGTTTATTACGAAATGAAATTTTCTTATGTGTTTAAATTTTATATGAACCTATTATATTAGCCTATAAAAAAAGATAATCCAGCAAATATCCCCAAAATAAGGTTTAAGAAATAATTTAGGGACGTCAGAGTTTATGTAAATACTTTGGTGTATATAACGTTATAAAGAACTATTCACCGATTGGTTGATATGCCAACCGCGTATGTAGGACGTTCAAAGTGTGTATGTCTAATAAATCACACTATATATTAGCCATAAAACTCTGTACATATGGAATAGTAATATACATTTTGGTCTGAACATTGATATCTTTTCGGTAATTAAACAAAATTAAAGAGTCACACAAGACAAAAAGAAGTAAATGTTCATAATAATCAAACAATTTAGAAACTTCACAATAAGAACTGATTACTCAAAATAAAGTTTAAAAAAGTTATTAATGACAAAAAAAAAAATAAGTAAGAAGATGGTTAGCAAATAAAAAAATGAAAATTAAACAAAATGCCAATTTAACCGAGAATAATAGTCATGATATAGTATATAATTCAGCCATATCAGAAACATTTCTTTTTTTCTTATATCAAATTATAATTGAAAATTGTTGTCATTTTATCAATATGTAATCAACTATTATACACACTATATAATTGATAAAACCTCACTGAGATGTAAACTTTGCAAATTACTTTCTATCATATATTGATACTTAGTTATTCGTGAAATGTCATTTTCATATTACATGGACAAAAGTTTTAGGAAGTGCAAAGACATATTGAAAGTGTATGTTATAAAATAAAAAAATCTTTAGGTTTAAAATACTACCAATAAACAACTACATGTACAAAGTTGCAAAAAAATGCAGTTTTTGATAAATGTAAAATAATATAGTCATACATTTTTTGAAACTAAACAGTTGTATAGTGTTTTTTTAAAATGCATAACTGTATACAGGTTTACAGTTAATAATTAAATAAAATTATTCCATTGGTTGCAATGAATAATCGTGATTTCCCCGTGAAATAAAAACCGATAATTTCACTTGTGAAATAAATCAGATAATTTCACTGCTCTGGCATCATACAGCAATGGGTGATGTCAAGACGTTGTCGATGACGATGTATCAAAGCGTAGAAAAAATATAGTTCCTTCCATTTTCTACTTCATTTCCATTAAAAAGTCCATAGTCAATGTAATAAAAAGAATAACTAATGAAATGAATTCAAATATCGAAAAATATTTAACTCGTGACCGAACAACACTGATAATTAACTCATGCGCTACACGCATTCGTCAATTAATGTCTTGTTCGGTCAGTCGTTGAATATTTTTCTATACTATATTTGAATTCTTCAATTAGTTATTCTACAATTTTACACTTTTACAATATGCGATTTTGCAATTCACCTATGAACCATCGCATTTGTCTACATTGCCAGAATACAATTTCGAAAACAAAACAGATACACAAGAAATACTCAATATACAAAATGAACAGGCAACCCTATTTTGTTAATCAATCATGAGATGATAAGTAAAACTATTTTTACGAGTACAAAACATTGTGATAGTTGTTTGGATATATGAATGAAGTTGCGTGCATTTCATGGATAAATTGACATGAAAACCTGACGTTGCAGCACTGGTACATAACGTCATTGCCTACTATTCTCGAGTATCAAGTCCTTTCGATAATCTAAAAAATATTAGGCAGTAAGATCAAAGGGAAAATGTACAAATTGCCAATAAACGTTAATATCTAAAATATTGGTAGAAAAATTACGAAAAATATCGGTCATTTTATTGTTGAATTCTTTCATTTAATCGATATGCATGGGCTATTATGAACCGTGTGCAAGTAGACGTATTTCATATATATAGTCTTAAGGTTTAGATATTCTAGAGCTGAAAAAAAAGTTTTTAAAAGGAAGAAAAGTTGCCAAAACGACGACTGTCTATCTATATAAATATTCAAACAGTCTCAACATTTACGTATTATAGATCAAGTAATTCGACTGAGTGTTGAAATAACGATGAATGCTGTATCAAGAGAATTACTTTCTATTTTATTTGGATATTTTTACATTGTGTAGAAAATCATTGTTTCTTGTTTTTTCTTTCTATTTAGTCTTGTATTTATTATGCGTTTTTAATTTTCGAACGGACTTTCTGCGTCATTTGGTCTCTTGTGGAGAGTTGTCTCATTGGCAATCATACCACATCTTCTTTTTTTATATATTTCGCTTAACTGTGTAACACATTATTTCTACCGTCGTCGAAGGGGAAATATAATTCCAGATTTAAATAACCGAAATAGTTTGTAGTTGATCTTATACACGGTAAACTAATATTTTTTTTCAGATGAGATTGTTGTTGGTTTTTTTGTTTTTTTGTTTGTTTGTTTTTTTTGTTTTTTTTTTGTTTTTGTTTATGGTTTTTTCTACCA
Source organism: Mytilus californianus (assembly GCF_021869535.1). Taxonomy (NCBI): domain Eukaryota; kingdom Metazoa; phylum Mollusca; class Bivalvia; order Mytilida; family Mytilidae; genus Mytilus; species Mytilus californianus. The sequence continues at coordinate 130,038,188 of NW_026262679.1, read as the reverse complement.
TATCATAGTTCCGAATATGTTTATTTTAGGAAACAGAAGTAAAAATATATACATAACACTTATGAGAATTCATTGCTATTGACATGACAAGATTCTCATTTTAATGTCAAATGTTCTATTCTATTCAAATGTATGTTAGTTATATCTCAAGGGTACTGGTATGTATCTCTTTAATGTTTACAAAGTTTAATATATAATATTAATTCTGTCGACCTCTGTAATCTTGGTTTATTTTTCGTAGCATCCTTCTTCAGGTATTCATGAGATATGGTCTGGGTGGGTTTTGTAGAACAAGGGATAACGAACCAATACTAAAGAAAATGGACCCCAAAAAAAAAGAAAGTATATAATAGGATAATTACCTAACAATTAAAGAATATAGAAACAGAAAGATCCCACCAGACTAATAAAATTGCCTTCACGTAGTCAATCGCAAATAATTACATCATCTTATACAAAAACAAAGATTTGTGTGCACAGGAACAAATGTCCCGCATAAACTATCATATTTTAAAAGATAAATTATCCGTCATATCTTGGAACTTGACCATGTTATGAGTTTTGTTAAAGTTTAAAGTTGATGTAACTACAAGTTCAAGGGTTAATTATTTAAAATTAAAAACTTTATCCTGACTAAGGACGGACAAACGGATTTCTAACTGACTGGAAACATAAACAAACTTAAGTATTGTAGGCAGGCATTATCACATACACAACTAACAGGACCGTAACATTATACATCTCTTCTGTACAGAATAACCTACATTTGTTTTACGATTGATGGTCAAATAGCAAAGAAACAGTTCTACTGAAAATATTAAAAAATGCGTTTTGTTACAATATAAAAATAAGGAGATGTGATATGATTGTCAATGAGACAACTATCCACCAAAGTTTAAATGTTCTGTGTTTCCGCTGATTCCTTGTTCTGGTTTGGTTATTCTGTCGGTCCTTCTAAATTTTATCAGATCTTCAAAGATTTTATCAGGAATTGAATTTTCAAATACTTAGGCCTCAAGCATCCCTGAAGAGTGGTAAATAATCGAAATACTTATACCTGGTGCAGTAAAACTGGTTCTGTTATTACAAACGTCCTCTTCCTACAAGGTATTGAATGTCCGTTCTGTAAACATATCACATTCAAGTTTTACTCCCCTGCAATATATCGTTATCTATGGAGTTATTATCGGAACATCAGTAATCAGTGATTTTAAAATGTTTCCTGTCATTGTACTCAAGATTATTTACCACTCAAATAGAATTATTTCAAAGCATATTAAGTGAATATTTATAAAATGTTAGAATCGTTTGATATCTTGTTTTTATGTTGACGCTTTCAACATGTATATGCTTTGCAATAAATACAGTCCTAGGAGATGCCTGAATTTAGATTCAGTTTTACATAATGATAGTATAGTTTTGTTTTCCACTGAAAATGAACTTATAGGTATGAATTCTTATGTGGATTTGGCTATACTTTAGGTTTGTTTTTATTTGACCATTTCCTTAAAGTTTGTATAAGTTTAAGTTCAAATATTTTGTCCCCGAGCAACACTGAAGAGGCATGTATTGACGAAAAACGCAACATGGGTCGATACCGCTGCTGATAGACTTTTGGGCCCAGACGGTATCACCAGCCCAGTAGTCATATTTTAATGACATGACATTTTTTTTTGGTTCGAGAATTATGGATATTCCTCTAAGATTAAGGAATATATCTCTCCAATGCAAAGCTCTAATTCCTTGTCCGGGTTAGGTTATACTCTAGTTCATTTTTTTGTTTTATCAACTCTTTTATTGTTTAGGTTTTAGTTTTTAAGATATGTTGGCCTCGAACATCACTGAAGAGACATTTATTGTTTAAATGCGCATCTTTTGCAGTTGTATTAATATCGTTACTAGTATTATAGACATTTAATAATAAATTGTACACATATGTATTTTATGTATGCATTATTAAGTTAATTGTTTTTTTAAATAATAAGACGTTCTTTTAAGGTACCCTTTTTAAACAGAAGTTAAATATTATAGTGTAAATTGAATTACAATAAATATGTTTAAGGGTATTCTTATAATGTTTTTGCTTCAATTATTAAGAGTTCCCAAGGTTGTAATATTAGCGTAAAACCATTTGAGGCAATTATTAATGTTGTTCTCTTTATACAACACGACTTTGCATTAGCAGATTTATTGTATAAATAAAAAACATGTAGAAGTTAAATCCATGCATCAACCTTATTCGAATCTAGTAATCTTCGGTGGGTCTTTCTTATAATTATATGTATCAACTTTCAATTTTTATTATCTGTTGGATTTTCTCTCTCTCTCTCTCTCTCTCTCTCTCTCTCTCTCTTTAAAATGAATTTATTATGCTAATGAATAGTTATAAAAGAATAATTACACAATAACAAATGTTACCATTAAATTCTGACATTTAGCGAGTGAGATTGACATGTAGGTCATAGCAATTACTTTTACAATCTATGTTTGTTACAATCCAATTGACGTAGTCTATTCGTGTTAGTAGTGATTTAAAAAAATCCTAGTTGACTATGTTTCCTTTTGTTTGATTAGTATAAAAAAAGAAATGTTTTCTCAGTGTTCATTATTCGTTCTTACATTCCATTTGCAGCAGCTTCAAGAAAGAAAAAGACAGTAAGTTTTTTTTCTTGTTCGTTATGTCCAATATTTTTCTATTTAATCTAAAGAAAATGTGCCTTGTGTATTTCATGAATATGTTCAAGATGTTGCAGATTGGTTGAAAATGATTTAAATTTCATTACATTGTCAATGATAATAGCTTGTTTTATTATATTCAACTCTAAAGTATTCAACCATATTATGGAAAAATATGTTTGAAATGTTGGGGAATGTTTTTGTCAACTGTCCTATGAAAGTTTTTTTCGGCAAACTACGAATTATTGAAGTTAAGCAGAGTTGGTGAAATTAAACAACCGCGTTCTGACAAAACATTAAAAAACTAGATTTTGGAACAAAGATAGACAAAAAGACATTTTTTCATCATGTTCATAATAATTATCATATAAGTCTGTTTGATAAAACTCGATTCATATTCTACTGGTTTTACTGTAACATGTGTAAAGGAAACTATCAATGTTATACGCCAACATAACATTAAGAATCCAAATTGGAATTAATTTAACTGGCTTAGTTGCGTGCCTGCATATTTATTTTCTGTGTTGATTAACTACTTTTTGTACATCGGTAAACTGCTGTTACCATCAATTTGTGATAGCTTAATACAGTGCAACAATTAAGAATGATTCATAAAATATTTGACCATTACACTTACACTCTTTTATTTTAAATACTTGCATGTATTACAATAACATTTTTCATTAGTTAAGTATAGTTTTGGCCTCGACAGAGAGCTGGACGACAAATCAGATTAATATGTTCTGTGAAGCTTTTAGAATAAATGAATTCGACTCGTATGATCTTTTATTTCCGTCGTACTACCATACTCTGTATTATGATAATTTTTTCTATTACTATTATTATTTTTTTTATTATTATTATTATTATTATATTATTATTATTATTATTATTATTATTATTATTATTATTATTATTAATATTAATATTATTATTATTATTACTAATATTAATTATATTAATATTACTATATTAATTATATTAATATTACTACTATAATTATTTTGATTATTATGATTATGATTATGATTATTATTATTATTATTATTATGATTATTGATAATTTCTCTTAAACAGAACAATGAATACCTTAGTACTAGTAATCGGGATTGCTGTGATGGTAGCTTTAGCCACTGCACGCGGTTATGATAGTTACAATCAAAGATCATGGGATTTGCACGGTTCTGGACTTCTTAATAATGGATGGAATAGTAGACATCTGACTAGAGGCTTGAGTGGCGGACATCTAACAAAAGGATTGAGTGGCGGACATTTGACCAGAGGACTTCGAAGTAATTATTTTCATCAATCATGATCTAAAAATATTTCCATGTTTAGTAATTTGATACTGAGTATAGTAACGAGCTGATTGGCTCTCTTCACCCAATATTAGTAAATAAAAATAGTAGATGAAAGAGTATTATATCAAAAAACCTTTTCATCACAGTCTGTAGTGTGTATATGTAACATACTTGTTAACTTGATAAATTCTATTAAAAGTGATAACTTTTAAAAAGTCATATGTATTTACCCAAAACGATATGCAATATTTTGTTGTTAATCTATTTAGGCAAAGTGTGAGAAATATTTTGTCATAAATGAAAATACATTAAATATATTTCAAATAATGAGATGCAGTGTAATCGCCAATCAGCTAGTGTATAAAAAGAATGGCGAAGCCCAAGGGACATTCAAACTCAATTCAAGTCGAAAATAAACTGACAACGCCAAGGGTAAAAAATGAATACAAAAAGACAAACAACAGTACACCAAACACAACATAGAAAACCAAAGACTGAGCAAAACAAACCCCACGAAAAACTAAGGGTGATCTGAGGTGCTCTTTGCGTCTTTACAAAAGCAAGCACAAAACATTTGAAAATTTTCAACATGCCACTAATAGTAATAATCATTTTACAGGATACAGAAGAGCAGCGACTGGTTACGGGCCATATGATTCATACAGAGACAATCGCCGTAGTCATTTTGACAGTGATTTTGGAAGATTCGATAGATGGGGATCTAACGTAGGGTGGAGATCTAATTCCGGATTGAGATCTCATTCCGGGTTGAGATCTAATTCAAAATTGAGTCAGATAGGTAGGTTGTGTTTAAATTAGTGTAAATGTGATATAGTTCTGTTGTTATGATATTATGGTAGCGAAATCGAGAATAAGTGATGTTTCTATCGTTCTATTCAAGGATCAACCTGTTGATTAAGATCTGCTAAAAATAAAAACAAATGTATCTAGAAAACGCTTTTTGCTTACTAGAATAATAATATTAAATGTTTTGTTATTTCTTTGTAGTTTCGCATTTCATTTGCTATAACTTACGAAGTATATTTGTCCTTAATATTATAACGATTTATTACAAATAAAAGTGTTTTGTACTTTCAGACAGATAATTCAGAAATGATTTAAAAATACTTAAAACCATTTTAAAATTTAAAACAAAACATGTCAATATCTTTTGCTGGGGAAAACAGTTTTAACACAAATGGCAATATTCAAGATAAATTCAAAGAGGGGTAATCCAAAAAAAAACATTATCAAACGGTCTACCATATCCACCAATGGATATGATGAAAATCATTACAATTTTGCACAAAAGATCCGTCTTGTAGTTTCAGTGAAATGCTAATGTCTAATTATTAGTTATACTTTTCTTAAACCGAAATATTGCAGGGAAACGACAGCCGCTTAAGTGGTATATTAAGTTCATCGTTGTTTCGAAAAAAAACAGTTGAAGATAATTATATTAATAATAATAATAATAATAATAATAATAATAATAATAATAACAATAATAATAATGAAAAGTTTCTGAAAATTAAAATTGTCTTTCTTTTACAGGTTACTAGAAAAAAGACAAAGACCTAAGGAGCACACTTCAACATTTGTACATGTCATCATTCATTGTTAGATTTTATACTTTTTTATCAATAAATTTCTAAAAATATAGTATATCCTTTCTTTCGTGCAGATGAGAGGGACTTTTGCTTTGTTGTGCAAAACTTTAAAGTTAAAAGGTACGATTCTAATGTCTTTTCATCTACGTTAACCTCAGTGTATAGGTTTAAGAGGATGTGGTATGAGTGCCAATGAGACAACTCTCCATCAAAGTCAAAATTTATAAAAGTAAACCATTATAGGTCAAAGTATATACCCATTTAAGTAAATTCATAGGTGTATATTTTTCAAATAAATGACTCGTATAAGAATAAGAAGATGTGGTTTTATTGCCAATGAGACAACTCTCAATCAGAGACAACATGAGGAAGCAGCAGTTAGCAACTATCTGTGACCGTACGGCATTCAATAATGAGCAAGATTCATAAAGCTTCTTATGTTTGATACATTAATGGAATGGTCGAGTTTTTGTCTTGCGCATAAATTATAAAAAAAAGAAGGAAAGAAAACAAGGAGGAATTATAAACTCATCAGTTGGAGTAAACAGAAAACGTCATCACAAAAAAAAAAACCCTAAAAAGAACGTGAAAACAAAGGAAAATCAACAGAGCTCTGCATAGGCAAATTAAGACTGAGAACAACGAATCAAAAAGACAAAAGTCCATCACACATAACAATAAAATTAACAACATTTTGGAATTTTCAGAACTTTTCTAGATATTTGTACAGTTACATACAGATCGAAAACAGGTGGAGAAGAATAAACAGGAAACATAACCTCAATAAAAATACTCTAATAGTATTTATTGTATAAGTATAAGACAGATTCATTACAAATCAATCAGTAAAAGGGAGGCGAAAGATACAAAAGGGACATTTAAAATCATAAGTTGAAAATAAACTAACAACACCATGGCTAAAAAAGAAAAAGACCAATAGACAAATAACAGTGCACAAAACACAACTAAGGAAAAGTAAAGACTGAGCAACACGAACCAAACCAAAAACTCGTGTTGATCTCAGGTGCTTCTGAAGGGTAAGCAGATCCTGCTCCACATGTCGCACCCGTCGTCTCGTGTAAGTACAAACTCAGTGATGAATCTAATTCGGTAGGTAATTTGGGGGAAAAGGGGACGCAATTGTAGTTACGACCATTGGAAAATATCCGTCGAAACAGATACTCCATAACGGTCAACCAATTCGTGATGGCTTCCAAAAACTTACGAAGGAATGATTTCGACTTCACTACTTAAAACTCTTGGTTTAATAGCTACCTTGTAAGCAACCTTCTACCAAGAAAATAAGGATAAGAAACACAAGCCCTAGCATATCGTATCAAAATATATACTCCGTATGCAGGCGCTGCTGGAATGTTGCTACATAGAAATAGAAAGTTCACAATTGGAAAGCTGACATCATCTCTTTTGTCGTGAAGTTTTGTTTTTCAACCGACCCTCATTGTCAATTTCTAGATATAGGTCAAGATATTATGCAGACTTAACTGTATTGTTTCCTTTATCTCAAGTTCGATGCGATAGATGCGTTCAACATAGTCACCAAATTTTGAATTATAAAATGATAGACCATCATCTAAATAGCGAAGTGAAGTGAAATAATACTGCTAACTTCTTGTCTGTCTTCCTATGAAGTTCTTGTATAAAGTCAGTCTCATATGAAAAAGGAACAAGTCGGAAAGAAGAGGAGCACAGTTGATTCCCATGGGAACGCTAATTGTAAGATAATCCATAGGAAATAAGTTAACAATCAAGTTTTAATACAATTGTATTGATTGATTTTCTGAAGATATTTCAGAAAAATCAGCTCGTTATTTAGTTATTCTCCAGTCATCTGTGTTTAACGTTCTGGTGTATTTTTACGTCTTTTTTTAACCTCTTCCGCATGTGGCTATTCGAAGTTTGTTTCTACTAGTGTTATAAGGTAAAGTGACAGAGAAATAGGTAGAGATTGATTGAAATACATGCGGAAAAAGGATAAAATTTCAGGATACAACTGAACATAATGACGTAAACGGCACAAATGTTACTACACCAGCTGCGCATTTCTAGAATAAGTGTTTCTTTCGGTAGTGCTCGAACACAATTTCATTATTTGTTTCAATCTGATATGAATTGAAATTGAAATGGGAAATAAAAAAAAAATAATTTCAAAAGAAAACAATAATTCGGTTTTCTAAGTAATATTGGACGTCAGGTTTATGTAATACTTGTGTGTATAAAAGAGAGGCAAGATATACCAAAGTGAGATTCAAACTTATATGTCGAAAACAAACTGACAATGCCACAGCAAACAAAACAAAAAACACAACGAAAAATGACGAAAAGACAAACAACAGTATACACAGAATACAACATAGAAAACAGAAGACAGAGCAACTCCAACCTACCAAAAACCGGTATACATATATTACGTTATAAATCATCAATCGCCAATTGGTTGTTCTGTAGAAGGTGTAATCAGGATGCATTAAGTGTAAATGTTTTATGTATCAAACCATAAATTTGGGATCTTTAGCTAGCTATAAAACGAGGTTAAAACCATGATTTTTTTTTTTCAAGAAAATGCCCGTACTAAGTTAGGAATATGTGTCTGTACTAAGTTAGGAATATGACAAATTTCTTTTCAATTAGTTCCGTAGGTAAACATAGTCGAGCATTTGGTTTTATAAGGTTATATTGATTTCCCCTTTTTTAATATACCTTGGATTTCGGTATTTTTGTTAATACTTTTTAGGCCAAACCACGTACGATAAAGCCTGGCATTTTTAAAAGCGTTTTCAGCATGACAGATGAGAAAATACCTTATAATATCTTTGAACAACTTAATTCACCACTTCAAAGATTTCGTCTTGTCAACAAAAGATTCCTGACATAAGACATAAGAAAATATTGTGGTAAAATAGATAAGAAATATACAAATACAAACCAGAAAACATAACAAAATATTATGTTATCTCGGTTGGTTTGATTGATAAGTTGTTGTTTGTATTAATTTCAGTGGCAACTATTCCATGCATGTCCATGATGCTTACAAATTCACAATTAATACAATAGGTAAGCACTGCAATAGGGGTAGGAAATTTAGAATGTGTCTGGAAAAAGGGGGTATATTGGTTAGGGACAGAACTTTAGTCTTCTAACATGGTGATAACGGATCCCCAAGGAATTGTTGTTGGTCATTTAACGTACAGTGGCAATCTCTCTCTCAGGCATCGTATTGAACGTCCTCATTCTGAATGAACGCGGCTGCGAACTTGACATCCTTCAACGGATGCCTCACGTTGTTTTACTACCAGTCCAAAAAAGAACAAGGAATGATAATATCTATATACCCCAGTTAACCCTTTGGGCCCAGTTCGGTTCATTTAAGTCGACTTCTTAGAAAAAATATAGGCCTCGGTATGATTAAAGCCCGTTCAATCATATAAAAAGTAATGAAATTTGGTTATTGTCTTTTGGTAAAGAAGTACGCATTCAGATCACAATCAATCATTCTTACCCTGTTTTTATTTGCATTAAAAAATTTCCCAATGATTTCAACGCTTGCTAAAAATCAAAATCTCATAAAAGTCAGAAGAAAGATACAAAATGGATATACCAAGAGTAATAAAACTGTCGACATGTGTTCTCAACGCTGACATAGATATAAGAAGATGTGGTATGAGTGCCAATGAGACAACTCTCCATCGAAGTCAAAATTTTATAAAAGTTAACCATTATAGGTCACAGTACGGTCTTCAACACGGAGCCTTGGCTCACACCGAACAGTAAGCTATAAAGGGCCCCAAAAAATTACTAGTGTAAAACCAATCAAACGGGAAAACCAACGGTATAATCTATATAAAAAACGAGAAACGAAAAACACTTATGAACCACATCAACAAACGACAACTACTGAACATCAGATTCCTGACTTAGGACAGGTGCAAACAAATGCAGCGGGTTTAAACATTTTAATGGTACCAAACTTTCACCCTTTTTCTGAAACAATAGTGTAACATCACAACATAGAAAGACACACTGTACAGTTAAGTGTTATACAAATGATATTAAACACAATGATATCTTGTACAAATTAAATACTACGAATCATAAAAAAAAAACCGGTAACTTATATAGAAATGAAATGAATAAGTAATTTCGGTTTGTTAACAAAATTTAAAACAAGGTGACATTTCTGTAATCAACCATTAATCATAATAAACTTTTGAATCAAGAAACGGCTTAACAATCACACATAAAATTGAGAATGGAAATGGGGAATGTGTCAAAGAGACAACAACCCGACCACAGAGCAGACAACAGCCGAAGGCCACCAATGGGTCTTCAATGCAGCGAGAAACTCCCGCACCCGGAGGTGTCCTTCAGCTGGCCCCTAAACAAATATGTATACTAGTTCAGTGATAATGGACGTCATACTAAACTCCAAATTATACATAAGAAACTAAAATTAAAAATGATACAAGACTAACAAAGGCCAGAGGCTCCTGACTTGGGACAGGCGCAAAAATGCGGCGGGGTTAAACATGTTTTTTTGAGATCTCAACCCTCCCCCTATACCTCTAGCCAATGTAGAAAAAACAAACGTACAACTGTACGCACAGTAAAACTCAGTTTAAGAGAAGTCCGAGTCCGATGTCAGAATAGGAAACAAAAGAAATTGAAAGATTATGTCTTCATCATATGAATATCAGGCACAATCCCTCCTGTTAGGGGTTTAGTATTATACCATCATAAAATATATGAGAAGAACATAATCCGTGTCATGCCAACAACTGGTTTTAGAATAAATATGTTTAATTCTGATGCAAAGACCCTATAAGTGAATCAATATTAAAGCCAAAATATGCAATCTTTAATGACCTGACAACAGTATCGTAACTATATCCCTTCTTAATAAGTCTGTTGAAAGGTTTTGGTAGCTTTTGAGGTGAATACTGACATTTTTGTGCTTTGTAAAGAATATTACCATAAAAGATTGGATGTGAAATACCCGAACGTATAAGATGTCTGCATGTTGAGTTATATTTACGAATCATGTCCTTATACCGATGATAAAATTTAGTAAATGTTTTGACTAGTTTATGATATCGAAAACCCTGGTGTAATAATTTTTCAGTAATACATAAATTTCTCTCGCTAAAATATAATACGTTGTTACATACACGAGCGAATCGTACAAGTTGAGATATATAAACACCATAAGATGGTGACAAGGGAACGTCACCATCTAAAAATAGATAATTAACAATAGGAAATGAAAAATCATCTCTTTTATCATAAATTTTTGTATTAAGCTTCCCGTTAATGATATAGATATCAAAATCGAGGAAAGGACAGTGGTCATTGTTAGTATTATCTTTATTTTAAGTAAGTTCAACAGGATAAATTTCTTTAGTATACATACTGATGTCGTCATAATTGAGAGCCAATATATCATCCAAATATCTAAAAGTATTGTTAAATTTTTGTATCAGATGTTGTTTCGATGGGTCTTTGCTGATTTTAGTCATAAATTGTAACTCATAACAATACAAAAACAGGTCCGCAATAATTGGTGCACAGTTAGTCCCCATTGGAATTCCAATAACTTGACGATATACGAAATCTTCAAAGCGAACAAAAATGTTATCAAGTAAAAATTCAAGGGCAGATATAGTATCAAAGCATGTCCAATTGACATAGCTCTTTTGTGTGTTGCTACTAAAAAATGACCTAAAAGAGTTTGAACATATGTATTCGCATTCCGACTTTTTAAATGCCCATTTAATTAGGTATGTGAATTTTTTCTTAATAAGAATATGTACTTTTCTTACCTTTTTTATTGCGTTTTACAGAACGATGTTCACAAATAACGAATATAGAGCAAAATATTAATTAGAGCTGTTTTCTAACTGCCAGTAGACCAAAAGCTAAGTTAATTTGTATACTAGTTTTGTTTGACGTTTGTTCAAGCTATAATAATAAATATTGACATTTTAAAAATAGATATGCGGAGTTTCAGTCTGTGAATAATATACAATTGTTGTCATATTGTATCTTGTATGTTTTTAGTTAGTGAAACACATATTGTCGTATCTTTTAACTTGACTTCTCGCTATATCGATGATGTTCTCTGTATTGTTGATATTTTAATATCTATTTTTGATATATTTGAATATCCCTTCGGTACAATTCGCCTCTCTCTCTTTTTTTGTTACACATATTTGAAAACTTCTGGATTGCTCCATTATATCGAAGTTCCCCCATTCAAATATATATAAAAGGCAGATTTTGATCGCCAGTTAATACATTTTAAAAATATTATTTAGTTTAAATATACAAAGCTTATCGAACGCAAAATACTAAACATTTTACATTTGAACAAAATTATTTTTAAGGGTATGAGTTGTTAAAAATGATTAAGAAATAAACTGAACGGATTTAATATGACAACTGCAGGCGGAAAGAGGGTTTAGGTGAACATTTAATCTTCTTCATCGAAAGAGTTGTGTTAATTTTGAAGAAGTTATTAAGGAAATTAAAAAAGCTTTGAAAGTCATCATATCACTTCATAAGCACCCACGATTGCAAACGAAGATATCATTATTGAAACTTTACGCTGGATTGGCCAAGAGAAGGGCAAACTTTATATCTGACAATCTATAGTATATAAATAAGATAATAAAAAAAAATGTATCCTTCTTACAGATTGCTTAATATATGTTTTCCATACTTGGGCAATGAAATCTAAGATGTCAGTCATTTTCAAAAAAACAAATTCAGTCCTTTTTGAAGATATGATTTAACCATTTTGGATGAAATGGCGCGAAACTATCATTTGGTTATGAAAAAATGCAATACAATCGAACAAAGAGGGTATCTGTATCTTTGCCTGAAGCGGTTTGTTTCGTGAAGATGTAAATATTGTCTGTTTTTTTAAAGGAAGTCAACTCAAGTATTTTTTTTGAATTCAAAGGCAATAAAGAAGTCCAGAGTTTGTTCAAGAAAACTCAAAACATAATTGATATAGGTTTAAATGACATAATAATATGGTGAAAACTTCTAAATTCTATTAAGGGGTTTATGATTAGTTGTAGATGCTAAACTGGTAAACCTAGATAATGCAATGACAACGTTGTTTATTTGCCAAGGAAAACCCAAAAATACATTTTGGTCTAAAACAACTATAGAGGTGCCCAGTTCTTATTTTTTCTATGTTGTAGATTTCTTAAAACTTTCAATAAATTATAAGAATGTTTATAGGATTAATTCTAAATTCACAACATGGAAGAACAAATAGGCTAACGAATTGTTTTGCTAGGGTTCGTCTTTCTCAACCATAAGTTTTTATCGAGTGTATTGTATGTAGACTGTTGTTTGTTTGTTTGTTTTTTTTTACTTTAATTTGAAGATACATGTAGTTGTGTTAATTGGGTATAATATTCCTGATAAAACAATATCATGAAGAGCGCGTATAGGGAAATGCCTGTACCAAGTTAGAAATATAAAAGTTGTTTTCCATTTGTTTGATGGGTTTGAGCTCTTGATTATGCGGTCCGAATTCTCACAGGTAAAGTTGACATGATTATTATTTCAGATCCTGTTTGATCATATAGCTCTCCAAGTTTTAAGGTAGTAAATCAATCTTAGCTTTCATTATTTTGATTTGTTATGAGTGTTTCTATTGAAGGGAAATCAAGAAAAGCGCTTTTGATACAACAATTTAAATCATAGATAAGTTTGTTTTTTTTTGTTTTTTTTTAGAAAAACTGTCTACGCGAGCCTTTTCAAGAAGTATATATAAACTTGTTCAATAGTTTACTCATACTTCTTGTTATTTAGTTACATATGAATCGACAGAACAACGAAAGAATGAGCAAATGCATATAATCTTTACAGTTTTATTTGAAAAAGTAAAAATCTACGGATGAGAAATGTCATGATCAGATGTTGTGATGTACTCCTTGTGTCTTTGTCTTTTCTTAATATCCTATAAAACAAAAGTAATTCCAGTTTATTTGAAGTTAAAATGATTTTTTTTATAATGTACACATGTTATAAATGCAACCACTGCTTCTTTTTAACTTGGTGACTTCATTTCTTCATTATGTTTTGTATAAACTATCAGAAACTGCGTTAGAAAACTTGCAACCAAAAAAAACTGTTCATTTTCTTAAATCCTATAGCTAACTAAACTTGAAAATCGAGAGTTGTCTCATTGGTAATTATACCATATCTATGTTTTTTTGTATTCACTGTTTCATTTTTCATAACAAAGCTTACACTTCCGGAGCACCTGAGATCACCCACATATTTTGGTGGGATTCGGGTTGCTCAGTCTTTAGTTTTCTATGTTGTGTTTTGTGTACTGTTATTTTTCTGTTTTGTCTGTTTGTCGTTTTCTTTTTTAGCCATGACGTTGTCAGTTTATTTTCAACTTATGAGTTTGAATGTCCCTTTGGTATCGTTCGCCTCTCTTTTCCGTTTCGTATTATAGAAGTACGAAAAGGTAATATCATCACTTTAAGTTCTAGTTATATTTTTTAATTTTCGATTTTGGTCAAGTGAATGTAATTGTTCTATTGTTTTCCTAATAAAATGTCTGTACCAAGACAGGAATATGACAGATTTTTTTTCTCACTCGTTCCGTTGTTTGATGACGTTGAACTTTGTTAGTTTTAATGGAATTCACCTTTTTTTATTTTTACTTTGAGTTCAGTATTTTCGCTATACTTTTATTTGTTTTGGCTAGCTTCGTTAATTTTTATTGGGACATATTTTAATAGTAAATAAGATGTATAGCTTTAAATCAAATTAAAACCGTTAATTTTAAAGAGCAAATGGTAAAGTTCCTGTATCATAAAGATCTAATCGTTAATAGATCTCTGTCCTAAATAAAATATCATAAAGATCTAATCAGTAATAGATCTCTGTCTTAAATAAAATATCATAAAGATCTAATCAGTAATAGATCTCTGTCTTAAATAAAATACCACAAAGATCTAATCAGTAATATATCTCTGTCTTAAATAAAATATCATATACACAAGTTATATTTTCATCAGTATTAGACAGCATGAGAGATCAGTGATGCGGATGACATTTAATCTGGTTTAGATTTGAAACCTACCTTGTTGATTCCATCTTGAATTAGATCTCCACCCTAAATTTGATCTCCTTCCTGAATTAATTCCCCATCTATTCAAACGTCCTAATCCACTTTCCAGATGACTGCTTCTGTATGGATCAAATGACCCGTATCCAGTAGCTGCTCTTCTGTATCCTACAAAGGCAATAACTATTATTATTTTTGACCTATTATTATTTCATGTCTTCTTTTAAATGTTACGGTATTTTGGTGCTTTCAAAACACACGTTAAATATAAACAATTGACGTAGTTTAATCTTATGACCAGTCGTACGAATCAGTACATTTCCCCTACTTTACATCTTGACTTCTCTTTGGAAAAAAACAAATACAACTTACAATGTATAAAAGTGAACCTTTTGTAAGAAGTAATGAATGTAAATTATACAATGACAGCTATTTGGAATTCTTTTGTTGGTATACATACATCATTTTCAAAATGGTAAAAAAATATTATTCTGAATAATTTTGATAAAAAACAATATATATTTGTATAAGACCTTACTTCTGCCTCTGCCATTCAATCCCCCTATCAGATGTCCGCTATTCCAGCTGCCAGTCAGATGTCCACTATTCCATCCATTATTCAGACCTCTAGATCCCTGCAAATCCCATGATCTTTGATTTCTATTGTATGTATCATATCCGCGAGCAGTTGCTAAAGTAACCATCAAAGCAAGCACGATAACTATTGCTAAGGTATTCATGTTCTGTGAAAAAAAAACCATATAGATTCTTATACCAAAAATAATAATGCTAAATCAACCTTCTGAAGATGTCCAAGATTTCTTGCAAAGAAAGATGTAAAAATATGTCCAAATAATAATAAAATAGCTGCATTGAAAACAACAGGATGTGATAAAGCCAATCAAAACTTCTGTTGTCAAACTTGTTAATTCGAAAACCGAAACAAAATATAGCATTCTTTGCACATTTAACTCTTTGTTATTTTGAAAATAAAAAAATTGAGAAAAACGCATAAATAAAAATTTCGTTGTCAAACCATTGATACATACGTTGTTGGAACATAGATTAAGATTTTGAATGAAATATTTACAAATAAATGGTAAAAAGCACATGGTATTGAAAATATTTTTCTTTTGATCATATTTATATTCGAGTCATACTGAAAAGTTTAGTTAATAAAATTGGTAAATTTAAAAAACATAAATATAATGAACAACTCACATGTTTTTATTTCGTTCTATGTTGTACTTGAATGGCTACTAAGACCAAATTTGATATGAAACACTGAGATAGCATTTCTCTTTTATATCATTTTGAAACAAGGAAATAGAATTAGATGGGTCAATAAAACAAAACCCATATCACCCAAATAATTTACGTAAATGTATTTGAATCAATCACAGGTTGTGAATGTTACCTTGATGACAATAAGGTCAATGTCACTCGCGAGACGTCGTCTTTTAATGGTCACATCTGTCATCAACAAATAACTATATCATTATGCATTCAGTTTACTAATGAGTTCATATTGAATCAAATATCAGTGTAAATAATTTCATAACACTAGTAGAAGACAGGCGAAAACTACATAAGTCATACTCATAGTCGAAAAACGTATCGCTTTTTAATAACACAAACGTTTTGTTATTTTGATAACAAAATAAAAGTTTTGTGTATGAGAACCTGGGGTTTCTAATACCTAATTTGGTGACATTGTAAACGATTTATTATCCACAATGCTTAATCCAAGCGAATAGATATTTATTAGTAATACTTTTGAAGAATTTTATTTCGATTTAAGAGGCAAGAGGCAGAAGCATGCGTTCATAGTTTTACTGTTTGAATGTGAGCGTCTTGGGGTTCGTGTTGCTCAGCCTTTAGTTTTTCTATGTTGTTTTTTGTATACTGTTGTTAGTTTTTCCATGGTATTGTATATTAATTTTCGTCTTATGAGCGTCAATGTGAGCTGACGGGTCCTCAGTATACGGAAATTGCACAGTTTGTCCGTCCATATTTGTGTTAAAGTTTATTTACTATTCTTGTTGTCACATCAGCTAGAAATTTGTACAAAATGCATAACATGATCAAATTGCAAAGGTTTAACGGCTAATTGATCTTTGAAAATATGTTAATTTCTAATGAGCAATGGTTAAGGTGGAGTCATAATCTTGTTTGTGTATTTTATGATGCAATTATATGCTGTTCACTGCGTTATTATGAGTCTGGATGGGGTCCTCAATTTTTGCATTTCTTATTTTTTCAAGGTAATTATTATATTATCAATTCTCTATGTTTTGGTCAATTTTCAGTAGTATTGGCTCTTTATTCTCTTTTTTATAAAACCCATCCAGATCCTTTCTAATGAATAGATTATGGAGGATGCTAACAAATAACAAAAGAAGCAGGACTATATTAGTCGACAGAATTAATTTTACATAATGACCTTTGTAAAGAAAATGTAATATATCTTATCGCTTCTACTTGATAAAATAAACATATTCGAAACTATCATATAGTTAAGAGAAAACAAAAAGAAAGTTTAAAAAGAAAATAGAACAAAAATATCGTCTAAAAATATTTTTTTTATCCGTGTATAAGATAAACTACAAAGCTCTTATTTCAGTTATTTAAACCTGAAATTATGTCTCCCCTTCGACAAAGGTAGACAAAAACAACATATAAAACTAAAGACTGAGCAAAACGAACCCTATCAATACCAGGGGTAATCTATGGTTCTGCGGAAGGGTAAAGAGATCCTGCTCCAAATGCTGCACCCGCCGTTGCTCATGTGAGTAGCAGATTTCACACACCAGCATCAATACAGACGTCTCAAAAATTGCAAAAATATGAGAAAAAATTAAAAAAGAAGTCTAACATACCATACGTTATATTTTTCTGTTGCATCTTTTTACACAAGATGACCCTTTTACTTGTTCTGTCCTACACATTGTTGCAGATTCTAATAAATCTGAGCAAATTTTTGATTAATGTTTACAGATATTGAAAGAAAAAACTTATCTATTTTTATATGTTTTCCTTTTATTTAACATAACTTATGAAAAAACCTGCTAGTTTTGTACTATGTGGAAGATGTGTTTTGCATTATTTTCAAATATAATGATAATATTTGTTATGTAGCCAAATATCTTTTAGAACAAACAATATTTCACCGATTTGATCTTGACTATACTAGTATCTTATATGTCAGATATCTAGACTATAGGTCTAGATGCGGGATTTTCTCGCTGCATTGAAGACCCATTGGTGGCCTTCGGCTGTTGTCTGCTCTTTGGTCGGGTTGTTGTCTTTTTGACATATTCAACATTTCCATTCTTAATTTTATAGGTATATATATACAAAAGCCTCTAGTTCATTAACATGTTGCTCTTTAAACAAGTTTAAATAGTTGTTTCGTGAGTGTCGGACATATAAATATATTTCCATATGTCTCAGAGTAAAAGCAGTCTTACGATTCAAATAGCTGTAAACGACAGAAAAAGTTTGATTGTATCATTTCCTGAAAAAGTAATATTACTAATCGGAACAGACAAAGAATAGCTTGATTTTTCTACGGTCAACATTGTCTGCAGAAGTTTTTTTTAAATTTTTCTAAGGAGAATTAAAAAAAAAATTTATAAATCATTTCAGTACCGCAACATTGACTGCTTCTATGTATCTGGTGAAATTATCGAAATTGTCCCATTGAATATGAAATAAAGGAAAAAACAGACACAGTTAAGTCAGCTTCATATCTTATTTGTATCTAGAAATTCATAGTTTGTGATAATTGTGAATAAGTACATAACGTTAACACTGACAACTTGATGTGAATGACGAGCATAGTAACATTAAAAAACAGCTTTTTGAAGATAAAAAATTGATTCGCATATCAAAATTTTTAACTGAGGCAGATATGACAATATTCTTAACGTGTACTAGTATTAACCTTTGAAAAACCGTTATCGTCATGGGAAAATTTTACAAATACATAAATTATTGTATAAAGCTTCCTATGTTTTTATCACAGAAATATTTCGATTGGCTTTCATTACGGATTCGTTGATTTAAAAATAATAAACTGCCTCTTAATAAGCCAAGTTGCTGCCTATTGTGCTTCCGTTTGTAACGCATTCACGCATACAAGTGTATATCCGAGGACATTACACAAATTAAAATGGGTCACAGTTTATTATCACAGTCGATCTCAGACTACTCAGGGTATGAAAATGTCATTACAATATCTAAAACGAATAGTGAAATTAAGACAACTAGAAGATTCTTAAAGACATTACAAAAACAAAATAATTTCGTAAAATATAAGAGAGAGAGAGAGAGAGAGAGAGAGAGAGAGAGAGAGAGAGAGAGAGAGAATAGGGACTGATTTTAAGAATAATATCATAAATATCTGAATAAAATTTGGTGCAATAACATTAAAGGTAGCAATTTTACTACACCAGGTATGCAACTTGAAAATTAATATAATAAAAATACACTGATCATAGAAATGCTAACTTAAAATTTTTTTTTTATGTGTTTTGTTTCAATTTGATTTGAACCTATTATTTTAGATCAATAGGTAAAGATACTCGAACAAAAATCCCCCAAAAAAGGTTTAAGAAATAATTTAGGGACGTCATAGTTTATGTAAATACGTCGGAGCATGTTACGTTTTAAAGAACTAATCATCGATTGGTTGATATGCCACGGGCGTAATTAGGACGTTCAGAGTGTGTATGACTAATAAATCAAACTATAAATTAGCCATAAAACTTGGTACATATGGAATAGTAATATACATTTCGGTATGAATAGTATACCTTTTCGGTAATTAAACAAAAGTAAAGAGTCACACAAGAAAAAAAGAAGTTAATGTTCAAATTAACCTCACAATTTAGAACTGATTACTCAAAATAAACTTTTAAAAAAGTTAATAATAACATAACAAAAAGTAAATGAGAAGATGGTTGATGAATAAAATGAATGATAAATAAACAAAATACCAATTTAATCGAGAATAATAGTCATGTAATAGTATAAAATTGAACAAAAACATGTCTTTTTTTTTTCTTATATCAAATTATAATTGTTTTCATTTTATCAATATGTAATCGACTATTATACACGCTATGCAATTGATCAATTATTGCAATTAGTAAAACTATTTTTACGAGTACGAAACATTGTGATAGTTGTTCTGAAGTCGCGTTAATTTAATTGATAAATAAACATGAATACCTGAGGTTGCTGCACTAGTACATAACGTCGAGGCTTAATATTCTCGAGTATCAAGTCCTGTACATGATTCAAAAAATATTCGGCAGTTAATGTACAGATTGCCTATAAACGTTCATATCTAAATAAAGGCTATAGTAAAATAATGATAGAAAACATACGAAAATTTCGATCATTTTATTGTTGAATTCCTTCATTTAATCGATATACATGGCCTTTTATGAACCGTGTGCCAGTCGACGTATATCATATTTATAGTCTTAAAGTTTAGATATTTTAGAGCTGAAAAATGTTTTTGAAAAGTTGGCAAAACGACGACTGTCTGTCTACATGACCCAACAAACAGACTCAACATTTCCTTTTTCTAAATTAAGTAATTCGACTGAGTGTTGAAATTACGATGAATGATGTTTCAAGAGAATTACTTTTCATTTTATTTGTTTATTTTTACATTATGTAGAAAATCATTGATCTTTTTTTTTCTTTTTATTTAGTCTTGTATTTATTATGCGTTTTAAATTTTCAAACGGACTATATCTCGCTGTATTCAATTTCAAACAAGGACAGCAGGAAAAAGGATTAAACCAAACTCTTACGTTTTCTAACGAGCGTATGTACAGGAAAATATGAAGATTATATAAGGATGATAAAAGATTCTTTTTGCATGGAATTGGATGCATGAAATACCAAAGGGACATTCAAACTCAAAAATAGAACAAAAAATCGAAAACTAAAACTATTGACACATAATTTCTACCGACGTCGAAGGTGAGATATAATTCCAGGTTAAATAACTGAAATAGTTTGTTGTTCATCTTATACATGGTAAACAAATATTTTTTTTCCAGATGAGATTGTTGTCTTTTTTTTCTTTTTCCCTACCATATGATAGTTTTTAATATGTTTATTTTGAGAAGCGGAAATAAAGATACATAAAACCAGGTTCAATTCACCATTTTCTACATAAGAAAATGGCTGTACAAAGTCAGGAATATAACAATTGTTATCCATTCGTTTGATGTGTTTTGTTTTTTTTATTTTGCCATTTGATTGGGGACTTTCCTTTTTGAATTTTGCTCGGAGTTCAGTATTTTTGTGATTTTACTTTTTACCCAACACACTTATGAGAATTCATTGTTATTGACATGGCCAGATTCTCATTTTAATGTCACTTGTTCTATTCTAGTCCAATGTATGTTAAATATAGCTCAAGGATACTGGTATATATCTATCTAATGTTTACAAAGTTCAATATGTAAGATCAATTCTGTCGACTAGTGTAATCTTGTTTTTTTTCGTAGCATCCTTCTTCAGCTATTCATAAGATGGGTTTTATAGAATAAGGAATAACAAATCAATGCTACAGAAGCTAGACAAAAAAAAAAGAAAGTACATAATATGATTATTACCTACAATTTAAAGAATTTAGAAGTGAAAAACCCCATACAGCATAAAATTGCATTCACGTAGTCAATAGGAAATAACTACATCATATAATACAAAAAACAAGAGTATGAGTGCACCGCAACAAATGCCCCGCATAAACTATCATACTTTGAAAGATGAACTATCCGTTATATCTTCGCATTTTGACCATGTTATGATTTTTGTTGAATAAAATTGAGAATGGAAGTTTAAAGTTGATGTAACCACAAGTTTAACGTGAATTATATTAAATGTATAGCTTTAACCTGATTAAGGACGGACAAAGGATTTCTAAATGACTTGAAAACATAAAAAAAACATAGTACTGTATTATAAAATACACAAACAACAGCATAATAACATTATACATCTCTCTTGTAAAGTATTAACGACATTTGGTTTACGTTTGATGGTCAAATGAAGTAGATGTAAGCAATTATAGGCTCACACAGCCTTCAACAATGCGAAAAAAATTCGTGAATGTTACAGATGTTGTTTGATTTAAATGTTCTGTGTTTCTTCTGATTCCTTTGCCGGGTTTGGCTATAATGTGGATCCTTTTAAATTTTATCAGATCTTAAACGTTTTTATTAGGAATTGATTTTTCAAATAAATAGACCTCAAATATCCCTGTAGAGACGTAATTTATCGAAATACTTATCTGGTGCAGTAAAACTGGTTCTGTGTTAATGTTATGACAAACGTCCCCTTCCTATAAACATTGAATGTCCGTTCTGTAAACAGATCACAATAAAGTCTTACTTCCCCGACAACAGATCGTTATCTATAGAGCTATTATCTGAACAGCGTAATGAATGATTTAATAATTTTTCCTGTCATTGTACTCAGGATTATTTTGGACTCAAAAAGAATTATTTTAAAGCATATAAGGTGAATATTTATAAAATGTTTGAATCGTTTTATAAATGTGTTCATGTTGACGCTTTCGACATGTATATGCTTTGCAATAAATATAGTCCTAGGAGATGCCCAAATTTGGAATCAGCTTTTCACACATATAGAACAGTTTTGCCTCTCCGCCGAAAATGCACTTAAAGCTATAACTACTTGTCTGCATTTGGCTATACTTTAGGTCTTTTTTTACTTGACCAGCTCCTTAAAGTTTGAATAAGTTTAAGTTCAAATATTTTGCCCCCGAGCATCACTGAAGAGACATTCATTGTCGAAACACGCATTAGGGATCGCTTCCGCTGCTGGTGGACTCTAAGTCCCAGACGGTATCACTATCCCAATAGTCAGAACTTTACCGACATGAAAATACGACCATTTTTTATTGTTTTTATTCCTCTAAGATTATGGAATATATCTCCCCAATGCAAAGCAGTAATTTCCTGTCCGCATTTGGCTATACTTTAGTTCGGTTTTTTTATTTTATCAGCTCTTCGGTTGTTTAAGTTTTTCGAACATCACTGAAGGGACATTATTTGTTAAAATGCGCATCCTTTGCAGTTGTAATAATTTCGTTAATGCTATTATAAACATTCAATAATTAATTTTACACATACATGTATGTATGTATGTGTATGCATTATATAGTTCATTATTTCTTAATTGAAAAATGAAAACAACACGTTATTAATTTTCATGCGTCTGAAGCTCTTTTCTGGATTTACCTTCATCAGTACGATCACAGCCGAAATTGAAAGCCAAGGATGTATGAGAACCGAAACAGCTGAAGAGCTATATAACCAAAAAGGATCTAGACAAACACGTCCTGTTGATGTATACATGTTAAACAGATGTTAAATTGTATAGTTTGTATTGAATAACAATGAAGTTTAAGGAGATTGTTGTTATGTTTTGTCATCAATGATTAAGAAGTCTCAGGGTTGTAATATTGATATAAAAATATTTCAGACAATTAATAATGTTGTTCTATCTATATCACATGACTTTGTATTAGCAGATCTCTTATATGAATAAGCACAAATAGAAGTTATATCCATGCTGCAACCTTGTTCGAGTATTGTCATCTTCGGTGTGTCTTATTTATAATTATAATTATCAAATTTCAATTTTCATTGTCTGTTTGGTTATTTTCTCTCTTTTTTTTTAATATGAAATTGTTATGCTAATGAAAATTTAAAATAAAAAAATTAGACAATAACAAATATCACCATTAAATTTTGACATTTAGCGAGTGAGATTGACATATAGGTCATAGCAATTATTTTTACAATCTATGTTTGTTACAATCCAATTGATGTAGTCTATTCGTGTTAGGAGGGATTTAAAAAAAATTCCCAGTTGACAATATTTCCATTTATCTGATTAGTATGAAAAAAAAGTGTTTTCTTAATGTTCCTTATTCGTTCTTACTATCCATTTGCAGTAGATTCAAGAAACAAAGAGACAGGTTAGGTTTTTTTCCCTGATGAGTTCGTTATGTTCAATATATTTCTATTCTATTGAAAGAAAATGTGCCTTGTGTTTTTCATGAATATGTTCAAGATGTTGCAGATTTGTTGAAAATGATTTAAATTTCAAAAAAAAAAAATTATTGTCAATGACAATAGCTTGCTTTATTTTATTCTAATCTAAAGTATTCAACAATATTATGGTACCATATATTTGAAATGTTAGGGATTATTTTTATATCAACTGTCCTTTGAAAGTTTTCTTTCGGCAAACTACGAATAATTGTAGTCAAACAGAATTAGTTAAATCAAACACACACGTTCTGACAAAACATTAAAAATAGTTTTCAAAGGTACCAGGCTTATAATTTTGATAATAATAATAGATTTTGGTACAGATGATAGATAAAAAAGACACACAGTCTTCTCTTTCTTCATCATGTTCATAATAATTATCATATAAGTCTGTTTAATAAAACCCGACTCATATTCTACTGGTTTTACTGTAACATGTGTAAAGGTGACTATCTATGTTATACGCCAATATTCCATAAAGAATCCAAATTGAAATTATTTTTAACTGGCTTAGTTGCGTGCTTGAATATATTTTTTCTGTGTTGATTCACGACTTTTTGTACATCGGTAACTACTGTTAATTTGTGATAGCTTAATACAGTGTGACATTTAAGAATGATTCATAAAATACTCATATACACATACACTCTTTTATTTTAAATACTTGCATGTATTACAATAACATTTTTCATTATTAAGTATAGTTTTGTTTTCAATTTTGGCCTCGCCTGAGAGCTGGAAGACAAATCAGATTAATATGTTCTGTGAAGCTTTTAGAATAAATGCATTTGACTAATATAATTTTTGATTTCTGTCGTACTACTATACCATTCTTATCATAATTATTATTCTCCTAATTATTATTATTATTATTATTATTATTATTATTATTATTATTAATATATTATTGATAATTTCTCTTAAACAGAATCACGAATACCTTAGTAGTACTATTTGGGAATGCTGTGGTGGTAGCTTTAGCCACTGCACGCGGTTATGATACTTACAATCGAAGATCATGGAATTTGCTCGGCTCTGGACCTCTTCATAATGGATGAAATAGTAGACATCTGACTAGAGGCTTGAGTGGCGGACATCTGACAAGAAGATTGAGAGGCAGTCATTTGACCGGCAGACTTCGAAGTAATTATTTTTGTCATAATATTACCATGTTTAGTAATTTAGTACTGAGTATAGTAACGAGCTGATTAGCTACCTTCGCCCAATATTAGTAAATAACAAAAATAGTAGATGAAAGAGTATCATATCAAAAAAACCTTTTCATCATACTCTGTAGTGTGTATATATTACATACTTGTTAACTTGATAAATTCTATTACAAGTGATAACTTCTAAATAGTAAAATGTATTTGCCCAAAACGATATTAAATATTTTGTTGTTAATTAATAGAGGCAAAGTGGTTGAAATATTTTGTCATCAATGAAAACACATCAAATATATTTCAAATAATGACATGCAGTGTGATCGCCAATCAGCTAGTTAATAAAAAGAGAGGCGAATGATACCAAAGGGACATTCAAACTCATAAGTCGAAAATAAACAGACAACCCCATGGCTAAAAAAGAAAAAGACAAACAAACAGACAACAGTACACCAAACACAACATAAAAAACTAAAGACTGAGCAACACGAATCCCACCTTAAACTGGGGGTGATCTCAGGTGCTTTTTGCGTCTTTACAAAGGCAAGCACAAAATATTTGAAAATTTTCAACATGAAACTAATAGTAATAATCATTCTACAGGATACAGAAGAGCAGCTACTGGTTACGGGCCATATGGTTCATACAGAGTCAATCGCCGTTGTCAATTTGACAGCGATTTTGGAAGATTCGATAGATGGGGATCTAACATAGGGTAGAGCTCAAATTCCGGATTGAGATCTCATTCCGGTTTGAGATCTCATTCCGGTTTGAGATCTAATTCAAAATGGAGTCCGATAGGTAGGTTGTTTGAATTAGAATAAATGTGATTTAGTTCTGTTGTTAAATCGAGATTAAGCGATGTTCCTATCGTTCTATTCAATGACCAACCTGTTAATTAAGATCTGTTAAAATTACAAACAAATGCATCTCTAAAACTTACTTTGGCTACTAGTATATTGATATTAAGTGTTTTTTTTTCTTTCTTTGTAGTTTCTCATTTCACTTGCTTGTACTTACAAAACATATTTGTCGTTAATATTATTACGTTTTATCACAAATAAAAGTGTTTTGTACTTTTATCAGACAGATAATATAGAAATAAGTTCGTATACTTAAAACCACTTCAAAATTAAAAAAAAAAACATGTCAATAACTTTTGTTAGGGAAAATAGTTTTAACACAAATACCAATATCCACGATACATTGAAAAGGGGGAGAGTCTAAAAACATTATCAAACGGTCTATCAAATGCACCAATGGAAATAATGAAAACCAACTGATTATTGACTTGGTATAGGCTTTTTCTGCAAAAAAAGTGGTGGAGTCAACCTGATTTTATAGCTGTAGGATAAAGTAGTAAATATAATGGCTAGATTTTATGTTCAGTAGTCATTTAATTCGATTATTGACTATTGCATGTATTGCAACAATAATGTATTTTTCTTAACATCATTTCTCCCAGTCTTATTTTCAAGTGAATTTTAAGTTAAACGCTTTTTGGATTAACAAGTTGCAAAAAAAGTCATCTTGCAGTGTCAGAGAGATGGTAATGTTTGATTATTATATTTTTGTCTTTAGATATTCTAAACTCTACTTTTTCTTAAACCGAGATGTTGCAAGGAAACGACAGCAGCTTAGGTGGTATATTTAGTTCATGGTTGTTTCTAAAAACCAGTTGAAGATCATAATAATAATAATGATAATAATAATAATACGTTTCTGATATTTAAAACTCTCTTTATTTTACAGGTTACTAGAAAAAGACAAGGACCTAAGGAGCACACTTCAACATTTGTACATGTCATCATTCATTGTTAGATTTTATACTTTTTTTATCAATAAATTTCCGAAAATAACATCATATCCATTCTTTGTGCAGATAGGAAGGACTTTTACTTTGTTGTGCAAATTTTTTGAAGTCACAAGTTACGATCTAACGTCCTTTCGTCTACGTTCACCTCAGTGTATACCCATTTTAGTAAATTCATAGGTGTACATTTTTCAAATAAATGACTCGTATAAGAATAAGAAGATGTGGTATGATTGCAAATGAGACAACTCTCAACCACAGACTAAATGAAACAGCAGTTAGCAAACTATCTGTAGCCGTACGGCATTCAACAATGAGCAAAATTTATAAAGCTTCTTATGTTTGATACATTAATGGAATGTTCGATTTTTTGTCTTGCGCATAACTTATGAAAAAGAGAAGGAAAGAAATTAAGGAAGAATTCTAAACTCATAAGTCTGAGTAAACAGAAAATGTAAAAGCAAAAAAGGAAAGACCAACGGACAAATAAATAAAGGCAACAGTAGTATACCGCTGTTCGAAACTCATAAATCGATAGAGATAAAAACAAATCCGGGTTACAAACTAAAACTAAGGGAAACGCATCAAATATAAGAGGAGAACGACACAACAAAAACACAACATTAAAATGTAACACACACAGAAACGAACTATAATATAACAATGGCCATTTTCCTGACTTGGTACAGGACATTTTAAGAAAAAAATGCACAAAAGACAACAAAGGAAAAGTAAAGACTGAGCAACACGAACCCAACCATATAAAAAAAAGCAAGTTGGCAAGAAGAGGAGCACAGTTGATTCCCATGGGAAAGCCAACTGTAAGTTGTAAGATAATCCATAGTAAATAAGTTAACAATCAAGTTTTAATACAATTATATTGATTGATTTTCTGAAGAAATTTCAGAAAATCAGCTCGTTATTTAGTAGTTCTCCTATTCATCTGTGTATAATGTTCTGGGGTATTTTTTATTTGTTTATGGGAGTTGTTGTACGTCTCTTTTTGACTTCCTCCGTAAGTGGCATTTCGAAGTTTGTTTCTACTAGTTTTATAAAGTAAAGTGACAGAGCGAGAGGTAGAGATTGATTGAAATACATGCAGAAAAAAGATTAAATTTCAGGACACAACTTAACAAAATGACATAAACGGTACAAATGTTACTTTACCAGCTGTGCATTTCTAGATTAACTGTTTCTTTCGGTGGTGCTCGAACGAAATTTCATTATTTTTTTCAATCTGATATGAATTGAATTTGAATAGGAATATAAAAAATTAATTTCAAAAGGAAACGTTAATTCCGTTTTCTAATCAATATTGGACGTCAGGTTTATGTAATACTTCTGTATATAAAAGAGATGCAAAATATACCAAATTGAGATTCAAACTCATATGTCGAGAAACACTGACAATGCTACAGCAAGCATAAAAAAAAAAACAAAAAAAACAATGAAAAATTAAAAACCAATTGTTCAAAGAACAATTGAAGGTCTTTCCACAAAAAAAAAACATGAATTTTATTATGAAAATAGTAAAATTCGGTTTAAAATGTCATTTCCAGCGTCAAATGATAGCTAATTGTACGCTGATTCCAAAAATATATGGTTTCTATACAATATTTTTTAAATAAGGAAGATAATTTGTTACTTCCGGTTTGAAAATGTTACTTCCGGCATTATTCAAACGAATAACTGACACTGATACCAAAAATTTCTGATTCTTTAAACTTTTATATTAATCAAGTACAAAAAAAAGCTACTTCCGGTTTACACAAGGTCACTTCTGGTTGGCTTTTCTAAGGTTAAATGGCTTGAAACCTAATGCATAAAGTCCCATGGATTTATCATGTATACATATGAGGTAAAAGCAAAGGTCAAAATCTAGAACGTCAATTTAACCTATGAGCTTGAGCTCAATTTCAAGGTCATCAACCAAGGACCTCAAATCAAAAGACCCTAGGTCTTAATTATATTTGGTTCATGAGTTATATCACCATATGCATATTTTAAATAAAAGAGGGGAGAAAACTCTAATTTGATGTAAGCGTACACTTTAAACCAAAATGTATGTGTTACGACATGTCGCAACTAACAATGAAGTAAAAATATGTTGTCGATATCTAATATTGTGTTTGAAAAGAGATGAAAATAAGCCAAAATCCAAATTTAGAAATGACCTTGACCTTTGACATTGACCATTTTTTCTTTTTTTTGGACCAAGGACCTCAAATCAAAAGACTCTACCAATCACAATTACATTTTACTTATTCTAAATACAGAAGGGGGAATAACTCTCATATGGAGTTTCCGGACCGCTTTGGTCAAAATTATTTTCAAGATCCTGAGGATATAACGAGCAAATTGGTGAAATAATTTTGTCGTAATCTTTAACGGTTGCGAAGGAGATTTGTACACAAGAAAAACAGTGTTTGGGGAGACAACTCTTACAATAAAAAGTATTCGGCTTAACAGGGTCAGTTTCAAAATCGTAATAACTGTTTGATATCATATGCAAAAAATCTAAGCGACATCTTGCGAAACAAAAAAGTACCGTCAGAAAAAAGTGGCGGAAGAAGAAAAAAATAATAATTATAATCAGAACAAATACAATAGGTCTTTCCACAGAAAAGTGGAAAGACCTAATAAACGAAAAGACAAACAACAGTACACAAAATACAACATAGAAAACTAAAGGCTGAAAGAGGGGAGAAAACTCTAATTTGATGTAAGCGTACACTTTAAACCAAAATGTATGTGTTACGACATGTCGCAACTAACAATGAAGTAAAAATATGTTGTCGATATCTAATATTGTGTTTGAAAAGAGATGAAAATAAGCCAAAATCCAAATTTAGAAATGACCTTGACCTTTGACCTTGATCCTATTTTCTTTTTGGACCAAGGACCTCAAATCAAAAGACTCTAGGTCTCTATCACTTACGGTTTACCAATTACAATTACATTTTACTTATTCCAAATACAGAAGGGGGAATAACTCTCATATGGAGTTTCCGGACCGCTTCGGTCAAAATTATTTTCAAGATCCTGAGGATATAACGAGCAAATTGGTGAAATAATTTTGTCGTAATCTTTAACGGTTGCGAAGGAGATTTGTACACAAGAAAAACAGTGTTTGGGGAGATAACTCTTACAATAAAAAGTGTTCGGCTTAACAGGGTCAGTTTCAAAATCGTAATAACTGTTCGATATCATATGCAAAAAATCTAAGCGACATCTTGCGAAACAAAAAAGTATCATCAGAAAAAAGTGGCGGGAGAAGAAAAAAATAATAATAATTATAAACCAATTGTTCAGAGAACAATTGAAGGTCTTTCCACAAAAAAACAAGTATTTTGATATGAAAATAGTAAAAATTCGGTTTAAAATGTCATAAACAGCGTCAAATGATAGCTTATAGTACGCTGATTCCAAAAATATATGGTTTCTATACAATATTTTTTAAATAAGGGAAATAATTTATTACTTCCGGTTTGAAAAAGGTTACTTACGGTATTAATTAACTGTTTAATTGACACTGATTCCAAAAATATATGGTTGTATATACTTTTACATTCAAAAAGTACAAAAAATAGCTACTTCCGGTTTACACAGGGTCACTTCCGGTTCCTTTTTCAAGGTCATATGGCTTGCAACTAAATGCAAAAAGTCCCATGGCTTTATCATGTATACAAATGAGGTAAAAGCAAAGGTCAAAATCTAGAACGTCAATTTTATCTATGACCTTGGGCTTAATTTCAAGGTCATCAACCAAGGACCTCAAATCAAAAGACCCTAGATCTTAATTATATTTGGTTCATGAGTTATATCACCATATGCATATTTTTGAATAAAGAGGGGAGAAAACTCTAATTTGATGTAAGCGCACCCTTTTAACCAATATGTATGTGCTACGACATGTCGCAACTTGCAATTAAGTAAAAATATGTTGTCGATATCTTATATCGTGTTTGAAAAGTGGTGAAAATAAGCCAAAATCCAAATTTAGAAATGACCTTGACCTTTGACCTTGATCCTATTTTCTTTTTTTGGACCAAGGACCTCAAATCAAAAGACTCTAGGTCTCTATCACTTACGGTTTACCAATTACAATTACATTTTACTTATTCCAAATACAGAAGGGGGAATAACTCTCATATGGAGTTTCCGGACCGCTTCGGTCAAAATTATTTTCAAGATCCTGAGGATGTAACGAGCAAATTGGTGAAATAATTTTGTCGTAATCTTTAACGGTTGCGAAGGAGATTTGTACACAAGAAAAACAGTGTTTGGGGAGATAACTCTTACAATAAAAAGTGTTCGGCTTAACAGGGTCAGTTTCAAAATCGTAATAACTGTTTGATATCATATGCAAAAAATCTAAGCAACATCTTGCGAAACAAAAAAGCACCGTCAGAAAAAAGTGGCGGAAGAAGAAAAAAATAATAATAATAATCAGAACAAAACCAATAGGTCTTTCTACAGAAAAGTGGAAAGACCTAATAATCAGAACAAATACTATAGGTCTTTCCACAGAAAAGTGCAAAGACCTTATAAACGAAAAGACAAACAACAGTACACAAAATACAACATAGAAAACTAAAGGCTGAATAACATCAACCCACCAAGGGACTTCCAGTTTTGAATTTTCCTTGGAGGTCGGTTTTGTTTTTATTTTACTTTTCAAAACCGGTATACATATATTACGTTATAAATCATCAATCGCCAATTGGTTGTTCTGTAGAAGGTGTAATCAGGATGCATAAAGTGTAAATGTTTTATATATCAAACCATAAATTTGTAAGCTTTAGCGCGCTATAAAACCAGGTTAACCATGATTTTTCTCAGGAAAATGCCTGTACTTAGATAGATTGCTTTATTTGCATATGAACAACCGAGTCGAAAAACGCGCCTTGCGAACAACGATAAAGCGTGGCATTTTTAAAAACTTTTTCAGCATGGCAGATAAAAAATACCTTATAACATCTTTGAACAACTTAATTTAACATCAAGGAACTCGTGTTGTCAATAAAAGATTCCTGACATAAGAAAATACTGTGGTAAAAAGATAAGAAATATACAAATACAAACCAGAACACATAACAAAATATTCTGTAATCTCGGTTGGTTTGATTGATAAGTTGTTGTTTGTAATAATTTCAGTGACAACTATTCCATGCATGTTCATGATGCTTACAAATTCACAATTAATACAATAGGTAGGCACTCCAATAGGGGTCGACCGGAATGAAGGGCGGAAAATTTGGAATGTCTCTGGAAAAAGAAGGTTATATTGGATAGGGACAGAACTTTAGTCTTCTAACATAGTGCCTACGGACCACCCAAGGAATTGTTGTTTGTCATGTAACGTACAGTGGAACTCTCTCTCAGGCATCGTATTGAACGTTCTCATTCTTAATGAACGCAGCTGCGAATTTAACATCCTTTAACGGACGCCTGTGTTTGAGTTTTGAATTTTCCTTGGAATTCGGTACTTTTGTAATTGTACTTTTTTTTATTCCTATTGCAATGCATGCCTTTATATTGTTGATATTTTCATATCTATGTTTGATATATTTGAATGTCCCTTTTATACTATTCGCCTCTCTTTTTTGTTATTTGCATTCAAATATCTAAAATGCATATTTTGATCGCCAGTTAATAAATTTCAAAAATATCATTTAGTTTAAATAGGTCCATGTACTTTTACAAAGCTTACGAACGCAAAAATACTGTGCATTTTACATTTGAGAGAGAAAAAGTTTTTTGAGGGTATGAGTTGTTAAAAATGATTAAGAAATAAACTGAACGGGTGTGATAAGACAACCACAGACGGAAAGAGGGTTTAGGTGAAAATTTAATCTCTTACATCGAAAGAGTTGTATTAATTTTAAAGAAGTTATTAAGGAAATAAAAAAAAACTTTGAAAGTCATCGGATCACTTCATAAGCACCCGTGATTGCACATGAAGATATCATTATTGAAACTGTACACAGGATTAGCCAAGAGAAGGGCAAACTTTTTATCTGACTATCTATAATATCTAACCAAGATAACAAAGAAAATGTATCCTTCTTACAGATTGCTTAATATATGTTTCCCTACTTGGGCAATCAAATCTAAGATGTCATTCATTTTTTAAAAAAACTTTTAGTCCTTTCTGAAGATATGGTTTAACCATTTGGAATGAAATGCCGCGAAACTATCATTTGGTTATCAAAACATGTAATATAATCGAACTAAGAAAGTATCTGTATCTTTATAATGGTATAAGTTTCTTAATTCTATTAAGGGGTTTATGATTAGTTGTAGATGCTAAACTGGTAAACCTTGATAATGCAATGGCAACGTTATTTATTTCCCAAGGAAAACCCAAAAATACATTTTGGTCTAAAACAACTATAGAAATGCCCAGTTCTTATTTTTTCTATGTTGCAGATTTCTTAAAACTTTCAACGAATTATAATAATGTTTATAGGATTAATTCCAAATTCACAACATGGAAGAACAAATAGGCTAACGAATTGTTTTGCTTGGGTTCGTCTTTCTCAACCATAGGTTTTTATCGAGTGTATTGTATGTAAACTATTGTTTGTTTTTTTTTTTTTTTTTTTTTTTATTTTAGTTTTAAGATACATGTAGTTGTGTTAATTGGGTATACTATTCTTAATTAAACAATATCATGAAGAGCGCGTATAAGGAAATGCCTGTACCAAGTTCGGAATATGACATTTTTTTTCCATTTGTTTGATGTGTTTGAGCTTTTGGTTATGCGGTCCAAATTCCCACAGGTAAAGTTGACATGATTATTATTTCAGACCCTGTTTGATCATTTAGCTCTCCAAGTTTTAAGGTAGTAATACAATCTAGGCTTTCATTATTTTGATTTGTTATGTGCGTTTCTGTTGAAGGTAAATCAAGAAAAGCGCTTTTGACGCAACAATTTAAATCATAAACAAGTGGATTTTTTTTTCATTTTAGAAAAACTGTCTACGCAAACCTTTTCAAGAAGTATATATAATCTTGTTTAATAGTTCACTCATACTTCTTGTTATTTAGTTACATATGAATCTGCAGTATTACGAAAAAATGAGCAAATGCATATAATCTTTACAGTTTTATTTGAAAAAGTAAAAATCTACGGATGAGTGATGTCATGTTCAGATGTTGTGATGTACTCCTTGTATCTTTGTCTTTTCTTAATATCCTGTAAAACAAAAGTAATTCCAGTTTATTTGAAGATAGTAATAGAGAGCTGCTCAAAGAGTTGTTGATTCGAAATGGCGGTCGTTAGTCCCGATTAATTGATCGTTTCGAAATATGTATGAATTGAAAGTGATAATGCGTTCTAATAAGAATTACAAAGTATTATTTATTCTTCGTTTTTTTTTTGTGTGACTTCTTATGCATCTCTATTGATCAACATCGATTGTATTTTATTCTCGGAGTAACAGTATGATTTTTCCCACATGTAATTTGTTTTTTCCCAAATTGGACGATTCATCATCTGGCCTAACTTAAAATAAATATTACAACTAATTGTTAAACATAAATAAAGATAACCTGGCTGTTTATGTAAGATACATTCAAAGTAATAATCTGTAAAAAATAACTTATTACATTCCAATAGTATAGATATAAACGCATTCTTTAGATTTTGACTTTGTAAATCTAAAAGAAATTGCATTCTTTTGATTTTCTATCAATGAATATCTAGTTGTTTAAATGAAATATTGTAAAGAACAAATCGTTTACAATGTTGCCAAATTAGACAAGAAATACGCCATATTTAATTAAGCAAAATACAAAATTATTAAAAGAACAGATAATTTGTTCATTCAACATTATTGCCATACTCTACATATTATTCTTGGAAGGTTTAGTATAACTTTCTAACTTTAAATTTTTATTACTGTCAATTGTTTATAATCATGTATAATTAGTAACCTGAATGCATAATGATAACCTGTACATAGTAAATGACAGATGTAACTATTAAATTACTTGAGCGAGTGACATTGATATGTTGGTCATAGTTGTAAACTTTACAACCTTTGATTGATTAAAAAAAAAACCTACGTAGTTTATTTGTCTAATTTGAGTATTCTTTTATTCCCCCAGTTATATTTCCTTGTATCAAAATAGTATAAAAGAGAAATACTATGTTAGTATTATCTATCTGTTTTTGTCTTAGTTTCCATTCAAGTACATCCAAGAAAACAAAAACAAATGTAAGTTGTTTATAAGATTTATTTTTTCAAATCTAACTATAACTTCTATCTAATAAGATTTTAAATCTAATTTGAATTTGTTTTTGATCGAAAGAAAACTATCTGCTTTATTTCAATTGTATGAGTGTTTTACCGTAAAAATTATTTGATTGTCAATATTATAAAACTAAATCGTCGACTTTGCTATCAATATATTTTAATTTTATCTATTTTATAAATCTACTCTAACAACTACAACTTTTTAACGCGTTTTCTCAGATTAGTTTTGTCATGATAAAGTAGAAGATAAATATGCCAAGTATGAAAGATTTTGCATAGTTTTTAAAAAAAAATAAAATTTGACAACAGTTTTTGCATACTATTGTTTCCAATGCAGCCATTTTAATTTTATTTTTACATTTAGTATTGATCATGTTTCTTCGCCAGAATTCTTGACCATCTTAAGGAATTGTTTTTATCATTAATTAGTTGGTTTAAGAATGTATATGTATTTTTGTTTTACAGAAAGCATGAATACATTAGCAATACTTATCGTGCTTGCTGTGATGGTTACTCTAGCCTCTGCTCGCGGTTATGATACATATAATAGAAATCAAAGATCATGGGATTTGCTCGGATCTAGAGGTCTGAATAATGGATGGAATAGTAGAAATCTGGATAATGGATGGAATAGTGGTTGGAATGGCGGAC
Source organism: Mytilus californianus (assembly GCF_021869535.1). NCBI lineage: Eukaryota > Metazoa > Mollusca > Bivalvia > Mytilida > Mytilidae > Mytilus > Mytilus californianus. The sequence continues at coordinate 130,002,485 of NW_026262679.1, read as the reverse complement.
ATCTGACAGGGGGATTAAATGGCGGATATCGAAGTAATATTTTACAACCTTCATACCCTGTTATCGATACTGATTCCAAATCTTCATCATCACTGCTTCATTTACTACTGTTTTGGCTTGATCTTTACAATTTAATTTAAGTCCCCTTTTTCAAATGATTTATTTTTACCAACGAAAGTATTCTAGCACCTTTCGTATATCTAGTTTACATTCACATGAGTGTTCACTTTTATATACTATCGTTGTATCTGTATTCCCAATATACTCTGATTTAGATGTAAAGTCAATAAAAGAAATTTTACATATTATAATAAGATGAAAGTGCGTCAATAGGTTTATATTTAACATATATTTTTAAATCACCAATTTATCGTGACATTCTGAACTAAGACGAGGAATAATTCTAGAATAGATATAATAATTGTAATAAATTCTGTAGGACACAAAAGAGCAGCTACTGGATACGGCTCATATGATCCATACAGAAGCAGTCATTTTGACAGTGGATTAGGACGGTTGGACAGATGGGGAACAAATTCAGGAAGGAGATCTAATTTAGGATGGAGATCTAATTCAAGATGGAGTCAGCTAGGTAGGTTTCGATTATGCATCAGATTAAATGTTGTCAGCATCTCTGATCGTTAATTTATCTAATGATTGAGAAAATACAAAAACCAATCATTTAATCTTTAATTTAGGAAAGAGATCTAATTCTAATCATATCTGTGTAATACTGGAAATTTACCATTCGAGCTTTCGAACTATTTCTTTTTAAAGATATACATCCCATTTACTATCGAAAAGGTAGGTTTCGATATCAATCTGATTAAAGATTACAGTGGGTTTATTTTCATGTTCAGCAATATTAATCCTTTAAACAAAATTTTTATTCCAGTTTTTTAACTTTTTTTTAATAGTTTATACCGAAAGAATGACGAAAATGCCAAAAAAATAGAATGGAAGCAGGGGTTAAATTTATAATATTTGTGTATTTTATAGATTCATTATACTTTCAAATTAACTGGTAGTACTTTTATTTTACAGGATATTAAGAAAGACGAGGACACAAGGAGTACATTACAACATCTTAACATGACATCGATCATCCGTAGATTTTTACTTTTTCAAATAAAATGTGTGAACTTAATATGCATCTTTTTATTTTTTATAGTACTGCAAATGCATTTGTCACTACATATCTAGAAATTTGAATAAATTGCTGATCAAGGAAATATATATTCTTCTAGAAAAGGCACGCAAAAACAGTCTAAAACAAATTCAAATACACTAATTTATAACATAAATTGTTTTGTCAAAAGCGCTTTTCTCGATTTACCTTCAAAATCAACGCTCATAGCTAAAATACCTGAGAGCCAAAGATGTCTAACTAATTGATTAAGCTCACCATAAACACGCAAAAAGCTATATGATTAAACAAGGCCTAATATTATAACCAGATCAACTTTAACTGAGAAAGTTGGCACCTCCGTGTTTATAATAATTTCTTAATTTAATTGCAAACATATGTTACTGATCATGTATGTACCGAAGCAACGACTACTAGGCTGATGATACCAAGTTGATACTAACAGTCTACCAGCAGTGGTATCGATCTAATTCTAGAAAAATGAAAATAACGCTTTATAAGTTTGTTGCATCTAACGAGCTTTCCTATATAAGAAAGGCGAAAGATACCAAAGGGAAATTTAAGTCGAAAATGAACTGACAACGCCCGAGCTAAAAAAGAAAAACACTAAAAGGCAAAAAACAGAACACAAAACACAACATAGAGAACTAAAGGCTGAGCAACACGAACCCCACCAAAAACTGTGGGTGATACCAGGTGCTCCAAAAGAATATTAAATCTTGCTTCCCATGTGGCACCGGTTGTGTTGCTCATGTTAGTACAGCCTGGTTATAAGTCTAATTTGGTACGTCAAATTCGGGGAAAAGGGTTCGGGTTGTAGTAACGACATATGGAACATATCCGTTGTCATCTGTGAAACAGATACTTCATTACGGTCAATCAACTAATGATGGCGTCCGTTAAATTCACAAAGGGATGATTTCAATATTCATTCATTAGGAACACTTTAGCATCTGCTCGCAGTTATGATATTTACAATAGAAATAAAAAATCATGGGATTTGCTGGGATCTAAAGGTCTGAATAATGAATGGAAATAGTAGACATCTGACAGGAGGTTGGATTGGCGGACATCTAAAGGGGGACTAAATGGCAGAGGCAGAAGTAAAAGAGAGGCTAAGGATACCAAGAACATAAACTGACAACGTCATGGCTAAAAAAAGAAAAAGAAAAAGAAAACAGACAAACAACACTACACAAAACAACATAGAAAACCAAACACTGAACAACACGAACCCCACCAAAAAGTGGGGGTGATCTCGGGTGCTTCGGAATGATAAGCAGATCCTGCTCCATTTGTGGCACCCGTCGTATTGCCCATATAAGCGAGAGGTTAGGCTAGCCATAAAACCAGGTTTCTAAAAACGTCTGTATGTTGGCGTTTATTTTTGTTGCAGTTCAGTGTTTCTGTTCTTCCGTTGTTTTCCTCTTATAGTTGATGTGTTTCCCTCGGTTTTAGTTTGTAACCCGGATTTGTTTTCTCTTAATCGATTGATGACTTTTGAACAGCGGTATACTACTGTTGCCTTTATTCATGTAAGTACAAACACCGTGATATGACTAATTTGGTAGGTTAGTTAGGTCACATTCAGGGATTGTAATTACGACTATTAAAACATATCCATCGTTATCTGTGAAACAGATAAAATGAGATCTGATAAAAATATATTATTAAAACTCATTTAAATTACCACTTTTTCTACCATTTTTTAAATGATGTATGTATACCAACAAAAGATAAACTGTGTTACGAAAAAGTGTAGATATAGGACAGGGGAAATTAATTGATTTATATGGTCATGAGATTAAAATATTATTGAAAACTTTCACATTTGTTAGTTGGATACAGAAAGTACCGGTACCTTATTCCGGCCTCGTTAAACATTGTTAGTATTCTAAATTATAAAAAATATACACTATATTATTATGTATCCTTTATTTCCATATTGTTCAATAAGGAGAGAATTTTATTTCATAAAGAAAGAAAAGACAGAAGAGAAAATACTAAATAAATAAAAACAAAAACAAAATAAAACATAAAAAACAAAAACGATAAAACTAGAAAAAAAAATCACTGAAATTTGGATATTTGGCAGCAGTATTTTGGTCAAAACTAGCGTGTGTCTGTTATAGATAATGCATATTTTAAGGTTTTTCTTGTCGTAGAACACCGAGGGGTGTCAGGATTGATATTTCTTTGGGCAATCCTGACACCCCGAGGTGTGTTCTACAAGAAATCCCTTAAAATATGCATTATCTGACTTATATACTGTCAAAAATATATTATTTTCTACAAAGATTTGCAGAATTAGCATCCTATTTTACCGATCACACTAAAATGGGATATTCCTTTCTAATGCATTCAGGTTTTAATATGCCCTACGGCTAATTTAGAATATAAAATAAAACTCACTTAATTCATCTAGATATAAACCTCAGAAATCATTATTCAGGCACAATAACAATATTACTGTAACTGCACGAAGTAAGACACGAATGAATTGTTACCACCCGATAACGGTATATGAAAAATATAAGTCACTTTGTAAGTACACAGGTCATTATTTTATGCCTTGAAGCATATTTCATTGAAACATGGTATCGTCCGGATTGATTCTTCGAAAGAATAACCTATCGTTCTGAATGAAAATAACTCCATATAGGTATATAATAAGATATAATATTAAATAAATTTGGCAAAGTTGGTTCTCCATTGTAAAAATATTCATACAAACACAAAATAGATATTGAAAAACGTACATGTGGTTTTAGGCACAAAACAAGAACAAAAAACAATAAACAAACATATAACAATATATTATATAAAACAGATATTGTGGTGTGGAGAAGGCTAAAACAATATACACAGTAAAATAACATAGGGTAATGCTAATTTGTTAAGTGTAAATTATTCTAGTAATGGAAGCCAGGGGTCCCAGTAGAGGTTGACAATGTGAAGAGGCTTTGTTTTAAAATATATATTCTTTTCTAGTATTAGATTTTCTTTTTGATAATTTTTCAGCCCTGCAAACTGACTTGATTTTCACACAGTTTTGTTCTATAAATAAAGAATTTTGATAATAGTATTATTAATTTTTTTATTTTATCATTTTCTGTTTTTCCTAAATTTCTGAATAAAATTATATCCATGTTAAACGGAATAATTATGTGTGTTTGGTTATAAATCCAGTCACTGAGTCTTATCTACAGATCTGCTATTTCATGGCATGTCCAAAATATGTGTTCAATATCTTCGGTAACTTCATTGCAGAAAGTACAGTTATCGCTTTGTTTTATTTTTGTTTTAAATAAAAATGTATTTCTATCCAAGATTCTGTGTATTATTCTATACTGGAACCATTGAAGTTTTGAGCCTTTTGTGGCGTAAAAAGACATACTATGATATTTCAAAATTGGTGTTCAGTGTTAAGGACCATTTGTCTTCACAGGTAAGTTTAGTACTGTTTTTTTCTAATAGAACATTATACATATCTTTCGAGCCTTTTTTTTTATTATAAAAAACATAATATTATATTATTTGGAATAATTGGTCCTTGTGTTTTATTAGGATTGTTTATGGGTATATCTTTCTTGAGAGCTTTTTTATATGATTTTATTGATAAAATTACCCCATTATAAGTAAGAAAGTTTGATTTAAATGTTTTTTGAATTGTTGAAAAGTCATTAGTTTTCCCTCATCGTTTAATAGATCACAATCAGTTGAAAAGGCTCAACTCATCAGATCGATACAGAACAGAAAAAACATCAAACATAAACACACACTGGACGTGACAGGGTATATATTCATCCCTCATCCCTAACAAGAAAAAGGACACTAAGTACAGATCTGAGAGTACTCACAGTTACTGACAGATAGTTCAAAGCCAATAACAAATAATAAAAAAAATTGAAGCTAAGACTAAAATCAATCAGTACACATCCAACATCCAATGGATCTAGTGTAAAGACGTCATTAACGTTTATGCCTTCTTTTAAGACGATACAATATTTTGATGCTTTAAAAACGCACGTTAAATATAAACAATTGACATATTTTAATCTCATGACCATATGAATCAATTAATTTCCCCTTTCCTATATCTACACTTTTTCGTAATACAAATACGACGTACAGTTTATCTTTTGTTGATATACATACATCATTTAAAAAATGGTAGATAAAGTGTTAGTTTGAATGAGTTTTAGTAATATATTTTCATCAGATCTCACTTTATCTGTTTCACAGATGACGACGGATTATGTTCCAATTGTCGTAATTACAATCTCGTCCCAATTCCCCAAATGTGACCTACCGAATTAGACATATCACCAGCTTTGTACTTACATGAATAAAGGCAACAGTAGTATACCGCTGTTCAAAAGTCATAAATCGATTAGGGAATCACATCAACTATAAGAGGAAAATAACGGAACAACATAAACACTGAACAGCAACAAACATAAACGCCAACATACAGACATTTTAAGAAAAAATGGTGGTTTGAACCTGGTTTTATGGCTAGCTAAACCTCCCGCTTATATGGGCAACACGACGGATGCCACATAAGGAGCAGGATCTGCTTATCATTCAGAACCACCGAGATCACCTCCACTGTTTGGTGGGGTTCGTGTTGCTCAGTCTTTGGTTTTCTATGTTGTTTTGTGTAGTGTTGTTTGTCTGTTTGTCTTTTTCTTTTTGTAGCCATGCCGTTGTCAGTTTATGTTCGACTTAGGACTTTGAATATCCTTTTGGTATCCTTAGCCTCTCTTTTACTTCTGCCTCTGCCATTTAGTCCCCCCTCAGATGTCCGCCAATCAAGCCTCCTGTCAGATGTCTACTATTCCATTCATTTTTCAGACCTTTAGATCCCAGCAAATCCCATGATTTTTTATTTCTATTGCAAATTAAAGTGTTCCTAATGAATGAATATTGAAATCATCCCTTTGTGAATTTAACGGACGCCATCATTAGTTGGTTGACCGTTATAAAGTATCTGTTTCACAGATAACAACGGATATGTTCCATATGTCGTAACTACAACCCGTCCCCTTTTCCCCGAATTTTACCTACCAAATTAGACTTATAACCAGGCTGTACTAACATGAGCAACACAACCGATGACACATGGGAAGCAGGATATAATATTCTTTTGGAGCACCTGGTATCACCCACAGTTTTTGTTGGGGTTCGTGTTGCTCAGCCTTTCGTTCTCTGTGTTGTGTTTTGTGTTCTGTTATTTGTATGTTAGTGTTTCTCTTTTTTAGCCTTGGCGTTGTCAGTTCATTTTCGACTTAAACTTTTCTTTGGTATCTTTCGCCTTTCTTATACAGGAAAGCGCGTTAGATGCAACAAACTTATGAAGCGTTATTTTCATTTTTCTAGCACTAGATCGATACCACTGCTGGTAGATTGTTAGTCTCAACTTGGTATCATCAGCCTACTAGGCGTTGCTTCTGTACATACATGATCAGTAACATACGTTTGCAATTAAATTAAGAAATTATTATGAACACGGAGGTGCCAACTTTCTCAGTTAAAGTTGATCAGGTTATAATATTAGGCCTTGTTTAATCATATAGCTTTTTGCGTGTTTATGGTGAGCTTAATCAATTAGTTAGACATCTTTGACTCTCTAGTATTTTAGCTATGAGTGTTGATTTTGAAGGTAAATCCAGAAAAGCGCTTTTGACAAAACAATTTATGTTATAAATAAGTGTATATGAATTTTTTTTAGACTGTCTTTTCGTGCCTTTTCTAGATGAATATATATTTCCTTGATCAGCAATTTATTCAAATGTCTAGATATGTAGTGACAAATGCATTTGCAGTACTATAAAAAATAAAAAGATGCATATTAAGTTCACAAATTTTTATTTGAAAAAGTAAAAAATCTACGGATGGTCGATGTCATGTTTAGATGTTGTAATGTACTCCTTGTGTCGACGTCTTTCTTAATATCCTGTAAAATAAAAGTACTACCAGGTAATTTGAAAGTATAATGAATCTATATAATATACAAATATTATCAATAAAACCCCTGCTTCAATTTTATTTTGTTTACATTTTCGTCATTCTTTTGGTATAAACTATTAAAAAAAAAAGTTAGAAAAACTGGAATAAAAATTTTGTTAAAAGGCTTAATATTGCTGAACATGAAAATAAACCCACTGTAATCTTTAATCAGATTGATATCGAAACCTACCTTTTTGATAGTAAATGGGATGTATATCTTTAAAAAGAAATAGTTCGAAAGTTCGGATGTTAAATTTCCTGTATCATACAGATTTAACCAGAGTTAGATCTCTCTCTTAATAAAAGATTAAATGATTTTTTTTCCTCAATCATTAGGCAATGAGCGATCAGAGATGCTGATAACATTTAATCTGATGCATAATCGAAACCTACCTAGCTGACTCCATCTTGAATTAGATCTCCATCCTAAATTAGATCTCCTTCCTGAATTTGTTCCCCATCTGTCCAACCGTCCTAATCCACTGTCAAAATGACTGCTTCTGTATGGATCATATGAGCCGTATCCAGTAGCTGCTCTTTTGTGTCCTACAGAAGTTAGAACTATTGTTATATCTATTCTACAATTATTCCACGTCTTAAATTAAAATGTCACGATAAATTGGTGATTTAAAAATATATGTTAAATATAAACCTATTGACGCACTTTCATCTTATTATAATATGTAAAAGTTTCTTTTATTTACTTTACATCTAAATCAGAGTATATTGGGAATACAAATACAAAGATAGTATATAAAAGTGAACACTTATAGAATGAAATACTCATGTGAATGTAAACTAGATATACGAAAGGTGCTAGAATACTTTCGTTGGTAAAAATTAATCATTTGAAAAAGGGGACTTAAATTAAATTGTAAAGATTAAGCCAAAACAGTAGTAAATGAAGCAGTGATGATGAATATTTGTGAATCAGTATCGATAACAAGGTAAGAATGTTGTAAAATATTACTTCGATATCCGCCATTTAATCCTCCTGTCAGATGTCCGCCATTCCAACCACTATTCCATCCATTATTCAGATTTCTACTATTCCATCCATTATTCAGACCTCTAGATCCGAGCAAATCCCATGATCTTTGATTTCTATTATATGTATCATAACCGCGAGCAGAGGCTAAAGTAACCATCATAGCAAGCACGATAACTATTGCTAATGTATTCATGTTTTCTGTCAAAAAAAATACATATACATTCTTATATCAACTAGTTGATGATAAAAACAATTCCTTAAGTTGGTCAAGAATTTTGGCGAAGAAATATGATCAATATAAAATGTAAAAATAAAATTAAAATGGCTGCATTGGAAACAATAGTGTGCAAAAACTGTTGTCAAATATGTTTTTTAGAAAAACTATACAAATCTTTTTATATTTGGCACATTTATCTTCTACTCTATCAGGAAAAAACTAATCTGAGAAAACGCGTTAAAAAGTTGTAGTTGTTAGAGTAGATTTATAAAATAGATAAAATTAAAATAAATTGATAGCAATTCGACGATTTAGATTGATAATATTCACAATCAAATAATTTTTAAGGTAAAACACTCATACAATAGAAATAAAGCAGGTAGTTTTCATTCGATCAAAAACAAATTCAAATTAGATTTACAATCTTATTATATAGAAGTCATAGTTAGATTTAGAAAAATAAATTTTATAAACAACTTACATTTGTTTTCTTTTTTCTTGGATGTACTTGAATGGAAACTAAGACAAAAACAGATAGATAATACTAACATAGTATTTCTCTTTTATACTACTTTGATACAAGGAAATATAAATGGGGGAATAAAAGAAAACCCAAATCAGACAAATAAACTACGTAGGTTTTTTTATGAAACAATCAAAGGTTGTTAAGGTTACAACTATGACCAACATATCAATGTCACTCGCTCAACTAATTTAATGGTTACATCTGTCATTTACTATGTACAGGTTATCAGTATGCATTCAGGTCACTAATTATACATGATTATAAACAATTGCCAGTAATTAGAATTTAAAATTAGAAAGTAATACTAAACCTTCCAAGAATAATATGTAGAGTATGGCAATAATGTTGAAAGAACAAATTATCTATTCTTTTAATAATTTTGTATTCTGCTTAATTAAATACGGCGTATTCCTTGTCTAATTTGGCAACATTGTAAACGACTTGTTCTTTACTATATTTCATTTAAACAGCTAGATATTCATTAATAGAAAATCAAAAGAATGCAATTTCATTTAGATTTACGAAGTCAAAATCTAAAAAATGCGTTTATGTCTATACTATTAGAATGTAATAAAGTTAGAATTACTTTGTACAAACGTTCATCAATATTGCATAGATAATTATGTAATTGTTGTAATAGTTTTAATATTTATTTTAATTTAGTCCAGATGATGAATTGTCCAATTTGGGAAAAAGCAAATTACATGTGGGAAAAATCATACGGTTACTCCGAGAATAAAATACAATAGATCTTAATAAATCGAGATGCATAAGAAGTCACATTTACAAACAAACGAAGAAGAAATAATACTTTGTAATTCTTATCAGAACGCATCATCACTTTCAATACATACATATTTCGAAACGATCAACTTATCGGGACAAACGACCGCCATTTCGAATCAACACTTCTTTAAGCAGCTCTCTATTACTAGAATCCCAAAAGGAAACATGGTATTTGATGTTATGCATTTTTTTTTAATTTGGCTATAATATGTAGGTCGTTCGTACTATCTTTAGTTTTCTATAATATGCTTTGTTGACTGTTGTTTGTTTTTTGTTTTCTTTTTTTTCGTTTTTTGTTCTTGCTGTAGCATTGTCAATTTATTTTCGACTTCTGAATTTAATAATCCGTTTGGTATCTTTTTCCAAGCTCTTTTCCTTACATTTTCCGTAACATCATTTGAAATTATGAAGAAACTATGGTTCCAACACCATCATGCAAGCTTGACCGATGTTGGATTTATCTATAATCATTTTTTTGGTCATTGTTTTCCCATGTTTCAGTACTTTTACATCCTTGGTTTTCAAAATTTGGATTAGAAATTTCCTGATTAAAATATACCATAAAAAGCGCTTTGAACGCTTAACATTTTCATTCTCTTTAGCATTAGCACTGCAATTCCGCTGCCGGTGGACTGTTAAATCTTAAGGGTTTCATTCAGTCAGAAGTCAGAACAATTATTTAGATGTGGGATTATAAAATAAAAACCATACTTATTCTTGTCGCCGGTATAATGCATTCATTTTAGTCAGATCCATTTCAAATTTATAAAGTTTATACTCACCAAGACTTCTTATCAGTACACCAATTAGGAAATAAAAAATCAAAGACCAATTTTCTAGAGGGAGAAGTAAAATCACAAAAATACTGAACTCCGAGGAACATTCAAAACGGAAAGTCCCTAATCAAATGGCAAAATCAAATGATAAAACACATCAAACGAATGGACAACTGTCATATTCCTGACTTGGTACAGAGACTTATATGACGATTGCTTCTGATTGCTTGAATAGGGCATTCGGTTTTCGTGGCAATTCCATTTATACTTTTAATACTTGAACGGGGTGTGTGCTCATCAGAACCTTGCTTAATCTAAAATATCAGGAAATTCCCTCAATAAAGAACCTTTTATCTAGGAAACATTTAGTCCTTCTTTTTTATTGTTCACCTGATATTTAATAAGACTTGTATCTGGGTAATATACATGTTTTAATTATTTTATCAAATGCTCATTTCGAGCCTTTTTGGCAAAAATAGAAATAGAGAGGAACTGAAGGAACATAATTATAAAATTCATAATAAAACAACGAACCAACGTCTTTATCCTTTCTTGTCACCTGTATTTCAACACAAAGAAATAGCGTAACCTAATTGTAAGTTCAAAACGTCCCGTAGGAGCGGTTTCAATAGAATTCTATTGTAGATGTTGATGTACCTGCACCTGTGCATTTACGATTAACAATGATGATCTTGTTGTTTATAAACTGCTTAGTCAAGAATCACTTATCAAATTAAAAGCAACAGTATTTTTCCGAAATATATATATATATATAAATATGCATTAAGACAATACAAATAGCGTTTAACAAATCTGAAATAACCCACTGGGCCCGTATTTATAAAGCTATTTAAGATTAGATTATCTTAAGTGAACACTTAGTTAAGGTGAATTCTATAAAAACATCTGAAAGTAAGTTATTTCTAATCAAATTCAAGTTTAAGACACACCCACTAAAAGTAAGAGGTATGCAGAAAACCCCTGCAAACTAAGAAAACGCCTAGATTATACATAAGTATAAGTTACCTTAAACTTTTCAAAAATAGGTTTGGTTTGATATGAAAACTCCTTTTTGTTATTATGATGAAAGGAATGTGATTAAAAAATAAGTATATTTTTAATCGAAATAGATTTAGAAATAAATTATTTAATTAAACTTGATCCTATATCGTCAGAGTTAAAAAGAAATATATGGTTATCTCGAGAAAAAATGCACCCTCCGCCTTAGAGATGGACACTTATGATTTGCTGACATTTACCATTATTAAGATGGATTATTTGCTTCACAATAATGTTGAGCTTCCATTTAGCGACTCCTAATGTTATTGAAGTCTGGTTTGCTATTAAAACAATTGCTGGTGAATAATTTCGAAATATTTTTATATTTTACATTTATCACTCCATGCATTAGTTATCCCACTTCTTTTGGATCTTTTAAGAATATCTCCTGCACTTATAATTTCTCCATATGCGCCAAATTGTTTGGACACTTTAGTTGGTTAAGTTGAGTTTTTTAAACACCAAGATTAATTTAACCCCAGTTCTTAAGAAAAGTATACATTGTTTAATGTAAAAAATCATAACAAACTTTTGATACGGACGAGTATATGCTATGAGCTAACATATATCATACGATAATTAGAAAATGTTCCGGTTTCAGTATTCCATAGTTAAGTGAAGACTTGAGTAATTTTATTTATGTTCTAAATTCACTGTGTTCAAACGAACATAAAGTTTTATTGTGCTAAATCTCTCTAGATTTTTGTATAGCATACATATCTGAGCACATTCAGATATGTACCTTTATACGATAAAGGCATAATAGAAAACTAAATACATATTTAGGTACTGTTAGGCGCAATGACCATCTCAATTTTAATAAGATCCAGAGATCACAATATTTTATCAAACATAATTAACCGTTCATGTTTTGAATACGGAAACCATGCACATCTACGAAAAAAGTCCTTTATAAACATCACAAAATCTCAATTTCACAGTAATCAAACATCTACAAAATATATACGAAACATATCAATTCTTTACATACAACTTCAATACATTAAAAAAAACAGAATTCTTAATGAAAATTAGACTTCAATACAAAAGAAACGTACAACAATGGTCACTGCCCAAACCTCGATAATTAAATCTCATGCAAACTTTCTTTATACACTGACCGCCAAAACCGGTTTACAACTATTGTGAAAACACAAAAGAATAAATTATTGTACATATTTCAAAAATCATACGCGAACCGCACATAAATATATATATACGACTTTTTCTTAACTAAGGGAATTCTTAGTGAAATCTAAGTTTAAGTAACAATTAAATTGCATATTGTGTTATGTCTTATCGTTTGTGGTACATTTCACATATGTCTTATTTGTCAGTATAGTCGAGTTAATTTCCATTTTCCATGGATAAAGTACTGTGTTAGTCCAAATAATTATGACGTCGTCACAGCATTTATTTAATATAGCCTTTCAATACCGTCATAGTCATGATAATTGTTTGAACTAGTATTGTGAAAATAATTGTATGTATTTCAAGATTATATATTCGTTACAAAAATACGTCACTGTTTGTGATGTCCTGTGCTGTCGTTAATGGAAGATGTTCGTTGTTATTCTGCAGTTTACATGTTGTAACGACTATTATATTATTTGTTTGGGCGTTTTCTGTGCTGAGTGTTCTTGCGTTTGTTTGTGCTGTATTTCTGTCACGTAGTGTTGTCATTTTAGCGATATTTTTTAACATTGCCATATAAGCGGGAGGTTTGGCTAGCCATAAAACCAGGTTCAACCTACACTTTTTTCTTAAAATGTCCTGAACCAAGTCAGGAATACGGCAGTTGTTATCAAATAGTTCTTTTCTATGTATGTTGGCGTTTGTTTTTGTTGCACTTCAGTGTTTCTGTTGTTCCGTTGTTTTCCTCTTATAGTTGATGGGTTTCCCTCGGTTTTCGTTTGTAACCCGGATTTGTTTTCTCTCAATTGATTTATGACTTTTGAACAACGGTATACAACTGTTGCCTTTATTTACGTTAAGATGATTTATTCATAAGGGCCCTGGAGATTTTCAGCCGCAATTTTCTTATGTAGTGATATAAATTCATATACGTTAAATTTCAATCTGTGTACTGCAGATTTACGGATATTGTGTAAGTCACTCATGCCAATATATTTCACCATTATAAGTTTGTTGCATGAACATTAATAATATTTGTTATTGATTGATATTTGTAAAAGAAGCCTTCATGGTTATACTATCAACATCGATGAGCATAAATCTGTATGTTTTGCCTATCAAATTTTGTTGTTTATTCATCATTTCACATGCAAGCAATTTTGAAGACATAATGTGAAGAAAGGGGTATATAATCATGATGTTTTGCATTAAAAAATAAATGTTAAAATAACATTAACGGTACCAATTTTTCTGCACCAGATGCGCATTTCAACAATAAATGTCTCCTCAGTGATGCTCGATGCCAAAATATTTGCAAATCCAAAGTTTTCAAAAATATAAAAAGCTTTTAACCCAAAAATGACACAAAAGTATAACCAAAGTCGGACAAGGAATCAGAGCTTTACGAGAGGGAGTATGTCTTTGATCGTAAAATATATAAATAACTATTAGATAATAATATAATAATATGCTTAAGTTTACATTCGTTTTCCTTAACTAAAATTAGTTACAGCACTTTGATCTTTATTTGGCTTTTGTTCGTTTGCGTTATAAAAAAAATGTAATCAGATATGTAATGAATATTCATTTCAGGGATTACATGGAATATGTTTTTCCTCCTTTTCGATTATAAAATGATTAAATCTATATGGTTCATATTTAAAACAAGGGGTTTAAAGCTGAAACAGAATAAAATAGAAACCTATCAAGAACATGCTAATTATTTTAGTTTTCATTTAGTGAGTGATAAAGCTATTAATTTACGTTGAACAATCCTTCTTTAAACTGTATTCATCTGTATTGATGTCTATTTATTTTATGAAATGTCATTTCTATTTTTCTACCATATGATTATCTTTTTATTTCATAAGCGCAGAGGTAGAAAAATGGTACACTGGGTAAAACAAGAAATGAATAATGATCCTACTTTGACTTATTATGCGACGCAAACCAACAACCATAATTGAACTACAAGAGTCTCAATTTGACGGTACTTGTATTATCAAAGTCAAAGGTATGCTTGAAATAGCTCAAGCAAATATATTTATATGTAGTATGGTTACAGAGTCTACTATACAAAATGATCATGTCGACTTTGTGTATATATTAACATACAAAATATCTTGGAATTTCTTCTTTAGAATCTTCTTTCAAATATTTATAAAGTTGCAATAACATAGTCAACACAAGCAAAAGTAGAATAACAAAAATCTGGATCTCCAAGGAAAATTCAATTCGGAAAGTCCTTGATCAAATTGCAAAATCAAAACCTGAAACACATCAAAAGAATGAAAAACAACTGTCATACTCTTGACTTGGTATAGGCATTATCTTATGTAAAAAAATGTTGGATTAAATCTCGTATTATAGTTAGGTAAACCTCTCACTTGTATACCAAATAAATACATCTAACGACACAAAACAAACATATATGTGTCCATGCGACCTTGATACGAACATATGTATACATTTCATAATGATGAGACCAAAATTTAATATGCAGTGCATTACCGTAAACCAACACTTTAACCTGATTATGGAAATACAAACGCAGGTCCAACTGACTTGAAAAAGAATATGCACCATAGTATCGAAGGCGGATATTATAAATTACTGAAAAAGATTGTTTTATTAGCAAAAACGACATAAAATAGCAAAAACCTCTTCCTCAAATCATTATACATGTTTATGTAGGAGTGAAACATTTTCATTAAAATGCTTTAAAAGGTTTACATACAGGTCACGAGAACACTGATGAAAAGTTTCCTCATTAGAAATCATACAACAAACTGACATTATATATCTATTTCGTTTAAAATGAATGTTACAGACATTCAATTTGAAGGGATTAAGATTATCTTTTTTCAGTTATTTCATTTCATTTCAAGTACCAGATGTTCGTTCCGTAAACAAATCTATTTAAATTTTCCTTAAGTTCCCTGAAATAGATGGCTATAATCATCATTTTTAATTGGAACAGAAGTAATCCGCGTTTTTAAATGTTTCTAAGGTTACAACTTCCTCAGGTTCTCTTAATTCTGTCAAAGATACAAAGAATGTGTTTGGAAATTTGACTGTGTCTGTTGAAAACTTATTTCAAACGAGATATTGTATCCTAGATATAACGGTGTAATAGTGTATGAAGCCCATATATTTAGATACGATACGGTCTATGTCATCTACAAATAAAATCATTCTAAAAGGCTATTGAACCCTGTATTACAATCTTTAAATATTTTTTTTTATCGGTACAACAATTGATTTTTTTATCAATAAACAAAAACAATACTATAAAGCAATGCACATTAACGGTCCCGCATTCTGTTGATAACTATAGTGTTGCATTGCACAGTCTTAGTCTCTTTATGAAGTCTTTATATTAAATCCATTGGATGTGTACTGATTGTTATTCTAGTTTTAAAAACATTATTTATTCATTAGTTATTATTGGTTATGAACAAGCATTCAGTAACTGCGACTATACCATTTGTAATTTGTTTCTTAAATACTTTTGTTAGTTGTTTTCTGTTTCATTTGCTTCGATCTAATGGGACATGCCTTTTTCATCTGATTTTTATAGTTTGTCCTTATGCTAGGGAAAGTTGGGCCTCCGCAAACTTGTTTTATTCAGTCAAATTCTGTATGTGAGATACTCAAGTCAGGAGCATGTTCTTCAGTGGTTGTGCGTCTTGCTATATATTATAATTGTTTTGCGTTTATTGTTTTGTTCATAAACCGAGTAATTAGCTATCTCGTTTGAATTGTTTGACATTGTCATTTCGGGGCCTTGTATATCTTTTTATGCGGTATGGGCTTTAGTCATTTTTGAAGGCCGTACGATGACCTATAGTTGTTGACTTTTATGTCATTTTGATGTCTGATGGAGAGTTTTTTCATTGGCAATCATACCACATCTTCTTGTTTTTATTTTTACACCGGGCTTCGAAAATCGTTTATTTAAGTCGTATTTTGCTTTTATTTTCTATATATGTCGATAGCATTTTAAAGGTTGATAATTGAAAACTAAGTGACTATGCATTGACACATCGAACAATTAAGATAAATGCACATCTATACAATTATTGCACCTTTGTGTGCAATTTTACGTTTAATTGATTTCATTTCAATAGCACAAGTATGAACGCATTCTTTCGGATTAAAGTAGATTAATGGTAAAAAAAAAGAGCGTGCACAAGCAACAGGCATTAAGCAATATGTATTCATATTGACCTTAAGAAGTTTACTACGATTTCTAACTCTAAAATGTTTTAACTGTTTATATTTTCCTATTAATATTAAACAGAATGCATAATAATGGATGTTTTATATGACAGATGTGCCCATAAACTTAACATAAAATACTTAGCTTCTATCCAATGATATTGACATGCTAGTCATAGTAGTAACCTTTCCAACCTGTGATTGTTTAATTTAAATCTACGTGGTTTTTTTGTGTGTGGTTTTGGATTTAAAAAATTCCCCCATTTAGCAGTATTTCCTTTATCAAAATAGTATAAAAGTGGAATGCTTTCTCCGTGTTCTCTATCACATCTGGTCTTGTCCATCTTCAAATATTTACGAGAAAAGAAAACACAGGTTAGTTATTTACCTTATTTTTTTCTATCACTTTGAGTTTAGATTTTTAGTTTGATTTTTTAAGTTTGAATGATAACTTTATTGAAAATTTACTTCGAAAGAGCATTGTACTGCTGTATTTAAATTTTTTTTAAAAATGTTTTCTCAATTTGGTCTTTTAATGATACAGGAAGAGAGACAACGATAAATATGTATACTAAATTTATGTAACTTTTCGGAGTAAATGAGTTAAACAAAATTTCTTTAAATATGAGTGGTTTTTTTTTTTTTTTGGTATCATATTGTCTGTAATGTCTTTTCAATAGTATTTTGGTGTAAATAAAAGCAACAGTAGTATACCGCTGTTCGAAACTCATAAATCTATAGAGACAAAAACAAATCCGGGTTACATTTTCTATTAATTGTCATTTTTGTCTGACGTAGCGTGAATATATCAGTAATACTTTAAATCACAATTAATTTGTTACAATAATGTTGATGTTATTAATCTTTTTTTATTTTTGTACAGAAACCATGAATACATTAGTCGTAGTTATTTTGTTTGCTGTGATGGCTACTTTGGCCACTGCTCGCGGTTATGATACATACAATAGAAATCAGAGATCATGGGATTTGCTCGGATCTAGAGGTCTGAATAATGGATGGAATAGTAGAAATCTGAATAATGGATGGAATAGTGGTTGGAATGGCGGACATCTGACAGGGGGATTAAATGGCGGATATCGAAGTAATATTTTACAACCTTCATACCTTGTTATCGATACTGATTCACAAATATTCATCATCACTGCTTCATTAACTACCGTTTTGGCTTGATCTTTACAATTTAATTTAAGTACCCATTTTCAAATGATTTATTTTTACCAACGAAAGTATTCTAGCACCTTTCGTATATCTAGTTTACATTCACATGAGTATTTCATTCTATAAGTGTTCACTTTTATATACTATCGTTGTATTTGTATTCCCAATATACTCTGATTTAGATGTTAAGTAAATAAAAGAAACTTTTACATATTATAATAAGATGAAAGAGCGTCAATAGGTTTATATTTAACATATATTTTTAAATCACCAATTTATCGTGACTTTCTGAACTAAGACGTGGAATAATTGTAGAATAGATATAATAATAGTAATAACTTCTGTAGGACACAAAAGAGCAGCTACTGGATACGGCTCATATGATCCATACAGAAGCAGTCATTTTGACAGTGGATTAGGACGGTTGGACAGATGGGGAACAAATTCAGGAAGGAGATCTAATTTAGGATGGAGATCTAATTCAAGATGGAGTCAGCTTGGTAGGTTTCGATTATGCATCAGATTAAATGTTATCAGCATCTCTGATCGCTAATTTTTCTAATGATTGAGAAAATACAAAAACCAATCATTTAATCTTTAATTTAAGAAAGAGATCTAATTCTGATCATATCTGTGTAATACAGGAAATTTACCATTCGAGCTTTCGAACTATTTCTTTTTAAAGATATACATCCCATTTACTATCAAAAAGCTAGGGGTCGATATCAGTCTGATTAAAGATTACAGTGGGTTTATTTTCATGTTCAGCAATATTAAGCCTTTTAACAAAATTTTATTTCCAGTTTTTTTAACTTTTTTAATAGTTTATACCAAAAGAATGACGAAAATGTAAACAAAATAGAATTGAAGCAGGGATTAAATTTATAATATTTGTATATTTCATAGATTCATTATACTTTCAAATTAACTGGTAGTACTTTTTGTTTTACAGGATATTAAGAAAGACGAGTACACAAGGAGTACATTACAACATCTTAACATGACATCGACCATCCGTAGATTTTTACTTTTTCAAATAAATCATGTGAACTTAATATGCATCTTTTTATTTTTTATAGTACTGCAAATGCATTTGTCACTACTTATCTAGAAATTTGAATAAATTGCTGATCAAGGAAATGTATATTCTTCTAGAAAAGGCACGCATAGACAGTCTAAAACAATTCAAATACACTAACTTATAACATAAATTGTTTTGTCAAAAGCTCTTTTCTGGATTTATTTTCAAAATCAACGCTCATAGCTAAAATACCTGAGATCCAAAGATGTCTAACTAATTGATTAAGCTCACCATAAACACGCAAAAAGTTATCAGATCAACTTTAACTGAGAAAGTTGGCACCTCCGTGTTTATAATAATTTCTTAATTTAATTGCAAACGTATGTTACTGATCATGTATGTACCGAAACCACGACTACTAGGCTGATGATACCAAGTTCAGACCAACAGTCTACCAGCAGTGGTATCAATCTAGTGCTAGAAAAATGAAAATAACGCTTCATAAGTTTTGTAACATGTATCGCGTTTTCCTGTATAAAAAAGGCGAAAGATACCAAAGGGAAATTCAAATTAATAAGTCGAAAATGAACTGACAACGCCAGGGCTAAAAAAAAAACACTAACAGACAAAAAAATAGAACACAAAACACAACATAGAGAACTATAGGCTGAGCAACACGAACCCCACCAAAAACTGTGGGTGATACCAGGTGCTCCAAAAGAATATTAAATCCTGCTTCCCATGAGGAACCGGTTGTGTTGCTCATGTTAGTACAGCCTGATTATAAGTTTAATTTGGTAGGTAAAATTCGGGGAAAAGGGGACGGGTTGTAGTTTCGACATATGGAACATATCCGTTGTCATCTGTGAAACAGATACTTCATAACGGTCAACCAACTAATGATGGCGTCCGTAAAATTCACAAAGGGATGATTTCAATATTCTTTCATTAAGAACACTTTAGCATCTGCTCGTAGTTATGATATTTACAATAGAAATAAAAAATCATGGGATTTGCTGGGATCTAAAGGTCTGAATAATGAATGGAATAGTAGACATCAGACAGGAGGTTAGATTGGCGGACATCTAAAGGGGGACTAAATGGCAGAGGCAAAAGTAAAAGAGAGGCTAAGGATACCAAAAGGATATTCAAAGTCCTAAGTCGAACATAAACTGACAAAGTCATGGCTAAAAAAAGAAGAAAAAAAAACCGAGACAAACAACACTACACAAAACAACATAGAAAACTAAAGACTGAGCAACACGAACCCCATCAAAAAGTGGGGGTGATCTCCGGTGCTTCGAAAGGATAAGCAGATCCTGCTCCATATGTGGCACCCGTCGTGTTGCCCATATAAGCGGGAGGTTTTGCTAGCCATAAAACCAGGTTCAAACCACCATATTTCCTAAAATGTCTGTATGTTGACGTTTATTTTTGTTGCAGTTCCGTGTTTCTGTTGTTCCGTTGTTTTCGTCTGATAGTTGAAGTGTTTCCCTCGGTTTTAGTTTGTAACCCGGATTTGTTTTCTCTTAATCGATTATGACTTTTGAACAGCGGTATACTACTGTTGCCTTCATTTATGTAAGTAAAATCCCGGTGATATGTCTAATTCGGTAAATCCCATTCGAGGAAAGGGGACGAGATTGTAATTACGACAATTGGAACATATCCGTCGTCATCTGTGACACAGATAAAGTGAGATCTGATAAAAATATATTGTTAAAACACATTCAAATTACCACTTTTTCTACCATTTTTTAAATGATGTATGTATACCAACAAAAGATAAACTGTACGTCGTATTTGTATTACGAAAAAGTGTAGATATAGGAAAGGGGAAATTAATTGATTCATATGGTCATGAGATTAAGATATGTCCATTGTTTATATTTAACGTGCGTTTTTAAAGCATCAAAATATTGTATCATCTTAAAAGAAGGCATTAACGTTAATGACGTCTTTACACTAAATCCATTGGATGTTAGATGTATACTGATTGATATTTTAGTCTTAGATTCAATTTTGTTTATTAGTTGTTATTGGCTTTGAACTATCTGTCAGTAACTGTGAGTACTCTCAGATCTGTACTTAGTGTCCTTTTTGTTGTTAGGGATGAGTGATGGATATATACACTTTCACGTCCAGTCTGTGTTTATGTTTGATGTTTTTCTGTTTTGTATCGATCTGATGAGTTGAGCCTTTTCAACTGATTTTTTTTTTTTTTTTTTTTTTAATATTACATACTTTATTGAACAGTTTCACATTTGTTAGATGGATACAGGAAGTACCGGTACCTTAATCCGGCCTCGTTAAACATTGTAAGTATTCTAATTATAAAATATATACACTATATTATTATGATCCATTATTACCATATTGTTCAATAAAGAGAGAATTTTATTACATAAAGAAAGAAAAGACAGAAGAGAAAATAATAAATAAATAAAAACAAAAACAAAATAAAAAATTAAAAATTAAAAAATAAAACTAGAAAAACAAATCACTGAAATTTGGATTTTTGGCAGCAGTATTTTGGTCAAACCGTGTGTCTTAAGATATAACGTTAAATAAATTTTGCAAAGTTGGTTATCCATTGTAAAATTTCATGCAAACACAAAATAGAGAACTTTCTTACTTATAATGGGGAAATGTTATCAATAAAGTCATATAAAAAAGCTCTCAAGAAAGATATATCCATAAACAATCTTAATAAAACACAAGGACCAATTATTCCAAATAATATAATAATATTTTTTTATCAAAAAAAAAGGCTCGAAAGATATGTATAATGTTCTATTAGAAAAAAACAATACTAAACTTAACTGTGAAGACAAATGGTCCTTAACACTGAACAAAATATTTGATTGGAAAACCGTTCATAGTATGTTTTTTACGCCACGAAAGGCTCAAAACTTCAATGGTTCCAGTATAGAATAATACACAGAATATTGGGCACAAATAAATTTTTATTTAAAATAAAAATAAAACAAAGCGATAAATGTACTTTCTGCAATGAAGTTACCGAAGATATTGAACACATATTTTGGTCATGCCATAAAATAGCAGATCTGTGGATAAGACTCGGTGACTGGATTTATAACCAAACACACACACAAATAATTATTCCTTTTAACATTGGTATAATTTTATTCGGAAATTTAGGAAAAACAGAAAATAATAAAATAAAAAATTTAATAATAATATTATCAAAATTCTTTATTTATAGAACAACACTGTGTGAAAATGATGTCAGTTAGCAGGGCTTAAAAATTATCTAAAAGAAAATCTAATACTAGAAAAGAATATATTTTTTAAAACAAAGCCTCTTCACATTGCCAACCTCTACTGGGACCCCTGGCTTCCATTACTAGAATAATTTAAACTTAACAAATTAGCATTACCCTATGTAATGTTACTGTGTATATTGTTTTAGCCTTCTCCACACCACCATATATGTTTTATATAATATATTGTTATATGTTTGTTTATTGCTTTTTTTCTTGTTTTGTGCTTAAAACCACATGTACGTTTTTTAATATCTATTTTTTGTTTGTATAAATTTTTTTACTTTTTACAATGGAGATCCAACTTTGCCAAATTTATTTAATGTTATATCTTAAGACACACGCTAGTTTTGACCAAAATACTGCTGCCAAAAATCCAAATTTCAGTGATTTTTTTTTCTAGTTTTATTTTTGTTGTTTTTATTTTGTTTTGTTTTTACTTATTTATTATTTTCTCTTCTGTCTTTTCTATTTTTATGAAATAAAATTCTCTCTTTATTGAACAATATGGAAATAATGGATACATAATAATATAGTGTATATATTTTATAATTTAGAATACTAACAATGTTTAACGAGGCCGGAATAAGGTACCGGTACTTTCTCTACCCATCTAACAAAAAGTTTTCAATAAAGTATACAAAATAAAAAAATATAAAAAAAAAAAAAAAAAATCAGTTGAAAAGGCTTAACTCATCAGATCGATACAAAACAGAAAACCATCAAACACAAACACACACTGGACGTGAAAGTGTATATATCCATCACTCATCCCTAACAACAAAAATGACACTAAGTACAGATGAGAGTACTCACAGTTACTAACAGATAGTTCAAAGCCAATAACAACTAATAAAAAAAATTGAATCTAAGACTAAAATATCAATTAGTACACATCCAACATCCAATGAATTTAGTGTAAAGACGTCATTAACGTTAATGCCTTCTTTTAAGATGATACAATATTTTGATGCTTTGAAAACGCACGTTAAATATAAACAATTGACATATCTTAATCTCATGACCATATGAATCAATTAATTTCCCCTTTCCTATATCTACACTTTTTCGTAATACAAATACGACGTACAGTATATTTTTTGTTGGTATACATACATCATTTAAAAAATGGTAGAAAAAGTGGTAATTTGAATGAGTTTTAATAATATATTTTTATCAGATCTCACTTTATCTGTTTCACAGATGACGACAGATATATTGCAATTGTCGTAATTGCAATCTCGTCCTCTTTCCCCGAATGTGACCTACCGAATTAGACATATCACCGGGTTTGTACTTACATGAATAAAGGCAACAGTAGTATATCGCTGTTCAAAAGTCATAAAATGATTAAGAGGAAACAAATCCGGGTTACAAAACAAAACCGAGGGAAACACATCAACTATAAGAGGAAAACAACGGAACAACAGAAACACTGAACTGCAACAAAAATAAACGCCAACATACAGACATTTTAAGAAAAAATGGTGTCTAGCCAAACCTCCTGCTTATATGGGCAACACGACGGGTGCCACATATGGAGCAGAATATGCTTTTCCTTCCAAAGCACCCGAGATCAACCCCACTTTTTGGTGGGGTTCGTGTTGCTCAGTCTTGTGTTTTCTATGTTGTTTTGTGTAGTGTTGTTTGTCTGTTTTTCTTTTTTTTTTTTAGCCATGACGTTTATGTTCGACTTAGGACTTTGAATATCCTTTTGGTATCCTTAGCTTCTCTTTTCTTCTGACTCTGCCATTCAGTCCCCCTTTAGATGTCCGCCAATCCAACCTCCTGTCAGATGTCTACTATTCCATTCATTATTCAGACCTTTAGATCCCAGCAAATCCCATGATTTTTTATTTCTTTTGTAAATATCATAACTGCGAGCAGATGCTAAAGTGTTCCTAATGAAAGAATATTGAAATCATCCCTTTGTGAACTTTACGGACGCCATCATTAGTTGGTTGACCGTTATGAAGTATCTGTTTCACAGATGACAACGGATATGTTCCATATGTCGTAACTACAACCCGTCCCCTTTTCCCCGAATTTTACCTACCAAATTAGACTTATAACCAGGCTGTACTAACATGAGCAACACAACCGGTTCCTCATGGGAAGCAGGATTTAATATTCTTTTGGAGCACCTGGTATCACCCACAGTTTTTGGTGGGGTTTGTGTTGATCAGCTTTTAGTTCTCTATGTTGTGTTTTGTGTTCTGTTTTTTGTCTGTTAGTGTTTTTTCTTTTTTAGCCCTGGCGTTGTCAGTTCATTTTCGACTTATTAATTTGAATTTCCCTTTGGTATCTTTCACCTTTTTTATACAGGAAAGCGCGTTAGATGCAACAAACTTATGAAGCGTTATTTTCATTTTTCTAGCACTAAATCGATACCACTGCTGGTAAACTGTTAGTCGTTGCTTCGGTACATACATGATCAGTAACATATCTTTGCAATTAAATTAAGAACTTATTATAAACACAGAGGTGCCAACTTTCTCAGTTAAAGTTGATCTGGTTATAATATTAGGCCTTGTTTAATCATATAGCTTTTTGTGTGTTTATGGTGAGCTTAATCAATTAGTTAGAAATCTTTGGCTCTCAGGTATTTTAGCTATGAGCGTTGATTTTGAAGGTAAATCCAGAAAAGCGCTTTTGACAAAACAATTTATGTTATAAATAAATGTATTTGATTGATTTTTTTGGACTGTCTATGCGTGCCTTTTCTAGAAAAATGTACATTTGCTTGATCAGCAATGTATTCAAATTTTTAGATATGTAGTGACAAATGCATTTGCAGTACTATAAAAAATAAAAAGATGCATATTAAGTTCACAAATTTTATTTGAAAAAGTAAAAATCTACGGATGGCTGATGTCATGTTTATATGTTGTAATGTACTCCTTGTGTCCTCATCTTTCTTAATATCCTGTAAAATAAAAGTACAAACAGTTAATTTGAAAGTATAATGAATCTATAAAATATACAAATATTATAAATTTAACCCCTGCTTCCATTCTATTTTGTTTACATTTTCGTCATTCTTTCGGTATAAACTATTAAAAAAAGTGAACAAAACTGGAATAAAATTTTGTTAAAAGGCTAAATATTGCTGAACATGAAAAGAAACCCACTATAATCTTTAATCAGATTGATATCGACCCCTACCTTTTTGATAGTAAATGGGATGTATATCTTTAAAAAGAAATATTTCGAAAGCTCGAATGGTAAATTTCCTGTATTACACAGATATTATCTGAATAAGATCTCTTTCTTAAATTAAAGATTAAATGAATGGTTTTTGTATTTTCTCAATCATTAGAAAAATTAGCGATCAGAGATGCTGATAACATTTAATCTGATGCATAATCGAAACCTACCTAGCTGACTCCATCTTGAATTAGATCTCCATCCTAAATTAGATCTCCTTCCTGAATTTGTTCCCCATCTGTCCAACCGTCCTAATCCACTGTCAAAATGACTGCTTCTGTATGGATCATATGAGCCGTATCCAGTAGCTGCTCTTTTGTGTCCTACAGAAGTTATTACTATTATTATATCTATTCTACAATTATTCCACGTCTTAGTTTAGAATGTCACGATATATTGGTGATTTAAAAATATATGTTAAATATAAAACTATTGACGCACTTTCATCTTATTATAATATGTAAAAGTTTCTTTTATTGACTTTACATCTAAATCAAAGTATATTGGGAATACAAATACAACGATAGTATATAAAAGTGAACACTCATAGAATGAAATACTCATGTGAATGTAAATTAGCTATACGAAAGGTGCTAGAATACTTTCGTTGGTAAAAATAAATCATTTGAAAAAGGGTACTTAAATTAAATTGTAAAGATCAAGCCAAAACGGTAGTTAATGAAGTAGTGATGATGAATATTTGTGAATCAGTATCGATAACAAGGTAAGAATGTTGTAAAATATTACTTCGATATCCGCCAATTAATCCCCCTGTCAGACGTCCGCCATTCCAACCACTATTCCATCCATTATTCAGATTTCTACTATTCCATCCATTATTCAGACCTCTAGATCCGAGCAAATCCCATGATCTTTGATTTCTATTAGATGTATCATAACCGCGAGCAGAGGTTAAAGTAACCATCACAGCAAGCACGATAACTATTGCTAATGTATTCATGTTTTCTGTAAAAAAAACATATACATTCTTATACCAACAAATTAATGAAAAAAACACTTCCTTAAGAAGGTCAAGAATTCTTGCGAAGAAATATGATCAATACTAAATGTAAAAAAGAAATTAAAATGGCTGCATTGGAAACAGTAGTATGCAAAAACTGTTGTCAAATATGATTTTTAGAAAACTATACAAAATATTTCATACTTGGCATATTTATCTTCTATCTTATCATGAAAAAAAACTGATCTGAGAAAACGTGTTAAAAAGTTGTAGTTGTTAGAGTATATTTATAAAATAGATAAAGTTAAAATAGATTGATAGCAAAGTCGACGATTTAGATTTATAATATTCGCAATCAAATAATTTTAAGGTAAAACACTCATACAATTGATATAAAGCAGATAGTTTTCTTTCGATCAAAACCAAATTCAAATCAGATTTAGAATCTTGATATATAGAAGTTATAGTTAGATTTGAAAAATATAAATCTTATAAACAACTCACATTTGTTTTCTTTTTTCTTGGATGTACTTGAATGGAAACTAAGACAAAAACAGATAGATAATACTAACATAGTATTTCTCTTTTATACTACTTTGATACAAGGAAATATAAATGGGGGAATAAAACAAAACCCAAATCAGACAAACAAACTACGTAGGCTTTTTTATGAAACAATCAAATGTTGTAAAGGTTACAACTATGACCAACATATCAATGTCACTCGCTCAAGTAATTTAATGGTTACATCTGTCATTTACTATGTACAGGTTAGCATTATGCATTCACGTTACTAATTATACATGATTATAAACAATTGCCAGTAATTAAAATTCAAAGTTAGAAAGTTATACTAAACCTTCCAAGAATAATATGTACAGTATGGCAATAATGTTGAACGAACAAATTATCTGTTCTTTTAATAATTTTGTATTCTGCTTAATTAAGTACGGCGTATTCCTTGTCTAATTTTGCAACATTGTAAACGATTTGTTCTTTACTATATTTCATTTAAACAACTAGATATTCATTAATAGAAAATCAAAAGAATGCAATTTCTTTTAGATAAACGAAGTCAAAATCTAAAGAATGCGTTTATCTCTATACTATTGAATGTAATAAAGTTAGAATTACTTTGTACAAACGTTCATAAATATTGATTAGATAATTATTTAATTGTTGTAATTGTACTATATGTAGTATCGATGCATTTCACGGTAAAGTTTTACAGATTCTTACTTTACATGTATGTTACATAAACAGTCAGGTTATCTTTATTTATGATTAACAATTAGTTTTAATATTTATTTTAATTTAGTCCAGATGATGAATTGTCCAATTTGGGAAAAAGCAAATTACATGTGGGAAAAATCATACGGTTACTCCGAGAATAAAATACAATAGATCTTAATAAATCGAGATGCATAAGAAGTCACATTTACAAAAAAACGAAGACGAAATAATACTTTGTAATTCTTAATAGAACGCATCATCACTTTCAATACATACATATTTCGAAACGATCAATTAATCGGGACAAACGACCGCCATTTCGAATCAACACTTCTTTAAGCAGCTCTCTATTACTAGAATCCAAAAAGGAAACATGGTATTTGATGTTATGAATTTTTTTTTTAATTTGGCTATAATATGTAGGTCGTTCGTGCTATCTTTAGTTTTCTATAATATGCTTTGTTGACTGTTGTTTGTTTTTTTTTCTTGGTTTTCTTTTTTTGTTCTTGCTGTAGCATTGTCAATTTATTTTCGACTTCTGAGTTTAACAATCGTTTGGTATCTTTTTCCTAGAACTTTTCCTTAAATTTTCCGTAAAATCATTTGAAATTATGAAGAAACTATGGTTCCAACACCATCATGCAAACTTGACCGATGTTGGATTTAGCTATAATCATTTTTTTTTTGGTCATTGTTTTTCCATGTTTCAGTACTTTTACATCCTTGGTTTTCAAAATTTGGCTTTGAAATTTCCTGATTAAAATAAATCATAAAAAGCGCTCTGAACGCTTAAGATTTTCATTCTCTTTAGCATTAGCACTGCAATTCCGCTGCCGGTGGAATATTACATCTTAAGGGTTTCATTCAGTCAGAAGTCAGAACAATTATTTAGATGTGGGATTATAACATAAAAACCATACTTATTCTTGTCGCCGGTATAATGCATTCATTTTAGTCAGATCCAGTTCAAATTCATAAAGTTTATACTCACCAAGACCTCTTATAAGTACACCAATTAGGAAACAAAAAATCAAAGACCAATTTTCTAGAGGGAGAAGTAAAATCACAAAAATACTGAACTCCGAGGAAAATTCAAAACGGAAAGTCTCTAATCAAATGGCATAATCAAATGATAAAACACATCAAACGAATGGACAACAACTGTCATATTCCTGACTTGGTACAGAGACTTATATGACGATTGCTTCTGATTGCTTGAATAGGGCATTCAGTTTTCGTGGCAATTCCTTTGATACTTTTAATACTTAAACGGAATGTGTGCTCATCATAATCTTGCATAAGCTCAAATATCAGGAAATTCCCTCAATAAAGAACCTTTTATCTAGGAAACATTTAGTTTTTATTGTTTATTGTTCACCTGATATTTAATGAGACTTGTATTTGGGTAATATACATGTTTTAAATATTTTATCAAATGCTCATTTCGAGCCTTTTTGGCAAAAATAGAAATAGAGAGGAACTGAAGGAACATAATTACAAAATTCATAATAAAGCAACGGAACAACATCTTTATCCTTTCTTGTCACCTGTATGTCAACACAAAGCAATAGCATAACCTAATTGTAAGCTCAAAACGACCCGTAGGAGCGGTTTCAATGGAATGCTATCGTAGATGTTGATGTACCTGCACCTGTGCATTTACGATTAACAATGATGATCTTGTTGTTCATAAGACTACTTAGTCGAGAATCACTTATCAAATTAAAAGCAACAGTATTTTTCCGAAATATATATATATAAATATGCATATAGACAATACAAACAGCGTTTAACAAATCTGAAATAACCCACTGGGCCCGTATGCATAAAGCTACTTAAGATTAGATTTTCTTAAGTAAACACTTAGTTAAGGTGAATTCTATAAAAACATCTGAAAGTAAGTTATTTCTAATCAAATTCTTATAAGTTTAAGACACACCCACTTAAAGTAAGAGGTATGCAGAAAACACCCGCAAACTAAGAAAACGCCTAGATTATCCATAAGTATAAGCTACCTTAAATTTTTCAAAAATAGGTTTGGTTCGATATGAAAACCCCTTTTTGTTATTATGATGAAAGGAAAGTGATAAAAAAGGTATATTTCTAATCGAAATACATTTAGAAATAAATGATTTAATTAAACTTGATCCTATATCGTCAGAGTTAAAAAAAAATATATATGGTTGTCTCGAGAAAATATGCACCCTCCGCCTTAGAGATGGGACACTTAAGATTTGCTAACATGATTTACCATTATTAAGATGGATTATTTGCTTCACAATAATGTTGAGCATCCATTTAGCGACTCCTAATGTGATTGAAGTCTGGTTTGCTATTAAAAAAAATTGCTAGTGAATAATTTCGATATATTTTTATATTTTACATTTATCACTTCATGCATAAGTTATCCCACTTCTTTTGGATCTTTTAAGAATATCTCCTGCACTTATAATTTCTCCATATGCGCCAAATTGTTTGGACACTTTAGTTGGTTAAGTTGAGATTTTTTTTAAACACCAAGATCAATTTTTCCCCAGTTCTTAATAAAAGTATACATTGTGTAATGTAAATAATCATAACAAACTTTAATACGGACGAGCACATGCGATGAGCTAACATATATCATACGGTAATTGGAAAATGTTCCGGTTTCAGTATTCGAAGACTTGAGTAATTTTATATATACGACTTTTTCTTAACTAAGGGAAATCTTAGTGAAATCTAAGTTTAAGTAACATTTAAATTGCATATTGTGTTATGTCTTATCGTGTGTGGTTGAATTCTGTAGTTTTGGTACATTTCACATATGTCTAATTTGCCAGAATAGTCGAGTTAATTTCCATTTTCCATGGATAAAGTATTGTGTTAGTCCAAATAGTTATGACGTAGTCACAGCATTTATTTAAAATAGCCTTTCAATACCGTCATAGTCATGATAATTGTTTGAACTAGTATTGTGAAAATAATTGTATGAATTTCAAGATTATAAATTTGTTACAAAATACGTAACTGTTTGTGATGTCCTGTGCTGTCGTTAATGGAAGATGTTCGTTGTCATTCTATTATTATACATGTTGTAACGACTATTATATTATTTATTTGTGCGTTTCTCTGTGCTGAGTGTTCTTGCGTTTGTTTGTGATGTATTTCTGTCACGTAATGTTGTCAATTAAGCGATATTTTTCAACATTGCCCAGGAGGTTTGGCTAGCCATAAAACCAGGTTCAACCCATCATTTTTCCTTAAAATGTCCTGTACCAAGTCAGGAATATGGCAGTTGTTATCAAATAGTTCGTTTCTATGTATGTTGGCGTTTGTTTTTGTTGCACATCAGTGTTTCTGTTGTTCCGTTGTTTTCCTCTTATAGTTGATTGGTTTCCCTCGGTTTTCGTTTGTAACCCCGATTTGTTTTCTCTCAATCGATTTATGACTTTTGAACAGGCGGTATACAACTGTTGCCTTTATTTACGTAAAGATGATTTATGCATAATGACCCTGGAGATTTGCAGCCGCACTTTTTTAATGTAGTGATATAAATTCCTATACGTTAAATTTCAATCTGTGTACTGCAGATTCATTGATATAGTGTAAGTCACGCATGCCAATATATTTCACCTTTATAAGTTTGTTGCATGAACATTAATAATATTTGTTAATGATTGATATTTGTGAAAGAAGCATGGTTATACTATCAACATCGATGAGCGTAAATCTGTATGTTTTGCTTATTAAATTTTGTTGTTTATTTATCATTTCACATGCAAGCAATTTTGAAGACATAATGTGAAGAAAGGAGTATATAATCATGATGTTTTGCATTAAAAAAATAAATGTTAAAATAACATTAACGGTACCAATTTTTCTGCACCAGATGCGCATTTCAACAATAAATGTCTCCTCAGTAATGCTCGATGCCAAAATATTTGCAAATCCAAATTCATAAACGCAGAGGTAGCAAAATGGTATACTGGGTAAAAAAAGAAATGAATATTGATCATACTTTGACTTATTCTGGGACGCATACCAACAACAATCATTGAACTACAAGAGTCTCAATTTCACGGTACTTGTATTATCAAATTCAAAGGTATGCTTGAAATAGCTCAAGCAAATATATGTATATGTAGTATGGTTACAAAGTCTACTATACAAAATAATCATGTCGACTTTGTGTATATAAAATTAACATACAAAATACCTTGGAATTTCGTTTTTATGATCTTCTTTCAAATATTTATAAAGTTGCAATAACTTAGTCAACACAAGCAAAAAGTAAAATAACAAAAATCCGGAACTCCAAGAAAAATTCAATTTAGTTACTGCGGTTCTTACAGTTGTACTTAGTTTCTTAAATACTTTTGTTAGTTGTTTTTTGGTGTTTTTTTTTATTTGCTTCGATCTGATGGGACATGCCTTTTTCATCTGAATGTTATAGTTTGTTCTTATGCTAAGGAAGGTTGGGCCTCCGCAAATTTGTTTTATTCAGTCAAATTCTGTATGTGACTTACTCAAGTCAGGAGCATGTTCGTTAGTGGTTGTGCTTCTTGCTGTATATCATAATTGTTTTGCGTTTATTGTTTGGTTCATAAACCGGGTAATTAGTTTTCTCGTTGAATTGTTTGACATTGTTATTTTGGGGCCTTGTATATCTTTTTATGCGGTATGGGCTTTGGTCATTTTTGAAGGCCGTACGATGACCTATAGTTGTTGACTTTTATGTCATTTTGATGTCTGATGGAGAGTTTTCTCATTGGCAATCATACCACATCTTCTTGATTTTATTTTGACACCGGGCTTCGAAAATCGTTTATTTAAGTCGTATTTTGCTTTTATTTCTATATATATCGATAGCATTTTAAAGGTTGATAATTGAAAATTAAGTGACTATGCATTGACACATCGAACAATTAAGATAAGTGCACATCTATACAATTATTGCACCTTTGTGTGCAATTATACGTTAAGTTGATTTCATTTCAATAGTACAAATATGAACGCATTCTTTCGAATTAAAGTAGATTAATGGTAAAAATAAAAGAGCGTGCACAAGTAACAGGCATTAAGCAATATGTATTTATTGCAATACTCTTCATATTGATCTTAAGAAGTTTACTACGATTTCTAACTCTAAAATGTTTTAACTGTTTTTCCTATTAATGTTAAACAGAATGCATAATAATGGATGTTTTATATGACAGATGTGCCCATAAACTTAACATAAAATACTTAGCTTCTATCCAATGACATTGACATGCTAGTCATAGTAGTAACCTTTCCAACCTGTGATTGTTTAAATTTAAATCTACGTTGTTTTTTTGTGTGTGGTTTTGGATTTAAAAAATTCCCCCATTTAGCAGTATTTCCTTTAATCAAAATAGTATAAAAGTGGAATGCTTTCTCAGTGTTCTCTATCACACCTGGTCTTTTTGTCCATCTTCAAATACTTTCGAGAAAAGAAAACACAGGTTAGTTATTTACCTTATTTGTTTCTATCACTTTGAGTTTAGTTTTTTAGTTTGATATCTTAAATTTAAATGCATAATTTTATCAAAAATGTACTTCGAAAGGGCATTGAACTGCTGTATCTAAATATTTTTCTTCAAAATGTTTTCTCAATTTGGTCTTTTAATGACAGAGGAAGAGAGACAACGATAAATGTGTATACTAGATTTTATGTAGGTTTTCGTGTAAATGAGTTAGAAAAAATTTCTTTAAATATGAGTGGCTTTTTGTATCATATTGTCTATAATGCAGTCTTTTCAATAGTATTTTGGTGTAAACATTTTCTATGAATTGTCATTTTTGTCTGACGTAGCGTGAATATATCAGTAATACTTTAAATCCCAATTAATAAGATACAATAATGTTGATGTTATTAAACCTTTTTTTATTTTTGTACAGAAACCATGAATACATTAGTCGTAGTTATTTTGTTTGCTGTGATGGCTACTTTGGCCACTGCTCGCGGTTATGATACATACAATAGAAATCAAAGATCATGGGATTTGCTCGGATCTAGAGGTCTGAATAATGGATGGAATAGTAGAAATGTGAACAATGGATGGAATAGTGGTTGGAATGGCGGACGTCTGACAGGGAGATTAAATGGCGGATATCGAAGTAATATTTTACAACATTCTTACCTTGTTATCGATACTGATTTACAAATATTCATCATCACTGCTTCATTTACTACTGTTTTGGCTTGATATTTACAATTTAATTTAAGTACCCTTTTTCAAATGATTTATTTTTACCAACGAAAGTATTCTAGCACTTTTCGTATACCTAATTTACATTCACATGAGTATTTCTTTCTAAAAGTGTTCACTTGTATATACTATCGTTGCATTTGTATTCCCAATATACTTTGATTTAGATGTAAAGTAAATAAAAGAAACTTTTACATATTATATTAAGATGAAAGTGCGTCAATAGGTTTATATTTAACATATATTTTTAAATCACCAATATATCGTGACATTCTGAACTAAGACGTGGAATAATTGTAGAATAGATATAATAATAGTAATAACTTCTGTAGGATACAAAAGAGCAGCTACTGGATACGGCTCATATGATCCACACAGAAGCAGTCATTTTGACAGTGGATTAGGACGGTTGAACAGATGGGGAACAAATTCAGGAAGGAGATCTAATTTAGGATGGAGATCTAATTCAAGATGGAGTCAGCTAGGTAGGTTTCGATCATTTGTCTGATGATGGAGAAAAAAAACTCACTTAATCTTTTATTTAAGAGAGAGATTTAACTCTGATTATATCTGTATGATATAGGAAATTCACCATTCGAACTTTCGAACTAACGAGTTTCTATTTCTGTTTAAAGATATCCATCCCATACATTTACTGTGAAAAAGGTAGTGGTCGATATCAATCTGATTAACGATTACAGTTGGTTTATTTTCATGTTCAGCAATATTTAGCTTTTTTATATCGAAATAATGAAGTAACTGTAAACAAAATAGAAAAGAAGCAGGGGTTTAATTTATGATATTTGTATAGTGTAAAGATACATAATATTTTCAAATTAACTGACATTACTTTTATTTTACAGGATATTAAGAAAGCCGAGGACACAAGGAGTACATTACAACATCTAAACATGACATAAGCCATCCGTAGATTTTTACTTTTTAAAATAAAATTTGTGAAATTAATGTGCATCTTTTTTCATTTATCTATAGTACTGTAAATGTATTTGTAACTAAACATCTAGAAATTTAAGTAAACTGCAGAACAAGAAAATATATATTCTTCCAGAAAAGGCACGCATGGACAGTTAAAAAAATTAAAAACACTTATTTATAACATTAATTGTTTTCTAAAAAGCGCTTTTCTGGATTTTCCTTCAAAATCAACGCTCATAACATGAATACCTGAGAGCCAAAGATGTTTAGCTGATCAATTAAGCTCATCATAAACACGCAAAGAGCTCTATGATCAAACAAGGCCTAAAATGAAAACCAGGTCAACTCTGACTGAGAGAGTTGGTACGTCAATTTTTATAATAATTTCTCAATTCAATTGCAAAAGTATGTTACTGATCATGTATGTACCGAAGCAACGACTAGTAGGCTGCTAATACCAAGTTGGGACTAACAGTCTACCAGCAGTGGTTTCGATTTAGTGGTAGAAAAATAAAATAACGCTTTATAAGTTTGTTGCATCTAACGCGCTTTCATGTATAAGAAAGGCGAAAGATACCAAAGGGACATTTAAACCAATCAGTCAGAAATGAACTGATAATGCAAGGACTTAAAAAGAAAAAGACTAACAGACTAACAACAGTACACAAAACACATCATTGAAAAAACTTAAGACGGCAACACGAACCCCACCAAAAACTTTGGGTGATCTCAGGTGCTCCGGAAGGGGTAAGAAGTTCCACATGTGGCACCCTTCGTGTTGCCCATATTAGTACAAACCTGGTTATAAGTCTAATTCGTTAGGTCGCATTCGGGGAAAAGGGGACGGGATTGGAACAAATCCGTTTTCATCTATGAAATGGTCAACCAATTTGCAATGGCGTCCGTAAAATTTACGGAGAGATGATATCAATATCTTTTATTACGGACACTTATACTCCGTGGTAAATACTTCGGTACTGACATGATTTATGACAAATCTTTCTTAAATTTTCCTTTTCTAAATTTAGAAATGATTAAGAATCAAAAGAGAGGCAAAAAACACCAAAGGGACATTAAAACTCATAAACCGAAAATAAACTGATAACGCAATGGGTAAAAAAAAGACCAACTGACAAACAACAGTACACAAGACACAACATAGAAAACTAAAAACTGAGCAACACGAACCCCACCAAAAACTGGGGATGATCTCAGGTGCTCTTGAAGGGTAAGCAGATCCTGCTCCACATGTGGCACCCGTTGTGTTGCTCATATTAGTACAAACCCGGTAATAAGTCTAGTTCGGTAGGTCACATTCGAGGAAAAGGGGACGGGGTTTTAGTTACGACATTTGGAACATATCCGCTATCATCTGTGAAACGGATATTCCATAAGGGTTAACCAACTCGTGATGGCGTCCGTGAAATTTACGAAGGCATGATTTCAACTTCACCACTTGGAACTATTGGTTTAAAAACTTACTTGTGAGCAGCAACCGTATATCAAGGAAATCATGAAAGAAAATACAAGCACTGGAATATCGTATCAACTGGGAGATATTTACTCCGTATGTAGGCGCTGCTGGAAAGTTGCTACATAGAAATGGGAATTTCACAATTGGGAAGCTAAAATCATCTCTTTTGTCGTAAAGTTTTATTTTCAAACGACCCTCATTGTCAATTTCTAGATGTAAAAACAAATTCGCTTTTCGAAGAATAATCCTATAAAAACTATGAGAAAGCCAACTTTTTAGAACTCAATACTATAAAGAGAGTCGAGAGGTACAAGGGGGAACCAAAACTCATTAGTGGACGAGAGACCAATTAAAGTATGGCAAAAAAAAAACTAAAAACGACGAAACAAACATAGTTGAAGGGACCTATCGTTTTTATGATCTTCTTTCAAATATTTATAAAGTTGCAATAACTTAGTCAACACAAGCAAAAAGTAAAATCACAAAAATACTGAACTCCGAGGAAAATTCAAAACGGAAAGTCCCTAATCAAATGGCAAAATCAAATGATAGAACACATCAAACGAATGGACATCAACTGTCATATTCCTGACTTGGTACAGGCATTTTCAAATGTAGAAAATGGTGGGTTGAACCTTGTTTTATAGCGCTAAACCTCTCACTTGTATGACAGTCGCATCAAATTCCATATATTTACAACGATGCGTGAACAAAACAGATATAATAGGTAACATTGTCAAAATATGGGTACAACAGTCATCATTGTGTCACAATCTCAAAACAAACAAACATTTAACAAAGAAGCACAAAAAGCATCTATCAAATATAACAACAACATTCATCGCTTACTTATATATGTATTATAAATCAACCCATAAAGGATTGAAATATTTAAAGTCCTGTGACTGCATTCACATCTACTCTTAGTGTAGAGTTGTGTTTGACTCCAGAAAATGTAAACATCACACTGGAAGAATATAAAATAATTTTGTCGTTCAAAGTATTTTCAAAATTATAATTTCACATTGGGAATGGTGGAATATAGGGGTTGTTAGAACTAATTTCAGAAAAAGACCGAGATTTAAAATTATCCAGAAGTTCTTAAGAATTTTTAAGAATCCACATATGGTTAATACCACTACGCGAGTAAAATAATTTTGTCGTTCAAAGTATTTTCAAAAATATAATAGAACAATTACATTATGGTATTATAATAGAACAATAACAAGATGGTGGGATCTTTAAAAGTACAGAGCCACGTCATGTGTACCAAAGAAACACATAAAATCACACGTACAAAACATACCAGTAAAAATGAAAGATAATGCAAACACATTGATGGGATGTATAAGTACCGAGCCACGTCAAATTGATATCACAGAAAACAGACCAAACAGTAAAAGTAATATTAATAATAGAACAAAGACAAATAAAAGAACAATATAACACGTTATTAAGATGATAAGCAACGTCAGTACGCAGAATCTATACATCAAGACCATCATGTATTATTTGGAAGTTGATATGGAATATTTATCAACAAGGTCTTGGTACCTTCCGATGAACTATTTATGAAAAAGGACGAGACGTTCATTGACATACCCCTGGTTCATCAACTTTCTGCTCAGACACTGGTGACGTTTTACAAAGTCTGAGTAGGAGCTGCAAGCTCTTTCATATCGAATAAGTTGGGAAATGTATATCCCATATGCAGGTGAAGTTGGTATA
Source organism: Mytilus californianus (assembly GCF_021869535.1). Classification (NCBI taxonomy): domain Eukaryota; kingdom Metazoa; phylum Mollusca; class Bivalvia; order Mytilida; family Mytilidae; genus Mytilus; species Mytilus californianus. Next base: position 129,964,381 of record NW_026262679.1, on the reverse strand, counting down.
TTGCTACTAAGGTGGGGGAAATTGATAATTTCAAATTAAAATCGTCTCGTTTGTCATAGATTCTGGTACTGAGATGACTGTGTATGTCAAATTCGTGTTATAAGTTTAAAAATGAGGCGGAGGAAGCCGTGTCTGTTGTTTCTTTAATTTCTAGTTCTGGGGGATATATTAATGGAACCCAATCAGAAAAGTTCGGATTGTTACTGGAAAGAACATCATCAATATATCTGAAAGTGAAATTAAATAATCTGGCTTCTTTGATCTTTTTGTTTTTGACAAGTGTCTGAGGGAACTCCGATTCATATGAAAATAAGAAGAGGTCGGCAAGGAGAGGCGCACAGTTCGTTCCCATAGGAATGCCAACAATTTGTTGAAAAAGTCTACCTCCAAATTCAACAAATATGTTGTCGATAAGAAACTCCAGCATACTGATCACTTGTTCCTCTGTGTAACATGTTTTACCCTTTTGTTCACTATTAACAAAATATGCCTTATGATATCCCAAAGTAATACATTTATAGCGTATGCTACCATTTTTATGTTGAAAGGCATTGTGGATTATTTCTATCAGGCGATTTTTCAATTTCACATGGGAAATGGTGGTATACAGGGTTTAAAAATCAAAAGTTTTGATAGAACTAATTTCAGAAAAAGACCGAGATTTAAAAATATTCAGAAGTTCTTTAGAATTTTTAAGAATCCACATATGGTTAATACCACTACGCGAGTAAACAGTTTCACAGTATTTCTGAAGACCCTCTTTCACTGCGGACAGAATTCTAGTCAATCTAAATCACAATTCTTTAGTGGAACATGCAGATGAGCCGGCAATGTACCGTTGTTTGTACGGAATTTTGTGAAGCTTAGGTATCCAATACAAACAAGGTAAATTCTCCGATTTGTTGTTCAATGTAATGTTCATTGAAGCCATGAAGGACCTTTGATTTGCCAAAATCTCATCCTTGTCAAATGATATGTCATTGTATGTGGGATTACCTGAGTGCTCATGTATTCCTCATTCTTTTACAAGACATTCGTAGTAATACGATTTACATACAAAGGCAGTATCACTTGAAGCTTTGTCCGCAGGAACAACAACATACTTATCATGAAGAGATGATAGACATTTCACGGCCCTTTTGTCTCTGAAAACGGACTTTGGTCAATCATTCACACAGTTTTTCAACTTATAAATGCGACGTTTTATCAGAGACCTGATAGTTTTGACCCATTCTGACAAAGTGTCCAGTTCAACTTCTTCTCGTTTAGCCAATGCTCTGGCGTAGTCCTCAATGGAATCCATAATTATTTTGAAGTTATGGTTCCAATTAATGTGTTGGGGTTCTCTAAACTTAGGACCATGAGAAATCACCTTTCGGAGATTTTCATGTTGAATTATGTTTAGATCCCCAGTAATGACATGGCCAGAGTAGCTGTAATTATAAGGCGAGTGGGAACAGTCACATGTCAGAGGGTTGATTAGGTATCGTTCTAAGTCAATGTCCTGCAATGCTTGTTTATAATTAAATACTTTAGGTGCAGTGGTTTTGGTGAAACTGTAGGATACAATAGGAACAGACTGGTTTTGAAAATAAATAGGAATTTCAGATGTTACCTCCTTGTGATGTAGAACGTTGCAGATGTTGATTACATCAATTCCTCTTTTGATAAAATGAACAGGAAGGAATTTCCTCTTTTCCTCATGTAACGGTTTCGATCTTACTGGTTTGAAAAGACGGAAAAGCGCTACATCACAAATTATAGTGACAAGTCTGTATATTGAAGAAAATGTATTGATGCCTTCTTTTAAGTGCATATTCTCTCAAACATTTAAGAAAATTAACAGGCAGTAAAAAAAGAATAGTTCTAATGTAATGTAACCCTAGTGGATGATGAAGATGAGAAAGAAGGTCACCAAAGCTCCCAGAGGGCGATCTAGATTTGGAAGACTTTTTTACATTACGCCGATGGTAATGTTTTTGCCCATGACTACGTTGTTGTCGTAAGGTAGTATTAAATAAACTCATTACATTAACATCACTGCTGGCAGGACTTGACAAATTTCCTACTCCTTTGACATTATCATTGCAACCATATGGCATTGCAGTCCCTAATTCCCTTATCCAGAAATTTTCTCTATCTTTACGGAAAGGAGTACTTAGTACAGGGCTATTTGTGTGGTGATAAATTTTCTCGATGATGCGTACTTTCATAGATAAAGGAGGATCATTGTCCGATTGATTAAAATGGTTATAAAGAACCCTGAATTGCGGATCTTTATTATCAGACCGGTGTTGATTCATTCTTTTACGCAAAGTTTGTCGAGTTTCACCAGCATAAAGTAGTCCACACAAAGATCATTTGATTCCGTACACGACATTGTCAGTGGAACAGTCCAGAGGCTCGAAAGATTTAGTATAATATGTTTTAGCTGTTAAATTACTGGTAAAATCAGGAGTCGTGATTAACATATCACATGTCTTACACGTGCTCCTTTTCCCGTTTTTATGTTTACAAGAAGAAATGATAGGTGTTGATTCACTTGTAGCAGGTGTCTTTAAACAGTCGAAAATATTGACACAACATGGCTTTAATTTATGAAAAGTATCTGAATTTTGAAAATAGTAATTACCTTCTGGCTGAACATACGTCAAATCAGGGGGAACACACAAATCAAATGCTACAGTGTTCCGTGCAAGAAGAGAGGACCTTGGTAGCCCGGGCGACGTCCCAGCTGGTTTGTTCTTCGTATTATTTGTATTCATCATGCATAAAGCTACCAAGTTAATGATGCCCTTGGGGAATAATCCACCAGCAGTAAAGTTTCTTCTAGGAAGAAACTTGACATCGACTTGGTTGTAGTAAAAAGTAAAATCACAAAAATACTGAACTCCGAGGAAAATTCAAAACGGAAGGTCCCTAATCAAATGGCCAACTCAAATGATAAAACACATCAAACGAACGGACAACAACTGGCCAATCTTTTTATATGATGTTGTCTGCGTGTACAAACTTGGATTATCATTGTCTAATCCGATGGCTCTAAAAGTTTACTTTTTATTTCCTTAAATGACTTCTCCAAATAGATTTCACGCCCCTTTCGATGTAGAATATTAATTTTTCTTATAGACTTTCTTCCCGCCTATGGCTGTCTTATCACATCCGTTTGTTGTAATCATTTTTTACAACTCATACCCTCTACAAGTCTTATTCAAATGTAAACTGTTCAGTGTTTTGCGTTCGATGCTCCTTTTTTAATTACGTGTAGACATATTTAAACTAAATAACATATTTTAATATGTGTTTAACTGGGGATCAAAATGTGATTTATAAATATTTGACAATGTGGGAACATCGATATATTTAGGGAATTTGCCAGCTATTACATATGTGTGATTATACCTGTTAAACAATAACAAACACCTGAAACAATATGGCAATCGCTGTACATTCTCTACACACCGAATATATATTGTCATGAAATTTCAATGTTCATTACAATGATTCAGCAAACAATCTAATAAAACTTTGTTTTAAAAATACAATAGAAATAAGAAAACCCCTTAAACTAAGAAAACCCTTAAGATTGTCCATAAGTATATTATACATAAAGAGCTACCTCACTTTTTTTCAAAAACAGATTTGGTTTGATATGAATAACCCCTTTTTTTTATTATGATGAAAGGTAAATGATCAAAAAAGTATATTTCTAATCGAAATAGATTTAGACATAATTGATTTAATAAAACTTGATCCTATATCTTCAGAGTTTAAAAGTATATGGATGTCTCGATAAAAAATGTACCCTCCGCCTTAAAGATTGGGCAATTAAGATCTAACTCACCATTATTTAGATGAATGATTCGCTTCGCAATAATGTTGAGAGTATCCATTAAGCGACCCCTCATGTGATTGAAGTCTTCTTTGTTATTACAAATATTGCGAGTGAATAATTTCGAAATATTTTTATATTTTACATTTTGTACTCCATGCGTGTTGTCCCACTTTTATTTTATATCTTTAGAATATCTCCTGCATTTATAATGTTGTTATATATTTGGTAATTTCGCATAAGCATTTTTCTTCTCTTTTGCTGTAACAGCAGGATAAAGTTATGCATTTCTATTAATTTTTTCGATGCTCGTTCATTAAAACAAGAATTCTTCTATATGCGCCAAATTGATTTTTTTTACACACCAAACATCAGTTTATCCCCAGTTCTTAATGACAGTATGCGTTGTTTAATCAATGTAAATATTCAAAGAAGAGAGGCGAAAGATACCAAAAGGACATTCAAACTCATAAGTCGAAAATAAACTGACAACGCCATGGCTAAAAATGAAAAAGACAAACAGACAAACAGACAAACAACAGTACACAAAACATAACATAGAAAATTAAAGACTGAGCAACACGAACCCCACAAAAAACGTGGGTAATCTCACGTGCTTCAGAAAGGTAAGCAGATCCTGCTCAACATGTGGCACCCGTCGTGTTGCTCGTGATAGTACAAACCCGGTAATAAGTCTAATTCGGTAGGTGACTGACATTTCGAACATATACTCTGAAACAGATATTACATAACGGTCAACCAACTCGTGATGGCGTCCGTAAAAGGGACTATTTAAACTTCACTGCTTGGAACTCTTGGTTGAAAAGCTCATTTGTGAGCAGCAACCCTCTATCAAAGAAATCATGAAAGGAAATACAAGCCCTGGAATATCGTATCAACTAGGTGATATACACTCCGTATGCAGACGCTGCTGGAATGTTGCTACATAGAAATGGGAAGTTCACAATTGGGAAGCTGAAATCATCTCTTTTGTCTTTACGTTTTGTTTACAACAGACCATCATTGTCAATTTCTAGATGTAAGTCTAGATATGAGGCAGACGTAAGTGTATTTGTTTTATCCTTTATCTCAAGTTGAATGAGATTGATCCGCTCAACATAGTCATCAAATTTTGAAATATGTAGTGAGAGAACATCATCTATATAGCGTAAATGAAGTTAAAGGATATTGCTAACTTTTTATCTTTCTTCCTAAGACGTTCCTGTATGAGGTCAGCCTCATTTGAATTAAAGAACAAGTCGACAAGAAGAGGAACACAGTTGGTTCCCATGGGAACGCCGATTAAATGTTGAAAAACACGTCCTCCAAAAGTGACAAATATGTTGTCAATCAAGAAATCAAGCATCTTGATAATGACAGTTTCAGAGAAGATTTTGTTTGAATTAGAGTGATTTTTTACAAAGTACCATTACACCTCCCTAAGACAAGAAACTTGTATCTACGTAGGTCATTCTTTTTATGAAACAAAGCAGGATCAACTCTTTCAATTTGTCTTTTAATTCGGAATTGGGAATTCTTGTGTAAAGTGAAGAAAAAGTCAAATGTTTTGATATAGTGATATAAGCTCATATACGTTAAATTTCAATCTGTTACGGATATTGTGTAAGTCACTCATGCCCATATATTGCACCATTATAAGTTTGTTACATGAACATTAATACTATTTGTTAATGTTTCATATTTGTTTTAAAAGCCTTCATGTTTGTTTTGTATGATATATTTTGTTATTTATTCAGCATTTCACATGCAAACAACTTTTAAGACATAAAATAAAGAAAGGAGTATATAATCATGATGTTTTGCATTAATACAATAACTGTTAAAAAGTTTATCTTTGACTAGAAACTATTTAATCATAAGATATATAATTAATAATTAGATAATAATATGCTTAAGTTTACATACGTTTTCCTACACTAAAATTAGTTACGGCACTTTGACCTTTATTTGGCTTTTGTTCCTTTGCGTTATGAAATAAATGTTATCACATGAAACATAATGATTATTCATTCAGAGATTACTTTTCGTTTATAGAATGATCAAACCTTTATGGTTTATATTTAATACAAGGGATTAAAGCTTAAATTGAATAGAATAGAAACCAATCAAGAACATGCTAATTATTTTAGTTTTCATTTAGTGAGTGATAAAGTTAATAATTTACGATAAACAATCCTTCTTTAAACCCTTATTCATCTGGATTGATGTGATGTTTTTTTGAGTTTATTGCCTGAACACCAGAATAGTATTATCATATTCCTAAATATTTAAACATGAAAAAGAATGTTATCACCTTTATAATTATTTTACAAAACAAGAGAGGTAACTTTTTAAGAAATGTTATCTTTATTTTAACTACCGTCTAATAATTTCAAATCTGATCAACGCAAAAGTAGGAAATGGTTTACGGGATTAAACAAATAATGAAAAAACATAATACTTTGGCTTTTTCTGTGACAAAAGCTTACTGATCTCAATGAAATGACAGGAGTTTCATTCTGACTTCACGTGGTCTATTATAGTCAAATGTATGCTTAGAATACCTCAAATATTAATATATTATGGTTACAAAGTTTATAATACAAAATAATCAGGTCAGCTTTGTGTATTTACATACAAAATATCTTGGCTTTTCTTTTTAAGAATCTTCCTTAACATATCCATACAGTTGCAATAACATAGTCAACACAAGCTAATATATCTAGTAATACAAAACAGAATATGTGTCCATTCGACCTTGTTATGAACATATTTTTAAATTGCAAGTTGTTGTGACCAAACTTTAATATGCAGTACACTACCTTAGTTTTTCAACAGACTCTTGGAATTCCAATGGGAACCAATTGTGTCCCTCTTCTTGCCGACTTGTTTCTTTATTATTATGAGGCTGACTTCATACAGAAACTTCTTAGGAAGAAAGATAAGAAGTTAGCAATATCCTTTAACTCTACGTTCCGCTATATAGATGATGTTCTCTCACTAAATACTACAAAATTTGGTGACTATGTTGAACGAATTTATCCCATCGAACTAGAGATAAAGGATACTACAGATACAGTTAAGGCTGCCTCATATCTTGACTTACATCTACAAATTGACAATGAGGGTCGGTTGAAAACAAAACTTTACGACAAAAGAGATGATTTCAGCTTCCCAATTGTGAACTTTCCATGTCTATGTAGCAACATTCCAGCAGCGCCTGCATACGGAGTATATATCTGCCAATTGATACGATATTCCCGGGCTTGTGTTTCCTATCATGATTTCCTTGATAGAGGATTGCTACTCACAAGGAAGCTATTAAACCAAGAGTTCCAAATGGGGAAGTTGAAATCAACCCTTCGTAAATTTTACGGACGCCATCACGAGTTGGTTGACCGTTATAGAAAAAACGGTTCACAGATTATATCGGATATGTTCCTTATGTCGTAACTACACTACCCTCCCTTTTCACGAATGTGACTTACCGAATTAGACTATTTACCGGATTTGTAATAACATAAGCAAAACGACGGGTGCCACATGTGGCGCAGGATCTGCTTACCCTTCCGGAGCACCTGAGATCACCCCCAGGTTTTGGTGGGGTTCGTGTTGCTTAGTCTTTGGTTTTCTATGTTGTGTCATCTGTACATGTACTATTATTTGTCTGTTTATCTTTTTATTTTTGGCCATGTCGATGTCAGTTTGTTTTCGATCTATGAGTTTGACTGTCCCTCTGGTATCTTTCGTCCCTCTTTCAAACCAACACTTTAACCTTATTATTGGCAGACAGATTTGTTGCTTTATATCATAATTATTTTTGCGTTAATTGTTTTGTTCATAAATAAAATAGTTAAATTTCTCGTTTGATTTGTTTTACATTTTACATTCCGGAGCCTTTTATAGCTTACTATGCGGTATGGGATTTGCTCATTGTCGAAGGCCTTGCGATGACCTATAGTTGTTGAATTTTATGTCATATGGTGTCTGGTGGAGAGTCGTCTTATTGGCAATCATACCCCATCTTCTTATTTCTATTTTTACACGGGGCTTCGAAAATCATTTATTTAAATTGGATTTTTTTTTTAGATTTATATCGATAGAATGTTTTGGGTTAATGATTGAATATTAAGTGACTATGCATTGACACATCGAACAATTAAGATAACTGCACATCTATACAATGATTGCAAGTTTGTGTGCAATTTTATGTATAGTTGATTTCTTTTCAATAGTATAAATATTTACGAATCCATTGTAAAATATAAGAGCGTGACCAGGTAACAGACATGAGGCAAACATATATGATATTTTATAGTGTGTCTTTCTATGTTGTGATGTAACACTATTGTTTCAGAAAAAGGGTGAAGGTTTGGTACCATTAAAACTTTTAAACCCGCTGCAATTGTTTGCACCTGTCTTAAGTCAGGAATATGATTTTTAGTAGCTGTCGTTTGTTGATGTGGTTCATAAGTGTTTTTCGTTTCTCGTTTGTTATATAGATTAGACCGTTGGTTTTCCCGTTTGAATGGTTTTACACTAGTAATTTTGGGGCCCTTTATAGCTTGCTGTTCGGTGTGAGCCAAGGCTCCGTGTTGAAGACCGTACTTTGACCTATAATGGTTTACTTTTATAAATTTTGACTTGGATGGAGAGTTGTCTCATTGGCACTCACACCACATCTTCTTATATCTATCTTTGTTTTTTAAATACTCTACATACTGATCTGAAAAAATCTGTTTCTAAATGTTTTAATTGTTTATATTTTCCTATTATTGTTAGATAGAATGCATAATGATTTGCATAATGTAAATTGTATATGATAGATCTGTCCATAAACTTAACATAAAAGACGTAGCCTCTAGCAAATGACATTGACATGCTAGTCATAGTAGTAACCTTTTAAACCTGTGATTGTTTAATTTAAATCTACGTAGTTTTTTATGTGTGTGGTTGTGGATTTAAAAAAAAAATCCCCCATTGAGCAGTATTTCCTTTAATCAAAATAGTATAAAAGTGGAATGCTTTCTCAGTGTTCTCTATCACATCTGATCTTGTCCATCTTCAAATACTTTCGAAAAACAAAACACAGGTTAGTTATTTACCTTATTTGTTTCTATCACTTTTGATAATTTTTATCATCTTAGCTTTTCCAATCTGATATCTATATGATAGTTAAATAAATATGCGTCTTCACTTTGCAGTGAAATATCTTAAATTTAAATGCATAACTTTATGAAAAGTTTACTCCGAAAGGGCATGTATTGCTGTATTTAGATATATTTCTATGCCGAATTTATGGGCATTATGTTTTTCAATCTGTGCGTATGTCATCAGTTCGTTCGTCCGTCCGTCTGTCCCGCAATTAACTTGAAACTTAGTACACATGTGTCGTATGATATGATCTTTCTAATTTTAATGCCAAATTAAAGTTTTGTTCCCAATTTTACAGTCCACTGAACATAGAAAATGATAGTGCGAGTTGGGCATCCGTTTACTATGGACACATTCTTGTTTAATATATTTTCTCAATTTGGTCTTTTAATGATACAGGAAGATAAGAGATAATTGTGTATTAGATTTTATGTAACTTTTCAAATTAATGAGTTTAACAAAATTTCTTTAAATATGAGTGGCTTTTTTTGTATCTTATTGTTTGCAATGCAGCCTTTTCATTAGTATTTTGGTGTAAACATTTTTCTATAAACTGTTATTTTTTCCGGTCGTAGCGTGAATATAGTTTAAATCACAAATTAATTTTAATATAATAATTTTGATGTAATTAATCTTTTTTTTGTATAGAAACCATGAATACATTAGTCGTAGTTATTTTGTTTGCTGTGATGGTTACTTTGGCCACTGCTCGCGGTTATGATACATACAATAGAAATCAGAGATCATGGGATTTGCTCGGATCTAGAGGTCTGAATAATGGATGGAATAGTAGAAATCTGAATAATGGATGGAATAGTGGTTGGAATGGCGGACATCTGACAGGGGGATTAAATGGCGGATATCGAAGTAATATTTTACAACATTTATACCTTGTTATATATACTGATTCCCAATATTCATTATCACTGCTTCATTAACAACCGTTTTGGCTTGATACTTACAATTCAATTGAAGTACCCTTTTTCAAATGATGTATTTTTACTAACAAAAGTATTCGTAACACCTTCCGTACATTTATTTGGGTATTTCTTTCTAAAAGTGTTCATTTTCATACACTATCGTTGCATTTTTATTCCCAATATACTTTGTTTCAGATGTAAAGTTGATAAAAAAAGCTTACATATTAGCATAAGATGAAAGTGCGTCAATAGGTTAATAATTAACATGTATTTTTAAAGCACCAAAATATTCTGAACTACGACGTGAATTAATTGTAGAATAGATATGATAATTGTAATAACTTTTGTAGGACACAAAAGAGCAGCTACTGGATACGGCTCATATGATCCATACAGAAGCAGTCATTTTGACAGTGGATTAGGACGGTTGGACAGATGGGGAACAAATTCAGGAAGGAGATCTAATTTAGGATGGAGATCTAATTCAAGATGGAGTCAGCTAGGTATGTTTCGATTATTTGTCTGATGATGGAGAAAATAAAAACTCACTTAATCTTTTATTTAAGTGAGAGATTTAACTCTGATTATATCTGTATGATACAGAAAATTTACCAATCGAACTTTCAAGCTTACGAGTTTCTATTTCTGTTTAAAGATGTACATCCCATACATTTACTGTCAAAAAGGTAGGGGTCGATATGAATCTGATTAACGATTACAGTGAGTACATTTTCATGTTCAGCAATATTTAGCTTTTTTATATCGAAATAATGAAGTAGCTCTAAACATAATAGAAAAAGAGCAGTGTTTTTTTTATGATATTTGTATATTGTAAAGATACATAATATTTTCAAATTAACTGACATTACTTTTATTTTACAGGATATTAAGAATGCTGAGGACACAAGGAGTACATTACAACATCTAAACATGACATCAGCCATCCGTAGATTTTTACTTTTTCAAATAAAATTTGTGAAATTAATATGCATCTTTATTCTATTTTTCTATAGTACTGTAAATGTATTTGTAACTTAAAGTCTAGAAATTTGAGTATACTGCTGAACAAGAAAATATTTATTCTTCCAGAAAAGGTACACATGGACAGTAAAAAAAATTAAAAACACTTATTTATAACATCAATTGTTTTGTCAAAAGCGCTTTTCTGGAGTTTCCTTCAAAATCAACGCTCATAACTTAAATACCTGAGAGCCAAAGATGTTTAGCTGATTAATTAAGCTTATCATAAACACGCACAGAGCTCTTTGATCAAACAAAGCCTAAAATGATAACCAGGTCAACTTTGACTGAGAGAGTTGGTACGTCAATTTCTATATTAATTTCTCAATTTAATTGCAAAAGTATGTTACTGATCATGTCTGTACCGAAGCAACGACTAAAAGGCTGCTAATACCAAGTTGGGACTAACAGTCTACCAGCAGTGGTATCGATTTAGTGCTAGAAAAATGAAAATAGCGCTTTATAAGTTTGTTGCATCTAACGCGCTTTTCTGTACAAGAAAGGCGAAAGATACAAAAGGAACATTCAAACCCATAACTTCGAAATGAACTGACAATGCAAGGACTTCAAAAGAAAAAGACAAACAGACTAACAACAGTACACAAAACACATCATTGAAAAAACTTAAGACGGCAAGATGAACCCCACCAAAAATGTTGGGTGATCTCAGGTGCTCCGGAAGGGTAAGAAGTCCACATGTGGCACCGTCGTGTTGCTCATGTTAGTACAAACCCGGTTATAAGTCTAATTCGGTAGGTCCCATTCAAAGCAATTGGAACAAATCCGTTGTCATCTATGAAACGGTCAACCAATTTGCGATGGCGTCCGTGAAATTTACGGAGGGATGATTTCAATATCTTTTATTAGGGGCACTTATACTCGGTGGTAAATACTCCGGTACTGACATGATTTATGACAAACCTTTAATTTTCCTTTTCTATAATTTAGAAATGATTAAAAATCTAAAGAGAGGCAAAAGATACCAAAGGGACATTAAAACTCATAAGTCGATAATAAACTGATAACGCCATGGCGAAAAAAAAATGACCACCTGACAAACAACAGTACACAAAACACAACATAGAAAACTAAAACTGAGCAACACGAACCCCACCAAAAACTGGGGTGATCTCAGGTACTTCTGAAAGGTAAGCAGATCCTGCTCCACATGTGGCACCCGTCGTGTTGCTCATGTTAGTACAAACCAGGTAATAATTATGATTCGTTAGGTCACATTCGAGGAAAAGGGGACGGGATTGTAGTTACGACATTTTTAACATATCTGCTATCATCTGTGAAACGGATATTCCATAACGGTCAACCAACTTGTGATGGCGTCCGTGAAATTTACGAAGGGATGATTTCAACTTCACCACTTGGAACTCTTGGTTTAAAGACTTACTTGTGAGGAGCAACTCTCTATCAAGCAAATCATGGTAGAAAATATAAGCACTGGAATATCGTATCAACTGGGAGATATATACTCCGTATGTAGGCGCTGCTGGAATGTTGCTACATAGAAATGGGAAGTTCACATTTGGGAAGCTGAAATCATCTCTTTTGTCGAAAAGTTTTGCTTTGAACCGACCCTCATTGTCAATTTCTAGATGTAGGTCAAGATATGAGGCAGACTTAACTGTATCTGTTGTATCCTTTATCTCAAGTTCGATGGGATAGATGCGTTCAACATCATAACAAAATTTTTAATCATTTAGTGAGAGAACATCATCTATATAGCGGAAAGTAAAATTTAAGGATACTGCTAACTTCTTTTCCTTTTTCCTAAGAAGTTTCTGTATGAAGTTAACCTCAAATGAATAAAGGAACAAGTCGGCAAGAGGGGCACAGTTGGTTCCAATAGAAATGCCGATTGTTTGTTGAAAAACATGTCCTCCAAACGTAACAAATATGTTGTCAATCAAGAAATATTGCATCTTGATAATGTCAGATTTCAACTCCTTCAGGCAAAGTTGACCTTCGATGGATTTCGCTACTATTTCTTTTTTTTCTTTTTGGTCATACAGGTCCTCAAATGATTCTGTTTGGTTTTGTGCGTCCTGACAAAGGTACATCCGTAAAAACGCATCAGACAAATTAGATTTATAAAGCGTTTTTTTTTTAATATTTTATACCTACTTAACACAACAACATGTATCTTAAAACAATATAAGATCTTGTCAAAAAACAAAGTATAAAAACAAATTCGCTTTACGTAGAATAATCCTATAAAAAAGAGGGACGAAAGATACCAGAGGGACAGTCAGACTCATAGATCGAAAACAAACTGACAACGCCATGGCGAAAAAACAAAAAGACAAACAGACAAATAATAGTACAGATAACACAACATAGAAAACTTAAGACTAAGCAACACGAACCCAACCAAAAAGGGGTGATTTCAGGTTATAAAAACTGTTAGAAGGCCAACTTTTTAGATCTCAATACTATAAAGAGAGTCGAGAGTTATAAGGGGGAACCAAAACTCATTAGTGGACGAGAGACCAATTAAAGTATGGGAAAAAAACTAAAATCTATGAAACAAACAAACAACTCAACAATACACTTCATAAAAACTAATAATTGCGAAACACGAACCAACCTGTTCGTTCTTCCATTTCCTGTTATGAATTTGCAACTAAGCCTATACACATTACTACTTTTTTTTAAAAGTTTCTCCGAATCTTATCAATAGAACTGCACACGTACTGTGTACTTTTACAGTTGTATTTCATCTCAATTTATTTTGGGGTGTTCCTTGACAAATCAACTCTGCCTTTGCATTATATAGGGTAACCAGTCAAGCATCTGCAACTTCTCATAAACCCCTTAATAGAATTAAGAAGATTTAGCTGTATTCTCTCATATTATCCAATTACACCTATATCTTTTTATTGGAATTATGTTTGGAGTTTCCCTAAACAATCCATTGACTTCATTATTGCTCTTACTTAATGGTAAACGTTTTATATCTACAATTATCTAAAACCCTATATTTTAGAATATTTCATTTTGACTAAAAGAACCAACAAAACAGGCGTTGAGTTCAAGAAGGTATTGGAGTTGAATTGAAGTAAAAACTCAGTCAATACTCGAATCTTCGCGAAAAAATAAATTGATTCTAGTAGAGTATCCGTCCGTGTACATTCACGCCAACCATTTTTCATTTTAAGATGAAAAATAGATTTTGCAAATTGCTCTGCAACTTTTAAAGGTAGTTGGTTTGAAAAATGTAACAAAAATCTATTGAAGTCACTTTCGAAAAACCATTTTCTCTATGAGATTTGAAAATTGTTATTTTCATGAAATTATATTTTTGATTTCACGAAGATATTGAAACAAATATCAATAAGTTTGTGTTAAAAATGATTTTATTTTGTCAAAAGTTTAAATATATTAAAACATTTGTATTTGCTTGTTTTAGAAAACAAAACATATTTCAATCTAATTCTTAAAAGCAAATATTGAAAATGCTGACCTTTAGCATTTTTCAATTTCACTTACAATATTGAAAAATGAAAAATGCTCTATTATGGAGCATTTTTCAATTTGACTTCAAATATTGAAAAATGAAAAATGCTCCAACGTGGAGCATTTTTCAATTTGACGTTTGATATTGAAAAATGAAAAATGCTCCAATTTTTCATTTTTCATTTTGCTGTGCAATATTCAAATTTGAAATTTTTTTATTATTTAAATGTCTAATAATGAGAACGAAATGTATTTGTTTCAATATAGGCGTTTTAAATGTTTAAATTGTTGACACTTTTTATTAAATGTTTTACTATTTCCGTTTTCTTTTTTCTTGTTTTAAGCGCAATATCTTGAAGATCTTTTTAAGGTGTGTGTGTGTGTGAACTATGTGTGGTATCAACAAATTCCGAACAAGAATGGTACACTGACAAGTACGATAATGACCACAAAAAATCATTCTTTCTTTTTATCTATATATCTAGCTGTCTTTGTAGCTACATGTTTATATCTATCTTTCGATCTATCAATCTGTCATTCATTCTTTCTATCTATCTGTCTATCTATCTGACTTTTGTTTATCTTTGTCTTTTCTTTCTTTGAATTGTCAGGGTTGAAATCTTTAATTTAGTTCTCTCGAAGTGAAGAAGTCACCTGTTTACATACATGTACAAATGTACATGTTGTAAGAATGGAAGAACTTTTAGACCATCGATGTTTGATTCAACAAATGATACTTGACGGAAGAACACACCAAGACATTTCTCAATACTTGACTTCTTTAGGAATCAAGCATGTATCAGCGCGAACAATAAGCCGTTTTTGTTCTGAAAATGGAATTATTAGGCGATGAGGAGTAGACGAAGGAGCATTAAACCATATCGTGGCTGAATGTGTAAAACATGTTAGAAAAGAAGGGAAAATATTAGAATATAAGATATTGTCCATGTCAGTTTCTGTACATGTTCAAGGAGGAGGGTTCGCGGGTGGAGTGGGGTGGGGAGGGATGGGTGTAGATGTTATATTATTCTGATCACTGCGCTAGTATTTGTTTTCAAATTTGTATTTTTCTGCATTGTACAGCATTTCCTAATTTTGAATCTGTTTAATGCAAACTTGTTTTTCCCAAGCTTATAATATTCACAATTCTCTGTCGCAGAATATCAAATAAGCATCATCTTATAAAAGAAATTATGAAAGTAACTTGCATGCATGTATGTGTGGTAAATGTATATTTCGAAGGATGAATGACTTCTTATTTTTGTTTTTACCGAAAAAAAAAATGTAGCAAAGAATATATCATAATTATGTGAATAGTATTTCAACAAATATAAACAGTTCCCATGAAGTTCTGGTTTATGTACATTCTATTACCTTTTATTCAATATGATTTTACATCTTTAATATGTGAAAGCAAAACGAGTATTATAGGACAAATATGTCGACACAAAATATGGGTCTCAGTCAGTGACAATCTTCTTTTGAAATAAAAAAAAAAGTAAAAAAAAAAAAAAAAAAGATCGACACAGATCGACACAAACGTATTCCGAACCATATACATCATGTACATGGAACATATACTAGTAGTTACATTTAAAATATGATGTGCGCATAGTGTGTGTTATTTTCAGGTTGGACCCACATACGGTCTGAAAATGATGACAGGCCATTTATCAAGCAAAGGAATCACCGTGTCTGAGGCTAGAGTTGGTAAAGCATCGGATCCAGAACTTTTCATAAGGGGGGGGGGGGGTGGGGATATGGCACTGACTGACCTAAGGGAGGCCGCGCCAGTCATGCATGCTTCAGTGATTCCCTATATAATCAACCAAATTTTCCCCACAAAAGGGGGGGCCGGCCCCCTCCCCCCAGCCCCCCCCCCCCCCCCCCACCCCCCCCCACCCCCCCACCCCCACCCCCTAAATAATTTGAGCAGTACAATTAAGTTCAATTTCATACAAGTGATTACATTATTTAAAAATTCAACAAAATCAAGTCTTTTTCACCAGAATAATTTCTACAGGAATAATATACATGATCTATATTGTTTAACAATATAATATACTAGTAGATGGACAAACTACCGGTGACTAAACTGTATCTAGAATTAAATTTCTCTCTTTGAATAAAGTACACAATAATAAACTTACTTTTTTAATTATAACATTATCCTCAGATGACATTAACCATATTTATATATTCAGATCTTTTATTTCCTAAAACTGGACACTGAAGAAGAAAATGAATTTCAACTTCAGTGCTGCATAATTTACATAATCTATCCTCTACTCGAAGCCCCTGATTTCAGATTTATTGATTTGTTTTATTTTACTTCCTCATTTATTCCTTTTAAATTGAAATATGAATGCTACTTTTTATAGTTTTATTAGGACATTCATCTACATGTAGGTCACCAACGGAAATACATAGTGTTTCAACTTCTGCAATGATGACAGCGTATTATGGACATCGCCGACGCTTTCACAAGGCCAAGAAGTAAGGGGCGACATCAAAAGTTCAATGTAGGATAAAAAACTTAATTCACATAGTTTTTTCACTGACACCCCTCCCCCCCCCCCCTTTTCTTAACTTAATTTGGGAAAAAAATGATTGTAAAATATGGATATATGTAAAATCGATTTTGGATAAATAAAACTCGCAGCAATTTTACACCCCTCCCCCTCTCCCACCCCAAACTATTTGATTGAAGTTTTTCATCCTACATTCCTTCTGCTGTTGTGACTGTTACCATGATCGGTCATGGATTTTGCGTTTTATAACATAAATATATGACATAAAACATCTCTTTTGAATAGCCTTAATTTTTATTTGCTAGTCAAAAGAAAGGTAAATAAAAAGTTGATATTTTAAAATAGATAAATCTTTTGTCATTGTACAAGTTTCGTGTGTGTGTGTGTGTGTGTGTGTGTGTGTGTGTGTGTGTGTGTGTGTGTAAAAATCGTCTTCTAGTGAGTCATGTCGCTTTCTTCTTATATATCATTATCTTGGTATCGTTCTTTACTACTCCCAAATGGCATGACAGGGACTTGAACCCTACAAACATTCTAAAACAGTAACTTTCTTTTTCTGTACCTGTCTACTAGTATCCCTTGCTATTAATTTGTATGAATGTATTACAGTTGTGGTTCTTATTCAATTTGCTGTCAGTCATAACTTACTTTTTCATCGTTTTATTAAAATCTTGACCGTGTTTTTCCCGTTTCTTTTATTGTTTCGATTTTTGGGTTTCCTATAATAATGATGATAACAAACTAAAAGTTATAATTAGTTTATTTCGCTTCCTCTACCTAGTATTTGTTTAGCAACCAACAATCAACCAATCCAGCTCTTAATTATTTGTAACAAACGTATATACACGGCCGTCACTCGGCTAACCGAGAGATTGGTCGGTTAATCTATATTGAGTATACGGCTATATCGGCGGTTAAAAACCTGGTCTGTTAATGGGTCGGATGTATAAAACCCGGTCTGTTATTTGGTCTGTTAAGAGTTATGAATGGCAATGAAAATATAATTTGATTGCTTTATGGGAAGTTATCAGATCAAATGGGTAGGCTCGAGACGAGTGGCTAAAATATACGGAAACAACACATGAACAATGAAACATAAATTTAGACAATGGAAATTGGAAATTGATAAAAATGGTTTCAAAAAGTGTAATATTAAAGTAATATTAATTTCATTCAAGAATGGTCGCATATATCATGTGAATTCTGTTTCGTTGTTATGAATGACACCAATTTGTCATCTACATTGGTAACCAGTATATACATCATTTTATAGTTCGTTCTTATGTTGTACTGTTATACCACTGTCCCAGGTTAGGGGAGGGTTGGGATCCAGCTAACATGTTTAACCCCGCCACATTATGTATGTATGTGCCTGTCCCAAGTCAGGAGCCTGTAAATCAGTGGTTGTCGTTTGTTTATGTGTTACATATTTGTTTTTCGTTCATTTTTTTTTTATATATAAATAAGTCCGTTAGTTTTCTCGTTTGAATTGTTTTACATTGTCATTTCGGGGACTTTTATAGCTGACTATGCGGTATGGGCTTTGCTTATTGTTGAAGGCCG
Organism: Mytilus californianus; assembly: GCF_021869535.1. Lineage (NCBI taxonomy): Eukaryota > Metazoa > Mollusca > Bivalvia > Mytilida > Mytilidae > Mytilus > Mytilus californianus. Next base: position 129,945,893 of record NW_026262679.1, on the reverse strand, counting down.
TACGGTGACCTATAGTTGTTAATTTCTGTGTCATTTTGGTCTCTTGTGGAGAGTTGTCTCATTGGCAATCATACCACATCTGCTTTTTTATATCAGATATAAACGTCGTAATGTAACTAAACATCAGTAAGTAAAATATATTGGGATGCTAAAATACAAAGAATAGAGAAAAAATAATGAGAAAAATAAATAAAATGTAGAGAAAAGTGACATAACAATTTAAAGAATACAGAAATAAACAACACCCCCAATCCGGACCCTCATGGTATACACGAGAATCTGTATGGAGACGCAGAATATAGAATAATAGATAAGGACAGTAGAGAGTGATGCATTGCTAAAAAAGAGAGAAAAATAACAATTGTTTACGAATACAGACATGAAACACCCCTTTTTACTATTTAGACCCTCCAAGATGATTGTTAAAACAATTTTGGCATTTATTCCACATCTCCTTATTCTTAAATTAATAGTATAGACAACGATATCTATATAAATGTTTTGCAATTTTTTTACTGTATATCACTTTATGTTGTTTGAGACTGGAGTCCGATAAACATTGGCCTCCTGTCAACCGCTGAATCTGATAGCTCAGTAAATATTGTAAAGTGCAAACAAAACAAAATTTCAGGTGGAGGGGGTGGTTGAAACAGTAACGGATTGCGATGTACTCAAATTGGTGACAAATGCTAGAATTTTACAAGCGCACAACTGCAGTTCTCCTCTGCACTTATGTAGAAAGGAACGAAACGGAATAAAATGAATTAAAACTTAAGATAATCAAATATAGCTGCATTCGCTTCTTTCCATTTACTTCTTTAGAATGTTTTGTAAACAAAATATGATTAAGTAATAGAACAAAAGAACCAATTGGATGATGCTGACGAATTATGGTTTAACGTCCAGTGGCAAATATCATGTCCATATGAGAACGACAACACGTTATATGTACCCGGTGTTGTATAAGACAGACACTTTCAGTCGGATTTTTGAACGTGCTTCTTTGAACAGACACAAAAATCAAGGCTGATTGAAAACGTTAATAATAAATTCAGGCATATTCCAGCGGTCAATCCATATCACGCTATATTGCAGTGACACACCTTTCAATAAAATGCAAAGAAAGTCAAAATAAAAATGCTCTTACTACAAGGATACTGTTGCACCGTATTGTCATTTATTTTTACTCAAGTACATCTCATTCTTAACTTTTTTAATGGGAAATTATAAAGGTAGCAAAACTATTGTCGTGGCTAAATAACTCTTAACTGACACAATTTTAATTGTCCAACCCATTAACAGACTTTTTCCCCTAATAGTCACTAAAAGGTGGTATTACTCACGTTATATTACAATTATGAAATATTTGCTAATATCAATTTATTTTTTAGAACCAAAGTACTATTTTGTGTCCTTTAAATGATATCTAAAATTGTTTGTTTCGCCTTTTATTAAAACAATTGCTATGCGTATAAGCATAAATACCACATACTTGCGCGATGCCTTTTAGTTTTACTGAAGTTTGCGCAGACTATGAAATGTTTTTACAGGTGGAAAATGTTCTATGATAGATATCATTTTGTCAGACACTTTTCTTTTTTTATTTGGTTCTTATAATATGCCAACAATTTGTATATTTAACAGAGATGAACATTTAAATTGTGCGTTTTACTCTTAACAGACGTATAACTGACCCGATTAACAGACCAACCGCCCATATAGCCGCATACTCAATATAGATTAACCGACCAATTTCTCGGTTAGCCGAGTGTCGGCCGTGATATAATGGTCCTTTTTTTATAATTATTATTTCTCTGCAGGGAACGATGTTTTGGAATATTGTTTCATATCATTTTGTAATACGCTTACGGAAATATAATTGTGCAAGGTTTAACTTAATGTAAATGGCAGAAAGTTCATATACTTGGTAGCATAGCAGTCATTACTCTCCTTTTTATGTGACAATATTTGAGAGTTATGGAACTTTAACCACTGTAGGGTAAAATCAACTGTTTCATACTAATTACTTTCCCCTGAATTATAAATAAAAATCAAACTTTCCTTTCTGTTGTCAGAATAGGAACGAGAATTGGACAAAGAGACAACAACCCGACCAAAAGGCAAAAACAGCCCAAGGCCACTAGTGGGTCTTCAATACAGCGAGAAAATCCGGAGGTCGTGCTCCAGTTGGACCCTTTACACAAATGAGTACTAGTTCATCGAAAATGAACGTCACATTAAATTCTGAAACATATTAATAAACGTAAATAAAAAAAAAATATATATACAAAACGAACTAAGGCTACCAGCTTCTTTTTTATTCTATTATAGTACTTAACTTATTTATAAGTAGTTTGTGCAAGCGAATGTACTTCCAGTGTGACTTTCAAAAATAACTTGATAGTTGCTTAAGGTATATCATACTTTTCAAACGATTCGGAAGTTGACATAATATATGTATAGAGACACCTGTCTTCTGTTGAATACAATATAAGTGCTTCGCAAGAGACTTTTGGTAATGTGTTTAGTTGGGTTGTTATTTCGCTGCCGTGTAAGCGACATCTTTTTCTGTTCATATCAGTATATATCAAATCGTCGTGTTGCGATGTAATAGATAAAAGGTATGAAGAGAATTATAAAGCCATAGTTTTAATAGAGATTCTGCTGAGAATACTAACTTACAGAAAAAAATTGATAAAAAAATTAACTGTCGATATATTTGATACATAATTGATTTATAATCGTAACAGGTGTCGATAATAAAATTACAGTATTTTTTTTGGTCAAAATCCATTGCAATTGTACTGACTGATTTTGTAGGCACAGACACATGATGGTTTATAGGTTGTTATTCGCTTTGAACTAACTATCACAAACTTCGAGCACGCTTGTATCTGTACTATGTGTTTAGCCTTTTTTATAACTTGTTTATTGGTTTTTATACGCCCGTCTAAGACGGGAAATATTATGGTATACCGTTGTCCGTCCGTCCGTCCGTCCGTCGTCCACACTTCGGACAATTAATAAAAAACGCTTCCACCAACTTTTATGAAACTTTGTTGAATTGTTTATATCTATTGACGTAAGCTCCCTTTCAATTTTTATAAATTTCAAATTTTTCGTTTCCATGTTATGAAATTTTATCCTTAAAAAAGGGGGGATTTTCCAGTTTTAGGACAATAATTCAAAAATGCTTCCATCAACTTTAATGAAACTTTGGTGAATTGTTTATATCTATTGACGTATGCTCCCTTTCGATTTTTATAAATTTCAGATTTAACGTTTCCGTGTCATGAATTTTTATGCTTAAAAAAGGGGGGATTTTCCAGTTTTCGGACAATCACTCATAAACACTTTCACAAAATTTTATGAAACTTTGGTGAATTGTTCATATCTGTTGACTTAAGCTACCTTTCAATTTTTATAAATTTCAGATTTTACGTTTTTCAGTTATGAATTTTTATATTGAAAAAAGGGGAATTTTCCCAGTTTTTGGACAATAACTCAAAAACACTTTTACCAACTTTTATGAAACATTTACATTTTTGGAGTTATGCAGTCTTATTCATAAAAAAATGAGGCTTTTTCATTTTTTTCGGATAATGAATAAAAAATGCTTTCAGCAGTTTATGATGAAACTATGGTGACTAGTTTATATCTATTAAACTAAGTACCCTTTTGTTTTTATATAATTTCTGATTTGATGTTGTACAGTTGTGGAATTTTTTCTTCTTACGCTAATCACGTTTTCATAACAACAATACATGCACGATTTATCCGATTGCAACTCGATCTTAACACGCTTCTTCTGCGATTATAGAACTTTCCACTTTTGTACCGTAATCTAACTACGCTCTCGTCAATAACGTCAACATCATGTTCCATATAAATACTGTTCCATTTAATTCCTTCTAATTGTCATTAATACGAAGAATTCTCGAAAACAACACAGGCATACCACCAAAATATACCAGAACTAGTGGGCATGATGGTAGGAATAGAGGTAGAATCAGAGGAGCCTCTGATACGAATACTGATCTAGTAGACATGTCGGATCAACCAATCTATACTGAGTCACAACGCGTTGGCTTATCCATCGAGATCAAATGACGATATTTTATTGAACAATAGAGGAAATGGTATAGATGTGTCAAGCATGGTTGTGTTCATCAGACTTTGACCAAATTTCATGGTTCTGTGGTCAAAGTTAAGTTTTTGATATTTGGTCTTTTTTTCTAACACTATATGCAATATGTCATCTTTATTTGGTGTATGGAAATATTAAATGATGTGCATGTCAGTCTGGCAGGTTTTATTTGGCCTTGACCTCATTTTCACTGTTCATTGCTCAGTGTTTAGTTTTTTTTTAGTTTTGGTCTGATTTTCTTTAACTATAAGCAATAGGTTAACTATATTTGCTGTATGGAAGAATTGTTAGCTGTACACTTCTGCCTGCCATGGTTCAGATCCTTGACCTTAATTTTATGGTTCATTAGTCAGTGTTTAGTTTTCTCGGTTAAGTCTGTTTCTTAGAAACTATTAGCAATAGGTCAACTATACTTAGTGATTTATTGTAAGGTGTACATGTATTTCTTGTTTTGTTTATATGACCTTGACCTCATTTTCTTGGACCATGTTAAGTTTATATGATAGTTGTAGTAAAGCTTTATATTTAGAACTATCAACATAGAGGGTGGGCAGGACCTTTTTCGGGACGTCGGGATCGGGTGTTTTTAAGCTCGGGATTTCGGGATTGAACCTTTTGGGATCCGGGATTTCTTTTTTCAAATTCCACGATGTCGGGATTTAATTTTTATACGCCCGTCAAAATTTTGACGGGACGTATTATGGTATACAAATGTCCGGCGTCCGTCTGTCCGTTCGTCTGTCCGTCCGTCCGTCTGTCCGCCGTAAACATGTCGCACCGTAACTTGAGAACGACTCATCCAAATTTCATGAAACTTAATACAGTTGTTCCTTATGATGGTCAAACGAACTGCATACTTTTTGGTGAAAATAAGATTAACACTTTTTGAGTTACAGGACTTTGTAACTAAAACAGGGGTGTGTTTTTTTTTTCACATGTCGCGCCGTATCTCAAAAACGATTTATGATACTTGCTTAAAACTTCACACACTTTTTAGTTATATAAATCTTAAGATCTGTATCATTTTTGGTGATGATTCAAAATTTTATTTTTGAGTTATTGAGTATTTTGTAAAAAAGGGGAATGGGGTTTTTAACATGTCTCGCCATATCTCAAAATCGATTTATGATTATTGCTTAAAAACTTTACACACTTATTAGTTATATAAATCTTAAGATCTGTACAATTTTTGGTGATGATTCATAATTTTGTTTTTGAGTTATTGAGTATTTTGTAGAAAAGGGGGATGGGGTTTTTAACATGTCTCGCCATATCTCAAAATCGATTTATGATTATTGCTTTAAACTTTACAAACTTATTACTTATATAAATCTTAATATCTGTATACTTTTTGGTTTTGATTCAAAATTTTGTTTTAGAAATATTGAGTTTTTTTGTTAAAAAAAAAGGGGGCTTTCACATGTCACGCTGTATCTCCAAAACAATTTATGATTATTGCTTAAGACTTTACACACTTCTAAGTTATATTTATCTTAAGATCTGTATACTTTTTGGTGATGATTCAAAATTTTGGTTTAGAGTTATTATTGAGTTTTTTGTTAAAAAAGGTGGGTTTTTATATGTCACGCTGTATCTCAGAAACTATTTATGATTATTCCACACAAGACGAAGGGCGTATCATGCGCTCATGGCGCAGCTGTTTATTTTTTAATTCGGGACCTCGGGATTTCATGTTTTTAAGCCCGGGATTTCGGGATCAGGACCCATCCGACCCCCTCAACATAATATCAATGATAAGTAAAGAAGGCGAGACATTTCAGCGTGCGCACTCTTGTCGTAATTTGAGAAATTTTAAATAATTTGATTAAAACATTTATCGAGATTGCCCATTTGTTGATACTATTATATTTTTTGTAGCTCGTCCGCTCCCATTTTATATTCGTAATGTAAACAGAAAGTCACAACTGTTTTGTTTTTTTAACAGGAATCACGAAACTTTAATCCTGTTCCATATCAGGCTGATAATTTTGGGCATAAAATTCATCTTGATCAAAATGAATCTTGCAAGTAGCCCTCAAAGTGGGGTATAGAGAGGGGTGATGTTGAGGTTACAAAAAGGGGATGTTGGATATAGGATTATAAAAATTGGGGTAATGAAATCAAGGGGACAACAAAGGTGGGATCTGGAGAAAAAAAAAGAGAAATTTAGGAAAAGGCTCCTGACTTGGGACAGGCGCAAACATGGGGTGGGGTTAAACATGTTTTTTGAGACCTCAACCCTCCCCCTATACCTCTAGCCAATGTAGAAAAGTAAACGTATAACAATACGCACAGTAAAATTCAGTTCAAGAGAAGCCCGAGTCCGATGTCAGAAGAGGAAACAAAAGAAAATAAACAAAATGGCAATGATACATAAATAACAACAGACTACTAGCAGTTACTGACATGCCAGCTCCAGACCTCAATTAAACTGATTGAAAGATTTTGTCTTCATCATAGGAATATCAGGCAACTCCCGGTAAGGTTTCAGTATTATACAATCATAAAATATTTAAGAGAAGAACATAACCCGTGTCATGCCAACAACTGGTTTTTAAATGAATGTGTTTAATTCCGATGTAAAGACCCTTTAAGTGAATCAATATTAAAGCCAAAATATGCAATCTTTAATGACCTGACAACAGTATCGTAACTATATCCCTTCTTAATAAGTCTTTTTAAAGGTTTTGTTATCTTCTAATGTTCTTTGTTGTCGTTTGTTGATGTGGTTCATAAGTGTTTCTCGTTCTGTATATAGATTAGACCGTTGTTTTTCCCGTTTGAATAGTTTTACACTAGTCATTTTGGGGACACTTTATAGCTTACTGTTCGGTGTTCTGTGTTGAAGACCGTACTTTGACCTATAATGGTTTTTATTTTAAAAATTGTGACTTAGAAGGCGAGCTGTCTCATTGGCACTCATACCACATCTTCTTATATCTAGAGAAACGTAAACTAGCTTCACATTTGAAGTTCATTTTTAACTGAAATGCCACCTCACATTCATTCCAAATAATAGAAAATCTGTCTCAAAATGAACAAAGTAATCAGCAATATCAGTGTTGACAACATCAAACCTATTATGACTATACATTTACCAAATGAACCATACTATAAAAATCAAAGACCACAGGAACAATTATACACCTAAATCTTCAAAACTTGTCTCCTAAAGACAGTCGTATCTAATTCCACCAAGCACTGACTCAAATGTCTGCTTCATTCCTGATTAGTTTTCCCAAAATAATGTATTTCAGTTAAAAACAGAAAAATTGCTGTAAAATTCAACATCCAACTCGCGGGACAAAAATGTAGCATGAGTAATTTTGATTGAGATTCGGAGATGTGGACCACAGCTTGTTCAAGTTGTAAACAGAGACGATGGATGCCAAATGTTAAAGCACTATTTGTATCTAAATAGCTTAGTAAATAAAAACCAAAAACAGTGAAAATTATATCATTTTATCTAGTTAAGAAATGGAGCATTCAATGACTTCCAAAATAAGCCGTATTTAGATGGAATATGGCATATTCATCAACCTTATACAGGGAGACTGGGAAAAGAACAGCTTTCCTATGTGTTGTTTTTATCTTTACACCTTTTCTAGGTTGTCACCGAGGGTATCACCAAAACCATAGTCAGTGCATGAAAGTACGGAATTCCTGAATCAATATTTATTTATTTACTTTACATTCAGGTCAACTCTCTCGGCTTAGGGTACATTGTTAATGCTTTCAACTATGCATAATCCTTTGGAGAGCCACTACAAATACGTGATTAAGAGCAGATATAGTTTTGCTTTAATCTGCAAACAGGCAAATTGCTCAGATCTTATATTCAATGTACATTAACTTTTAAAAGAAGTTTACAAATGTTTTGCAACGATGCAAATACTAAACTTTAGAGTAAAAATAAATATCTTTATCAATGAATTCAACATACCAATATCTATTTGATTTAACAGATATATAGAGAATATTTAGTTAACCTGAATGTAAATAACAAAATAGGGAAATATAAAATTCATGGTTTTAAACAAGGGAAATAACAATTGCATAATAATCCTGCGCCACATCAAATAATTTTGCTGGTGCGTTGTTGTTCTCCTATCTTTTCGGGGTAAGGTAATAAATGTGTATATACGGGTTCACACATACACACATGTGTATTATATTTAAAGCATAAAAACAAAACTTCTAAAGTGTTAACAATGACTGAAAAAATAATTTGATTATCTATTTTTCAATATCTTTGATAAATTTGCAAACGATTACAAAAATTGAAAAATGCTCCACACAAAAAAATTTTCATTTTTGAGAAAATTTTCTAAAGACGAAAATTCAACCAATACGGGACATTTTTCATTTTTCAATATTTAAAGGCAAATTGAAAAATGCTCCATGTTGGAGCATTTTTCATTTTTCAATTTTTAAAGGCAAATTGAAAAATGCTCCACGTTGGAGCATTTTTCATTTTTCAATTTTTAAAGGCAAATTGAAAAATGCTCCACGTTGGAGCATTTTTCATTTTTCAATTTTTTAAGGCAAATTGAAAAATGCTTAAGGTTAGCAATTTCAATATTTTGTTCTTTAGAAGGAGATTGAAATTTGTTTTTTTCTAAAAAACAATCAAATTCGAATGTTTTAATTTATTCAAACTGTTGATAAGATGAAATCTTTTTAAGACAAACTTATTATTAAATTTTATATTATCCTCGTGAAATCAAATAATGTTATCTCATGAAAACTACAAATTTCAAATCTCATAACGAAAATGATTTTTCAGAAGTGACTTCAACAGATTTTTGTTACATTTATCAAACCAATTAACTTTAAAAATTGTAGCGTATTTTGCAAAATCTATTTTTTCAGCTTAAAATGAAAAATGTTTGGCGTAAATATACACGGTCTAGTATCCTTATTGTTTAACTGTATTGAAAGATCGGCAAAAAAAACCAAATAAATGGTCAAACTCATGAATAAACTCAATATCAAATATTTTAATAACCAAATGATATTTTCACGCTATTTCATCCAAGATGGTTACACCATAATTTCAGAAATGGTTAAAATTTTATTGAACATGTCTGACAGTCTGAATGCCCAAGTATGGAAATATTTTTAACAATTTTTAAGAAGAATACATTATCTTTAATTTTTTGGTTGGATATCAAAGATTGTCAGATATAAAGTTTGTCCTTCTCTTGGCCAATCTTGCGTAAAGTTTATATAATGTTGTCTGCATGTACAATCTTGGATTATCATTGTCTAATCCGATGGCTCTAAAAGTTTACTTTTTATTTCCTTTAATGACTTCTTCAAAAAATAACACGCCCCTTTCGATGTAGAATTTTAATTTTTCTTATAGACTTACTTCCCGCCTATGGCTGTCTTATCACATCCGTTTGGTTGTAATCAATTTTTACAACTCATACCCTCTTCAAGTCTTATTCAAATGTAAACTGTGCAGTGTTTTGCGTTCGATGCGCTTTTTATATATTCGTGTAGACATATTCAAACTAAATAACTTATTTTGATATTTGTTTAACTGGGGATCAAAATATATTTTATAAATATTTGACAAAGTGGGAACATCGATACATTTAGGGAATCTGCCAGCTATTACATATGTGTGATAATACCTACAACTTAAAACAACTACAAACACCTGAAACAATATGGCAGTCGTTGTACATTCTCTACACACCGACTGTATATTGTCATTAAATGTCAATGTTTATTACAATGATTCAGCAAACAATTTAATAAACTTTTGTTTTAAAAATGCAATGAAAATAAGAAAAATGAAGGAAACCCCTAAGATTGTCCATAAGTATATGATACATATAGAGCTACCTCACTTTTTTCAAAAACAGATTTGGTTTGATATAAATAACCCCTTTTTTTTATTATGATGAAAGGTTAGTGATCAAAAAAGTATATTTCTAATCGAAATAGATTAAGACATAATTGATTTAATAAAACTTGATCCTATATCGTCAGAGTTTAAAAGTATATGGATGTCTCGATAAAAAATGTACCCCCCGCCTTAGAGAATGGACAATTAAGATTTAACTTATATTTACCATCATTTAGATGGATGATTAGTGTCACAATAATGTTGAGAGTATCCATTTAGCGACCCCTCATGTGATTGAAGTCTTGTTTGTTATTAAAAATATTGCGAGTAAATAATTTCAAAATATTTTTATATTTTACATTTATGACTCCATGCATGTTGTGCCACTTTTTTGTTGATATCTTACGAATATCTCCTGCTTGTATAATGTTGTTATATATTTGGTAATTTCTCTCAATAATTGTTCTTCTCTTTTGCTGTAACAGCAGTAGGAAATTATGCATTTCAATTAATTTTTCCCATCCTCGTCAATTACAACAACAATTCTTCTTTACACGCCAAATTATTTTTTTTTTTGGTAGGTCTTTTTTTACACTCCAAACATCAGTTTATCCCCAGTTCTTAATGAAAGTATGCCTTGTTAAATCAATGTAAAGAATCATAAAAGAGAGGCGAAAGAAAACAAAAGGACATTCAAAGTCGAAAATAAAATGACAACGCCATGGCTAAAAAAGAAAAAGACAAACAGACACAAAACAGTACACAAAACACAACATAGAAAACTAAATACTGAACAACACGAACCCCAACAAAAACGTTGGGCGATCTCAGGTGCTCCGGAAGGGTAAGCAGATCCTGTTCCACATGTGGCACCCGTCGTGTTGCTCATGTTAGTACAAACCCGGTAATAAGTCTAATTCGGTAGGTCAAATTCTGGGAAAATGGGACAGGATTGTAGTTACGACATTTGGAACATATCCTCTATCATCTGTGAATCGGATTTTCCATAACGGTCAACCAAATTGTGATGGCGTCCGTAAAATTTACAAAGGGACGATTTCATTGAAATGGGAAGTTCATAATTGGGAAGCTAAAATCATTTTTTTTTTTTTTTGTCGTAAAATTTTGTTTTCAAAAGACTATTATTGTCAATTTCTAGATGTAAGTCAAGGTATGAGGCAGACTTAACGATATCTGTCTTATCCTCTATCTCAAGTTTAATGGGATAGATCCGTTCAACATAGTCACCACATTTTGAAATATTTAGTGAGAGAACATCATCTATATAGCGGAAAATGAAGCTAAAGGAGCACAGTTTGTTCCCATTGGAACGCCGATTAAATGTTGAAAAACAAGTCCTCCAAACGTGACAAATATGTTGTCAATCGAGAAATCAAGCATATTGGTAATGTTAGTTTCAGAGAAGTTTTTGTTTGAATTAGAATGATTTTTCTTACAAAGTACCATTTATCCCTCCCTAAGACAAGAAACTTGCATCTACGTAGGTCATTCTATTTTATGAAACAAAGCAGGATCAACTCTTTCAATATGTCTTTTAATTCGTAATTGGGAATTCTTGTGTAAAGTGTAGAAAAAGTCAAAAGTTTTGATATAGTGATATAAGCTCATATACGTTAAATTTCAATCTGTTACGGATATTGTGTAAGTCACTCATGCCCATATATTGCACCATTATAAGTTTTTTGCATGAATATTAATAACATTTGTTTATGATTCATATTTGTAAAAGAAGCCTTTATGTATGTTTTGCCTGATAGATTTTGTTATTTATTCATCATATCACATGCAAACAACTTTTAAGACATAAAATAAAGAAAGGAGTATATAATCATCAATTTTTGCATTAAAACGATAATTGTTAAAAAGTATTCTTTGACAAGAAACTATTTGATCATAAGATATATAAATAACAATAAGATAATAATATGCTTAAGTGTACATACGTTTTCCTACACTAAAATTAGTTACGGCACTTTGAACTTTATTTGGCTTTTGTTCCTTTGCGTTATAAAATAAATGTAATAACATGCAACATACATACTGAATATTCATTTCAGGGATTACAGGAAACATTTTTGTCCTCCTTTTAGATTATAAAATGATCAAATCTATATGATGTAAATTTGATACAAAGAATAAAATAGAAATCAATCAAGAACATGGTAATTAATTTAGTTTTCATTAAGTGAGTGTTAAAGTTATTGATTTACAAACCATTCTTCTTTTTAAACTATTATTTAAGAAATGTTAATTTTATTTTATCAACCTTATGATAATTTCGTATTTTATAAACACAGAAGTATGGAATGGTTTACGGGGTTAAGCAAGAAATGAAAAAAAGATCATACTACGGCTTATTCTGTGACACAAGCTAACTAATCTCATTGAAATGACAGGAGTTTCATTCTGACATCACGTGTTCCATTATAGTTAGAGGTATGCTTATAAAAGCACATATATTTATATGTATTATGGTTACAAAGTTTATTATACAAAATAATCATGTCAACTGTGTGTATTTACATAAAAAAATATCTTGGAATTACTTTTTAAGAATCTTCTTAAACATATTCATAAAGTTGCAATAACATAGTCAACATAAGCTAATATATCTAGTAATACAAAACAGAATATGTGTCCATGCGAACTTGTAATGAACAAATGTATAAATTTCAAGTTGATGTGACCAAACTTTGACATGCAGTACACTACCTTAAACCAATACTTTAACCTGAGTATTGGCAGACAGATTTGTTGCTTTATATCATAATTATTTTACGTAAATGGTTTTGTTCATTAATCAGGTAATTAGTTTTCTCGTTTGAATTGTTTTACATTTGTCATTCCGGGGCCTTTAAAAAATTACTATGTGGTATGCTCATTGTCGAAGGCCGTACGATAACCTATAGTCGTCGACTTAATGTCATTTGTTGTCTGGTAGAGAGTTGTCTCATTGGCAATCATACCACATCTTCTTATTTTTATTTTTACACGGGGCTTGGAAAATCATTTATTTAAGTTGGATATTTTTTTTCATATTTATATCCGTAGCATTTTTTTGGTTAATAATTAAAATTAAGCGACTATGCATTGACGCATCGAACAATTAAGATAATTGCACGCGTGTGTGCAATTTTATGTATAACTTGATTTCTTTTCAATAGTTTGAATATGAACACATTCATTGATGAAATATGAGAGCGTGACCAGTGTATGTGCGAATCCTGAAATACCATTTTACTGTATCCGTTATGAATTTCTAATGTAGAAAGATAAATAAAAAGACGACAAAACTTATAATTTTTTAACAAAATAAGAAATAATATTCTGTTTTAATAAATTCATGATAAAGGTAAGAGATGCGGACGGGTTTTCATCGCATCTACAGTCATTCAGGTGTAAAATTAATACACAAATAGATAAATATTAAGAATAGTTCGCGAACAGCGTGTGCATGAGATTTACAAGCAACAGTAAAGTTTTATTTTCAGAAAAATGTACCTTTTAACATAAATATTAATGTTGTATTACTTAAACAGGTTATGTCATTCATCTTGTTGATATCAAATTAAATTCCACTATGCTGCTTTTGTTGTGCGGTTCATGTTTACTGTCGAATAATGATATTAAACTTTCATTTTCACTCTAGGAGCGATTCATTTCTATTGTAAATGCGATGCTGGATTGCAATCAGGCGCTCCCGATGAGTGGGCTTCTCTTGCTCCAGAAAGTTCTGTTTCACGTCAAACGAATACAAAATTAAGGTGTTTTAATCTTCAATATGAAATATTAGAAATGTCAAATAGTTTAAGTAATTGCAAATGCTTGCGAACAAAATATAAAAGATAGGTATTTCAATAGAAACAGCAATTATTGTTCTTCTCGATGTTTTACTAACAAACGGTACAGAACTATAACGAAAACACGCATCAACGTACAGAAAAAATCGACGAACGGAATACAACGCACAACGTTCGGAATCAACCATGGTTATGCCCGTGTATATTCAAGTAAGTATCTAAGACTAGATTGCATTTCAAATTGAAAATATCATCAATATAAAAGTCTTTAAATGACTATTTTACTTGTTGCATGTCGAATTATCACATTAAACAACAATGAAAATTCATCGCAACTCCAAATATTCCACATCAGAAATGATTGCACTTACAATGATAATGCATCGCATTTATAGTTAAAATGAATCGCATTCAGTAATCAATTTTATGGATTCAGCTTCTTTAATTACACTTTCTTGGACTTTAATTCTGTTATTATACATTAAAAAATCATATTCTATTGAAATTGTGTTAAAACATACATTCAAATTACTTATTTTGTATTTTCAAAAGTAAACAAACGCAGTTTTTCCCATTATCCTTTATTCTACAATAGTAATACTCGCGTACAACAGTGAAAATAAACTAGCTGAATTCGCACTTTATATACACTAGTGAACAGGTAACAGACATGAAGCAACCTATTTTTGTTTTTATACTCTACATACTGATGTGAAAAAAAGTTTACTACGATTTCTATTTCTAAATGTTTTAACTGTTTATACTTTCCTATTAATGTTTAACAGAATGCATAATGATGGATATGTAAGTAGTATATGACAGATGTGCCCATAAACTTAACATAAAAGACTTAGCTTCTATCCAATGGCATTGACATGCTAGTCATAGTGGTAACCTTTACAACCTGTGATTGTTTCACTTAAATCTACGTAGTTTTTTTTTTGTGTGTGGTTTTGGGTTTAAAAAATTCCCCTATTTAGGAGTATTTCCTTTAATCAAAATAGTATAAAAGTGGAATGCTTTCTCAATGTTCTCTATCACATCTGGTCTTTTTGTCCATCTTCAAATACTTACGAGAAAAGAAAACACAGGTTAGTTTTTTTCATCTCATTTGTTTCTATTTAATAGAGATATGATATCCTGGTTTAGTTCAACTATATGAATACGTGTTTTATCTTTGCAGTTACATATTCTGAATTTAAATACATTATTTTATTAAAAAAAAACTTCGAAAAAGCATTGTATTTGAATTTTTTTTTAAATGTTTTCTCAATTAGGTCTTTTAATGATACAGGAGGATAAATTTGAGATAATGATAAATGTATAGTAGACTTTTTGCAACTTTACGAATTAATGAGTTAGATCAATTTTTTTAAATATGAGTGGCTTTTTGCATCCTATTGTTTGCAATGCAGCCTTTTCATTAGTATTTTGGTGTAAACATTTTTCTATGAATTGTCTTTTTTCCCTTTTGTAGCGTGAATAAATCAGTAAAAATTTTAAGCACATTTAATTTGATATAAAAAAATGAAAACAACACCTTATCAATTTCATGCGTCCGAAGCGCTTTTCAGGATGTACCTTCATCGGGAACACTCAAAGCCGAATATTTGAAAGTCAAGGATGAATAAAACTGAAACAGGTGAAGAGCTACATAACTAAAAGGACCTTAAAAAAGTATTCAACTTTAATATAGTAATATTGATGTAATTAACCTTTTTTTTGTTGTTGTTGCAGAAACCATGAATACATTAACCGTAGTTATTTTGTTTGCTGTGATGGTTACTTTGGCCACTGCTCGCGGTTATGATACATACAACAGAAATCAAAGATCATGGGATTTGCTGGGATCTAGAGGTCTGAATAATGGATGGAATAGTAGAAATCTGAATAATGGATGGAATAGTGGTTGGAATGGCGGACATCTGACAGGTGGAATAAATGGCGGATATCGAAGTAATATTTTACTACATTCATACCTTGTTATTGACACTGATTCCAAATATCATCAATGCTTCATTAACTACAGTTTTGGCTTGATATTTACAATTTAATTTAAGTACCTTTTTTCAAATAAGGTATTTTCACCAACAAAAGTATTCGTAACACCTTTCGTATATATAATTTACTTTGGCCTGAGTATTTCATTCTGAAAGTGTTCATTTTAATATACTACGTTGTATTTTTATTCCCAGTATACTTTGATTCAGATGTAAAGTAGATAAAAGAAACTTTTATATATTATCATAAGATGAAAGTGCGTCAATAGGTTTATAATTAACATATATTTTAAAGCATCAAAATATCGTGACATTTTGAACTAAGACGTGGAATGATTATAGAATAAATATAATAATAATTCTAACTTCTGTAGGACACAAAAGAGCAGCTACTGGATACGGCTCATATGATCCATACAGAAGCAGTCATTTTGACAGTGGATTAGGACGGTTGGACAGATGGGGAACAAATTCAGGAAGGAGATCTAATTTAGGATGGAGATCTAATTCAAGATGGAGTCAGCTAGGTAGGTTTTGATTATGCATCAGATTAACTTATTATCAGCATCTCTGATCTCTCATTTGTCTAATGATGGAAAGAAAAAAAAACTCACCTAATCTATTATATAAGAGAGAGATCCAACTCTGATCATATCTGTATGATACAGGAAATTTACCATTCGAACTTTCGAACTAACGAGTTTCTATTTCTGTTTAAAGATGTACATCCCATACATTTACAATACTATAAAAAAAGGTAGGGGTCGATATCAATCTGATTAACGATTACACTGGGTATATTTTTATGTTCAGCAATATTTAGCTTTTAACAAAATTATATCCCAATTTTTTTAACATATTTTTCTACAGTTTATATCGGAATAATGGAGTAACTGTAAACAAAATAGAAAAGAAGCAGGGGTTTTATTTATAATATTTGCATATTGTCAAGATACATTATATTTTCAAACTAACTGAAATTACTTTTTATTTTATAGGATATTGAGAAAGACGAGGACACAAGGATTACATTACAACATCTAAACATGACATCGACCATCCGTAGATTTTTACTTTTTCAAATAAAATTTGTAAAATTGATATGCGTCTTTTTTTTTTTTCATAGTACTGCAAATGTATTGGTAACTAAATATCTATAAGTTTGAGTAAACTCCTGAACTAGGAAATATATATTCTTCGAGAAAAGGCACCCATGCACAGTGTAAACAAAAATTCAAAAACACTTTTTTATAACATTAATTGTTTTGTCAAAAGCGCTTTTCTGGATTTACCTTCAAAATCAACGCTCATAACTAAAATACCTGAGAGCCTAGGATGTTTAACTAATTAATTTAGCTCATCATAGACACACAAAGAGCTCTATAGTCAAACAAGGCCTAAAATAATAACCAGGTCAATTTCGACTAAGGGAGTTGGTTCCTCAGTTTTTATAATAATTTCTCAATTCAATTGCAAACGTATATTACTGATCATGTATGTACCAAAGCAACGACTACAAGGCTGATGATACCAAGTTAGGACAAACAGTCTACCAACAGTGGTACTGATCTAATGCTAGAAAAATCGGATAAGTATTCCATATGTACTTAGTTGAAAGGTTAACTTTAAGTTTGAATTATTAGTCATTTACGCTTGATACATCATAAATTATAAGTACCCTTACGATTAACAACCAATCGGCGAGTAGTTTTTAATATTACGTCCCTAAATTACTTCTTAAAGATTTTTTTCCGACATTCTTTTCTCCTCTAAATTTCTAATATTCTAAATATTTAGCAGTCGATTATCATTGAAGTGACATCTAATATCAAAATGCGAAGAAATTGGTACCGTTAATTCTAGTACTACCCTAGGTCGATACCTTATCTAGTTGACTGCTAGTGACGAAGGGTATTACCAGTCCAGGAGCCAGAAACTATGTACTGACATCACAAGATGGATATTATTTTATTATTTGATGGAAATTTTGTTGTTTTTGAAACCATTTTTTTTTTGGTTGTTGGGGGGGGGGGGGGGGGTTGAACAGCTTAATACATTTGTATAAGGTTCGATTTTCAAATATTTTGACCTCGTTTATCACTGAAGAGACATTAAATGGCGTAATGCGCATCGGGTACAGTAAAATTGGAACCAGTATTGATATTATGTAACTGTTAACAATGTTTGCTCTATCCATACATAATTCCCTGTCTGTTTATCTAAAATATCTTTTGACAAGCCCGATTTTTTCTTTCGTACATGGTGTTGTTACCTTTATAATAATTTTCTTGTTTTTAAATTTGCCCTTAGAATCTTTAAACTTTCTTATTTTCAAAAGACTGTTGTCAATGCCATGGCACATAAAAAAAACGAAAAAGGGATCAAAAGACAAACAACAGTATACAAAACATTGACAACTAAACACTGAACAACAAGAGCACAACCAAAAACCAGAGTGATCTCAGGTGCTCCGGAAGTTTAGGCAGAATGCACTAGTAGAAGTGGTCGTGTTGCTCCTGTTAGTACAAAACTGGTTAAAGTTTTTTTTTCTTTTTTTATCAATCACATTTAAGAAAAAGGACGAAACCGGTACATATCCGTCGTCATCTGTAAAACAGGTATTCTATAAAAATCTGGTGTTGGCGTCCTAAAAATTTTCGATGGGATGATTTCAACTGCACCACTTGGAACTCTTTTTTAAATAGATTCCTTGTGAATGTGTGATTGAATTAAGAACTAATATCGAATCCCTTAAATCAAAGCCATGCGAAATATTTCTGCAATAGTTATGTTTCAACTCAGTTTAAAAAAAAAGAAACATTGTTTTTACATAATTGTCAATATAATGGAATTTTATGCGATTGTCATACAAGTGATAGGTTTAGCTAGCTATAAAATCAGGTTTAATCCACCATTTTCTACATTAGAAAATGTCTGTACCAATTCAGGAATATGACAGTTGTTATCCATTCGTTTGATGTGTTTGAGCTTTTGATTTTGCCATTTGATTAGGGACTTTCCGTGTTGAATTATCCTCGGAGTTCGGTAATTTTGTGCTTTTATTTTTTTGATATAACATATCTCAAATATGTCGTTCTGGATGCGTATGATTGACTTTTGTCTATTTAGTTCTTGTTGCTCGGTATTTACTTATCTATGTAGTTGATTTTTTTATACTTTTTGTCGTTTTATTGTATTTTGGTTTTTGCCATGGTGATGTCAGTTTTACTTATGAATTTTTAATCTTGGTATCTTTCGCCTCCATTTTCATAACTTTTTTCCAAAGACAAAAATTCACACAATCCAAAATTATATAAAAGCATAGAAAGCTTTATCAAACTAATTATTCATTCGACAGAATTGTCACCTAAGAATGTAAAAAAATTTGGAAATACATGCTTAAAAATGACTTCTGGAAACAATTCACAAGTTTCGGTCATGTCGACATATTTCTAGATTTCACCTAATGATAATTTTTACTGTTCACAATTTTTTTCAAACTTCATTAGTTTTAAAGATATTTTACCAATCTTTGTATTTTACCCTTTTCATGCTTATGTTCTATTTAAAGCCATGGTCACCATTTTGTTTGGCAAGACGAACAACTGTATACTAGAAACTCTAAAGATTCTTCGGCCCACGTTTTGTTTAAAACTGGTCCAGTTGTTTCAAAGAAGATAAGTTGGTTTGTTTATTAAAAAAAACGTTTACGACGACGGCGACAATTATGACTGACGATGACGATGATAGATGACGACCACGACGATGACGCAAAAACTGTACCTAAAATAAAACGATAAGATTGTATTTTTAAACATTCCTTCTTAGAAAGGGAAAAGGTGAATGTGTGGACTTATCCGATAGATTGTTCGTCGTAAAAAAGCTTTGTAACTAGAGAAGATTTTTTCATCTCGTGGATTTTTGTTTTATAAATATTGAATGAGCTGACAATATTTTCTATTTTTTCAATAGAGTTTCAATTAAATTATGAGATTTCAACAAAACTATTTCTATCATTTTTTAATAAGACGAAAAATTACCGTGATCGCACGAAGTGACATAAAAAAATGGACATATCAATCTGTTGCATCCCACTGTACAGACTTTTTCTTTCGATTTTAAATAAAGAGATAAGACATTAAAAAATCCCAAAAACCTTACCTGTCTTTTTGTATCTTTGTATCCCCTTGTAGTCACACCAACTTGAAACTGTGTGCAAAGCTCATAAAAATGTGAGATAGTAAACACAAAGTGATAAATTAATCTTTTAAATATGATATTCTGTTCGGGGAGGCGATTCATGTGGACACATGCTGGCATGTCAGTAACTGCTAGTAGTCTGTTGTTATTTATGTATTATTGTCATTTTGTTTATTTTCTTTTGTTTCCTATTCTGACATCGGACTCGGACTTCTCTTGAACTGAGTTTTACTGTGCGTACTGTGGTGCGTTTGTTTTTTCTACATTGGCTAGAGGTATAGGGGGAGGGTTAAGATCTCATAAAACATTTTTTGCGCCTGTCCCAAGTCAGGAGCCTCTGGCCTTTGTTAGTCTTGTATCATTTTTAATTTTAGTTTCTTGTGTATAATTCGGAGTTTAGTATGACGTCCATTATCACTGAACTAGTATACATATTTGTTTAGGGGCCAGCTGAAGGACGCCTCCGGGTGCGGGAGTTTCTCGCTGCATTGAAGACCCATTGGTGGCCTTCGGCTGTTGTCTGCTCTATGGTCGGGTTGTTGTCTCTTTGACACATTCCCCATTTCCATTCTCAATTTTACAAATGCATGATTTTGTATTAAAAGGTGTAAAAAGTAAAATAACATAGATACCGAACTCCAAGGAAAATTCAAACCGGGAAGTCCCTGATCAAATGGCAAAAGCAAAAGCTCAAACACATCAAACGAATGGAAAACAACTGTCATATTCCTGACTTGGTACAGAAATTTTCTTATGCTGAAAACGGTGGATTAAACCTGGTTTTATAGTCAGCTAAACCAATCACTTGTATAACAGTCGCATAAAATTCCATTATATTGACAACAATGTGTGAACAAAACAACAGACATAATAGGTAAAAATGCTAAATATGATAATGTATATGTACACTAAAGAGATTTATCCTGCTGAACTGGCTTTAAATAAAGCTATTACTTACGATGAACACTGCCCTTTTTTGGATCTTGATATCTATATCTTTAACGAGATGCTTAATACACAAATTTATGATAAAAGAGATGATTATTCATTTCCTATTGTTAATTATCCATTTTTAGATGGTGACGTTCCTTTGTCACAATCTTATGGTGTTTACATATATCAACTTGTACGATTCGCTGGTGTATGTAACAACGCATTTGATTTTAACAAAAGAAACCTCTGTATTACTGAAAAATTATTATTTTGGTATTTATATTGATTCATTTATATGGTCTTTGTATAGGAAATAAACACATTTATTCTAAAACCAATTGTTGGCATGATACGGGTTATGTTCTTCTCATATATTTTTTGGCGGTATGATACAAAACCCCTAACGGGAGGGATTGTGCTTGATTTTCATATGATGAAGACATAATCTTTCAATAACTTTAATTGAGGTCTGGAGCTGGCATGTCAGTAACTGCTTGTAGTCCACAGTCCATTGTTAATGTATGTATCATTGTCATTTGCTTAGTTTCTTTTGTTACCTGTTCTGACATTGGACTCGGACTTCTTTTTAAATAAGTTTACTGTGCGTATTGCTGAGTGTTTATTTATTCTACAATAGCTAGAGGTATAGGGGGAGGGTTGAGATCTCACAAAACATGTTTAACCCCGCCGCATTTTTGCGCCTGTGCCAAGTCAAGAACCTCTGGCCTTTCGGTGCGGGGTTTTCTCGCTGTGTTGAAGACCCATTAGTGGCCTTCATCTGTTTTCTGCTCTTTGGTCGGGTTGTTGTCCCTTTGACACATTCCCCATTTCAATTCTCAATTAAAAAAAGGGTACAGCAGTCAACCTTGTGTTATACACTTAATCACTATAAAAACAAACAAATATGTCAACAGAGAAAAACAAAATGACATATAGACAAAGCACATAAGCAAAAATGAAAGACAAGAATACAAAAATGACCACAGCACAACAGCACCTTGGCGGGATGCATAAATACCGAGCCACGCCAAAAGGATAATATCAAAAATAGACTAAACAGTACAGGTTAATAATTTACAAAGACATATCAAAGAACACTATAACACGTAATTGAGATCATACACAACGTCAGTACGTAGAATCTATACTTCAAGACCATCACGTATTATTTGTGAAGTAGATACGGAATATTTATCAACAAGGTCTTAGTATCTTCCGATGAACTTTTTTTATAAAAAGGACGAGACGATCTTTGACATAACCCTGGTTCATCAACTTTCTGCTCAGACACTGGTGACTCCCACTCATATAAAAAGGTCGGCAAGGAGAGGCGAACAGTTCATTCCCATAGGAATAATTGTTTGCAATGAATACATAAAGACATTTTTGAGAATCTGGATAAGGGTCCTTTACTGCTATGTTCTTTAATTGTTTGGGGATTTTTCTACATTCTTTATATTGCGTTCCCGTTATTCTCTATTCTCTATATTTTAGGACACCATTATTCCCCATTCTCTTTTTTCTTTTGCCATTTTTTCAGTAGTATAGGCCTTTATTTTCCATTCTGTAAACCCAATCTTAACCTTTGTTTGTGAATAGTTTATAGATGATGCTTAAAAAGGTATAAAAAAAAAAGATAAACACAAATTAAAGTCGGCAAAAACTAATTTTACATATTGAATTCTGTAAACATAAGATATAAATATATCCTTGAGCTATACATACTTTTGACTAGAATAGAACAAATGACATCAACATGAAAATCATGTCATTTCAGTGACGTTTGTTAGTTTTCGTCACAAACTAAAATAGTCATTATAATTGACGTTATGAATACATATTTCTGCTATCATAAAATAAAAATATCCGAGACTATGATATGGAAGAGAAAACAGAAATAAAATTCCTCCCCAAAAGAGAAAAGATAAAAACAAAACAAAAAACAAACAACAAATGAAGCATCACGCTTTTAATTGACTGAATAGATGAACATATGTGTTTTAATAATAATCAGTTACTGCTCATTTTTCAGTCGTGTAGCTTAAGATATGTCCTGTTGAAAGTAAATGGTGCAATATTATATTTAAGATATTTGTGTTTAATCCCCTTGTCTTCGTCAAACATCAAACTTTGTAAGTATTATCGCAATCATTTCATTCAAATACTTCAGTTATAGTTGTATTTTCTTCATTCCATGAAATATTGGTTAAGTACATCTATGTAAAACTGAAAATACAGACGGGGAATGTGTCAAAGAGACAACAACCCGACCAAAAAGCAGAAAACGGACCAAGACCACTAATGAATCTTCAACACAGTGGGATAATCCCGCTCCCGAAGGCGATTTTCAGTGAAAATGGACGTCACACTAAACTCCGAAACATATAAATGAGCCAAAATTTAAAAAAACAGACGAGACTGACAAAGGCCAAAGGTTCCTGATTTGGCACAGGCACAAGCGGCGGGGTTAACCATGTTTTGTGAGATCTCAACCCTCTCCCTATACCTCTAGCTAATGTGGAATATACAAACACACAGCTATACGCACAGAAAAACTCTATTTAAAAGAAGTCCGAGTCCGATGTTAGAATAGGCAACAAAAGCAATTAAGCAAAATGACAATGATCAACATAAATAAAAAAAAAGACTACTAGCAGTTACTGACATGCCAGCTCCAAATCTCAATTAAACCGACTGAAAGATTAGGTCCATATCATATGAAAATCAAGAACAATCTCTTCCGTTAGGGGTTTAGTATCATACCATCATAAAATATACGAGAATAATATAACCCATATGTTTGTAACTACTGGAATATCTATCCAAAACACAGATTGAAATAATTTTTCAAACATTTATGTTTACATGTTACGATACGAAAATAACAATGTGTTATTTTTGAACGAAATCAATGTCAATTCTATAAGACTGTCATACAAGTGAGAGGTTTGGCTGACTATAAAACCAGGTTTAATCCACCATTTTCTACATAAGGAAATGCCTGTACCAAATCAGGAATATGACAGTTGTTTTCCATTCGTTTGATGTGTTTTAGCTTTTGATTTTGCCACTTGATAAGGTACTTTCCCTTGTAGTTCGGTATTTTTGTTATTTTACCTTTTGCACCATTTCCAGTACAGCATGAAGTGAATAGTCAACAAAGTGGACACATAGCTATAATTTAAAAACTCTTTTAATAATTACGGTATATAGAAATAAGCTAATCATTGATACCAGGATTAAAATGTTGTAGGCTAGACGCACATTTTGTCTAACAAAGAAAGAGTCTGCAGTCACCAGTTTAAGTTGTTTACTATTGAGTATTAATTGCGTTTCTCTTTCTAGCGAAAGTTTATTGGTCCATAGTCGAATAACGAAAATGCATTTAAAACAACATATAACTGTATAGTTTTGTTTTAAAATTTTACTCTATACATCTATACAGTTATACACTTTTTTCAACTACACATGTACCATGATTGTCTAGTTTATAAAACATTTGTTTGTCTATGCTACTTTACATTTTTATCAAAACCCGTCTTTGTAACTTTTTAATTATTCATTGTCAATTCTTTTAAACATAAAGATCTATTTAATTTCATAGCACACATTTTCTGTCTGTACATTTTCTAAAACGTTTGTCTAAGTAATATAAAATTGACATTTCAAGCTTATTATTAGCATATATTAGACAGCAATTTGTTAAATTTAAATCTCAGTGGTTTTATTTTTATTATTATTGTTGAATAGTGCGTATATGAGTTGATAGCATTAATTATATATTTACATATGAATAAAATGACAATAATTTGCAATCTTAGTTTAAATTTTTTTTTTTTTAATTGTTACAATTTTTGTTGAATGTTACACTATTTAATTGTTGATCAAATTCATGAAATTTTTGTTGAATTTTCATTTACTAATGCATTAAACCTCTTCTCATTTATTATTTTTCTAATTATTAACTACTTCTAAAAGTTTATTTTGAGGACTCGGTACTTATTGTGAAGCTGTTACATTGTCAAATTATCTCTTGTTTCTTATGTCACTCTTTAACATTTTATTTTTATTAACGAAGAGGATATAAATATTCAGACCAAAATGTTTATTACTACTCCAAATGTACAAAGCTTAATGGCTTATTTTTATTGTTATTATATTAGATTTATTAGACATTTTACACTTCGTACGTCCTAGTTACGCCTATAATATATCAACCAATCGATGAGTAGTTCTTTATAACGTAATATACACAAAATCATCACATAAACCCTGACGTCCTTACATTACTTTGTTGATTTTTATTCGAGTATCTTTTCTCATTGTCTTTGTATGATACGGTACATGTCAGATTGAAACAAACAACATCAGTAAATTTTAAATAATTATGTCTCTATCATCTGTGAATATAGTATTATATTATATTTGAAGAGGATGTATAAAAGTCTATTCCGTTATTCCCTCAACAAAATATTTAAATAATAATATTGTATTATTTTCTAAATGCCTGGTGCAGTAAAATTGCTACCGCCGTAAATGTTATTATGTCCAATTTTTTCCAAGTAATATTTGTTCTATCTGATTTATTCCAATTAGTCATAACTCTCTCTCTCTCTCTCTCTCTCTCTCTCTCTCTCTCTCTCTCTCTCGTTTAATAACACAAATAGGATACAAAAAAATAACAAATGCCACTCAAGGTAGAAGTCATAAGAACATACACAAACTCGTCTAAAAACATACTCTTTAAAATACAATACTCCAACACATTACAGAAATCAACTCGAAACCGTATAAATAATGTGCGAACTTCTAAAAATATTTCAACAACTTGATCAATATTTGTTATTTAACCTTATTGTCAACTTAATTTTACAATTAAACGAGTGTAGCTCTTTGAATTTGTAATGAACTTTCTAATATTTCACGAAAATATACATTTATAGCGTAGAATTCTTAAAATAACGTTTCATGTATGTTCTACTTCACATTTTATCTTCTGATCTATATGTAATTGTAATACATATGAAAGCCCTATTAATACATAATTTCTTGCCAATATTTTGATAAGCCCTGGTAGTTTTTCTTTAGTCCTTTGTTTTTCTTTCCATTCTGAAAATTCTAATTTTTGATTGTCTTTTAGAATCTTCTTACTTTCTTAATTTTACTATTCGTTGTAGATGTGATAATGACATTTTTCTAGCATGAGTATTCAGATATTGACTATAATGATATTTTGTAATATATTTCGTTTTGTGTCACATGATCGAATAAAGAATAAAATGCAGTAATTTAACCTTATTAAGTGGCCCCAGAGCTCCAGATAAGAATTCAACTATTGGGGTTTTTACCCTTGTATTTTTTAAGTAATTGAGTGAAATACTTTTCCAATTGCATTATGTATTCCAATTCACCCCTCAGGCTATTATCTTATTGGGTTTTTCACCACCAAGTTCATGGATGCATTGGGTTTTTTTTCCAACTCCAAGATATTGAAATTAATTTTGTTATGATGTAATGATGTAACCTCCACTGTTATCTTAAATATGTTTCTTTCATTATATGTTTGATTCAACCGTTCTGTCAGTTTTGTATTTTCTGTCAATTTTTTTAAACCTGGTGCCCCTAGTGGGGAAATAACTTATGACCTTTCTAGAGCAAGAAGTAGAAGATGTGCCAACGAGACAATTTCATCCAAGTCACAATTTGTAGATATAAACCATATATGAAGTTTTTAGATGTTAGTAGTATTTGGGGACTATATTCATTTTGTTGTCTTGCATTTCTTGCCATGGTGTTGTCAGTT
Organism: Mytilus californianus; assembly: GCF_021869535.1. Taxonomy (NCBI): domain Eukaryota; kingdom Metazoa; phylum Mollusca; class Bivalvia; order Mytilida; family Mytilidae; genus Mytilus; species Mytilus californianus. The sequence goes on along the minus strand of NW_026262679.1, from coordinate 129,919,129 downwards.
TATATTATACTTAAGTTTTAAATGAGGTCAATTAGATAAATTCCACTTTTTTATACTTCATTGGAAAAGAAAGATACCAAGAAAGTAAGAAAAAAAACACTTAGTAACCGACTATGTGGTATTTGGTTTTGCTCATCGTTGAAAGCAGTACAGTGACCTGCCTCTGCTATAGGTGTTAACATTCATGTCATTTGGTCGTGGATAGAGAGTTTTTTCATTGGTAATTATACCACATGGATCTTATTTTATATTACAAGTACAGCAAATTTATCTATGGACTATGATGTGCTTAATCGACAAGTTTTCTATATACCAAGTTGGGTACTTTAGTCACTGTCACTGCAGTTCAGTACCAATTGTTAATACCTATAACAGGTATAAGATTTATTCAATATGATTCAAGCACAAAAAAATGCTAATTGAATTTAAATAAAATTCTTGGCAACACGAATATTTATTTTATTTCCATCTGTTTCTACCTGAAACAAAATTTTGGTTAATTATGTATTGTGATCATTGTCTCAGATTGTCAATTAAGAGGACAACTTTGGAATTTTAGACGGTCTTGGTTTGTACTGAGCATAAAGTCTCCCTCGACGTCGTTTCTTCTTGGTCATCCATAAACGAATAGATTGATAGGGATTGAATGATGTCGAAACTGGACCTAACATACTAATTTTCATCATAATGTTAAGTTGTATTTCTTTAAGAGATGCCCTATATTTACATTTAAGACGGTTTTGTGTACTAAAGCTTCTTTCACATTCTACGCTTGTCAGACTTAAGCATAGAGCTATCATTGCGAGCTTTGAAAATGCTGGCATGATGTCTTTGTGTAACAGTATAAGTCTTCTACAAAGTTGATAAGTGTCACATTTGGAGTATGCATCATTTATCATTCCTTTCAGTCTGATCCATTCCTCCTTCAGTTGTACTCCATCTATTAATGGTTCTACAATCTTTTCTTTCACTTCTGTTCCTTCAATAAGATTTCCTTCAACAATTTTGGTTTTCTTTTCCTGACCATAAAATTCAGAAAGTCTTTCAACAGCATTGTCAGTGTCTGTGACATCTGCGGCGATAACGCTCAGAGGTTCCAAAACCAAACTAAAATCTGTCAACAGATCTCCGTCCTTCCTGTGAAGTCTTTTCTTAATATTCTTAGACAAACTTTTTACATAGTCATCTCTGATTGTTTGAAATTCTTTATCCATGGTTGCTGAAAATGAAAGTTTCTCTCCCTTAAGCATTTTCTCATCTCCTGAAGTTTCAATCATTTTTTGCATTTCTAGTAGAGCTTCACCATCAGACACTTTCATGGTTTCAATTTTTGCAATTGTTCCTTCAATCAGGGGACGAATTTCACTAAACGACAAATTTTTCTTTTGGAAGCTACAGCTAAGTATACTTAGCTCTGTGTGAACGTCTAACATAAAAGCTGTTACTAGTACAACTTTGTAGGAACTGAAGTATTTATGCAATCCCTTAGCGACAGGTGATTTTTCAGCAGCAAATTTTGATAACGTTGATACTATCGAAGAGTAAGATTCAAAAACAGCTTCCACTGCATTTTTTAGGCCAAGCCACCTTACAGAATGAGGATCCTTAACTGACAGTTCTGGTTCATTTAATAATGATTGAATATTTTTTAAGGCAAAAACTCGATTTGCTGATGCAGTTATGAAATTGAATAAATTTGTGAATTTGTCTCTAAATTTAACCAAAAAGTCTTTCTCCTTAATGGAGTCAACACAAGCCAGGTTCAGTCGGTGGGCAACACAATGAGTTTGTAGACAATATGGTGCATATTTGCTTTTAATCTGCACACCTACCCCAGTTTTATGCCCTAGCATAACTGCTGCACCATCAGTGGCTAAAGAAACACAATTTTCTATAGAAATTCCTAAATTTGAAAATTCATAAAAAACACAATTTACTATTGTAATAGCACAACCATCATTTAAATGTATATTATTTAGAAAGGTTGTGATAGGTTCAGCATTTTTAACGTATCGGACACAAATAGACAGTCTTTTTTCCACCCCTATGTCAGTGCTCTCATCCAATATAACTGCATATATAGGTGATGATTTAATATCATTTACTATAACATTGGTGAGTGTTTTGGCAATACAAGACTGAATTTCGGAAATAGTGTCCCAGCTTAAATTTGAATATTTGCATTCAAGTCCGTTTTTCTTTTGTAAGTCTAACAATCCATTGACATTGGTTGTTGGCATTTCATTTTTCGATGCATGGTAAATTGTGTTGAATAAAATTTTATCATCATTTATAAGGGTGAACTGTGAGTCAGAATCTGTTTCAATCACATCACATTCAATATCCGAGTCAGTTTTAGTAATTGGGAAATTTTTATTGATAATATCCAAGTGCTCGGCACTCTCGTTATGTCTTATAACTGCTGAGAGTTGAATATTTGAGGTCCCTTCATGGCCCCAAACGCTCGTTATGTTTTTGTCTCTTGTGGCAGATTTACATTCATTGCAAAATATATATGCGACCCCCGATTTATCGACTTTTTGTAGCCAAGTATACTTTTCTTTCCAGGAGAAGAAGGTCTTATCTGACACTGTGTGTCTTTGTTTTTTGCTAGTATTTTCATTTGATGAAGAAACGGCATCGTTAATTATTTCGTTTATTATGTCATATGTAAACGGAGTTGTAGCCTCCTCCACTATAGTATTAATAATTTGGCGTGCATACTTCTGTGCCTCCGCATGGCGGTCTGTTGTCATATAATTCAAAAGACTGTAAGATTTTGCAACTAGTGGTGCTTTTTTTCTGCCTCGCCGACTCATGTTTTCTGAAATAAATTTTATCAACTGGTCCCTTATGTTTACCGGGGATACAGTTTTTAGCAACGGACACTTCATCAAGTATAATCTGTGATCGTAGTTCTGTCAATCAAGATGCAGATGCTACGCTCTATTTATAGAACGGAAGTAGAATTCCCTCAGAGAATTCCTGTTATAAATATTACACAAATAGATTTACGCGTCAACATTTCATTGATAAGGGTAAATAACGCACTCGACAGCGACTAAAAGGGTTGAAAACGCATAGTTTTGACATATAATTGGGTTTTTCTCTGAATGAATTGGGTTTTTGAACGCAGCAATAGTCATTTGTATTGGGTTTTCCATTGTTTTTATTGGGTAATCACGCAAATACGCAACTTATCTGGAGCTCTGACAGTGGCACTTTATTATTTTTATAAAACTCAATGAACCTCTTATGTAATACACACGAAGTATTTTGTTTTAAGGTTTTTATGTTTGAGGTACCTAAGTATCAATTTATTACTAGACCAATTTATTTCGAGATGCTATTGTTATTGCAAGTAATCATTTATCAAAGACAGAATAGTGGTTTCTTATTTCCCACTTTTAATTGTGGTATCATTGGGATCCAATGTATAGTAATTTTTTCTTAAGAAAAATCGCACATAGGTAAACAATTAATACTGTCCTAATTCAAGATATGATTTTATTATTTATGTTAACCGCAACAAATGGTTTGTTACCCTGGTGACATTTATGTTATATGGAATGACAAAATACATGAATGGAAATAAGTTATTAATTACATTAACTAAAACAAGGTAATGTGTGACAATACGTCATAGAATACATTATAAATAGCTATGACAAAAATGTGTGTTGTTTGGCATATTTTCTCATTTTTACTATTTCCTTGTGAAAATTACTATATATACTAAGCTAATTTCCCCAGATCTAAGCAAAACTTGCAAACAAGTCTCAACACCAGTCAAATTCAAGGTAACTGTTTATTCATGAGTAGAAAGCAGGAGTCAATGCATTTTTTTTAAATTTCTATAACATAACATTTCGCATCGCTAAACTACAGTATGTCAAATTCGTATTAAGGAAAAAAGTAAAATAACAAAAATACCGAACTCCGAGGAAAATTCAAAACGAAAAGTCCGTAATCAAATGGAAAAATTAAAAGCTCAAACACATCAAACGAATGGATAACAACTGTCATATTCCTGACTTATGTAGAAAATTATGTGGATTAAACCTGGTTTTATAGCTAGCTAAACCTCTCACTTGTATGACAGTCGCATAAAATTTTATGATATTGACAACAATGTGTGAACAAAACAAACAATATGTGCACGCTGACATACATATAATTAACGTGTGTGTAATATTAATTATACAAGATCTATACATCACCTCTAGTCTTTGATATGTTTCGTGTTGCCCAGTCTTTAGTTTTTCTACCTTTTGTTTTGTACACTGCTATTTGTCGTTTGGTCTGTTTTGATGCCATATCATTATCAATTTGTTTTTGACTTGTTTGGTTATTCCTCCTCTCTTCTACAATTACATATTTTGCGGAGAGTTAATACAATCATATACGTGTTTAAAATGATTTTCAATGCGGGCAGACACTAGGACTGTCAATATTGGATAAGAATATGTTAAAAGCGTGTAAAACGATATTAACATTTTATAAACATTTACTAACATGCTAAAATATAATTTTAAATCTTTCTTTAATACATTTGAGTACAATGACAAGACACATTTTTAATATCAATATCGGGTAATAGACATTTATAAGAAAGAGGTCGATATCACCGAAAAATATGCGTAATCCATCTAATCTGAATGTTTGTAATAACATTAATGGATCCAATATTACTGCAACAGATATGCATATCGAAAATAGACGTCTCTTCACTGATGTTCGATTCCTAACTAAATATTTTGAAAATCCGATTCCAAATAAAAACGTCGAAAATAACACAAAAAAGGACCAAGAGTATAACCAAATGTGTAGAACGAAACAGTGGAAAAACAGAAAAGTTCATCCAAACAATAACTGTCACAGTCGATGTCACGAAATTTAATTAAACATTACAGTTACTCATGTCACTTTTGTATGCTATTTGTTTAGAATTTAAGTTGAACTGTTTCATTTTATTTAGTTTAAAAAATATTTATTCCGATAAATCAACACTTAACGTTATAACACACTTGAAATAGATATCTAGGATTCAGAAACAAGCAAAATCGCTTTTATAAATCTGTCTCCTAATAAAATGTAGTACCCCAATAATACACTTAGTGAGCAATACATCTACACTACTAAAGGACCGATTTCATTGAGCCGCATCTCCTCTGAAACCATACAAAGTCGGAAATATTTGTGATATAACGTATGAATGTAGTGTTTTGTTCTTCCTAAATTTGTCTTTGAAACAATCTTTTTTCTACAGAAAACGCCAATTTTTTAAAAAATATTTAAAGTCGGAGACCGTTATCGATCCGTGTCTTATACGTTTCCGCGCATGTTCAGTCGACGTACTGCCCGCAATATTTAAAAACTCTTTGTTTCAACACTTTCCCAATTGTACCGCGATTTTGCAGGCATCTTCTAGTAAATATGAATATTTGCATGCTCTACAATAAATACATAAATATGAAATAATTGAAAAATATTATAAATAAAAATGTATAAACATGAAATTTTGTAATAATAACAGTGTAAAATGCTTGAGTTCTTATCGGATGATGCAGCAGTAACATCAAGGGTTACAACGTTTGCTTTTGATAATGTATTTCTGCACCAAACTAAATAAGTGACTTGTTTTGTTCGTCTGAGAGTACCGTTGAACTAAAAAGCAAAATATTTTTATTTGGCTATCATCATTTTTGGGGATTTAAGCTGTAAAGTAATAAAGTTATTTATAATGCCAGTCTACAATACTAACGGTTATTATGTTTTTCAGTCAGTAAGTCCTCCCTTTGTCTGCACATAATCAGGATAAAGTCTTAGTTTAAGATCATTTACTATTCCCTTCTGGTCACACCAACTTGAAACTTTGTGCAAAGCTCATAACAATGTCAGATTGTAAAGACATAATGATAAATTGATCTTTAAAATATGATATTCTGTTCGGGGAGGAGGTTCAAGTGGACACAAATGCATGATTTTGTATTAGAAGGTGTAACAAGTAAAATAACATAGATACCGAACTCCAAGGAAAATTCAAACCGGGTAGTCCCTTATTAAATGGCAAAAGCAAAAGCTCAAACACATCAAACGAATGGAAAACAACTGTCATATTCCTGACTTGGTACAGACATTTCCTTATGTTGAAAACGGTGGATTAAACCTGGTTTTATAGTCAGCTAAACCTTTCATTTGTATAACAGTCGCATAAAATTCCATTATATTGACAACAATGTGTTCACAAAACAACAGATATAATAGGTAAAAATGCTAAATATGATAATGTATATGTACACTAAAGAGATTTATCCTGCTGAACTGACTTTAAATAAAGCTAATACTAACAATGAACACTGCCCTTTCCTGGATCTTGATATCTATATCTTTAACGAGAAGCTTAATACGAAAATTTATGATAAAAAAGATGATTATTCATTTCCTATTGTTAATAATCCATTCTTAGATGGTGACGTTCCTTTGTCACCATCTTATGGTGTTTATATTTCTCAACTTGTACGATTCGCTGGTGTATGTAACAACGTATTTGATTTTAACGAAAGAAACCTCTGTATTACTGAAAAATTATTACACCAGGGTTTTCGATATCACAAACTAGTCAAAACATTTACTAAATTTTATCATCGGTACAAGGACATCATTCGTAATATTAAATCAACATGCAGATATCTAATACGTTCAGGTACTTCACATCCAATCTTTTATGCTAATTTTCTATACAAAACACAAAAATGTCGACATCCACCTCCAAAGCTAACCAAACCTTTAAACAGACTTATTCAGAAGGGATTTAGTTACGATACTGTTGTCAGGTCATTAAAGATGGCATATGTTTGTATTAATATTGATTCACTCATATGGTCTTTGTATCGGAAAAAAACTCTTTCTTCTAAAACCAGTTGTTGGCATAAGACGGGTTATGTTCTTCTCATATATTTTATGGCGGTATAATACTAAACCCCTAACGGGAGGGATTGTGCTTGATTTTCATATGATGAAGACATAATCTTTTAATCAGTTTAATTGAGGTCTGGAGCTGGCACGTCAGTAACTGCTAGTAGTCCTTTGTTCATTTATGTATCATTGTCATTTTGCTTAGTTTATTTTGTTACTTATTCTGACATTGGACTCGGATTTCTTTTAAACTTAGTTTTACTGTGCGTATTGCTGAGTGTTTATTTATTCTACATTGGCTACAGGTATAGGGGGAGGGTTGAGATCTCACAAAACATGATTAACCCCGCTGCATTTTTGCGCCTGTCCCAAGTCAGGGGGCTCTGGCCTTTGTTAGTCTTGTATATTTTTAATTTTAGTTCATTTATATGTTTTGGAGTTTAGTGTGACGTCCATTTTTATTGAACTAGTATACATTTTTGTTTGGGGGCCAGCTGAGGCCTGCCTCCGGGTGCAGGGTTTTCTCGCTGTGTTGAAGACCCATTGGTGGCATTCAGTTGTTTTCTGCTCTTTGGTTGGATTGTTGTCTCTTTGACACATTCCCCATTTCCATTCTCAATTAAAAAAAATTGGTACAGCAGTCAACATTGTGTTATAAACGTAATCACTATAAAAGCAAATAAATATGTCAACAAAGAAAAAAAATGGCATTAAGACAAAGCACATAAGCAAAAATGAAAGACAAGAATACAAAAAAAAAAAAAAATTACCACAGCACAACAGCATCTTGGCGGGATGCATATGTACCGATCCACGCCAAAAGGATAATACCAAAAATAGTCTAAACAGTACAGGTTAATAATTTACAAAGACATATCAAAAAACACTATAACACGTAATTGAGATCATACACAACGTCAGTACGTAGAATCTATACTTCAAGACCATCAAGTATTATTTGTGAAGTAGATACGGAATATTTATCAACAAGGTCTTGGTATCTTCCGATGATTATTTTCTATTATGTAGACCCAATCTAAACCCTTATTTGTGAATAGTTTAAAGATAATGCTTAAAAAGGGATAAAAAAAAAGATAAACACAAATTAAAGTCGACAAAAACTAATTTTACATATTGAATTTTGTAAACATAAGTTACAAATGTATCCTTGAGCTATACATACTTTTGACTAGAAAAGAACAAATGACATCAACATGAAAATCATGTCATTTCAATGACGTTGGTTAGTTTTCGTCACAAACTAAAATAGTCACTATAATTGACGTTATGAATACATATTTCTGCTATTAAAAAATAAAAATATCCAAGACTATGATAAGGAAGAGACACCAAAAATAAAATTACTCCCCAAACAAGAAAAGAAAAAAACAAAACAAAAAATTGAAGCAACACGCTTTTAATTGACTGAATAGATGAACATATGTGTTTAAATAATAATCAGTTACTGCTCATTTTTTCGTACCCGTTGTGTAGCTTAAGAGATAGTACTGACATGCCAGCTCGGAGTTCAGTATTTTTGTGATTTTACTTTTTAAGACATGTCCTGTTGAAGTAAATGGTGCAATATTATATTTAAGATGTTTGTGTTTAATCCCCTTGTCTTCGACAAACATTGAACTCTGTAAGTATTATTAAAATAATTTCATTCAAATACTTCAGTTATAGTTGTATTTTCTTCCTTCCGTGAAATATTTGTTAAGTACGTCTATGTAAAATTGAGAATACAAACGGGGAATGTGTCAAAGAGACAACAACCCGACCAAAGAGCAGAACACTGAAAAGGCCACTAATGGATCTTTAACACAGCTATATAATCCCGCACCCGAAGGCGATTTTCAGTGAAAATGGACGTCACAATAAACTCCAAAACATATAAATGAGCCAAAATTTAAAAAAAAAAACAGACAAGACTAACAAAGGCCATAGGTTCCTGACTTGGCACAGGCGCAACAATGCGGCGGGGTTAACCATGTTTTGTGATATCTCAACCCTCCCCCTGTACCTCCATCTAATGTGGAATAAACCAACACACAGCAATATGCACAGAAAAACTCAATTTAAAAGCAGTCCAAGTCCGATGTTAGAATAGGTAATAAAAGGAATCAAGCAAAATGACAATGATCAACATAAATAAACAAAAGACTACTAGCAGTTACTGACATGCCAGCTCCAAATCTCAATTAAACCGACTGAAAGATTAGGTCCATATCATATGAAAATCAAGAAAAATCTCTCCCGTTAGTGGTTAAGTATCATACCATCATAAAATATACGAGAAGAACATAACCCTTATGTTTGTAACTACTAGAATATTTATCCAAAACACAGATTTAAATAATTTTTCAAATATTTATGTTTACATGTTACGATACGAAAATAGCAATGTGTTAATTTTGAATGAAATCAATGTAAATTCTATATGACTGTCATACAAGTGAGAGGTTTAGCTGACTATAAAACCAGGTTTACTCCACCATTGTCTACATAAGGAAATGTCTGTACCAAGTCAGGAATATGACAATTGTTTTCCATTCATTTGATTCGTTTTAGCTTTTGATTTTGGCACTTGATAAGGTACTTTCCCTTGTAGTTCGGTATTTTTGTTATATTACCTTTTGCACCATTTCCAGTACAGCATGAAGTAAATAGTCAACAAAGTGGACACATAGCTATAATTCAAAAACTCTCTTAATAATTATGGTATATAGAAATAAACTAATCATTGATACCAGGATTAAAATGTTGTAGGGCAGACGTACATTTTGTCTAACAAAGAAAGAGTCTGCAGTCACCAGTTTAAGTTGTTTACTATTGAGTATTAATTGCGTTTCTGTTTTTAGCGAAAGTTTATTGGTCCATAGTCGAATAACGAAAAAGTGTTTAAAACAATATATAGCTGTATAGTTTTGTTTTAAAATTTTACTCTATACATCTATACAGTTATACACTTTTTTCAACTACACATGTACCATGAATGTCTAGTTTATAAAACATTTGTTTGCCTATGCTACGATACATTTTTATCAAAACCCTTCTTTGTAACTTTTTAATTATTCATTGTCAATTCTTTTAAACATAAAAATCTATTTTATTTCATAGCACACATTTTCTGTCTGTACATTTTCTAAAACGTTTGTCTAAGTAATTTACAATTGACATTTCAAGCTAATTATTAGCATATATTAGACAGCAATTTGTTAAATTTAAATCTCAGTTGATTTTTTTATTATTATTATTGTAAAGTGCGTATATGAGTTGATAGCATTAATTATATATTTACATATGAATAAAATGACAATAATTTGCAATCTTAGTTGAAATTCTTTTTTTTTGTTTAATTGTTAGAATTTTTGTTGCATGTTACACTATTTAATTGTTGATCAAATTCATGACATTTTTGTTGAATTTTCATTTACTAATGCATTAAACCTCTTCTCATTTATTATTTGTGTTATTATTCTACTTTTAAAAGTTTATTTTGAGGACTCGGTACTTATTGTGAAGTTGTTACATTGTCAAATTATCTGTAACATTAACGTCTTGTTTCTGATGTTACTTTTTAACATTTGTTTTTATTAACGAAGAGGATATAAATATTCAGACCGAAATGTTTATTACTACTCCAAATGTACACAGTCTAATGGCTAATTTATTGTTATTATATTAGATTTATTAGACATTTTACACTTCGTACGTCCTAGTTACGCCCATGATATATCAACCAATCGATGAGTAGTTCTTTATAACGTAATATACAGAAAATCTTTACATAAACCCTGACGTCCTTACATTACTTTGCTGATTTTTATTCGAGTATCTTTTCTTATTGAATTTGTATGATACGGTACATGTCAGATTGAAGCCAAACACATAAGTGAATTTCAAATAATTATGTCTCTATCATCTGTGAATATAGCATTATATTATATTTGAAGAGGATGTATAAAAGTCTATCCCGTAATTCGCTGAACGAAATATTTAAATAATAATATTGTATTATTTTCTAAATGCCTGGTGCATTAAAATTGCTACCGCCGTAAATGTTATTATGTCCAATTTTTTCCAAGTAATATTTGTTTTATCTGATTTATTCCAATTAGTCATAACTCTCTCTCTCGTTCTTTACCTCTCTCTCTCTCTCTCTCTCTCTCTCTCTCTCTCTCTCTCGTTTTATAACACAAATAGGATACAAAAAATAACAAATGCCACTCAAGGTAGAAGTTATAAGAACATACACAAACTCATCTAAAAAACATACTCTTTAAAATACAATACTCTAAACACATTACAGAAATCAACTCGAAACCGTATAAATAATGTGCGGACTTCTAAAAAGATTTCAACAATCTGATCAATATTTGTTATTTAACCTTATTGTCAACTTAATTTTACAATTAAACGAGTATAGTTCTTTGAATTTGTAATGAACTTTCTAATATTTCACGAAAATATACATTTATAGCGTAGAATTCTTAAAATAACGTTTCATGTATGTATGACCAGGTTATTGGTCACCTCTGTCATATTAATTAGTTTCGGGTTAAAGTAGCGGTATCTTAAATAAAGTCCAAGTCGCTGGAAAGATTACATATTTATTTCGCATCCATATATTTCAATCATTAAAACATAACTGAATAAAAACATAAAAACAAATATAAAATACAAATTATAAGACTGATTGACATGCGGGAAAAGAACCAATCAAAATATCTTGTTATCAAATAATACAAATTCGCGTTTTGCCGAAAGCGTGGATTACGGATTAAAAACATGTTTCGTATAAGGTTGTCAAGAATGACTTTCGGCAGTTATCACTTAGTGTCAATTCATCTATATTCTTTGTTACACAATCTGTTATCATACAGACGGATATAAATCATTGATAATTAATTTAAATGAAAGGATTATGGTTAAGTATAAAATACAAGTAACTTTTGAATAGTGTAACATACATTACACCCCAGTTCTTTTGTTATACTTCACAGTTTTAATGTATAATTTACATAAAAGTTCTTTTTATGTATGTTTATTAATATATTTTTTTCGCTATTGGAATTTCCTGAAACAACTTGTAGTGAACACTCGTCTATTCGTAATCTCTTATGTTCATGCTATTAAAAAAACCAATTCATATTGTTATGAATAAAAGGGGGTGCCAACGCAGGATAAAAAAACCAATTCATATTGTTATGAATAAAAGGGGGTGCCAACGCAGGATAAAAAAAAGGGGGGGGGGGGTTCCAGCCATATGTCCCCATTCAAAAGAAATGATCGTAAAAAAGGGGGATTCCAACGCTCGGAAACCTCCCCCGCCCCCTTTGGAGTGCCCCCAAAACGGGGGGTTCCTACATATGCAATCTGTATTTTTGTATGTTTGTAGTTTCTATTTCTGAAACAAGTGTAAATTGACTAGATCTATTGTTACGAATAACAATGGATTTTGACCACAGGGTGTGACGAGCGGGGTTTCTGGAAACCCATACTTCTACATCCCGAAAACACAGTCCATTGTTATTCATAACAATATGAATTGGTTTTTTTAATAGCATGAACATAAGAGATTACGAATAGACGAGTGTTCACTACAAGTTGTTTCAGGAAATTCCAATAGCGAAAAAAATCTTTAGCATCTATTTTGAATAAAAAAAAATCATTTAAATACTCCTTAGCTTGAAGCTACAATTTTAATCCCATATGGCAATGTCTTAAAAAACATACATAAAAAGAACTTTAATGTAAATTATACATTAAAACATATAGGGTACATTTGGACTAAAACTTAATCATAAGAATAAATTTATTAATGTTTGGATTGTTGAAGATAATGATGGCACCAAGGGGCGGATCCAGCCATTTTTAAAAAGGGGTGCCAACGCAGGATAAAAAAAAGGGGGGGGGGGGGGGGGGGGGGGGGTTCCAGCCATATGTCCCCATTCAAAAGAAATGATCGTAAAAAAAGGGGGATTCAAACGCTCGGAAACCTCCCCCGCCCCCTTTGGAGTGCCCCCAAAACGGGGGGTTCCTACATATGCAATCTGTATTTTTGTATGTTAAGCGTGTCCGGTCGTCCAGTTTCTAATCCAGACACACCTATTCCTCAGTATGTTCGAAATGAATGTTTGTTTGTTTAATGTTGAGAAGAGGTTGGGGGGGGGGGGGCTTTTTTTTTATAAAACCGTAATTTACATGTAAAATAAATTGATGATTACCTTTATGGGTTATAAATATTGCGTTATCTTTAGACTCTTCTGCCAAATCCAACGCCCGACTCAAAATGTCGTCTGTCTCATACCCGTCCATATTGACAACTGCATACAGGAGCATGATGTATTTTTATTTGTATTTAGAATGCACGATATGGCCTACCTTGACCTGCTGATCCATATTAGCACATGGATTTAACGGGAATATGCAAAACGGCAACTTTGACATTTGTAAAATCTACTCACTTGTCAAAGTTCGAATGAAGACCGTCAAAGTAAGGTTACTAGTGGGGTTTCATTGAAACACAAAATTCTTATTAATCATGGTTTGATATTGTCAAAAAATGCTATTCCTTCTTTTTCATTTAATATTTAATGTAAACAAATATAGGGTTTAACATCGGGTGTAAGTTAGTCTTACACTTCGGGATAAGGTGTGTCTGGATAAGAAACACCTCCGTCCTCCGGCCGTCGGGGTTTCTTATCCAGACACACCTATCCCTCAGTGTATAACTATTACATGAACTATTGAATTATTAAAAACCAATGACGACTCGGAATGATAATAAAAAACATGAATTATAAAAATACACAAAATCCTAAATGTGAACTTTGAACGAACAATTTTCGGGTCATATATGTTCTACTTCACATTTTCTCTTGTGATCGATATTTAATTGTAATACAATGATTTCTTGCCAATATTTTGATATGCCCCGGTAGTTTTTCTTTGGTCCTTAGTTTTTCTTTCCATTCTGAAAATTCTAATTTTTTATATTATTTTAGAATCTTCTTACTTTCTTAATTTTACTATTCGTTGTAGATGTGATCATGACATTTTTCTAGCATAAGTATTCTGAGATTGACTATAATGATAAAATGTAATCTATTTCGTTTTGTGTCACGTTCTCGGAGATGTACTTATATGTTTGACCGAATAAAGAATAATATGCAGTAATTTAACCTTATTAAGTGGCACTTTATTATTTTTATAAAACTCAACAAACCTCTTATGTAATACACACGAAGTTTATTGTTTTAAGGTTTCATGTTTGAGGTACCTAAGTATTAATTTATTACTAGAGCAATTTATTTCGAGATGATCTTGTTATCGCAAGTTATCAATTATCATAGACAGAATAGTGGCTTCTTAATTCCCACTATTAATTGTGGTATTATTGGGATCCAATGCATAGATATTTTTTCTTCAGAAAAATCGCACACAGGTAAACAATTAATACTGTCCTAAATTCAAGATATGATTTTATTATTGATGTTAACCGCAACAAATGGTTTGTTACCCTAGTGACATTTATGTTATTATATGGAATGACAAAATACATGAATGGCATTAAGTTATCAACTACATAAACTAAAACAAGGTATTGTGTGAAATACGTCATAGAATACATTATAAATAGCTATGACAAAAATGTGTATTGTGTGAAAATACGTCATAGAATACATTATAAATAGCTATGACAAAAATGTGTGTTGTTTGACATATTTTCTCATTTTTACTATTTCCTTGTGAAAATTACTATATATACTAAGCTAATTTCCCCAGATCTAAGCAAAACTTGCAAACAAGTCTCAACACCAGTCAAATTCAAGGTAACTGTTTATCCATGAGTAGAAACCAGTAGTCAATACATTTTTTGTTTTTTTAATTTCTATAACATTTTGCATCGCTAAACTATAGTATGTCAAGTTCTTATAAAGGAAAAAGTAAAATAACAAAAATACTGAACTCCGAGGAAAATTCAAAACGGAAAGTCCGTAATCAAATGGCAAAATGAAAAGCTCAAACACATCAAACGAATGGATAACAACTGTCATATTCCTGACTTATGTAGAAAATGGTGGATTTAATCTGGTTTTATAGCTAGCTAAACCTCTCACTTGTATGGCAGTCGCATAAAATTTTATTATATTGCAGACATAATAGGTAAAATGTCAAATATATGGGTACATCAGTCAACATTGTGTTATAATCTTAATCACTATAAAAACAAACAAATATATAACAGAGAAACACAAAAGGGCATATAGACAAAGCACATTAGCAAAAATGAAAGACAAAGAATACAAAAATTTACTATAGTACAATAACACAATGATAGGATGTATAAGTACAGAGCCACGTCAAATGGATATCACCAAAAATAGACTAAACAGTAAAAGTAATATTCATAAAGACAAATAAAAGAATACTGTTACACGTTATTAAGATGATAAACAACATCAGTACCTGGAATCTATACTTCAAGACCATCATGTACTATTTGTGAAGTCGATACGGAATATTTATCAACAAGGTCTTGGTATCTTCCGATGAACTTTTTTAGAAAAAGGACGAGACGTTCTTTGACATACCCTTGGTTTAGCAACTTTCTACTCAAACACTGGTGACGTTTTACAAAGTCTGAGTAGCAGCTGCGAGCTCTTAAATACCGAATAAGTTGGGAAATATATATCCCATATGCAGGTGAAGTTGGTATATTGCTACTAAGGTGGGGGAAATTGCTAATTTCAAAATTAAAATCGTCTCGTTTGTCATAGATTCTGGTACTGAGATGACCACGTATGTCAAATTCGAGGTATAAATCTAAAAATGAGGCGGAGGAAGCTGTGTCTGTTGTTTCTTTAATTTCTAGTTCTGGGGGATATATTAAAGGAACCCAATTAGAAAAGTTTGGATTGTTAATGGAAAGAACATCATCAATATATCTGAATGTGAAATTAAATGGTCTGGCTACTTTGATCTTCTTATTTTTGACAAGTGTCTGAAGGAACTCCGACTCATATGAAAATAAGAAGAGGTCGGCAAGGAGAGGCCATATGGAATGTCGACAATTTGTTGAAAAAGTCTACCTTCAAATTCAACAAATATGTTGTCTATAAGAAACACCAGCATACTGATCACTTGTTCCTCTGTGTAGCATGATTTACCTTTTTGTTCGCTATTAACAAAATATGCCGTATGGTATCCCAAAGTAATAAATTTATAGCGTATGCTACCATTTGTATGATGAAAAGCATTATGGATTATTTCTTTTAGACGATTTTTTAATTTCACATGGGGAAAGACCATTTTTTATTATGTCATTTACGAAAAGTCGCTAATTAAGCTGTTAATTATCATAAAAAATTTATAAACAAATACGATTTCTTTTATAGGCAAAATCATGAATACCCAAGCATTGGTTGTTGTCATTGTTGTTATGGTAACAGTGGCATGTGGATTAGATTACCATAGCTACAATAACTACAACAACTATCCATCAACATACGGTAACTCATGGGACTTACTTAGGTCAGCAGGCGGACGTCTTAGAGGTGGATGGAACTCAGGACATGGACTAAGTCACAGGAGATACAGTAAGTGACCTTCTGTCTTAAGGACTTTGAACATATTGTAAGTTATATATATATCACGCCTTTTATGAATTAACGTATTTAATTCACGAAAAGTGTAGCTTTGAGTGGATTAAAAATGTTAATGAGTAAGGCGTGGCTATATGTTATATGATTTGTAACATTGATTAATTGATTGATTGGTGTTTAACACCACTTTCAACACTATTGTGCTATTTCGTGGCGATCAGTTTTTATTGGTGGAGGAAGCCGGAGTGCCCTGAAAAAACCACCGACCTTCGGTAGGAAAACTGACAATCCTAGTCAATTAAGATTGGAGTCGAGTGCACCTGCCCCGAGCGGAATTCGAACTCACAACCTCAGTGTTTACTGGCTAGTGGTACAGTAGTTGGACTACTTAGACCACTCGGCCACCGAGGCCCCTTTGTAACATTGATGAACTATGATACATGTCAAAGGTTAAATGCTGACCAATAAAACTTTACTGTACTTTTTAACATATATATATATATATATGTCAATCAAATAGTGGCGTGATACTATCTGATTTCCAGAAAATTAACACATGCAGCAGATGTCTGTTGGATTTGTATTTCAGATACAGGTACATGTATAAGAATTGTTGCCGTGGGATTTTGACTCGATCTGATCTATATGTTATTGGATAGTTTTTTCCTCCCCGAAAATTCTTGAGGGAGAAAAGAGGGGGTCTAGATGCAAAATTTTTTTTATATGATGTTTATCTGCCTTCAAACGGGGCCGAAAAGGACCTGTAGTTTCAAAGGAGTTTTAACGTTGTGATAAAAAGGAAAAGTTTTCTAATACCAATTATGAAGGTAATTAATACTATCCTTCCATTCCCAATAACTGGAAAAAGATCGGTTCATTGATTGCATTGGTTGTTGATTGCGTGTTAGGTCTAGGGACAAATATTTGATGGAGATAGACCTTTATAAAATAGAGAAAATTAATAAACATCTAGTGACATATATTTTTCAGAATATTATTAATTTTGACTCGATATAAGCAGGTATCCAACTAAAGAAACAGTATGAAAATGTATAGTCATTTCTATTACATTTTGTTTTATTCTTTCATTATTTACTTCTCGAAAGAGGCGGAGCCAGACTATGCATTAACAACTTCTGAGATGGAAGTTAGAGCACTGGTTTAAGCTCCTCTCGTTCTTTGCTATTCCAAAGAGAAGCGGTAAATGCCAAGATTGGAGAGTACAATAACTAAAAAATCATTCAGTTAACGCACCACTCTAAAAATAACAGAAGTTAACTAACTTGAAGATCAAAGGAAAAAATACCATTCATGTTACAATATCCCGTATCAACAATATTCACAAAATGTTGAAAAAATAAATAAAATAGGATCAAAATTATTTAGAATTTTTATTAAATATTAAAATTCCAAATACACAATATTTATTTTGGTTACTTTTATTTCAATTTTTTTTGTATCCTGATATTTACATAGTATTCTCAGCATACCCTTTTTATGTCATAACATTTGAGATAAGTTAAAGGTTTAGAGTTCTTGGTCATAATAAAACATTTGTTCTTCCAGGACGTGCAGCATTAGGGTACAACATGCATAATTCTTACCATAGTAACAATTGGGGCAGAACAAATCAAAGATTGGGAAGATTTGATGGATGGAGACGTCATAACTCTGGCTATAGCACATGGAATGGTAAGTAATAGTATTACCTTTACTGATATATTAAAAATCATGCAGCACAAAATGTAAGGGTTTCACTTATCAGCAGACAAGTAATTAACAATTAACTAGTCGCTCAAGTTAGGCTTTACACTGTTTAGTACATAAAATACATGAATAACATATAAAATAAAATTGAATAGCATAGAATAAACTGAATTATTAATTCATTCCTTGATAATATGCATGAAGATATTTTCATTTAAAGATAACGTTTGTTTTGTTATCAAATGAAGACGATACTGTATGTTTATTTTGTAACAACTCCTTTACAACGATAAATTGGGTACAGTATGTTGACAACTTGTTGTCAATTGTTTTTTTTTTTTTTTTTTTTTTTTTTTTTTTTTTTGCATCGATGTGCTGCACTCCTCAGGGGCGGATTTAGGCGGGGCGTGGCGGGCTTGCGTCCCCCCCTAAAATTTGCAAAGCATGGGTTGTCCTCAGCTTAATAAAGAATATTTCGATAATTTTACCTCAAACAAATTTTCGCCTGGCTCCGCTCGCCGAAAATTTAAGTTTGCGCCTCCACTAACCTAAAATCCTGGATCCGCCCCTGCTCCTATTGGATAAAACCATGGAAGTGCAAAGGTTACAGAGAAGTTAAAAACATGCGTACAAAATATTATACATACTCCATATTGCATCGTGCATCGGGTTCATAGCTAGTTTAATTGTTTACATTTAACATAATAATGCAGTTAATTCGGTTTGGTAAAATCTATTAAAATCCATTCAATGTTTCATTTTTTATATGACACGAGAGACACTAGGCACACCATGTAAATTAGCAGGTTGATTAGTTCGAATGTCATATACGCAAATATTATGTAATATAATATCCAAAGAACGAGTGACAAGTATTTTCTGTACCCTTGGGCTCTAAACGTCTGTTTCCTGAGTTGAGATAAAAAAAAAAAACGTATAAACATATATATAATACCTCAAATTAAAAAGAAATCCCTATACAGTGTTTTTTTTTTCAGTCTAGTAACATAAAGAAAACGTAAAAGTGACACTTTGAATAAAAATTATAAAGAAAACGTCAAAGTGACACTATAATAAAAACCATCGTCGGGAAGATAAGATTTTCTGTTTTTAGCTGCAATGTAAAAACGCCATATTTTGACGGTTGTAGAAAAGATGATAACCAATTTTCACATAAATATGTTATCATAGATAATATGCATTTAATATATAGTTGCCGGCGGTCGACGTTGATCGAGGATTAAAAAGTTAAATATGATTTATAAGTGCAAAGCTTGGTTTAATCTGTGACTTTCCTCTTGTTGATGAATTAAATATGGAAAATATTAAAGCTGCATTCTACATACATGACATATATCTTTCAAAAAATTCTATTCATTTGAGTTAGACTGCTTTAATCGCTCACAATATTTTCATCTAAATTCTATGTTCAATGAATAAATACTGCTTACAAACGTATGGTAGAGAGATTTACAGACTAGAATGAATATCTGTTGTTGTTAAAGCCGATTTATTATACACTGTCCATACAAACTACACTGAATTCCATTATGAAAAAAAAATAATTGTTAAACTGTATTTTATTTGTACATCATTCAAAACTATAAGTTTAATTGATTAAAACATGCGTGCTGTTCTCTTATGTGTAGATATTATATGGTTTTTTCCAGGCTACTAAAGAGAAAGACAGACAGACATTATTTAAAATATCCAGAAGAGTGCAATATTAACGCTGGTTGACCATATATTTATTGTTTGAACAACAGTTTTATTACTTTAATTTGTATTAATTGTGTTACACTATGTTAGATAAAATAAAAATATAGAAAACAAATATTTATAATTTGCTAAATAGCATAGATAAGCTGGATATATTGTACTGACAATTGTCTATTGTGGAGGTCTTGTTTTGTCCTTTTTAAGTTTTTAGTCTTTTGGTTGCAGTCGTTGACTTTAACCGTACATTTAATTTTATTATTAGATAGATATAAGAAGATGTGGTATGAGTGCCAATGAGACAACTCTCCATCCAAGTCAAAATTTATAAAAGTAAACCATTATAGGTCAAAGTACGGTCTTCAACACGGAACCTTGGCTCATACCGAACAGCAAGCTATAAAGGGTCCCAAAAATTACTAGTGTAAAACCATTCAAACGGGAAAACCAACGGTCTAATCTATATAAAAAACGAGAAACGAGAAACACTTATGAACCACATCAACAAACGACAACTACTGAACATCAGATTCCTGACTTACTAGGACACGGAAAGTTTCACAAAGAAAGAATTGAGATCGTCACGTGACTTTTTGATATGGATGTTGTTGGGGGTTTTTTTTCGTTCTTCGGAAGTAAAGCGTAAAATAAGTTTATGATAATATAGAAACTGAATCATCATTTACACAGGTGACTGGACGTTTAGCAAACAACAAGCAATAATGAATTCACTATTGTACTATTTAGAAATCGTCGTTGCTATATGAAAATAATAACTTTATAAGTCCGTGCGTTTGAAGCGCTTTCCTGGATTTACCATCATCAGGAACGTTGAAACATATGAAAGCCAAGTATGTATAAAACATAAACACGTTAAGATCTATATAACCAAAAAGGTCCATAAAAACGGTCTGAATATAATTTATCAATAATATTTAAAAAAAAAAAAGAAATATTTATTGGTTTAAACAAATAGATAAGACATCACAGCTAACGGTGTTTGCAACCACATCGTACCACGAGGAAAACACACGAAAACGGACAACTAAAAGCAGCGTATCCCCAGGGTGCCTATGGAATAGAAATATGGTCACTCTATGTTCTCTTCCGAACGGTGCCAAAGTTGGGCGTCCGTTTAATTATGTGGGTACAACCCTATTAAAGGACCTTCCTTTTATTTATTGAGAGATTGTTTTCGTCCAGAATATTCATGAAATATTTGCCACTGGACGTTAAGCATACAGCAATTTAAATCAATCAAAAAGCAGCGTCCATATATGTATGCGTGTAATGTAATAGACTGTATAAGTAAAGAAGACAGCAACTCAACAATACAGTAACCAAAAGATATAATGGCTTGATAAGTTACCATGTACATGGTCAGTATGTGTGTAGGGTATAACATGGTCAGTATGTGTGTAGGGTATAACATGGTCAGTATGTGTGTAGGGTATAACATGGTCAGTATGTGTGTAGGGTATAACATGGTCAGTATGTGTGTAGGGTATACCATGGTCAGTATGTGTGTAGGGTATAACATGGTCAGTATGTGTGTAGGGTATAACATGGTCAGTATGTGTGTAAGGTATAACAATGTGTGTAGGGTATAACATGGTCAGTATGTGTGTAGGGTATAACATGGTCACTATGTGTGTAGGGTATAACATTGTCAGTATGTGTGTAGGGTATAACATGGTCAGTATGTGTGTAGGGTATAACATGGTCAGTATGTGTCTAGGGTATACAACTAGTTATCATGGTACATTAATTCTCCCCTTTTCCTTTCTACCTCATTTATCCTGAAAGTTAATCACAAACGCTAAATACATGTTTTAAACAGTTATCAACAAGATGGCTAACTTTAATAAAGGAACAAGAGACAAATTAGGAAAATAAGTCCCCAATATGCTTGCTATGTATTGTGTGCGATTTTGTCCCATGTACATTTACTCCATATCCTTTTATTTTCTACTGCTAGTACAATGGTGGTTGTCACAACATCTATCAGATAGTAAAGAATAAAAAAAAGTGACGTGTTTTCTATTTTTATGTAACATGCATGCCATGAAATAACATCATTTTACAGTGGAGTAGCTTGACCCATTATTTCTAGTAAGGTAAAACAAATTGAGCTTTGGAGTCAATGCCTAAGCGCGACCCAAAAATCGCGATACTGTTTTGAAGTTGATAGTTTAAGGGCTTAACTTCCAGTGACAAGTATTTCATACATTTACAGGACGAGAACAAATTGACAATCCAATAGAAAAGTAGAACATGTTAGACCGTCAGCGGCAGAATTTTTGCATTGCAAAAGCTCTCTCCGTGTATCCCTTAAAGACTTGTTGCAAGGATTCTTTAAAGTACTGAGAGTCTGGCACATTCCATACACGAAGCATAGGATTAAACTTCTGTATTCTGACCAGTCATAGCTACGTATTTATACATAACAGACTTCCCTCTTAAGCATAGGTTTCTTGCCTGGAGAAGTCTAGGAAAGACCATATTTATACCTAAGTCAATCCTTATAATTTATTCAAAGCAACTCTATAAATCTAGTGACAAGTACGCAACATTTTTAGGGTTTGAGCGATCCTAATGAATGTAAATTCATGCATGCAGAAAACAGTTTTAATCGGTGGACCAAAAGCGTAAATTTGATTGGATAATAACACCCCCCCCCCCCCACCCCCCCCCCCCCCCCCCCTCCCCCCCACCCCTTTTCGGCATGTGTTTTAGTTTTACTGCTGAACTGAAAAAAAGTCTATGTGATCATAATTGTATACCTTAATTCATCATCATGGTAATGTTAATGCAGAATAAACATAAATTAACTAGATATTCATATCCTTTAAAACAATTACATTTACAGTCGCATTCAATTATTAATTACTTCAGAGGTTTTTTCAAAAGGGGTGTACTTCATTTACATAAATTTTAACTATTTCCACCTTAAATTTTTAAATACTACGCATTAAATCCATACATTTGAAAATAAAATCAAGTTGAAGACAGATCCTGATCAAACCAAAAATAACCCTTAGAATCCTGATCACCTCTCAAATGCTTTTGAACTTATTTGTTGATATTAAAGTTTAAGATCAACTATGTCTTGGTACCATATTACGTTTAGGGGTTTTGCATACATTATAAATGGATGTGCTAAAAAGTCTGTCTCATATGAATAAAAGAGCATGTCGGTTAGAAGAGTTGCACCCTTTGTGCCCAAAGGAATGTCGACTGATTTTTTAAACACTTTCACTCATCGTAACAATATGGTGTCAGTAAATCAATTAAGTATCATGTCAGTTTTACAATTCTGCCCTCTTGTTTAAACCACTGTTTTTTCAAAGTATAATTTGTCCGTTCCTATTTAAACATTTGTTTCTACCTTTGACATACTAATGAAGCAATATTTGACTTATAATTGTATTCTGTATTTAAACTATTAATGATAAAAAACGTGTTTTAAATGTAATAGAAATGAACTATTTGGAACCATCTTCACTATATACTCTTGAATACTCCTGTAAAACAATTTTTTGAGTTTCTTCTGCACTGCCTCAATGGAATATTATCCGTAAGATGAAAACAAATACATTTTAGTGATGCAATTTATTACAGAAATTCTAAAATAACAAAATTCATAACAGGTCAATATGCTGCATTCAATAGGTCGTAAGCCTTCACATAAGTATTTTATCCACGATATCCACCTCCCCAACCTCTTCTGAATCCACCTCCCCAACCTCTTCCGAATCCACCACCAAAACCTCCTCTATATCCACCACCCCATCCTCTTCTGCCACCCCAAAATACTGAAAAGAAAATTTAAATCTTATAAACAACGTGTTCCAAAACACTTGACCTAAAATGTTATTTCAAGTTTTTCGAATGTTGAAGATTCACTTAAGACTATTAAATAATAAACTCGTTACTTCTTTCTTTTCAATATCTTAGTTTAATCTCTACTAAACGATCGTGCAAGACCTTGTGGCTACAAACACAGCTGATATTTAAAGACACTAAACATTTATTGTCTATGTAATAGTCATTTTTCTTTCCTGTAATGTATACTTACTTCTACGTCATTTGGTCTTTGGTGGAGAGTTGTCTCGTTGGTAGTCATACCCTATCTTTTTACTTTTATATTTTAAGATCATCAAGATTTATCTTTTTACACATTTTATGATGAAATAGTGTGATTGTTTTTCAAGTTTATATTTGATTCTAATACATCAAACTTTTTATCTATTTTACATCTCATCTCTTATTTGTAATTAACAATATTAATAGGCATCTGGGCATTTCATTTTTTAACTTTACTATCGTGATCAATTGGACTGTTCAACCAAAAATTTCAGTTTAACCGAAAATATGTAAGAAAAGATAGATTTCATATATATATATTTTGGAGATTGACTTACTAATATTTATTTTGTACATAAATTAGGCCGTTAGTTTTCTCGTTTGAATTGTTTTACATTTGTCATTTCGGGGTCTTGTATAGCTGACTATGCGGTATGGGCGTTGCTCATTGTTGAAGGCCGTACGGTGACCTATAGTTGTTAATTTCTGTGTCATTTGGTCTATTGTGGAGAGTTGTCTCATTGGCAATCATACTACATCTTCTTTTAATATTTACAGCTAAAATATTATACTTACTGTTTCTCTTATAGCCTGGAAATAAAGACAAAAAAGAATATAAACAGATGATAAAATAAACAAACTTAGCGTCTCTTTTTATATATGTGAGCTCTCATAAGCTTTACTTCATTACACGAAAGATGTGGTTATGCTTAACGCATATTAAAGGTGTGCTGACCAATAAATTATAATAACATGTAAACTGTTCAGATTTGGATTCGGTTATCTCGTCTCTGTGATTTGTGTCATTTAAGGTGGTACAAAACACTACAGGGAGATAACTCTGTAAAAATCAGCTGAACGTTTTAATCACGTTCTTATTGTTAAGGGAATATTAAGATTCTCAATGATCAAAATTAGTGTTTGTCAAACTGCTGTATTTCCAATAAAATTTTCCCGATAAAGTGTGTGGTGCAAGTTTTTTGAAAATTTCATATTTTTGTCAAAGAGTCAAAGTAAATATTTTGTCAAAATTTTATGAAAATTAAACGAGCCAAATGAATTTTAGTCAAGGTGTTTGGTACCACCTTAAGATTGAAAATCATGTATTCTACAATTCTGTTCTTTTACATTTTAAGTGGGTTCACGTTCCTTCATACTATGCCTTGTTAATGTCAAACACGGAAATAACAATGTCTCCTTCCGTTAACAGGAAAACAATCAGAAGTGTTTCATATTTTTTATGTCGGGGCCTTTTATAGCCGACTATACAGTATGGGTTTTCTCATTGTTGAAGGACTTACGGTTGCCTATAATTACTTACATCCACGTCTTTTGAACTTTAGTGGATAGTTGTCTCATTGGCAATCATACCACATCTCCTTATTTTTATATACTTTATATACCTACATGACATAATGGATTTACAACATAATATCTTATTCAATAAGGCGATTACATTTGGTGTAATAATACAAAAATTATAAAATATGAAAAAAATATTATGCTTCTCCTGTTTTTAAACTAGACATTGTTGATAATTGAATAAGCAGCAAGCTGTACAAATTGTTTGACAATAAACTCAAATTTGATATTTTGTATAACTTACGTCCACTATCTTCCATAGCACTAACACTGAAACTTGCTAGAGCAACCATCAGGATGACACAAATAGCAAATAATCTCATTCTGTTCGGTTTGTAATTATTCTGCAAAAAGTATTCAAAATTGTTTTTTATAAAATGTCTATATTTTTTACGAATTTTTATGGTGTTTGTCTTTTGTTGTGGTTGTACAATGTAGTTTGTATTTATCACGGTTGGTATATTTTCTTGTGTGTTACTTCTTTTTTTCCCGTATCCTCCACAATTTTTTCTATTTGAGATATTGTTAGAAAAATTGGCACAGTACTAACATCTATTTGTGTAGAAAAGACACTTATAGCGACCACATGTAACAATTAGTTGAACAACGTACAAAAATGTGTATGGTTTTATTCAATTAAAATACAGGAAAACAATGTTATTCTAATATTTCTATTAATTGGTGTAATTAATGTCTTTAGTGTACTTAATGTTTTTACATGTTTGAAAATTCTAATAATAGTTAATGTAAGATGCATTTTTTTTTCTTTACAATAATACTTGAATGAAATTAACAATGCCTAGTCTAATTTATGTTTACTCGTGGAATTCTCATTGCTATCTATCAAAATATGCAATGTTGAATAACAAAATGAGTGAAATAAAAAAAATTAAATTCGCCTACAATAATTGAAGAATTAATAAATGTTTATAATATACTAATTACATCGTTTTAAGAAAAAAATATTACAATTTTAGCTCCAAGAAAATAACAAAAACAAAACAAAAAAATCACTAATTTTGTAAAACAATAGTGATAAAAGCTTTATTATATACTTAGTAGTAAATACAGATAAATTGTATGTGTAATACAATCATTGGCAAGCGTGCTGTATTAGCCACCCGTGATGATATCGATATCAGCACGGTTGCACAGGCTTTATCACACCTTTAATCTGTATGACGTCACGTCATCGATTGCAGTCGCTGTTGAATATCGATATCGATATCAGCACGGTTGCAAAGGCTTTATCAAACCCCTAATCTGTATGACGTCATTTCAAACCTATAATCTGTATGACGTCATTTGAAACCTCCTTATCTGTATGACGTCATGTCACAAAAAAACATCTACGTGAGGTATATGTATATAATAAAGTGTATATGATATGGCTTTTTCAATATCACATACCGTATCAACCCTCAACCAATATAATCCCTCGAGCAGAGCTCTTGGGATTATATTGGTGTCTCGGGTTGATACGGATGTGATATTGAAAAAGCCATATGATATTCTCTATTTACTTAACATTTATGTAACAAGACAACTAAAATTGACAACTAGAATGGAAAGGCTGCGAGTGTTATATCGTTCTCTGGAAAACTCTTACTTTAACACCATGATAGCGTATTTTACATCGCAAACATTTAATAAAATAAAATGCATAGTACAAAAAGTACTGCATATATATATCACATGTGCACCTATTATATGTATAAAACTTAATAGATTGAAAAAAAGTATATATTTCTTAACGAAATTACCTTAAATGTGAAACTCAAGATCAGAAGTGTCCTTTCCCTGAACTATAGGAATTGGCCGAGATTTCTTATATATATACCAATGTGAGTAACCGCGGAAAACATAACTAGATTTATTTACCCCATTAAGTACGTCTTAGGTTTTTGTATTTACAGTAATTAATTACTACGGTACATGCCACCCTAACCTATTCGGACAACTTATTTTACATGTTTTACAGCGTCAATACATAGAATATATATCATTCTACGTAGTTAATGTAAAGAACAATTACTTGTTATTTAATAATGTACATGTTTATAAATTCTTCTCATTATTGTGTGGTCATTGTGTGGTCATTTATCTACAAAAAAGACATGTTTTTTTATGTAGCCTTCATATGAATCATGCAATTAATGAAAACAATATAATTCACCCGAAAAAGGCTGTACACATTTTTAATTTTGATAATTTAATTACTATCTAAAGTGTTGTACATGATGAAATGGATAATAATTATTCCTAGACTGTCTTATCATGAAAGGAAATTGACTTGTTATTTACAATGTAATGTACATGATGTATAGCAGATAATGGTATTATTTCTAGTTAGATTCCTATGTTTTGTTTTGTAGCATGATTTTGTCCTGTCGTTGTTTTTCGTTTTTTGCCATGGCGGTGTCAGTTTGTCTTCGACATATGAGATTGAATATCGTTTTTGGTATTTCAAATCTCTCTTTTGTCATGAAAATTTTCTGTTCCAGTGACCAAAAATAATTGTAGTGTAATAGAAACCGTTTTGTATCATGCCTGTATTAAATATGTGGAAAAAGTACATTTTACAGTCGCCGGCATTAGATATGTAGTCACTTGTTTCGACTTTTTCTGGTGTATTTTTACATAGAACTTATCATGAATTATTAATACACGAACAACTAAGTGACCATATGATTATTTACCTATTTTGTAAACAGAAATTCATCTTGCAAGAACAAATATGCAGTTTATAAGAAAAATTAGATTGGATATCGAGGAATGAAAATAAAAATAGTTTGGGTGACAATTTTCTCTGGTTTTTGGCGCATTCTGCTAGTATATTAACACATGACTTAGTCAAAATCTCTTTGTTTTTACTGTGCTGCATGACTTTGTATAATCTTGATAATGCACAACTTTTAATTACGCCCAAATACCCTGCACAGTTCAAATGTACTCTTACAATACATTACATGTACAGTTACGACATAGTTGATAAACTAACATCTTTGTACAACTTCATCTTTTCCAAATATGAATTAAAAAAAATTAAGATTGTCAAAATGTTAGGGACGAAAGAAAGACTCCTTTTTATATCTGGGAATTGTTTTTGATATTTTCTGTGCAATGTAAATCCTTAATCAATCCGCAAGCTATGTTTAAGTAGATAATTATTGTTTTTTGAAATATTTAAAAAATATGAATATAATTTGTCTATTAAGATTTCATTTGAACTAGTTTCGTGCTCAACGGAGTTTACTACGAATTTTTTAAAGATATTTAGTCGTGTTAAGGTTACTGGTTCGGGATCGAATTTGATGCTGATCATTATCTAAATATTTGGCGTTAACAGGAAAAATATCAAATAAGATGCAGATCGATAGGCTTCGTGTAGATGCGGCTTGTCTTCAAATTTCTTTAAACATTGAAAAAGTATAGGGAGGGTTTAATTATAAAAAGATTATCTTTTGTTTTTCGTTTTATTTTTTCCAATAAATTGTGATCCATCTGTCTTCAATTGACAACACTCTATTTATACACATGAACCCTTTTAATTTATGATTTCTTGTGAATCAATTTTAAAGTACACCAAACGGAACTAAAACTGTCCGACTAAAAGGAGATGTGGGTTATGCGCCAATGAGGTAGCAACCCAACGACAACAACAAAAAAAAACAATGGACATCTAGAGGGCAGTATACTTTTTTCAACCAAAAACATGAGTCTCCACAATATATATAAATTATCCAATATCTATATAAATTTTGTAACTGAATTTAAAAAAAACAATCAAAGATTTGCCATCAAAACTCAATTTTCAAAGAACTTGACTAATGACATTACAGTATAAACTATTCTTATAATCAGGCATATATATATATATATATATATATATAAGCCTAATTATAAGAATAGTTTATAATTCAAAAGTAATCAACATTTTTTATTACGTAAAAGCGTATTTTTCTTTCTATATACAAAAGAACTTCACGGGACACGTAAGCTGACAAGAGTAATTAATACGCCCATTTCTAGGATTAAAAACAAAATTCAAGTACTCGCAAAGCGTACCGGCCGACAAAGCAGCCAACAATGTGGTGGTGGTATGACGTAAATACTGCACGGAATTCCTTAAGAATCAAAGTATACATTCAACTACATTCAAGGCCTGATATGCTCCACAGAGAGTCATATAGTAAATAATCATGTCACTACCACAGCTCAGCTTGAGGCCTCTCTGAACTTTGTTCTACTACTAATCTTTCGGTGCTTTTAACGAGTTTCTTAACTACTACAAAGAACTTATCAATGTTTTTTGTAATAAAACATATAAAAATAGAGGAATTAACCATTTTTGGAAAGTAAAAAATTCTTTGGATGTTTTATACACATATGTACTTTCACGATACTACAATCTGTCGATACCTGTATTTTGGCATTGCACAAGGTCATGTTTCCCTCTGACTGTTAATGACGTCTTAATACTAATTCCATTGGATGTTGGATGTGTACAGATTGATATTTTAGTCTTAGATACATGTTTTTTTATTTTAGTTGTTATTGGCTTTGAACTTTATGTCAGTAACTGCGAGTACTCTCAGATCTGTACTTAGTGTCTTTTTAGTTGTTAGGGATAAGGGATGGATAAATACCCTGCCACGTCTGGTCTGTGTTTTTGTTTGATGTTTTTTCTGCTTTGTATCGTTCTGATGGGTTAAGCCTTTTTTCAACTGATTTTTATAGTTTGTTCCTATGTTGTGTTGTTACACCACCGTCCCAGGTTAGGGGAGGGTTTAACATCACGTTTAAACATGTTTGACCCCGCCACTTTCTTTATGTGCCTGTCCCAAGTCAGGAGCCTGTAGTTTAGTGGTTGTTGTTGGTTCATGTCTGTGATATTTGTTTTTCGTAAAATGTTTTGTTATAAATAAGGCCGTTAGTTTTCTCTATTGAATCGTTTCATATTTTTCGTGCCGGGGCCATTTATAGCCGACTATACTATATGGGTTTTTCACATTGTTGAAGGCCGTACGGTTGCCTATAATTGCTTACATTCACTTCATTTGAACTTTGGTGGCTAGCTGTCTCATTGGCAATCATACCACATCTCCTTGTCGTCCGCAGTCAAATGCGTTTTGTTCAAATATACTTTTTCACTTTTTTTGGTCTTTTGGAAAATTTTGTTTGTGCTGTATTTAGACCCCTCTAACAAGAAATTTGTTTTTCGTATAAAAATTGCGGTTTTTATCCAACGCAATCATAGGTTTGAACGTTGTTTTCAATTTAGACTTCATCTCAAAGTCAAAGCACATATTATATTGTAATAGCAGGCTACTGTTTAATGTTCATCTATTGATGCCTTTTTAAAAGTTTTGTCGTTGAGTTGCTGTCTCGTTGACAAAAACATCTGTTTATTCATAAAAAAGACCAAAGCACTTAAAATTAACACACCGCTAGTGATAAAAATAAGTTTAATCTTGAATGCAATATCTAGATTGTCTGCCATCAGGGTCATTAGATTATAAATGTAGATAAGGACTACTTAACTATATTACAGTCAATCGTTAACTCTACAAGACAAGGTCAATGAAAAACTCATGTGTTCTTCTCATTTTTGCATTTATCATCATTCAAGGTAAATATATTCCTAGTTATAATGAACATTTTTTACCCCTAAAACTGACATAATCATTTCTAGTAGAATGCCCAGTGTCCAAAAAGTCCTCTAGTTAACGACTTTAAGTTAACGGATAACACATTTTTTACAATCATGATTGTCGTCGTAAGTTCCCATGGTCACGATTTTCTAAATTTCGTGTTTTTACAGGGTACCTCCAGATACCGTATTGTACGTGGAATCTTTAACATGACAATATATAAATAACACATAGCTGAGAGGGTGATAGAGCAGATTGTTACCCCGGGAAAACATTGTCAACTGAGGTGAAGCCAAGGTTGACAATGTCTTTTCGAGGGGTAACAATCTGCTCTATCACCCTCTCAGATATGTGTTATTTAATTTATTATACTGAATGTTCTGTTATTACTGTCTATTAAATTTCAAATTCAAAGTAATAAAATATTTCCTCTTGTACATAACAATCATCCGTATTTATTAAAGCGCGCACTTGAGCAAGCGTCTCGTGAAGGGTAATAGAGTATTTGCCATGGGATAGAGTAAATTGTCTCCCTCGTATTAACCAATCAAAATCTGGCATTTTGACATGAAGTATAATAAATAAAATTATTACGCTCTTTGTTGGTGGTTAAAATAGTACTTATAATATAGTTTATACATTAAATATATTATATAACAAAAGCGGAAAGTATATAAGTGATTTCAGCATTTTAGTAAGACTAAAATTTTACCCGAAATTTGCCACATTTTCATCGAAAAGCAAAATTATTACGTGTATCATCACGTTATTTTTTACTCTGATTAAAGCAATAAGACACGGTGCATGTGTGTGCCAAATTTCATGTGTGAAATGAAAGTAGTTTTGAAGAAATTAGTAATTAAAAACACAAATTAAGTCAACATTTTCCATTGATTAAACACGGATTATCCCGTGAGATTAATCATTTTGTTGCTTACACTATTAGCTAGGTCATTAACAAGGACAGCGGTCACTCAATGCATTTCTTATTTTTGCTTGTTGTGTAGTTGATTTATCTGTTTTGTATAGCCAGCTAACTTTTAAATTGTTATTTTCTTCGGAGGAATATGTTTTGTGTCTATTTAATTTTTTCAATACTTTAAACTTTTTATTGAATAGATATATAATTGTAGTATAAGAATCAAATCGGTCGGCTTCGTTTCACACCCGGAATATGGCACATCAAGTCTATATTATGGTCTTGCATAAGGTTTTCGACCTAAATCCCCCTCGGTGTGAACGACAACAAAAATGTATCACCGTTCGTGCTATAAATTATACACCAGCAGACACAACTGCAATAATTTCAAAGCTGAATTTGCAATAGGTTTGTCCGAGCAAACCACTGAAGCCAATGACCTATATGTGACAAGCTGGCAGCAGGAAAATTTTGACCAATATTTTTTTTTCATCTATTGCTACGCATGCTTATTTTTTTCCGCAGCTTTGCTGCGCAAAAATTTATTTTGACTTTTGTACACATTTATATCCTCAACTATCCTGCATTTCATGTTGCAGGGTATTCGTTTTCATCCGGTCTTGTGCAAAGTCATTTATTTTCAGTTCATACCAGGCCAAGTTATTGATTTTCAAAATCTTCCCCCTTCCTCCTTTCGAAATCAAATAAATGGTCGTCCCCTACTGAAAGCTAATGAAAGGACGTCATCAATTTAAAGTCTGAGAAAAGTCTGATCATAAACATCATTTCCGTAAAAACTATAATTCTACTGGTAAAGCAACTGACTGAATTGTGTCGAAATTCTTAGAGAAAAGTATTATACATTCTATATATGTCTGTCCCAAGTCAGGATCGAGCCGGTATATTAGTGGCTGTCGTTGGTTCATGTCTGTCATTTTTTTTTTGTAAATTGTTTTGTTATAAATCAGGCCGTTAGTTTTCTCAAATGAATTGTTTCAATTTTTATATCCGGGTTTATAGCCGACCATACGGTATGAGTTTTTCTCATTGTTGAAGGCCGCACTGTTGCCTATTACTGCTTACTTCCACATCTCCTTATTTTTATATTATACAAGTATTACATAACATTAATATTATCAATGTTCCATGTAAATGAGGTAAGATCAGATGAACTCTGCCACAAAGACATATACACTTTGCTACCATTCCGTACACCAAATATAGTTGACCCACTACTTATAGTATCTGAGATAAGGACTTGACCACTGAAACTTAACCTTGTTCACTGATCTATGAAATGAGGTCGAGGTCAGGTGAACCATGTGTGACTGGCATTTAGACCTACTGTATATTAGTAACCAAATATGGTTATCCTAGAACTCATGATAAAAGAGATGCGAGTGATACCAAAGGAACATTCAAACTCACAAGTGAGACATTCACATGACGAAAAAAAGCTATACAGTATTTTAGCAGTCACTAAACCATGAAAATGAGGTCAAGGACAATGATTATATGACAGACGGGAACTTCGTAACACAATGGATCTATTTACAAAGTATGAATTATCCGATTCCTCTACCCTCTGAAATATAAAGATATACAAATAGTTTACGGTGTTGCCACCGCCACCATCAGATTCTATGCAGTATGCCTCGCATTCTGCGACTTGCTTCGAATGCGATTTAAAAAAGAACAACTGAAATTAGCTCTCTAACCTAAACCTGGTCGATGAGCATTCGACTTAACAGTAGACAATGAAACGTAATAGCTTCTGCTAGCTTCGGCAATTTTTCTATGTTGTTTCAATCTGATTAAAATTCTGATCAATATTAACTCGCGGGCTCGTATATATCAGCTCAAATGAGGAAAACGAAATCAGAGATCTATATTTTAATAAGATTGATGGTGTTTACAACCCTCTTTTTGTAGATAATCTTTAACTTCATGTCAATTGTAGGCCAAATTATGCTCAATAAGGCATATAAGTGTGTAAGATGGAGTGATTAACCTGTTTCTAATTGTCATTTTGTTTTTATATATACTTTGACAGAAACCCTTCCCCTTTTTCACCGTTTGCAGTCTTTCTTATTTCTATAAAGCAAAGATATACTCATACTTGCTAATTCCGTCCATTCTGCGTTAATATTACACCGGTTTTGGAAGTACAATTGTATGTGCTTCCACACTCACCAAAAGAAAATTGGATATTAACACAAAAATTCATTACGTACACCCTATAAGTACAAATGTCAATCTCGAACCATATTTGGCAACATAAATATCAAATTAGTCCTAAATATAGAAACTATAGTTATAATCCTAATTTTGCTATAAACGGATATATAAAGGGGCGGCTAGCTGTCTAAACGTGACTCTGCGTTTTCCTTGAAATTTAAGCTTTGACCTTTGAACCAAATTTAAGAAAATCGTGACCACTGTAGACAACGACGACATCAATATTTTCATATGATATCAATTACAGCCGTGTGCTATTCCGTTAACCCAAAGCGATCAAATTCGTTGACTGGGCACCCTACTACTCTGATATATGTTTATACATGCAGTGTATTCAGGGTAAGTTCCCGCGGTGAAATCACATTATAGGTACTCTGTGAATTAACCATGTTAACATACAATTTAATGATGACTCATAACTTATATAATTCGGACAATAGTTACACTGTGCCTTGATTTAAACAAAATAGGTAACATACAGAAGTAAAAGAGGAATTGATATTGATATTGATTTTATGTCTCATCTCTCTCTTGTGTCCTTGTATATAAACCATCTAAAACAAAAACAAAAATTTCTTTTATATGTATGTGCTGTACATAATTGAAATTAATTACTAAGTGTACATACTCCTTATGGAGGTGTTCCTACTTACAGGAGGCTTATACACAGAAGAAGAAGAGGTTTGTCAAAATATAGCTGTTCTTTGTCTTTGGGTTTCAAAATAAAATCTATAAATTGAATTGGTTTGGCATAATGTCGCGCAACAATGCTTTGTTGATTTATGTAATCTGGAATGAAAACTATCAAAATTTTCAAACAATCAAGCAAGTCGCTCCTTGTTGAGAGTATCACGCGCCAGTAACCATTTTTGGTGTAACACAGCGGTACATATTTGAAACAAAATGGTTCCTACGCTTGGGTGTAGCTTCAAAATAGTAGAATGTTTTTTTTTTATTATTTTTTTTGTATCAAATGAAAGCTGAATGACTGGTGATGATTAATTTAGAACACTTTTTGACTTATATTTTGAATTAAAAAAAAATTGTAAAAAAAGAACAGGGGGTTTATTTTGCCTGTTTCTAAGATCTGAACTACCTAGCTGTTCAGGTACTTCCGAAGTTCCGGGAACCAGTACTCTCTTATATGCAATTACAGGTACGTTGATTTTTTCAGTACAAGGCGACATCAGGTGTTGCTTTGACATGCAATGACTGTCACTTTATTTGAACTTAACAAACGAGCTGTGACGTTTGAAATTGAGGAATTTGACATTAAAAGCAATGAGGTGATGAATTAGTGGTGTTCCTCCTTTTCACTGATCTACATTTTTTTTTATCTACATTATTTACATGATTTAAAATTGGTAGTAATGTTAAAAAATTAAACGTTCAAATTACTATGACCATGGAAGTAATATTTGAATATTACTTCCATGCTATGACATAGGTGGCGTATTTTTTAATATTAAAATGATTCTTAAAAATTAAAAACTCAGATGAATTTTTGATTTTAGAAATTGATTTTTTGATATAATTGATAAATAGACTGATTACTTAGTATAAAATTGTTTATCCATACTAAGAAATCATTTTTTTAATATTAATGAATAATGATTTATTTTCATATATTAAGAATATTTTTTATAATTAAAAAAACGCGAATTTTTGATATCAAAAATTGAAATTTTTTTATCATAAAAAATACAACATATTTATGAATAACAAAAAAATGCTATTGTTTTGATATTAAAACATTATTTTTAATATTCAAACATTATTTTTAATATTTGAACATTATTTTAATATCAAAATATTATTTTTAATTAAAAAACATAACTTTTAATATTAAAATCGATTTATTAGTATTAAAAAAATAGGGAGTAATTTCCTCAACGGCCTACATTTACAGACATAAACATTTGTATAATTTCAAATGAACCAAGTAACAAATGAAGATACCGTCGTCGGGTTATATTTAAAAAGAAATATTATGTTTTATATAAGGTATTGTTGAATTTTTCATGTTATAGGTGAGCCACAATGCCAACAAGAAGGAAACACTTTGACTCGTCATGTTACTTAATTGAATCCACAAACAAAACCTGGTCAGATGCACAGGTACATGTGTAAATAATCAAAATGTATATGTCTTTAAAAAATATACAACGTAATAAAAAGTTACTAGAAAACCTTTATTTTGATCATATCATTCATCATTGTTTCAAATAGTGAGATCATGGTTTATACATTTAACTTTTAATAGATTAATTCAGAAATAAACTTGGTAGAATCTTTCGGAATTTTGGGTCCTCATTGCTACTGAAATAGATATCAGAAGTCAAGTGTTATACAAAAAAAGTTTAGTATTGAAAAAAAAAACAGCATGAATATTTGAAAGGATATTCGAACCTTGTTATTCCTCCTATTTTGGCTAACCTTAATATTCCTCCTATTTTGGCTAACCTTAATATTCCTCCTATTTTGGCTATCCTTGCTATTCCTACTGTTTTTGCTAGCCTTGTTATGGTCCTGTTTTGACTAGCCTTGCTATTTCTCCTTGTTTGACTAGCCTTGCTATTTCTCCTTGTTTGACTAGCCTGGCTATTTCTCCTTGTTTGACTAGCCTTGCTATTCCTCCTGTTTTGGTTAGCCTTGCTATTCCTCCTGTTTTGGTTAGCCTTGCTATTCCTCCTGTTTTGGTTAGCCTTGCTATTCCTCCTGTTTTGGTTAGCCTTGCTATTCCTCCTGTTTTGAGTAGCGTTGCTATTCCTCCTGTTTTGTCAAGCGTTGCAATTCCTCCTGTTTTTGCTAGCCTTGCTATTCTTTCTGTTTTGACAAGCCTTGCTTTTCTTCCTATTTTAGCAAGCCTTGCTATTCTTTCTGTTTGGCTAGCCTTTCTATTCTTTCTGTTTTGGCTAGCCTTTCTATTCTTTCTGTTTTGGCTAGCCTTGCTAGTGTTCATGTTTTGGTTAACCTTATTATCCTACCTGTTTTGGTGAGCGTTATTATTCTTCCGGTTTTGGCTAGCTTTGCTATTTTTTATCTTTATTTCTTTTTTTTTTTTTTTGGTGAGACTGGGTATTCTTCCAGTATAGCGAGTCTGGTTATTTTACTAGTATATAAATAAGGTTTACTGAAATAGAAAAACAAAATGACCATCCGTAGAAAAACGAAATGCTAGAGAATATCATCGAGAATCAACCCAGTGTTATTGATGTCTATCTCACATACTTATTTACCTACTTTAGTAAACAAAATACATGTCATATTGTGTTAAAAAAACAGAAGTACTGAAATACATAACACGGAATCATTATGTACGTGTAAATATAGTATAAACATGTCAATTTCTGTGAAATATAGAAAAATATGCTGAAAGAAAATACAACACTTGATTGAATTATTATTAATATTTCATTTTTATTTTTCTGCAAGAGTTTCTGTCAACACACCCACCATGCCTACCTAGCCGAACTGGAAACTGTTGATGAGAATAAATATTTGCTGGGTCTTCTTCTATCTATGCCATCC
This sequence comes from Mytilus californianus, assembly GCF_021869535.1. NCBI lineage: Eukaryota > Metazoa > Mollusca > Bivalvia > Mytilida > Mytilidae > Mytilus > Mytilus californianus. Next base: position 129,881,387 of record NW_026262679.1, on the reverse strand, counting down.
AGTAACAAACGTAAGTATTGGTATAAATAGTTAGTCATCAAATTAACAATAGTATCTTCGAAAGCATTAATACTGAATATTTTATCCCGGCAAGGTATCAACGAAATCAAAGAGTTGATCCAATCCTGTCAGGTTTTATGCACTTTTCTTTAAATTTGACTTGAAGTTCGGTATTTTGGTGAATACTTTTTCAAAAATATCTAAATATACAATATACATGTATATATCTGTGTAATTGTAGTGTAAACTAAAAATAAGAATTAATACAGAAAACAGTGCTGTAGTAAGGAATGTCGTCCTTAAATTAACGTATATCAAGCGAGGCTCGCACAGCCAACATTGACCTTAGATGTATTTGGCTATTTTTATGTCCTTTTTGGTCATATGGCTCTTCAACTGTTCCGGTTCTTATACATTTTAATCTTTCAAATATTCGGCTTTGAGCGTTCCTGATGAAGGTAAATCCAGTATAATGCTGCGGACGCATAAAGTTTATAAAGCATTGTTTTCAGTTCATTATCTAAGTAAAATATTCCAAACTTGATGCAATTGTTTCAAAAGCGTTATCTTTCAACATAAAAAAAACACATCCAATTATCTTTTAAAAAAATTCGTATATGGAAAAATAGAAGATTAAGATAAAGATAATCATTTTCAGATAATTTTTGGCTTGGTGCAAATGATATTAATGCAGAAGGCAAGTTTTTCTGGAGCACTAGTAATCATGAATTTGATATAACTGATTGGGGGCCACATGAACCAAATGGAGGCAAAGGAGAAAATTGTCTCGATACTCGTATATACGATGATGGCAAACTTCACTGGAATGACCATTCTTGTGGCTTGCATTTTTACTTTGTATGTGAAACGAGGTCAGTCATAATCATATCTATACACATGATTAAAAACTAATTATAACATATAGTTTATATACACGGAAACCTACACATATATGATATAGGAAAATAAAATGCGGGAAAATTCTTCTTTAGAAATTGTTTACATATAATAACTCATACTTCAGTCTAATTCAGAAATCTAAAAAAAAACTAAAAACACACACACACACACTAAATAAATTAATCAAATTGAAAATAATAATTTGTAGCAAATATATAATGAAAAGACACGTGAAACAGCGCAAGCTCGTGGTCGTTGTTTCATGTTCAAAATGATAAAGTCATCCCTTTGAAATTTTTACGGTCGCCATTACGATTGGCTTGACCGTTTCTTAATATATGTGTTACAGATAAACACAGATATGTTCCAATATTGTCGTCATCACAATCTCGTCTTTTTATTTCGATTGTGACATCACCGAATTAGACCTCCCGGAGCACCCAAATTAGACATCTCGGAGCATCCAAATTAGTCATTCTAGGTTTTAAGTTAAGTTCAAGTTGCTCCATAGTTAGTTTTCTATGTAGTGTTTTGTTGGCTTTTTCGTCTTTTTGTCATTTTCGTTTTATTTTTTTCTGCCATGGATTGTCAGATTTTCTTATAAGTTTTGTATGTCCCCTTGGTATCTTACACCTCTCTTTCTCAGGTGAGGATACATTAAGGATGTTCGCTACTCTCCTTCAAAATAACAAGATTTTTAAAAGACTGTTATAAATTGATAGTATATAAATAGAGGAAATATAAAACCTCTCTTTCTCAGGTGAGGATACATTAAGGATGTTTGCTACTCTCCTTCAAAATAACAAGATTTTTAAAAGACTGTTATAAATTGATAGTATATGAATAGAGGAACTATAAAACCTCTCTTTCTCAGGTGCGGATACATTAAGGATGTTCGCTACTCTCCTTCAAAATAACAAGCTTTTTAAAAGACTGTTATAAATTGATAGCATATAAACAGAGGAACTTTAAAAGCAGAAAAAAAATTAAGGGTCCGTGGGCTTGTTTTCGAGATATAAGCCACTGAAAATTTGGCGGGAAATGATTCTCTCTAGACTTTTCATACATTGGCACCTTTTTTCTTTCAAAAACTATGAACAAATAACAAGGATTTTATAGGATTTTCAAATATGGCTTTTTAAACTATATGTAATAAAATTATGAAAAGAAACGTAGGGGTTAGCGGGCAAAATGTTTGATGACACTACATGGATACAACCAGAGGATTCTGAATATCTAGCAAACATTCAAAAACAAGAGGAGCGAACATCCTTAAATCGTCGAAGTACACGTGTATGCACTAAATATAAAAATAAAAACTATCTGTAGTGAATATTTATGGGGGAACAAGACTTGTTTTTTTAATGAAGATTGTGTGTAGAAGAAAGAATGACCTAAAATATTATAAATGCATATAAAAAAGCATACTATAGACTTGTTATTAATTTTTGACACCTTGTTTTCTGGAATTATAAAGTATAATCTAACATTGTAGTATTGGTGGATCTGGAGGATCAAATGTAATTGGCTAAATACAATGCCTGTTGCGACGACATACGGGTACTTTTATGAGAATTAAAGTATGTGTCAGTTTTGGTTTTTCATTAAAGACAAAAGACTGAGATATCTGGATACAGGTTTAGAAAGATTTAAATAAGATTTTATGAATAACGTTATAGGACTATGAGTAATGATTTTCGTTGTTGTTTCTCCTTATTCGTACGTATTTCTTCTTTCGTGCAAAGTTGACCATAGGTAGATTTGGCTGTTTTTTAGTGGTCCCCTTTGTTTTGATAAATCTTCTCATGTTTGTAAGTATTTATGCCTACTTTCCATCAACATGAAGGATTTGAGCATTCCCGGTAAAAGTAGATTCAACAAAGCACTTCGTACACACCAAATTTATAAAGTGTTATTTGTTTTCTCAGTCGGTTGTTTGTGGTGGGTGGGGTCTTTTGTACAGTTCAAAATTCGATAATCCTTTTTCATGTATTAAACTATGAATATTAAATTCGATTACTGACAGAGTAATATTTTATCGAAATTTTCTCCAAAATCACTATATTACATATCATAAATTTGGATTTCATTGGGTTTTTTTTCTATGAAGTACTCTTTTTTCAGTTCAACACTGTCGCAATTAGAGATCTTTGGACACGTGTTGTGTAGGTTCATTTATGTTAATATTACTTCGCTGGGCCTCACCCATGTTTTGAAAAGCCTTTGTAATTTTTGACTGATTGCTTTTTGTTTGGACAAAGTCTAGTGGGAATAATTTCATACGTATTCAAGACTAGACAAAATTAACAATAAATTGAATACTTGTTTCTTTTCTTAGCGGATAGACCAGAATGAAAAAAGGGAATATCGCCACTGGAATGCAAGGGTACAATTTATATTTGATTGAAATTTTTGCATTACAACAAGCCATCTACGTTGTTGCAGATCTCAAATATTTTCATCTAGTATTTAACCTTTCAAAAATGAGTACCGTATCAATTTTGATATGCCATCCGAGAATAAAACGTCAACTTCACAAAAGAAGCAGCCGTACAACAGACAGTTCATGACAAGTGTCAAGAGCAGAACGGGAAGTTTTCTGTGTAATATTTTGTTATTGCTGTTGGTTATTTTGTGGTTTTTCTTTTTGGCAATCGTATTGTCTGTTTTATTGAACTTAACTTTTTTTTAATTTTGATTTTAATTGATGTGCGAATATTTGATATATTGCCGTTTAACTTGTGTAGTATTATTGAAATATTTCATTTCATTTATTAGAGTTTTTGAAATTGCAGCCAATGACTATATTTGCATACAAACCAGTAGTGGTCATGGAAGGGCAAGGGTGGATGCCCTTGAAATTCAATAAATGATCTACACAGAACAGTTATTTCAATATTCATCGCGGTTGACAATAATTCCTTGGGTAACTATTGTCTTCAGGGAATAAACCAACGTAGCAAACTTTCGCGTGCCTTCTGTTGGCAAGAATGAGATATGGAATTGAGAAAATGACCCGCACAGACAAAAATATTGAACACAGAAGATAAAGAATATAATTACAATATCGATAATCAAGACATAATCAGCAATTATTGGTTCATGTTGACGTAATTTATGGTACTGCGCAGTATCTTTTTTAGAAAGGGTAAACTTTAGAATGCTATCTTCATATTTCAAATTTTACAGATTGGTTCCAATCGAAAGAGAAGCTTTGATGGAAAAGATTTTACCATTGCACTAAATATATCATACTATATTTCAATCCATGTGATAGAATGATTTAATATATTTAAAAGAGTAACAACATACCAAGGAGAATATCAAGAATAAAACAAAAGTGCACATGGCCAAAAAGAAAAACGACGAAAAGACAATCAGCAATAACATATCACAACACAGAAAATATAGATTGATCAAAATAAAACCCAATAAAAACTGGGAGAGAACTCAGGTGCACCGTAAGAGTAGGCAGTTCCTGCTCAACTAGTGACATCCATCGTGTTATTCTTGTTTAAACACATTGATGTCATGTCCAATGATTAGGCATCTTATCATTGCGGATTTATGAGTGTCACTTCTCTTACCAATAAACATACAAAAAACGAACACAATAGGTACATTCAAATTGTAATAGATCTCTAAGACTTGACCGAATGTGAAAGTTTGAAACGAAATCGTCTATTTTCACGAACAATGAAAAAGCTTCAAATTTAAAAGTGAACTTTTGTGCTTCGGAATGGTAAGCAGTTATTGATCCAATAGTGCCACTCATCATGATGCTCATGCAAGTACAAATCCGATGATAAATCACATTCGGTAATGTCAAATTCGACAAAAGGGGATCGTTGTTGTAATCACGATAAGTAGGACATTTCAGTACAGCCATATGTCACACAGAAATACCATAACTGAACACCAAATCATGATGACGTCCGTAAAACTTTCAAAATAACTTTAAGTTAACTTATTGGAATCCTTGGAGCTAAAGGTTCCTAGTCATTTTCCTAATACTAAGTAAGCAGTAACGATGTTTGAAGGAAATTCTGATAAGAAACGCAAGCCCTGGAGGATTGGAGATATCATAACATATTTGGTAGTTTTTTTGTTGTTGTTTTTTTTTTTTGGATACAATTATTAAACTTATTGCATTTTGATTTTTAAACTCCCAATTATAACTTCATCATAATCCATTTGCAGCTAGACACGATAGTGGTGGTATACGTTGAACCAGTCGTGTGAAAGACAGTTCATGGTTCTGTTGTGCTGTTTTGTGTGCTGTCCTATGTAGTTTTACGTGTTCGTTTTTATTCTGTGGTTAGCATGTCGAAATGTACTATTTTATTGTTTATTTGTGTATTTCTCTGTCTTGAATGTTCTTGCATTTATTTGTACTGTATTCCTGTCATGTTATAATGTCATTTTAGTGTTATATTTAATATTGTCATAAAAGCGCGAGGTTTGGCTAGCCACAAAACCAGGTTCAACCCACCATTTTTTCTTAAAATGTCCTGTACCAAGTCAGGAAAATAGCAGTTGTTAATTATTGTTCGTTTCTGTGTGTCGTTTGTTTTTTGTTCACTTCAGTGTTTCTGTTGTTTCGTTGTTTTCCTCTTATAGTTGATTTGTTTCCCTCAGTTTTAGCTTGTAACCCGGATTTGTTTTCTCTCAATCGATTTTTGACTCTCAAACAGCGATATACTACTGTTGCCTTTAGTAACCACAGCAAAAGAAATTACGTTTAATGATTATTATTGTTGTTAAAAATAGAAAACAAAATTGAAGAAAATAACAAAACATAAACAAAATATTAAAATATTTGTTTTTCCTTTGTCTGAAATAGAGAAAAAAATCTTGTCTAGGAAAATGTTGATACCTTGCTATCCCTAATGGAATTTAAAAAAAAAATACATGATCTGGAAAAAATCATTTAGGACAATAATTTTCGGATGTGAACGTTTTCTCCCTACACCAATTCAATTTGCTTGAGTCTTGGTGCTGCTTCAATCTATGAAGTAACATTAAAAATTTGATAGAAAATGTCAACACAAATTCGATGCAGCGATTACGTTTATTTCAGAATTGTAATAATATATCATTCGTTTTCCGTTGTGGCTGGAAATCTGCGTCTAATATCCTGCAAAACAAAAAGATACATTTTATTGCATAACATTAGCTATCATATATACGAAGTTATCATTTGTGATGTTGTTTTCGTATTTATGTCAAATTCCTTATTACGTTAAATCAATCAGTTTTTTTACACAAATATTTTTACATTCTTTAGTGTAATTTTTGTTTTGTCGGATTGTTGACGTGTTTAAGTTGAATTCACGCCTCTTTTTACTCGTAATGTGAATATATCTACAGTAGTTGTCGACTTTCATGCAAATACCGTGTTTTCATTGGCTGAAAGTCGAATCACGTCCTGCCAACATATTTTTTCAATTCTAGATGAATGCAACACAAGAATTATAAGTACGCCTATCTAAGTAAATATTATTATATTTATTAATTGTTCATGTGCTTCGTGCATAGGTGATTACAAAAATTGCATTTTTTTTTCTTTTGGTAAATGAAGTTGACATATATTATTTATCCTAATATAATGATACGTACTTGAATGTACTTATTTAAAACTGTTTTTAAAATTGACATCTACATTATGAACATTTCAGATATATGACGTATAAAAAAGTGTTAAAATACAGAGCTATAATGTAAATTCAAAACGAGAGAACTCCATAAAACCGAACGTTTGACAAATTCAACAAACGGATGTACTATGATTGATTTCATGTAGAATTATACTGCTTTCATATCACTTGAAAATCTTCCCTGAAGTTTTGTTTTTTGCCAGATTGAAAATGTTTAAACCCGTATATGACTATTATTTATCAAAAAATAAGAAATGAGTGCATTTATGGCAGGTTACTTGTATTTATTCTTTACAATTTTTCAGAAAGCAGCATTAAAAACGTTGATATATCAATATTTTGTTGTTTTGATCATCACTACATAAACAAAGTAAGACAGAAATATTACTTATTATCCAAAAGAATGATTTATTCATAACTGGAGATTTGTGTATTGTTAATTTGATATTTACAAACATTAAACAATTTGTCCATAAAACACATCACAGTATGAAATGTTTTACATCCTTTCAAGAAAACAATGCTAAAGAATTAAGTGTTATGAATCACAAGTTACATTCGTCGAAACTAAGCCACAAAAGCGAATCATCTGGGTCAATAATGCAATAATCGAGTGACCATACCTGATAGTTTCAGACATCAAGTTTGAGTGAGATAATACATTAAAATAGTGATGGATTTAGCTATTATATGTATGTCCGTTTTGGTCATAAAGCTCTTCAGCTGTTTTAGATATTATACATCTTTGGCTTTCAAATATTCGGCTTTGAGTGTCCCTGATGAATGGTAAATTCAGAAAAGCGCTTCGGACGATAAAATTCATACTTTATGGGTATCATTGTTTGAAGTATACAAATAATCCGTTTTACCCGTTTTCTGTAGAATTATTGGTTTTCTTTCTCGTTAACATCTGATTTTGTGTTTTGTATTAAAATATTAAAATTTTTCCACATTTACGTAACTCCTTGATTTAGGTTGCTGAATAAAAACTAGGATGATTCTAGTTTCTTACCTCTATTTAGATATATCAATACAATTCATGATCATATTGTTTGATCAATAGATATAAGAAGATGTGGTATGAGTGCCAATGAGACAACTCTCTATCCAAGTCAAAATTTATAAAAGTAAACCATTATAGGTCACAGTACGGTCTTCAACACGGAGCCTTGGCTCACACCGAACAGTAAGCTATAAAGGGCCCCAAAAAATTACTAGTGTAAAACCATTCAAACGGGAAAACCAACGGTCTAATCTATATAAAAAACGAGAAACGAGAAACACTTATGAACCACATCAACAAACGACAACTACTGAACATCAGATTCCTGACTAAGGACAGGTGCAAACAAATGCAGCGGGTTTAAACGTTTTAATGGTACCAAACGTTCACCCTTTTTCTGAAACAATAGTGTAACATCACAACATAGAACGACACACTATAAAATATCAACTGAAATAGCTTAACTCAATCAAAGGACACCATTGAACATACACTGAACAAATAAATTTGACTATATCAATAACAGATGAGTGTAGAGATACTTATTAAAACAAAAAAATATCGATCTGTGCGCAAACGTTTACACAATAGAAAATGATGGTTACAATAGCCTTTCTTAATGCTGTTTTTAATGGGAACATGTTATTCAGTGGTTGTTGTTTGTTGCTGTATATCATATTTGTTTTTCGTTCATCATTTTGTACATAAATCAGGCCGCTAGTTTTCTCGTTTGGATTGTTTTACATTTGTCATTTCGGGGTCTTTTATAGCTGACTTTGCGGTATGGGATTTGCTGATTGTTTAAGGCCGTACGGTGACCTATAGTTGTTAATTTCTGTGTCATTTTGGTCTCTTTTGGAGAGATGTCTCATTGCCAATCATACTAAATCTCCTTACTTTTTATATATATTTCGTTCTGTGATATGTATTATAACATCCTTCTTTTTCTCATAGATATTGTATGATACAAAAGCTTTGTATTATTCAATTTCACTTTCAGAAAAAAATTAAAACAATACGTAGAATAATTTCATGTGTCCAAAGCTCTTTTTCTGGATTGATTTACCTTCATCGGCAACACTCTAAGCTGAATAGTTGAAAGCGTAGGATGTATAAGAACCGAAACAGTTGAAGAGCTATATGACAAAAAAATACCTAAACAAATAGCCAAATCTATCTAATGTCAAATGTGCCTGAAGGAGTTGAAATATTGATGATGTTCTTTCCATTAACAATCCAAACTTTTCTGATTGAGTTTCATTAAAATATTCAACCCAACTTGCAATTAAATAAACAACAGACAGGGTTTCCCCCGCCTCATATTTAGACTTATACCTCGAATTTGACCTAAGTGGTTATCTCAGTACTAGAATCTATGACAAACGAGACGATTAGAATTTTGAAATTATAAATTTCCCCTACCCTTAGCAGCAATATACCAATTTCACCTGCATATGGGATATTCATTACCAAACTCATTCGTTATTCAAGAGCTTGCAGTGGCTACTCAGGGTTAAGTCAAAGAACGTCTCGTCCTTTTTCTAAAAAAGTCCATCGGAAAATACCAATAACTTTTTGATAAATATTTCGTACCAATTTCACAAAGGATACATGATGGTCTTGAAGTATAGATTTTAAGTGCTGACGTTGTTTATCATCTTAATCACGTGTTATAGTGTTCTTTTTATTTGTCTATGTATCTTTGTAACCTTCACTGTTTACTCCATTTTTGATTGGCGTGTCTAGGTATTTAAACATCCCACCATTGTGTTATTGTGCTATGGTTATTTTTGTATTCTTGTCTTTCATTTTTGCTTATGTACTTTGTCTATAAATTGTCTATATGCCATTTTTGTTTTTTTTTTTTTGTTAAATAGTTGTGTTAATAGAGATTAAGATTATAACACAATGTTGACTACTGTACTCCGCTTTTTGACACTTTTACCTATTATGTCAGTTTATTTTGCTCACACATTGTTGTCAATTTAATGGAATTCTATATGATTGTCATACAAGCTAGATATAAAACCAGATTTAATTCTCTACATAAGGAAATGTCTGTACCAAGTCAGGAATATGACAGTTGTTTTCTATCCGTTTGATATGTTTGAGCTTTTGATTTTGCCATTTAATAAGGGGATTTTCTTTGGTGTTCGGTAATTGTGTTACTTTACTTTTTAGATAAACATGTTATGCAAAATTCTGACAAAAAAACCATTGCGTATGCTTTCTGTTGTAATTACAACAATGCATGTTTGAAACTGACAACAAATTTTTAATACATTTCCCTCCTGAATAAGGTATGTCGTCAATTTAGCAGTATAAACACTGCAGATGTTAGAGAATGATATGGCACTAGGTAACTGTAATCAAATAAACAAATGAATGATAACCATTCGCTGAGCAAAAAAAATCTGTCAGTAAAAAGTGGTCAAATAATTATTTAAAGCAGACATTGGCTTACCTTTGCCCTTTCCATAACCATAACTATTCAAACCACCATAACCACCACCATATCCACCACCGTAACCACCGATTCCACCTCTGTTACCACCTAATCCACCGACGAAACCACCGAATCCACCTCCGTAGCCACCATATCCACCATAACCGCCATATCCTACAGCTACAGGTACTTGTAATACAATTGCTTGTCCATATCCTCCTCCGTATCCACTACCGATTCCACCATATCCTCCAATTCCACCACCTAATCCACCAAATCCACCGAATTTACCTCCGTATCCACCATATCCTCTTCCGTATCCACCTCCTCCGTATCCTCCTCCAAATCTGCCTCCGTATCCACCTCCTCCGTACCCTACTCTTCCATAACCTACTTTCGCTGAGGCGCTGACTGCGCTACAGATGACCAGGAGTAAACAAACTAAAATCTGCATTCTGCTATAGTCGAGAACTCTATAAATTATGGATTATTTAATTAGAGATTGTTTTCGAATTCCCAAAACAATATTCTTAAGGTAAGTTTTGACGTTTTGTTTGTTCAAATATTTTTCATGTATGTGCCAATTAGTAGCTCTTTACAATAAAATTGATCGTAAATACTATCAATTAGTCAGATCTTTATCGTAACTTTTTATTTTTTTAAAACCGACAGAGGTTTGAGTACTTGAGTCCATTAATTTACTGCATTTCTACGTGAAACATACAATCTGTTGTCTCATATTGTAAATTAAAATGTTAACAGAACATTTCACTTTTATAGTTTTTATTAGAGAGTTGGAAATCGGTCAACTTGACAATATTCACTTTTTTTGTTTTACTATTGATAATTAACTTTTCATTGCCACTTTTATAGCATTTGTCATTTGAAATGCATTACATATGCTTTTATTTACAGATGATATAACGGGATCATCTGCATATGAAAATTAAAATAATTCTAAAAATCATTGACAGTTCATTTGCCAGGACGCAAAAAAGTTTAACCCAGCAATATGCATGTATTTGAAAAAGTATTGAGTGTGATTTAAAAATACTTTAATGGTTCAACATACCATTACTTAGTTACTAAGCATAAGATCTTTAATTCATGACAGATTGATAGGTTATTTAATTATTAATGATTAACTTGCTCTTTGGTATTGATAAAAGATGTGAAATATTTTCTTCAACGCGACAGATTTTTTCAATGAAATTGCAACACTAGAATCGGACCAAACGTCTTAAACGATAAACGGAAAATGTCTATTCTTTCGAAATTATAACAACAGTTAAATACTTTACATAAATGGAAATGGAACAATTAGTAGTCTACACTTTAAAATGACAATAAAAAGATTAAAGAAACTTACTTGGTTCTGTGCGATGGTCTAGTTGTGTGCTGAACGTATGGTTCTGAATGCCTTATATATTGCTCGTTTCATAATAAACTATGATGTATTATACATGCAAAAACAAATCAATCAAAATTAATTATGCATTTTATGCTGAAAACTACTTATAACGAACACTTGATCAAAATATGAGTTTTTTTTCTATATAGAAAATGATCATTTTTCATTACTCATAAATGTTTTAAAGTCATAGACTGACAAATTGTGTACGTTTTGAAAAACGTTTGTAAGCAATATGGTTGAAAAAATACAACATGTAACTTTTAAATTTCCAAAAAAAAACTTTTAAAATATCTACATAAATACTAATTATTTTAAAATGTAATACGTCCATAGTTTTTATCTTTATAATCATTAACTAAGGATGCATAAAACTTTAAAAACTGAAAGTCAACGTGGTTAAAATACTAGAAGAGCTATAAGGCCAAAGGTAACCATTTAAGGAGAAGATCTTGCAAGGAGAAGTTAGAACCTTACACGTTTAGTAGCATTCTCCTACTTGATTATATTTTGATAAAAACAAAGTGCAGTAAATGTTTCAAACATAATTAAAAGGCATTGTTGGATAGACAGGTTTATTTTTGTCATTTTACTCAATTTTTTCCTCAGAAATAGTTGTTTCAATGAGGTTAACCTTTCCTTTGTCACTCGCAAGATATATAATTTGATACATTACTGATCAATTTGTTGTTCAGTGAGTAAAATCAGTAATATAATTTAGACAGACAAAATTTTTCAATACCAAGTATATTATAAAAATCCTTGGTTATAACTACATTGTTATAATAGGTTTTAAAGTGAGAAATTGATAGTGCTTGAAGTTAGCTGTTGACGTTGAAAATATGTTTTGTAAAGTTTCTAATCAACACTACGACTGTTGTGTTTGTACTGGCGGTTGAATAAAAGAATAGTACGAATCAAGGTAAAGAAGTTAAGTACATATCTTTAACAACAAAAGATCCATTCTTCAATGCAAGACATATATTGATAATTTTCTCATAATGTTTAATTATTCATGATATGGTAATAATTTTCTATACATATAGGAGCCTTTGACTCACATACGTATTCAAATACTCGAATTTAGGCTAAACCAATCTAACATTGTACCAATTATTCCCCTTAACCCCTAGTCCAAAATTAACAAAATTATACAAAAAACAAACAGGAATCAATAAAAATACTGGACACCGGACTCTTTAAAAAACTAAAAGATATATAAAAAAAGAGAAACAAACAACGAACAACACACAAATAGCCTGACTTTTCATGATATTTTTTGTGAGGGCAAACACATAAAATATACAATAGTTATCAAAGGTACCAGGATTATAATTTAATACGCCAGACGCGCGTTTCGTCTACATAAGACTCATCAGTGACGCTCAGATCAAAATAGTTATAAAGCCAAACAGTACAAAGTTGAAGAGCATTGAGGACCCAAAATTCCAAAAAGTTGTGCCAAATACGGCTAAGGTAATGTATTCCTTGGATAAGAAAATCCTTAGTTTTTCGAAATATTTAAAGTTTTGTAACAGGAAATTTATAAAAATAACCTTATAATTGATATTCATGTCAACACCGAAGTGCTGACTACTGGGCTGGTGATAATAATTACAAACTGATGCATTCATAAAGACCCATCGAAACAACATCTGATACAAAAATTTAATAACACTTTTAGATATTTGGATGATATATTGGCTCTCAAAAATGACGATTTCAGTATGTACACTAAGGAACTGACTTTAAATAAAGCTAATACTAACAATGAACACTGTCCTTTCATGGATTTGATATATATACCTTTAACGGGAAGCTTAATACCAAAGTTTATGATAAAAGAGATGATTTTTCATTTCCTATTGTTAACTATCCATTTGTAGATGGTGACGTTCCCCTGTCACCATCTTATGGTGTTTATATATATATATATATATATATCTTAACTTGCTCGATTCGCTCGTGTATGTAACAACGTATTTGATTTTAACGAAAGAAACCTTTGTATTACTGAAAAATTATTACACCAGGGTTTTCGATATCACAAACTAGTCAAAACATTTACTACATTTTATCATCGGTACAAGGACATCATTCGTATATATAAATCAACATGCAGACATCTTATACGTTCAGGTATTCCAAATACAATCTTTTATGGTAATATTCTATACAAAGCACAAAAATGTCGACATTCACCTCAAAAGCTAACCAAACCTTTAAACAGACTTATTCAGAAGAAATATACTTACGATACTGTTGTCAGGTCATTAAAGATGGCATATTTTGGTATTAATATTGATTCACTCATAGGGTCTTTGCATCAGAAATAAACACATTTATTCTAAAGCCAGTTGTTGGCATGGTACGGGGTATGTTCTTCTCATATATTTTATGATGGTATGATCCTAAACCCCTAACGGTAGGAATTGTGCTTGATTTTTTATATGATGAAGACATAATCTTTCAATCAGTTTAATTGAGGTTTGGAGCTGGCATGTCAGTAGCTGCTAGTAGTCCTTTGTTAATTTATGTATCATTGTTATTTTGCTTAGTTTCTTTTGTTACCTATTCTGACATCGGACTCGGACTTCTTTTAAACTGAGTTTTACTGTGCGTATTGCTGTGTGTTTGTTTATTCTACATTGGCTAGAGGTATACGGGGAGGGTTGAGATCTTACAAAACATGTTTAACCCCGCTGCATTTTTGCGCCTGTCCCAAGTAAGGAGCCTCTTGCCTTTGATAGTCTTGTATGTTTTTTTAGTTCATTTATATGTTTTGGAGTATAGTGTGACGTCCATTTTCATTGAACTAGTACAGATTTTGTTTAGGGGCCAGCTGAAGCCCGCCTCCGAGTCCGTGATTTTCTTGCTGTGTTGAAGACCCATTGGTAGCCTTCGGCTGTTTTCTGCTCTTTGGTCGGGCTGTTGTGTTTTTGATACATTCCCCATTTCCATTCTCAATCTTATAACGCTCTTATGCAGGAATACTAGTTAAACAAACGTGTGAGTACAATTTATTTAGACGTTAATATTATGGTAGCACAACACAAAGATTGTTAACACCAATCAGACATCTTTAAACTGATATAATTTTTTAATGCAGCTTCTTAAATTCTTAATGTAAATGAGGAACCAATATAGGGAAAAGGAAATTTATTTTCTAAATGGTTTATGATTTTATTATTGCATTATTATTACATGAATAGTTATTATATAATTAGTTGCTAGATTGTGATGTTTAAGTTTGAAGTACACTAGCTACTTTGTTATTCATAGCATCCCAAAATATTTGATAGATAAATGTGTAACACAGTTTAACCTAAACAAAATGGTGTCTCAGATTTTTTCTATTGTATTTCATTCTCTCATAAACCTTAACTCTAAAGTAATCATCAAATGTTGTTGGGTATAAGATTTCCGGGCATAGAACAACATGTGCCAAAATCGGACGAATAGGAGCACCCATCTAGGAGTTAATTTAATCTAAAACCACATTTTCATGACATAAATATATGCGTCATTATTCAATGAATAAGGATTTAACTTATTGAACTTCATTACTTCAACATTATTCACACATGTACCATAGGGATATCTCAGGATTATCCCCTTTAATCATCAATCAATTAGGCTTTGACCATCATTTAATCTCAGCAATACTAATTATATAAAGACACCCTATGCATCAAAAATCAAATATGGGTGAAGAAGTTATATCACATTCGATAATGTTCTAGATCAATTGTTTCTGATATGGCCAAAACTGCGACCACCTTAAAAATACTAAATATTAATGCTTTCAGCATTTAATTACACATAGCATTTGTGTTTTTTTTTTTATTTGAATCATATTCATTTAGTACATAAAACATGTATTATGATTTTAAAATTTCCCCAAAAGAGGGACGAAAGATACCAGAGGGACAGTCAAACTCATAGATCGAAAACGAACTGACAACGCCATGGCCAAAAATAAAAAAACAAACAGACAAAAAATAGTACATTTGACACAACATCGAAAACTAAAGACTAAGCAACACGAACCCCACTAAAAAGTAAGTTTCGATTGTGTACATAAAATAATCAGTTGGTCAGTTTTAAGGATTCGTAGAAGAATTTTAGAATGATAATTGTTTACAAAGAAAATACGGTATTTTACACAAACTTAACTATTGATATTTTTGAAGTGTGAAAAAAATAATTTGCGTTTTATTTATTCAAAAAAGATTCAAATTTAAGCATTCCACTCAAGAAAATCTGATATCAAAATCTGTATTAACACATCAGCAATATTAACTGCTGGACAATTATATTTGTTTATTACTTGTACATTCATATTTTGATTTCCTGCATACCAAAAATTGTTACTTGTTTTTTTTTCTCCGGGCGTTTCAAATGTTTAAATTTTTTTTCTTCTATTTTTAGTTCATTATCTTCTTTTTTCTCTAACATTCCTAATCAACGTTTGTTTTGGATAACTGCTATTTTGTTAGCAGGTCTATGGAAATGAAGCTATCAAATGATGCTATTGATTAACCACAAACCACTGCCCACATTTTCTTATCTGACATAAATCAGACACGTGCATTTGTTCACAGAACTAATTATCATCAAAACTCATTAACAGTGTAAGATGTTGAATCACATTTTTTTCTGCGGTTCTGGAATAGTAAAAAGTAACAAAAACAGTTGATAACGAAATTTTAATAAAATTTTGATGTTTTTGTACTTTGTTACCTAAAGACACAACTACCAAAAATTTGTTTAGGAATTAACACATACCTAAGCTTTATATGAACATCTTAGTCACTTCTATGAGACGGGGCAAGTTGTGTGATGTTGACACAATAAATCGACCTCAATTCCAAAAGAGGACAAACCATTTTGAAATTGTTTAGCAAAAGCACATTTTTTGAGGTAAAACTAATTTGTGCATAATCAGTTCTACAATTTTTTGACGATTCAAGGAATGAATACCTAGCAAGATAAAGTAGAAACATACCATGGGGACATTAAAACTCATAAGTCGATAATAAACTGACAACACCATGACAAAAAACCGAAAAAAGATCAAACGGTACTTTGAAATTAGCTAGTTTTGCATATAATATGTGTGGAAATAGATGATAATATCAACCTTTTACATACGATTTTTAATAATATTTATAAAATAGATTAAGGAGATTTGTATGACTACTTATATGGACCATCAATGTGAACAGCTAGCTTGTTTTAGTTTTTCTCAATGCTTATTGAAGATTTGTTTTAAAAGAATTTTACGAACTAGTTTCATTTAACAGGGTGTTTGCTTATTCTATAAACATAACATGCAGAAAATAGCAAATTTACCATTACGTTGTAAAATTGATAAAATTTATCTGACAGAAATTAAAAATCGTATGTGAAGTAAATATTGCATGAAATTTCTATCAAACTTTATTCGTGATCATCAAGGAAAAATAATTAATAACAGAACTGTATTAAATCGAATATCACATCTACACTTGTGACAAACCGGAGACTCAAGTGAAGGAGTCTTCGAACAAGTTAAGTTCAGAACTATTCTATCATTAAAATATCATATCTTTGGAATTCAGATAAATACCTCTTACATGACCCATCTGCATGCAAAACATACACTGCAAATGTGTGTTCTCAAAAGACTCGATATCTTTGGTAAATATTAGTATATGCATCATACTTCTGGTCATAATTTTGAAAGAGAGGCGAAAGATACCAAAGGCACATTCAAACTGTATGAAAGTAAACTGAAAACGCCATGGCAAAAACAAAACATACAACAGTACACAAAACACAACATAGAAAACTAAAAATTGCGTAATTCTTCGAACTTTGAACTACATGATTTATTGTAAATCACCTAAATGATCTAATATAATATTAATCAATTTAATCGTTTCGTTACATTTATTTATTCTTGTGGTAAACGCCTCACTTTACCTTCTACCTATTACATTCATCGTCATAATTTATCAAGGTTTAGTGGTGAGGTAATTGATCTTGTAACGGAAATCTAATCTCATCTCAGGACATTCAACACATGTACAACATTTATACATCTTGTTAGGAGTTAATCGGTACCTAAATGCCTGTAGCACTAAACTGAAAAATTCAAAACAATAATCAAAGTAATACGTCGGTAAAGGACAAAGATTTACCTGATCCCAAAATAAGACACTCACAAAATTAAAATTAGAAATACTAAAGTCCACAAAAGACTTCAAAGAAAAGACACATATATCAAAATTCGATGATCGATTTCTAAATTTTATCAATACTGTAACCAATTTATGATCAGATATTAGTCTAGATGAGAGAGCTGACCGAAGTTGAATGATAGTGTCTCAAGATTTAAAAATATTAATCAATTTCATGATTTTAAAACTCTTTAACCTAAGCGTTATGTTCTTATACATCAAACCAGTCTGCTGATGATGACTTATATAGTATGACATCAAGTCAAATAAATTATACATAGATTTTTATTTATTTCCAATCGGTTACACATAGGGTTATATTCGTTTAGCTGGAATCCTAAACTACAGGATCAACGAGGTTAAACTCTGTTAAATAACATCAATTTTAAAATTTAAACCAAGTCTACAAATATGATAATCTTAGTATGTATATGTTTTTGTAAATAAATAACTCATGCAGGAAACGGGTCTATTTTGAATTGACATATATAAACCAAAAAAGAGACCTCATCAACCGTTCTGAGTTTTAACTAAATATCTTATACAAGAATACATTCATATCATCTTTGGTTTAAATTCTCGTCAGAGATATTTTGTATGGGCAAAAATAAATGGATAAGCAGCGCAATAAACATAAGTAGTTTCTGGAGCAATACTGGCCATGAATGTAAAATAACTCATTTGGGGCCACATAAACCAAATATAAACAAAAGGAGAACATTTTCTCAAAACTCGCATATACCATGATAGCAAATTTTAAATCACAGTCATTTACGATAATGACAAGTACGTGACAAGAGGTCAGTCAGAGTCATATCAACAATCATAAAAAATAAAAAGATGAGGTATGACAGCCAATGAGACAATTCTCCGTCAAATGACGTAGAGGTTAACAACTATAGATCACTGTAAACAATGATCAAAACCCATACCGCATATCAAGCTTTAAAAGACCCTTAAATGTCAAAATATTGACCTGATTTATGTACAAAACAACAAACGGTTACAACTAAATACAGCCCCCTGACTTGGGACTTGGTAAAAGTTGGTAAAAGCTTTAAGTTTTTGTGGTTACGAAATCCTTGACTTAATAATTTACCAGTAATAAAAATATTATGTTCATTGAAATCGATAACGTCACTGCAGTCGACACGGACATAGTGAAAGAGTTGAGATATATAAACACAAATGCTTACATCCACTTTATTTGAACTTTGGTGGAAAGTTATCTCATTGGCAATCATACCTCATCTCCTTATTGTTGTACTGTAAGATTTGGCTACTGGAACATCATCGCCTTTTTTTGTACTTAAGGTGGTACCTAACACTACAGGGAGATAACTCTGTAAAAATCAGCTAAACGTTTTAATTACGTTGTATTGTTAAGGAAATATTAAGCTTCTCAATGATCAAAATTAGTGTTTGTCAAACTGCTATATAACCAATGAAATTTTTCTGATAAAGTGGTTGGTTCAAATTTTTTGAAATTTTTATATTTTTGTCAAAGGGTCAAAGTTAACATTTTGCCAAAATTTTATGAAAATTAAACGAGCCAAATTAATATTAGTCAAGGTGTTGGGTACCACCTTAATTACAAGCTTAATATAAGATATTTTTTTAGAAACGGAAACCTGCAATAATAAGGAAAAAGAAAAACGGAAAATATTTTTTTTTTGTAATATTGATTCGTTAATCTCATACTTCAGTCTAATTCCGAAATAAACATGCACACAAAATTATAGTAAAAACCAAATGACAAGGAAATGAACGAGAAAACGAAAAAGACAACAGTGCAAACTTGTAGTCGTCGTTTTATACACGTGAATACATGTGAATAAATATATAAAATGTGGAAAAAAATAAAAATCATCTGTGGATATTTTAGAAAATTAAGATTGTTGGCGGAAAAAAAATCTGTATGAAAGAGCTTAGATAATCATGAATACAGGAAAAAAATTATATTACAAGAGACTGCAATTTTTGCGACGTTGATTCTCTGAAATATAAAATATATTCTATTATTGCGGTGTTTGATTTTAAGGATCTTGTTAAAAGTAAAATAACAAAAATACCGAACTTCAACGAAAATTCAAAACGAAAAGTCCTTTATCAAATGGCAAAATCAAAAGCTCAAACACATCAAACGAATGGAAAACAAATGTCATATTCTTGACACCATGATGATAACCGTACAACTTGGTGTTCATATGAAATTATTCTGCTACAAGATTCTATCTAAGACCAAAGACAAACACTGGGATATAAAATGAGAAGCGAAAGATACCAAAAGGGTATTAAAATTCAGTCGAAAACGAACTTGCCATTGCAAATAAAAAGAAAAGAAAAATAAAGAAAAACGAAAATATGGCCAAAAGACAAACAACAGTATGCATAACACAACATAGAAAAATAAGAACTAGGAACCCGAACCCCACCAATAACTGGCAGTAATCGCATGTGCTCTGGAAGGGTAAGCAAATCTTGGCAATACAGGCTCTGGAATGTCGTATCAACTAGGAGGTTTACAATTGGGAAGATGAAATAATCTAGTATATCGTAAGGTTTTGTTTTCAACTGATCAGCATTGTCAATATCTAGATAAAATTGAGAATGGAAATGGGGAATGTGTCAACGAGCCAACAACCCGACCATAGAGCAGACAACAGTCGAAGGCCACCAATGGGTCTTCAATGCAGCGAGAAACTCCCGTACCCGGAGTCGTCCTTCAGCTGGCCCCTAAACAAATATGTATACTAGTTCAGTGATAATGGACGTCATACTAAACTCCAAATTATACACAAGAAACTAAAATTAAAAATGATACAAGACTAACAAAGGCCAGAGGCTCCTGACTTGGGACAGGCGCAAACATGCGGCGGGGTTAAACGTGTGTTTTTTGAGATCTCAACCCTCCCCCTATACCTCTAGCCAATGAAGAAAAAACAAACGTACAACAGTACGCACAGTAAAATTCAGTTTAAGAGAAGTTCGAGTCCGATGTCAGAATAGGAAACAAAAGAAAATAAACAAAATGACAATAATACATAAATAACAACAGACTACTAGCAGTTACTGACATGCCAGCTCCAGACCTCAATTAAACTGATTGAAAGATTATGTCTTTATCATATGAATATCAGGCACAATCCCTCCTGTTAGGGGTTTAGTATTATAATATCATAAAATATATGAGAAGAACATTACCCGTGTCATGCCAACAACTGGTTTTAGAATAAATATGTTTAATTCCGATGCAAAGACCCTATAAGTGAATCAATATTAAAACCAAAATATGCAATCTGTAATGACCTGACAACAGTATCGTTACTATATCTCTTCTTAATAAGTCTGTTTAAAGATTTTGTTAGCTTTTGAGGTGAATACTGACAATATTGTGCTTTGTAAAGAATATTACCATAAAAGATTGGATGTGAAATACCCGAACGTATAGGATGTCTGCATGTTGAGTTATATTTACGAATGATGTCCTTATACCGATGATAAAATTTAGTAAATGTTTTGACTAGTTTATGATATCGAAAACCCTGGTGTAATAGTTTTTCAGTAATACATAAATTTCTCTCGCTAAAATCTAATACGTTGTTTCATACACGAGCGAATCGTACAAGTTGAGATAAATAAACACCATAAGATGTTGACAAGGGAACGTCACCATCTAAAAATTGATATATTAACGATAGGAAATAAAAAATCATCTCTTTTATCATAATTTTTTGTATTATTCTTCCCGTTAATAATATAGATATCAAGATCGAGGATAGGACAGTGGTCACTGTTAGTATTAGCTTTATTTAAAGTAAGTTCAACAGGATAAATTTCTTTAGAATACATACTGAAGTCGTCATTATTGAGAGCCAATATATCATCCAAATATCTAAAAGTATTGTTAAATTTTTGTATCAGATGTTGTTTCGATGGGTCTTTGATGATTTTAGTCATAAATTATAACTCATAACAATACAAAAACAGTTAGCAATAAGTGTTGCACAGTAAGTCCCCATTGGAATTCCGGTAACTTGACGATATACGGAATCTCCAAAGCGAACAAAAATGTTATCAAGTAAAAATTCAAGGGCAGATATAGTATCAAAGCATGTCCAATTGACATAGCTCTTTTGTTTGTTGCTACTAAAAAATGACCTAAAAGAGTTTGAACATATGTATTAGCATTCCGACTTTTTAAATGCCCATTTAATTAGGTGTGTGAATTTTTCCTTAATAAGAATATGAGGCAAAATGGTATATAGGGTAGAAAAATCAAAACTTTGAACAGATTCAAAATCACCAATATATGCATGCAATTTATCAAGTACTTCCAACGAGTTTTTGACACTCCAAAAGTAATTAATTCCACTATTTTCAAAGGCCTTATTTGAACAATTTATTATCAGGTTTTTGATTGTACCAAGTGTACTAGTAAGTAGAATAGACAATTTAGCAGTGGAACAATGACTTGAAGACGAAATAAATCTATATTTGTAAGGTGATTTGTGTAGGTTCGGAAGCCAGTACATAGTTGGGACTTTCATTGTATTTGGTTCTGCTTGTAAAGAAGTAGCTTATAGTTTATGTTTGTTACAGATATCGTTTTCTGAAAATGAAGTCAGTTGGAATGTTGGTGAATTCGTGATTTCCTTTTGCAGAACCTCAAATGTAACATTTACGTCAAACTATAATGATATTATTAGCAGCTTTTTCAACCGGGACAAAAACAAATTCCTTGGCTAATTCTTTTAGTTTATGTTTGATACGAGAAATAGGATTTTCATGGTTGTTGTTAAGAGTAAAATGTTCTTTAAAATATTGTATACGTATACCAACTATCTTCATTACTGAATTAAAAAAAGAGTCCAAAGATTTTTTGTCAGCTTTTTCCCGTTTTATCCATTTCAAACACTCATTACGACACTCATTCCAGTTTTAGATGTAAGTTAAGATAAAAGGCAGACCTTCTGTATCTGTTGTATCAAAAACTTTGAAATATTTAGTTGGAGGACAGAAATAAAAGCTAAGAAAAGAGTTTTTAAGAGACGTTAAATATGATTGTATGACTACCAATCCCTGGGGTTTTCACCAGTCCAGTAGCCACTACTTTGGAATTGACAGGAAATACGGATTTTGTTTGATTTGAATTTGCTGTAATCCTTTATGTTGTGTCATCTGTACTATTATTTGTCTGTTTGTCTTTTTATTTTTGGCCATGGCGTTGTCAGTTTGTTTTCGATCTATGAGTTTGACTGTCCCTCTGGTATCTTTTGTCCCTCTTTTTTAATACCTATACTTTCGCATTGCCCAAGATCATGTTTTTCCCTGACTGCTCAATACGTCTTTACGCTAAATCCATTGGATGTTGAATGTATACTCGATATTTTATTCTTATATACATGATTTTTTTATTAGTTGTTATTGCCTTTGAACTATCTTTCAGCATCTGCGAGTACTCTAAGAAACGTACTTTGTGTCTTTATGTTATTAATAGTTGTTTTTGTTGCTTTGCACGTGTATCAATCTAATTGGTTTAGTCCTTTTTTAATTGATTCCTATCTTTTGTTCTTGTTGTGCTGTTATACCACTGTCCCAGGTTACGGCAGGTTTAGGCCCCTGCAAAAATGTTTTATGTCGGAACATTTGGTTTGTCAGCCTGTTACTCAGTTGTTATCGTTTGTTACAATAAATTATATGTGTCTTGTACATAAATCAGGTTATTAGTTGTCTCGTTTGATTAACATTTGACATTTTGGGGTATTTTATAGCTTGTTATGCGGCATGGGTTTTGCTTATTGTTTAAGACCGTTCAGTGCTCTTTAGTTGTGAATTTCTACGTCATTTTATATTTGTCGGAGATTTGTTTCATTGTCAATCATACCACATCTTCTTATTTTAATGTACGTACATATGATTATGATTGACCTCTTTAAACATTGCTTTGAAGTTTGCCATCATTGTTTATATGTAATTATCAAGACATTATATCTTTTGCCTTCATTTGGTTCATGTGGCCCAAAATGAGTTAATTAAAATTCATGGCCTGTTGCTTCAGAAACTACAAATGGCTATTGCCGTTTTCCATTCATTTATTTTTGCCATATCAGAATTACCTCTGACCAGAATTTAAACCAAAGATGATATGTACGTATTCTTGTCAAACAATAAGATTTTAGTTGAAATTCCGAAAGCGGTTCTCGAAAGTCTATTTTATGTAAAGATACGTGAAATCAATATAACCCCGTTTCCTGCATTAGTTATTGATAAAAAAAAATACACAAATAAATGGATTATGGTTTTTGTGAACATTCTTTAAATTTGAAATTAATTATATTTTATATGGAGTTGAACCGGATGATGTGGTAGGGGAGGAGTCCTGCTACACAATTATAATCCGATGTTTACTTGACGGAAAGTAAATGAAAAATTGGCTTTGTTTGTATGTCTCTTTTTTATTTTATTTCTTTTTAAGTATTATTAACACCGAATAAAAGGAGGATCAAATTTTGGCTTCGTCAAGTGTCTGACATTTTAAGCAATACTGTATAAGACTTATGACCCATTGGGATGACTCGCAAAATTTCACTCAGCTCTCACATCTTGAATTTAATTTGATAATGTTATTGGGAAAAGATTTGATAGCATTTAGATATTCATCACCGAGTTCGATGGATTCCAAATTGCCCATTCTTGTAGTTTTCTGTGAAATCTTTTGTTAACATCTGTTTTAGTCTTCCTCTTCTTTTTATGGTCTTATTTTGTTAATCAGGTTTATGGTTGTCCTTAACCGACTTTGCGGTATTTAATGATTCCGTTTACCGCCAAAGACATTATATGATTAACCTCTAACAAGATGTATACATGTCGGACATGTGTTGAATTTTGCCGAGATGATGTACAATTTCAGTTATTAGTTCAATTACCTCACGACTGAACCTTGATAAATTATCACCGTAAATGTTATAAGATGCAGTTATAATGGGCGTTTGCCTCAATTGAAAAAAGTAACTTAACAATTGAATTAATTTATACATTATTAGGCAATTCATTTGATTCTGTTAAATGTAATTCTATTACATAGGAAAAATTGCAACATATGTTTTCATATGTTTAACATATGTTTTTCATATGTTTGAAAACATATGTAAACATATGTTTAGGCCCGACATGAAAACATATGTTTTCGAACATATGAAAAACATATGGAAAACATATGAAAAACATATGTTTTTAAAATCATATGAAAAACATATGTTTTTCATACATGTAAACATATGAAAAACATATGTTTTTCATACATGTAAACATATGAAAAACATATGTTTTTTACAAACATATGTTTTTCATATGTTTTCATACCTGGCCTAAACATATGTTTTCATATGTTTGGCCCAAACATATGTTTTCATATGATTTTATCTTGATCCTAAATATATATTTTTTATATGTTTTTAATTGTTCAAATGCATTTATTTTTTCATAGATTCTAAACATGGTTTGTATATATGTGTATTTTTTTTTTTGCGATAGGTTTTTAAGGGTAACGTTTTGATGTTTTTTAATATGTTTTTCTTTAATTTGTTATCTTTTTTTTCTGACAGGAACTCATTTTGAGTGTGAATACTTCATTATGATGAGTTGTTGCTTTAAAAAGTAAAAAACCCAAAATACCAAATTCCACAGAAAATACATAGCAAAATCAAAAGCTCAAACAAATAAAAAACAATAAGTGCTCAATAATGTTTATATAAAGTAGAATTTTTTTTATTAAGTTGTTGTCTCTTCTATTTTCATATTTTTGTCTCCTTGACATACATTGTACCACATTTCTATTGTCTATATTCTATTTTCATTTGTTTGTCTCTTCGACATACCCCATTTCTATTGTCTATATTCTATTTTCATATGTGTGTCTCTTTGACATACCCCATTTCTTTTGTCTATATTCTATTTTCATGTTTGTCTCTTTGACATACCCCAATTTTATTGTCTATATTCTATTTTCATATGTGTGTCTCTTTGACATACTCCATTTCTATTGTCTATATTCTATTTTCATATTTTTGTCTCTTTGACATACTCCATTTCTATTGTCTATATTCTATTTTCCTATGATGTATGTGATATTTCTATTGCTATACCTCCATACACAGATATTTAATTGTCTTCACTGCTGTATATTACTGGTGCATGTGTATGCAGCTGCTTTTTGTAAATATCCTGTATGATTAAGAAAGACAACTAGATTGACTTTGAGCTCAATATTGTATTAATTAAAAATGAATGTTCTTTGGTTCTGTTTCTTTACTTTTCAGTTCCTGCAAGTAGAAATAAAAGAACAAAGTTTCAATGTCCACCTAGTCGCAAATTTTTAGCTCACATGGCCCCAAGGTACGTCGTCGTCCATCGTCGTCGTTAACTTTTTACATTTTTGACTTCTTTTTGAGAACCACTGAATGGAATGGAACCAAATATGGCATGAATGTTCCTCATGAGGTGCTGACCAAGTGTTGTTACTTTGTAGCCGATCCATCATCCAAGACGGCCACCAGCGGGGGGCTTAGTTTAACAAAGGACCCTACGGGAAATACATACAAATGTCTTCTTTTAGAGAACCACTGAATGGAATGAAAGCAAACATAGCAATATTAATCCAAATTTGGCCTCAAACATTATTATAAGTATCTGTTATGATTTTTATCTTTTTTTATATGATTTCAAAAACCCAAGTAGTCAGGTGAGCGACACAGGCTCTTGAGAGCCTCTAGTTTATCTATCAAGGGGCAATATTAACATGATTAAAAAAAACCAACATGTTTTTTTGTTCTCAAAAATATTTATAAATAAAAAATGTGCTTGAGGCAAAAATAAAGTTTTTTTTCTTGTATACTAAATATTTCAAACTGACCTTCAAGGGCATTACTATAATAGTATACTATAAGTTTAATAAAAAAATTTTTAGAGCATTTACCAGGCCATTTTCCATAAATTTATTACATGTATTTCCAAGAGGCATAACTCTTTTGAAAAAATTCAATCGGCCATCATTACAACTGCCAGTTGGACATCTACACCTTACAATAATTCCTTACACCAAATATAGTAAGTATAACTTATTGCTTATAATACCTCAGATATTGACTTGACCACGATAACTTTCTGACAGAGTAGACAGACACTAGCTATAGGACCTTGCAAGGTACCCACATACTAAGTAAATAGAAATATCCTATTACCAGGATAACTATAAATAATATTAATAAGAGAGAAATTAACATTACAAAAAAACTTTAACCACAGACTGAACCTATATTTTAGGACAGCGACGCCACCCCTGGCAGAATCTAGGATCACTGTCTCGCTTTCGTGAAATAAATTTGCAAGCTTGACAAAAAGCAGAACATGTATTTCAGAAATAGAAATTCTATGCAATTATTAATACTTATATGCTGTTATGGTCCTACATATTCTTGTGAGTTCAATATTTTGGCATTACACAAAGTCATGCTTTCTTAGACTGTTTGAAATGACAATTGTTTTGTTGTAACATTAATTGATTAAATCTGTCGAAGGTGAATTGATAGATATTTTAGTTTGGGAAAACATAATTTTTGCATCTTTTATTATTTTGTTATTTCTTTTTAAGTGCTTGTTGATGAGTTCAGCCCTTTCAGGCTGATTTTGACATGTGTTTCTTATGTTGGGTGCTGTCTGCCATACTGTGTCACAGTGTGTAGTTTTATTTTTTTCATTGGTTCACATTTTTTCATCCTTATACAAGTTATAGCCATAACAGGTTACTTTATGGTATGGATTTTGATCATTGTTTATGGCTGTACAGTGACAAGAAAATGTTTACATCTTCGTCCTTTGGTTTTTTAATTGATAGTTGTCACATTGAGAATAATACATGTACCTCATCTCCTTATACATGTTAAACATGTTATATTTATATGCTGGTTCATAAAAAATCTTAAAAGGAAATTATTCAATTGTTATATGTTTGAAAACTCTCTCCTATAATGCAAAAACAATGATTGATTGACTTTTCTAGCTTAATTTAAGATTCAGTGGCAAATATTTTATGTATATTCAAGACAAGAACTACTTTTAAATATACAATTCATAATATAAGCAAATGCTATAATTATTTTAACTTCTGACCATCTTATGCGTGTGTGTGTGTGGAGCAGAAGGATTCCTTGATAAAATTGAGAATGGAAATGGGGAATGTGTCAAAGAGACAACAACCCGACCATAGAGCAGACAACAGCCGAAGGCCCCCAAATTGATGCATACTTGACATCAGAAAGACAGAAATAAACAACAGTATACATGGTATACATGCTGTAACATGTACAATTACACTTGAAAAAGTTTTAAATAGATAACATTAAATTATTTAAATTAACTGCAATTCAACAGATGAACTTACTTTGATACCAGTTCTTTTTGCCTGACATCCGCACCTACATGTACATGTACACCAGTGATTATAATACTGTACTTTCCTTTCATTTGGTAA
Organism: Mytilus californianus; assembly: GCF_021869535.1. NCBI lineage: Eukaryota > Metazoa > Mollusca > Bivalvia > Mytilida > Mytilidae > Mytilus > Mytilus californianus. Next base: position 129,853,215 of record NW_026262679.1, on the reverse strand, counting down.
CCATGGTAACAAGCTAAAATTGCAAATCTTAATTTAATCCAGAAGTCCAGACAAAAACAAGATCATTTTTGTAGATGTAGTATGAACTGATGCTCACTAATTTATATTTTTACTTTTGAGTGAATGGAAACAAATATGCAACAAACAACAAAAAGATCAACAGTGTAGCTAATATTATTAATATATGTATAGTCTAAGCCCGTCTCAGTATAGTATGAACTTTTTCTAATATAAAATGATCTATTCTGCTGTCTAGTTTAAAATAAAATGCTCCCCAGGGCGCAGCTTGATACGACCGCAGAGGTCGAACCCCAAACAGATGGGGCAAGTATTGACACAATATTCAAGCTTGATACAGCTCTGAATTTGGTTTGTGATTAAATATTTGACACAGCATACATGGCATAGGTTTCTGACACAAAATCAATGTGGTCTAAGAACTTAAAAATTTTAAATTAGACATTTACCTATTATGGTTCAATATCCTAAATCTAAATACATGGTTAGATTCAGCATATAAAAGAACCCCAAGAATTCAATTTTTTTATGAAATCAAACAAAGTTTAATTAATGGACCCTTTTGACCTCAATGTGGACCAATTTGATAACAGAGCCCAAAATCAAAAATCTAAATACACGGTTAGATTCGGCATATCAAAGAACCCCAATAATTCAATTTTTGATGAAATCAAACAAAGTTTTATTTTGGACCCTATGGACCTCAATGTGGACAAATTTAAAAACGGGGCCCAAAATCCAAAAACTTATTACATGGTTAGATTCAGCATATTAAAGAACCCCAAGAATTCAAGAATAAACCCCATTGATTTCGTCAAGAAATAAGCAATTTATACAAAGTATTAGAAAAGTATTGTTATTGGCCCCTAATTCCTAAACAGTTAGAATCACAACCCCCAAATTCAATTCCAACCTTCCTTTTTTGGTATGGAACCTTGTGGTACAATTTCAGAAAGATCCATACACTTACACACAAGTTATATTGTCTGGAAAAATGCTTATTTTGACCCCTTTTTAGGCACTTAATTCCTAAACTGTTAAGACCATAACCCCCAAAATCAATTCCAACCTTCCTTTTGTGGTTTCAAACCTTGTGTTTAAATTTCATAGACATCCATTCACTGAAACTAAAGTTATTGTCCGGAAACTAAGTGTCTTCGGACGACGCGGACAACAACGACGACGTGATACCAATATACGACTGCAATTTTTTTTTGCAGTCGTATAAAAAACAACATTAACATGATTAAGGCCTTAACTCTTGATGTTTAATAAATCTTGGTTTCCTGTTAAATAGGCAAAATTGTTTAAATACACCATTTATAGGCATGTTGTGGAATCTCAATAAATACTTATGATTGCAATGTTCGTTTAATCGTCGATGTAGCTATGAAATCTATACAATAACGTCATTCACTACAACTTAAGAATTACAACGTTACCATAGTTCAATGTTAGTACTTCGCGTATACTATTTTACGACAAGGAAATATTAACTCATGAACATAATATGTTGTCATTTGTGTTACCATCCATACTTCATGCATTTAATAAAAGAACAGCTTTTCAATGTACCTTGCCAATTGATGGATATACATGTATAAAATTTGCTATCAAAAAGCAAAAAATATGTATGTTCTTTTAACCTTTTTCATAAATTATAAATAATCTAAAAGAAATGAAGACGTGTGTTGATTGCTTGCAATGCAATTTTTCTTACAATATCTATTTCCAAGAGGCATAACTCCTGTAAACATATTTGATCAGCACTTATTTTCTAACTCATAAAAGCCTATGCTGATATATAGACCTACATGTATGGTATGAATTACAAAAATATCTGACAAAAAAATGTAACCATAACAGTGCTTTACTGGTTATCTTCCATAGAATTTATATTTCAAAGTTAAGTAATTCCTGTATAAATAATTTATCCAAGACATTACTGGTATATATAATAAACCTTTGGTATACATAAATATTACATGAATAAACAAAATATTTAAACAAAGTTATCCTTTTCATTACAATACATACCTCTCATCACAAAATAATTATTGCCTGCTGCTCCTTATATGCATATAAATCAATATGACAATCTATGAATCCATTATATAATCTAGAAAGCAATGCATCAAATGAATTCTGTTCTGTTGCTTAGATTCTTCTACTTCTTGGAGTACAAAATGTACTTTCATTGAAAATGCTAAAAGAAATAAAGTATGACATGTACAAATGTATAATAAAATGAAGTTACAATATTTATATATCTGCCAAATGTATTGCCTTAAAATTTTTTATATGACAAAATTGGCTTATTTTGATCTTTTAAAACAAGAAGTCTGAACAACAGATCTAGACTTGCCCTGAAAAAAAATTAACTATGCAAAAAGTATTAAATTATTTGAATGTTCTAATCCATCTTATGTTTATTAAATCCATATGACTTGTATGAAGTGATAAATCAAAGTGGTTAAATCTGCTTTGTACAGATCTGATGTCAGATGAGTTAAGCCTTTTCACACCACTATCCCATGTTAGGGAGCTACCATTTGATTTAGGGGGGGGGGGGGGTTAGGATGAAAAAGTTTGTCCTGCATTTCCATTTTTCCACTCTATTCAGTCCTGTCTTTTTTTTATTTATAGTTTATTCTGACTTTTGTTTTACATCAATTGTCATCCTGCCTTTTTTTTGGGCAAAGTGTCTCATCCTGCCTTTTTTTCAAATTTCATCCTAGACCCCCACACACACACACACACACACATATTAAAACAAATTATAGCTCCTTTAAGGGGAAGATTTGGCACCAATAAACTAGTCTGACTCCACCACATCCTGTATGTGCCTGTCCCAAGTCAGGAGCCTGTAATGTTCAAGTTGTTGTTTGTTCACTTTGTTGCTGTATATCATATTTGTTTATTTGTTCCTTGTTTTGTTTAGAAATCATAACATGTATCAGTCTGTTAGTTTCCTCATTTGCATTGTTTTACATTTGTCATTTTCATTAAATGTCTTTAATAGCTGACTTTGTGGTATGGGCTTTGCTCATTGTTGAAGTCATCTTGTACCATAACTTATTATAGTTGCTAACTTCTATGTCATTTGATCTCTGGTGGAGAATTGGACTCTTCTCATTGGCAATCATACATGTACATGTACCACATCTTCTTATTTTTATATTCACATTAAAGTATATGTAAAGTAAACCATTCATGCACTCTAGGGGTCCACTTCTTATAATGTACAAGGTGATAAGTCTGCCGCTGTAATAGCCTGGCTCATATTTTTCAGCTTAAAAATATGTGAATAGGTGTGGAAAACTATCAGAAGTATAATACATGTATGATAAGGCTGAGAATTACTAGATGTTTATTGTTATAGTACTCAGTAATAGTAGTCTCAGACTCAGGATAATTAAGGCTTATTGTACTTGTCATATGCAAAGCCCTGTAATTTTCTTAGTTGCAAGTCTTGTTTTGACTTAAGTTAACATAACATAAGGAATTTGAGCCTCAGATTTGAGCTTTAATCAAATGTGATGATTTTCTCTGTAATCCCAGAATGTGATTCTTGTCCGCTCCAGCATGTCCTGGAACCACTCATAATTAAAATTTGGAAAGGGTTACATGTACATTATTACCTACGCAATGTATGAAAAGGTATATATACATTTTTTAAATCTAAATTAAATGAAAGGGGGGGGGGGGGGGGGGGTAATTGATCCCTTATCTATTAATTGTAAAATAGCTACTAATTGCTAAAGAGATTATAAAGTCGTCTGCACAGTGTCGTGGTTTTAAAACAACTGATAAACAAATACAAATATCACACACCATAAGACACGATTATACAGGTCTGCATCAGTTAAAGTAATTAAGTTCTGAAGTGACATTAGATAAACAATTTCAATACATTACATCAAGTATATGATGTCCACCCCCCCCCCCCCCCCCCCCCCCCCCCCCCCCTTTTCAAAGTTTGTCTTATTGTCTAAAGGGTTTACAAATCATATTTATATTACAATATCGTTCTCAGACTCAGGTTTACAAATATCTACACGGACTATGTACAGTCAAATAGTTTTTCGTGAAAAATAAAGCACATACATATTCCTGCTTTTATCCAATAATTAAACAAAATGTGAATAATAATATTTACCTTTCGTTGTGCTTTGAGGGTACGTAAAACTATCCATCAAAACAAAAACACTTTCGCTGTTTCGTTGCGTTGACTTTCTATAAATTTTCTATGTTTCGTTCCCCGGTTTCTTCCAGTTAATCGACAAGTCACCCATTTCAATTTATCTATTTATAATAAATCTTGATTCACCAGTTTGAAAAACCAAAGTTCTTTGTATCATCTATCTCTGTCCATTCAAACTTTTTAAATGACCACAACTGTAGATCGCGTGAGCGTCCATGGATTTTGCGTCATAGTATAAAAAACGGTAACGCTGAAAAGATTTCCGGGTTTCCGTATTCGACGTACCATGCAAGCTTTCGTACATTTACGTATATATATATGATGGTCTGGAATCAAGATTGGGGTTTAAGAATATAGAAAATAATGACAAAAAGTGCAAAATAAAGAGAAAAAAAAAATAAAGAACAGATACTAAAAAAGCAGAAATATGGAATAAAGAATCATAGAGAATAATGGGATTATCATTGATAAAAAAAAAAAAAAGAATTGAGAATAAAGAACAAACTAAATAAAGAATATTTATTCATATCATTATTTAATATTTATAACTCATTCATTTATTTTAAATTATGTTCCATTCAGAATTAGATAGCTCTGCTGTGGGGGTGACATAGCCTGAGGGCTGACATGCTTTTATCATCATGATGATGTGGGATTTAGTGGGAAGAGTAGAAAGTGCACTTTCCTGTTTGAGTAATACACTATATAGATAATGAATGAAAAAATGCATGTGATAATTAAATTACAAATTTTGACATTTTCTCAAAACATTTTTTTTTAAATGCCCTTTAAAACATATGAAAACATATGAAAATCATATGTTTTTCATATGTTTACAAACATATGTAAACATATTTTTTAAAACATATGAAAACATATGTTTGCTTCCATATGTTTTCATATGTTTCAAAACATATGTAAACATATGTTTGTAAACATATGTTTTTCATATGTTTGGGACAAACATATGAAAAACATATGAAAAACATATGTTGCAATTTTTCCTGTGTACATAGAATACTTATAATTCAAAATCAAAGATGTTATTTATCCAAACTTCAAAAAGCTGATACTTCGTTGAAAGAACAGTTCTGAGCTACATTTATTCGAAGACTGATTTGCTAGTTTCTCATGTTGTGACAAGGTCTGTAGTTTGGTTTGTTACAGTTTGTTACAAGGTGTGGAGTACTGTTGTATGAACACTAATAAGTGTTTTTTTTTTAGAAGTCATACATGATTCCCGAATCAGGTCTAGTGGATGCGGTCATATTCTCTCAGAAGGGATTTTGTTTTGATAAAATTGTCTCGGACGTCCAGCTATCAATATATGAGTTAAGGATGGCTTGATATGATATCGGCAGGTTCAGTAGTCAGAGTACTTTCCGTAACTGCGCGTTTTCTGTACCACTGACTTGTTTATGTTTTGTTAACTTTAATTATTATACAAATTTTAAGTGTTCCATTTGTTATTCCACTTCCAAAGTACTAGTCCATATAAAAATCTGGCAAAATGTAATTCTTTAGCGGAAAGCCTACAAAAATTTTTTTTGTATCTTATTTGGAATATAAAATTATGTTGAAATAATTCGTGTATTGTTTTTACATGGACTTTTGTCAGATGATATATAAAGTCTTATGAATGCATTATTTAACTCATGTCAAGGAAGTTAATTCCAATGCTATCATATAGAACTTTTGTTAAATAGATGCCAAGTATCTGTCCTGGTAAGGCAGTAAATGGAAAATATCGCCCATTCCTTTTATATACACTTATATTGCAACTGATAAAAAAACCGTTTCTATTGTTATCGTTAAAGGTATCACAAATTTTTGATTTTTGCATGATTCTTAGATGACCTACTACCTAAGATTAAAAGGGCAGGGTTGAGATGTCAAACAAATTGGTATTATCCCGCTATATGCTGATGTGTTTGTTCACCCCCAGTTTTTGTTTGGGTTCGTGTTGCTTAGTCTTTAGTTTTCTATGTTGTGTCATCTGTACTATTATTTGTCTGTTTGTCTTTTTATTTTTGGCCATGGCGTTGTCAGTTTGTTTTCGATCTATGAATTTGACTGTCCCTCTGGTATCTTTCGTCCCTCTTTTTGTTCAGAGCCAGGAAACTCTTCAGTAGTTGTATTTTGTTGTTTCTTGTTCATCAATTAATGTTTTAGTAATTATGAGTTATGACAGAGCTATGGCAGTCTACTTTAAAACCATTTTATGCATAAAACGATTAAAAACTTCAAATATGTTGCATAGTATTGAAGACATGACAACATATTTGTTGATTTGTGAGGTAGACTTTTTCAACAAATTATCGGCATTACTATGAGAACAAACTGGGTGCCTCTCCTTGTCGATCTCTTCTTATCCGAGTCGGAGTTCGTTCAGAAACTTGTCAAACACAAAAAAATCAAAGAAGCCAGATCATTTAATTTCAAATTCAGATATATTGATGATGTTATTTCCATTATCAATCCAAACGTTTCTTAGTGGTTTCCATTAATATATATTTTGAAATTATAAATTTTTCCCACCTTAGCAGCAATATACCAACATCACCTGCATATGGGATATTCATTTCCCAACTGATTCCGTATTCAACAGCTTGTAGCTGCTACTCATACCTTATTAAACATCACCAGTGTCTGAACAGAAAGTTAATAAACCAGAATTATGTCAAATAACGTCTTTTTCTTTTTCTAGGCGTTGTTTTTCATCCTAAATACGTATAACAGTGCTCTTTGTATTTGGTTTTTGCATATTTTCAACCGTTACTATTTTGTCAATTGTTTGGTTATATCCTTTTGGCTCGGTATCTTAACATCATTTTTTTGTATTCTTGTCTTTCATTTTTAACTAAGGTCAATATGTGCTTTATCCACGACTCACTCCGTACTTACTGCACGAAATGGTTAAAACGGGAAATAGCTGACAAAAAATCCCTAGATACTTTTTTTTTAAATCAGTAAAGGGCATAGTTGATATTCGTATTAAACATTTAAAAGAACATTTTTCCTCCTATCAACAACCACACTAGCCCTATTTCTCGTTTCAAACATAAGCTAAAAGAACTCACCAAGGAATTTGTTTTTGTCCCGGCAGATAAGGCTGCCAATAGTATCATTATTGTTTGACGTTAATTTTACATTGATATTTTGCATAAGGAAATCACGAATTCACAAGGATTCCATTCGGAAAATAACATCTGTAACAAACATAAACTTTTAACTACCTCTTTACAAGCAGAACCAAATACAATGAAAGTTCCAACTATGTACTGGCTTCCGAAGCTGCACATAACAGTTAACAAATATAGATTTATTTAGTCTTCAAGCCATTGTTCCACTACTAAACTGTCTATTCTACTTAATAGTACACTTGGTACAATCAAAAACCTTTTAATAAATTGTTCAAATAAGGCCTTTGAAAACAGTGAAATTAATTACTTTTCGAGTGTCAAAAATTCGTTTGAAGAACTTGATAAACTCCATGCTGATATGGCGATTTCGAATCTGTTCAAAGTTTTGATTTGTTGACCCTATAAACCACTCTGCCTCATAATCTTATTGCGAAAAAAAAACACACAACTAATTAAATGTTTTTTCGTATTAACAAGCAAAACTGGACCTGCTTTGAAACGATAACTGCACTTGAATTTTTTCTAAATAACATTTTTGTTTGTTATGGAGATTCCGTATATCGTCAAGTTATCGGAATTCCAATTAGGACTTACTGTGCACCACTTATTGCGGACCTGTATCTATATTGTTACGAGTTACAATTTATGACTGAAATCAGCAAAGACCAATGAAATCAACATCTGATACAAAAATTTAATAACACTTTTAGATATTTGGATGAGATATTGGCTCTCAATAATGACGATTTCAATATGTACACTAAAGAGATTTATCCTGCTGAACTGACTTTAAATAAAGCTAATACTAACAATGAACAATGCCCTTTCCTGGATCTTTATATCTCTATCTTTAACGGGAAGCGTAATATTAAAATTTACGATAAAACAGATGATTTTTCATTCCCTATTGTTAATTATTCATTTTTAGATGGTGACGTTCTCTTGTCACCATCTTATGGTGTTTATATATCTCAACTTTTTCGAATCGCTCGTGTATGTAACAACGTAATGGATTTTAACGAAAGAAATGTCTGTATTACTGAAAAATTACACCATGGTCTTCGAAATCACAAACTTGTAAAAACATTAACTAAATTTTATCATCGGTACAAGGACGTCATTCGTAAATATAAATCAACATGCAGACATCTTATACGTACAGGTATTTCACATCCAATCTGATATGGTAATATCTATACAAAGCACAAAAATGTCGTCATTCACCTCAAAAGTTAACCAAACCTTCAAACAGACTTACTCAGAAGGAATATAGTTACGATACTGTTGTCAGGTCATTAAAGATGGCATTTTTTGGTATAAATATTGATTCACTCAAAGGGTTTTGAATCGGAAATAAACACATTTATTCTAAAACCAGTTGTTGGCATGATACTGGTTATGTTCTTCTCATATATTTTATGATAGGATGATACTAAACCCCTAACGGGCGGGATTGTGCTTGATTTTCATATGATGAACACATAATCTTTCAATCAATTTAAATGAGGTCTGGAGCTGGCATGTCAGTAACTGCTAGTAGTCCTTTGTTAATTTATGTATCATTGTCATTTTGCTTAATTTCTTCATTTACCTATTCTGACATCGGACTCAGAGTTCTTTTAAACTGAGTTTTACTGTGCGTATTACTGTGTGTTTGTTTATTTTACATTGGCTAGATGTATAGGAGGGGGGGGTGTAGAGATGTCACAAAACATGTTTAACCCCGCCGCATTTTGGTAGCTCTCTCAAGTCAGGAGCCTCTGGCCTTTGTTAGCCTTGTATGTTTAGTTCATTTATATGTTTCGGAGATTTGTGTGACGTCCATTTTCACTGAACTAATACACATTTTTGTTTAGGGGCCAGCTGAAGCCCGCCTCCGTGTGCGGGATTTTCTCACTGTGTTGAAGACCCATTGGTTGCCTTGGGCTGTTTTCTGCTCTTTTGGTTGGGTTGTTGTCTCTTTGACACATTCCCCGTTTCCATTCTCAATTGTATTTGTCTATAGAGTGTCTATATTACATTTTGTTTTTCTTTGTTGCCATAGTAGTTTGTTGTATAGTGCATGATGAAAAATTTTGACATTTTGACCTATTATATCTGTCTGTTTTGCTAACATAATGTTGTCATTATAATCGAATTATATGCAACTGTCATATAGCTGAGAGGTTTGACTAGATAAAGCCAGGTTCCGTTATATACATAAGGAAATGACTGTTCCAAGTCAAGAATATGACAGTTGTTTTCCATTCGTTTGTTGTGTTTGAGAAAAAGAAAGGCGAAGGATACCAAAGAGCTTTTGATTTTGCCATTTGATAATAGACTATCGGCTTTGAATATTTTCTTGGAGTTCGGTATTTGATTTTGTTCTTTCTTCCAAAAAAATCTAAAATCTATATATTTCATAGTCAACAAAGAGACGTGGTGCATTCATAAATGAGACAGCATCCCAACAACACAGAAGCATTGTATTCAATTATATATCTTACAAGTGACAAAGAAAAGGTTAACTGCGAAGATATAATTATTTCCAAGAACTCCAATGAATAAAATAACAAAAATAAACATTCCTCTCCGAAAATGCCTTTCATTTACATTTGAAACATTTATTACACTTTCTAACAAATTTTTAATAAATTAAGTAGGAAATTTCTCCCAAACATGTAAAATTCCAACTTCTCCTTAAATGGTTTTGATTTTATCGTTAAAATTTTCTTTTGTTTTGCATTAAAGCTCCTAAAGTATCTACACACATTTGACTTTAATTTTTAAGTTTCGTGCGTTCTTAGGCAAATCTAGATCATAACTCAGCACGTTTCAAATACTTAAGATACTAAGTTATTTTGTAGATTCTTAAAAGTTATTGGAAGTTTAATGTTAACTGTTGATTATTTTTAACAATATTGCTTACAAACCATTTTAAAAAGTGAAACATTTGTCAGTCTATGATTTTCAAACATGTATCAAAACTGTAAAATAATTATTATGTTTTGATCAAATGTTCGTTGTAAATAATTTTTAGCATGAAAATGCAAAATTAATTTTGATTAATTTGTGGTCACATAGATCATGTAGATAATACATCATATTATATTATGAATCAGCAATATATAAGGCTTCTAGAACCAAACTTTAATCATATTCAGCACACCACTGGAGCATCGTACCGAAGCAAGTAAGTTTCTGTATATTGTTAATGTTAGATTAACTTATGATCTGGTTACTGTTAAAATCTACAAATAGTTCTTACTTTTTGGTCGATTTTAAAAATTCCCATGGCGTTTTTAGTCTATTTTCGACTTGTGAGTTTGAATATGCCTTTTTGTATTTTTCGCCTCTCTATTTCACGTTTATCGTTCTATATTAATAAGAAGATGTTGTATGAGTGCCAATGAGACAACTATCCATCCAACTCACAATGTGTAAAAAGTAAACAATTATAGGTCAAAGTACGGCCTTCAACACGGAGCCTTGGCTTACACCGAACAGCCAACTATAAAGGGCCCCAAAAAGACTAGTGTAAACAATTCAAACAGGAAAACCAACAGTCTAATCTATATAAAAAACAAGAAACGAGAAACACTTATGAACCACACCCACAAACGACAACCACTGATGAACAGGCTTCTCACTTTGTGCAGGTGCATAAAAATGCAGCGGGTTTAAAAGTTTTAACAAGCGCCAACCTTCACCCTAACCTGAAACAGTTCTATAACATTACAACATAAAAAGACACACAATAAAATATCAATTGAAATGGCTTAACTCGATCAAAAAGACAATACACAAAAACAAGTAAATATACATAGTTTGATCTATGACACAATATAAATACAAAAGATGTTTCAATGTCAAAATGGCGTTAAATAAAGTAAAGTACACAGGGAAATTTAAGTATAATAATTTTGTTGTTAGAAATACAGAAACATTTTTTACAAAATAAATTTGTTATTTATAGTACGAGTACAGAAGCATGTTGCTTGGTTAAGTCCATAATTTTCGACATTGGCAAATGAACTGCTAGTAAGTTTCAGAATTATTTTTAGTTTTTGTATGCAGTTGAACATATTCTTTTATCTCTTGATAAAAACTGATGTAACGTTTTTTAAATGATTTTTGTTAGTACTATAAAAATTTCAACGGTCAGTGAATTATCAATAATAAAGCAATATAAAAAAATGAAGCCGATTTCTAACATTCTTATTATCACATTATTAAAAGTGAGATACAATTCGTTGAAAAATTTAAATATAGTTGTTTGCAAGACGTTGCCCTTTTTAAACATTTGCCAATATTTAAAAGAACAAGTTGAGTAAATACATAAAATCTGGGAAACAAAATACAGATGAAAACAATTTGTCAGTTTGATTTTTATTTAAGTAAAAAGGAGTTGTGATTTAAACGTAAATAAAACATTAAAATAAACCACGTCCAGATGTCACCGTTAGTACAATAAATACAGAATATCACATGGATTTGTCAATATACGTCAATATATATCAGTACTACCCTGGAACACGAATATAATCTCATAAACTCTGTCTGAGGGATTATATTTGGCGAGGATTGATGCGGTTTGTGGAATTGGAAAAACACACATCACATACACTTAATGATATACCTCTACTAGATATTTCACACATGACGTGACGTAATACAGATTAGGAATTTGATAAATTCTTTGCAACTGTGACTTATATCGATGTCATGACGTTATACATAACAGAGGTTTCCCGATTTGCTACTGTACCAACCGTAGTATAGAATAAATAGGTTGGCATTGTTTTTGGTTAGGCTTTTAGAAAACACGATAGAATAAGAGCTATTTTAACATACAAAATTGACCTTATTATAATGTATTAATAATGAAAATAACAAAAAGAAAAAAGAAAAAACCGATTCCGCAATTGTTTTGGTCGGCACCAAAAGCCTACTGTGGAAGTCAACGTTAAGAATAAAAATATCCTTTTGAAAAAGAAAATAAAGTTCTTAACCCGGCTGAGCAAGTCTTTGGGTATGCATATAAACTTATGTCACATGATCTCGTATCACTGATCAACAAACTTTTCAGTAAATTATCAGTATCAATTCTTCGCATTCTTTCATAGAATTTAATATTGTCACTTATTTGAGTAGTTCAAATTTATTATCTATAGCATACTTATATTTTCTGCATGTTCGCAAAAATCGTCATACACACCTTAATTGTACAAAGTTAAAGGTAGGAAGAACGGGTAAAACAAAAAAATACGCCAATGAAATAGTCAAAGAACACGAGTGTCAGTAAAATATACTAAAATTGTATGAGAATTGTGTTAGTCTTTTTAAAATCAATGATTCAAGACATTGGTCAGGAATCTGATGTTCAGTAGTTGTCGTTTGTTGATGTGGTTCATAAGTGTTTCTCGTTTCTCGTTTTTTATATAGATTAGACCGTTGGTTTTTCCCGTTTGAATGGTTTTACACTAGTAATTTTTGGGGCCCTTTATAGCTTACTGTTCGGTGTGAGACAAGGCTCCGTGTTGAAGACCGTACTGTGACCTATAATGGTTTACTTTTATAAATTTTGACTTGGATGGAGAGTTGTCTTATTGGCACTCATACCACATCTTCTTATATCTATTGGAGCTTTTTTTTCATCGGCAACAAAATAGTGAATATTGATCTTTCAATATTGCTTTCAGTTTACTTTTTTAGAATGCATTTCAAGAAAAAATATCTTCAGTTGTTGCAAAAAAAATGAGAAGAATGCCCCTTTCTCACTCAATATAAAATCTAAGCTCTCTCATTCTCTCAAGAAAAATATTCTGCTGTAATGATCAAAATAGATTACTTAAATGATAATCACTAATTTGAAAAAAATGCAAGAACTAATATGAAATCAACACAATTTTGGCAGTTAACGAATATAACCAACATCAGTAATTATTAAACGTGTTGTTTTCAATTTTTTACATCAATGGGTCGATACCTCTGCTGGTGGACTATCAGTCCCCGAGGGTATCATCAGCTCAGTAGTCAGTACTTCGGTACTGACATGATTTATAACAAACTTTTCTAAAATTGTCCGTTTATGAATTTTGAAATTATAAAGAAACTAAGGTTTCAACTCCCTCAGGCAACGTTGACCTTAGATGGATTTGGCTATTTGTTTTAGGTATTTTTGTCATATATCTCTTCAACTGTTTCGGTACTTATACATCCCTCGGATTTCAATTGTTTGGCTTTGAGCGTTCCTGATGAAGGTAAATCCAGAAAAGCGCTTCGGACGCATGAAATTATTAAACGCGTTGTTTTCAATTTTTTACACGTGTTTTAGAAAGTAGTACATAATTATTTTTTAATTATTTCAAATTATGTTTATTCATCAGAAATAAACAAAGCAAAATATAAAACTATAACAAATAGAGACGCAAATCTTTATTAAGAATCTAAAGGCCGTGTCAAACTCAGTTCCTTTAAGGTCTGTTTGATTCATGCACGTGTACACAACTATACAATCTCATAAACAAAGTGTTGTAGAAACATTGAAATCGTTATCAAATAAAAATTTATGCTACTTTTTTGCTTATATGCATTTCATTTTTTTTTAATCTGGCACTAACCGTTGAGTAACGTACCAACCGTACCTGATACGTAGCAAATCGGGAAACCTCTATTAGAGCTTTATTACATTTTAACGAATGGTACGGACGAACGCAAAGGTAGCATGTATTACATTCCCACGATAACACCGAGAGTATATGTTTTATCCGGTAAAACCGAATTCTCTTCCCAATCAAAGGTACTATCTTAAAAAATTTAAGGATATCGAAAATAGAAATTTGCATTTAATATCTGAAATTAAAGAAAAACATTTAAAAATACACTTACGCCCAATATTTTGCTTATGTTAACCACGATTACACACATTTGCACAGGAATTGTTCATGCATGCTTTTTAATTCTTTAAACCATTAACATTTTGAAGAACTTCTTGAAGTATGATACTCTAAATTTAACGACAAAATTCTCAATTATTTGTATATATTAATGACTATGCCATATTCAAATTGTCAACGTGGGTCATCGATATTTGCCAGACACGGATGCAACAATGTATGGAAAAATTTAAAAAAAAAACGAACTGGAAGAAGGTGAAAAAATAGAATAACGACTCGGTGTATGTACTCAACACAAGGCGACCAGCGGTATTACACAGGGGAAGGCGGGGAATCTCTGTAAAACAAAAACAAGACCCATAATATTTATGGGGGCATTTTTTCGATTTTATTATTGTGTGGGGTTGGATTTTTATGTTTTCTTGGAGAGGGAGCAATTTATTTGCCTTGGTATTTTCTTAGATCAAATAATGCAAAGATATATTTTTTTTTCATTCATTTTTTGTTGTTGTTGGGGAGGGGGGAGCACAATCTTTTATTTTCAGTTGTATTTTTTCTTCTTTTGACGATGCCTTTGTATAGCAACTTTTGTTGAGATACCTCCTTCCCCCGGTGGTATTATATTTTTACCTCGTATGTACCGAAATTCCTATGGCACACGAAAATTCAAGTTTGACCAGTGTCGTTGCATGCAATGTCATGGTCTTTGTAAGGGAAACATTGAGGCAACACGCCATCTTAGTCCCATGACAGCCTTGATTATGATAATATAGATATGTCATATATTGAAAAGAGTAAAACTAGAGGATCCCTGCACCGGGTCTTACGTATGATTCATCAACCGTACGAACCTTTCGTCAATAGTTATCAAAGGTACCAGGATTATAATTTAATACGCCAGACGCGCGTTTCGTCTACATAAGACTCATCAGTGACACTCAGATCAAAATAGTTATAAAGCCAAACAAGTACAAAGTTGAAGAGCATTGAGGACCCAAAATTCCAAAAAGTCAAATACGGCTAAGGTAATCTATGCCTGGGATAAGAAAATCCTTAGTTTTTCGAAAAATTTAAAATTTTGTCAAATTGTAAGAAAACTCTATTAAGAGTTGGATAAAGCCTTTGTTACCGTGACTGATATCGATATCATTACAAATGGCTGACACAGCATGATTGTTATTGATTGTAAAACACATACAATTTTCTAGTATTAACTACTTAATGTAATAATTAGGATTTACACAATTTTTCAAGTTCTATACCGGTAGGAGTCTTGAAAAGTGATGAATGAAGTGTTCTTGCCTAATTCACTGCATTATTCAAAAGTGCAATTGTAAAAAAGTGGATCTATTAGTGCATGTGCAATTTTGGAGAAAAGAAGCAGAAGACACATAAAAAATATTAAGTACATTGAGTCGACGAAAAACTGACAATACTGTGACGAAAAGGAAATGCGACGACAAAAAAAAAGCTTTGATCCATTTTACCGGCACTTGGAGTTATCCCATGAAATCTAATAAAATCACATATACATTTACTTTTATAAATCATAAGGGGGGAATTATCTGGTGGCGAATATATTAAGTCTTATGTTTACAATTAAATTCACAACATAAAATAGACGTCTGTATGTTTTACGTAGAAGAACAGTACAGTTATGTATCCAAAGCTGTGGTCTTTTTAACTAAAAATAAGATACGATAAAAATAACTCACACTGACCAATTACATGTGTATTGAATATTATATTCGTAATTCTTTTTTTTTTTAATTCTTCATAATTTTATTTGAAATGTACATTTGTTAGAGATACATAAAGTACCGGTACCTTATCCCGGTCTCGTTGACGTTAGTATATAGCATTTCATAAGGTTAGTACTTGTTAGTACACAACATATAATTTTGCTAATAAATAATGTATAACAGAATAAAAAGAAATTACTATGATATATTATAAATCTTAGTTAAGAAGATAAATTAATGTTTTCTACAACCAAATTGTAGAAGTTTTTATATTTGCCTTGTTTATTTGTCAATATTTCGTAATGTTGAAAAAGTTCACCTTTAAAAATTTCAAACACATTAATTTGTTTTGTTTTCTGCTCGGATATGTAATACACTTTATATATAGTAAAAAGTACGATTGTTAGAAAATCGTTGATATTGTAATAATTTGTATCGTTTATCTTATATCCATACAAAAGTGATGCCAGTGATATTATATGATGTCCTATTTTAAGTTTGTCTAGTATTAGTTTTATTTGATCCCAAAATGATTTTAGATGTTTGCATGTCAGAAATCATGATCATAATCTTCAATGACATTACATATATTACATAGAGGAGTTTTAGTTATTTTCCAAGAGAAAAGTAATTGTTTGGTTGGTAAAATGTAATGTAGAAATTTCCATCTTAACATTCTCAATTTATTATCTTGGATATAGTTAAAGATGAAGTACAACATTTGTTCTCTTTTCCTTGTATTGTTATCTAAATTTAGAATTCTGTCCCATTTTTGAAATCCTATTGCTTTCTCATAATATCTATTTAAAAGCGAGATGTAGATATCTTTCGAGGAAAATATTTTTATTGGTACCATTTTTCCTTCTCTATCTTTGAATTTAAATTCGGAGTCGGTAGCAACTTTTGTTTTGATTGACTCTTCTTTTATGAGCTCTTGTAACCACTGTTTTGGTATTGCTTTCATCAATTTAGAATATTCCGAAAACCAATGATCATGGCAAGATAGTTTATCCAAAATCTTATTTTGATTAATTTTTCCTTTATCATCAATTATGTCATTTACAAATAAAATTTTGCTGTTTATCCAATTTTTGAAAATAAGACATTTACCATTTAATTTGATATGCTTATTGCCCCATATTAGTTGCTGTCTGATATGCTTATATGTTAGTCGATTTGATTCTTTTTCAGATTTTGAGTTTATCCATGATATAATTATTTTTAAGTAAAATTCTGGAACAATTTCTTTTAGTTTATTGATTAGATTAATATTGTTAAAGTCCATTTTAAATATAAGGAATTCTTGTCCAAACTTGTCTAAGTAAAATTTTGGTAAGACTTTCCAATTGGGTGATGAGTCTTCATTATCAATGAGTCTTTTTACCCAATTAATATTTATGGATTCTATATATTTATCTATGTCTATCATTTTAAGTCCGCCGGCAAGATAATTTTTACTTATTATAGCTCTTTTAATTTTTTCTGGTTTATTATTCCATATAAAACTATATATTATTTTTTTAAATTTTGCGAGATATTCTTTATCAATATCTGTTACTGATGCAACATAGGTTATATTTGGTAGGATTAGTGATTTAACAAGAGTTATTTTACCTAACAAAGTTAATTTTCTTTTATTCCAATCTTTAATCATTTTTTCCGATTTTTCGTATTGTCTTTGTAAGTTTAATTTTTTACACTCATTTTTATTAAGTCCAAAATATATTCCTAATACTTTTATCGGTCCTTGTGTCCACTTAATGTTTTCAACTTTATCTTTACAAGATTTTAAATTTCCGAGCCATATCCCCTCTGTTTTATTTCGATTAAGCTTTAGGCCTGAAAGTGATCCGAAAATTTCGATAATGTTCAAAGTTAATGAAACTTCTTGTTTTGAATTTAAAAATAAAGTGGTGTCATCTGCAAGCTGGCTTAACTTTAGAGTATGGGTTTTATTATCTAGTTTGATTTGAAAAACTTTAAATTTTTTATTTTGTCTTAATCTACAGGCTAAAATTTCAACAGCAATAACGAAAATTATAGAACTCGCGGGACACCCTTGACGGATCCCGCGCTCAATGCTGAAGGGTCTTGAAATCCACCCATTATTTAATATACAACCCTTTATATCTGTATATAAAGTATTTATCCACTTCAATAAAGATTTCTGAAAGCCAAATTTCTTTAATGAACAATACATAAATTCCCATTCTAACG
Source organism: Mytilus californianus (assembly GCF_021869535.1). Classification (NCBI taxonomy): domain Eukaryota; kingdom Metazoa; phylum Mollusca; class Bivalvia; order Mytilida; family Mytilidae; genus Mytilus; species Mytilus californianus. The sequence goes on along the minus strand of NW_026262679.1, from coordinate 129,835,013 downwards.
AGTCAAATGCCTTTGAAAAATCTAAAAAAAGAATAGCCCCGTCTACGTTGAATTTTTCTGAATAGTCTATAATATCTTGGATTTGTCTAATATTAAACCCAATATATCTGTTTTTTACATACCCGTTTTGATCACTGTGAATGATTTTATGCAATACTGGTTTAAGTCTTTGTGCAAGAGAATATGCTATAATTTTGGTATCTACATTTAATAAAGTAATTGGTCTATAATTGTCTAAATTTAACGGGTCATTTTTCTTGTAAATAAGGGTAATTAATCCTAGTTTCTGTGAATTTGTCAATTCTTTTTTCTCATAACAATGGTTAAAGACATCTACAGCAAAATATTGTAAGTTGGACCAGAAAGATCTATAAAATTCAATTGGAAGACCATCAATACCCGGTGTTTTGCTAAGTTTCATTTTAAAAACAGAATTTGTACATTCCTCTATTGTCAGCTTTCCTTCAATTTCGTTACTTTCGTGTGTAGTTAGTTTGCTGTTTATTTTTGTATTTTCAATATAATTCTCAATTTCTCCCAAATCTGGCTTAGTTGACGTATATAAATTTACATAATAATTCCTCCCCGTTTCTAATATTTTACCTTGATCCTCAGTTATTTCCCCTTCACTGTCCCTAATCGCAGTAATATTTTTTCTTGTCTGTCTCGATTTCTCTAATCCCAAAAAATATTTTGTATTTTTTTCGCCTTCTTCTACCCATTTAACTCTTGATCTTATTTGTGCCCCTTTTATTTTATCAGAATATAGAGTTTGTAACATTTCTTCTGTTTTCTTTATTGAATCTATTATGTTATTATTTTTCTTTTCATCAAGGACATTATCCTGAATTTCATTCAAAAGTTTAAGTTCTTGTTCTAATTCTTTAATTTCATCTCTTTGATTTTTAGCTTTAATTTTACAATGTTCAATAGTCGTCTCCTTTACCTCTATTTTAAACAGATCCCACACGATTGCTAAACCTTTTCGGTCTCTTAATTTTTCATATTTATCTATTAAAGTGTTTATTTTCATTTTGTATGATTCGTCTTTAAGAATACTATTGTTTAATTTGAAATAACCCTTTCCTTTCTCCCCCTGACAATGATTTATCTTAAGTGAAATTGCTAGATGGTCTGTATATTGAATTGTAGCGGGTCTTATATCAGTGTGGAGTACTCTAGGTCTCACGTCTTGACTAACAAGAAAATAATCAATTCTACTAGCTACTTCATTATTTTTTCTTCTCCAGGTATATTGTGTTTTATTTGGATTTATTACTCTCCAGATGTCTATAACTTTTAGTTTTTTTTATTAAACTTTTCAACGCATTTGTCTTATTTTTTATTTTTTGTTTATCTTTTCTATTACTTTTTCTATCCTTTATATTAAGCGTTTCATTCAGATCACCCCCTATAATAAGTATACCAAGGCTATATTTTTCAATGACACTTAAAGCTTTTTTAAAGAATATATTTCTATCTTTACATGTGTTTGGGGCGTAAAGGTTAACAAAAGTAAATATATTTTTATCAATTTCTATGTTGATTAAAACAATTCTTCCCTCTTGATCTACATATTTGTCAATAATTTCATGTTTAATTATTTTGTTAATGTAAATCGAAACACCCTTTGCTTGTGTACTTCCAAAACTATGATATAATTCTCCCGTGAATTCTTTGTCTATAGAATTATCCGAAAAATGAGTTTCTTGTAAAAATATGATATTGCATTTCTGTTGTCTCATCCATTCTTTTAGTCTAATTCTTTTTTCATGTTTTCTCAACCCCTGACAATTTAAAGAACATATGTGTAATAGATTAAGTGACATCTTGATTGTTTTTTAAAAGTATTCGATGATAAATAAATAAACAAAAATAAATCATACAGGTATTTACAACTATAGAAATTAGAGACAAAATAAATGACACACATATATCATCAATGACAGAGTTAACCTTCACCCTGTGAGTTGCAATATAATATACATGTACGCACATACATTTAATTCCATATTGACCGACTTTGATAGGTTTTCACCTGTTTCTATATTTAGAATCATTGACTGGTAAAATATATCGACCTTCACATGTACAACAATTGATTTCCACGAGCATCGACACTATATTAACCGGTATACCTTACATTGAAATATATAATTGTGTTGGATGTATAACAAATGTTTCTAAATAGGTAAGTATTTTGTTTATAAATAAATATTTGGATACTTTTAAAAAGGTTTCCAAAAATTTAACAGCGAGATTTGAATTCCATATAAACTGAAAGATTATTTTCAAATGCTTTCGCATGTATATGATATATATACAGACACGATTGTTCGGTTTACTTGGGTTGTCTTTACTAATACGGAGATTTATCAATTCAAGGAAATCATTAGTACCATGAATAAATATTGTTTGATTATATATTGAAATTTTCGCAGCTACTATAAAATATTGATAATTATCTATATAGATAAAAAGGTATAAATAGATCAAACTGATTTGTTTACATTTTTTACACAGGTGAGTGGAGATAGCGATGGGATTAATTTGCATATCTATATAAATAGCTAAGTGTTTTGTAGTACATTGTAAATATATTTATAGGGCTATACGACGTAAACGCACATATACATTTTTCTATACATTAAAACAAAATAATTACATATTCATGTATAACTATACTAGTTATTTCATGTGAAAAGTTTATTATCTCATTCATGGTCTATATATTCTATATTGACAAACATCTATATATACAAGTTATTTGTTGTAATGATATTGTGCAGAGTATATACAATCTAAGGGTATTGTATCATACACTGCCACATATTTTTTATTATGTTTTTCATAGCTATAGATAAAATAGGAATATTTACAGATGTTTATACAAGTATATATCATTTTGATCATTTAGAGATCAGTAGAAAATGTGAAAGAAAATGATATATGGTAACTGTTCTTAGACCTATGTCTTTGAAGTTTTGCTGGAGTAAGTTTCTCTATTGTGGTATTCGTTGGGGTTGTTGCTGTTCTTTTTCCATGTTTTTGTAGTGGTGTGTTGATTTCAGAATTCACAATAAATTTGTCAATTGGACCTTTTGCTTCTGATTTTGCCTTGTTTTTTGTTTTATCTTTTTTGTTTTGTTTGTTTTGTTTCTTTTTCTGTAGTTCAGACTCCGTTTCTTTATTTGTGACTTCACTGATTTCTGTTGATGTTTCTGTTATTGCATCTGTAGGTTGCAATATGGACTGTGAAGGTGGGATTTGACTGTGATAAAAAAAGAGGGACGAAAGATACCAGAGGGACAGTCAAACTCATAGATCGAAAACAAACTGACAACGTCATGGCCAAAAATAAAAAGACAATCAGACAAATAATAGTACAGATGACACAACATAGAAAACTAAAGACTAAGCAACACGAACCCCACCAAAAACTGGGGGTGATCTCAGGTGCTCCGGAAGGGTAAGCAGATCCTGCTCCACATGTGGCACCCGTCGAGTTGCTTATGTTATTACAAATCCGGTAAATAGTCTAATTCGGTAAGTCACATTCGTGAAAAGGGAAGGGTATTGTAGTTACGACATAAGGAACATATCCGATATCATCTGTGAAACGGTTGTTCCATAACGGTCAACCAACTCGTGATGGCGTCCGTAAAATTTACGAAGGGATGACTTCAACTTCACCATTTGGAACTCTTGGTTTAATAGCTTCCTTGTGAGCAGCAATCCTCTATCAAGGAAATCATGATAGGAAACACAAGCCCGGGAATATCGTATTAATTGGGAGATATATACTCCGTATGCAGGCGCTGCTGGAATGTTGCTACATAGAAATGGAAAGTATGATCACCAATGTCAGTCTCATTCCCACTTTCACTTTCACTTGAATCAGATTGATCATCATTGTTATTCCCTTTAGTGTCTGATGCTTTTGTAGTTGGAGTTGGAGTTTGGCATTCTTTTGCTTTATGCCCTTCTTTTCCACATTAGTTACAAACCCAATTGTTTTGGCACTTTTCTTGTTTGTGTCCCTTTTTCAGACATTTCTGACAAGTTTTGTAAGGATTTATGTAGATTTGTCCTTTATAATAAATTTTGGCATTGTACTTTCCAATTTTTGTGAATCTGGGCAAAGTGCCTTCCAATGGTTGTACATAGAAGATTCTGTCTCCAAATTGGCAGTCAGTGAGAAAACCATCTATTCTCAGTCTCTCTCTGAAATAGCTTGTTATAACTACGCCAATAGACTGGAAGAACCCGAAAATCTGACCGTCATCAGCTGATAATGGAATATTGGAGACACGTACTCTGAAATATTCTGGCTGGTCATTTACAGTTATTCTTGGGTTTTTATTATAGATTGTTAAAAGTTTATTACGTATAGATACGCCAGATATGAGGAGGTGGTCTCTTGCTTCTTCTTGTGCAAGGTAAATGCGCCACATTCCCTTGACTCTTTGTAGTCCCTTCATTTGGTATCTTGGTATCTCTGTGCCGATACTTTTGAATACTTCTTCGTGTGTTAAGAAGTCTTTTTGTTGAAGTATTGAATTGCCGAATAAATCTGTCTCAAGGATAAATACGGGATTTACTGACGACAGTTCTTCAAGATGTTCATTTTGATTATCATGATTTTGATTTGCTGGTTTTGAAACAGCGCCGGCATATGAGTTGTTGTCGGCCATGTTGTTTGTTTTGGTTTAGTTACGGGTTGGTTATATTAAATTTATGGTTTTAAGAGTTTATATAAACTGTTAAATATACTTTTCTATCATTTCTGATGATTGTTTTCTGTAGCAAAATATAAATTGGAAGTCCTAGACGGTTATTTAACTTATTATTAGACTAATTTTGAGGAGCATGAAAAGTTCCGTGGATATCGTTCGATGCCCCTTAGATATTCGTAATTCTTTAGCAATCTCTTTTTAGAGTTTTTGACTATTGCAGAATGCAGATTTTAATTAGTATACAACTAGTCATCTATAGCGCTGTCAGCGCCTCACTGAAAGGAGGATATTGATAAGTAGGGTACGGTGGAGGTGGATACGGAGGAAGATTCGGAGGAGGATTGTTATTTATTGGAGGAGGTGGATACGGTAAAGGCGGATATGGATGAGCTTATGGTAGATTTGGAGGCAGATTCAGTGGTGGAACTGGAGGGGTATCTGCTGGAGTTGGTGGTGGATACATGGGAGGCTATGGAGGATACGGCAATGCAGTTGTAGTAAACAACGTACCTGTGTCTTTAGAATATGGCGGTCACGGTGATTTGGTGGTTACGGAGGTGGATTAGATGGTTTCGGAGGTAGATTTGTTGGTTCCGGAGGTGGATTTGGTGGTTACAGTGATGGTTGGCGGTGGATTTGGTGATTATGGTGGTTTTGGCGGTGGATTTGGTGGTCATAGTGGTTGTAATAGTTAAGGATATTGAAAAGGCAAAGATAAGATAAAGTCTGATTAAAATTATTTGTTTTACTTTTTTTTCTAACAGGATTTGTTTAGCAAACGAATGGTTTACATTCATTCATTTTTGTACATGCTGTAAGTATATTAACATATCATTTTCTAACTTTTGCGTTCATTGCTTTATACTGCAACATTGACGACATGCCGTTTTTATAGGAAAATTAATTTCAAATTTGTTTCAAACATAATTAGAGAGGAATACATATGCAAAAGGTTTTGTCAGAATTCCACAGTATACGTCTTTATCACAACAGAACTTGTATAAAACTTTCTAAAAAAAGTTTCCATTTAAACATCAAAAGGAAAAGCTATTATAATCGTTATTTTTTATTGATTATATCAACGTACGTTAAAGTTTGCACGCAAATAAATATAAGTTATATATTTTCCCCGATCTGTAAATAATATGGTCTTGATAAAACAATATGATCATGGATTTTATTTAAACTTTAATCATCAAGAGTTAAATAGATATTCAAACAAGAAATACAGATATAATCCAGGTAGAAAATAAAAAAAATCAATCAGAAAAATGAAAAACATATTATTTATATACTACAATTGACTATAAGTTGATTCCATGTATATCAAAATGAAATTTAAAAAACAATGATTTAAGAATATGAAAATACTGATATATATGAAGGAGAGAAAGCTCATCTCATTTTATATTCAATATTCAAATATATTACAAATATCAAAACTCTAAAAGCTATCTTTAAACACTCATTTTTTGTCTTATAAAAAAATGATAACTTCGTAAAGTCAATATTATACTATAAAATTTATCTTTTTGTATTGCAGGATATTAAACGCAGATTCCTACCCAACACGGACAAAGACTGATTTTCTTTTTTTATATATATATTTCTGACATTATATATAACCATGCATTGAATTTGACTTGAATTTGTTTATCATAAATTAGTCCCTAAATAGATTAGCAACATTGCATTAGCGGCTGCATATACAGTATATATTTTCCAGCTTATACGATTCTCCAGGGCTTGCGTTTCTATTATGATTTTCTGGATGGGGTGTTACTGCTGACAAGGAAGCTATTGTTTGAGGGGTTCCAAACGGTTAAATTGAAGTCATCGCTTCAAAAATATTACTGGGCCTATCGTGATTTGGTTCACCGATATTGAATATCTGTATGACAGATGACATATGCATTCAAACTCATCAATAGGAAAATAAACTGACAGCGACAGGCCAACAAAAGAACGAAAAAGACCAAAAGACTTACAACAATGTATACAAAATGCAACATAGAAAACTAAAGATTTAGAAATACGAACAACATCAAAAACCGGGGATAATCTCAGGTGCTCCGGCGGGGTACGAACATCCCAATTGTCGGAGAAGAGAAATTATAAACCGCCGAAATAATCAGCAAACAGGATTTAAAAATAAAATCAAAATGGTTTAAATTGTAATTTGACTCATAAGAAAATACTATGTATCATTTTAAAATTGCTTTTAAGCAGACTGGTTCAAATCTTCTGTTTACTTTAGAAAAAGAAACTACAAATGATATCCCCAAACTTGAAATTTGTATCAGACGAAATTCATAATATTGCAAAGCTGCTGGCTCATTGATTCAGACCTAATTTTCAATTCAGTATCGAAAAAATGACATGTGATTTTACTGTAACATCTGAAAATCTTGAAATTTCGAAAAAGTGTCTTTTCAGCACCAAAATTGCTTTTTCAAGACCTATATAGAATATTGATGAGGGACTTTACGTTTAGAATTTTCCTTTGAGTCCGGTATTTGTTATTTTACTTTTTACTCTGGCCATGTATATTATCACCCATCTAACATTCTAAGCGACTAACAATTTCATAAAACAAACAAACTTATTCTCAAACAAGATGAAATACCATATATTATTCCAAAACTTAAAGAGGTTAATAAAATGATCTTAAGATTCAAAGGTCGAAACTCATCAAAGACACAAACATTATAATTTTGTACGTCAGACGAGCGTTTTGTCTATATACGACTCATGTTTTTGCACGCGTAAAAACAGCTGGAAGGCAAAATCAATACTGACGTAATAGGCAGGTTATAGTTATAATTAATTATTGAACATATTGTATGTTCTTTCGGAGCACCTGATATCACCCCCAGTTTTTGGTGGGGTTCGTATTGCTCAGTCTTTGGTTTTCTATGTTGTTTTGTGTACTGTTGTTTGTCTGTTTGTTTTTTTTCCATTTTAGCCATGGCGTTGTCTCTTTATTTTCGACTTATGCGTTTGGATATTCCTTTGGTATTCTTCGCCTTTCTATTACTCATAATCCCTTAAAGATGTTCAAACATAGCAAAAATCATAAACTTTATGATCCTAGATAATTCTGACATGACGTGCCGCTTTTGCTTAATAAACAACAAAATGATAAGATTGTCGATATTTATATATTTAGCGCCAACTAGAAAATGTTCATATGTATGGCTATTACAGTTTAGCTAACAGGTTAATTTGCATGTATCGAAATAAAATTAAAGGTACACATTTTACTGATATATTGAAAAGTCCGAAACAAACTATAAACGTTGAAGAGCGTATAATAAAAACAAATGAACCAAAAATAATTCCAAACCAGGAATAAGCAATCCTATGCATGAACGAGACATATTTCTTTATTTGCTATGATTTTGAAAATTTATAACTGCAAATTTAAATCAAAGAACATCACAATTTTCATGTCAGTACTGAAGTACTAGCTAATGGGTTGGTGAAAGCCTCAAGGAATAACAATCCACCTGCAAAGCTATCGACCAACTAGTACTATCAACATTAAAGGGAGCCGTTTTACTGCAGTAGATGTCAATTTCGACAAGAAATTTCTCTTCAGTGATGCCGGAAGTTAAAATATTTAAAAGTCCAAAACATAATACAAACGTTGAAGATCTGACAAAACCGAAAAGCAATATCCCGAATGGGACCTACCGAATTAGAATTATTACCCGTTTGTACTCACATGAGCAACATGACGGGAGTCACATGTGGAGTAGGATCTGCTTACCCTTCCGGAGCACCTGAGATCACCTCCAGTTTTTTTGGGGGTCGTGTTGCTCAGTCTTTAGTTTTTTGTATGTTGTGTTTTGTGTACTATTGTTTGTCTTTTGGTTTTTTTCTTTTTTAGCCACGGCGTTGTCAGTTTATTTTCGACTCGTGAGTTTGAATGTCCCACTGGTATCTTTCGCCTCTCTGTATTTCATGTCATTTCCAAAGTACTGGCTACTGTGCTGGTGAACATCCCGGGATTAATGATAATTTTCATACAATCCTATTTGACATCTCTTAAACAATCATTGGACGATATCAAGACCTTATTGATAAATATTCACAAATATTACATGATGGTCTTGAAGTATAGATTCTAGGTACTGACGTTTTTTGTCCTCTTAATTATATGTTACAGTGTTCTTTTTATTTGTCCCTGTACATTTTTAACCTTTACTGTTTAGTTCATTTTTGGAAATATAATTTTAGCTAGGCTCGGTATTTATACATCCCGCATATGTGTTATTGTGCTATGGTTCATTTTGTACCCTTGTAATTTTTGCTTATGTACTTTGACTATAGAGTGTCTATGTGCCATTTAGTTTTTCTTTGTTGAAATAGTTATTTGTTAAAGATTATATTACAATGATGACTGCTGTACCCCAATTTTTGACATTTTTCCCTATTATGTCCGATTGTTTTGCTTACACATAGATGTCAATATAATGGAATTATATGCGACTGTCATACACGTGAGAGGTTTAGCTAGCTATAAAACCAGGTTTATTTCACAATTTTCTACATAAGGAAATGTTTATACCAAGTCAGGAATATTACCGTTGTTTCCATTCGTTTGATGTGTTAAGCTTTTGATTTTGCCATTTAATTAAGGACTTTTCGATTTGAAATTCTCTTTGAGTTGGGTATTTGTCCTGTACCAAGTCAGGAAAATGGCCATTGTTATATTATAGTTCGTTTCTGTGTGTGTTGCATTTTGCATTTTAGTGTTGAGTTTCTGTCGTGTCGTTGTTTTTCTCTTATATTTGATGTGTTTCCCTCAGTTTTTAGTTTGTAACCCAGATTTGTTTTTTTCTCAATCGATTTATGAATTTCGATTAGCGGTATATTACTGTTGCCTTTTTTTGTTATCTTACCCTTTTCAATCCTCTTTTCTAAGCCTTTCTTTTTCTGGCCACTCACTAATTATTCCAAAGTTTGGCATCTTTTCCGTCAATCTTGTAATAAAGACCAAACAGATACAGGTACGTCTGCCTGAAATCTTCACTTACATCTAGAAATTGAAAATGAGGTTCGGTTGAAAACAAGACCTTACGACAAAAGAGATAATTTCAGCTTTCCAATTATGAACTTTCTATTTTGGAATATGGAGTATATATCTTCAAGTTGATACGACATCCCAGAGCTTGCATTTCCTATCATGATTTCTTTGGTAGAAAGTTGCTGCTTACATGGAAGCTATTAAACCATGAGCTTTAAGTGGTTGATTTGAAATCATCTATTCGAAAATTCTATGGAAGCCATCACGGGTTTGTTGACCGTTATTGTGTATCTGTTTCACAAACAAGGACAGATATGTTCAAATTGTTGTAACCACGATTTCCTAGAATGTGACCTAACAAATAAGACCCATCACCTTAATTGTAAATGAACAACATGGTGGCTCCAAATGTAGAGAATGAATTGCTTGCCCTTATAGACCACCTGAGACTACTACCAATTATGAGTGGAGTTCGGGTTGCTAAGTCTTTAGTTTTCTATGTGGTTTTTTGCATACTGTTGTTTGTCCCGTTTTTGCCTTCCTTTTCGAAATATTGTTCTTTTATTTGTCTTTGTAAATTATTAACATGAACTGTTCAGTCCATGATTGTAATATCCTTTTTGCGTGGCTCGGTATTTATACATCCCGCCATTGTGTTATTGTGTTATTTCCTTTTTTTTTTTTTTGCATTCTTGTCTTTCGTTTTTTGTTATTTGCTTTGTCTATATGCCATTTCTTTTTCTTTGTTGACATCTTTGTTTGTTTTTAGAGTAATTAGGATAATAACACAGTGTTGACTGCTGTACCACTATTTTTGACATTTTAACCTATTATAAATTTGAGAATGGAAATGGGGAAAGAGACAACAACCCGACCATAGAGCAGACAACAGCCGAAGGCCACCAATGGGTCTTCAATGCAGCGAGAAACTCCCGCACCCGGAGGCGTCCTTCAGCTGGCCCCTAAACAAATATGTATACTAGTTCAGTGATAATGGACGTCATACTAAACTCCAAATTATACACAGGAAACTAAAATTAAAAATGATACAAGACTAACAAAAGCCAGAGGCTCCTGACTCGGGACAGGCGCAAAAAATGCGGCGGGGTTAAACATGTTTTTTGAGATCTCAACCCTCCCCCTATACCTCTAGCCAATGTAGAAAAAACAAACGCACAACAGTACGCACAGTAAAACTTAGTATAAGAGAAGTCCAAGTCCAATGTCAAAATAGGAAACAAAAGAAAATAAACAAAATGACAATAATACATAAATAACAACAGACTATTAGCAGTTACTGACATGTAGCTCCAGACCTCAATTAAACTGATGAAAAAATTATGTCTTAATCATATGAATATCAGGCACAATCCTTCCTGTTAGGGGTTTAGTATTATACCGTCATAAAATATATGAGAAGAACATAACCCGTGTCATGCCAACAACTGGTTTTAGAATAAATGTGTTTAATTCCGATGCAAAGACCCTATTAGTGAATCAATATTAAAGCCAAAATATGCCATCTTTAATTACCTGACAACAGTATCGTAACTATATCCCTTCTTAATAAGTCTGTTTAAAGGTTTTGTTAGCTTTTGATGTGAATACTGACATTTTTGTGCTTTGGAAAGTATATTACCATAAAAGATTGGATGTGAAATACCCGAACGTATAAGATGTCTGCATGTTGAGTTATATTTACGAATGATGTCCTTATACCGATGATAAAATTTAGTAAATGTTTTGACTAGTTTATGATATCGAAAACCCTGGTGTAATAATTTTTCAGTAATACATACATTTCTCTCGCTAAAATCTAATACGTTGTTACATACACGAGCGAATCTTACAAGTTTAGATATATAAACACCATAAGATGGTGACAAGGGAACGTCACCATCTAAAAATGGATAATTAACGATAGGAAATGAAAAATCATCTCTTTTATCATAAATTAAGCTTCCCGTTCATGATATAGATATAGAGATCGAGGAAAGGACAGTGGTCATTGTTAGTATTAGCTTTATTTAAAGTAAGTTCAACAGGATAAATTTCTTTAGTATACATACTGAAGTCGGCATTATTGAGAGCCAATATATCATCCAAATATCTAAAAGTATTGTTAATTTTTTGTATCAGATGTTGTTTCGATGGGTCTTTGCTGATTTTAGTCATGAATTGTAACTCATAACAATACAAAAACAGGTCCGCAATAAGTGGTGCACAGTTAGTTCCCATTGGAATTCCGATAACTTGACGATATACGGAATCTCCAAAGCGAACAAAAATGTTATCAAGTAAAAATTCAAGGGCAGATATAGTATCAACGCATGTCCAATTGATATAGTTCTTTTGTTTGTTGCTACTAAAAAATGACCTAAAAGAGTTTGAACATATGTATTCGCATTCCGACTTTTTAAATGCCCATTTAATTAGGTGTGTGAATTTTTTCTTAATTAGAATATGAGGCAAAGTGGTATAGAGGGTAGAAAAATCAAAACTTTGAACAGATTCAAAATCACCAATATATGCATGCAATTTATCAAGTACTTCCAACGAGTTTTTGACACTCCAAAAGTAATTAATTCCACTATTTTCAAAGGCCTTACTTGAACAATTTATTATCAGGTTTTTGATTGTACCAAGTGTAGTAGTAAGTAAAATAGACAATTTAGTAGTGGAACAATGACTTGAAGACGAAATAAATCTATATTTGTAAGGTGATATGTGTAGCTTTGGAAGCCAGTACATAGTTGGGACTTTCATTGTATTTGGTTCTGCTTGTAAAGAAGTAGCTAATAGTTTATGTTTGTTACAGATATCGTTTTCTGAAAATGAAGTCAGTTGGAATGTTGGTGAATTCGTGATTTCCTTTTGCAGAACCTCAATGTAAAATTTACGTCAAACTATAATGATATTATTAGCAGCTTTATCAGCCGGGACAAAAACAAATTCCTTGGCTAGTTCTTTTAGTTTATGTTTGATACGAGAAATAGGATTTTTATGGTTGTTGTTAAGAGTAAAATGTTCTTTAAAATGTTGTATACGTATATCAACTATCTTCATTACTGAATTGAAAAAAGCGTCCAAAGATTTTTTGTCAGCTTTTTCCCGTTTTATCCATTTCAAACAGTAAGCACGAAGTGAGTCGTGGATGATATTACGACACTCATTCCATTTAATAATTGACGGGGGCGATATTTAGGTCCTTAACTGATGAATGATTTTAACTCTCGGTCGCGAACGATGTTAAGGTCTCCTGTTATAACATGGGAAATGGGGCCATAAGTGTATTCGGAATTACTACAATTACATGACGTAGGTGTATTTTCACTGATATTTACATTTTTACAGACTTGGCTATAATTAAACACAAATTTCCGGGTAGATTTCTTGTAAATATAACAAATAAGAGGGAGTTCAGTATTATCAAAATATTCAGGAATTTGTTCTTTAACAGAATGATCGTTAAAAATACCGGCAATATTTACAAAATCAAAACCTTTATTGACATACTTTATTTTAATAAAATGTTTTTTATGATCTTCAGGGCGATCAATTTTGGGAAACAGTTTAGAATAACAATATGCCATTATAATTTGAACGATTTCATACTTAGGACTGCAATATGAAATTGTGTTGCAATCCTCTAAAATTTTATTTAATTTATTTATAGGTAAAGAACAGAGCTTGGTTAATAGATAAGGTCTGCCGTTGTTTTTTGAAATAGAAATTAGGTCCGAAATATTTGTATGGTTGGTCCGAAATTTTCTTTGATTGCGATTTTTTCTACGCCCATGAGAACGGTTTTTACGAATAGAACCTATATCCAAAATGTTAACAGAATCGGTTCTTGATATATTACTAATTCCCATGATATTATCATTAAGACCGAGAAGGTAGACTGTCTGTAATTTTTTAATCCAATTTAATTCAATTATTTTCCGTGATCGTACAAACTTTGAATGAGATTCACCAGATTGCTTATTTACTACTTCTAAAGGTTGAACTGTTAAATATTTAATAGGATGATTGTGCTTTTTAAGATGTTGATAAATGATACTTTTGAATTTATTCAGTCTTTTTAAACGATACAGGTGTTCTTGCGTGCGTTTAGATAAATATCGTCCAGTTTCACCTACGTACTGAATACCGCATCCCGGTTTGTTTCATGTGAGTAAATAAATAATACTGTTTGTTTTTCAAGTTATATCAGTCTTAAAATTTAAAGAAAAATGTGCGACCATTAAACGTAGACCTTACCGTATTGTTGGTGGAAAGACGGGGACATGTAAGTCATTTTTTGGCATGACACTTATCGATTGAAGGGTAACCACGATTTTTATTGTTAAAAATGTTAGCGATGGTAGTATTTTTAGATAAGCGATTTTGAAGATTGAGACGTGAAGATACCCTTTGAACGAGTTTAGTATTTAATATTTTTCCATTTCTAAGCTTCATATTTGTTTTTTGTTATGTGGATTTTATTAGAAAGGAACAAAGACTGGCGTCCAGAATATGAACCAGCACACAATAAATTGAATTATGTGAATATGATAATACTGTTCGGCTAAAGACGTCAAACGCTATCCGTCATAAATTACCCGAAAAATAAAACAAAAGATAGGGTATATCAGGGTAGCGACTGACGTCTGACTAAATATAAGAATGGGGCTGAATGTTGAATTACTACTTATTGATAAATATTCCTAAAGTAATTGTTTTGTTCACACACTGTTGTCAATATATTGGAATTGTATGCGACTGTCATACAAGTGAGAGTTTTAGCTGGCTATAAAACCATTTTCGACATAGGGAAATGCCTGTACCAAGTCAGGAACATGACAGTTGTTTTCCATTCATTTGATGTGTTTGAGCTTTTGATCTTGCCATTTGATAAGGGACTTTCCGTTTTCCTTGGAGTTTGGTATTTCTGTTATTTTACTTTTTTCGACTGAGTTTGAATTACCTTTTAGTACCTTTCGTTATCTCTTTTATGACTCAGATCTTGTCATTGGTCTAAGATAGAGACCTGAAGTTGAATGTGATTTATGAGCACCAAGTTGTACGGTTGTTGTCATGGTGTCTTATTAGATCCTAAAGATAAAACACTGTAAAAGAGAGTCGAAAGATACCAAAGGGACAGTTAAACTCATCAGTCGAAAATAAACTGAAACATCAGTACACAAAATACTTGAGGGTTTATATCAAAACCATAATAAGGAGGACCGAATTTCAACTACGTCAAGTGTCAGAAATTATAAGCAATACTGTATAAGAGTTATCATGGTTATGACTCATGATAATCACTTTTGAAGCTTGTTTTTGTATAATTTATTTTACTTGATCTAATACTAATTAAGTCATCATCAGTAGAATGACTTGATGTAGAAAAACATAACGCTTGGTTTAAAAGATTTAAAAGCGTGAAGTTCTATAGTGTTTTTACAATTTAAGACAATATCGTTCAACTTCAGTCAGCTCTTTCATCTGGACTAATATCTGATAATGAAATTGGTAACAGATTTTGGAAATTTATCTGTTTTCTGTGATGTTGGCTTTACGTATCTATTATTTATTTTTTTTTCCTGTCTTTTTTGGGTATCAGGTAAATCTTTGTCCTTAACCAACGTATTAGATTCATTGTCGTTTTGAATTAATAAGTTTACTGTTATATACATTAAGACAACGATTAACCTCTAAGAAGATGTATAAATGTCAAAAATATGTTGAATTTCCTGAGATGAGATTAGATTCCCGTTACAAGATCAATTACCTCACCTCTAACCCTTGATACATCATGACGATGAATGTCATGAGCTGAAGGTATAGCGGTAAACTCACCTTAATATAAAAGAATATAACTGAACGATTAAATCTTTTTAAATTTGTCCTTTGGTATTGAGAATATTTGTCTAAACATGCTAAAGGGCAGGAAAGTCAAATGTGTTAATACTAGTTCTAGCTGAAAGAGTATTAGATTGTATGTACTATAACAGATCTCTGTAAAAATTTTAGTATCAACATCTGATTTCACCGCTCTAGAATCATTAGTTTCACAGTCACTTTGAAGCCCGGATTTGATTGCTGAGAAAATTGATAATTTAGAAAAAGGTTTCGTGAAGCACTTTGAAGACCCAGCAATATAACGTTGTTTGTAAGGACACTTATTTAATTTAAGTATCCAATACAGTAAAAGAAGATCTTCATCTTTGGTTGATATTATAAAGAAGAATATAACAGACCTATGACTATCCGGGATTTCCTTTTGGTAAATGTTGTGGGCGTATTTACTGAGTTTTCAAACGAATTTTCAATACCTACTTCTTTTATCATGCAGTTTATACGATGTGATTAACATATAAAAACGATGTTGTTTGGGTGTTTATCTGCGGGGACAATAACATTATTGTCAGGGAGGTTGAACAGGTGCTTCACAACATTTGAGTCTGTGAAGATTGATGTAGCATGTGTAGACCCATTTAGGTTTCTAATTCTGATTTTTATCAACGACCTCACAGCCTTAGTCCATTCGGAAAGATTATCTGGGTCTTCTTTCTTATGTTTAATCTAATTGCCTGTCATAGTCATCGACTGAATCCATCAGTATTTTGAAGTAGTATTTCCAATTGATGGGTTTAAGTTGATGACATTTCAGGCCTTTTATTTAATAGCACATTTTGCAGAAAAGTGTTATTGACCATGTTTATGTCATCAGTAATAACGTGACCAGTCGGATTATATCTGAATTGAGAACTAGCACAGGTGCAATCAAGAGGTTTAGACCTGAAGTCGTCAACATTAAGATCGTGCAACAGGTGCAACAAGTGTTTGTAATTGAGATGTTAGTTGCAATTGGTTTGGTAAAGAAATAATTACTTTATTTGTCTACTATTTATCGTTAAATTCACATTTAACATGATGACAACAACATGAAAACTCCATTTGAATTGAACATCTACAAAGGAGTATGTTTCACATACAAAAGGTCGAACAATGAATACAAAAAAACGTGGACTTTTGGCGTATAGGGTAATTCTATTGACTTTTTTCTTTAGAAAAACATATGGTAATTCAGCTTGTTCAGATTTTTTTTTGTCTGGTTATAAATTCTTAATAGCTTGAATGAGGGATTATATCACATGCTAGAGTAATATTATATATAGATCTTGGTATAGGTCACTCTTGAGGTGGAAAGAAAATATACGGAATTACAAAATTGTCGGTCATTACATAACCCGAATAATTCAGTCCCTCCCCGTGATCGACTCTCCCACTCGCGAGGGCCTGAATTCTTTATACAATAAAAACGCGTCAAGAATCCAGGATGTTGATTGGTGCTCTCTTGTTTATAAGCAGTCACTCATAAAGCTTACTAAAAGCATACCACTCTATCAATCCTGATAACAAACACAAGCCCTGGCGTTTCGTATCAACTGGGTATTATATATATTTTGTATGCAAGCAGACGCTGATGCAACGTTGCGACACAGAAATAGAAGAAAGAATCTTTAAAATAACAGACCGGATGACTTTACTTTTATCTAAAGATCGAACACCAAGCTCAACAAATATGTTGTCAATCAAAAATTTCAACATTTTGGTGATATCAGGTTCGGTGTATGTGTTGTGGGAGTCATTGGGGTTTCAAGTATGAATTAATAATCTGAAACGTGACATTTTCATCTCCATTTACCTATTTGTTACAAAAAGCTCTGTTTAATGAGCATGGGGAAAAGTAGCGTAAAGCATTGAAAAATCAAATTTTTGACATCATTTTTTCGAAGTTTACTAGCTATTCCGACGGCAATGCAGTTCGACCTGATTTTAGGTGCTTCAATACATGCAGAGAGTATATATAATAGAAAAACAAAGGATACGAGGTATCCATCCATGACACAAAATCAGTTCATGTACAGCAAAAAAAATACACACAAAAAAGCAAAGGATCAGTGCTTTTATTGCTGTTCTTCATTTCAAAGTCACAGTGAGGCCTTCAACAAGGATAAAAAAAACTCTCACCTAACTGCAAGTCTAAGACGGCCCCTATCATCTGCTTGAGCGGAATTCTTCGCAAAAATAATTTGGATAGATTTTGTAAGATGTAAAACTACCTAATCGGGACCGATCAAAACAGAACATACTGGAAAGTAGTACATATTTAAAACTAATATGTATATATATAGATTTATCTAAGAAAACTTCAACACAAATTTAATGCATGGATTATATTTTATATCAAAGTTATAAAAAAGAATACCATTCGTTGTTGAAGAGATTCTGTGTTTAATATCCTACAACACAAAACAAATAAATGTTATAGCATTACATTGACCTTTCGAAGTTATCGTTCTGTGCTGTCTCTTTCGCATTTATGTCTAAATTTCTAATTTCAGTTATTTCAATCAGAACTTTTTTAACAATTATTTTTACATTCTTTTATTGTTTTGTTGGTTTGTTGTATTGATGTTGGTGTGTTTCCCTCGGTTTTGGTTTGTAACCCGGATTTGTTTTCGCTTTATCGATTTATGACTATTGAACATCGGTATACTACTGTTGCCTTTATTTATTCTATTCCTCTTTTTTGTCGTATTTTTTATCTACGTGCATGTATATATTTACAGTAGGTTTACAATTCATACAAATACTAATTGCTTTTGACTGAAAGTCAAAACACGTTATATGTATTCAATTGTGTATAATTACATGGCATACGATTCCGAACATGAAATTAATTTTGGTTGACCGATTGCATTCTAAAAGTAATAATATTCCAGCATATCTATGTCCGTTCGTGATATCATTAACAACATTTAAACATTGCATAGAATAAACAAACATACGGCTTGATCTAGTTCGTAATTTTCACAGTTGTAGCATAACAATGAAAATGCAAGACTTGAATATGTCTTTAAGTGATTCAATAAAGATCTTTAAGCGTTAAACTGTTGTACATTATTAGTGTAATGTGCTTTCGCGCTTCATTCAGAAATGGCATCGGTCAATACTTTGAAATCGAGTATAAAACAACAACAAGCAATTAATTTTTAAAAAAATGAAACCAATTCTATATAAAAGCAACCAAGAAAAAAAAGTCATTATTTATTTAAAACAGAAATAATCTTACCTTTTCCCTTTCCATATCCATATCCACCACCGTAACCGCCATATCCACCTCCATAACCACCAAATACACCACCGTAACCTCCATAACCACCATAACCGCCGTATCCACCTCCGTACCCACCAAACCCACGACCGTAACCACCAAAGCCACCACCATAACCACCGTAACCACCATAACCGCCGTATCCACCTCCGTACCCACCAAACCCACGACCGTAACCACCAAAGCCACCACCATAACCGCCATATCCACCTCCATAACCACCATATCCACCACCAAATCCACCATATCCTCCATATCCACCTAATCTACCATATCCTCCGAATCCAAGTCCGAATCCACCATATCCTCCGTATCCACCTCCGTATCCACCTCTTCCATATCCTATTCCATATCCTCCTTTATAGGAGGCGCTGACTGCGCTACATATGACCAGGAGTATACCAACTAAAATCTGCATTCTGCAATAGACGAGAACACTATATGGACCGTTATGGAATATAAGTATAGTGGATATGTTCCAATTGTCGTAACTACAATCCCCCTTTCCCAAAATGTGACCTACCACATTAGACTTATTGCCGGGTTTGTACCAACATGACGGGTTACAAATATGGAGCAGGATCTGCTTACCCCCAGGAGCACCTGCGATCACTCTTAGTTTTTGGCGGGGTTCGTGTTGCTCAGTTATAGTTTTCTATGTTGTGTTTTGTTGTTTGTCTGTTTGTCTGTGTGTCTATTTCATTTTAGCCATTGCGTTGTCAATTTTTTTTTTTTTTTTCTTTTTGACTCATGAGTTTGAATATCTCTTTGGTATGTTTTGCCCTCTCTTCTATAAAATTACGAATTATTTGATAGGAGAATCACGAATAAAACAGTCTGAAGTTAAGCTAGACTATTTTGTTATGCGTGTCCCGATCAAATACCACAGAGTGTTGAGAACATGACTGTACTGATGTTTCACGTAAAAAATACAATCTTTTATCTCGTGATGCTAAATCAATTGTCAGCATTAGACTGAAGATATGCACCACCAAAAAATTTCAAAACAGTTGTATCTGATATTTGCTCTGAATATCAATGTATACAAATATTGTGGTGTGACTGGAAACTATTCATATAGACCAAAAACAGTATTTGAACAACAGCAGGTCATTGTAAAGCCTTCGATAGTTAATAAAATTCATACTTTTAAAGAAACAGTGATTCATAAATGTGAAATAATTCATAAAAAGTAAAATAATAAAAATACCGAAAATTCAAAACGGAAAGTCCTCTATCAAATAGGAATATCAAAAGTTCAAAGACATTAAACGAATGGAAACCAATTGTAGCATTGGTACAGGTATTTCCTGATGTAGAATATGGTGGATTAAAACACTTGTATAACAGTCAAATATAAATGTATCATATTGACAACAATGTGTCAACAAAAACAATAGACATAATAGATAAAAATGTTAGAAATTGGGGTACAGCAGTCAACATTGCTGTATTATCTTTAAAATATTATAAAAACAGAATTTCAACAACGAAAAACAAAATGGAAAAACAAAGAACTGATTTATGTTTATGACAGACAGCAACCAACACAAACTACAGGATATCATGATCATTCTTGTGGATATTATTATAGTCGTTTGATCATGCAAGTGTTTTTATCTTAACAAGACAAACATAGCTTTATCTTTTTTTTTTGTAATAAATTATTTGTACTCATTCAAACAATACCATTTGTTATTATAGCAATAAAATATTTTTCTAATACTGCATATGTAATACTACGATTTGGAGTACACATTTTGAGTAATCTGTATATTCAATACAATCATTGTAAATCGTGGTTTTCAGCCATTAGTGATGGTATCGATATCAGTCACGGTTACAAAGGCTTTATCAAACCTCTGACATACAAGACGTCTTGTCATCGATATCAGTCACCGTTGTAAAGGCTTTTGTCAAAGGCCTAATCTGTTTTACGTCATTCCAAGTGAAAAAAATTAAGTACATAATAAAGTATATAACATATGGCTTTTCCAGTATCAAGAACCATATCAACCATCAACAAATATAATCCCTCGAGTAGAGTTCTCTGGATCCTTTTGGTGTCCCGAGTTGTTACAGGTATGATATTGAAAAAAAAAACTGTAGGGTATTCTCTTATCTTATGTCCGTACGGTGACATCGGTATCCCTAACGCGCTTCAAAGTGAGGAACTGAAAGTTTGTGCAATGATATCAAACAAGTTTCAGTTTTATTAAACAAGTGACTTATATTGCCCATTTGTGCTGATTTGTAGAGCAGAGAACCATATGATAAACGTGTCAAAACTATGGAGTTATAAATGTATTGCAAAAAGAAAGTTTTTACATCGAGAAGCTGCGTCAAATGCCTTTCGGGTTGTGCTAAATTACGGGAAATAAATCTCATTTCGTACTTCAACCACATATGTGAAAATGTTTCAGCTTCAAAATGAACCATCATTTATCTCCTATTTAACGATATGGACAGAGGAATTGAAATGAATTGCGCATCTTTATCCATCTAGACGTCGATTGTTCTTATGTTTTGGGCTGCTGTTTTATTAACGTTTACGCCACAATTCGTTTTTTTTTCCACCTGTATGTTTTTCAAACTCATAGATTACCTTATCTTATTCTCTTAGATATTGTCACGTGCTAAATAAAAAGTTTACTTCTCGTAAACTATATTTTAATTCTGTAATTGTTTTTATATCACTTTTAGTTATATAATATCTATAATATTAGAAATCAGCCTACTTGATACGTTTTATCATTTTTTGCAACTTGTATAATTATTTCTGTGTCAGAAGACCTTTTCCGGGCAAACCTTTATTCGAAACTCTCGAAGCCGAATATTTGAAAGCCAAGGATGTATAAGAACCGAAAAATGTGAAAAGTTATACGACCAAACAGGACCAAAAAATTAATTTTCTCGCTGTGTTGAAGACCCATTGGTGGCCTTCTGCTGTTTTCTGTTCTTTGGTCGGGTTGTTGTCTCTTTGAAATATTCCCCATTTCCATTTTCAATTTTATCATTGATAATCAATGCAAATTCTTAAATCTAGAGATGATAGAAAATGATCATCTGCATATAATAGACAAACATCAATAGTAAGTACCTATTCATTTTACTAGTAAAAAAATGGACTTTAGTCAAGTAATATCCTTGCATTTTACAAAAGTAGTGCAAGTAATTCAAAACCAAATACTATAATCATTATGGTTTGAAAACCATTAAGTGGAAAGACGGTACATAGTCTTTATTTCACAAAAAGATAAAACTTCACAAGGTTCTTTGATAACTTATGATTTTCAAACTTTTTGATATTGTAAAAGATCTTAGATATACTACAACGATACTACAAATAATACTTCAATGAGACAGAATTTAAACGAGAAAAAGATCTTTTATTGTTGACAGCTGCATGTCATTTACTTGCGGATTCCTCTTGCAATGGTTAGCGATAAGGAAATATTTTATGTAAAAGGTGGCAATTAGAATACTTGTGTCGTGCCATATGTCTTAAAAAATATATTCAAAAGTTTCTTAACTTTAAAAATCGACAAAAGTTAAATACATTTTGTACTATAAATCGAGATTGGGCCGTTAACTATTAGCTATACAGACTATACAGTTTATTTTGCAATGATAAAATAAAGAAACTTACTTGCTTTGGTACGATCGTCCAGTGTTGTGCTGAATGAATGGCTCTAGAAGCTTTAAATAGTGCTCGTTTAATAATAAAACAATGATGTATTTTACACATATTACCACAAATCAATCAAATTAATGTATGCATTTTGATACTGAAAATTATTTACAATCAACAATTGATCAAAATAGTTTGTTTTTTATGAGAGAAATAATCCTTTTTAATCATGATAAATTTTTGAAAGTCATAGACTGACAGATTTTGTTAAATATTTGTCAGCAATATGGTTAAAACATTTAACATATAACCATTATATTCCTAATTACTTTACGAATCAATCAAATGACTTAGTGTTTTATAAATGGTGTTGCGTCCTGAAGCCTTTCTGGCTTTTCTTTACTTCAGAACGCTCAAATATAAAGATTTTCAAAGTCAAAGATGTGTATATACTTAGGGAGAAATATTATTCATTGGTGTTATCAGAAATAATAGTATCTAACTAGTTTTTTTTACCTTAAAAGTTATATATTTTAATACAATATTAATTATTACATAGTTCGGACTTGTGATTCATTCTTGCAAACTGACATAATTGTTATACAACAAGAATATTAAGACAATAAATGTTAATATACAATAAAGATAAGCAACACGACGGGTGCCACATGTGGAGCAGGATCTGCTTACCCTTCCGGGGCACCTGAGATCACCCCCATTTTTTGGTGGGGTTCGTGTTGCTTAGTCTTTAGTTTTCTATGTTGTGTCATCTGTACTATCATTTGTCTGTTTGTTTTTTTTATTTTTGGCCATGGCGTTGTCAGTTTGTTTTCGATCTATGAGTTTAACTGTCCCCCTGGTATCTTTTGTCCCTCTTTTAATGACTATTCTCGTTTGAATTGTTTTCATACAACACTTTTCTCGCTAGGTTTGGACAGTGTTCTAACGGTGGTTACGCAATCGTTTTAATTTTGTTTACAAATGGATGCGATCGACACACGTGGAGATGTGGATGTTCACAAAGTCAAAAGGTATGTTATTCTGTAAACATGTAATTATTTCGTGTAGTTACCGTCTTCTTTGCATTTAAAACTTTTAATTTATTTGTGAAAAAGTTTTCTAGATTTCATCATGTCAAATAAAGGCAACAGTAGTATACCGCTGTTCGAAAAACAAATCCGGGTTACAAACTAAAACTGAGGGAAACACATCAAATATAAGAGGAGAACTACGACACAACAGAAACACAACATTAAAATGTAACACACACAGAAACGAACTATAATATAACAATGGCCATTTTCCTGACTTGGTACAGGACATTTTAAGAAAAAATGTTGGGTTGAACCTGGTTTTGTGGCTAGCCAAACCTCCCGCATTTTTATAGCAAACACTTTTCTGAATTTATTTTTAAGGAAAACTTGAATCTGAAATTTTGTAATCAATAGATGTAATAGAAGTACTTTTACTATTTGATCAAAAGGGAACTAAAAAGAATAGCTGAATTTATTTTCAGTCAAATTTATACACTGTTAGGAATCTGACCCCAACTAGATTTGCTCTCTAATTTATCTATATCAATGTTGATACATCATCTGGTCACATGTAAGTATGTTGTATTTTAAGTATGGTAATGCCTGACAAGTTAGGTAGGCAGCTTCATTTTAACATAATTGACATAAAGCGACGAGGCCTAAAGAAAACCTAGGCCAACTTCTCTTATATCTAGAATTGTTTACGGTTTAGGTATTAAAACTGCTCATATACGGGGGAAAAAGGATGTGATGTACTGCAAGGCAACTCAAGGCAAACAATTGACTTTAATTGATGTTCCTCATCTCAAAGTCACAGTAAGCCTATTACCCTGAATCAAAAGATCACATATTATTGCCAAAATCAAAGACAGTCTCTATCAATAATAAAGAGCAGTATAAATTGCTAGATGTCTATAGAGTAGCTCCAGTGTGTATGGAAATATTACACAGATATAGGGTAGTATCAACAGAATACTGACTAAACAGGACAGAAAAAACTAATAAATACTATCACAAATTGCCAGTACACTTCATTGCAATTATGATGGAAACTCAATTGAAACAAAAGCTGTTTTACAAAAAAGAATTTAGAATGATTGCATTAAATTTGAAACTACTTCACCCTTCAGACATAGTGGGTTGCTTTATCACTGATATATTAACATATTAATATATCAACTGCAGGACAGAAAGATTATTATTATCAAGCTTGGTTTATATGATGTCTCTGGTAAAAAACAACAAAATCTATAAGCAAATATAAAATGCATAGACTTGAAGAGGTGTTGTTGAATGTATCCTTGTTGATAATTAAGCAAACAGGATGACCTCCAGATATTTTATTAAAAATTTTAAATTTAAAAATTAAAAATACAATCTAAATTTTAAATAAATCATATTGAATAATTCGATATATGGCTATGGTCTCTATCTATACTACATAGTACACCATAGATGGCATGTAATACATGTGCATATTTTTCTTCGTATCATCAGTGTTTAAAACATCTGTTAGTTGCTTTTTTCTATTGGAGCAATAACACCATTGTTTTCCCCTATTAGTCTATGTTAAATTGTTAAAATATTTTATAGAAACACCAAATAAAAAAGAGTGGTGCTTTAAAACATCCAAGATATATGTCTATGAATCAGAAATTGTTAAATGCAATGAAATGTAAGATAAACTTCCTACATCAGTCAAATTCAAAGGAATATTTTTTTTTACCCTTTTTCGTATGAAACTGGATGTGACGTAATATTATTTGGTGGTATCAGACCTAAACTAAAACTGGTCAGGGTTTAATCTTATTGAAAAAATATTGTTCATTTATTCAACCTTGCTTTAATATTTAAGATGAATATTTCAAATGCTTCAAATTCTAAATATGATGAAAATTCTCGTCGGTATTGTTAAAAAGAGTAAAAAGCTTGAGATGGGTTGTCCACACATATCAGTTAAATGAAATTGTAAAAATAAGTACATGTATATATATATTCAACCATTTTTCTGACTTTTATCTGGTATCACTACTTGTATTAAACCAATTTCAATCTGTTTTAAAGGAAGCTATAGAAAATTTTAAAAAAAAACTATATATATATGTATTCTTAACCAGTGATTACGTATTAGTTTGGGTGAAACTAGTTTGAGTGTAATCAACTCTCACCATTGTTATAAAGATCCAAAGCATATCAATAAGTACTGGGAAGTAAGCTAGTTTCTCACATTTGTGATCATAAATCATAATACATATCGTGTATTCAGGATTTCATCGATTTTCATAAATCTACTTTTGCAAACGCTAGTTACAAGTACCTCTGTAATGCAAGAGAATTGTTGTCAAATTGTCTATATATTTCCACAAAAAGTAGAGGAGAGGCTTTTAGCAAAACTTAATATGAAGATACTGTTTGCCGTATTCATGGTATTTTAATTTTAAGATATTTCTTCATAATACATGTATTTTATAATTACCACATAAATTTACGTAGTTTTTTGGTTGATAACAGATGATTTGCTTTCAATCAATACGTCCTAGCATTGATTGAAAAAGGTGTTAACTTCAACGGTAAACATAACATGCTGAAAAGCCGAAATAGTATCATTATAATGTGTCCTTATCAAATTGTATCCGTCAAAAATTGTAAATGTCAAGATTATTTATTTATAAAATGTTATTCAAAGTTATGCATAGGCCAATGTCACGGTTCAAATTTAATAATAAATAAGGTTAAGCCGTGAGATAATTGATCTAGTCACTTAAATTTGATCCTATTTAAACAACATTCAACTCATGTCCGATATGTATACAATATCAAACTTATAAGTCAATTAAACACAAACATTATACTAATCAAAAAGTAAAACAAAAAGGCAATATAAAAGTCAACAAAACAATTGACGAAAAATAACAGAAAAATAGATTTTTAAGAGACCAAGCTTATAATTTTGTACGACAGACACCCGTTTTTTCTGAAAAAAGACTCATCCGTGACGCTAAAGTCGAACAATTTCACCGTGGGGAGTAGAAATATTGTCACTTTTGGTCTTCTCCCGACCCGAGCCAAAGTGGGGACGTCCATTTAGCTTTGTGGGATGTACAAGTTCGCAGCCACGTCCCGTCAGATTGGGGTCGTCAAATCTTATGCCTTGTGTAAAGAGAATGTCTCGCTCTTTCCACGTAAAGAACCCATGCATCAACTCTTTTAGGGACCTGTAGGTGGTCTGTTGCAGGTCAAAATTTCTGTCTTATCCAATACACCCTCATTTCTCAGTGAAAGTCCACATTATCCCGACCTCCATCCCCGACGACATCTATTTCAGGACTTACCTTTTATATCTATTGTTTACTTGTTCTCGTCCTGAACATTCATAAAATATTTGCCACTGAACCTTAAGCAAAAAGTAAAATAACAAACATACCAAACTCAAAGCAAATTCAGAACAGAAAGTCCCTTATCAAATAGAAAAATCAAAAGCTCAAAAACATCAAACGAGTATTCCTGAATGGTACAAACATTTCCTTCTGTAGAAAATGGTGGATTAAATCTGGTGTAATAGCTAGCTAAACCTTCTAACAATAAATCAACTAATCTAAAAATTCAAAAAGCAGAATCAATTACAAGATGAAAAGCATTAAGGATCCAAAAATCCAAAAGGTTTTGCTGAATACATATAGTTAATATTTTCTTCATGGACAATATCCTATGAATATCGAAAAAGTTTTGTACAAAAAGTTTATTTAAATTATGACCGTATCAATAATATTTCATATTCACACAGCAGTGCTGACTTCTGTGCTGTTGATGCCCTCGGGGTGCATATGGAAACCTTTACCAACAGTCTCATCTCCAAGTGATTTAACAACATATACAAGGCTTAAAACTATGAACGCCAGACGCGTGTTTCGTGTACAAAAGACTCATCACTAACGCTTGAATAAGAAAAGTTAAAAGGTCAATATTAAATATAACGTTGACGAGCAATTAGGACCTCAAATTCTGAAGGGTATAAAGACTAGACAACATAGATCCCACAAAAAGTCGACGGGGACGAATTTTAGTTTTTTTCAAATCTTTTCTTAATTTCATTATCAGATATTTGTCTAGATGAAAGAGCTGCGTGAATATTCTTCGTGAAAGTTTCCATATCATTATAAGAATTTCTTTAATTTCAAACATGTAGATCAACTAAATCCTAATGCAACTCGTTTTACCAAACATAGTTGTCTGGTAAACGAAAACGTTCCAATGATGAATTGTTGAGTACCATACTCTTGGAAAAAATAAAAATTATCTGTAGATATCTTTTCAAAATAAAATTGTTGGCGGAAATGAGAATCTGTATGAACGACCTTAGATATTTTATCTACATGCATATAAAAATGATAATACTAAATAGTTCTTTTTTAATTAAGACAACATTGCTTTCCGGAAATATAAAGTACATTTTAGCATTGCAGTCTTGGATCTTAATGATTTACATGATGCTTGTTGTGTACAACTTGATGTGCATAAAAGAGAGGCGGGAGATACCAAAGGGACATTCAAACTAATAAGTAAAAAAATAAATAAACTGACAACGCCATGGCTAAAACAGAAAAAGACCCACAGTCAAACAGACAAACAGACAAACAGACAGACAAAACTACACAAAACACAACATAAAAAATGTGTCTGCATCAGCTTCAAGTTTAAAAAAAAAGACCAAAGGTACAAAAAGAGATATTTGAAAAGGGTCTTTAAAGAGGTACACGAAAGACTTTTTAAAGATGCATTCTATGTAAACATCAAGTAAACAGTGGACTTATTATGATATCTGGTTTTGATAAAGGATAGCTCTTCATAATAATGATCCATATAAGCATGCAGTTATTTTGTCATGAAACAATTATTGATTTGCAAAAGGTATAAAGATTTCATTCCAGTAGGGATTGAATTTTGTCTAAAATCATCATATTTAAAGAAAAAAAAGAAAAATATTGTATTTATTAAATAGAAGATACATAAAAGGGTTTTGGATTTCAATGAGCTCAATCAATGTATTACTGTTGAATTATTAAGTAAGGAATTTCGTTACCACATATTAGTTAGAACCTTTACTAAATTCGTCCATAGATACAACGATTTGGTTTGTAAATTAGGCTGTAATTATTTCAGACAGAAAAGCAAATCTTAAATTTAACAGTGATTTTGTTAACCGAACCCGGAACTTTATATACATTGCGTTTAAACTTATCAATCCTTTAAATAAACTTATTCTTAAAGGTTACCAATTCAACAGTGTAATTACATCTTTGAATATTGTTTTTATTGGTATAAATATTTATTCTGTTATCAGTAAATTAAAATTATACAAAATAATATTGTTATACACATATACACTTTGAGGATACTACTATCTGTCGATACCTATATTTTGGCATTGTACAAGGTCATGTTTTTCTCTTATTGTTAATAATCTCTTTACACTGAATCATTTAGATGTTGGATGTGTACTGATTGATACATTAGTCTTAGATACATGATTTCTTTTATTAGTAGTTATTGGCTTTTAACTAGCTGTCAGTGACAGCGAGTACTCTCAGATATCTACTGTGTGTCTCTTTGGTTGTTGTTAGGGATGTATAAATACCCTGCAACGTCCGATCTGTTTAATCTGCTTTGTATAGATCTGATGAGTTAAGCAATTTTCAACTGATTTTTATAGTTTGTTCTGATATTGTGCTGTAACACCACTGTCCCATGTTAGGATGCGGATTGAGTGCTCGCCCCATTATTTATGTGCCTGTCCCAAGTCAGTAGCCTGTAGTTCAATGGTTGTCCTTGGTTCATGTCTGTCATACTTGATTTTTGTATGTTGTTTTGTTATAAATTAGGCCGTTAGTTTTCTCAATTGAATTGAGTCATATTTTTATGTCGGAGCCTTTTATAGCCGACTATAAACGGTATGGGTTTTTTTTTCATTGTTGATGACCCTACGGTTACCTTTAATTGCTTACATCCACTTCATTTGAACTTTGGTGTATATGTGTCTCATAAGCAATCAAACTACATCTCCTTACTTTTATATATAAGCATAAAACATTAGTAAACCATCATAAAAAATAATGTTTAACAATAATTAAACAGCATTTCAAGAATGAAATAGTTTCACGTTTTTGATAAATACTGGCAATTTGATAAATTTTCTGCATTACTTACGGTCCTTCTTTCATGAACTTTAACATTTTGAATTTACCTAGCAGTTCGGTATTTTTGTGAATACTTTTTCTCTCTTAAGTTATATAAAAGAAAGGCGAAAGATACCAAAAGGAACATTCAAACTCATAAATCGAACATAAACTGACAACGCTATGGCTAAAAAAGAAAAAGACAAACAGACAAACAACAGTAAATAAAACACAACATAGAAAACTAAAGACTTAGAAACACGATCCCTAATAAAAACCAGGGTTGATCTCAGGTTCTCCAGAAGGGTCATAATCCTGATCCACATATGGCATCCGACGTGTTGCTTACATATACGGTGATAAGTCTAATACGGACAATGTCGTTTACGGAATTGAATGTACTTTGTGTGGACTACTTTATGTTGATGAAACTCGACAACTCAACTTTTCGTAAAAGGATGAATCAACACCGGTTTGATAATAAAGATCCGCAATTTAGGGTTCTTTATAACCATTTTAATCAACCGGACCATGATCCTTCTTTATCTCTGAAAGTACGCATCATCGAGAATGTTTATCACCACACCAATAGCCCTATACTAAGTACTCCTTTCCGTAAAGATAATTTCTGGATACAGGAACTATGTACTGCAATACTTTATGGTTGCAATAAAAATATCAAAGGAATTGGAAATTTGTCAAGTCCAGCGTGCAGTGATGTAAATGTAATGAGCTTATTTAATACTGCTTTAAGACACCAGAGTAGTCGTGGGCAAACACATTACCATCGGCCCAATGTAAAAAAAGTCTTCAAAATCTAGATCGCCCTCTGGGAACTTTGGTGACCTTTTTTCACATTTTCATCATCCGTTAGGGTTACATTCCATTAGAACTATTCTTTTTGCACTGCCTGTTAATTTTCTAAAATGTTTGAGAGATTATGCACTTGCCAAAGGATACATAAATACATTTTCTTCAATATACAGACTGGTCAGTATAATTTGTGATGTAGCTCTTTCCAATCTTTTTAAACCAGTAAGATCGAAATCTATACATGATGAAATAAGGAAATTCCTTCCAGTTCAGTTTTCTGATAAAGGAATTGATGCAATCAACATCAGCAACGTTCTTCGCCACAAGGAGGTAACATCTAAAATTCCATTTTATTTTCAAAATCAGTGTGTTCCTATTGTATCCTACAGTTACACCAAAACCATTGTATCTAGAGTATTTAACTATAAGCAAGTATTGCAGGACCTTGATATCTCATGGTTCTAAGATCAGAGAACCAAATCACATCAATTTGAAACATAACTTCAAAAGAAGTATGTATTACATTGAGGACTACGCCAGAGCATGGGATAAACGAGAAGAAGTTGTACTGGACACTTTATCAGAATGTGTGAAAACAATCGGTTCTCTGATAAATTTATAAGTTGAAAAACTGCGTGATCAAAGTCCTTTTTCAGAGAAAAATAAGCTGTGAAATGTCTATCATCTCTTCACGATATATATGTTGTTGTTCCTGCGGACAAAGCTTCAAATGATATTGTCTTTGTATGTAAATCGTACTACTACGAGTGTCTTGTAAAAGAATTAGGACCAAATGAGAACTCAGGTAATCCCACATACAAAAACAAATCATTTGACAAGGATATGATTTTGGCGAATCGTGAGTCTTTCATGGCTTCAATGGACATTACATAGAAACGCAAATCTGAGGACTTACTTGGATACCTACGCTTAACAAAATTTCATACAAGCAACGGTATATTGCCGGCTCATCTGCATGTTCTACAAAGGAATTGTCCATTAGATTGACAAAAATTCTGTCCGCAGTTAAAGAGGGTCTTCAGCAATACTCTGAAACTGTTTACTCGCGTAATGATATTAACCATATGTGGATTATAAAAAACTCTAAAGAACTTCTGTATAATTTTAAATCTTGATCTTTCTCTGAAATGAATTCTATCAAAGTTTTGATTTTTCAACCCTGTATACCACCATTCCCCATGAAATCGAAAAAATCGTCTAAAAGAAATAATCTACACTGCTTTTCAATATGAAAATGGTAGCATACGCTATACATTTATTACTTTGGGATACCATACGGCATGTTTTGTTAATAGTGAACAAAAAGGTAAAACATGCTACACAGAGGAACAAGTGATCAGTATGCTGGAGTTTCTTATTGACAACATATTTGTTGAATTTCCAGGAAGACTTTTCAACAAAATTCCTATTGGAACGAATTGTACGCATCTCCCTTATCTTCTGATTGGGTTCTCTATCGATTTATGAGTTTCGAACAGCGGTATACTACTGTTGCCTTTATTTATATATCCTCCAGAACTAAAAATTAAAGGAACAACCGACACTTCCTCCGCCTCATTTTTAGACTTTTACCTGGGATTTGACATAAGCGATCATCTCAGTACCAGAAACTATCACAAACGAGACATGTCAATTTTAATTTTGAAATTATCAATTTTCCCAACCTTAGTAAGAATATACCAACTTCACCTGCATATGGTATATACATTTCCTAACTCATTCGGTATTCAAGAGCGTGCAGCTGCTGCTCAGACTTTATAAAACTTCACCAATGTCTGAGCAGACGGTTGATGAACTATGGTTATGTCAAAGAACGTACTCGTCTTTTTTCTAAAAAAAAAGTTCATTGGAAGATACTAAGACCTTGTTGATAAATATATATCATATCAACTTCACAAATTATACATGATGGTCTTGAAGTATAGATTCTAAGTACTGGCGTATGATCTTAATTTCATGTTATAGTGTTCTTTTATTTGTCTTTGTAAATTATCATACTTAACTGTTTAGTTCATTTTTGTTAATATCCTTTTAGCGTGGCTCGGTACTTATGCATCCCACCATTGTGTGTTTGTGCTGTGGTTATGTTTTTGTATTCTTGTCTTTCATTTTTGCTTATGTGCATTGTCTATATGCCATTTTGTTTTTCTTTGTTGACTTATTTATTAGTTTATATAGTGATTAAGATTATAACACAATGTTGACTGCTGTACCCCTAATTTTGACATTTTTATCTATTATGTCTGTTTGCTTTGTTCACTACTCATTGTTGTCAATATAATGGAATTATATGCGACTGTCATAAAAGTGAGAGGTTAAGCTAGCTATAAAACCATGTTTACGTCACCATTTTTCACATAAGGAAATGCCTGTACCAAGTCAGGAATATGACAGTTGTTTTCCATTCATTTGATGTGTTTGAGCTTTTGATTTTGCCATTTGATGAGGGACTTTCCGTTTCGAGTTCTCCTTTGAGTTAGGTATTTTTGTTATTTAACTTTTTGGAATGTCACATTCGGGAGAAAGAGGACGGGTTTGTTGTAACGACAATTGGAACATATCCGTCGTCATCTGTGAAACAGATTTTCCATAACGGTCAACCAACTCGTGATTGCGTCCGTAAAATTTAAAAACGGATTATTTTAACTTCACCACTTGGAACTCTTGATTCAAAACGTCCTTGTGAGCAGCAACACCCTATCAAGGAAATCATGATAGGAAATGCAAGCCTTTGAATATCGTATCGAATGGGAGATATATACTCCATATGCAGGCACTGCTAGAATGAGATATATAGAAATGGAAAGTTCACAATTGGGAAGCTGGAATCATCTCTTTTTTTTCGTAAAGTGTTGTTCTCAATCAACCCTATTTTTTTGCAAAACACGTTCTCACAGCGCAATAAATATGTTGCCAATCAAGAAATCAAGCATCTGGACAATGTCAGTTTCAGAGAATTTTTGAATCAGAGTAGTTTTTACAAAGTAAGATTAATACCTCCCTAACACAAGATACATGTATCTACTTTGGCCATTATTTGTTATAAAACTAAGCAGGACCAATTCTTTCAATTTGTCTCTTAGTTTAGAATAGGGACTACTTGTCTAAAGGGTAGAAAGTCAAATGTTTTAATACTAATGCAAGACGAAAAATTGTATGTACTATAAAAGATCTGTGAAATATTTGTATCATCCTCATCCGATTCACACTGCCTCTAGAATAAGCAGTTTCACAGTAACTTTGAAGCCCAGTTTTAATTGCTGATAAAGTTTCGTGGAGCACTTGAAAAACCCAGCAATATAACGTTGTTTGTAAGGAAACTTATTTAATTTAGGTATTCACTACAGTAAGGGAAGATCTTCATCTATGGTTGATATTCTAGAATTTCCTCCTTGGTCGTGGGGGTATATGTTGAGTTTCCAAGTGAATTTTCAATACCTTATTCATATATTAAGCATTTTGTGGAGTGTGATTTACAAACCAAAACTATGTTGTTTGGGGTTTTATCTGCGGGAACAACAATATATTTGTTATAGAAGTAGGACAGGTGCTTTACAACTTTTGGGTCTTTGAAGATTGATATAGCATGTGTATTTATAGACTCATTCAGTTTTTTTTTTATTCTGATTTGTATCAACGACCGCACAGCCTTAGTTTATTCAGATGCTAAAGTAATATTATATATAGGTCTTGATAACAGGCCACTCTTGGTGTTGAAAGAAAATATACGAAATTACAAAATTGTCAGTTATTGCATTTACAATTTTGAAGGTTCCAGTACTTTTTCGATATTGCATTGACAATTTAGTTTTAAATCAAGGAGCCAGGAGTTTTGTATAATTAGAAATTTTATCTGATACACATTCCACATTGTACATTGACTACAAATTTTATGGTGTAGTTTTAAGCCACTTTTTTAAACAATAGGACCTTACTAGTCTGACTTTTATTAGCAATACTAAATGTCAGCTTTCTGGTAGATCTTGCATTTTCTCTCAATCTACAAACGCATGCCATGAAGTATCGTATTAACTGGGTAATACAATGTATATAGTTTGTATGCAAGCAGGCGCTGCTGCAGCGATACTACACAGAAATAGAGGTTCCAAATGAATCTGTAAAATTACAGATCGGGCGACTTTACTTTTACTCTAAAGGTCGAACATCAAACTCAACAAATATTTCTACGATCGAAAAATCCATCGTTTTGATGATATCAGGTTTGGTGTGTGTTGAGTGAATCTGTGTGGTATTCACAAAGTAAAATTTGCCTTAACCTAAAACGTGAAATGCAAAGAAAAAGAGCATGAGGAATTGTAGTGTCCAGCGTTGCAAAAAGTTATTTTTGACATGACGTTTTCTTAGTTGACTTGATATTCCGTTCGACTTGATTGTAGGGGCTTTAATCTTTGCAGAAACTATAGATTTTTCAAAGAAAACTTCAACACATTTTCAGTGCATGGATTATAATTTATATCAGAAATGTAAAAAAGAATACTATTCGCTATCCGTTTTTGAAGAGATTCTGCATTTAATATCCTACAAAACAAAATAAATATATGTTAAAGCATGACCTTGCCTTTGGGAAGTTATCATTTTATGAGGTGTTTGTCTGTATTTATATCTCAAATTTTAATTTCAGTTATTTTCATCAGATTTGTTTTAACAATTATATTTTTGCATTATTCCGTGTATTTTGATGTATACAAATTTTGTTTATGTCGCATTGTTGTCTTATTGACGTTTATTTCATTCCTTTTTTTTTCTCGCATTTCCTTCCTAAGTTCATTAATCTATTTACAATAGTAATTGTTTTTTTGCTGAAAGTCGATTCACATTATACATGAGATAAATATTCAATTGTGTATAGTTAGATGTCATGTAAATTTCATACGATTCCGTACATGTAATAAATTTTGAATGACCATTCATTCTAAAAGTAATAATATTCCAGTAATCTATGACTTCTCATGATCGTGGCAACTTTAAAACAATGAAATCATACGACTTGATATAATTCGCACTTTCACAGTTGTAGCATAACGATTTATATACATGAGTATGTCTTTAAGTGATTTAAAAGAGTTGTGTAAACATTAAACGGTTGCTTTCACGCTTCATACGACATTGGCATTTGTCAATATTTTTACACCCAGTAGAATAACAAAAAGAACCATATAATATATAAAAGCAACCAAAGAATTATACGCTCCGAGCACCTAATGAAACAACACTATATTCACAAATTGTTTGTGAACTTCGTGCAAACCTTAAGGATGTTCGCTACTCTGTTTCAAAATAACAAGCTTTTTAAAAGACTGTTATGAATTGATAGTATATTTATAACGGAACTTAAAAAGAAGCAAAAAATGATAGGTCCATGTGCTTGTTTTTGAGATATAAGCCATTGAAAATTTGGCGGGAAATGATTCTCTCTAGAATTTTCATAAAATTAACATTGGCAGCATTTTCTTTCAAAAACTATGTAAAAAATAACAAGGTTTTTATAAGATTTTCAAATATGGCTTTTAAACTATATGTAATAAAATTATGAAAAGAAAAGTAGAGCTTAATGGGCAAAATTTTTAATGGGTACTAAA
The DNA here is from genome assembly GCF_021869535.1 of Mytilus californianus. Taxonomy (NCBI): domain Eukaryota; kingdom Metazoa; phylum Mollusca; class Bivalvia; order Mytilida; family Mytilidae; genus Mytilus; species Mytilus californianus. The sequence continues at coordinate 129,798,804 of NW_026262679.1, read as the reverse complement.
TGGATAAAACCAGAGGACTCCGAATATCTGACAAAAATTCAAAAACAAGAGGAGCGAACATCCTTAAGGTAGTTTGAAACAAATTAGAATTTTTTTTTAAATTGGTAAAAGAAATTACATGTTTATTTAGTGTAAATATGAATAATTAATAGAAATATGTAACAATTAATTATTATTCTAATATTATGATTAGGAACATAACAGTAATATCACACATACTTCTAATTTAAATAAGCTGCTTGCATCTCACAATTTCAAAGCGTTTAAACTTCAACTTTAAGCTGGATTCAAAATATTAATAACATTTATTTATTATTATTTTTTTTTTTTTTTTTTTTTTGAAGATCGGTAAATAGAAAAGTTTAGTGCCCTTTTTGACGAGAAAAAAACATATACGAAATGAAAGCAAGTGACGAGATAAAAATTCAATGATCGAGTGGACATAACCTAATGATTTATAATTTCAGATTTTACGTTTCTCCTGTACTAAAATATATTGACCAATGATAAGTTAAAAACATGATGTACAGTAATTCGGAACGTCTCGTTTTATTCGTTTATTTTTGTTGTAAAACAATTGTTTTAAGATTTCTTGGGAAGGAATTCATAATATATCATGCCGGGCTCATAATAAGGCTACTATCGAATGTTAACACCGTGAAACAAATTTATTTGATTTCTTAAAACTTACTTTCAAAAGGCGGTAGGATTATTTGATTTGCTACCTGTATAGCATCTGATCATAGGGTATCGTGTTAAAAAGTAGAAAATAATATGTCAATATAGTTACTGTACTCAAACAAATAAATGAATGTAAACCATTCGTTGGACAATAAAAATTCAGTCAGAAAATAATAGTCATTATTCATTTAAAACAGACGTTATCTTACCTTTGCCCTTTCCATATCCATATCCACCTCCGAAACCGCCATATCCACCTCCATAACCACCAAATCCACCACCGTAACCGCCATAACCACCATAACCTCCATATCCACCTCCGTACCCACCAAATCCACCAAATCCACCAAATCCACCACCATAACCACCATAACCGCCATAACCACCATAACCACCATAACCACCTTTTACAATAACAACTTTTCCTTTGCCATATCCACCTCCATAACCACCATATCCACCACCGAATCCACCATATCCTCCGTATCCACCTAATCCACCATATCCTCCGTATCCGCCTAATCCACCATATCCTCCGAATCCAAGTCCGAATCCACCATATCCTCCGTATCCTCCACCGTATCCTCCGTATCCACCTCCGTATCCACCTCTTCCATATCCTATTCCATATCCTCCTTTAAAGGATGCGCTGACTGCGGTACAGATGACCAGGAGTATACCAACTAAAATCTGCATTCTGATAAAGTCGAGAACACTATAAATTACGTATTATTCAATAATTGAATCCCGAATACAATAGTCTGAAGTTAAGTTGTTTGTTCAAATTTCTGTTATGCGTGTGCCAATCCGTAGCTTTTTGTTCAAACAAATGGTACTTATGATCAATTTAACTCGTTAGTTTATGTACTATTGAGTTTTGTTTTGGTAAAGCTCGAGTACATAACTGTACTGATGTTTTGATAAATTGTTCATATACCAAATTATTGTATACTTAGTTGTAAATAAACTTTAATTGAACGCGTTAAACAATCAAAAATATTTCAAAACTGCTAAATATGCAGAAATTTTTTTTCACACGTATTGGACAACGTATTTGGGCTTTAATTGTTTCTACTTTGTTGATAATATCCGTATATTTCTTGGATTCGGTGCATTGATGTCCATGTTTTAATTTAATCATGTTTGCCCTAACCAATTAAACACTTGTGAGTAAGCGAACAAAAAATTACGACTCAACGTATATGACTAGCACAAACAGATTTTAAATATCATTTACAAGTTGTTGTAATCAATATCCTTGGAATATTTACCACTGGACATTAAACATAGTATATCTAACAACTTGGTTTTATTGTATAAATGAACCAGTTCAATTGCATGCTAATGTATAGCCTTATAAGTAAATGGAGACATTAAGAGAAGGAAAAAAGACATTTTGTTTTATTCAAAAACTATAGCTTTGAAAATTATAATGTGTATACTGTAACTGTACACTTATTCTTTGTCTGTTGATATGTTATACATATGGTGAATATATTGAGAGTAAAGTATGTAATTGGTTTTGAAAAGCAAAAGAATAATATGAACATATACAATTACAACTTTCATAATAAATTAATGCTTGAAATGCGACTCAAAAAAGAAATGGACCAAAATATTTCGGAACTGCTGAAGTCGTGTTAGCCTTTAATTCAAACGAATGAACATGTCCGTCATTCACATATATTTTTCAATGATACAATTAATAGGAACAGGTCCTTAAATCACCATTATACCTTTTAATGTTATATCAAAGAACCAAATTCTACCAAATCTTATGTTTATTTTCAAAAGATTAAACACAATTGCAGGGGTTGCATTTATTTCTTGAAATGATAATTGCGATATTAATGTGTGCTTGTTGTCACATAGTATACGGAAAATGGTAGTATTTATTATTCCATACGGGACAATACAAACATTTTCTAAATTTATCACTTTTTATGATAAAAACCTGGACATAACGGTTATGTGTGATAGAAGTACTATATTTGGAATCAATTTTGATTTAATTAATCTGATTATGTTTGCCTATATACTCCAGCGACAAATATCACATAAATGGTGTAGTATTAAATCGTAAATTTAAACAAGCAGTAGAAAGATTTTTGAATAAATTATTGTATTATGGTATTATTAAGATGGTACATAACACTACATGGAGATAACTCTGTGTAAAATGTCACGTTTTAAAAAAGAGAAGTAAAACATGTGAAAAGTACCAAACTTCATGTTGCCGAATAATACGATTATTTCTAATGTTATAGTGAAAACCTTAAAAAGATATTTCATATTTGATTATTAAAAGCATCCAGACTCTACATTTAGTATAGAAATAAACTTGTATGTCCCCATACATAATTTGACGTAACGTTAATAGCTACGTTTTTCTCACAATGACGTTTTAACTCCATAAGCCTGGAAATGTCATTGCGGGTCACATATGTGAAAATTTTACACCTTCGAAACGATCAATCATACATATCCAAGTTTTTGATATGAGTAGAGGACTTGAGGAAAAGGCTACCATAACCGCCTACCGTAAAGAATTTCACATCTTTAACTTTCTAGATGTTGTTTGGGTTTTTTATGGGTTGCTGTCTTATTGACGTTTAGACCACAATTCCTTTTCTGTCAAACGGAAATCAACAGACAAAGTGTTTTCACCTGTATGTTTTTCAAACTTCATGCAATACCAATCGTGTTCTCACGAAAATTGTCACTTGCTTAAAAAAAAGGTTACTTCTTGCAAACAATTATATTTTAATTCTTTAACCATTTTATATCACTTTTAGTAATATAATAAGTGTATTGTTAGAAATCAAACTACTTGACACTATCTATCATTTTGTTTTACTATTGATAATTAACATTTAGTTGCCACTTATGTAGTATTTTCTTCGTTGGAAACACTTTTTTGGGTCAACATTCATTCGAAACACTCAAAGCCGAATATTTGAAAGCCAAGGATGTGTGAGATCCGACAAATGTGATAAGTTATAAAATCAAAAAGTAAAAAGTCAGCTGTAATACATTGCAATTGCTTAAATAGAACATAATCATCTGCATATAAAAGGGACAAAATATTTTTAAAAAAATAGTGCTAGTTCACTTGCTTAGTCAAAAGCAATATCCTTGCATTCTATAAAGTACTGCAAGTAATTTTTATAATATACTATAATTATTATGGTTTGAATACCATTACGTAGTAAAAAGGTATATAGTCTTTAATCCATCAAAGGATATTAATTCACAAAGTTCATTGGTAACTTATGATTTTCAAGCTTTATTGTTTTGATAAAAGATGTAAGATCATTACTCCATCGAAACCATATTTCAATAAAAATAAGATCTTTTATTGCTGGCGGTTGTATGCTTTTTCTTCCAGATTTCTTTTGTATTGTTTAACAATTAGGGAATAATTGATGTGAAAGGGACCAATTCGAAAAGTGGTATCTTGCCATATGTCTAAAATAATATACGGAAAATTTTCTCAATTTTAAAAATCGACAAAAAGTTAAATACTACAGTTGCTATACAGAATGTACAGTCAGTTTTACAATGACAGACTAAAGAAACTTACTTGATTCGGTGCGATGGTCCAGTTTTGTGCTGAATGTTTGTTTCAAGAAGCCTTTTATATTGCTCGTTTCTTAATAGAGAATGATGTATTATACATGACACCACAAATCAATCAAAATAATTTATTCAATTTTATACTGAAAATTATTTACAATCAACAATTGATCAAAACATTTTTTTTTGTGAGCGAAATGATCATATTTTATTATGATGAATTTTGTTAAAGTCATAGAAGAAACTACCAAATGACTTAGTATATAAATAAATTTGGTGCGGCCTGAATGCCTATCTGAATTTGCCTGAACAAAGAACACTAAAATCTCAAGAATTTAAAAGTCAAAAGTGTGAATATACTTTAGGAGCTATCAGTCAAAAAGAGACCTCAATAATAAGAACCAAAACGTTAAAAGGTCAATAAAAAGGTTGAAACCTTGCATGTTTGGTAGCATTCTCGTACTTATTTTTTTTATAAAAAAAAATAGTGCAGTAAATGTTTCAAACATAAATAAAAGATATTTTCGGAGAGGAATATTCATTTTTGTCATTTTATTCATTGGTGTTCTTAGAATTAATTGTATCTACGCAGTTAACCTTTATTTTCTGTCTTTTAGAATTTATATATTTTAATACAAAGTGTAATACAATCAAGTCATAGTACATAACATCCGATTTCATACAAAAAATGGGTCCAAAAAATATTCCCTTGAATCTGACAGTTGTAGGAAATTAATCCTACAATTCATTGCAGTAAAAAAATTCTGAGAAATGAACATATATCTTAGGTGTTTCAAAGCACCATTCTTGTTTTATTTGGTGTTTCCATAAAATATTTTGGAAACTTGAGGTTACATGGTTACTAAAGCTTGTAAACAGGAAAAAAAGGGTTAAAATTTTGTTGGGTAACTTCCATTGATAGTAATTATCTTATATGTAATGAAATGTGACATTTTTACTGTAGTACTGGACAGGATAAGACTTTACTCATGCCAAGTATTTCTTTTTTTGAAACTACGATAAATACTGCACAATGTTTTGAAAAGTACCAATTTAACAAAGACTAATACGGGAAAAACAATGGTGGTATTACTCCTACAATATTAATCATTATATTGTTCGGAGAGTAATTCAGTTTTGCACACTGCCATAATTGTTAAGGAGGTATAAGGCAAAAAGAGACCTCAATAAGAAGAACCAGAACGTTAAAAGGTCAATGGAAAATTGGAATCTTCCATGTTTGGAAGCATTTTCTTACTTATATTTTTATAAAACATAGTGCAGTTAATGTTTCAAACATTAATGAAAGGCATTATATATATCGGAGAGGAATATTTTTTAGTCATTTTATTCCTTGGCGTTCTCACAAATAATTGTATCTATGCAGTTAACCTTTTTCTGTTACTTGAAAGTTATAAAATGTTATATAATATTAATTATCAAATTGTTCGGAGAGTCATTCAGTTTTGCACACTGACATAATTGTTATATAACAAGAAAGTGTTGAAATGAATTATCATTGATATAGTTATAATTATAAATTAACTGTTTACAAACCTTTGAATTTTTGAAATACTAATGCTTTTCTATCTCAGAAATATGTTACTTTAGCTGTATTTGGCAAAACGTTTAGGAAATTTTTAGTCCCTAATGCCCTTCAACTTCGATCGTTATTTTGTTTTAACTTTTTTGATGGAAGCGTCACAGATAAGTCTTTTGTAGACGAAACGCGCGTCTGACGCATATACAAAATTTCATTCCTGGTATCTATGATGTGTTTATTAAAGACAATTATTGACTTTAATCAAATCCAATTTATTGTTTTATAGAGAAAAAGTAATTGTGCTGGTAATAAGCCGTTGACGTGAAAAGTGTGCATTTTTCATTGTAAAAGTATTTTACTCGAAATAAAATTTGAATTCAATTTTTCAATGCAAGATATATAATGATTATTTTAACAGAAACCATAATGCCTCATCGTTTATGATATGGTGATAATGTTGAATAGATGAAGGAGCCATCGACTCACAATACGTATTTTAATAACCGAATTCTAGCTGAACCAATCTAAAGGTATACCAATTATTCTCTTAACACTCCTAGTCCACAATTAATGATAATAGATATCGTGTATTCAAGATTTCATAAATTTTAACAAATCTACTTTTAAAACACCAGTTAATCTGCAAATGCAATGGAACGTTTATGAAATTGTCTATTTCTCAACAAACAGTGGAAGTTGAGGAGGTTTTTAGCAAAATTGATATAAAGATTTTGATGGCCTAATGTCAGTTTATATATATTTCTTCGTGATACTTTTTGTAGTTAAGGATTGGTTGTTTTTCATAAAATTAAAAGAATATCAGAGAAAATATACTAAAATATTGTTCGCATTGTTTAAAAATTTTAATTTTTCTTTTTTTTGATAAAAAAAAAATGCAATGATTTTGTAACTAGTTATTTTAAAGGCCTCAAGATAAGATTTTTTATGAGAATTTTAAATATATAAGGCTTAACCTTTTGCTTGTGTTGAATATGAATGCAATAATTTCTTTATTTTGATAGAAATTATGAACCGCCATTTGATTTCTGTACTTTTTGTACATCAGGATTGGTGTTTTTCATAAATTCTGCTGAATTTCAGGGAAAAGATACTTAATTTTTGTTCGCGTTGCTTAAAAATGCAAATATTTCTTCTTTTATGTCAGAAATAATGCAACGTCAATTGCAATCAGTCATTGTAAATGCCTTTAGATAAGTAATTTTGTATAAAATGTGAATAAATGAAGGATAAATATACATAAACTTTTGTTTTTGTTGAAAAAGAATGCAATCATTTCTTTATTTAAATGGAAATTATTGACCGCCGTTGGATTTTGTACTGTTTGTTGTTCAGGATTGGTTGTTTTAAATAAATTAAAAGAGTATCAGAGAAAATATACTAAAATGTTGTTCGTATTGTTTGAAATTACCAATAAAAAAAAATGCAATGTTTTTTTCGGAAAAAAATCACAATCGCGATAAAAACCGTTTTAGCACTCTTCGGGTATGAAAATATATAACCTTAATGAAAACGAAAATCACCATTCTTTTTTAATAATTTTTAAAATCAGTTTTATTTGCATATTTCTTTTCTTTTTAAATTCTTCAAACTTTGTTATATAATTACTAAAAAAACTGTTGATCTTTTGTACTTGAACGTTGTGTATTTCCCATGGCGCCATTTTAATTAAATGAAACGAAACTAAGATTCCGTAATCTGTATTAGTTCATCATGTGACGTAGTAGAGTTCAATCCGTCAGAAAGCTCAATCGGTCCGATCCGTCCGATCCGTCTGATCAGTAAAAAAATTTTTAACTATAAGTCTGACGGATTGTTGACGTGAGTTTGACGCGAACTTGACTAATCGGTAACTGATCGATGACCGCTGATTGATCGCTAAAATAGTAACGCCTAAGATTGCAAGTACTGTATATTTATTTCTAATTTAAATTGTTTCAATACGTTTTTAAGTGTAAATCCTTTAGATACTTTTTAAAATATTAATGAACACCTACTATAACTTAATCGGTCATAATTTATCAAAATTAGGTCGTTAGGTAATTGATCTATCAATTGAAATCTGGTCTTATCTCCACAAAATTCAACACATGTACGACACGTATACATATTGTAAGGGGATAATTAATGTCCTAATGCCTATTGCACTTAACTTGCTCATTAAAAAGTCATTTGAACTCATGAGTAAAAAGGACAAACATTAACATGAAACCAAAATATACAAACAGACATATTAGAAACAAACCTCATCAAAGATACCAGGTCTATACTTTTGTACGCGCGACGTGCATTTTATCTACAAAAGACTCATCGGTGGCGCTCGAATCAACAATTTACAAGTCAAATAAAGTATGAAGTTGAAGAGTATTTAGAACCTAAAATTCCCAAACTTTTTGTTTAATACAGCTTAGTAAATATTTTCCCCAAGGACAAAATCCTGAGAATTTCGAATAATACAAAGTTGTGTACAAACAGTTCATTTGTAAATGAGACCATATCAATGATTATTTATGTCCACACAGAAGAACTGACTACTGGGCCGGTGGTACCCTTGGGAGGAAAACGTCACTAGCATTGTCATTGAAACACGGTTGTTAAAAACAATCATCACAGATACCAGGCGGATAATTTCGAGAGCCAGACACGTGTTTTTGTATGCAAAAGACTCTTCAGCTGGGACAATCAAATAAAATAAAGGCCAAATAAAGCACAAAGTTAACAAGTAATGAAGAACCCAAATTCCAAATGATTTTTTTTCTTCTTTAAGGCCAAAGACACATACAGCGACATTTGAAAAGATGATTTGACATATGCCTGATATGATTGCATGACAGACTTTTCAGTAGGCAGACTATATGACTATCAAGCAAAACGTTGCATACCGATGATATCTGATTCTGATAAAAAGAGACATAGCCCTTCATATAAGTGATCAATATAAGTATGCAATGTAAATATGTCATTAAACCAGGTTACTAGGAAAAGCTAGATTATCATCAAAACACATATCTTCTTAAGTTATATTTAAACGAATATATTAATATCACAATACATTGTATCTAGTATATAAAAGATACATATATGCACAATACATTAGATAGACAACATAGAAAATATCATCAAATATTAATTAAGCAGCATTCTAAGTATGAAATACATGTAGTTTAATTTTTCGACAATTATTGACAATTTGTGAATTTTACTACATAATCAACGATTCTTAACTCGTGGAGCGCTTGATTTTTTCAGGTTTCATACACTTTCCCTTTTTGAATTTACCTTAGAGTACGGTATTTTTGTGAAACCTTTTTTTATTTAAGTTATATGATTGATAATAAGATATTATGCATATGTCAACAACTATCAATAATTTGATTCTTCGGAAAAAATATATTAAAACGATTCAGATTCGGAAACATGCAGCGCTCCGGTTGCTTATCATCTATTGGAGTGTAAATTTTCACTATTGGAGAACAAAACCATACAGAACATACATTTTTTATGAACTAAATTTGAGAATATGTTTAAGGCGTTTGATAAATTCATTCATTATATCTACTAAAATTTTACAGTTGTGGGTTTTTTGCTTGAGAGAGAGAGATGTCTAAATATGCTAGATATACTTAATAGAGTTGTGATGAGAAAATGAAAGCCGTAAATTTTCTCCTTGGCAACATTTATGAACGTTTCGGCAATAAAGTTTATCGGCAGAATATAAGTATTCCTATGAGCACCAATTGTGTTCCTTAAATAGCAGACTTGTTCCTGTACTGTTATAAATCACAGTTTATGGCCAAACTCAGTAAAGAACCGTCTAAGTTCCATTAAATTGAAACATTTAACAACATTTACCGATATCTTGATGATATTTTTTCGTTAGATAATCAAGAGTTATCTAAATATACTGCTGAAATTTACGCAAAGGAACTTACTTTAAATAAATCAAATATTAAAAACAATAACTGTCCTTTCCTAGATTTAGATATTTCAGTTTTATACCAGAAACTCTACATAAAAATTTACTACAAAAGGGATAATTTTACTTCCCCTGATGTTATTTTTCCTTTTTTAGATGGTGATGTTATTTTGGTATCATCTTACGGTGTTTATATATCCCAACTCGTTACATTTGTTTATTTTTATTGTGATTAAGATGATAACACAATGTTGACTGCTGTTCCCCTATTTTTGACATTTTTACCTATTGTGTCTGTTTGTTTTGTTCACGCATCGTTGTCAATATAATCGAATTTGATGCGACTGTCCTACAAGTGAGTGGTTTAGCTAGCTATAAAACCAGTTTCAATCCACCATTTTCTACATAAGAAAATGCCTGTACCAAGTCAGGAATATGACAGTTGTTGTACATTCGTTTGATGTGTTTGAGCTTTTGATTTTGCCATTTGATTAGGGACTTTCCTTTTTGAATTTTCCTCGGAGTTCAGTATTTTTTTATTTAACTTTTCGCTATGCCCGTGTTTCTAGTGGCGTTTTGTATTTTAATAAGCGTAATCTATGTATTACTGGTTAATTATTAAGTTAGGGATTTCGTTACCATAAATTACTTAAAACTTTTACTAAATTCTTCCATAGATACAAAGATTTGGTTGGCAGGTTTGGCTGCACATGTAAAAAACGTATTTAAAACGGATAACTACATCCTAAATTGTACGGTGATCTTGTTTACCGAGCTCGGAAAGAGGTAGGGCCATTTTCCCGTGAGTTTTTTTCATTTGATTAGCTAGGTAAATCATGTTTTTAAATAGCCCGATAGATACTAATTATAGTATATGAAAACACATCACATCATCTATTTTCATACCTTTAACAGGTATTCCTACAATTATCAAGGCCAAGACTATTGATTTTTTTGTTTATCAAAACCAACATTGATTTTGTTTGTAAATGCCCATGAGGAGCATTAAAATATGAATTATCAATTAATAGATATTCAAAATTAGTTTTGTATAAAAACATGGTGCTTCAGTTAGCGTGTTAATGTTGGTAGGTGATTTGTAGCGTACATGTATTTCACAGCTTTGTTTAACTTAAAACTAACAAAATATTAAACAAGAATGTGTCCATAGTACACAGATGCCCCACTCGTACTATCATTTTCTATGTTCAGTGAACTATGAAATTTGGATAAAAACTGTAACTTAGCATTAAAATGAGAAAGATCATATTATAGGGATCATGTGTACTAAGTTTCAAGTTGGTTGGACTTCCACTTCATCAAAAACTACTTGACCAAAAACTTTAACCTGAAACGGGACAGACGGACGAACGAACAGACGGACGAACGAAGGGACGGACGGACGGACGGACAGACGGACGGACGGACGGACGGACAGACCAAAAAACTGAATGCCTCTAAGTGGCGCCTAAAAATGGGGGTTTAATATCAATACAAGAAACATTTAATAATCTAATTATCAGATAAAAATCAGCTAATCTGATTCAAGATCGATATCTGTTTTAATGCCAAGAAGCCACAAAATATCGGACGCATTTAACTGGGATGTTGTTTTCGTCAATCTCGATGTATCTATATCTATACACTGTTCCTGCTTTTAAGGTTTACCGTCTATATGAACTGGACAACAGCTTACACCAGTTGGTACTAGCTTTCTTGATGTTTAACTTACAATTACGATTGGTAGTTTAATTGATTTTTAATGTGGTGTTGTTTCATTTTCTGATGACTTAGATTCCGGTGTAGGGACGATGGTACAATGTAACAATGCCAGTACTAGTATCTACACAGTTGGTGGATTGGCGATAAAATTACTGTCTGCATACTGTATGTCTATCATACTATTTTCTAAAACGTTCTTGTTCAAGATTTAGAAAAAACATTTTTGTTTTGAAATTTTTCTGCTATGGCCTTTTTTCGTTATGTGTATAACACACACATTATTTGGGCTTCATCGCTATATAATCAATTCTCGTGTTATTGGTTATGTACAAGCACCTACTTCAGTGTGACTCTTTGATTTAAACAAACATCCGAAAAAATGTGATAGAAACATAACATATTTATATTTCAACATAAAAAATGAGAAAAATTAGCGTGAGATTTGAACCCCATCTTGAAAACAATCCATTATTTAAAGTTTTAAGCGCTTCCGATGGAGCCACGGCGACTCTTGAAAACATAGTCGATATTAAGCAACTATATAGGTAGAATTTAGTGATGTTCAACTTTTTATTAAAAAAGTTGTCTTTTAGGTATAAAGGACACTCTAAACCAATTTCATTTTTGAGGGGAAAAGTTGTATAAATTACAACAACAACAAAAAACATAACTTTGTTTTGGTTTGAAGTGTCCTTCTAGGGGGATTCCCTGTTTTTCCAACCTAGAAACACGGTAAATTCCGCATATTTGACTTTTATTTTTTTTTTTTAGGTTAAATTAACTATTTTCCAGACATAACATATACATAAAAATCGAGATATTGACCGAAAAACATTTTTATTTCATGTTTTTATCGTAAATTTTATTCTTTCAGTACTTTTTGAAATTGGCCCTTCTGTGAAAAAATTTCAGGGGAAATTTGCCCTACCTCTTTATATACGATCCAGGTTAACTTATCGATCCTTCAAATAAATTTATTCTAATAGGTTACCATTTTACACTGTAATTAGATCTTTGAATATTGTTTTTATTGGAATTTGTTTTGAAATCAGTAAATAAAAACCATTAAATATTATTATTATACACATAAATCCTTTAACGGTACTTCAATCTGTCGATACCTATATATTGTTCATAGTTCATGTTTTTCTCTGACTGGCAATGAAGTCTTTGCACTAAGCTGTTGATGTGTACTGATTGATATTTTAGTCTTAGATACATGATTATTTTTAATTAGTTGTTATTGGCTGTCAATAACTGCGATTACTGTCAGATCTGTACTTTGTGTCTTTGTTGTTCTTCGGAATGTATAAAGACCCTGTCACGTCCAGTTTGTGTTTCTGTTAGATGTTTTTTTTTTTTTTTTGCAATTTATCGATCTGAAGAGTTAAACTCTTTTCAACTGATTTTTATAGTTTGTTCGTATGTTGTGCTGTTACACCGCTGTCCCAGGTTAGAGGAGGATTGCGCGCTCACAAACATGTTTAACCCCGCCACATTCTTTATGTGCCTGTCCCAAGTCAGGAGCTTGTAGTTCAGTTGTTGTCTATCATTTTTGCTTTTCATAAATTGCTTTGTTATGAATAAGGCCGTTAGTTTTTTCAATTGAATTGTTTCATATTGTTCACGTCAGAGACTTTCATAGCCGAATATACGGTGTGGGTTTTTTCTCATTGTTGAATGTCGTGCGGTTGCCTATAATTGCTTAATCCACATCATTTGAACTTAGGTGGATAGTTTTCCGTTTTGGATTTTCCTCGGAGTTCAGTATTTTTGTGATTTAACTTTTTTCTCATTGACAATCATACCATATCTCCTTATTTTTATCTTATGTCCTAAGGCTGGCTTTACTTATCATGGTATCCTGATGCTCGTATGATACGTTGCAGATTACAAAGCAGCTATTAAACCAAGAATTCGAAGTGGTGAAGTTGCAGTCATCCCGATTCGATTGACAATTATGGAATATCTGTTATGCAGATGATGACTTATATGTTCCAATTTTCGTAACTATAATCCTACCCTCTTTTCCTCAAATATGACATCAACGATATCATGGACATTGTACTTACAGAAGAAGAACTACGAGTGTTGTTACGAATTGCCTGTGATCACACCGGTTGATGGTGGTTTCCTGTAGTTCAGTGTTTAGTTTTCTATTTTGTGATTTGAAGACTTGATTGTCTTTTCGTCGTAGTTCGTTTTTTTTGTCACGGTGTGCAAACTTTGACATTGACTTATAAGTTTGAATATCCCTTTGATATCTTATTAATCGTTTGCGCAGGAATCCCTTAAACAGACATACAGATAATTTATTTATCATATACTAGTATTTTGTATAAACCTTTTGCTTATAATATCAGATTAGCCCTTTCAAAGGGGAACATGTACAATAATGCTACTTTTCTTACACATTTGTACACGTGATTATACATATTCTCGTCATAGATGACTTTTTTTGTAGTTTTCACATCTGAAAATGACAAGAAATATATGGCTTACATGCATTGTTTTGATTCGTAAAGGACAACAAGGATTATTCAAAAATATGAAGCTTAGATATGTTTGCCCTTTGTGTGACTCTTCTATTTACTCCCTGCAAGATAAAGCTCAATTATTTAAACTTATCTATGGCTTGTGTGTGAATTAATTCTAAAATCCTCTAGAAAAAATGAATCAAAGGATACCAAAAGTACAGTAAAAAAAAAATTAAACTGACAACGCCATAACAAAAAAAAGAAAAGAATTGAAAGACAAACAACAGTATAGAAAACATAAAAAACTAAAGACTGAGCAACACAAACCCCACCAAACACCGGGGCTGATCTCAGGAGCTCCAGGAGGGTGAGCAGATCCTGCTCCACATGTGGCACCCGTCGTATTGCTCATGTAAGAACAAATCTGGTAATAAGTTTTATTCGGTAGGTCACATTCGTTGGAAAGAGGACGGGATTGTGGTAACGACAATTGGAACACTTCCGTCGTCATCTGTGAAAAAGATATTCCATAACGGTCAACCAACTCGTGATTGCATCCGTGTAATTTTAAAAGGGATGACTTTACCACTCAGAACTCTTGGTTTAATAGCTTCTTTGTGAGCAGCAACCCTCTATAAAAAAAAATAATGATAGGAAATGCAAGCCCTGGAATATCGTTTCAACTAGGAGATATATACTCCATACACAGGATCTGTTGGAAAGTTGCTACATAGAAATCGAAATTGAGGAAACTGAAATCATCTCTTTTGTAGTAAAGTTTTGTTCTAAACCAACCCTTATTGTCAATTTTAAGATGTAGGCAAGATATGCAGCACACTTAAACGTATCTGTTGTATCCTTTATTTCAAGTTGGATGGGAAAGATCACTAAACGTTTAATTATTTAGTAAGAGGACATTATCTATATAGCGGAACGTGAAGTTAAAGAATAATGTTAGCTTCTTTCCATTTTCATTATTTCCAAGAAATTTTTGTATGAAGCCAGCCTCATATGAATAAAGGAACACGTCAGCAAGAAGAAGAGCAGTTGGTTCCCTTTTGATTGCCGATAGTTTGTTGAAAAGCATGTCCTGCAAACTAACAAATATGTTGTCAATCAAGAAATCAAGCATCTTGATAATATCAGTTTCAGAGAATGATTTTTTAAATCAGACTGATTTTTACAAAGTACGATTTATATCTTCCTGCGACAAGATACATGTTTAAACGGTGGACCTTTCGTTCTTGATAAATAAAGCAGGACTAATTTTTAACCTGGCATAATCATCGACTGAATCCATCAGTATTTTATGTTGTGTTTCCAATTAATGGGTTTAGGTTCACGTAATTTCGGGCCTTTAAATGGCACATTTCGCGGAGACAATGTTTATGTCATTGGTACTGGTATACGAAATAATAGGTACAGACTGATCTTTAAAATGTATTTAATCCTTATAATTATCAACATAAACATTTGTATGTTTGTATTTGCAATGACTTTCTTCGTCTATTATTTACCGTCAAATTCACATTTTACATGATGACAACAACATAAAAACTCCATTTGAATTGAACATCTCTAAAGGAGTAGGTTTCACATACAAACAAGTTAAATACTGAATACAACAAACGTTGACTTTTGACGCTTAAGGTATTACTATTGACCTTTTTTTCTTTAGGAAAAACAGAAAGTATTTCAGCTTGTTTCGGAATTTTTTTTTGTCTAGTTATCAATTCTCAATCAAAGAGGGATTATATCAGATGCTCGAGTAATACTATATAGAGGTCTTGATAATAGGTCACTCTTGAGATTGAAAGAAAATATACGACATTACAAAATTGTCAGTTATTGCATGTACAATTAAAAATCTTCCTGTATTTTGCGATTCTTCTTGGACAATTGGGTTTGAATCAAGGAGCCAGCAGTTTTGAAGCATTAGAAATTTCATCTGATACACATTCCGCTATGGACATTGACTACAAGTTTGATGATGTAATTATAAGCTACTTTCTTAAATGTAAACAAGAGGCCCTCACTAGTCTGACTTGCACACCTGGTTTTAATTGGCAATACTAAATGTCAGCTTTCCTGTAGATCTTGCATTTTATCTCAATCTACAAACTTTTAAAGATACTTACACATTTTTTTTTAAATACTTTGAAGAGGCAGTCACCCATATAGCTTACCTGAAAGCATTCCCCTCTATCAAAGAAATCCTGATAACAAACGCAAGCCCTGAAGTATTGTATCAACTGGGTAAAACAATGTATATATTGTATGTGCAAGCAGGCGCTGCTGCAACGTTTCGACAAAAAAAAGAAGTTCCCTATGAATTTGTAAAATTACAGACCGGACGACTTTAGTTATATTCTAAAGATCGAACACCAAACTCAACAAATATGTCATCGATCAAATTGTCCAGCATTTTGATGATATCAGGTTCGGTGTGTGTGTTGTGGGAATCAGTGTGGTATTCACAAGGTAAACTTTTTTTTTTACCTAAAACGTTAAATTTAAGTTTCCCACTTTTGTACAAAAAAGTCTGTTTTATGAGCAAGGGAAATAGTATACGTAGTGTACAGCGTTGAAAAAAATTTTGACATGAAGTTGACTTGATATTCCGACGGCAATTCTAGGTCCTCTAATCTTTGCAGAGACTATAGATTTATCAAAGAAAAATTCAACACAATTTCAATGCATGGATTATATTTTATATCAGAAATATGAAAAAAGAATAACATTCGATGTCAGTTTTGGAGATATTCTGCATTTAATATCCTACAAAAAACAAAATAAAAAAGATATGTTAAAGCATTACCTTGGCTTCGAGAAGTTAGTATTTTGTGATTTGTTTGTCTGTATTTATATCTCAGATTATAACTTCAGTTTTTTTCATCAGATTTTTTTCAATAATTATTTTTTTTACATTTTTTCGTGTATTTTGTTGTATAACAATTTTGTTAATGTCGGATTGTTGTCTTGTCGTTTATTCCATTCCTCCTTTTACTCGTATTTCCGTCTTACGTGCATGCATATATTTACAGTAGGTGTTCAATTCATACAAATGCTAATTGTTTTTTGCTGAGAGACGAATCACGTGATACATGTTATAAAAATTCAATTGTATATAATTACATGTCATGGAAGTTTCATACGATTCCGTTAATGTAATAATTTTTGATTGACCGATTGCATTCTAAAAGTGTTAATATTCCAGTATATCTATGACTTCTCGTGATCTCATTGACAACATTAAAACAATGCATAGAATAAACAATACAACGGCTTGATCTAATTCGTAATTTCACAGTTGTAGCACAACAATGTATTTTTAAGAATTGAACAAGTCTTTTAGTGGTTTAATAGAGTGGTTAAAGCCTTAAACGGTTGCACATTATTAGTATGATGTGCTTTTGCGCTTCATACAACATTGGCATCGGTCAATAATTTTACACCCAGTAGAATAACAAAAAGAATCAATCAATTTTTAAATGAATGCAACCAATTCTATGTAAAAGCAGCCATAGAATTATAATCTCCGATCACCTAATGAAACAACACTATATTCACAAATTGTTCGTGTACTTAGTGCAAAGGTAGTTTTGAAACAAATTAAAATTCAGTCAATGTGGTAAAATAATTGACATGTTTATTTATTGTAAATCTGAATAAATAAAAGAAATATGTAACAATCAATTATTATTCTAATATTATTATTAGGAACATTTAAGCAATATCACATATAATTGATTTCTAATTTAATTAAACTTCTTGCATCTCACTAGATAATTTCAAAGCGTTTAAACTTTAACTTTTAGATAGATATATTAATAACATTTATTTATAATTTTTGTTTACAGATTTTGACGAGAAAAAAATATTCGAAATGAAAGCAAGTGACGAAATAAAAATGCAGTGATCGAGTGGAGATAACCTAATAATTTCAGATTTCACGTTTCTTTTGTACTCAAATATATTGACCAAGATATGTTGAAAACAGGAGGTATAGTGATTGGAACCGTCCCCTTTTAATCATTTCTTTTTGTGAAAACAAATGTTTTAAGATAACTTGGGGGAAATTTTCAGTGTTATGTATTCTTGTATCCTCCCTTTCTTCCTGGTATTTCATATACATAGGTTTCGTTTTAAGAAGACGCATCTTGTGGAAATCTGACAAAAACCTTGGCATATGTAATCCGCTATATATATGGCATGTCGTAAATGTTTCCTTATAAGGCAATGGATTCAGAAGTTAGAGAATAATATGTCAATATAGTTACTGTATTCAAACAAATAAATGAATGTAAACCATTCGTTTAGCAATAAAAATCATGTCATTATTCATTTAAAACAGACATTATCTTACCTTTGCCCTTTCCATATCCATATCCACCTCCGAAACCGCCATATCCACCTCCATAACCACCAAATCCACCACCGTAACCGCCATAACCACCATAACCACCATATCCACCTCCGTACCCACCAAATCCACCACCGTATCCACCAAATCCTCCACCATAACCACCATAACCGCCATAACCGCCATAACCTCCATAACCACCTTTTACAATAACAACTTTTCCTTTGCCATATCCACCTCCATAACCACCAAATCCACCACCGAATCCACCGTATCCTCCGTATCCACCGTATCCCCCGTATCCCCCGTATCCTCCGTATCCACCGAGTCCACCATATCCTCCGAATCCACCATATCCTCCGTATCCACCACCGTATCCACCAATTCCTCTGAATCCACCACCAAATCCGCCATATCCTCCGTATCCACCTATTCCATATCCTCCTTTATAGCTGGCGCTGACTGCGCTACAGATGACCAAGAGTATACCAACTAAAATCTGCATTCTGCAATAGTTGTGAACACTATAAATTACGGTTTATTTGATAAGCGAATCCCGAATGCAATAGTCTTAATTTAAGTTAGACTGCTTTGTTTGTTCAAATTTCTGTTATTCGTGTGCAAATCAGTAGCTTTTTATTCAAATCTTACAAGTAACTTTGATCGTAAATACCATTAGTTGTTCATAACTGACATGACTGAAGAGTGATTTTATCGGGGTTTTTTGGTTTTTTTTTTATTTTTTTTTTGTAAAAATGCTGCAGAGAGTTGAGTACATGACTGTACTGATTTTCTGACTCGGACCGATTTGGAGCTTTATAAATTGTATATATATATACCAAATTATTTTAAACTTAGTAGTAAATACACTTTAATTGTACGTGTAATACAATCATTGTCAATCGTGGTGTGTCAGTCATTCGTGATGATATCGACATCAGTCACGGTTACAAAGATTTTATCAAACCGATGATATGTATGACGTCTTGTTATCAATATCAGTCACGGTTGCAAATGCTTTCATAAAAACGCCTAAGCTGTATTACGACATGCCAAGTGAAAAGTATCTACTTTAAGTATATAGCTAAGTGTATAAAGTAAGGCTTTTCCAATACCACACACCATATCAACCTGCAACCAATATAATCCCCAGAGCAGAGCTCTTGGTATCATATTGGTGTCCCGGGTTGTTACAGGTGTGATATTGAAGAAAAGCTATATGGTATTCTCTATTTGTTGTCCGTGCGAAACATCAATATCCCTAATGTGCTTTAAATTGAGTTACTGAAAAGTTTTGTAATGATATTGGACATGTTTCAATTTTTAACAAGTGACTGAGCTTAACCATTTGTTCTGATTTAGATAGCAGAGAACCATAGATTAAAAAACTAAATTTGCAAAGAACTTTTTGTTTGCAAAAAGAAATTTTTTACCTCGAGAAGCTGCATCAAAGGGCCTTTCGGGTTGTACTAAATTACGAAAAATGAATATCACTCCGTGCTTCGAAAACTAAACCAAATGTGTAAAAATGTTTCACCTTCGAAACGAGCTATCATACATATCCAATTTTACGATAGCAGAGGAACTGAAGAAAAGGCTACCATAACCGCCTGCCGGAAGTGAATTGCGCATCTAGACGTCGATTGTTTTGTTTTTTATGGGTTGCTGTTTTATTGACGTTTACTCCACAATTCATTTTAGTCAAATGGAAAGCAAAAGCCTCCGGTATGTTTTTCAAACGTCATACATTACCTAATCTAATTCTCACAAACCACTTGCTTACAAAGGTACTTCTTGCAAACAACTATATTTTAATTTTTTAACCATTTTCATTTCACTTTTAGTGATATAATATTTATATTGAAATAATTCGAACTACTTGACACTATGTCTCATTTTGTTTTACAATTGATAATTAACATTTAGTTGCCTCTAATATAGTATTTTTTTGCGTCGAAAACACTTTTCTGGGTCAACATTCATTCGAAACGCTTAAAGCCGAATATTTGAAAGCCAAGGATGTATGAGATCCGACAAATGTGAACAAAATATACGACCAAAATATAAAAAAGTCAGTTATAATACATTGCAAATGCTATAATCTAGAGGGGATAGAGCATGATCATCTGTATATACAAGGAACAAAAATTAAAAAAAAAAATAGTGCTAGTTCACTTGCATAGTCAAAAGTAATATCCTTACATTCTATAAAGTAATTTCTATAATATACTATTATTATAATGGTTTGAATACCATTACGTAGTAAAAAGGTATTTAGTCTTTTATTCATCAAAGGATAAATATTCACAAGGTTTTTTTGGTAACTTATGATTTTCAAGCTTTTTGGTTTGAGATGTGAGATCTTTACTTCATAGAGACAGAATTTCAATGAGAAACAATCTTTTATTGCTGACGGTTGTATGCTTTTTCTTCAAGATTTCTTTTGTATTGTTTAGCAACAAGGGAATACTTGATGTTAAAGGGAGCAATTACAAAATTAGTATCTTGCCATATGTTTAAGACAATAAACGCAAAATTTTCTCAAATTTAAAAATCGACAAAAAGTTAAAAACTATAGATTTAGATGGAACAGTTGGCTATACAGACTGTACAGTCAGTTTTACAATGACAGACTAAAGAAACTTACTTGATTTGGTGCAATGGTCCAGCTTTGTGCTGAATGTTTGTTTCAAGAATCCTTATATATTGCTCATTCCTTAATAGAATATGATATATTATACATGTCACCACAAATCAATCAAAATAAATTATGCATTTTTATACTAAAAATTATTTATAATCAGCAATTGATCAAAATATTTTTTTATGAGAGAAATAATCATATTTTATTATGATGAATTTTTTTAAGTCATAGAAGAAACTACAAACTTAGTATTTTATAAATTTGATGAGTTGTGAATGCCTATCTGAATTTACCTTAACCAAAAACACTCAAATCTTAAGAATTTAAAAGTCAAAGGTGTTAATATACTTTAGGAGCTATAAGTCCAAAAGAGACCTCAATAATGAGAACCAAAACGTAAAAAGGTCAATGGAGAGTTTGGAACCATGCATGTTTGGAAACATTCTCATACGTATCTTTTTTGTTAAAACAAAATGTAATAAAAGTTTCAAACATGAATGCTAGGCATTCACGTAGAGGAATATATATTTTTATCATTTTATTAATTCGTGTTCTCAGAAGTAATTATATCTACGCAATATTTGTCACTTTTTAAGTACTTTCGGGTCATAAAATTCTTCAACTGTTTCTGTTCTGATATAAGAAACTGTCGTTTTTCAAATATTTGGCTTTGAGCTTATCTGATGAAGGTAAATCTAGAAAAGCGCTTCCAACGCATGAAATTAATAACGTGTTGTTTTCCTTTTTTATTTAATTTCTTTTTTATTTTTTTTAGTTTGCATACTGGCATAGTCCTTTGTTCATTTATGTATCATTGTCATTTTGCTTAGTTTCTTTTGTTACCTATTCTGACATCGGACTCGGACTTCTTTTAAAAGAGGGACGAAAGATACCAGAGGGACAGTCAGACTCATAGATCGAAAACAAACTGACAACGCCATGGTCAAAAATAAAAAGACAAACAGACAAATAATAGTACAGATGACACAACATAGAAAACTAAGACTAAGCAACACGAACCCCACCAAAAACTGGGGGTGATCTCAGGTGCTCCGGAAGGGTAAGCAGATCCTGCTCCTAATGTGGCACCCGTCGTGTTGCTAATGTTATTACAAATCCGGTAAATAGTCTAATTCGGTAGGTCACATTCGTAAAAAGGGAAGGGTATTGTAGTTACGACATAAGGAACATATCCGATATCGTCTGTGAAACGGTTATTCCATAACGGTCAACCAACTCGTGATGGCGTCCGTAAAATTTACGAAGAGATGATTTCAACTTCACCATTTGGAACTCTTGGCTTAATAGCTTCCTTGTGAGCAGCAATCCTCTATCAAGGAAATCATGATAGGAAATACAAGCCCGGGAATATCGAATCAATTGGGAGATATATACTCCGTATGTAGGCGCTGCTGGAATGTTTAAACTGAGTTTTACTGTGCGTATTGCTATGTGTTTCTTTATTCTACATTGGCTAGAGGTATAGGGGGAGGGTTGAGATCTCACAAAACATGTTTACCACCGCCACATTTTTGCGCCTGTCCCAAGTCAGGAGCCTCTGGCTTTTGTTAGTCTTGTATGTTTTTTTAAATTTTAGGTCATTTATATGTTTTGGAGTCTAGGGTGACGTCTATTTTCACTGAACTAGTACACAATTGTATTTAGGGTCCAGCGGAGGACCACCTCCGGGTGCGGGATTTTCTCACTGCGTTGAAGACCCATTGGTGGCCTTCGGCTGTTGTGTGCTCTTTGGTCGGGTTGTTGTCTCTTTGACATATTCCCCATTTCCATTCTCAATTTTATGACATAATTTTATATAAGAAGAGTATTAAGACAATTATTGACTATACTTAAATAAGAATTATTGTTTTACAGAGAAAAAAGTAATTGTGCTGGTAATTAGGCGATGATGTGATAAATATGCATTTTTCAAGATTTTGATCAATGCTATGAATGTTGTGTATGTTTCAACGGTTGACAAAATAATAGTACGAATCATTGTAAAAATCCATTACTCGAATAAAATTTGAATATTAATTTTTCAATACGAGATATATATTGATTATTTAACAAAAACCCTAATGCGTTATCGTTTATGATATTGTGATAATTATGAGCCGAAGGAGCACTCGAATCAGAATACGAATTCTGGCTGAACCAATCTAAAGGCATACTAATTATTCCCCTTAACCCTCCTATTCCAAAATTGACAGACATCACACCCACAACGATAATGGACTAGAGGAATCACCAATGATACTGGACATATCAACCCCACCAACAACTTATCCGAAAAAGATAACAGACATGATTACAAATAACCAACAATACCCGGTCAATATGGCTCGACCATGCTGCATTTTCTTCTTTTTTTATGATGAATTTATGCAGACACACAAACTAAGTTTAAAACTGATGTTTTCATAAACTCCTTGTTATGAATACAACAATTGTTTAAGTATCATGTAACATAAGACAGCACAATTCGAAAAAATTACAAAGATACAATGAGGTGTTATGACGCAGTCGGTCGTTACCAGCAATAAAGATATCAACCTCTATATCGAACAGATATTAGGCAAGTTGTGAAATAATCACATACAAAACAAATCGGCACCAAGTTCCAGAAGGGCGACAAATCATTTTGATTTTCAATAGGAAAGACATATGAGTTAGGATATAACTAGTTGGAGCGTAATCAATTCTCACCATTTTTATAACGATCCAAATAATACCAATTGGTACTTTGAAATCAACTAGTTTCCCAAATGGACATATTAGATGATAACAAATATTGTGTATTCAAGCTCTCATAGATTGATATAAATCTACTTTTGCAAAAACTAGTTACAAGTAACTCTGCAATTGTAATAGAATTGTTGTGAAGCTTTCGGTGGCCGAATTTCAATTTTCACATATTTCTTCATTGTACATGTATTTCTAATTACCACGTAGACTTTAGTATTTGTATTGATAACAAATGACTAGCTTTAAATCCATGCTTATGTTCTGGCATTGAATGAAAGGGTGCTTGCTTATCGGTTAACATAATGGGCTGAAAAGCCGAAATAGTATCATTATATTGTGTCTTTTGAAAATTGTACCTGTCTGAAATTTAAAATGACAAGTATATTTATTTACAAAATTTCATTCAACTTTTATGCAAAGGCCAATATCACATTTCCGGGATATCAAGGATTTTACATTAAAATGTACTGACAAAAAAATATTTTATAACAGAGCTTTAATTAATTGGCGATTACATTCAAAATAGTTCAAGGAGAAACTTAATTATGGGTTAGTACTTATTCTTTGTATGAAAAATTCTCCCTGATTGACAACGAAATGTATGGAATTCGATTTTCTGATTCAATTTTTTGTATGCTAATGATTCGGAACTCTCTACCTGCATGGTATTATCTGCTGTTCACACATCTTATGATGATTTATCCAATGGTTAGTTGATGTTCTGGGTCGTTTTAATTTTACTAAAATGTGTAAGAGCTATAATTTGAAAGGCCTGTTAACGAAAACAATATGAAAAATAAAAATAAAACTGTGTTCTTTTATATGTAAATAATTTATTAAAATATGAAGGCAAACCCATTGTGCAATATAGTGTGATGTAAAATTATTGAAGGTGTAAACATTCAAATTTCTTGTAGGATAAAAAAAAATATAGATGTTAGTTTTCGTTATTAGATAATGCAAATGTATGAGTGAGATTTGTCAATGAAACAATAACAAAAAGTAAAATAACAAAAATACCAAACTCTAAGGAAAATTCAAAACGGAAAGTCCTTTATAGCAAAATCAAAAGCTAAAACACATCAAAGGAATGGAAAACATCTGTCATATTCCTTGGTACAGGCATTTCCATATGTAGATAATGGTGAATTGAACCTGTTTTATAACTAGTTAGATATCTCACTTGTATGACAGTCGCATATAATTCAGTTATATTGATAACAATGTGTGAACAAAACAAACAAACGTACTTGGTGAAAATTTCAAAAATTTGCGTACAGCAGTCAACATAGTGTTATAAAAACAAATAACTATTTTAGCAAATAGAAACAAAAGGGCATATAGACACTCTATAGACAAAGTACATAAGCAAAAATGAAAAACAAGAATACAAAATTACCATTGTACAACAACACATGGCGGGCTGTATAAATACATAGCCACGCCAAAATTATATTACCAAATATGGACTAAACAGTAAAGGTATAAAATATACAAAGACAAATAGAACACGAATTGAGATGATAAACAACGTCACTACCTAGAATCTATACTTCAAGACCATCATGTATTATTTGTAAAGTTGATACGACACAAATCTCTAAAAACGTACGGTCGTCAATACTATACAAAATATGTAAAATTCAAATTGCATCCTTAATGAAACCATCAGACCGTCCTATCTAATTTATTGGTGGCTTGACTTCCGAGACATCATAAAACCAATCATTCCTTAGAGAATATGACCATATCCACAAGACCTAGTTTAGAGAAGTTGCAACACTACCAATAAATAACAGGGAGGACTCACTATGTGTCATACAACTAAACTCTACACTGTATTAACCTAAACTACACAGACTTTGTAACAAACCGGAGACGCAAGCAAATGATTCGTCAAACTTTTCATTCAACAACATATCACCTCTTTTGAGTTAAGATAAAAAAAAAAAGCCCCTCACATGACCCACCGTCGTACAATACAAACACCTCATCTGTGTAATTTAATTTGAGCCTCACTGATGAGTCTTTTGTAGACGAAACGTGCGTCTGGAATGCAAAATTATAAGCCTGGTATCTTTGATGAGGTTTGAATTTTTTCTCAAAGGAACTTTGGTACATCTCATCAATCTTAATAGATACAAGAGGCTTTTGGTCACTACTTTTACTTTGATATTGATTATTTTGAACTACAAGAATTGTATGTGAAAGAGAATTAGAGTTATGAGAATCAACTGAATTATCCAAAAATGAATAAATAATTCACATCGTTCAAATACTGTATTTAAAAAAGGAACGCCCACTATAACTTCGTATGTCATAATTAATCAAGGTTAGGTCGTGAGGTAATTGATCTAGTAACTGAATGATCTTATGTAAGCAAAGTTTAACACGTGTTCGACATTTATACATCTTGTAAGGGGGTTATTAGTGTCTTAATGCCTATGGCACTAACCTGGCTCATTTAAGACGACCATCAAACTCATAAGTCGATTAAGGACAAACAATAAACTAATCTTAAAATAAAACAAAAAGCATAGCTCTTCACATTAATGATTCATATAAGCACGCATAGTAAATGTGTCATTAAACCATGTTAAATAGACAAAAGCTGTGAAGAACCCTAACCCTTAAATCATGATTAATAGACAAAAGCTGTGAATATTCCCGAACCCTAACCCTAACCCTTAAACCATGATTAATAGACAAAAGCTGTGAATATTCCACAGCAACAATGCTTTAATTTTGTAAATTTTGAAAATCATCAAATCATATATCTTGTTAAGGCATACTTAAACAAAAAAATATAAATATCACAATAAATTGTATTTATTATATGAAAGATACATATAAGCATAACACATTAGATAAACATCATAGAAAAAAATACTACCAAATAATACTTGAACAGCATTTTAAGTATGAAATAGTTTCATCTCTTGACAATTATTGTCAATTTATAAATTTTACGGAATTATCAACGGTCACCTTTACTTGTCAAAAGTATAGTTTTGTCAAGTTTTTTTTTTCTTTTTCGACTTCCCCTTTTATAATTTTCCTTGCAGTTTGGTAATTTTGTATAATACATTTTTTTAATAAAGGTATGAGAGATGAAAAGATATTGTGATTTCGGCTACAACTGTCAATACTTATAATTCTACAGTAAACTATATTCAAACACGTCGGAGTTGCTGCGCAACGTAAATATTCAGCATTGCAGGAACAAAACCATACATTCATTTTTTTATAAACGAATTTGAGAATATGTTTTAATTATTCCAAAAATGCATTAATTATAATACACTATTTAATGTAAATGAGTAAATATAGAAGTTTTCCTTGGCAACATAATCGACAAACTATTTTATTTTATCCTTTTTGTCATCTGGTCGTACAAAAAATATCGTTTTATACGATCATCTAGAGCTGGCGTTTCTTAGAATGGTTTCCTTGATAGATGATACGTTGCAAGTTACAAAGCAGCTACTAAAACAGGGATTCTAAGTGGTCAAGGTAAAGTCATGACTATTTGGTTGACCGTTATGTAATATCTGTTAAGATGACGACGGATATTTTCTAATTCTTTTAACCACAATCCCATCTTCTTTTCTTCAAATGTGAAATCAAATAATGAGATTAATCATTGAACTTGTACACGAGAAACATTACAGGTGCCACATGATGAGCAGCATCTGATTACTATTCTGAATAACCTGTGTTTACCATCGGTTTTTAGTTAGTTTTTTATATTGTGTTTTGTAGACTATTATTTGTTTTATCGTTATTTCCATGGTGTTCTAAGTTTGTCATCGACTCAAACGTTTGAATTTCTCTTTGGTATCTTCTAAAATAAACTCTTTCAATTAATCTTTTACACATGAATTCCTTAAACAGACATACTTTTTGTTTTACATGATTTGTTAATCATATTTTTTTTCGAACCTTTTGCTTGCAATGTCAGATTTCCTCCTACAAGAGGAACATGTACCATAATGCTTCAATATGTTTCTTTTTTTACACATGTTTACACGTGATTACATAAAAAAATAATACATGCAAGCCTTACACTTATTTGACAACAAATATATGTCTTGCATGCATAATTTCGATTCTAAAAGGACAAATACGGCAGTTTAAAACTCTGAAGCGTGAATAAATGTGCCGTGTGTGTGACTGTTCTATTAACTCCATATTAAATAAAGCTGAAAAAAGCTATTTAATCTATAGCTTGGCTGATTTATATGTTTAAATAATCTGTTGAAAAATTTCTTGATATACAATTATTTACTTTGCTCCAATTTACCATCAACTGTTGACACTTATAAGTGATCCAGCATATTAACTTGCTAAAATCTAATAATGAATGATTATTGTAATACAATTGAAAATGACACCAAAAAACACGTAAACAAACAATGTTTATTGAACATCTTTAAAGGATTATGTGTCACAAACAACATGTTGAATAATGAATAAAACAAAACTTGACCTTCGATGCACAAGGTCATTATATTGACTTCTTTTTCTTTAGGAAAAACAGGTAGTTATTCAGCTTGTTTTTGGAAATAAATTGTTGTCTAATGATAAATTGAGGTATGATTACATCAAATGCCAGAGTAATATTCCATATAGGTCTGGATAATAAGTAATTTTATGGACAGAAAGAAAATATTAGAAATTGCAATTTGTTAGCAATTACATGTAACATCGAAGTGTTCCTGTCTTTTACGATACTTTATTGACAATTGGCTTTGAATCAATGAACCATCAGTTTTGTAGCATAAATAATTTCATCTGATACGCATGGAGAAACAAAAAAAATAAATGGGTCTATGAACACCAATGCTACATCAATCTCTAAAGACCCAAATGTTGCAAAATACTTGTCCCACCTCCATGACAAAAATGTTGTTGTTCCCGCAGATAAAACCCCAAAAAACATCGTGTTTGTGTGCAAATCACATTACATAAACTGTTTGATAAATGAATTAGGTATTGACAATTCACATGGAAACTAAACATATACCACCACGACACTTACCAAGGAGGAAATCCTGGATAATGATAGGTCTGTTCTATGTTCCTTTGGAATTTCAACCAAAAACCAAAGATGAAGAACTGGGTCTTCCTTCAGTGTATTGGATACCTAAACTACATAAGTGTCCTTACAAACAACGTTATATTGCTGGGTCTTCCAAGTGCTCCCCAAAATTTCTTTCTAAATTATCAACATCTATTTTATCAGCAATCAAAGCCGGGCTTCAATGTTTTTGTGAAACTACCTATTCTAGAGGTTGCGTGAATCAGATGTGGATACTGAAAAATCCAAAAATCTTTTAGAGCACATACAATCTAATACTCTTTCATCTAGCAATAGTATTAAAAAATTTGACTTTTCTACTCTTTATGCAGTATTCCCCATTCCAAACTAAAAGACAAATTGAAAGATTTGGTAATGCTTTGCTTCATAAAAAAACGGCTAACGTAGATACAAGTTTCTTGTCTTGGGGAGGGATAAATCGTACTTTGTAAAAAAATCACACTGATTCAAACAAATTCTGTGAAACTGACATTATCAAGATGCTTGATTTCTTGATTGACAATATATTTGTTACTTTTAGAGGACGTGTTACAATCGGTATTCCCATGGGAACCAACTGTGCTCCTCTTCTTGCCGACTTGTTCCTTTATTATTATGAAGCTGAATTTATACAGGAACTTCTTATGAAGAAAGAAAAGAAGTTAGCAGTATCCTTAATTTCACTCTCCACTATATAGATGATGTTCTATCACTAAATAATTCAAAATTTGGTGATAACGTATTGTAGATACAATGAATAAGCGTTGATTCTTGAAAAAGGAACCATGAGCTTAGAGTACGAATGTTTTTTTTTTCCATGAATCAACGCTATCCATTGTATCTATTACTTATACTTAAACTATTGTATTGATGTCTTTTCAAGTATAAATAACCCCGTTATCATGTTCAACGATGAATAAGTAAATCAAAATTCACAATTAATTGGTCAGAGAAACACAAATATAACATAACACGTCTTTTTTTTAAGTTATAATGCATCTGAATACTATCCGTAATTTACAACATTAGACATATTCGAACTTATTTTTAAATATATTTGATAAGTATGTTACCGAAATTTCTAGCAAGAAACCTTATTCTAGGCATATTACAATATAATCGTATAGGTATTTGCGAATAAACATTTAAAAAGATATGTAGTAAAACATATGAAAACATACTATATATAAAACAAAAATGCACACATTGAATGTAATTATTTTTTTTTGTTACAATGATAATCAAAAAAATGAACGGGAAACCCCGCTATTATTACAAAAATATCCACAATAACATACAAAATAAGAAAAACGGAAATCTAAAGAATATGGACAACAAAGAGAAAACAGGGATTCGAACCTAAACCGACAAGTCTCTACTTCTAACTTGATTCTATACCTTATGGATCTTAACCTCGCGGCTACCAACTTATACTATATATATATATATACGATTGTCTATTATGTATATATAAAGGTACAAACCCTGTGTGTCCGTTGTACCGATGTGCATCATATGTTCATATATATATATAAAATATACATTTAAATTGCAACCCATTGGTAGCCGATAGGTATCGTCGATGTGTTGATGTAAGCCACACATAACAGATTTCAAGGAGGGGTTCGATTCCCAGTGAAGGCATATAAAAATTACAAATGTTAAAGGTAAGTTTTTAAATTAATTCCATTAGTGAACAGAAATCAGTAAATTAGCCAATTCAAAATTAATGAAATTAGGCACACAAAGGAAACAATTGAATATGATTTGGTAAGTCCATTTAGGCGACAGATTTAGGAAGCGTTGATTCTAGAAAAAGAATCCACGGTAAATGAGTAGGCTGACGTCACGTCAATGGTTTAAGTTGAACGCATCCATCTCATCGAACTTGAGATAAAGGATACAATAAACACAGTTGAGTCTGCCTCATATTTTAATTTCATCTAGGTCGGATGACAACAAACATTTACGTCAAAAGAGATGATTTCAGCTTCCCAATTGTGAACTCTCCATTTCTATCTAGTAACATTCTAGAAGGAGTATATATCTACCAGTTGATACGATATTCCCGGACTTGTGTTTCCTATCATGATTTCCTTTATAGAGGGTTGCTGCTCACAAGGAACCTATTAAACCAAGAGTTCCAAGTGGTCAAGTTGAAATCATCCCTTCGTAAATTTTACGGACGCCATCACGGGTTGGTTGACCGTTATGGAATATCTGTTTCACAGATGACAACGGATATGTTCCAATTGTCGTAACTACAATCTCGTCCCCTTCCCCCGAATGTGACCCACCGAATTAGACATATCACCGGGTTTGTACTTACATGAGTAACACGATGGGTTTCACATGTGAATCAGGATCTGCTTACCCTTCTGGAGCACCTGCGATTACCCAAAGTTTTTGGTGGGGTTCGTGTTGCTCAGTCTTTGGTTTTCTATATTGTTTTTGTGTATTGTTGTTTGTTTGTCTTTTTCTTTTTAAGCCATGGCGTTGTCATAAAAATGAGAATGGAAATGGGGAATGTGTCAAAGAGACAACAACCCGACCAAAGAACAGAAAACAGCCGAAGGCCACCAATGGGTCTTCAACACAGCGAGAAAATCCCGCACCCGGAGGCGGGTTTCAGCTGGCCCCTAAATAAAAATGTGTACTAGTTCAGTGAAAATGGACATCACACTAAACTCCAAAACATGTAAATGAACTAAAATTAAAAAACATACAAGGCAAACAAAGGCCATAGACTCCTAACTTGGGACAGGCGCAAAAATGCGGCGGGGTTAAACATGTTTTGTGAGATCTCAACCCTCCCCCTATACCTCTAGCCAATGTAGAATAAACTAACACACAGCAATACGCACAGTCAAACTCAATTTAAAAGAAGTCCGAGTCCAATGTCAGAATAGGTAACAAAAGAAACTAAGCAAAATGACAATGATACATAAATTAACAAATGACTACTAGCAGTTACTGATATGCCAGCTTCAGACCTCAATTAAACTGATTGAAAGATTATGTCTTCATCATATGAAAATAAGCACAATGCCTCCCGTTCGGGGTTTAGTATCATACCACCATAAAATATATGAGAAGAACATAACCCGTATCATGCAAACAACTGGTTTTAGAAGAAATATGTTTATTTCCGATGCAAAGACCCTATGAGTGAATCAATATTAATACCAAAATATGCCATCTTTAATGACCTGACAACAGTATCGTAACTACATCCATTCTGAATAAGTCTGTCTACAGGTTTGGTTAGCTTTTGAGGTGAGTGCCGACGTTTTTGTGCCTTGTATATAATATTACCATAAAAGATTTGATGTGAACTACCTAATCGTATAAGATGTCTGCATGTTGATTTACATTTACGAGTGATGTCCTTGTACCGATGATAAAATTTAGTAAATATTTTGACTAGTTTGTGATATCGAAAATCCTGGTGTAATAATTGTTCAGTAATACAGAGATTTCTTTAGTTAAAATCAAATACGTTGTTACATACACGAGCGAATCAAACAAGTTGAGATATACAAACACCATAAGATGGTGACAAAGGAACGTCACCATCTAAAAATGGATAATTAACAATAGGAAACGAAAAATCATTTTATTATAAATTTTGGTATTAAACTTCCCGTTTAAGATATAGATATTGTGATCCAGGAGAGGGTAGTGTTCACTGTTAGTATTAGCTTTATTTAAAGTCAGTTCAGCAGGATAAATCTCTTTAGTGTTCACACTGCAGTCGTCATTATTGAGAGCCAATATATCATCCAAATATCTAAACGTGTTATTAAATTTTTGTATCAGATGTTGTTTTGATGGGTCTTTGCTGATTTTAGTCATAAATTGTAACTCATAACAAAACAGTATATATCAAGTACTTCAAATGAATTTTTGACACTCCAAAAGTAATTAATTCCACTATTTTCAAAGGCCTTATTTGAACAATTTATTACCAGGTTTTTTATTGTACCAAGTGTACTAGTAAGTAGAATAGACAGTTTAGTAGTGGAACAATGGCTTAAGATGAAATAAATCTATATTTGTAAGGGGTTTTGTGCAGCTTCGGAAGCCTGTACATAATTGGAACTTTCATTGTATTTGGTTCTGCTTGTAAAGAGGTAGCTAAAAGTTTATGTTTGTTAAAGATGTCATTTTCCGAAAATGTAGTCAGTTGGAATGTTGGTGAATTCGTGATTTCCTTTTGCAGAACCTCAATGTAAAATTTACGTCAAACAATAATGATATTATAAGCAGCCTTATCAGCCGGGACAAAAACGAATTCCTTGGCGAGTTCTTTTAGCTTATGTTCGATACAAGAAATAGGGTTATTATGGTTGTTGTTAGGAGTACAATGTTTTTAAAAATGTTTAATACGAATATCAATTATGTTCATTACTGAATCAAAAAAGAATCGAAGGATTTTTTGTCAGCTTTTTCTCGTTTTATCCATTTCGAGCAGTAATTACGGAGTGAGTCGATGATGTTACGACACTCATTCCAATTAATAATTGACGGGGGACGATATTTAGGTCCTTTACTGAGGAATAATTTCAACTCTCGGTCATGAACGATGCTAAGGTCTCCTGTTAAAACATGGTTACTGGGGCCATAAATGTATTCGAAATTACTGCAATTTCATGACGTAGGTGTATTGTCACTGATATTAACATCTTTACACACTTCGCTATAATTAAACACATATGTCCGGGTAGATTTTTTGTAAACATAACAAATAAGAGGGAGTTAAGTATTATCAAAATAACCACGAATCTGTTCTTTAACAGAATGATCATTAAAAATAATGGCAATATTTACAAAATCAAAACCTTCATTGACATATTTGATTTTAATAAAATGTTTTTTATGATCTTCAGGGCGATCAATTTTGGGAAATAGAATGGAATAACAATATGCAATTATAATTTAGACGATTTCATACATAGGACTGCAATATGGAATTGTGTTGCAATCCTCCAAAATTTGATGTAATTTATTAACAGGGCTTGGTTAACATATAATGTCTCCCGTTGTTTTTTTAAATAGTAATTAGGTCGGAAATATTTGTATTGTTGGTACGAAATTTTCTCTGATTGCGATTTATTCTACGCCAATGAGAACGGTTTTTACGAACAGTTTTAGAAACTATATCCAAAATGTTAACAGAATCGGTTCTCAATATATTACCAATTCCCATGATATTATCATTAAGACCGAGAGGATAGACTGTCTGTAATTTTTTAATCCAATTTGATTCAATTATTTTCCATGATCGTACAAACTTTGAATGAGATTCTCCAGGCTGCTTATTTACTACTTCTAAAGGTTAAACTGTTGAATATTTAATAGGATGATTGTGCTTCTTAAGGTGTTGATAAATGATACTTTTGAATTATGGGGTCTTTTAAAACGATTTAGGTGTTCTTGTGTGCGTTTAGATAAATAGCGTCCAGTTTCATCTAAGTACTGAATACCCGGTTTGTGTGAGTAAATAGATAATACTGTTATTTTTTCAATTAATATCAATTTCAAAATTTAAGGCAAATGTGCGACCATTAAACGTGGACCTTACCATATTGTTGGTGGAAAGAAGGGGACTTGTAAGTCATTTTTTGGCATGACACTTATCGATAGAAGGGTAACCACGATTTTTATTATTAAAAATGTTAGCGATTGTAGTATTTTTAGATAAGCGATTATAAATATTGAGATGTGTAGATACCCTTTGAACAAGTTTGGTATTTAGTATTTTTCCATTTCTGAGTTTCATTTTTTTTTAGTTTTTGGTTATCCGCATATCATTTGAAAGGAGCAAAGACTAGCGTCTAGAATATGAACCAGCACACAGGAATGAATAAAGTGAAAAGATAAAACTGGTCGTCATCAAGTACACGACAAAATACGTAAATCAGTTTATTTTCGACGTATGAGTTTGAATGTCCCTTTGATATCCTTCGGTTCTCTTTTAAAGGATAATGCCAGCTTCTTTATATTTATTTTAGGAAACTCGGAAAGCCGAGGGCACCGAGAAGTGGGTTCATAGAAACATCTTGGATTGTAGACATCAATAATACACCTGGAAGTGTACATTAGAAAAGTATTTAAACATTATTCGTACTACACTCAAAGATGTTCATTTACTTTGCCAATATAAGTTTTGCAAGGTTGTCTAACGTTTTCGTCTATCAAGAAAGTATTTCATCTTAAAGTGTGTTGCCTTGCTTCGTTATGAACAGTTTAATTGGATAATTAAGGTGTAAATACAAAGGCATAATTTCCCACAGTTTAAATTTGAACCACAGTCCGGTCAACGCAAAGATCCCGAAAGTAACTGTAAATACCACACAGCAATGAGACCTACAATATATTTGACTGATGTGTCGTGCCACTGAGATAACTGTAAAACAAACAACCTTAAACATTTAAGTACGACAAAGTGAACGCCTAGATGTCAACAATTATAAAACTGTAAGGTTAGCCATGTTAGTGTAACCAGACATAATTTTTAATAGTGAAATTAAATCTAAGTTTTGAATATACCTAATATTTAAGCTTGTGGTCTGTCACTAACAAACTTTAGCAATTCAGTATTATTTCATACATCTACAATGTGCCATAATATGCTTGTAAATAAAGGCAACAGTAGTATACCGCTTTTCAAAAGTCATAGATCGATTTAGAGAAAACAAATCCGGGTTACAAACTAAAACCGAGGGAAACACATCAACTATAAAAGGAAAACAAAGGAAACACTGAAGTGCAACAAAAGCAACAATCAGTAACACTCAGAAACATGTCTAATTCCCCAAACGTATAAAAAAGAAGATGTGGTATGATTGCCAATGAGATATCTCTTTACAAGAGACCAAATGACACAGAAATTAAAAACTATAGGTCACCGTAAGGCCTTCAACAATGAGCAAAGCCCATACTGCATAGTCAGCTATAAAAGGCCCCGAAATGACAAATATAAAACAATTCGTATGACGTCCCTGAACTGCAAAAACTTATCTAGTTGATAAAGGGCGCCAAAACGTGTCTTTTTCATGAATGCTCAATCGTGTCCATTTAAACAAAAACTCCCAAACGTGTCCATTCCCTTAAAAGTGTTTATAGAATCCCCAACGTCTCCTTTTTGAGAAAGCTCCATGGTGTTCATATATTAAAAACGCACAAACATGTCTTAACTATTGAATTGATGGTAAATATTTTATCGTCCTAGACATGAATGAAATATTTGCCACTGTACGTTAAGCAAGCAAAAATTAGTTATTTCATTATTTTCCTTTAGTCGATTATTATTAAGATGATGCATATTTAAAATGACTCGCATCTTGCAAGTTACACAACCGTTTTTAACGTATTTTAAAGCTACCTATATGTAATACATATTTTTTAACGATTATAAATTATAAGGCTGGTATCAGGGATGCTTATATGACATACACAGTTATTTTTCTTGTTTATATCTCTTTAGTGAATGTATCGTAAATGTTATTGGCGTCGTTGATGACATATTAGCACTAAAAGATTTGAAACGTTCTAGCGTTTTAAAGTGGACACGTTTTGGCAAAAAAACAATTATCGGACACGTTATGGGGATGCATGCGAAACAGGAGACGCTTACCCTGTCGATACACCCGGTCTCTCTCCTTTGGAGTTCATGCGATCCCCTCATTTTTTGTCTGTTAACTTGGATTCAATCATTTACCAGCATATAGTCACAGCAGCTAATACGTATCAAACCGCTAATGAACTCTATCAGGGCTCATATGTTTCAAAAAGTAGAATAACAAAAATACCGAACTCCAAGGAAAATTCAAAACCGAAATTCCTTTATCAAATGGCAAAACCAAAAGCCCATACACATCAAACGTGTGGAAAACAACTGTCATAATCCGGACTCGGAACAGGAATTTCCTTATCTAGAAAATGGTGGATAAAACCTGTTTTTATAGCTAACTAGATCTCTCACTTGTATGACAGTCGCATA
Organism: Mytilus californianus; assembly: GCF_021869535.1. NCBI lineage: Eukaryota > Metazoa > Mollusca > Bivalvia > Mytilida > Mytilidae > Mytilus > Mytilus californianus. The sequence continues at coordinate 129,762,031 of NW_026262679.1, read as the reverse complement.
GAAGTCAATTTTATTGAGAACAGTGTGTGAACAAAAAAAACAAACATAATCGGTAAAAAAAGTCAAAAATTGGGGTACAACAGTCAAATTAACCTTTATTGATTTGAAGGCAACATTAATAATGGAAAATAACTGTCATATTCCTGGCTCTGTACCGGCATTTCCTTATGTAGATAATGGCGGATTTAACCTGTTTGTATAGCGAGCTAGACCTCTCACTTGTATGGTAGTCTTAAAGAATTCCATTATATTGACAACAATGTGTGAGCAAACCAAACAGACATAATAGCTAGAAATGTCAAAAATCGGGGTACAGCCGTAAACATTGTTATAATCTTAATCACTATAAAAAAAAACTATGTCAACAAAATTTCATATAAATATGTTTTTCTTTGTTGAAATAGTTATTTGTTTTTAAAGGACTTTCCATTTGAATTTTTCTTGGAGTTCGATATTTTTGTTATTTTACATTTTTTATATTGACACTCTATGGACACTGACGAGACTGTAGATTTATGATAAAAAAATCAACACAAATTCAATGCAACGATTATATTTTATATCAGAAATGTAAAAAAGGAAAAGCATTCGTTGTTCGTTCGGGATGAGATTCTGTGTTTAATATCCTACAAAACAAAGAAAATAAATGTTATTATAGCATAACTTTGGCTTTACGAAGTTATCAGTTTGTGTAATTTCAAACAGATTTTTTTAAACGAATATTTTTACGTTCTTTAGTGTATTTTTGTTGTATTGTTTTGTCGAATTGTTGTCTTATTGACGTTTATTTCATGTCACATTTTACTCGTATTTTCTTCAATTGTATTCATCATTTTTTTTTGAAGATCTGTAAATATGAATTGTAATGCTCTTTTTGACGAGAAAAAATATACGAAATGAAAGCAAGTGACGATCAAATTGGGGTATGTTTAGGATCATGCAAAATATGCAGGTTAATACTTTGGTTTCTTTATAAATTAAAAAAAGAAGCCTTAACTATCCCTACATTGAATTTTAGCACAGTATTAGAGACATAAATGTTACGTATTACCCAAAGAATGATGTGTTCATCCCTGGAGATTTTAGTATTGTTTATGTAATACTGACAAAATTTCAACAAAGTGCAGGTAAGTCAATAAGAATATGAATTTTTGTACAATTTTTCAAGAAAAAATGATTAAAATCAGGTACTGAAATTGTTTTTTGTCGAAACTATTTACATCAGCCACAAAGGTCAATGATGAAGTAATCGAGTCGACCTTACCTAATAATTGCAAATATCACGTTTCGATCATAGTTTTATACTACACTTGGGGAAACTAAATTACTGATGAATCTACTGTCTTTATCTGAATGGAATCGATTTTTTTTTTTTGATTTTTTTTAGTTAAAAAAAGTTTAAAGATAGCTTGGGGAGAAATGCATGATAAAGCATGCGGGGCTCATTTTAAGGCGAATATCAAATGATAACACCATGAAATAAATTCATTTAATTTCTTTAAGCTAATTTTTGAAAATCGGAAATTAATATCAAAATTGAATTATAAATTAATGATGATATATATATAAATATATATATCTACTTATGATATAATTTATAAATGAATACCCCATGATATTAAAATAACTAACTTTAAAAGTGAAATACTCAGCAATCAATTGATTCACTCTAGTTTTTATATTTTAGTTTTCGCATTTAAAGAATAGAAGTGAATGACCATTAATTATTTTTTCGTTTAGTTACTTGCATTTTTTTGCAATAGACTCTGACAGACCTACATGTAAATTACAAATGTACCTTATCAACATTTCTATTATATTCGATTCATTTTTTATCCTATTGTAACTGATGGTTACTTTTTTCCACTTTTCCACATTTCAAGAGAGGGGTTTATAGAGTTTTGGTGTTTGTCATATTTTTGACTATTGTATATTAAACGAGATGAGCTTTCTTTCCTAAGTATATAAAATTTCTATTTTGTTATAAATATATAATAGTCATTTGATGTATATAAATAACCTTTTTTCATTTTTCTGTAGGATTGTTTGATTTTCTACCTTGATGATAAACCTGATCTTAGAGTTTCTTGTTAAAATATTAAAATTTCTTCACATCTATGTAACTCTTATTTAGGTTAATAATTAAAAACCGAGGTTGATTGTATCTTTCCTGGTATTTCTATGCATAGGTTCCATTTAAGCAGACGTGGAATTCTGACAAAAACCTTATGCATATTTATTCCGCTATAATTATGGTGGAAAAAATTTTGAATTAAATTCCCCATGAATAAGGCATGTCGTCAATTTCGCAATATAAAGTCATAGATTCATAAGTAAGAGAATGAAATGCAAATATAGTAACTGTAGTCAAAAAGATAACTGAATGTAAACCATTCATTGAGTAATAAAAAGCCAGTCAGAAAATAATAGTCAAATAATTATTTAAAACAGACAATAGCTTACCTTTGCCCTTTCCATATCCATATCCACCTCCGTAACCACCATATCCACCACCGTAACCACCAAATCCACCTCCGTAACCACCATATCCACCACCGAAACCACCAAATCCACCTCCGTAACCACCATAACCACCATATCCACCTCCGTAACCACCAAATCCACCAAATCCACCAAATCCACCACCATAACCACCATAACCACCATAACCACCACCTTTTACAATAACAACTTTTCCTTTGCCATATCCACCTCCATAACCACCACCGAATCCACGGTATCCTCCGTATCCACCTAATCCACCATATCCTCCGTATCCACCATATCCGCCGAATCCACCATATCCTCCATATCCACCACCGTATCCACCAATTCCTCCGAATCTACCACCAAATCCACCATATCCTCCGTATCCACCTATTCTTCCATATCCTCCTTTATAGGAGGCGCTGACTGCGCTACAGATGACCAGGAGTATACCAACTAAAATCTGCATTCTGCAATAGTCGAGAAATCTATAGATTACGGAGTATTTAAGAATCTCGAATATAATAGTCTAAAGTTAAGTTAAACTGTTTTGTGTGTTCAAATTTCTATTATGCGTGTGCCAATCAGTAGCTCTTGGTCGTAAAGACCATTAGTTGGTTATAATTTAAGAGTGATTTATTTTGGTAAAAAAGACCACAGAGGGATGAGTCATTACTGTTCTGTTTTTCTACGAAAAACATACAATCTTTTATCTCATGTTGTGAATTTAGTGGTAAACATAAGACTAAATATATGCACCACCAGATAATTACCCAATTCTTAGTTATTAAAGTACATGTATATATACATCATCTGCATATATTAGACAAAAATCAAAAATCAATACCAGTTCATTTGACAAGTGAAAAAAAACGTATTTAGTCCAGGAATATACTTATACATTAAAAGATAAAGTAATTTAATGATACTAAATTCTTTATGGTTTTAATACCACTTCGTAGTTAGAAGGTTTATAGTCTTTAATGCATGAAATGATAAAAGTCACATCGTGATTACTTATGATTTTCTAGCTTTTTGGCATTAATAAAAGATGTGAAATATTTACTTCAACTAAACAGAATTTCAATGACAAAAAGTATTTTATATTGCTGACGGTTATATGCTTTCACTTGTCGATTTCATTCGATTTAAAAGGTGGCAATTTTAACGATAGTATGAAGACAATTGCCGAAAACGACAAACGCAAAATTTTCTCAATTTTAAAGATTGACAAAAGTTAATTACTAAATGGAGATGGAACAGTTACCTTTACAGACTGTACAGTTAATTTTACAATGACAGACTTAAGAAACTTACTTGATTTGGTGCGATGATACAGTGGTGTGCTGAATGTTTGGTTCTATAAGACTTATATATTGCTCGTTTCATAATGAAATATGATGTATTATACAAATAACCACAAATCAATCAAAATTAATAATGCATTATAATACTGAAAATTATTAACAACGAACAATTGATCAAAATATTTTTTTTAGAAAGAAATAATACTTTCATAATGATAAATGATAGACTAACAAATTTTGCACTATTTAAAATATTTTGTTATATTATGGTTTTAAACAGTCATCATCTAAACCTTAAATTCCCCTAGATTTTTGCGAATCTACACAATTACTTATCATTTTCTTTTTAATTTGGTTCGTCTGGAGTGCCTTTCCGGATTTGCCTCAACCAATAACGCCCAAAACGTTTAATGTGTTTAAATACATGATGGCTATAAGGCCAAAAGAGACTTCAATAATAAAGCCAAAGCCACCTACCTTTACAGTTTTTGCATTTTTGCATGGAGAAGTTGGACCCTTGCAAGTTGGGTACCATTAACTTACTTAATTCATGTTTTAATAAAAACACAGCATAATAAGATTTTAAGTTTGAAACATAAATGAAAGGTATTTTCAGAGAGGAATGTATATTTGGTATTTTGAGAGAGGAATGTATATTTGGTATTTTGAGAGAGGAATGTATATTTGGTATTTTCAGAGAGGAATGTATATTTGGTATTTTAAGGGAGGAATGTTTATTTGGTATTTTGAGAGAGGAATGTATATTTGGTATTTTTAGAGAGGAATGTATATTTTAGTCATTATATGCATTTGTGTTTCTTGGAAATAATTGTATCAACGCAGTAACATTATTCTTTATTCTGTCAAAGCTTGTAGACTGACATGATTGTATCAACGCAGTAACATTATTCTTTATTCTGTCAAAGCTTGTAGACTGACATGATTGTATCAACGCAGTAACATTATTCTTTATTCTGTCAAAGCTTGTAGACTGACATAATTGTATCAACGCAGTAACATTATTTTTTATTCTGTCAAAGCTTGTAGACTGACATGATTGTATCAACGCAGTAACATTATTCTTTATTCTGTCAAAGCTTGTAGACTGACATGATTGTATCAACGCAGTAACATTATTCTTTATTCTGTCAAAGCTTGTAGACTGACATAATTGTTATAAAACAAGAATATTAAGATAAGTATTTGCTATAATTAAAGTCATATTATTGGTTTTATAGTGACAAAAAAATGGTGCTTGAGATTACAAAAAAAAATAGCTCCTAGAGTTTAAAATGTGGTTATTTTTTCTAGTTTCTGAACGGTTCTGTTTGTGTCGATAGTTAGCTCAAATAAAAAAGAAGTTAAGTTCGAATTTTTTACTCGAAATTAAAATTGAATATCAATTTTTCAATGCCAAATATATATATTGATACTTTTCAAAGAAACCATAATGCTTAATTATTTATGATATAGTGATAAAAAAGAGCCATTCAATAACAATACGTATGTTAATAACTGAAGTTTGAGTGAATCTAAATTTTAACCAATGATTTCTCTTAGTTCAAAATTGCAACAAATTGAACATGAAACGAATAACAGGAATCACTAGAATAACTGGACATACATCAACCACTACCACCAGACTCCTCTGAAAAAAACAGATATAGAAGAAAAGAAAAACAAACAACGACCAACACACGGTCAAGATAGCCTGACTTTGTTATATTTTTCTTAAGTTTTTTTGTTGTTTTTTTTTTTTTCATTTAGTTTAATTTTTTTGCAGGCACACACATTACGTATTCAAACTGCTGAGTACATAAAGCTCTTTTTGTAGAAGAAACACGCGGTTGGCGCCAAAAAAATTAAGCCTGGTATCTATGAGTTTATTTTCAGGATATTCATTAAAACAAATATGAGAGTTTTTAAGTTAATAAGACGGCAATAATAAGACACAACTTATAAAATGTTATTTAAAGGTTAACACACAGTCGTTAACAATACTAAAAGGATCTAAACCGTACATAACCTACTAAATCGCTCAGAGATTAGGCAAGTCGTGTGATGTTATCAAGGTCAAAACATATCTACGCCTCATTTTGGAAATGCAACAAACCATTTTGGATTTTGATTTGCAAAGACACATGTGGTGGGGCTAAACTGGTGTGTGCGTTATCCCCATTTTTATAACGATCAGAGGAATACCAGGGGTGAAAATATATGATAATAAAAAAAAATGTATACAAGATTTTATAAATTTTCATAAATCTGCTCTTGCAAACACTTTTTAAATGTAACTGTGCAAATGCAACAAAAATGTTGTAAAATTATCCTCTTATGGTTAAAAAATAGAGAGGTGAAAGATACCATAGGGACATTCAAACTCATAAGTCGAAAATAAACTGACAACGCCATGGCTAAAAAAGAAAAAAGACAAACAGACAAACAATAGTACACAAAACACAACATAGAAAACTAAAGACTGAGCAACACGAACCCCACCAAAAACTGGGGGTAATCTCAGGTGCTCCGGGAGGGTAAACAGATCCTGCTCCACAAGTAGGAGATGGGCTTTTTGAAAATTGACATGTAGATTCCGGTGGCCGATGTTCAGTTTTTAGATATTTCTTCATATATAATCTTTAATCAGTCCGTATATTTTTTTATTACATCTCACTGATAACAAATGATTTGCTTTGGATCCGTTATTACATATTATCATTGATTTAACAGGGTATTTGATTCATCGGTAAATATAGCATACTGAAACTCTTACATCAAGTGAATATATGTTTTATTCAGCCTTTATTCATAGGTCTATTCCACTATTCCGAAAGATCAAGGCCTTTACAATTAACTCGATTTGTAATGACAAAAAAATACATTCAGAACAGAGCTGTAATAAATAGATCATATCATCAAATCAACAACTCATGGAAAAATTTCCCATGGGTCACAACTCTTTCCCTATGTGCATGACGACGTCTTCTACTGGTTTGAACTTTTGTCAATTTAGACCCATTATAGGTTTAAGGCCCTTGCCAAGACTGCGAATCAGCATATGCTTTCACTTCACGATTATCATCTCATACCACTGCTGTATTAAACGAAGATCGTTTTGTCAATAAACAATAAATCAATAAACGAAAAACAAATATGATTTACAGCAACAAACGACAACCTCTGAAATGCATGTTTTACAAGAAAATATTCTTTTTGTTCAAATTGAATTCAATTTCAAGCGTACAAAAAGTTGAAAAACGTCTGATGTTTATTGTAGTCTGGGTTTTTGACACAAATTTATCAATATCGTACTTCATTTGAAGATAAGCTTATAAAATCAAACATATTCCATCAGGATAAAGATAATAAGAAAAATAGGTTTTAACATCTCGTTAGAATTGATTAACATCTCGTGAGAATTGAATTTCGCTTCGGATCAACACTCGATATTTAATTTCAATATTGATAATAAACGTAAATTTAACTTCTTAACGTTCTTATTTAAAGAAGTCTTTCATCTATTAAAAAAAAGAACGTTTTGACCTATAGAAAGGTATATTTCTTTCTTTTTGACGAATCTATATAGTTTATAGTAAGTCGGGGCATAAGTATTTTGGCGTAGGAGTGTTTATTTATTTCGGAAAATGTGAGCTTTTTTTACTATGACCATTGTACAAATTTTAAATTATTCAATGTTGTTGTTGCATGTCTTTATATTTATAAATTATAACTTATTATATTTAGGACAGTTATCTGATAAATTGTGTCTGATCCTTTTTGTTATATGTAATAGCAAATGAAATAAGCAAAATGCAAAATGCAAAAAATGAAAATAATAATAATAAACTCAACAAAGGCTCGTTTATTATTATATTTAAATTAGATAACTCAAGTTGATATAAAGCAATATCTAATTCTTATTCGTTGTGAGACCTATAATTATCACATTTATCTGTTTCAATTTGTGCTTCTGTAATACTCCTCTCAATTGTTTCTGTAATCAAATTGTTCTTACATGTGTCGTTTCTTATTGAAAACGAAACCCCTTCTGAGAGAATATAACATCGTGAAAGAGACTTGCTTTACTGAGAGAATATAACCTCGTGTAAGAGACTTCCTTTAAAAGGCATGTATGACTATTAATACATAAAATGGGAGACACAGTAGTTGCCATACTAATGAATTTCACACCCTGTAATAGACTGCACTCTATACCTTGTAATAATTTAAACTCGACCTATCAAAACGAGCCGTAAACACCAGCCAAAGAGTTTTCGAACAAATACAGTATACTATCAACAAGAAACACCAGCTCTTCAGAGTTTGAATATGGAATCCGGACATGCATGATTTATCTTCCTACAATACAAAAACATCATCTGCTTGAACTTAAAAGCGTTGCATCTTTCGGTTGAATCTTATTATATGCAACAGGCTACTGGTCACGTGTTTTAGTACTTTGATTTGAATGTTGAAGTACAAGAATAAGAAAGAGAATGATTTTTTAACGGAATCAACTGAATCATCCAATAATGTATAAAATACGAAATATGAAAACAACATTTAATAAAGGAGTAGGCCCAGTAAGACCCCTTTTTGGCCCCAAAATATAGCAGTTTTACAAAATTGTTAAAATGTAAATTTTTAGCTATTTATTGGAAAGAAGAATACTTCTGTTACATAAATATGGGCTGTTTTTGACAATACAATGCACATGTATCGGGTACTAACATCATTAAGTCATGCTAAATTACTGAAATCTTCGAAATTTTAGCATTTTGGTTAATTTTTAGACGGTTTCCGTCTGAAATGGAAGTGGCCGCATTTGTGTTCATTCTTAATATTTAAATGTAAGTTGTATTTGATGATAATACATAACATATATAAAGGTTGAGAATGAACACGGATGCGGCCACTTTCATTTTTGACAAAAACCATCTGAAAAGTGACATATTATGGCATATTTGATAGATTTTTCATATTTAAGCTTGAATTTGAGCGTCTTTAATGACTAAATCAGTTCAAATCTTTCACATAAACTAATAGAATCGACTGAAGTAGACACTTAAGTGTTTAAAAAGTTTCCAAAATCTTTCATCAGATGAACCTGAATTTTGAGGCCAAAATCGGCCCTTACCGGACCTACTCCTTTCATGCGTCCAAAGCGCTATTCTGAATTAACCTTCATCAAGAACGCTCAAAGCCAAATATTTGAAAGCCAATGATGTAGAAGAACCAAAACAGTTGAAGATCTATTTGACCAAAATAGGGGACCTAAATATAAATGCCAAATCCATCTAAGGTCAACTCTGCCCGAGGGATTTGAAACCTTAGTTTCTTAGTAACTTCTAAGTTTATGATCAGAAAATTTTAGAAATGTTTGATATAAATCAAAACCGAAGTACTGACTACTGAGCTGATGATACCCTCGGGGACTGATAGTCCATCAAAACAATTTCAATCGTTTAAATATTTGTATTTTTTTAAAATAAGGTGACGCCCATCTATATCTCATCTTATGACATTCATCGTCATACTTTATCAAGATTTAGTCGTGAGGTGATTGATCTCATAAGTGAAATCTAATCTTATCTCAGAAAAATTCAACACATGTCCGACATTTATACATCATGTTAAAGGTTAATTAGTGTCAATATGCCTATGGCAATAGGCTGGCTCATTAAACGTATAAAAATTACAAAACGGCAATCCACCTCATACGTCGATAAAGGACAAACATTAACATGACACAAAAAAAGATAAAAACAAAATTCTTATAACACTTCACAGAACACATAACCTTTGGGCGTTCCTGATGAAGATAAATTCAGGAAAGCGCTTCGGACGCAATAAGTTGCGCTTGAATGTGCTCATAAACAACAGAGAAATTAATAAAGTGTTGTTTCATTTTTTACAGCACGTGATTGAATCTGCTTCAGATGGACTATTAGTCCCCGAGGGTATCATCAGCTCAGTAGTACTGATTATTAAGACCTTTCTTAATTGTACGTTTATAAATCTAGAAATTATTAAAAAAAAAACTAAAAGGTTTAAACTCCTTAGGCACAGTTGGCTTTGGTTAGATTTGAATATTGTGTTAGGTCCTTTTTCGTCATATAGCTCTTTAACTGTTTCGGTTGTTATACGCCTTTGGCTTTCAAAAATTCGGCTTTGAGCGTTCCTTATAAAGAGTTATTTAATTCTTTATAAAAAATTTCCCCATTTTCATTATCAGGTATTTGTTCAGATGTGAGAACGGGATTAACTAAATGTATATTATTATTATGTTTCAATATTATTCGTGAAAGGTCGAGCATCATAATTGCAATTTTCTCAAATTATAAAAATAAATGCTTCAAATTTCTGACACGTGACGTCGCCAAAATTTAATCTTTCATTTTCTCGATTCTGATAGTAAACATTAAGGGTACTATCAAAATGCATCAATCACCAACGCAAAAAAAGAGACATACAAACAAAGACAAACAGCAACGAGCAACACAACATGGTCCAGATAGCCGGACTTATAACATGTACAACAGTTGAACACAACATGGTACAGATAGCCGGACTTATAACATGTACAACAGTTGAACACAACATGGTCCAGATAGCCGGACTTATAACATGTACAACAGTTGAACACAACATGGTCCAGATAGCCGGACTTATAACATGTACAACAGTTGAACACAACATGGTCCAGATAGCCGGACTTATAACATGTACAACAGTTGAACACAACATGGTCCAGATAGCCGGACTTATAACATGTACAACAGTTGAACACAACATGGTCCAGATAGCCGGACTTATAACATGTACAACAGGTGAACACAACATGGTCTAGATAGCCGGACTTATAACATGTACAACAGTTGAACACAACATGGTCCAGATAGCCGGACTTATAACATGTACAACAGTTGAACACAACATGGTCCAGATAGCCGGACTTATAACATGTACAACAGGTGAACACAACATGGTCCAGATAGCCGGACTTATAACATGTACAACAGGTGAACACAACATGGTCCAGATAGCCGGACTTATAACATGTACAACAGTTGAACACAACATGGTCCAGATAGCCGGACTTATAACATGTACAACAGGTGAACACAACATGGTCCAGATAGCCGGACTTATAACATGTACAACAGGTGAACACAACATGGTCCAGATAGCCGGACTTATAACATGTACAAAAGGTGAACACAACATGGTCTAGATAGCCGGACTTATAACATGTACAACAGTTGAACAAAACATGGTCCAGCTAGCCGGACTTATTACATGTACAACATGTGAACACAACATGGTCCAGATAGCCGGACTTATAACATGTACGGTGAACGCAACATGATCCAGATAGCTGGACTTATAACATGTACAACAGGTGAACACAATATGGTCCAGATAGCCGGCCTTATAACATGTACAACAGGTGAACACAACATAGTCCAGATAGCCGGACTTGGTACATGTACAACAGGTGAAACAACATGGTCCAGATAGCCGGACTTATAACATGTACAACATATGAACACAACATGGTCCAGATAGCCGGACTTATAACATGTACAACATGTGAACACAACATGGTCCAGATAGACGGACTTATTACATGTACAACATGTGAACACAACATAGTCCAGATAGCCGGACTTATAACATGTACAACAGGTGAAATTGTTTTCTAAGAACAAGTTAACATTTTCTTTCGTATAAATTATCGTCAGAGGCAATTCTTTTATGACAAATGTTTATGTGTTGAACGCATACTTCAAAACACAAAAATGTCGTCATTCGCCTCAAAATCTAACCAAAATTTTAAACTGACTCATTCACAAGAATTCACAAATCATCATTGTTGCCAGAAGAAGAATCTTAATGAAAGATATCATGATAACAAGTAAAAGAAAAGCAGATAGATATGTAGATGATTGGTTAGTATATGCTTACATTACGGTAAAGGATATCTGGAGGATGCAGTATGATTGGTTAGTATATGCTTACATTACGATAAAGGATATCTGGAGGATGCAGTATGATTGGTTAGTATATGCTTACATTACGGCAAAGGGTATCTGGAGGATGCAGTATGATTGGTTAGTATATGCTTACATTACGGTAAAGGGTATCTGGAGGATGCAGTATGACTGGTTAGTATATGCTTACATTACGGTAAAGGGTATCTGTAGGATGCAGTATGATTGGTTTAGTATATGCTTACATTACGGTAAAGGGTATCTGGAGAATGCAGTATGATTGGTTAGTATATGCTTACATTACGGCAAAGGGTATCTGGAGGATGCAGTATGATTGGTTAGTATATGCTTACATTACGGTTAAGGGTATCTGGAGGATGATTGGTTAGATGCCTTGTCGTTTAATTTATTTGCTTGTGAGAAACTATGCCTTTTGCATGTTACAATGTGACTGTTGCACTTTTTTGTCCTTTTTGGCTTATAGCTCTTCATCTTTAATAAGCTTTGGATTTTCAAATATTTTGACCTCGAGCATCACTGACGAGACATTGATTGTCGAAATGCGCATCTGGTGCAAAAAAAAATGGTACCGTTTATGTTATTACTACCACTGGGTCGATGCCTCTGCTGGTGGACCAATAGTCCCCGAGGGTATCACCAGCCCAGTAGCCAGTACTTTGGTACTGGCATGAAAATACGGATTTTGTGTTATTGAAATTTCCTGTTACAAAATGTTTGAAATTATTTTAAATTAAGGAATGTATCTCCCTCATGCAAAGCTCTGATTCCCTGCCCGGCTTTGGCTATACTTTTTTATCCTTTTGGCTTATAGCTCTTCATCTTTTTTAAAAGCTTTGGATTTTCAAATGTTTTGACCTCGAGCATCACTGAAGAGACATTGATTGTCGAAATGCGCATCTGGTGCCAAAAAAATTGGTACCGTTTATGTTATTGCATGTAAGATATCATACCTGTCGTATTTGAGAGTCTACTGCATGGGAGATATGCCTATCGTATTTGAGAGTCTACTGCATGGGATATAGCATGCCTGTTGTATGTGAGAGTCTACTGCATGGGAGATAGCATGCTTGTTGTATGCGAGAGTCTACTGCAATGGAGATAGCATGCCTGTTGTATGTGAGAGTCTACTGCATGGGAGATAGCATGAATGTTGTATGTGAGAGTCTACTGCATGGGAGATAGCATGCTTGTTGTATGCGAGAGTCTACTGCAATAGAGATAGCATGCCTGTTGTATGTGAGACTCTACTGCATGGGAGATAGCATGCCTGTTGTATGTGAGAGTCTACTGCATGGGAGATATCATGCCTATTGTATTTGAGAGTCTACTGCATGGGAGATAGCATGCCTATTGTATGTGAGAGTCTACTGCATGGGAGATATCATGCTTGTTGTACATGTATGTAACGCATGTAAGATATCATACATATTGTATGTGTCGCATGTAAGATATCATACCTGTTGTATTTTTCGCATGTAAGTTATCATAGATATAAGAAGATGTGGTATGAGTGCCAATGAGACAACCCTCCATACAAGTCAAAATTTATAACTGTTATATGTGAGAGTCTACTGCATGGGAGATATCATGCCTGTTGTATGTGAGAGTCTACTGCATGGGAGATATTATGCTTGTAGCAAGTTAGATACCATGTATTTAGCTTGTCAGATAGACGTGCACTTTGGTAATCAATAAACATGTTTCAGTTGCAGACTTTTTTTTTCTTGGTTTGTATGTCTTTCTTATCGGATCAGTTGGTCTTCGGATATTGGTGTAGTCTGTTGTACCGTACAACTTCTGGTTATCCTTCAAATTAACTTAGAGAATGCGTAATTAATACATCCCACAGAACCAAGCGGACACCCTCATGTAGCATGGTTTTACAGTCGGATAGCTCGGGTCGTGTATTCTTTAATATTTAGAATCAACAAAATTACATTCTTGCATTTGATAAACAGAAAATATCCAAGTCTCTATGTCTAGTTCCCGGGTTTCCTTATCTATTGTTGTCCATACTTGATTTTCCCTTACAGATTTCTCTTACGTTTTCTTTCCCTTATACAAGAAAAGATAGCGGAAAAAATCCACCAATGCAGAACAAAACAACAAGAAACACCACATCACTAACCTTAATTCAAAGCAATTAAAAAAGAAACAAAGAAAAAAATGATTAAAAGCATTTCCCCAAAAAATTAATAACTCCAAAACCTATCTAGAATCGAGGCGAATGTCCATCTATTTAGGCCGTATGTAGATTTTTTTGTGTTGTTGAGTTACTGTCTTATTGACGTTTATCCCACATCTCTTTTTATTCATTTTAATTGTTTGGAAAATCAGAATCAAACACAGACTATAGAGAATCGCATGAACGACGTATATTCATGGTCTTAAAAGTGCAAGAGTAGTATATGAAACAAATGAATTAATGGAGCAATTGCAAGTGTTTTAGACCCTTATAGAATTATTCAAAAACATAGACTCATCATCTCCTGTCATTTATTTCATTACTTTATGCTTTCAAATCTTTTTTCTTAAATTTATTCCTCTGTTTTTCTTTCTTGTAAACATGTGATATACTTTAGACAACATGCCTAGTATGAAAATATTAAATAACCAAAAAGAAAAGAGGTAAATTCTGTTTGTTTCCGTTTTCCGTTTCCGTTCCGTATTCCGTTTCCGCCGTTTAGCAACACCCAATTTAAAGGTGTATCGGGTGTCTTTCGCCATCTTGAATTGTAAAATAGCACGAAACATTAATGAAATAGGCAAAATTCGAGAGAAGAATGTAATTCATTTGTAAAACTGTTCAACTGAATGAAGAAAATTATGTGTTTTATAATATTTTTACGACTGTCTCTTACATATACCGAAAATATTTTGTTTGATTCAATTTTTTTCAACTTTGCCGTTTAAGGGGAGATAACTCAGGTAAAGCTATTTTTAAAAAAGGAATTTGCTATGTATTTACATATTTTGTTTTGTAGCAAGAAAACGAGTTTACTTTATATTTTCTGAAAGAACAATACACGAGCTACTTTCTCATATATCTTTAAATTCTATAGTTTAGTTTTCTTTTTATCACACAAAATAGGAGTTTCAATGCATAATCTATAGAAAATCCGACAATGTTGCACTACCTTAACACACAGAGAGCTATATAGTCAGTGTAGGAATTTTCTTAATTTTGTTCTGAAAGTTTTGGATGGATGGATGAATGACTGTTTAACGTTCTGTGGCCAACAAATACTATAGTTTATTTGAAATCAAAAGTTAAATCACAAAAACACTGAACTCCGAGGAAAATTCAAAACGGAAAGTCCCCAATCAAATGGCAAAATCAACAGTGAATATATCATTATAGATAAAGTTGATGATCGAATAAACTGAGAAGATAATACAAAAAACCACAACATTTCATAATTGTCTTTGTACATGAAGCTTTACTATCTAGACAGAATACAAACTCCATTTTTTTTATCATTCAATGAAATTTGCAAAAATAGAAATGCTTCCTATGGTTAGAGTTGCTAAGAACACAGTCAGCCCTACTCTGTCGATACAGATTGATAACATCTCCCATTCTTTAGTGTTGTCTAGAACTTCAACCGAGTAGTCATCTTCTGTTCTATCCCCGGGTTGTGTCTGGAAATAAAGGGATAAGTTAATCATTATAATATGTGCGATTGAATTTCCTGGTTATATTTTCAAGAAATAAAACGTTTAAATACATTGAAAACAAGCAAATTAGCAAAAACTACATAGAACTGAATGAGTAAATAAATAATATTCGATTAGTAAATTATCTTATTTGTACTTGATGCACTTCTTTTCGTTATAGTGTCATTCAGATTAACAGATCAGTAATGAGATTCGTTTAAATAGAGGCATTCAGATTAACAGATCAGTAATGAAATTCGTTTAAATAGAGGCATTCAGATTAACAGATCAGTAATGAAATTCGTTTAAATAGAGGCATTCAGATTAACAGATCAGTAATGAAATTCGTTTAAATAGAGGCATTCAGATTAACAGATCAGTAATGAAATTCGTTTAAATAGAGGCATTCATTTACTCTGCTTGAATTAAATGTCTCACACAGGCTGTGCAAAGTTTGTAAAATTTTAGATGATGAGGAACACTTTTTCCTTCATTGCCAAATTAACAGTAATGTAAGACATTCCCTTATAAATGCAATTAAAACCCATTATCCTAATTTTAACCAGCTTGACTCAAACTCTAAACTTAAAACTATTCTAGATCCCATTAAAGATATTTTGTCTAGTGTTGTAGACTATATAAAGCAATCTATGGAATTGCGAAAATAGGGTCCACATTGGTCAATTATTATATATATATACATATATATATATTATTATTAATATCAACTTGACTTGTTTTAAACATTTATCATGTATTATGTTTCTTGCCACTTGTGTATACAATGTACTATGTTTGCATTTTAACCCGCCAGGGTTTCATGTTTTGCAATAAAGTTATTAATTACTAATTGATACACTGTGTGTCAACAGTATCTAACCAGGAAGCATATTAGTCATATAAACTGGAACTAATTGCATTGGTTTAAATAAGATTTCACTCGAACGTTTCCAGAAAGATTACATTTTTGAAATGTTAAAGGTTAGCCGACGACACGTTAAATAAATTTTAATTTTGAATTGGTTTTTTATTACTATTTTCTGGAAAGAGTGTCTTCAAACCTATACACTGTCAAATGCATAACCTAAGAAAGCTATATTTTATAGAATTTAATCAGTTACATTACCTTGAATGGCTAAAAACTCACCCTTTTATTCATCCAGAGTGCCTCAGTTAGTGTTATCTTAGATAAAGGATTTAAAATCACTCTTTTCACCCAATGTGACATTTCCTGTCACCACGGTGGTAGATGTTAATAACAATTACTTGGACAAACGCGGAAAGACCACACAATATAAGGGTAAGGCTGAAGAAGTCTCATACAAATAGATATTAGATCTTGACTGAAGTTACTATTGCTGATTTGATAAACAGGAGATAGGGACAAAAACATTACTTACCAATATTTCAATAACCGATAAAATGCTTAAATAGAATGGAACAGTTTATAAAAAAAATGTTTAAGCCACATTTCAATGTTTAAGCCACATTTCAATGTATGACAGTATATATAATATTTGATTGTTTTATTTTATTTGACTTGTCAATATAAATTTTCCCTAGAGTTTTGATTACTCCAATTATTTCCATGTAGAAGTCTACATATTTTAACTCCACGTTAATATTGACAGATTCATACATTCTTGCGATATTAAGCAGAAGAAAAGACCTTTTTACAGTGGATAGACACTTCATCATTGTAAAAAACAATTGAATGTGTTCTTGATAAATATGGACATATTCTTTGATGATTGCATCCGTTTTTCTGTTTATGTAGTGACTAATTATATAGCTCTTTCCTCGATTGTCTTTTAGTACTGCTTTTACCCAAGGAACACAATGAAGTCGGCATTTAATATCGTACTGCACTAAAAAGGGGTACTTTATTATATTCCTTTATCCATTTGTTCAATATAAGGAAATTTGTATTGGTTTTTTTTTCAAATTATCAAAGTTATCTCATCGAATAATGCCACGAAATCCCCAAATTAACGTTAATTGTATCAATTATTCATACTTAAAGCTAGTACAAACCTATCCATGGTCGAGCTTCATCTGACGGTGGTAGTTTGTCAGCGATTAGTAGTTGAAACACTGTCAATGAAAGTAATACTGTCACCTCAAGGGACACTTTTTCACCAGAATCTACCGGAAGTATAAACCCAAGAGCAGCCAATAAAGTGATGATCATAGACGGCAAGATAATGTTAGTTTTATAATATCTTGGTTTCCTTTTCAGATAGAGGTTGTATGTTAAATCAATGTATGGGTCTGGACAGCAGGCGTAATATTTTATGTGTTTAACAGCAGGCACACCAGTAACATCCCATTCTACATTTTGTTTCAGTTCCGATAGATCGGCATGATCACTTTGAAGGTTCATGTC
This sequence comes from Mytilus californianus, assembly GCF_021869535.1. Taxonomy (NCBI): domain Eukaryota; kingdom Metazoa; phylum Mollusca; class Bivalvia; order Mytilida; family Mytilidae; genus Mytilus; species Mytilus californianus. The sequence continues at coordinate 129,744,179 of NW_026262679.1, read as the reverse complement.
CAGCTGTTTTCCTGTGTAGATCCATGATCCAAACTGTAATGGACACGTTTGTTGATCGAAAGGAAACTTTGTGACGTCGACTTGGCATTGTACTTCCATAACAGTTGGAAAATTGTACTGGACAGTTCCATCAAAACTTATAATTGCCCTGAATTTGTCCAATCCCCAAAATTCTGTTGATACACTGAATGAAAAGAAACACTATTAGACATTTTAGTCTTAGATACATGATTTTTGTTTATTAGTTGTTATTGGCTTTGAACTAATTGTCAATAACTGCGAGTACTCTCAGATATGTACTTTGTGTCTTTTTTGTTGTTAGGGATGTATATATATATCTTGCAACGTCCGTTCTATGTTTTTGTTAGATGTTTTTCTGCTTTGTATCGATCTGATGAGTTAAGCCCTTTTCAACTGATTTTTATGATAGTTTGTTCTAAAGTTGTGTTGTAAGACCACTGTCCCAGGTTAGGGTAGGGTTTAGCGCTCACAAACATGTTTAACCCCGCAAAATTCTTTATGTGCCTGTCCCAAGTCAGGAGTCTCTAGTTCATTGGTTGTCGTTGGTTTATGTCTGTCATATTTTTTTTTTTGTAAATTGTTTTGTTACAAATTAGGCCGTGAGTTTTCTCAATTGAATGTTTTCATATTTTTCATACGGGGCCTTTTATAGCCGACTATACGGTATAGGGTTTTCTCATTGTTGAAGGTATGATCAATCAATTACAGAATCATTGATATCAAAATATCAATCTCAATTTAAAATTTCTTCAGTAAATCTTAAATCAAAGATTTATAGTTCTACGACACGAATTGAATCTCTGATCATGCATTGCAATGAAATTCCCAACAAGGTAAGATATTTTAGAATATGTGATCAGCATTCAAGTGTTTAACTATATTACAAATGTAATCCTCATCAGGGTACCAGTTTCTCCGCCTGTGGGATACAACTCCTACACATGTCACATTCGTTTGATTGTGTAGAAATGTAATCCTCATCAGGGTACCAGTTTCTCCGCCCGTAGAATACAACTCTTACACATGTCACATTCGTTTGGTTGTTTAGAAATGTAATCCTCATCAGTGTACCAGTTTATCTGCCTGTGGGATACAACTCCTACACATGTCACATTCGTTTGGTTGTTTAGAAATGTAATCCTCATCAGGGTACCAGTTTCTCCGCCCGTGGAATACAACTCTTACACATGTCACATTCGTTTGGTTGTTTAGAAATGTAATCCTCATCAGGTACCAGTTTCTCCGCCCGTGGAATACAACTCCTACACATGTCACATTCGTTTGGTTGTGTAAAAATGTAATCCTCATCAGGGTACCAGGTTCTCCGCCCGTGGAATACAACTCCTACACATGTCACACATTCGTTTGATTGTGTAGAAATATAATCCTCATCAGGGTTCCAGTTTCCCCACCTGTGGGATACGACTTCTACATATATGTTTCATTCGTTTGGTTGTTTAGAAATGCGATAGCCTCTTTAAGTTGTGTATTATTTTTAATTGTAAAATAAAGATGTATAATTATGTAAATATGAAATAAAACTACAAAACATAAGGTCTTTTCTAAATTTTGATTACATTGAAATGTTTCCATACATTATTGACGTATTGATGAATATTCGTGGTTATTTGAATTTCTAGTAATCTGATTGGTTGGTTTAAAGTTTTAGCGCTGAACGATGACATCTCTGTTTGGAAGAATCTTGATGGTCTCTACTTCAGCTGATTTAACAAGTCTCAATCTATTTGATCTCTTCTGTAATTCCTTCTCTCTTAATAACAAACATCGAAAGGTAAGGTACCAGTCGGTGTTTAGGAACCTTCAACCAAAACGCAACTTGACATCTTTCATGACTTCCTTTAAGATGTTAGTACCTAACAGAAGCGGAATCCTTCTGTTGTAATTGCTGTCCGGTACAACCAAAAATAAACAAAGATGAGAACTTCCAGTTGTTGCTGTTCCTGGTAATTCAATAGTTGCTGTGATATATCCTGAACCATTATGATAGCAAAGCGACTTGAGTTTTGTATGAAGCCCAAAAGTCAGCTATAACAGAATTTATAAAAAAAAATCTACAACTGCATCAAGCGTTATAGGATATTTCTCCACTCGAGACAGATAAACCGGCGGGACGAGTATAAAACGTGTAAGGATTACAGAAAGACGCATTCACATCCGGTCGGAATGGGGGCGTTTAACCAATGCCACAAGTAGGGAAAGTGCCATGCTCTTTGCACGATACAGAAAGAAACTTTGGAGGAATTTTTCAATGTAAAATTTCTGCTCTTAATTTCCTACGTAATTCCAAATTTCTTTCCCTTTATTCCGGTCAACTTTTCTCGCATAGCTTACCTCTTTGATTTGTTCTTGTCCTGCATATGGATAAAATATTTCTTTTTCCGTTATTGAAACAACGATTTGCCTATTAAATTAAATCTCTGATTAATAATAGATTCAAACAACAACACATATTTGCCATATGATAATTAATTACCTATCGAACAAAGTTAAGTCGGGTGTCCAAATATTTTTAAACGGCACTACCACATTTGATACATTATGATAATCATTTGGATTCCACTTCAGTAAACAATCTGTCCAAAGCTGAAATACAAGAACATATCAACTTATAACTACCATTGGTTTATGCAAATTGTATGTTGATAAAGCTTTTACAACGTTACTTAAGAAGAGACGTACAATGTGATCATTGAAATCTGTCAGTCCTTTGCTGTTATATTCATTTACCAGAAAGAATATGTGGTCGAAGAACTTTTATTTCATCAAGTAATTTTTAGCAACAGCAGTCCTATCACTTTACAAGACCTACATTTAGTGGCCTTGGGCTGTTTTCTGCTCTTTGGTCGGGTTGTTGTCTCTTTGACGCATTCTCACTTTATTTTATTACAGTATAAACAGTACTTAACCTGTATCTAAAATTTGAATTCATTTTTATGTTTTTGTGAGATTTCTTTGCCACATAAATTTTAGCCCGATACTGCGTTCTTCAATGCTTAGGCGTGATCGACATCGTACACAAAAATTCACCCAATCAAGAGATAAGGTGTTAAACTAGCAGTCAGTTGACATTTTTTGCTCCATGTTGAAAGTTTACTGTAACTTTGAGAACAGAAACAAAAGAGCTGTTCCTTTACTCTTTTGTCTTTTCGTGTATACGTAGTGACTTTGAGTCGTAATAAAGTCTATCCTTGCTTAGTTGAAGCACCATACTGAACTTACCAGCCGTATCCAGAGCTTGAGCTTAATGATTTGTTGTGGCTCATTCTGTAAATAAATCACATAAATTAAACGTGTTTTTCTCTCTCTTTTTTTGTGAATTAGTTGTTCATAACTTTCTAAGAGTTGTGTTTTTGATCTCCTTTATTCTTTTTTGTTCTGTTTGAAATAATGAAAATTCGTTTTTCATATTTATTTATTTTAGTTACCGTGACCCTTCCGTTGTTAAATATTTTACAATGTATGTCCAGTGTGTACTTTTTTCGATCATATTCAGAACTAAAACATATTTTTCCGATCTAAAATATTGCCTTAATTTAAGAATATTACAGCAATATCATAAAGAATGGAATGCCGCTGTGAAGTTGTTTAGATTTAGCTTAAATGATATTAACTTAACTATATGTCATGGATGGATACCCCATATCCTTTGTTTTTCTATTATATATCACCATATGCATTTTTTCGATTACATTTTCACTTTTGATAGGATATGTTATTCAATTACATATTCAGGCAGATATCTTCAAAACAGGTGTGGATAAATACTAAAGATACGTAAAGGGAGCTTGATCAGACAGACAAATACTAAAGATACATAAAGGGAGCTTGATCGGACAGATAAATACTCAATATACATAAAGGGAGCTTGATCGGACAGATAAATACTAAAAATACATAAAGGGAGCTTGATCGGACAGATAAATACTAAAGATACATAAAGGGAGCTTGATCGGACAGATAAATACTAAAGATACATAAAGGGAGCTTGATCGGTCAGATAAATACTAAAAGATACATAAAGGGAGCTTGATCGGACAGATAAATACTAAAAATACATAAAGGGAGCTTGATCGGACAGATAAATACTAAAAATACATAAAGGGAGCTTGATCGGACAGATAAATATTAAAAATGCATAAAGGGAGCTTGATCGGACAGATAAATACTAAAAATACATAAAGGGAGCTTGATCGGACAGATAAATACAAAAGATACATAAAGGGAGCTTGATCGGACAGATACATACTAAAGATACATAAAGGGAGCTTGATCGGACAGATACATACTAAAGATACATAAAGGGAGCTTGATCGGACAGATAAATACTAAAGATACATAAAGGGAGCTTCATCGGACAGATACATACTAAAGATACATAAAGGGAGCTTGATCGGACAGATACATACTAAAGATACATAAAGGGAGCTTGATCGGACAGATACATACTAAAGATACATAAAGGGAGCTTGATCGGACAGATACATACTAAAGATACATAAAGGGAGCTTGATCGGATAGATAAATACTAAAAATACATAAAGGGAGCTTGATCGGATAGACAAATACTAAAAATACGTAAAGGGAGCTTGATCTGACAGATAAATACTAAAAATACATAAAGGGAGCTTGATCGGATAGACAAATACTAAAGATACATAAAGGGAGCTTGATCGGACAGATAAATACTAACAATACATAAAGGGAGCTTGATCGGACAGATAAATACTAACAATACATAAAGGGAGCTTGATCGGATAGACAAATACTAAAAATACGTAAAGGGAGCTTGATCTGACAGATAAATACTAAAAATACATAAAGGGATCTTGATCGGATAGACAAATACTAAAGATACATAAAGGGAGCTTGATCGGACAGATAAATACTAAAAATATATAAAGGGAGCTTGATCAGACAGACAAATACTAAAGATACATAAAGGGAGCTTGATCGGACAGATAAATACTAAAGATATATAAAGGGAGCTTGATCGGACAGATACATACTAAAGATACATAAAGGGAGCTTGATCGGACAGATACATACTAAAGATACATAAAGGGAGCTTGATCGGATAAACAAATACTAAAAATACATAAAGGGAGCTTGATCGGACAGATAAATACTAGATATATAAAGGGAGCTTGATCGGACAGATACATACTAAAGATACATAAAGGGAGCTTGATCGGACAGATACATACTAAAGATACATAAAGAGAGCTTGATCGGACAGATAAATACTAAAAATATATAAAGGGAGCTTGATCGGATAGACAAAGGACAGATAAATACTAAAGATACATAAAGGGAGCTTGATCGGAAAGATAAATACTAAAAATACATAAAGTAAGCTTGATCGGACAGATAAATACTAAAGATACATAAAGGGAGCTTGGTCGGACAGATAAATACTAAAAATACATAAAGGGAGCTTGATCGGACAGATAAATACTAAAAAATATATAAAGGGAGCTTGATCGGATAAACAAATACTAAAAATACACAAAGGGAGCTTGATCGGACAGATAAATACTAAAACACATAAAGGGAGCTTGATCGAATAGACAAATACTAAAAATACATAAAGGGAACTTGATCGGACAGATAAATACAAAAGATACATAAAGGGAGCTTGATCGGACAGATAAATACTAAAGATACATAAAGGGAGCTTGATCGGACAGATAAATACTAAAGATACATAAAGGGAGCTTGATCGGACAGATAAATACTAAAGATATATAAAGGGAGCTTGATCGGACAGATAAATACCGTGCGAGGGCTGTATAGCCAGTCAAGGTCGTTAAAAACTCCCATCATCATCAGATAAATACTAAAGATACGTAAAGGGAGCTTGATCGGACAGATAAATACTAAAGATACATAAAGGGAACTTGATCGGACAGATAAATACTAAAGATACATAAAGGGAGCTTGATCGGACAGATAAATACTAAAGATACACAAAGGGAGCTTGATCGGACAGATAAATACTAAAAATACATAAAGAGAGCTTGATCGGATAGACAAATACTAAAAATACATAAAAGGAGCTTGATCGGATAGACAAATACTAAAAATACACAAAGGGAGCTTGATCGGACAGATAAATACTTAAAATATATAAAGGGAGCTTGATCGGATAGACAAATACTTAAAACACATAAAGGGAGCGGACAGACAATCTTCTAAAGTTTTACTTACCAAGTCAATTAACTCTCTTAAACCCAAGTCCAAAGACACGTTTACTTGCTCATATCCCCTACAGATAGGTCTTACTGACGGGTCATAGCCAGCAAATATCGATGTAATGAGGGCGTTAAGTATTGATTCAGTACTTAACGCTAGTCCTTATAAAAGAAAAAAGGAAATAACTATATAGAAAAAAAGCACAAATAAAATTTACAGACGTTCTGTATTTGTACGAAAAAGGGAAAACATTTACTATAAACTCAAAGGTATATGAAAAATCAATATTCAATGTACTAGCCACTTCGGGAAACTTTATTCAAATGCTCATCATTTGAATAATTGGCGATTATTTGTCTTAGCTCTGAACTGGTATATACAGTTTGCAAAGGGAATGAGTTTATATTAGCTCAGTATTAAATTCTTCGGTACTGACATGATTTAACAAACCTTTACTAAAATTGTCCGTTTATGAATTTTGAAATTATAAAGACACTAACTTAAAGGTTTCAAATCCCTCAGGCAAAGTTGACACTAGCTTAAAGGTATCAACTCCCTCAGGCTGACCTTATATGGATTTGGTTATTTTTTTGGTCCTTTTTTTTGTCATATAGCTCAACTATTTCAGTTCCAATACATCCTTGGTTTTCAAATATTAGGCTTCGAGCGTTCCTGGTGAAGATAAATCAAGAAAAGCGCTTCGGACGCACGAAATTTATAGCGTGTTGATTTCATTTTGTATGATCCACCATGAGGTTTTAAGAAGCATCAGCCCTCCCTCTTGTATGACATTCACTTTTGTTTCCAATTTATCCACCTCTCATGTGCATAATTCAATTATCCGCTTATGATTTTGAACTTTACTAAGCCTTCAAAATTTTATGTGAACGTAAACTCATACAACTATAAAAACAGAAATATAATCGAAAAACTCTAAAAATAACATGTGTTCTTTTACGTGCAAAGATAATACTCACCCAGATTACCTTATGTTAGATATAATTGCCAAAACCTTTCGGAATTGTATGTTATCAATGCTCTTCAACTTCGTAGCTTAGTTGGCCTTTCAACTTTTATGCTCACCTGGTCCGAAGGTTCGGTGTGAGCTTTTGTCATCATTTGGCGTCCGTCGTCTGTCGTCGTCATCGTCCGTTAACTTTTACAAAGATCATCTCCTCTGAAACTACTTCACCAAATTTAACCAAACTTGGCCACAATCATCAATAGGGTATCTACTAGATTAAAAATTGTGTCCAAAGACCCCCTTTTTTTTTGCCGACAAACATGGCCGACATTGCTAAAAATAAGACATAGGGGTAAAATGCAATATTTGACTATTATCTTTAAAACCGTTATATCTACCCTATGTCTGTTAACGTCAAAACTGTTCTTCAACGAAATTTTACGAATTTTTGTATATATTGATAATGAAAATAAAAATATCAAAAGTATCTTTTTAATAAAACATTTTAAACATAAACTAAATGATCACCATAAAAAAGAACACTTACCAAAAATTGAAACAAAAATACTGATGTATATCACTCGTTTCATCATGCCAAATCCGAAAAAGACTTGTTGAAGAAACGCCGTTGGTTTTTGAAAAATATAGAATTGTGTGAAACGGAAGAATATCATATCAGGAAATCCGACAATCATCATTTTCCCACATAATTCTCTTAAGTGTAGATGCATATTTTCCTACATAATTCATTTTAGTGTAGATGCATATTTACAATGATCGTTCTATATAAATCTTATAAATTTCATTTACTTTAAAATATATTACAAATAGTCAACAGGAAATATAAATGGGATTCTAAAGATGGGGATCAGATTTAACACAGATCATTAAAATTTATACATTCGCTCTTACAAATAGTTAGTAATGTAAAACACTGTCATGTTTTGAAATTGTAGTGTGTAATTCCAATATGGTAACTGATTGACAGTTTCTCTTCTATGAGTTTTAAGAAGAAAACGAAATGAGAAATTTGTTCTTTGTTATAGTTTGTTTACTTTTAACTTTACATTCATTCATTTTCATTTTTGGTTTATTGAAAATGTTTGGGAATATTAAATTTCATCGAAATTACAGGTATTCTAAAGTCCTTTCTTCTAACCCGAATTAACACTAAACCATTATGTCATAATATAGTTAAGTTCAACACCAAATTGTACATGTGAATATATTTCTTACTAAGTGCATACAAGTTTTGTTCTTATTACTAAATCATTAAATTTTTTTAGTCCGATATTATTGTACGCCTTCTTAAAATCTATATTTGTTAGAACACATCTGCGACATGTCGCGGGTCAATGACTGAATTGAATTAGAACGTCTATTTTAACGTATCGTCAACTGATGCAGTCACACAGTGAATTAGGTGGCAATTTTTCGCTGCTTGCGATGACTTTCTGTCTAAACCTGTCCTTTTGTCGTTACTTCGTTCTTACAATCGGATTTTTACCAGAAACAGCTAGGGGTTGTCAGAACAGGGTAGAACTCGCTTGTCCTTCTGGAGAACTCGCTTGTCCTTCTGGAGAACTCATCGTTTATGTTTTCCTACTTATTTTCCAACTATCCCATCATGAATAGTCGATAGGGAGGATAACACACTACAGTTTGCATACTCCATTTGGGATAGAGAGCCATGTTGATTGATTTGATCTTGTAGAAGGAGCAGCAACACTCAAAACAGGACTCCTCATTAAGTATTATAGATAAAAGCAGTTGACAACTTTTCTCGTTTAAATATTTGAAAACTGTGCACTTAAATGAAACCATTTTGTTCATCATAGATTATCTCTCTTTGTTCTATCCAATACCTATTTTCCTATATATTCGATCGAGAAGTGCAATATGTAAAATCAGACTCCGTGTCCTATGATCTCAAAATATAGAAAGAGACAGGTATAAAACTTTATATATAGAAAGATATCAGAGGCTTTGTAAGAAATGTACCCTTAATATGGTGTTGAAGATGAACAACATTTTATTACTAGTTGTCCAGCATACAAAGATGATAGGGAGATAATTTTCAAGGAGATAAACAATTTTTGTCATAACTTTTCAGATCTCTCAAATGAGGCAAACTTTGTTTGGTTATTTACTAATGAAAATGTCTGTCCTAAAACATTTGGGGAATTATGGTATTAAATGTCTAGATGTTAGACGAAACGTAAATTAATATACGTAATAACGATGATTATTGTAATTATTCTATGGTTTTGGTCCTGCCTGGAATAAAATATATAAATGATTTATATGAGACGACAAAATATATATGTATATCTATAACTATATGAACATTTTGTTCTTTTTTTTTTAACTTCATCATAGTGAATCGTTTTGTGTGTATAAATGTCATACTGTCCATCAAGGGTCCTTAATTGGAACAATAAATATTCTTATACTTATATTAGCTACCCAAATTAAATTAGGGTCATTATTGTCCTTATAAACAATGTTATATTGCCAGGTCTGCCAAATGCTAAAAAAAACTCTTACCAAATAATTAATAGCAAAATTGTTTAACTAACTATTTTATCTACAATTAAAAAGTGGCTTTATAGTTACTTACAAACTACCTTCTCAGGGGAGATGTGAATCATGTGGATACTAAAAAATTCTGAAGACCTGTCAAGAAACATACGTCCATATCCTCGAATCATAGGTTAAAAAAAATAATTCTGTACTCATAAAACAAGTATTCTTCATTCTAAACTTAAAAGACAGATTGAAGTATAATTCTCTGTTTTGTTTTTTTTTTTATCTATATTTTTTTTAAATCTATGTATCGTTTCTACCGGTTACATTCTTGTCTATCCTTTTCCTGAAATCCTGTTTTCATTTCAAACTCTCAAGCTTATAGGGTTAGAGAATTTACATGTGTTGAATGTTTATATTTTATGAAATTGTTGATTCCGCATGGTTAAACAGGAAAAAGTCACCATTAATGCAGAGTCAGCTGATATGATTCATCAAAGTACTTCAACAAAAGTAACAAGACGGCGGGTCGTCTAGTGGAGCAGAAAATGTCGGTACCAAACTTTAGTGTTCTTTGTAGTGGATTGAGGACTGCTGTTTGTCTTTTCGTTCTTAACGCCATGGTGTTAACTGTTTTATTTGACCTAAAGTTCTTAAAGACATGGTGTTAACTGTTTTATTTGACCTAAAGTTCTTAACGCCATGGTGTTAACTGTTTTATTTGACCTAAAGTTCTTAACGCCATGGTGTTAACTGTTTTATTTGACCTAAAGTTCTTAAAGACATGGTGTTAACTGTTTTATTTGACCTAAAGTTCTTAACGCCATGGTGTTAATTGTTTTATTTGACCTAAAGTTCTTAACGCCGTGGTGTTAACTGTTTGCCATGGTGTTAACTGTTTTATTTGACCTAAAGTTCTTAACGACATGGTGTTAACTGTTTTATTTGACCTAAAGTTTTTTATTTATTGTTCCCTTTGTATCTTCTCAGCTGGAATGTTTGTTTTTCAAAATATTACAAAAGGTTTACAACTCCTGGAGATAATTGTAATTCCAATGTCAACTTCTAGGTAGAATATCTGAATGAGTAAGAAGCTTAAGACAGACATGAAATATGCTAGCCACGCCCTTCTACTTAGACCTTTATTATTTGACCTCTTCAAAAGAATATCAAACATTCGGGAGAACAAAAACATAGTTGCCTAAGTATAACGTTGTCTTTCATTCATGAAATTATTGTTCATTTAAAGTGGATGTATGAACAACAATATCAAGATTAATAATCTGAAACACAGTAGGACAATTTCTGCATGTTTTCTTAAAGGGGCATAAGCTGTCATATTCATGTTCACCGATTTGACTCTAATTCTCTGATTTGATTTATAACATACTAAAACGTATATCTAATTATAAAAAGTCTAAAATAAACAATTTACAATGCATGGACTCGATAATATGTATCAGCATTTCGTGTGTATTTTAGTCTAGACGCCGTCTATTTAACCGTCGAGGTGACCTCCGAAGACATCCGACGGTTATATAACCCGATATAAACACAAATATTGATATAAATAGATAGAGAACACGTGCAATTGGATTTTTCTAGGTCTGTTTTATTTCATGCTAAAAATATGTTAATCGTCGTTTTTACCTGTAGAATAATGAGTTTAGGTGGATCGAATCAGTCAAACAAATTATGGCAAATCGTTTACCTTTGTTTCACTTTCATTATTGAGACATTCTTTTCTGTTTAATAGCTGAAAACGCATAGTTTATGCGTAATTGATCTCTAGCCAAGGGGTTAAATTGAAGGTCAAATGAATACGGATTCAATGAGGTCGAATTATTCACTTGCAAGTGAATAATTCATCAGCGATGTTTCTTAGCTTATTTTGACAAATTTGAACGAAACTGGCTGTTAACAGCGAATAGTTATTTCACTATTTCTTTTTTATTAATGATTGAACAACAAAAAAATCATATTTTTTTTTTTCTATATCTCGTAGCTAATGCCCCTTTAAATGAAATGAAAGAGGTATAAATGCCGGAAGAAAATACGTAGATGAAGATCAAACACATTCAAAAATGTAAATACTGATACCTGACAGATTTACCTTTTGTATTGTTATCATAGCATGCCTGGTTGGAGGGAATAACATACACACTAAAATTTATCCAGCCTGCAAAATGTTCTCTCCAAGTATGCTAAAAAAAATGAAAATAACTCTTAAAAATGTTCATGCGTCTTAAGCACTTTTCTAGATTCACCTTCACCAGGAACGCTCAAAGCAGAACATTTGAAAGCTGATGATGTATAAGAACCAAAACAGTTGAAGAGCTATGTGATAAAAAAGACCTAAAATTATAGCCAAATACTAAGTTTTAGCAAAATTAAGTAAATTGTAAACGACAAGGTATCACGTTTAAAATATTAAATCATTATAAATCATAACGCATTGTTACTTATATACTTTTACGTAAACAGAAAGTGGTGAAACATAGAGCGGTCAAACAGAGAGTGGTCAAACAGAAAGTGGTGAAACATAGAGCGGTCAAACAGAGAGTGGTCAAACAGAAAGTGGTCAAACAGAGAGTGGTGAAACAGAAAGTGGTCAAACAGAGAGTAGTCAAACAGAGCGTGGTGAAACAAATAGTAGTGAAACAGAGAGTGGTGAAACAGAGAGTGGTGAAACAGAGAGTGGTGAAACAGAGAGGTGTTGAACAGCGAGTGGTGAAATAGAGAGTGGTGAAACAGAGAGTTGTGAAACAGAGAGTGGTGAAACAGAGAGTTGTGAAACAGAGAGTGGTAAAACGGTGTGATAAAACACGTTTAAAATATCAAATTATCATAAATAACGCATTGTTACTTAAATACTTAGAAGACTCAGAGAGTGGTAAAACAGAGAATGGTGAAACAGAGAGCGGTGAAACAGAGAGCGGTGAAACAGAGAGCGGTGAAACAGAGAGGGATGAAACAAAGAGGGTTGAAACATAGAGTGGTAAAACAGAGAGCGGTGTAACAGAGAGAAATGAATAAAAGAGTGGTGAAACAGAGAGAGTGGTGAAACATAGTATGGTGAAACAGAGAGCGGTGAAACAGAGAGTGGTGAAACAAAGAGTAATGAAACAGAGAGTGGAAAAACAAAGAGCGGTGAAACAGAGAGTGGTAAAACAGAGAGTGGTGAAATTGTGAAACGTAGAGCGGTGAAACAAAGAGAGGTGATACAGAGAGTGGTGAAACAGAAAAAGGTGAAACAAAAAGTGATGAAACAGAGAGTGGTGAAACATACAATGATGAAACATAGTGGTGAAACATAGATTGGTAAAACAGAGAGAGTTCAAATAGAGAGGTGAAACAAAGAACAGTGAAACAAAGAACAGTGAAACAGAGCGGCGAAACAGAGAGTGGTGAACGATGAGAGATACAACAGAACGTTGAAACAGAGAGTGGTGAAACATAGAGCGGCTAAACAGAGTGGTGAAAAAGAGAGCGGTGAAACAGAGCATTCAATTAGAGAATGGTGTAACAGAGAGTGGTGAAACAGAGAGTGGGGTAACAGAGAGTGGTGAAACAAAGAGTGATGAAACAGAGTGGCGAAACAGAGAGTGGTAAAACAGAGAGCGATGAAACAGAGAGTAGTGAAACAGAGAGTGGTGAAACAGAGACCGGTGAAACAGAGAGTGGTGAAACAAAGAGAGGTGAAACAGAGAGTTCGAGAAACAGAGAGTTGTGAAACAGAGACCGGTGAAACAGAGAGTGGTGAAACAGAGAGTGGTGAAACAGAGACCGGTGAAACAGAGAGTGGTGAAACAGAGACCGGTGAAACAGAGAGTGGTGAAACAGAGAGCGATGAAACAGAGAGTAGTGAAACAGAGAGTGGTGAAACAGAGACCGGTGAAACAGAGAGTAGTGAAACAGAAAGCGGTGAAACATAAAGCAGTGAAAAAGAGAGCGGTGAAACAGAGAGTGGTGAAACAGAGAGTGGTGAAACAGAGACCGGTGAAACAGAGAGTGGTGAAACAGAAAGCGGTGAAACATAAAGCAGTGAAAAAGAGAGCGGTGAAACAGAGAGTGGGGAAACAGAGAGTTGTGAAACAGAGAGTGGTGAAACAGAGTGTGGTGAAACAGAGAGCGGTGAAACAGAGGGCGTTGAAACAGAGAGTGGTGAAACAGAGAAAAGTGAAACAGAGAAAGATGAAACAGAGAGTGGTGAAACAGAGAATGATGAAACAGAGAGTGGTGAAACAGAGAGTGCTGAAACAGAGACCGGTGAAACAGAGAGTGGTGAAACAGAAAGCGGTGAAACATAAAGCAGTGAAAAAGAGAGCGGTGAAACAGAGAGTGGGGAAACAGTGAGTTGTGAAACAGAGAGTGGTGAAACAGAGTGTGGTGAAACAGAGAGCGGTGAAACAGAGGGCGTTGAAACAGAGAGTGGTGAAACAGAGAAAAGTGAAACAGAGAAAGATGAAACAGAGAGTGGTGAAACAGAGAATAGTGAAACAGAGAGTGGTGAAACAGAGAGTGGTGAAACAGAGAGTGGTGAAACAGAGAGTGGTGAAACAGAAAGCGTTGAAACAGAAAGTGGCGAAACAGAGAGTGGTGAAACAGAGAGTGGAGTAGCAGAGAGTGGAGAAACAGAGAGTGGTGAAACAGAGAGTGGCGAAACAGAGAGTGGTGAAACAGAGAGTGGAGTAGCAGAGAGTGGAGAAACAGAGTGTGGTCAAACAGAGTGGTCAAACAGAGAGCGGTCAAACAGAGAGTGGTGAAATGGTGAAACGCAGAGCGATGAAACAAAGAGAGGGGAAACAGAGAGTAGAGAAACAGAGAAGAAAGGTGAAACATAAAGTGGTGAAACATAAATTAGTAAAAAAAAGAGAGCGGTGAAATAGAGACAGGTGAAACAGAGAGTGGTGAAACATAAATTGGTAAAAAACAGAAAGCGATGAAATAGCGAGAGGTGAAACAGAGAGTGGTGAAACAGAGTGGTGAAACAAAGAGCAGTGAAACAGAGTGGTGAAACAGAGAGTGGTGAACATAGAGCGGTACAAGAGAACGATGAAACAGAGAGTGGTGAAAAAGAGAGTTGTGAAACATAGAGCGGTCAAACAGAGTGGTGAAACAGATATCGATGAAACAGACAGCGACGAAACAGAGAAAGGTGAAACATAGAGTGGTGAAACAGAGAGCGGTGTAATTTTTTTCATTTACGAAAAGTCTTAGTTTTTATTTACAATTACAACTGATTAAATCATTTTGTTTAACTTCATTGATACACACAACTTGCATATATACATGTAAATTAGCAGTATGTTCAACTTATGTAGCTTGAAATTAGATAAAACAGATATTTCAGAGTAGACATAGAATGATTGTGCTTGTTTATAGACTTTAGGACTATGATAGGACCAACCAAAGCAGGATTTTACGCCTTGAACAATAGATTAGGTGGTCTTATGACTATCCTCAATCATATTTACGTTTTATCAAATAGTATTGTTCTTATTCTAAATTGAAATACAATTCATCTTAATTACTTTAATATTTTATATACTTATTATGATTGATACAACAAAAAAAACACAATTGTTTATAGTATGATAGTAACGATAATGAAATACTAAGTAGGTGAGAAAATAAAAAAAAGATATATTCATCATGACAATGTTAGATTAGAGGAATTTTGTGTTTGTTTAGTTTAAACCTATTTTATTGTTAAACATGACAAATGATTGATTGATTGGTTGTTTGTTGCTTAACGTCCAAATGACAAATGGATCAGACATATATTGTAATAGAACTTTTATAATGTAATATGATATAACTCAGATATTTGAAGTCGTTTGTTGCAGTGTTATGAAAATGTGTTGAAAAAATATATCGAGGTTCTCAACATTTATAAAAATTAGAGGACATATTCTGCAAGTAGTATAGGGGCATATATGCAGCATTGTGATATTTGTATTTGCTCTTTTTGTGGCACCAAATGGCAACTACTCTTTATTACGTGTATATGATATTTCAGTATCTTGAACCGTTAGATGAATTCAGTTAGAAAGCTTTTACTCCTTATACATTAATTTTATGGAAATACATTTATGGTTGATTAATATTTGTTGTTTAACGCCACTTTCAGCAAACTTTGCTGTATAATGACAGACATTTTTTTAGTTAAGAAAGCCAGAGTACTCGAAGAGAATCCCGACCATTCACAGAAAAACTGACATTTCTAGTGAATTAAGATCGGTTCGACAGTGTTAAAAGGCAAGTGATCATTGTAGATAAATGATTTAAACTAATAGAAAAACAAAAGATCCATGACACAAAATCAGAACATGCACAGCAAACAAAAACACACAAAAAGCAAACAGCGCTTTTATTGCTTTTATTATTATTTCAAATACTCAACACTCGACCACTGAGGCTCCTGAATACATTTTATGTACAATAAGCATTCTACAGATGCATTCGAAAGACTTTTAGTCTGATTTCATTACAGTATGTAATCAAATAGCACTTTTAAAGGTGTACTAACATTACAATGAATTTTAGAATTGATTCTAACATCAAACATCACTTAGGACTTGGGCAGTCCTCAAAAAATCTCAGTCCTAAGACACCTTCGACAACCAGGACATTTATTACTTATTGTATCATTTCGACATATTAAGAACACAATTTTTCGTTGATGATTAAGGTATACACAAAAATTGTAGAATGTTTTATACTATACATGTATTAATATATATTTATATGCTAAACTGAAATTTGTCTTTCTAAAGCTAAAGCCTCGAGGCCGATATGGGAGTCTCGGGATGATACCAGGGCCAATATGGAAAAGGGCATGTTATAATCTATACTTATCTCACAACGTCATTATATAGTGTATTAGTGCGTACTTATTTCACAGACATAAGACGTACGTGTAATATTCAGTAAAGGCAGAAACTCTTGAAGAAACTCTGTTCCTTAATTGAATATGTAAATAATTGTGTGTTTTCTCCTTATTTTTATTTTCCTACATTTTCTACTCTGAATATGAATAAGTTCAAAGAAGATATAAAGATGTCAAAATTTGCATTCTTTGTTTGGATTATAAAAGAAAAAACAGAATTATATGAACAAACCAATATTTGAAAAATAGAAATGAGAAAAATAATACAAGACGATCATTCATATTACTTTCAGAAAATTAATTGATAAAGTGACCAAATATGTTCAGCGTATTCGTTTTCTTTATAAATAATGAAATAGATACTCAATACAAACTAGTATTATAGAATTCAACAATCTCTCAAATCTTTAATTTTATTCAAAGTCTTTTTGTGTTTTTAACACAAGTCAGGAATATGACAGTTGTTTCCCACTCATTCCGTTGATAGATAACGTTTGATAGTTTTTCAGTTTTTATGGACTTCCCCTTTTTGAATTTACCTTGAAGTTTGGTATTTTTTATATTCTTTTTTTACAACAATTCGATAAAATACATTCGTCCATTGAAATGAAATTGATGGAAATTTTATAGCTCCTGTACTACCTATTACTACAAATTTCTAAACAAAAACATTTTCTCATTCAATGTGTTCCTGCTGATATTGATGATCGTCATTAATTGCTGCCCACATTTTAAGTTTAAATGCTAAAAATTAGTAGAAGGGAAAACTTGATGATATAACTCCATAATAAATTCACGTATCATAATTTTGCAGAGAGAAAGTTGAAAATATGTAAAACAAGTACTACATATTTAAAAAAAAGTTGCACACAATTTGACGTCTAAAGGATGACGATTCTGAAAGTAGAGCCTCTTCGCTTTTCTCTAAAGAATTGAAATATATACTGCAAGGTACTTAATTAAATGAATATGGAGATAAAGAAGAACCTGTAGCTGTGAAATAGACATAAACGTAAGATATTAGTACGTTACAATCTGTAATGAATAACAAATTTGAAACATTTTAGAACCATGAAGAAATGTCAATAATTATAACTATATGTCAAGTACTACTATAACAATTAGAGATACAACCAAATTCGATGTGTATATCGTGGACGTACGGACGCCAAAGGGATATAATCTATATAATAAAACTTTGGACAAATTAAATTTGCGATATATGTATTTTGAAATTCTTAATTTGATGTATTATATGTTGTACTCTTTGAAATTATTATTACGCTTGGAAGATTTAGACTAAAGGCGATAAGATATATTTGTTGCACTCGAGCTGTTATAGCCTAATCATTGACCTGGTATGTCTAATGAACCTGTCAGTGATATTTACCTACTCATGTATTAAAGGGTAAGCCTTAAAATGCAAACAATTTGACAGGGGTGATAATGACACCTTCTTTACTTGAATGTATTTCTAATTACCTGGATAATTTAATTTTTAAGTTTGATTTTATGTCCGTAATGTTTTCAATTTATTGTAGCATATATCTTTTATTGTTGGTTTTTGTTCAATTCCGTAATTTCGTCAAATCAGAGTAAAGATTTGTGACATCATGCGTGCCATTACCATAGTTAAGCGTCTTTTAAAAATAGGTCACAAACCGAAATTATTACTGAAAAAAAGTAAAATAACAAAAATACCAAACTCCAAGGAAGAATGAGATCGGAAAGACCCTTATCAAATGGCAAAACCAAAAGCCCAAGCACATCAAACGAATGGAAAACAACTGTCATATTCCTGACTTGGTACAGGCATTTCCTTATGTAGAAAATGGTGGATTAAAACTGGTTTTATAGCTAGCTAAACCTGCGTCAGTAAAAAAAACATTATATAAACACTCAATTAATCATTCTTCAAAATATGATTTTACTGATGAACATTTGTCAAGTTTAACTTAATATTAAAAGAAATGTTCAAAATATTTCGGGTTTTTGTTCAACAAGAAATTCCCATAATAATGCACACAGTGGATGTTGACAGAAATGGTAAAGCCCTTTGCATCATACACTAATTCTCGTAAAAATTAAAGAAATAGGCAAAGCAAATAGGTATAGTGTGGCTAAATATAAGTGTTTTAAAACTCTACTCCGACGAAATAAAAAAGCCGACCAAAGTTACATTATTTGAGGCAAAGATATACGGCTAAATCATATTCCTTAAGTTTTGCTTAACATCACAGAAGGAGACTACAATAATGAAATGAAAAGATCTTTAAAAGTATAATGATCACCAGACTGTTTACAACGGGTCATGGTTTTGCATGTTACACAGACTGATTATTATGTGTCATGGTTTAGCATGTTACAGACAGATTACACACAGCAATTGATTCAATTGTATAAAGTGCATCCTAACACAATTGGTCATGTAATAATCTAATAAAAGTGGTCGACTTCCTTGATGTTCAGTAGACATAATGATAATAACATGAATAATACATATAAAGAGCTTTTTAAGTGTTTTTCCTTGTATTAATTCCCAATAAAAATAAACATTTGAAATAGAAATAGCTGTAGACACAACAAAGTAAAAATTAATGATTGCGAAGTTTCTGAATTATATGTGTGTGTATATACAGTCACCTATTTTCAAGAAAAGGAATGGAATAGAAGTTTTCGGCTTAAAGTGTTGGGCTTACAAAACATCCATGTAAACGAATCTTACACAATGTTTTAGGAATCATTGCTATATATTCCACCAGACAATTTCTACCGTCACTCTTTTTTTTATATAAATATGTATGTTTTCGTTATGTTCTTTTACTTAGTACATGAAGTCTACAGTATGCCTATGCTGAGCTGAAAAGAATGAGTCCATGAAGTCTATGGTATGCCTATGCTGAGCTGAAAGAATGAATCTATTTCAGTACATCATAAATCCGGCGTATTCCCCCAACTGGATTGAAAACGCAAACACTGCTTAATATTCAAATCTCGGACGTGAACTTGTACACTAAACCCATTCTTATATCTCAGATAAAAAAATAAAAAATAAATTAATTGATTACTTACTTACCTACGTACAAATGCAAATACCAGAATTATCAAATCGTTATTGAACGGTTATAACCAAAAAATTATGAGTAGGATCTTGAAAAGTAGTTTGATGAGTTTCCCTTCATTTTTATCTTTAAATTTGTCTCTTAATAAAACATTAAAATTGGTTTCTTTAAAATAAAACACAAATGGGGTACACTTAGATTCGTTAATAAAATGAAGAAATTGAGGTACTTAATACAAATACGCTCGATGACCGTTTGATCTAAGTAGTTCATCTGCAATGTCTAGTCTTAAAGTTCGAACCCAACTTGTGTTCCTCTCTGAACTGAATTGACGAGGATTGCTAGCTATCCAGCCAAAATCCAGTGGTTCTCTCCTTGATCTCCGGCTTCTTGCTCAAACCAAAATGCCGCCATATCATAGTTGAGATCTCTGCAAATGGTTTTGAACACAAACACAGTGATATTCCTTTGGCACCATCTTCCATTGTTTATATATCCAAACTCGTTTGCTATGCCCGTGTCTGTAGTGACGTTTTGGATTTCAATGAAGGTAATCTATGTATTACTCGTAAATTATAAAATCAAGGATTTCGTTACCACAAATTCTTAAAGCCTTTATTTACATGTAGCAGTGTTAGCGTTTTCACGGTCCTACAATCGGTCTATATATTTTTGCATTGCACAAGGTCATGGTTTTTTTTTCTGACTGTTAATGACGTCTTTGTACTAAATCTATTAGAAGTTGGATTTCTACTGATTGATATTTTAGTCTTAGATACATGATTTTCCTAATAGTTGTGATTGAAATTGAACTAGTTTTTAGTAACTGCGAGTACTCTCAGATCTCTACATTGTATCGATGCGATGATTTACGCCCTTTTGAGCTGATTTTATAGCTTTTTCTTATGTTGTGCTGTTACATTATTGTCCCATGTTAGGAGGACGGTTGGCGCGCTCGCAAGCATGTTTAATCCTGCCCCATTCTGTATGTGCCTGTCCCAAGTCAGGATCCTGTACATCAGTGGTTGCTGTTTGTTGCTGTATATCACATTTGTTTTTTGTTTGTTGTTTTGTACATAAATTAGTTTTCTCGTATGAATTGATTTACATTTGTCATTTTGGGGTCTTTTAGAGCATGATATGCGGTATAAGTTTTGCTCATTGTTGAAGGCCGTACGTTGACCTATAGTTGCTAACCTTCTACGTCATCTGGTCTTTGTAGGGAGTTGTCTGATAGGCAATTACATCATATCTTCTTTTTAATACAAACAGTGTTTAAACACTTTGAAATTATACTCTTAAAAAAAAAGTTCCGCCTGTACAACATTGATGTTTGATTTTTTCATTTTAAGTTATCAGTAATTGCTGTCATCAAATCATTTTGAATTTCTGATCTTTAAGAGACAGGTAATATTAATTTTTTCTTTTAGCAAAACGCTTTATTAAATACAATCTATGTGAAATAAACATTAAACTTAGGAAATACTCAACATTAACAATTAGATTTTATGGATTGTTGAAGTTTTTTCAAGTGATTTGTTGGTAAATGTGATTTCCGAAATAGGAAAAAGCACTTAACCAAAATAATTGATGCGTTCTACTTTCATTTGTCGTAGTTATGAGTTAATATTTTAGATGTGTTTGACAGACGAATACGTTCTTCAATCTGTTCCTCTCCAGGATAAAGAAGACAAGTGGACAAATGTACCATTGTTCGTCTTCGAATAATTCTTGACTTAAAATCGTTAGTTCTATTATTGAATGCTTTGCAAAATGTGCGTACATATACTTTGACGGAAAGATTTGTTTAGCTAAAATGAAAGTGGTGTCCCAAAGATAATGACGACGACACATTTAAGATGTCAGATTATAATACAATTTTTTTTATACAACGTCAACACTGACAGATTAACAAGTTTAAGCAGACTATCCATTTTCATCAGTCTGCCCCCTTCATTAAATAAGACACCCAACTATAAATCGATTTAAGTACGTCGGTGTCAAGCAAGACCTTTGTTTATAACAAGAAACGGAATATTGGTATCTGTCTTTGAAAATCTATTTTTGTTTATTTGATTCCAGCTGACCAATATTGTTTTTATTTTAAGCCTGACAATAACATACTCTGACAGTAATTTGTCTGCGAGCAGATATTGTACGACAGTTCTTTGTTGATGTTTTCGTTGTCCTGAAGGTTGAATCTTTTTTTTTTCTTTTCAACTGCAAAATAACATGACGACACCATAAAATTAATTTCAATAGAGAAGTAGGATATCAAAATGATAAAGAAGATTTCATATGATAAGGAATTATGTAACTGTATCTTATTTCCAATCATATGATCTAAGGTATATTGCGTTTCTATTATACATAGGACTAATATCTTCCCTTCGTGTAAAGAATGCGTGAATTACATAATGAAAGATTGAGTACTATAATGGCGAGCATGCTTCCATACAGTATTGTTTCTTAACTGTTTACTTGTACCGTTGTCTGTCATAGTAATCTTATAGAATTCAGGGCTTTTCTAAACTGATTGTGTTGTATGTTGTTTTATTAACCTTTTGTTACCCCATTGAAAGAGATAAAATAAAACGAGAGACTCTAAAGAGCCTGTGTCGATCACCTTGATCTATGTGAATTTTCAACAATGGCCTCTCTCTAACAATAAAAAATAGAATATAATCCATGGCTAAGATCTATTTGATTTTGATCTTGTTTTGTTAACATTCTTTTCTGTTTCATCTTCTCTATCTATATACTACAGTTTTTGCCTAGAACACAGAAATGAATAAATATTATTTTACAAAGGCAACAACTTTAGTAAGAATTGGACTCTTGTCTAGCTGATCATGTTTGCGGATAACAGTTTCTCCTTATCTTCTGTTCTTATCTAGCTTTTAGCTAACACGTAAAAAAGGGTAAACTAATCGCCATTTAAAGGCAGTTACTCTCAAAATGACTTTGTGGATCTTGTTTGGCTCATCATTTTTGCTATTTAAAGTTTTTCTTTATTTATTTTTGTATTTGCATAATATGCAAACTACATGTAAAAATCATCATTACAGGACATTAACTCCTGCCAGAAGGACAAAGATAATTTCGGCCATCTTAACCTGTTGATTATATTATATTATATTTTTATTGTGAAACTACCCCTTTACAACGGGGGCAAGCGCCAACAGGGTACTGAAACCTGCGTCATCAAAAACATAGTATTTACAAACATCATTATATGATTGTAGTAAAACATGATACAAGATACTTGCAAATATTAAAAGGTCTAATAAATACATTAACGCTAAAATAACATAATACATTGGTTATTTCGTAAAAGTATAATTTATTACAGTAACAATTTCATTTTCTTAATTATCCGAAATCTTTCTGGCGTCGATAAAAGATAAAAAAAAAAATCAACCTTGAAACTGAAAAACGTTCGCACACAGTTCATGATATAAGACATTTGAAATTTTATCAAGTAAAAAAGAAAGTTCATTCATAACGTCTGTAAGATATTTTTTCCCGATCTTATCTAAGCTATTACCTGAGTCTGGAGAATACAAGAAACCCAGATCACCTATCATGAACTGTATTTGTGCTAAGGGTGGCAACTCTGAAAAGCAGATATCCATTTTTTAAACTATCGAAACATGCTTGTATGTCAATACTTGTTCTTTTTCTGATAGACGAGAAAGAAGGACAATCTAACATAACGTGAGACATATTCTCAGTCGCATTTAAGGAACATAACTGACACTCATTGTTAGTTAAAAGATTCATACGTTTAAGCGTGGCATTTATAGGCAGACAGTTCGTTCTTGCCAAAAATGTTAGCCTTGTTAAGCGGAAATCGTCAACGTTAACGTTTGATAAATACAACTGCTTACGTTTAACAACCACAAATGATTGGTACAAGTTTAAACTACTCTTTCCTAGCATATTGGATAGTTGAGTATTGGTCGTTTCATTACCACAAAGTTTATTAAAGATATCAACGTTTATGTTTCCGTTAGCATAATGGTCAAGGCCCGCAGTCTGTAGAATAGTTTCGATATTTCTATATGTTTCCATTCATTACATTTTACAGGTATAATTTCATTTAGGATAATTTTAGACAGTCGATTATCGGGCAGGTTTTTTAATCTAGCGTATTTAATTGTTCAGTGTATGTTCACTGGTGTTAATATGTCCTTTGATTGAGTTAAGCTATTTCAGTTGATATTGTATAGTTTTATAGTGTGTTTTTCTATGTTATGATGTTACACTATTGTTTCAGAAAAAGGGTGAAGGTTTGGTACCATTAAAACGTTTAAACCCGCTGCATTTGTTTGCACTTGTCCTAAGTCAGGAATCTGATGTTCAGAAGTTGTCGTTTGTTGATGTGGTTCATAAGTATTTCTCGTTTCTCGTTTTTTATATAGATTAGACCGTTGGTTTTCCCGTTTGAATGGTTTTACACTAGTAGTTTTTGGGGCCCTTTATAGCTTACTGTTCGGTGTGAGCCAAGGCTCCTTGTTGAAGACTGTACTTTGACCTATAATGGTTTACTTTTATAAATTTTGACTTGGATGGAGAGTAGTTTCATTGGCACTCATACCACATCTTCTTATATCTATAGTATGCAATTCTTTGTCTATCCATAAATCTATTTATTGATTCCCAGCCAAATTCAGCTAGTAGCGCGCATTTAGGGATATTCATTTTTGTATTTAGGATAATTTTTCCCACTTTATATTGAAAACTTTCTAGTAATTCGGTACATCTCTGGGATGACGGGAACCATACCGAACACCCGTACGTCAGTGATGGTCGAATAGCCGACATCCACAGAGAATGTCCAAAATATATACGATTAAAATCCCCATGTTCACCTAAAATACGAATTGCATGATTTATTTTCCGTTGAAAATTTTCTTTGAGGTACTACTCTATATGATATGTAGATTTAAGGGATCTTGAAAAATATACGCCTAAATATTTGTATCCATTAACTTCTTCAATGAGATCATTCCCTAAGTATCATTTTTTATTTGAGTCTTTCTTTTTAACTGTAACCAGAACCTCCGACTTTGAAGAATTAAATTTTAAGCTCCATTTTGAGACAAATTTATGAGCTATGTTTAAAAGAGTTTGTAGCTCATCTTCCGTGTTTCCTAACAGGACAATATCATCAGCGAAAAGAAGACAGTTAATTAATTCAGAAGAGATATAAATACCCAAATTTGCCTCCTTCAGCATATCGCATAGGTCAGTCATTAAGACGGAAAAAAGTGTAGGGGATACAATGCATCCTTGTTTAAGATCAAATTCTTGATCGAACCAATCAGACTCGTAATTACCAAAAAGGACTTTATTGCTAACATTCTTATATAGTGCCCGTAGAATCTTCCAGCATTTACCCTGGATACTCT
This sequence comes from Mytilus californianus, assembly GCF_021869535.1. NCBI lineage: Eukaryota > Metazoa > Mollusca > Bivalvia > Mytilida > Mytilidae > Mytilus > Mytilus californianus. Next base: position 129,719,087 of record NW_026262679.1, on the reverse strand, counting down.
GTTTCTATAGGAGAAAGAACCGTCCATCCCGCCAAACTTTATCGAAGGCCGATGAAAGTTCAAGGAAGGCAAGAAAAATCTGTTCCTTCCTGGACTTTTTCATCGAGCAAATTCCGTTAAGTGTAAAAATGTGATCCTCCACCCTCCTGTCTTTTCGGAATGCGCCTCGAGTTCCCATAAGATTACATTCAATTAGCTTGCAGTACATCTTATATCACTTGATGTGAGAGTTATACCTCTATAATTACTCAAAGAGTGTGAAGACCCACCTTTGTGTATGGGTATAATGATTCTTTTATACCATTCATCTGGAATTGTTTCTAAATCTGTAATTTTTGTAAAAATATGAACCAGAGAGTTCAACAGAATGTCCCCACCATATTTAAGGAATTCGTTAGGAATGCCATCAGTACCACAGACTTTTCCGGATTTGAGATTTTTCAAAATCTGTGAAATTTTATTTTCGTCGAAAGTAACCGATTGAGGAGAATCTGATATTAATGAATTTTCGTCAATATTTGTAACTAGGTTTTTAACTACTTTTTCAAGTTCACCATTTTCATTTTGAAAGGAACCTATGTAGCTAAAATGCTGGGAAAGGGCATTATTTATCTCATCCGTAGCCGTTAATATTTTATCAGAATCATGTGGATTATTAATCTCTATAGGTCCTGTATCGGTTCGTTTTATTTTAAGGAAATTCCAAAACCCCTTCATTTTATTTTTTGCGTTTATGGATTATCTTTTAAAACAACGCCGCAATGCCAATAGATTAAACAGCATTCCTAATAAATTTCATGCGCATGATGACGAAATTGGCAAAAGACTGAAAGAAATTTATTTTAATCGGAAAGCACAAGTACACGAAGCCATCAGAAGAAAAGAACGGACAGTTTAATGACAAATGTAGTTCTTTATCCCAGAAGTCTCTGTAATTCTTTTGCTTTACCGATAGCTGAGAGAACAGACTTTTCAACCGCATTTTTCCATAAATCACAGAGTCGGTTTACATCGTTTATTTTGTCATTTTCTGTAGAGTTTTTTTCCGGAAGAGGGTCCAGTCTGTATTATCATTTATTTTTAAACGGCTTTATTATTTTGTGTCTTATTCTGTACAATAGGTTTACAAATAAGAGTTAATCTTATCAAAACATAGTCACTGTGCAAGTCGATTCGACCTGAATCGTCAAAAAAAACACTGGAAACATTTCTGACAAGCTTTTTGTCAAAAATTCGTAATCTATTGCCGATCTCTGATTATTAGGAATGCGCGTGAAATGACCCGTACAGCAATTCATTGTATTTGCGACTGTCATTTGACTTGCGTCAATGAACTGTAGTAAGCGATTTCCGTTGTATGACGGTAAACTGCATAGTTTATTTTTACCTGTATGTTCGCAAACACCAACGCAACGTCCTTTGAAATCCCCTATGAGTAGTATTTCATAAACCATGGCTTTTAAATGAGACGTTTCATCTGTGTAAGTTTTATTTGTTCCGTCGTTCGGAATATACACTACACCTATTGCCGTTTTCACGTTATTTATTCTCGTTAAAGTCCATAGCCGTTCATATGAATCTGATTTGCTATCAAGCAAATTTTCATCAATCAATGGTAAATGCGACTTTAGATAAATGCCTATGCCTCCTTTTTCTTTACTACCTTGTCGCGTATTCCCAACCCAACAATAAGATGTATCTAAGTTAGGTGGTCGGTTGTTACTTTTTAAAAATGCTTCAACCAAACCAAAAATACCAACATTGTTATCTTTTAAATGCTTGTTTAATTCATGTATTTTTGACGTCATACCACGAGTATTGAGATATTAAGAACGGTTTTACCATAAGAGCGGCGCCTAGTTTTCTTTCCGCGTTTATGTTTACGAGTTTTTCTTACTTTTATTAATAGGATCTGTCTTCTCAGAGTTGCCAAACTTTTCGGCACTCTGTTATTTAATTTTTCTATATCTTTTTGTATTTTTTAAGATAATACGCAAAAATCCACCATAGAAAATAGGGGCAATGAGTCATAAAAGGAACAGACCAAACATTTTAGCTATGTTGATTCATTTGAAGATCTTATCTTGATAATTACTGTTACAATTCTAAGTTTCTATATATCTATTATGGTTATCAAGATAGTATTAGGCAAAATTACAAAAAAACATGTGAATCGTCATTTAAGGGCAACAACTCCTTTAAGGATTCGTCTGAAAGTTTTGGTGCAAATTGAGAATATGCTGATCCTAACATTCTGAACGTATTTTGAAGGTGTCAGGTTTTCTCTATCTTTAGCGTTTTTTTTTCTCCAAATAATAGACAGAACTTGCATTTTCCCCCTATGTTCTTTTTTAGCTTGCCGGTGTGTCACGTTTGTTGATCATCGGACTTCTTTTTCAAACAAGATATCCCAATGATGATTGTGGTCAAGTTTGATTCCAATTGACCCATTTGTTTCAGAGGAGAAGATTTTTATATTGTGAACGGACGACGACGACGGACGACAAGTGATGATAATGCTCATTTAACTCTTTGTGTCAGGTTAGCCTAAAATTTGGTGTTGAGTACTAAAACAAATGGTCATGATCTCCCAACGTGTCGATGTGCCAATTCAATCTATGGCCAAGAACAATCTGGGTATTTTTTATTTGAAGTCGTCATAAATTATGTCTTTCTCGTTTATAGAATTAGTTGTTGGTGGGAAAACCAGGGTGCATTTACTCGTTTGTCTAACAGAGAGAGAGATCGAGAGCTTACCATATAGCACTTTCAATTGTTTACCTCTTGATATCGTTTGGAGTTTTTATTTGTCCTTAGGTTGCAGCTTCGCTGACATAAACCCAATATATCTCATTTTTGACTCCGAATCTTATTACAGAATATGGTATCCCTTACATGTGTTCTCAAGTTTACCTGATGTTTATTTAAGAAACATGACAAGGAAAATTAAAATCAGTAGATATAATTACCGGCGAGGTTTTTGACTCGAGATCTTGACTGACATATGACATATTGGCATCTAGTGATGTAAAAATAGTTTGTGAGTACATTCTGTACGTGTTCTTCTATAAAACCAGGTTAAATCCACCATTTTCTACATAAGGAAATGCCTATACCAAGTCAGGAATATGACAGTCCATTCGTTTGATGTATTTGAGCATTTGATTTTGCCACTTTATAAAGGACTTTCCGATTTGAATTTTCTTGGAGTTCGGTATTTTTGTTATTTTACTTTTTTCCCTATTTCCCAGATCAGGAAACAAACAAAAGGTATACATAAATAAGAAGATGCGGTATGAGTGCCAAATGAGACAACTCTCCATCCAAGTCACAATGTATGAAAAGTTAACAATTAACGTCCTTCAACACGGAGCCTTGGCTCATACCGAACAGCAAGCTATAAAGGGCCCCAAAATGACTAGTGTAAAACAATTCAAACAGGAAAACCAACGGTCTAATCTATATAAAAAACGAGAAACGAGAAACATTTATGAACCACACATACAAACGACAACCACTGAACAACAGGCTCCTGACTTAGGACAGGTGCATAAAAATGCAGCGGGTTTAAACGTTTTAACAGGCGCCAACCTTCACCCTAACCTGAGACAGTAGTGTAACATTATATGACTGTTACATAACTTGGAACGGATTCACTCAAATTGGTTTATTGTGATGAATTTCTTGTGTTATTGAGTAATGATCTACTATCTGTTTACAAAGTTTGATAAAGCAAACACAAATTATTTCTTCTAAGGAAGTAAAAAGTGTTTTCAAACTTTCTATTTTGTATTCATTTTATTTATATACTTATAGGATTGTAAGTGTTATCCAATTATTTGTTACTTTATTTGGTATAAGACTCTTCTATTCTTTTGTTCTTTATGGACTCATTTTTCGTATGACATGAACTAAATAATAAATATTGTTTGGAATCTGTTGGTTTGAAGTATCTTTCCGTCCCAATGCGGTTATTGTCTTTTAATACTAGTATATCCAAGAATGGTAACTTATCTTTACTGTATTTCATCGTTAATATTTGCGTTTACGTTATTGGTAATTGTCTTGAAAACTGGTAATTTTTCTTCATCTTTGTTCCATAATATAAAGCAGTCATCCAAAATTCTTTTCCAGTTTTTAATTAAATAATTGTAGAATATGTTTCTAAATTTTACTTTTGGCTGCTCATAGATTTTAGTCTCAGCATATCCCATTATTAAATTTGTATTATGTTGGTGTTACTTTAGGGCCCATAACAGTTCATAAATAGACATATATTTGTTTTCTTTAGTTTGTTGTGAGGTGTTTGTGGCCTTTGTTGTTTGGCTTTTCTATCTCTTTGTTTTTCTGGTTTTTAATTGTACTTAATCATATTCTATTTCACCATTTAATCAAATACTCTTGCATTGAAGACAAAATAACGATTTACATTTTATTGGTCTTTCATTATTACATGTGAACAAGTATATTTTCAGTGCCCAACAAGTGCAGCGATTAATTTTGGTTTTTTGTCATTAGTTTTACGACGCTTAACAGATCACAAGTTTATTGCAGGTTTCTCTCCTGAACAAACACATTGTCCTTTATTTGTTCATTCACTGAATAACTAGTAGTGAAAATATCGCTGCCGTAAACCAAGAAAAACAAACAGAAATCAAGGTCGACTAAACTTCTAACTGCATTGTTAAAATAAGTGGCATACTTTTCATCTCTGAAATCCAATGCATTAAAATACTATTAAGTGCATTTCTATAAAGTATTTAAATTGATGTCTGTGTTTTATTTGTTTTAATTTCCGATATTTTTATTCACTGTCCTGTGAAATTTTTATGAGCACGAGTAAAAAGGAAAGGGTCTTTTACTATCATGCGATAATTGTGTTTCATCACCAATGCTTTATATCAAAGTATTGCGCATAATGATTCATCATGTTAATACAACGTTAAAAATGTACATATTTGTTCAAAAAGGAGCAGCAATATCAAAGGTAACATTTGATAGAAAAAGGCTTGTCATTACTTTTTTATGTTTCATATACGCTGTATCTGTTATGCCTTGAACTGACGTGTTTTTATCTGATTTCACTTTGTGTATAAAAGGGCTTTGTCTGATATCTAAATTGCTCATTTCAACTTTACTTTCTTTCTCATGTTTCTATCGTGCCTTTATATTATACACTGCGATTGTCTATTTACACGTTGCTATTATATATATTATAAAGTCCTTTGTCGGACAATAAATAACAGAGTTTGAAAGAAACCTTCGCAATTAAAATATGCATGTATCATTGTCATTTTGCTTAGTTTCTTTTGTTACCTATTCCGACATCGGACTCGGACTTCTTTTAAACTGAGTTTTACTGTGCGTATTGCTGTGTGTTTCTTTATTCTACATTGGCTAGAGGTATAGGGGAAGGATTGAGATCTCACAAAACATGTTTAACCCCGCCGCATTTTTCCGCCTGTCCCAAGTCAGGAGCCTCTGGCCTTTGTTAGTCTTGTATGTTTTTTAATTTTAGTTCATTTATATGTTTTGGAGTTTAGTGTGACTTCCATTTTCACTGAACTAGCACACAATTAGCTGAGGACCACCTGTCCAAATTCAGTAGTCCTGTAATTCAGTGGATGTCGTTTGTTGCTCCATCATATGTTTATAAATACGTTTGTTTTTTTGTTTAAATCAGGCCGTTGGTTTTCTTGTTTGAATTGTTTTGCGTTTTGTCATGTCGGAGTCTTTTGCTACTTGCTTGAGTTTTGATCATTGATGATACCTTACGATGAAATATATAGTTGCTAACATCTACGTCATTAGGTCTCTGGTGAATAGTTGTCACATTGGCAATCATACCATATCTCTTTATTTTATATTGTTACTTTAATATTATGTAAGGTTATATATCGTGCGATTGTTGACTCATGTACACCTATCTTAAATCTTCTTTATCGCAGTGATAAAATAAAGTAAATACTAAACGAATTCCTTTTAACGTAATATATTGGAGCATGCACATAAAAATTGAAGCTTACGTTTTTCAAACTTTATACTATGTTTAATTTTTGGTCATATCCGACATGTTGATTGCTAGTTATGTGATATACTGATGACAAGACTCGGTAAAATGTCTTTACAACATTGTTTCTTGTCACGAGACACACATTTGTCAGCGTAAACAATACACTAATTATCCTTAAGCGCAGAAACCTTTTATAGTTACATTAAATAAATGCTGTGATCAAACATTTTTTTATTGTGATTTTTCAATTTCACGGACACGTTTAATTGCATTAAAGATATATATACTATTAGCGGTATATGTTTTAAAAGCTTTATATTAGTACACTTAGTACAGCAATAATTCGGGAATGTAGGTTTGAAACAGTAATAACAAAATGAACTTTTTTGTCTCATTTAGCATTCGTACTACATCTTCTTATTATATTAATTTCGGAACAAACTTCATAAAGAGCCTTTTTCTTACAATAAGTTCATTAAATTTTTGATTATTTTATAATAAACATTTCCCCATTGCTGGGGATGACATTACTTCACGGTTATATTAAATATTATTCATAGTAAGTGAACCCGATACAATATAATACTAAAAAGTTTCACAAATTTAATTTTGGATCCATATTGAATCATAGAAAAATGGGTTTGAATCGACCTCCACACGACCCAAGATTTTGTAACGAGGAGTACCTAAAATGCTTTTATACTTAACTTCACATCTGTAAATATCGAATAAGTGATATTTTGTTTTCTCAACATTTTCAGAAAATTTGTCAATAGTCGATTTTTAGTATGCATTTTGTAAGAAATGGATGTTTCGTCATATTCTAATTGCTCATGTTCAAAACTTGACTTTTTAAGGACGTCGCATGAGACGTTTCCGTATATTTTACTATTTTAACTGAAACTTATCTGTTGATGTATAATGTGACCGTTTTTGTATATCTAAATATATTTATACAGTTCAGTTTCTTGTATGTTCCTCCATTAATTGTGGAGCACTACCCATAGGGTATAATTGTAGCAGCTATATACACCTTGTATGTTCCTCCATTAATTATGGAGCACTACCCATAGGGTATAATTGTAGCAGCTATATACACCTTAAAACATAAAGGAACATATAAACATATGTACAGATAAAGGAATAAGGGCAATATTATTATTAATTCAAAGGATAGTCATTATATTTTTAAAACATAAATACAAACTGATTAGTCTCTGAAAAACCTGCACGATTTACGATGTTTTTGGTTTTTTTTTAAATGGATGCAAATTGATACTGTTACGTTATATACATTTGACATAAATACCGTTTGCTCATTTTCAGCTAAATTTTCAAAAAGGCATTACAGCAGGTAGTTCTTATTTTCTAAGTGACACAAAGAGAGGAAAACTACAAGACGTATTGTGTCAAATAAGAGAGCTTTAACATATAAAAAGAAACTCACATTACTCATTTTCAATTCAAACACATTTTAGACATAGCAGTAGTCTTTTCGTGTCAACAAGTGTCGTTCGCCTTTAACATTAAACATTTTCATCACATTGAAGGTTTCCGCGAAAAAAAGTACAGATTAAATACGGAAAGAAATGATTAATTTGTCGTTTCCTTTGTATGATCGACCGAAGTGATTGCGGTGATTCAGTACAGTCATGTAATGTGGATCCTCAACAAAATATATGTTTGTTTCGCCTTCATTTTAACTAAACAAGATATTACAAAATCTGCTATTTTAGCAGGTTTTTGGGGTTTTATTTGGGGCGCGAGATGTGGATTGTTCCTTTTTTTTTTGGGGGGGGGCTTTCTTTTCGACCTTCTTGTATTTGCCTTTAGTACAATATTTGAATGCTTTTATTTTTAAACAAAAGGGCTGAAAACTGCTTTTCAATAAATTTTAAAACCTCTGAAAAGTTGTATTTCAATAAACAAATGAATACAGGAAATCTTATCGAGATTGATGAGAAGGTAGAGCTATTTTCCCTTGTATTTATTGTTCATACCTTTGCCATTTTCCAAAAAGTTTTTCAATCTTTTCTAAAACTCATCGTAACATAGAATTACGTGTTTAATTCCAGGTTCTAACAATTCTATGGCTTATTTCTAAATAAACCACCGCAACTCTTACACATTTTGGTAAATTTAGTGTTTATCTGAAAAATGTATAAGGACACTCTTAGCAAAAACTAAAATTATGTTGCAAGTAAAGCTATATGTATTGTATTTTAGCAACACATTGATTCATTTTGGTAAGCGAAAACACATTTTTCAATTTTTTTTTTTTTTTTTTTTTTTTTTGTCAATATGTCTTATACAGTAACATGTAGCTCTGTATAAAATTGAAGTTGTACGGAGATATGGAATATTGTTGAAAAATGTTAAAAATGACCTCTTTCAAATTTAGACCCTGCGATTGAAACAAATACAGGGGAAATTGGCCTGTTCCTGTTTCTACTGCCATAGTATTTTACAAAATCCGTCTTTAACATCTATTTGTACGCTTGAATAGCATTTTTTGTTTGTTTGTATATATATTTGTCAAAATAAATAAAAAGAAGAAATATTGTTTAAACGACTCTAGATTATTTAACCATTTCAAGGTTGGACATAAATACACCACCGTGACTGTCGAAGAAACTAAAAGTAGACCGTCAGTCTCCACTGGTTTCATATACTTTTTTACCTAAATGATATCACAATCAAATAATTTTATATTTGAGAAATTTTCAATTAATAAAAAGTCGTCAAATTCTTTAATTTCGGAAAAATATCCTATCGACGAAAACAGGTTTCTTAGATGGTTTATATACCTGTTGTTTTTGTTTAATTCCTCCTGAACATTTGAAACTGTCTTTTTCTGATAGTACTTGAGGGAACATTTATAAACTTCGGGCGCACTTTTCTGGATTTACCTTCATCAGGAAAGCTCAAACCTAAACAGTCGAAATGTAAGGAGCTTTAAGACCTTTAAAATGCCAAATTCTAAGTAAATTGTTTCGAGGAACATCACTCTACAAGTAAGTACACCTACACTTCATAGATGGTTTCTATAAGTGAAAGTTATGTTCATGCAGATGCAATGTCAGGAATATGACAGTTATTTTCCATTCGTTTGATGTGTTTCAGCTTTTAATTTTGCCATTTGTTAAGGCACTTTCTGTTTTGAATTTTCCTTGGAGTTCGTTTTTTTTTGTTGTTATTTTACTTTTTATGCCAATTTTCGTTTAATACTTGTCGAATTAATAATAGTTGATTTTGTCACTTGATAATGGCAATTAAAACCGAATCTATCTCCTGTCGATAAAAGTTCTTCATTTGATTCCATATAAAGTTAACAGCATTGATTATATCAGTTGTTAATTTCAAAACACAATGTCTTATAGCATTCGTTCATTCGGAAATTGACAGGAATTCTATAACTCGTCAAATATTAACTTGTGTGAATTGTCTATTACAACTGATCATTTCAATTAAAAATAGGAATTTGAAAAACATTAAATTGTTGAAATTATAACAAAATCATTATCTAAAATGCTTTTTTATTACAAGCCATCTTCATTTTTGATTAGACTTTTTTTAACTGCAGAACATAAAAGAGTATTAATAAATGCTAAACAGCAGTGAAATAGACAGACCGGTGCAACATTCTAACATTTGTACAAGTCTTCTGATCTCACTTGTATCAAGAGATGCGAAAGATACCAGAGGGACTGCTGTGACATTGTGTTTTGAAATTAACACATCAACAATTTTCAGTGAGCTAAATTTCATAAACTAGTACGGAAAAAATGTACTTTGATTCCAACGAATTTTGAAATGAAATGAATTTGGACCTATTTTTGTTTTCTTGCAAAATCGTGGTGGGTGATACCTTGGGTTATTCAAAAAGGCAAGACGGACAAAAAACCGAAAAACGACGAAAAGACTAACAACAGTCAAAAATACACTACTGCAACATAGAAGACGAAATACTTAGCAACACGGATCATATCAAAAACTGGTGTATGTTTAAACTTGTATGCATGTCTTACAACTCAAATTTTCACATTTTCTTGAAAGTGCTCCACGAAACCACTTTCTAAATTATTAAGATCAATTTTATGAGCAATCAAAGCCGGGCTTCAAAGTTATTGTGAAACTACTATTCCAGAGGTGGCGTGAATCAGATGTGGATACAAGCAAATTCCAAAGATCTTTAAGAGTACATACAATCTAAATAAAGGCAACAGTAGTATACCGCTGTTCGAAAGTCATCAATCGATTGAGACAAAAACAAATCCGGGTTACAAACTAAAACCGAGGAAACACATCATCTATAAGAGGAAAACAACGAAACAACAGAAACACTGAAGTGAACTCAGAAACACGGAAATAAGACTCTTTCATCTTCCAATAGTATTAAAACATTTGACTTTTCTACACTTTCCACAAATATTCCCCATTCCAAACTAAAAGACAAATTGAAAGAGTTGGTCCTGCTGTGTTTCATAAAAAAGAATGGCCAACGTAGATACAAGTATCTTCTTGTCTTAGGGAGGGATTAATCCTACTTTGTAAAAAATCACTCTGATTCAAACAAAACTTCTCTGAAATTGACATTATCAAGATGCTTGATTTCTTGGTTGACAACATATTTGTTACGTTTGGGGGAGTAGTTTTTCAACAAACTATCGGTATTCCCATGGGAACCAACTGTGGTCCTCTTTTTGCCTAATTGTTCCTTTATTCATATGAGGCTGACTTCATAAGGAACTTCTTAGGAAGAAAGAAAAGAAGTTAGCAGTATCCTTTAAGTTTACTTTCCACTATATAGATGATGTTCTCTCACGAAATAATTTAAAATTTGGTGACTATGTTGGACGCTTCTATCCATACGAACTTGAGATAAAGGATACAACAGATACAGTTAATACAAATAAGAAGATGTGGTATGAGTGCCAATGAGACAACTTTCCATCCAAGTCACAATGTGTAAACAATTATAGGTCAAAGTACGGCATTCAACACGGAGCCTTGGCTCACACCGAACAGCAAGCTATAAAGGGCCCCAAAAAGACTAGTGAAAAAAAATTCAAACAGGAAAACCAACGGTCTAATCTATATAAAAAACGAGAAACGAGAAACACTTATGAAACACATTAAACACTGAAAAAAAATGCTCCTGACTTAGGACAGGTGCATAAAAATGTAGCGGGTTTAAACGTTTTAACAGGCGCCAACCTTCACCCTAACCTGAAACAGTGGTATAACATTACAAGATAAAAAGACACACAATAAAATATCGATTGAAATAGCTTAACTCGATCAAAAAGACAATACACAAAAACAAGTAAATATACAATGAACGAATAAGTTGATCTATGACACAATATAAATAAAAAAGAAGTTCAATGTCAAGAAGACAACTTTAACCTAGGACAAAATGGCGTTAAATAAAGTAACGTACACAGGTAAATTTAAATATAATAATTTTGTTGTTAGGAGTACAGAAACATTTTTTACAAAATAAATTTGTTATTCATAGTACGAGCACATAAGTGAAGTTTTTTCGTCATACTAAATACTTATCAAAGGTGGTACATATTCAAAATAGTAAGACGAGATATAACACAAAATAAGTAAACATTGAAATTTGAAATGCATTACAAATTGTGCCAACAGGTCAAATTAACACGAAAGTACGATTTGAGAGTACTCGCAGCTACTGAAAGTTAGTTAAAAGCCAAAAACAATTAACAATAAAACATCATGCATCAGAGACTAAACACATCCCAGGCAGGGATTTAGTGTTTAACGCCATGGACAGTCAAAGAAGACATGACTTGTGCAATGCCAAAATAAAAGTAACGACAGGCAGTAGGATAGTGCCTCATATCTTTACTTACATCTAGAAATTGACAATGAGGATCGGTTGAAAACTATACTTTACGACAAAAAAGATGATTTCAGCTTCCCAATTATGAAATTTCCATTTCTATGTAGCAACATTACAGCAGCGCCTGCATACGGAGTATATATCTCCGAGTTGATACGATATTCCAGGGCTTGTATTTCCTATCATGATTTCCTTGAAAGAGAGTTGCTGCTCACAAGGAAACTATTAAACCAAGAGTTCCAAGTGGTGAAAATGAAATCATCCCTTCATAAACTTTTCGGACGGCATCACGAGTTGGTTGACCGCTAGGGAATATCCGTTTCACAAATGATAACGGATATGTTCCAAATGTTGTATCTACAATCCCCTTTTCACCGAATGTGACCTACCGAATACGACTTATTACCGGGTGTATCTTGTACCAACATGAGCAACACGACGGGTGCCACATGTGGAGAAGAATCTGCTTACCCTTCCGGAGCACCTGAGATCATCCCAAGTTTTTGATTGGGTTAGTGTTGCTCAGTCTTTAGTTTTCTATGTTGTGTTTTGTGTACTATTGTTTGCCTGTTGGTCTTTTTTTCTTTTTTAACCATGATGTTGTCAGTTTATTTTCGACTAATGAGTTTGAATGTCACTTTGGTATCTTTCGCCTCTCTTTGACTCAATACCGAAATAAATGTTTAAGACTGGCAAGCAAAAAACTCAACTCTAAATGGACAGAAAGATTGTAGTCTACAATGTCCATAGAAAGAGGGAGGTGATATATATAAGCCAATTAAAAACCACAAGTAAAAACAGAAAAGACCATAGCCAAAAAGAAAAAGAAACTTCGAAAAGCCGATCAACAGACCACAAAACTCAACGCAGAAAAAAAGTAGAGTCAAGAAAAACGATATTCTAATAAAGAACATGTTGAAAGAACGTTTAAGATGTGTTTAAAATTATATCTCTTTATCATCACAAAAGTGTTGCATGTTGAAACATCGTGTGTTTATCTCATCTTTATAAGACCTACACTTCTCTTTATTGATGCGAATGGTGCGACTGGGTGAGTATCGCACTAATATGAACCCGCATTCTGATATCTGATACATATATATGTATGCATCGTTTCCAGAAATCGCACTGATTAATCTCGCGTTTTAGTTCATTCTTGAAAAATCACAATACTAAATGCACGCAGTAATTTCTGAATTTGCAGTTAATAATTTCCAAGGTTAATTGACAGGAAAAAATTAATTGTAAATGTATATTCGTTTAAAATTACATGCTTTCAAAAGATACTACTTACATCAAACTGCAGCTCAAAAGGTGTACTTGTTTTGTTATTTTTGTTATTTTTTATTCCAATCTAATTTCAACGTCATACTTGTTGCATTATAACAAAAGATTGAAAATGAGAGGTGCCCTTGGATATGGTAACTCTGAAATATCAAATGCACTTAATGGAAATGAAATAAAAATGTTGTTTAAATCGTTTTATCTTTTGAAATTTCTATTTGCGAAACAGTGATGCAATTAATTATGTTATCAAAAGTTTTCTAATTCAATATTACCCTTGCCACCTACTTGTTAAACTTCAGTCAAAAGGTAAAAGTGTACGACCGGTCTGTGACACTGAAACAGTCAGCCATCAGAAATATATCTTAATAGAATCCCTAGAGCAAATAAGATATTCAACATACACCACATGAAAGTAAATCATTACAATCAAAAATTGCTCTTGGAAAAGAATAAAGCATTTTTTGTGAAACTAATCTACTACAACCTTTGGGATATATCAATATACGAATGTACTCTTGTTTCAAAATACTTTCACTATAACGTATTCTAATAACTTGAATTATTGCTGCTGAAAGATGTAAATATAAAAATAAGAAGATGCGGTATGATTGCCAATGAGACAACTCTTCACCAGAGACCAAATGAAATAGAATATAGGTCACTGTACGGCCTTCAATAATGAGCAAAACCCATATCGCATAGTCAGCTATATTAGACCCCGAAATGACAAATTTAAAACAATATTCAAACGAGAAAACTAACGGCCTGATTATGTACAAAACAATGAACGAAAAACAAACATGATATACAGCAACAATCGACAACCACTGAATTACAGGCTCCTGACTTGGGACCAGCATATACAGAATTTGACGGGGTTAAACTAACTTGTTGGCGCCAAATCCTCCCTCTAACCTGGGACAGTAGTGTAACAGTACAGCAAGTTCAAGTTGTTTATTATTTGTATGTCAAGCAATGCAATGAGAAGATATGATGAGACCACCTTTTTGTTCCCTGGATTCGGATTGATTCCAAAAGATTATAGATCTGTCAAATACAATCCTTCAGATGGTCATTGATGTTCATTAGACACTGATCTATCAAATGCCACAATTAAAGTTTGTTTATTTTGTATTATTTATTTGTATCAATGCTTCAAACTTGCATTTTAACATAAAAAAAATGCGAATACTGTTAAAATAGCCTCATTTTTGGATCTTGTCATTTAGTATTTAGATATGAGTCTAGCCATTACCGAAAATATAGTTTTCTACAAGAGAGGCGAAAGATACAAAAGAGACTTTTAAACTTCTAATTTAAAAAAAAACTGACAACGTCATGGCAAAAAAAGAAAAAAAAGAATAAAAGACAAACAACAGTATATAAAACACACCATAAAAAAACTAAATCTCACTTTCTGGGAATCCATTTAAGTGACAATGTAAACTCGAATAGTGCTACAAGGTGTTCATCTTTGTTATACATAATGTTCTAGATCAGGACAAGAAAAGCACTTTTACACCTGAACCGTATAGTTACAAAAAGGTATCCCTATCGTGTTGACCTATCAGCTACAATATATTACATTTCGCAACATTGTTCTTGGAGATACCAGAATGAGTGTTCTCCTTTCGAAATTGGACAAACATCTTTTGCTCCCATCTTTCAATAATCTATATATCATTCGGGGAGTTTATAACACAACACACACTTAACATAATGCCATAACTTCTTTGTTCAATATTACTAGTGTATATGTTAATTGCCTATTGGAATTCCAACAATATTTCAACTCATTTTGGTCATTTTTCGGGACTCTATTCATTTGGTCAATTTATTGTTTTCACTCAATGGCCTCTAAGTTACTTTTTTACTTTTACCTAGGGCATTGATTTGATGAACACTTATGAGCTAGTCGTCACTCAGTCCGTTTTGCTGTTGACGATTCTATTCTTTTTTCAACAAACCTTTTGGTTAAGAAAGGCGCTAGTAGTTTTTCGATGTTCACATCTCGTAAATCGATTAGAGAGAGACAAATCAAGATAAAAAACAGAGACTGAGGGAATTCCATAAACTCCAAAAAGGAACGAGAATGGGTGTGTCTACAAGGTAATCATCTCCTGCTATTACTAGACCAATTCTAATCTGAATTTTATGCGACTGTCAGAGTGAAAGGTTTAGCTGGCTATGAAACCAGGTTTAATCCACCATTTTCTACATAAGGAAATGCCTATGTCAAGTCAAGAATAAACAGTTGTTTTCCATGCGTTTTATGTGTTTGAGCTTTTAATTTTGCCGTTTGATAAAGGACTATCCGTTTTGAATTTTCCTTAGAGTTCGGTATTTTTGTTATTTTACTTTTGATCTGAAACGGTTATTTTGATCTAAACAGATCTCAAAAGATTAGACAATAATTCATTAAGTCATCTTCAGTCTTAACCACTGCGGTACATTCAGTGCTGTTCAGACAATTAGCTTGTAATCAATCAAATCTGTTCAGTCTATGTTCAGACTATTCAGTAGTCGTTATTTACCTGTACACATTAATATCATACTGAATTGTCTAAAAAGCTACTGAACAGTGATTGAATAATTTATTGTTCAGACTTTTTAGATATTGTTAATATCAAATTGACCGTTTAATACTTTTAATGCATTTACAAGTGTAAGCATGAATCACTCGCCATGCCAATTCAAACAATGTAAAATTGTCACAATCGGGAATAGGACACAGTCGTTAAAATTAAAGATCAGACGACTATTCGGGTATCTAAAGATCTAAGACCGCGAAAACATGTTACTAGTCAGTTGAGACATCAACATATCGTACAGATCAACCAATTCGTGATGGTGATGTAAATCCTATGTAGATTTAAATCGTTATTCCTCATAACTCTGTTTGAGCAGTCTTTGTGTAAGGAGAACACAACTGTTAACGTCCGCATAGTGCGAAAACGCACGAATGTAACGTATTTACTAAGATAAGTAAACGCCATACGCTTGAGCAGAGGACATGTAAATGCTGAGAAATGGAAAGTTGACAATTGGTAAGTTGAAGTTCTCACGTTTGTCATATGTTCTAGTATGAAGTCGATCATATGTCAATATCGAGGAAAAGATCAATTTATGAAGCATACTTCTACTTTCGGTAGTATCCTTAATTTAAGTTTACTGGGATATCAAAGGTGTAATCACTTAAAATGATGTTTATTGAGTGCATTAGTGAGGAAAGAATAAAAAAAGTACGGTTCCAACCCCAACAGGAAAAGTTGACCTTAAGCTTTGCCTTTTATGTCCCTTATGGTCATTTAGCTTCTAATTAAATATTAACGAATTTATACATCCATGATTTTCAAATATTTAGGCCTGAAAGTTTCTGTTGAAGATAGGTCCAGAAAAGCGCTTCGGACACACGAAATTCATCAAGCATAATTGTCAATAACTGCCATTCAGTACATTACTTTTTGTTAGAAGTATTTAAATATCATGATTTGTATTTAAGCAACAGTAGTGTATCGATGTTCAAATCCCATAAATCGATTAAAGCAGCAATCAAAACTGAGGGAATCGCATGAACTCCGTAAGAAGCGAGACTTGGTTAACGACGGCGTAAGCGTCTCAAGCTATGCATGCATCACCCGCCATTCGATAAAAGGTCCAAACTTTTCCTACATATTATAGTTAATGAGACTTTTTTTTTATAATTAACAGTATGCTTATCACGTTTTTTTTATAATAGGTACAACATTAGCCTATTTCCTGTTTGTTTGAATTTTCACATACTTTTTCCGAACATGAATTGAATCTGGACAGAAGTTGTAAAAAAATGGGACAATTCTTTTGGCATAGTTGAATGGGGACTTGAACCTTTATTTCGTATATAATAAAGATGTATCCTCACAAGTGAAAGCAATTTTGAATTGTTCATTAAGGATGATAGCTGGCGTATGGGTATCACTGTATAATAAACCATCGTTTCCCTCTGATTGGAGACACCTCAGTTGTTTGTATTTACTTTTAATGCATTGTCAGAAGGTTTTATGATTTTCCTCTAAAGCTCCTGAGAGCTATTAACATCTTGCATATATTTAATTTGATCTTTCCTTATCAGTATGTGTGCTGTTGCTTTGATTTTTCATATGTCTCAATGGGGTTTAATGCCAGTCTTTTTAGTCTTGTTACCAACTTCAAGCTGTTTATGAATATCTTTATTAGCTGAAGGGTTTGTATAGTTAGACTAATTCGTATTACTTGGTACATAATCTTCTAGTATTTTATTACTGTCAATTTTAAATTTATTTCACAACTGATCTTTAAATAAATCTACTTTAGCTTGTGATAAGGGCACAGAAACAAATTAAGTAGTTAAGGATTTTATTTTCTGTAAGTCAACTTTGTCAATAAATACATTTCATGCTGGGGTTGTTTGGCTCTCTTGGGCCTGCAGATTGCATCTACCAATACAATATTCTGATCAGATATTTCATTTCATTTTAGTTATCAATGCAGGTTGATTTGTTCAAAAAGGTTAATGATGTTTTCTTTCCTAGTTGGAAATTCTACGACCTTAAACTGCGAAACTACTTGGTTTAGTATTCATGTGTCAAGATTATATTAACACAGAAGTAAAAGAGCTATGAACTTCATACAAAACACACACCTGTTTATAAAATAAACTGAATAAAAACAGAATCAAATATTGTCTTTTGCAAGATATAAACGGTAAGCAACTCATTCATATTATATCTCAATCGTGGAATGAATGCACTAGTCTTTTGTTTATAAATATCTCCATTTTAGGTTTTCTTTGTCACGTCCTGGTAGAACAAAACTACTATGTCGACTTATGGCCACACATAATCTTTTCTCGAAATTCGGAAGTAGTGGCTCTTGGACGAATTAAAGGTTAAAAGTGTGAATGAACTGTAAATAATCTCAAAACAAGGACGATACTTATAAAATAATATTAACAACAGAAAATATTAAAAATCTAATACTAGTTCTTGTTATAATGAACGTTTTCAATACTTATCACCACGTTTGTTAAGAGTCCTTTTTTAAAACACATCTGAGCTATATTTGCGTTTTATATACACATACATATTCTAAAACAATTGCGATTTATGCATATTCATTCAAGGTATACATAAACAAATGCTTTTATCCTTTAAACAGACATTTTACAGATATTTCCTGTGCATGTATTGCAGTGTTAGTAAATATAGTATTATAATAGTTAGAGTTGAACTGTGTTTATACCATAATAGAGTAATGCTTGATTGATGTGTGCTGTGCTTACTGTGGATTAAATAACACCCAATTGAAAGATACACCACTCACATGCCATTTTGTCGACCAGCACTTTCCACACAGTGCATAACTGTATTTGTCATTTGCAGTTAATTAGATTAACCTGAGAAAAATCCTCTTTTATGTCCTCATTCAGGTCTCTTTTAACAAGGTTTTATTGGTGAGAAGGTTCGTTGTTATTTTGTATTGACAGTGGTTTACCATATTCATTTGCTCCGTAAGCAACCTTTGGCAATTATATTAAAGGAATGCATGCTAGAGGGAATTGAAACCCTTTTAACAAATCAGTAGACAATTCTCAGAAGTATCGTATGACTTTTATTACAAAAGCTACGTATCCGACAGTCATATTAGTGAAAGGTTTAGCCAGCTATACAACCAGGTTTAATTTTTACATAAGGAAATGCATTACCAAGTCAGGAATATGACAGTTGTTTTCCATTCGTTTGATGTGTTTGAGCTTTTGATTTTGCCATTTGAAAAGGCACTTTCTGTTTTGAATTTTCCTTGGTGTTTGGTATTTTTGTTATTTTACTTTTTATATAAGAACATGTATGTCTTCCAAAATGTGATTTAGCTATTTTCAATCAACGTAGTCAAGTCACAAAAAGGATATTATTTGCATTTGCAGTTATTAAACTACTAATACTAAAGATATTCTGGCTTTTGAAAATCAACTTACACGAAATAAAATGATATCTTCATTTTAAATTCTCGCCAATAGCAGAATCATTCCTATGTTTTCATTGATAGCTCTAAATAAAAGAATTGATAAAAGTTACAATGCACTAAATAATATGCACGTCTAGATTATATGTCCTTGTTCTACGTATTCAACAGTCTGAAGCCGTTTTCACACATTCCAAATAAGAATAACCAATTGATTGTTGATATCAACAATAAATTCCAAATAAAGACATTATTATTGCCATTCTGTGTAGATCAGCAATTTTTTCACGTCGTCATGTTATATTAATGTTCCTTCATATAGTTATTAGAAGCTTGATTGTTTTCTACTGGGATCATCAAATTTGTACAATGTATTGATGCGAATTGGAACCGGTAATATAACAATTAATGAATGTAACTTAACAGACCTTAATGAGATGCTCTAATCCACCATTTTCTACATAATGAAATGCCTGTACCAAGTCGTTGTTTTCCATTCATTTGATGAGTTCGAGTTTTTGATTTTGCCATTTAATAAGGGACTTTCCATTCTGAATTTTCCTTGGTGTTTGGTATTTTTGTTATTTTACTTTTTAACAAGCAACGTGTCAATATCTGGTCATTTTCATTTTTCAAAAAATACATTGTAAGGTATAGCAATTGTAAACTGAATACTGAAGTCGTCTTTTAAAATACGAAAATGTAAAATGAATAAGAATTATTATTAGAAGCTAATATTTCCATTCATCGTATTAATTTCAGACTTTCATATTTGATGACAGAATTTGTATGTATTGATGTAGCATAATGTTGTTTGTGTATATAAGTTAGACAAATCATTCCTACCAATCCGTCTTATTGAAATACGGGTAAGATAGCAGTTTTGAACAAGTTACAAATTAAATGGCCTTAAAGCTTGTATACTTTTTGCCAGTGTAGTTGTCTGTCTTCTTTGGCCTTTTGTAATTTCTCTCACTAAGTCTATGCCATTTCTTATTTCTGTCTTATTTTTAACACTTTTTCTATTTATCAGATTGGATAGAAACAAGCAATGCTGACGCTCAAAGTAAACGTCTATATTCATGATTCTTAAATTTGCAATGTAAAATTTGGACTGTGGTTACTGATATTCGAAGGTAGAAAATAAAAGATTGAAATAAGCAGCACTAGTTTTACTGTAAAAACAGTGTCGTTTACTCCCATTCCCCTAAAACTTGATAACCAAATTAAAAATCAAACATTTATTACAATTGCTAACAGTTTGATACAATTCAATGAATGGTTTTTGTTGTGATCTAATATCCTGAAAACATGAAAGATATTACCATGAAATGACCAAATATTCTATTGGTTCTCAGGTTTTTCAACAAAGCATTTATTTAAGTAAAAAGGAAACAGAAACATGGATAGATTCGAGCAATCAAAGCGCGATTTTATTTAATATTTTTGGTTCTTTTACTTTCTTTCTAACGATTTTTTTAGAATTTGTGTCTTTGCTATTCATAAGCATGAAAAATTGAAATAATACTTTATAGATACTATGGATCCGCGATGCTTTTTAAATTTAGCTTAAACTCAATGGTACCGGAAATAACAGAATAAAATTTACCAGACATAAAATATCTATACTTCTTTGAATTGAGGAAGCATGTGAAAAGGATAAAGCAAGTACCTGCTAAGTACTTAATTCAACAACCTCATAACATAACAGAACATAACAACATTAGAAGAAAAGCTTCAAAATACGGTCTTAAAGAATGTTCACGCTCTTTAGTAATTGAAAATCTCATAAATCTAAACTGAATATTGTAGCCATTTTTTTCACAATAAATAATCAATTATTTAACAAGAAGCAATTAATTTCTTACATAGAATTTTAATTTTATATTCAACAATATTTTACCGATGTTCAAATTTGAAAAATTATTTTATCTACTTCTGGCTTTTACTTTAGCAAAACCTGAATGTAAAAACTAATCTTAAACATGTTATAAAGAATGTGACGAATGAAGTATATGACAGTACATCGACATTCTACCAATATATGTAAAAATACTTAGTTTCGAAAATAATTGAGTCGAATTTTGGCTGAACGATTAACTGTCGGTCCCGCCTCAATTATTGAAGATATTGATATCTAAAATTAACAAATAAAATAGAAATATGAGATTTAAAGTAAAAAATGGTAACAGATTATGTGTTTTGTTAAAAAAAAATCGTCGAAAATACGCTAATAGATGATTTCTAACCGAAATTTTAACGAAAGATTTAAAACATAAAAACCTTTATATTTCAAAAACTTGATTATATTGACAGGAAAAAACATTAAAAATCATTACATCATATTGTTTTTTAGAAACATAAAACAAAACCGTTATATCGAGTTCTAAAATAAAAAGGTGATGTTTCAATTTTGTAACAAACGTATTTTACTGTATTATTTATTTGTAAATTATGTAACTTCTAAACAAAAGTAAAAACGCATCCTGTTAATACAACTGACTGATCATTTTCATGAAAAATTAAAGTATGGCGTTAATCACTTCTCAAAGTACTTTCGAAATTACTTTACTTCCTACAACATAAAACTATAAATATATTTTGAAATGATGCATGCATTTAGAAACTGTATTTTAAAAATAAAACAAAATGAATAAAAAAAAGACGTAATTTCGATAAGACAATAAACCATGGACACAAAAAGACATCTAGAGAAATTATGGCTAATTTTTTTTTCTGTTTAACATGAGATATGGCATGACAGTTATAAATAATTTAATGTTTCTAGATATTTGAATTCTTGTTCGTTAATAATATTGTAAGGTGTCTAAAGGTCTTCCTCCAGTGGGGGACTTAATTGTTACAAGTTTAGTTTATGATGACGTCGTTCTCACAACAAATGAATCATTTACTTTTCATAAATGCATTTACAAGTTAACATTGGTAGAACATATAAAAAAAGACAGTACTAGTAGCTTGCAAAATTTCACAATCTTGTAATATGGATTTTCCACTAAGGTACGAAGTGAAATAATACTGCGAGTATTAAAAATCAAAATTTTCATTTTCCCCAGATGTGTATTTGGCAAAACTTTTAGGAATATTTGGTCCTCAATGCTCTTTAACTTCGTACTTTATATTTGGTCCTCCATCTTTTGTCGATCTACTTTCTAAAAACAACCATTCGGATGTATTGTCCTGAAATGCAGAAAATATTTAAAACTAAACTTTTAGCCAAAAAAAAACTAAAAAAAATTAAACAAAACTGGAACATTTTTGCATTTTTGTATTTATCAATTAAATCTAATCATTGAATATATACCAGTTACTTTAGATATTCCTAAACTATGAAATTCTTATATGCCTTGTTTTTAAATTTGCAGTACAATTTCTGAATGACTTCGTATCTTGTTTGTTTGCTCTTTCAGTTCTTATTTTTTTTAATGTCTTCTATGGTAATCTCCTAGGTTATAAAGACTCAAACCAGAAGCGGAAGATACCAAAGGTAGAAGGGAGAATCAAAAAACAGAAGCGGAAGATACCAAAGGTAGAAGGGAGAATCAAAACACAGAAGCGGAAGATACCAAAGGTAGAAGGGAGAATCAAAACTCAAATAGAGACCGATAAAATTATCGCAAACAACTATAACCACAAAAAGACAAACATGTCCGCAAACACTACATCAGAAACTAAGGACTGAGCAATACAACCTTGCCAAAAACCGGAGTGCTCCAAAAGGGTAAGCAATCCTGCACCACACCCGTCGTGATGTTCATGGTTAGTACAAATTCAGAGTTTAATCTTATACAATGATATCACAATTGAGAGAATAATGACGGGAGTGTGGCTACGATAAGTGGAACATATCCGTGGTCATCTGTGACATACATATTCCATAATGATATTTATATGTTGATAAAAAATGTTTATCCACAGTAGTCAACCGATTGTCATCTTATTAGCAATTGCTTTGTTCTTTAGTAATAGGAAAAAGAGATGTGGCGTTTAATTCAATAACACAGCAATTAAACGACACAAAATAAATATCTGAAGGTCAATATTCGGTCATCAACAATATTTAAGTTGAGGATAAACAGAGACAAGTCTATATAAGATCTAACATCTACACCAACAACCCAAAATAACAAAAAGCTAAAACTAAAATCTACCATTGATCAGTTTCCTGAATGAACATGTAGAAACAAGGTTTTTTTTATATCTCAACCCGCCACCGTTTAAATTTCGATCATTGTAATGACAAAAGATAAATAAAGAGTAAAATCAATACTGAGAAGGAATTAATTCTGTAAAACCGTAAAAATATAAACAAAAACTGTGTAAAAGTAAACCAGTATTGAACACATGCTTATCAAATAATGATCGCAATGAGTGATAGAAGCTCAAATTTCTTAACCTGATGGTTCAATATCATGCCGTTTTACATAGTAATATTGTCAGATGTACTTCGGAGTAGATTTCATAAGCAACCTAATAAAAAAGTAGTAAATCTGCACAGAGAGTCAATATAGAAAACACAAAACAAACATTTGCCCATAGTTCAAACTATAAATTAGTAAGCTGATGTTAATCTCTTAAATAAAGGCAACAGTAGTATACCGCTATTCGAAATTCATAAATCGATTGAGAAAAAAACAAATCCGGGTTACAAACTAAAACTGAGGGAAACACATCAAGTATAAGAGGAGAACAACGACACAACAGAAACTCAACACTAAAATGCAACACACAAAAACAAACTATAATATAACAATGGCCATTTTCCTGACTTGGTACAGGACATTTTAAGAAAAAATGGTGGGTTGAACCTTGTTTTGTGGCTAGCCAAACCTCCCGCTTTTATAGCAATGTTAAATATAACATTAAAATGACAAGATTACATGACAGGACTACAATACAAATAAATGGGAGAACATACAGGACAGAGACACACACAAATAATAGCTATCAAAAGGTTCCAGGCTTATAATTTAATACGCCAGACGCGCGTTTTGTCTACTTAAGACCCATCAGTGACGCTAAGATCAAAAAGTTCGAAAGCCAAAACAAGTACAAAGCTGAAGAGCATTGAGGACCAAAAGTTCCAAAAAAATACAAGACGCAATGATTAATGAAAATACTTTTTTATAGGTAGAATCATTCTTCCTTAATTATTTTATATATTAATGATAAAAAAAAACAGAAATAGTTTTGACTGTTATTCTGTTATTCAAGCTTTAAATAAAACCATGAAAATATTACGCCTCTATGAAATCTAAGACGGCACTGCAAAAAAAAATGCAATTATTAGACCATTGCATGCATATATATTTCACTAAGTCCTCTGTGCACGTTTTTTTTTTTTCTTTGACATTTATTACAAATCCATAACAAATGATCGACATTAACATTCTGTTTGGTGATTGTTGATTGAAAACAATGGCTTATAATTAACTTTCGGGTTTTGGTGTCGAAGTTTACCGATCGTCAAATTGATAAACAGTCAACACAGAATCAAGGACTAAGTGTATGGTATACGTGAGATGATAGAGCGATATGTTTTTGTTGTTCGTTTTATATTTTCCGTGCGTTCCCATTTCTTAATTAAACAATGTCATACACGTTGTTAAATGAGTTGGGGTATTAAATAAAGGCAACGGTAGTATACCGCTGTTCAATAGTCATAAATCGATTGAGAGAAAACAAATCTGAGTCACAAACCAAAACCGAGGGAAACACATCAACTATAAGAGGAAAACAACGGAACAACAGAAACACTGAACTGCTACAAAAACAAACGTCAACTTACATAGAAACGGACTACTTGATAACAACTGCCATATTCCTGACTTGGTACAGGACATTTTTAAGAAAAAATGGTAGGTTGAACCTGGTTTTATGGCTAGCCAAACCTCCCGCTTATATTGCAATGTTAAAAATACCGCTAAAATGACAACATTACTTGACAGGAATATAGTACAAATAAACGAAAGAACATTCAGGACAGAGAGATACATTAATAAATAATATAGTACATTACAACATGTAAACCACAGAATAACAACGAATACCTTCCATTAATTTACGACAGTACACCGCAATAGAATTATGAACTTTGCGTCACACGAATGTATCAACGCACAAATGGTGACGTCACAGGTAAATTTCTAAAAATAGAATATAAAATTGGGATTAAGTTTGTAATGGTGTTATTTTATGTATTTTCTAACCATTACAAGAATATTAATATAGAATTTTGATAGCTATGGTGTAATTATTTGTATTTTCTAACCATGTCGGTTTTTCTTTCAAATCAAAACTGTGCAAAAACAAAAACCTGTGCATATAGTTGCTTTAAACCAAAAATCATATAAATGAACTAGTTGACCAATTATCCTAACCCTACATACATATAGAAAATAAAAATAGAATTCAAACCACAAACGATAGGACATAACACAATATCGAAGCAGACTCACAAAAGACACATCGTAACTAAATACTAGTACATGAATGTTGGATGTATAAATACCGAAACACGTCTAATAGCAATGCGAATTCACACACGGCAAAACAGTCATATTCGGGAATAGGTCACGTTCGGTACTTAGCAAACCAAACGACGTAGATGGTAAACTACAATCTAAGACGTGGTAAAAATGTCGTTAGTTAGTTTAGACACAGACACATCGTATAGATCAACCAATTCGTGATGGTGTCCATAAAATTTTCGGAGTGTCATTTTTAATCTTTCCTCCTCATAACTCTGTTGGAGCAGTTTCTGCGTAAGGAGCACACTCCTGCATATGAAGTCCGTATAATATGAACATGCACGAGCATAACGTATCAACTGAGATATGTAAACACCATACGATGGGGCAGAGGGTATGTTAATGCTGAGAAATGGGAAATTGATAAATGGGAAGTTGGAATAGTCCCGTTTGTCATAGATTTTAGTGTGAAGTCGTCTATCTGTGTCAATATTGAGGAAAAGATCAAGGTATGAAGCAGTCCTTCTAGTATCAGTAGTATCGTTAATTTCAAGTTCACTGGGATATATGAGATGTAAGTACTGACGACTAAAATATGGGTTAAAATATTTCCTTCAGAATCAGTTATTACTATCTTCCTACCGCGTTTGTTTACTGTTGCTTCCATCACGGTTTTATACGATCATGATTATGAAATTAAACTACTAGTGTAACGAATACGTAGTTACTCTCAAAGAAACGACATTTGCATCAGATACAGGAAGGTTTTTCATCATTTTATTTAATCTTTCGGTATTTAAATTCAAGGTTTCACTTAATGATATTATGATAGAGCAATTTGAGAAACAAGACCTGCGAATTTGTCTAGGGACTGAATGCATCTCTTGTCTTCTACTAGGGGTTTAATTTTAATATCTTTATCATTTGGTGTGTTCATTTATTTGTTCTTTCTGGTCACTGTTAAGTTTATATGTTTGTTTAATATTATTGTTTGAAAAACAGGATTTTTCTACCTCAGGAATAGAATGTACCATAGCTGAATTTGACTAACCCTTTCGGAATTTTTAATCATCAATACTCTTCAACTTCGTACTTTATTTGAATTTTCACTTTTTTATTCGAGCGTCACTGATGATTCTTTGGTAGACGAAACACGCGTCTGGCGTACAAAATCATAAGCCTGGTATCTTTGATGACGTTTTCTTTTTTTACTTTTCAACTTATTTACGCACGAAAATAAGACATAATAAAGTTATCTTTGTCATTTTGATGCACATAATTTTGTTCTTAAGTGACAAGCTTTGAAAATGAAACTTTTTAATTACTTGTGGGTTTTACTTTATTTTAGTATACGTTCAAATATGGTTAATACTTTTACTATCACAAGAAATGAAACGTGATCCTATTAAGACATCAAAAATAAATTATGGAAGTTTTTCTTGACTATTATCTTTCTCATACCCACTGCATTGAATAATCGCTTCCAATTACCATTTCCTTTTTTACCTTTAATCAACAAACATCAATAGCCTTAGTAGGCATACAATATAAAAGATACATTGGCTTTCTCACGTTATTCATGGACAAGCTTGCTACTTGACAAGATCAATGAAGCGATGGATTATTGTCTTAACTATCAGGCGATTGTGTAACTGCTTCCTTGGAACGATGCTTAGACATTGATATAGTGGAGAGATAAAACGAAAGCACTTTTGATACTTTATATTTGAGAAAAAAATATCTGTTAAATTTATGAGATAAACTTTTCATACTTACATGTATTTAAATTATTGATTATCACACGTGAATTCAAACCAATTAAAGTTATAGGTAGAAACTTAAAAGTTATTGGAAGCAATGAATTTGTTTGGAAGATGTGCTCGTCAGACAAACCAACCGAAAATGAAAAATGGAATTTATATCTGCATTTAAAAATTATATATTTTTCGTTGAGTTTGAATGTTGCATTATGTGTACTCTGTCTTTACCTTGTTGGAATTTCATATCAGACATGTACTTCTCTTAGTTACTTACATTTTGACCATGAAGACTCCCAGATTAAAAATTCCAACCACAGGATACATCGACACAAAAGAGCTAGCTTTAGATCGTATAGAGAGGTAAGATTTCATTTAATGGGGAATAAGTTTACTGCTATAATACTTTATCCAGATTTGTAACTCTACGTTGGTGTATACGTTTTTTGTATTTAACCAAATTTTGTTATAACTCTCAATTCAATATACTTAATCAACTTTTGTAACTATATCCGTTAAATGTATTTTCTTGTTAATGGAAAGAAAAAACAAGATAGTATTTTGACCTTGAATGAAGTAAATTTAATCAAGGGAAACTAATTTATGGACTGAAAAGTCGAGTTTTCTTGGCAGCCTGAAAGTTCACTCAATCTAGGTATAGCTTATAATTAGAGAAATAATGTTTAAAACATATTTCTCCAGTGGGAAATAACAACATGTTCTTTACACGTGCACTCCTATAAAGAAATTGAATAGCTGCCTCAGAAAAAAAGGTGAATGAGAAACGTCAAACTAGAAGTAATGTCATCACTTTGAATGGATATATCCTCAATGACATATGTTATACGTTTTCGAATGAAGCACGTTTAAACTGTGAAATACTCGACGCTTTGTAATCAATTTTGTAAAACGAAACGCTAAAAGTTATTGTTTGCACGTGTGTCCTGCTCTTCCATATGTCCCTGTAATTAGAGTATGTGTGTATCAACTTTAAATTAAAGGCTCCTAACTATCAACTGGTACATATAACTTATATGTTATTAGTTCTATTAAAGAATGCTTAACATTTTGCTCTTGACGGGATCTGTTGGGAAGAAATTTTTCACGTTCAAACTAGGCCATAGGAAGATAATTTCGAGAATTTAAAAGGTTAAAATAAGCAAAAAGGGTTGATAAAAACTGCAAACATTCTTTATGTGCCTGTCCCAAGTCAGGAGCCTGTAGTTCAGCGGTTGTTGTTGGGTCATGTCTGTCATATTTGTTTTTTCGTTAATTGTTTTGTTATAAATTAAGCCGTTAGTTTTCTCAATTGAATGGTTTCACATTTTTCATGTCGGGATCTTTTATAGCAGACTATACGGTATGGGTTTTCCTCATTGACGAAGACTGTTGTCTATAATTGCTCACATTCACTACATTTGAACTTTGATGGATAGTTGTCTAACTGGCAACATCTCCTTATTTTTATATAGCTAGGAATATCAAGCAACTATGCCAAATCATAAGGAAGCTATAGAAGATTTGGTAATCAAAGATTTTTACAGGATACTTGCGAACAACTTTTTTCAAGGTTATATTAAAATATATATACTTGCATCGTGGTATGCTTGCAATTAGGTTGTCAGTTTTATTAAGGCTTCATTGAAAAATTTATACTTATGAGTTTTTGGAGCCTAAGTGAACAATGATATTTGAGGTTCCTTTACATCTTCCGTCTGGCAATAAAACAAATTTTAAGAGTAAAACTGTTAACTGAGTAGGATACGTAATTGCACAATCCGGTCTGTCTTGATACGTTAAAATCAAGACCTCCTCTAAAGGCAAAGGCCACACATGTGAGAAAGAAACTACATCGACAACTGTTTGGATGGGTATGTTAAAAGATGACCTGATGTTTGGCTGAATTCAGATAATACTAAAGCACCTTTTTTTCAAATTGCAGACCAAATTAATCGCCTCTTAATCGTCCAATCGTCTTAAAGCTTCTATCTCTATTTATTAAAAAGAATTATATGAATTACCTAAAATATTAAACAGCACAACAGACACACATACCACCAACACTCGACTAAGACAGACGCACACACAAGGACAAGCAACAATGAACAAGACATGGTCCATATAGCCTGACTTGGTACAGGCACAACACTCGACTCTACTGATAAGACAGACGCACACACAAGGACAAGCAACAATGAACAAGACATGGTCCATATAGCCTGACTTGGTACAGGCACAACACTCGACTCTACTGATAAGACAGACACACACACAAGGACAAGCAACAATGAACAAGACATGGTCCATATAGCCTGACTTGGTACAGGCACAACACGTAGTAAGGTTAAACCAGCCCAAAGTGTGAACAAGCCTCCCTCTTTGCTGTTCCAGAACAAATGTCGTCATAGTAAAACACACAATGAAAAAACTGTATAGTCTAGCTTCAAACAGCATGATCATTAACTTGATCAAGAAATAGAAATGGCACATAATTTGGAAAGCAGGGTCTGAAATCTACTGAAGGTAGCCACAGCTGTAGGTTAAATACTGCCGCCCATATAAACAACTGTATGTAAATACTGCCGCCCATAAAAACAACTGTATGTAAATACTGCCGCCCATCAAAACAACTGTAGATATTTGATGAACACAAGTTGCTAAAAGGGCATTGAACGGTAAAGAAATCAATGTCATTACCACGTAGGATTTGATATAATTGTAAATTCATAAATATATAATATTAGGTATGGCGTCAAAACGATTGTTGTAGAATTGATTAGACAACAAAGAACGACGCCTGTAAATATCCCATCAGCAGTGACATTTAAGTCAAAATTAAACAGGTTGTTATTTCAAAATAAGTTACTTAAATGTAAAGGGCAATCTTTATTTTAAACAGGGTAGTAAATGCAAAGGAGATAATTTTCAATACAGGATTACTTTTAATTTTATCGGCTATAAAAGTAAACAAAAAAGCCGTGTCATGATATTCATAGAATTCTACTGGCATATCCTTAACAGAGGGTGTGTATGGGGGTTTACAGAATGGAGAATAATGGGCAAAAAATATAAAGAATAGAGAAAAATGGAAAAAAATAAAGAATATAGAATAATGAGGTGCTTAGATATAAAGAATACAGAATTATGGAGAAAAAATAAAAAGCATACAGAAAAGTGGCCTAAAAATTAAAGAATACAGAAATGAATGACCCCCATCCAGACCCTCATAACACTCGTCATCTTAAATTGGAATGTATGTAGCGTATGCAATATAATAAGAACGTTATACACGTTATAACCTACAATATTCAAACTGGTAAATTGAAAATAAAGTTACTAAATATAAAAAATAGGGATTTAAGGACACAAATATCCACTAAAGATCAAAGTGTGATTTGTTTTTTTTTTTTTTTTTTTTTTTTTTTTTTTTTTAATGTATTCTTTTTTGCATATAGTGTAAATAACTGCGTCAATAAGTTTTCATACACAAAATACACTTTAATAGCATACGAAATGTACAATTATGTCCTCTGTTCTCATTCATTTATAATTATGTCTATGAGCTATGATCAGTTTCTTCGATTTTTCTATCATCCCATCCCACGACAATCTTCATGTTCAGTTAACTTGATTTCTTGACATAAACGCCATAATTTCTCCTAATTAAGATTGAGTATATGTGTAAAGGAGTAACAAAATTAATGTACGTCTATTAAGAAATTTTCAAATGATTACAATATAAATAACGGATATGGTCTTATTCAACTTTATTTTAATTTATAAGGAATGCACGCACATATAGTAGCGAAGTATAACAAGTATCTGTAAGTCCCACAGTACAACACAGTTAGATGTTTTACCTGATATGTTTGTACTTTAACAAAGCCTTGATTTATGTACTTACAAATACATACTCGCTAGTTTGCGTGTCAAGTATATAGCATGTACAATCTTATTAATACGACTTTTCTCAGTAGGGCAGATAAATCTCGATTAACTTTCAGGTTACATTGACAGGAATGGTTTATATTATTTATGACATCACGTTTCCCTGGATCATTTATTTCTTTAAGGGTTGATCGTTAGTCTTACAAAAGAGGGGCGAAAGATACCAGAGGTACATTCAAACTCATAAATCGAAAATAAACTGACAACGTAATGGCTAAAAACAAAGACAAACAGACAAACAATAGTACACAAAATTAAAGACTAAGCAACACGAACCCCACCAAAAACTGGGGGTGATCTCAGGTGCTCCGAAACGGTACCTGCTCCACATGTGGCACCCGTCGTGTTGCTCATGTTAGTACAAACCGGTAAAAGGTCTTAATTCGATAGGTCACATTTGTAAAAAGGGAACGGGATTGTAGTTACGATATAAGGAACATATCTGCTATCATCTGTGAAACGGATATTCCATAACGGTCAACCAACTCGTGATGGGGACCGTAAAATTACAAAGATGTACTTAAATCACATGTACAGTAGCGAAATGTGTATGCTTCGATGGTAACAATAGTTCCTTCCACAATTTGTTTATGTATTTACTGATACAAAGTATTTTGATTCACTAGAATTCATATATGTTTATTAGAGACGCATCATCCATATTGATAGTTAATAATATTGATTGATTGAATGATTGATTGATTGATTGATTGATTGTTGCTTTCCTGCTTAACGTCCAATGGCAGATATTTCAGGATATTCAGGAAGAGAACAAATAACTAATGCAACGATTCAATGTAGGTAGGTTCTTCGGTAGACCAGGATAAAGGTTGGGTGGACCGTAACTGGAAACTGATGAGCACTCGATTAATATGTTCATTTCACTTCCAATCTCTAAAATGTGAAGTGTTTCTTGAATCTGATCCTTTTTACTTCAAATATTTTTAAATCAACTTTTCCAATCAAAAAAACTCCAAAAGTTGTAAAAGAAATTAAAAAAAAAAATAAAATCAGGAAAAGTTAGTAAACTCAGATAACAAAAATTCACATTAATGAATATCATTTTTACATATTAACTTTATATACCATATGAATATAAAAAGAGTAGAGACACTATCCTTGATTTTCTCCAAAACTTTGGTCTAACCAACTAGATGTATTGTCCGAGAAAACGATGTTATGACATACTTTTTATAAAAGAGCACGAAGGAGCTTCCAGCATTTTGACATTTAATAACAGAAGCGATTGTCGGAAACAGAAGAGGTTAGAATAAAGGTTCAAGACATCGTACTTTTGAATTTAGAAACAACAAGATAATGTAAAATAAATTAAAGAATTTTAATTTTTTTTTTGGAAAAACATATAGAAAAAGCTTCAATTTACTTAAAAAGGAGAACTAAAATTCATGGTTGTACTATTAAAAATGTATGATTTCACTTCCATGATATAATAATGCTTTGTATTTCACTGTTGTTATCTATACTGATATATATTATATCATGGAAGTTGATTGAATTCATTTGAGTTGGTTGAATTGTTTATACAAGTTGATATCTTTAAGAAACAGTGACAATCACATAAGGCATTGTATTAAGAATTGAATGCTTCTTCTTGTAACTTCATTGGGGTGTAAAAGCGTTGACCGAAGTACATTTTGTATGAAGTGCGGAAGCGCTTAATTCTAAAAATGTGCGCACGGTCAACGCTTTTACAACTCTATGAAGTTACAAAAAGAAGCATTCAATACTTATAGTTACATTTTTCAGATAGGATCATGAAAACACGATTTTTATCAAGTTTTTATTTAATTTACCTGTGCACTTTATTGTGGGACCTCGTGTCATCATGAATGATAAATTTCATTGTGTAATGAAGTTGATTAAGGAATAACGCGAGATTGCAGTTTGCCAATCAGAATAACGTATTATAATGAAACATACATCTAATTTAATTATTTGGAATTAATATACGGAATTAATGTAAAGACGAATTTCATTTTATACTTCAGTGTCCGAAATATATTCAATTACTAAAACATGTTATAGAACAATATCATTCGATGAAACCATCTGCGTTGAAATTAGTCGAAATTTTGAGCGTGGACAATGTAAATACTAAGAAAAAGCTGTTAGTCTTCGTATTACACTGTTGTTATCTATACTGATATATATTATATCATGGAAGTAAAATGATACATTTTTAATTGTACAACCATGATATTTAGTTGCTATTGTAATGGGTTTAAAAAGTGCATGTTTAACTCCATGTTGGAACACATTTTACTGTGTTTGGGGTTGAAATAGTTTAAAAACTATTGAGCGAATTCATTTAAATTTCTGTAAGAGAGTTCGAAAAGTTCTAAAACAGTACTTTTTTTATTTTTTATTAAATTAGTTTGTGGGCAGCTTTTTAATTTTCTCTTTACAATCGGGTAAGATTAAGGTGGTACCTAACACTACAGGGAGATAACTCTGTAAAAATCAGCTAAACGTTTTAATTACGTTGTATTGTTAAGGAAATATTAAGCTTCTCAATGATCAAAATTAGTGTTTGTCAAACTGCTATATAACAAACGAAATTTTTCTGATAAAGTGGTTGGTTCAAATTTTTGAAATTTTTATATTTTTGTCAAAGGGTCAAAGTAAACATTTTGTCAAAATTTTATGAAAATTAAACGAGCCAAATTAATATTAGTCAAGGTGTTGGGTACCACCTTAATAATGACTTAGTTTGCTTTAGGGTGTAAATTAATACTAAATAAACTATATCACAGTAGTACGTTATATAGGTCAATGCTTTGTTCAAAAACCAGAACTAACTTAGATTCATTAAAGTATTATTAATATAGGTTATTTCTTTATTGGCCCCGGTTTAGATTAGAGGTTAGCTGCATCGTTTCCGAAACCCTGAAGGGTCAAGGACCAATACAACTAAACGTGATCCGTAACACTGCCAATTCAGAAACAGAGAATTCATAATTAAAGCACACGCTATTTCTTAACGGAATAAACATTTTAACATGGTACCATAATACCAAGGTGTAAATAAACTATTGATCTAATGGCGTTGACTCAGCTGGGTAAGACATTAACTCGATATTTTATAGTTTATTGTCTGAACAGTATTAAATTAGTATATATGATCTGCAGGAGAACTTTTATATGTATATAGTCCATACGCTAGAAGTCAAACGAATTGCAAGTTTCACTATAGAAACCAATCTATTACAGTAGGTTTTACAAACGACTAAGCTGTATAAGATTTGCTCATTGTTGAAAGTCGTACTATGCCCTATGGCTGCTTACGTCATTTTGAACACATGGGCAACCATACAACATCTACTTATTTTTGTATAGCACTGTGGATTTGAGTACCCGTTGTCTTTTATCATTAGTAATATTAATGGTTATGGTATATCGTTATACAATACAATGCGTATTCATTATTCGTTAAACCGACAGTAATATTGATAGTTATGGTATATTGTTATACAATATAATGTGTATTCATTATTCGTTATACCGACAGGATATTGACAATATCCTTACCAACATTATATCTATTTCTTTGTCTCAACTATTTAATGATTGGACATGAACGTTATGCAATGCATTGTGTTTATTCTCCAAAACATTACTTCCGACTTGCATCCATGTTTTGAGTTCTACGTCTTAAATAAAGGATTTCTCGCCTACTCAAAAAAAGCAATCGCATCAACCTGCTTGAAAAGCTAATAATCTTTAAAAAAAACAATGGTTCGTCTTAACATGCAACTGTCATTATGGCGGCAACGTTGCCATGCATTCTGTAAAAGGTGTTAGCCAATAGTATCCGTTAATAACTAATTTCCATTTTGTCAATAAAACACACATTAAACACACTATAATATTCATTAAAGTCGTTAAGTTATAAATTAAATTTGTGTACTCTTTAAAGTGAGTCCCGAGTGACATTCGAACTGTTATTTTTTTCTGATAGATCTATCGGGTTTATTTTTCATGGTTTGCAACTTTCATTAGAAGAATCTGAAAGTGTTGTTTAACTAAATCATACATATGTAATACGAATAAAGTATCTTTATTAGTGTGTTTAACTAAATCATACATATGTAATACGAATAAAGTATCTTTATTAGTGTGTTTAAATAAATCATACATATGTAATACGAATAAAGTATCTTTATTAGTGTGTTTAACTAAATCATACATATGTAATACGAATAAAGTATCTTTATTAGTGTGTTTAACTAAATCATACATATGTTATACGAATAAAGTATCTTTATTAGTGTGTTTTCAGTAGCTGTCAATTTAAACAGTTCGAAATCAAAAGAAAGGCACCAAAAGTTTGGGTCAATTAAATGTTGCATTTACACATTTGCTCTCTTGGTTGTGAGTGTTCCCTTTTAAAATGTTAAGTTATAAAATTATTTCCATATAGATAGACAAGGTTTTTAAAACGATAAATGTCGTAAATAAAGAAAACATCATGACTTTTCTATTGATATAAGATAAACCGAGAATATTTCGTAATGAAACGCATTAAAACTTAGCGTCAGTTGTCTCAATTGGGTAATATAATACCAATATACTACCTAACTTGTGCCATGTACATGAACAAGCGAATTAGCAAAATGTACATGTAATATTAGTATTATTATTTTTAATATAATTTAAGTTTGCTAAATAATATGATACATCCGTCGGAGACAGAAAAATTTTACTGTACAGATATCGAAACTTTTCATAAATCAAATTATTGATCAAATATCTTAATGATATATTTGAAAATGAAAGTCTGTATCTAGTTTCATCAATTTATTCCTGCAGTTAATGATAAAGGAATCATTAGAATGGCTATAAAGCTTTTAAGATATTTGCGTAATACTACACATCTCAACAAGTATAAATTCTAATGATTTCATTTATTTAGAAACTTAATATCTCTAAATTATCGAATGTTGACTAGTGAACATTTTCATGATGAAACTTCTCAATACAGATGTTTTACATGTATTTGTACAGGAAGTTTTGTATTCAGCAAGTGATTTCCTACTTTGCGATTAGATGTTAATTGTAAAGTAACATTGTAGATCATTGTACTTTTGTCTGAATTTATCACATCCAATGGTTTTCAAATAAGCACGGAAATATATCTACGGAATCTAGAATAGTACAAGCCACATGAATTTACAAAAAAAATAGATAAAAATATAGGTTCTGTGAATTCAAAATGTTCCAATTCAAATGCGTATTATATAAACATAAACATAATACGGGTTATGTTCTTCTCATATATTTTATGATGGTATGATACTCAACCCCTAACGGGAGGGATTGTCCTTGATTTTCATATGATGAAGACATAATCTTTCAATCAGTTTAATTGAAGTCTGGAGCTGGCATGTCAGTAACTACTTGTAGTCCTTTGTTAATTTATGTATCATTGTCATTTTGATTAGTTTCTTTTGTTACCTATTATGACATCGGACTCGGACTTCTTTTAAACTGAGTTTTACTGTGCGTATTGCTGTGTGTTTCTTTATTCTACATTGGCTAGAGGTATAGGGGGAGGGTTGAGATCTCACAAAACATGTTTAATCCCGCCGCATTTTTGCGCCTGTCCTAAATCAGGAGCCTCTGGCCTTTATTAGTCTTGTATGTTTTTTTAATTTTAGTTCATTTATATGTTTTGGAGTTTAGTATGACGTCCATTTTCAATGAACTAGTACACATTTTTATTTAGGTGGCCAGCTGAGGACCACCTCCGGGTGCTGGATTTTCTCGCGGCGTTGAAGACCCATTGGTGGCCTTCGTCTGTTATCTGCTCTTTGGCTGGGTTGTCTCTTTGACATATTCCCCATTTCCATTCTCAATTTTATAACATATTGAAGTTAAAAACGAAAAAAGATAACATTAGTTTTATGCTATAAAAAATTATAAAAACTAAAAGATTACTACTTAGTAAATCGTACTACCGAAATAGATTCTGTTTTCTCACATGTACATTCCGGCTTTCAGTACCTTTAAAGTATCTATCTCAGAGAGTGTAGTATTGGGTTGCCTTTTTGATACGATGATTGTATGACCTCAAAGAGAAAAGGTCAAAAGTGTGAAATAGGATAAGAAGGATTTAGTTCTATTTAAGAACTGTAGAACTTAAGAATGCCTTCCTTCCACAATTTATTCCACTCTGTGTCTTGGAACTTATTCAGCCAATTCTTTATTGGCCCTGAGATACAATATTATTACGTGATACCGTGTCGAAAGTTATAAAGAAGTCAATGATTACATTTTCAATTTGTAAAACCGACATCAAATGATTTAATGAAGTCGTTTAAATTTAAAAAAAAAAAAATTATCTGTACTCTCTCTCCGAACGATATTTGTTATTTTCGTGTTTTTATGTCCTTTGTAACTTACTCGCATTAATTACACATTAAGGCTACTGGCATATTATTTGCAAACCTTTCAATTTGAAGAGATTTTAGGATGTCAATTTTTCAATGTCAGAATAAACATAATATATACAAAACGTTCATTTTTGTACAGCACTTTCTTTATTACATATTAGAATTTCGGAAATTTATGATGTCTACCTCTGCCATCTTTGGAAAATCCTGAAACCACCACTAATACGTTTTATGTATTATATATATATATCAATAAACGGGTTGAAATTGAGTCGTTTAATATCAAACTTCTGACAAACTGTCCAATGTTACTTAACTAAACGTTTTATTTAAGGCGAAAAAGAAAACATTTGATTTAATTGAAGGTTGCATAATTAAAAATATTCTTAAACCCCTGCCGGTTGATTGTTAAGTTTTTGTCACAGTATTCTGCGCTCTTAACTTTGTATTCCGCGATAATAATAAAAGATGTTTAGTATACCTCGATTAGACAGCAACCTAACGACACTAATAACAAAAAAGCATATAAGAAGTAAACGTATCGTCTTCAAAAAAACCTTGCCTTTCGGTCTTCAAAATTATACTCAGTTATCGAAGTTCAAATATGTGCTCGAAAGCACCAAATCCAGTATTGTGATTGGATGAGTTTGTGTACGATTATCGACTGTAACCCTAGGTGTCCACACAAGAAGAGATATTCGTCTTAAATATACTTAACAGTTCTGCACAACAAGGACATCAGACAGAACGTGATGAAATCATCAATCAAACACTTAATAATTTATGGACGCTAAGCACCCAACCATCAATCAATCAACCATCACAATATAGACATCACTTGGGATTACACATATCTGACAATGATCAGAGAACTTGAAATTTAGAAAGATCTGAAAGATTAAATATTGGAATCAAAATACGTTGTTATCACTTGTATGGAATAATAAATCATAACAATTCTACAACCAGAAGCAGAAATTTACATAAATATTCAATTTCAAACGAACTAACATCACAAAACATAAATGATTAAAATTCTTGTCAGCTATCTGTGAAATTTCACAATTATTATGTGGTTTTTAATGCATTGACGTGAAATATAGAGATAACTGTGTATATGACATTATTTTCAGCTGTTAAGATATCCCCTGAACATTGTTTAATTACAAAAATATTGGCATTCATATCCACACCTCTTTTGCACAAAAAGATGGTGTTGCAGTATGAATTTTTTAAGCTCTTGAATTAGGAATGAGAAATCGTACATAAAAAAGGGGGCAAGGTTAAGACAAATAAATAGTCGACATGAAATATTAATAAACATTATGAACAGTAGATAAACTCATCATAGATACCAGGATTAAAATTTTGTACGCCAGACACGCTTTTCGTCTACGAAAGACTTATCTGTGACGCTCGAATCAAAAAAGTAAATAGGCCAAATAAAACACGAAGTTGAAGAGCATTTCCATCAATATAGTCTCAGAAGCAAAAGGTTTACAATAAGGCTTAAAAACAACATGATGACACGTGAGTGTCAAGTTCAAATATTAAATTAATTTGCTCCAGACCTGTCCACTGTCTTAACAGAACTAAACTAGGGCTATTTCGTGGCGGCCAGTTTTTTATTGGTGGAGGAAGCCGGAGTGCCCGGAGAAAACCACCGACCTTCGATAGGAAAACTGACAATCCTAGTCAATTAAGATTGGAGTCGAGTGCACCCGCACGAGCGGGGTTCGAACTCACAACCTCAGTGTTGACTGGCTAGTGATTACAGTAGTAACTACTTAGACCACTCGGCCACCGAGGCCCCCGATTAAGTATGTGAGCAACGAACGTTACATATACACCAAAATGGCTTTGTACTCAAATTTATAGTCTGAATATTACAGAAATCATATAAGTTAAGCACTTGTGGATCATTTTCGCTAAGTTGCATGATGCGTATATGGTGCAATATTACAAACTCTTTTGTTACCGACATGTGTATGACTTACGAGTATTTTTACTCTTTAAGATTTTTTGTGAAAAAAGCCGATTAAATAACGAGTAAGATAACGTATCGATGTAAGAAGTAACAGAAAGTTGTATTTATCGGAAGCGGCGATGAGAATCGGTGAAAGGCAGATTATTTTTTATATTTTACAAATCCCTGTTAATGTAGAAAAGAAAAGCAATCAAACATCTGTATAGAAAGTTTTGATGTGCATCAACGAAAATTACAGATTACAGTTTTGTAGTAAATGTACTATCAAATAGAAATTCATTATTATACTTGAGAAAATATATGGAGAATACTTCCACTTCATGTGTTCAAATCATTAGTGGGTGAATTTATTGGTTTCTTTCCTCTTCCAACAGTTGCAAATTACAAACTATTCATTAGACAGTGCTTCAGTATATTTCATTTAGATGCCATTTCTTCGCCCCGATAACAAATCTTGATCTTCATAACAAACACAACAAAAGGGATCATCGACAGCTAATGCAGGAAGCAGTATTGCTTAAAGCATCAATTACCAGGTTCAGAAGCAGCGGACGACGTTAACTGTGCTGGTTGATTTCTGTCAATTATGAGGTTCAATCAACAAACAGCCTTGCCAGGAACCAATCTAAATGCTTCGTGATCACATCAAGCAATACGTGTAAAGTTTTACAATATTTCCTGACTGACATTAAGGAATCAAGGACAAAGTCTGTAGGGACTTACACAATTCACATGTTTATTCATTATGGTTGCATGTTTTTATTTGATGTTTCGTTATTTATTTTTTTATCTTACATATAATTGCCAATAAAAGTGGTAGCGATACATACATATTACATAAAACTACATTAACCAGCTTCATTTAGTCATATATAGAGTTTGGCATCAGTATTTGTTTAAACAATAATCGAAATTGTCTTAGTTTCCGGTAAATACCAATTTTCTGTCCATTTACACTAAGCAAATTAAATAAAAATATGTCAAGTCTATATAAACATGAAGATTTCTGTTTAAAATGAATTTAACCCGCCACATGTGTCTGTACTGTCGGGAACATCGTCAGTGTTTGTCCTTAGTTTTATACCACATGTGTCTGTACTGTCGGGAACATCGTCAGTGTTTGTCCTTAGTTTTATACCACATGTGTCTGTACTGTCGGGAACATCTTCAGTGTTTGTACTTAGTTTTATACCGCATGTTTCTGTACTGTCGGGAACATCGTCAGTGTTTGTCCTTAGTTTTATACCACATGTGTCTGTACTGTCGGGAACATCGTCAGTGTTTGTCCTTAGTTTTATACCGCATGTTTCTGTACTGTCGGGAAGATCGTCAGTGTTTGTCCTTAGTTTTATACCACATGTGTCTGTACTGTCGGGAACATCGTCAGTGTTTGTCCTTAGTTTTATACCGCATGTGTCTGTACTGTCGGGAACATCGTCAGTGTTTGTCCTTAGTTTTATACCGCATGTTTCTGTACTGTCGGGAACATCGTCAGTGTTTGTCCTTAGTTTTATACCACATGTGTCTGTACTGTCGGGAACATCGTCAGTGTTTGTCCTTAGTTTTATTCCGCATGTTTTTGTACTGTCGGGAACATCGTCAGTGTTTGTCCTTAGTTTTATACCGCATGTGTCTGTACTGTCGGGAACATCGTCAGTGTTTGTCCTTAGTTTTATATCGCATGTTTCTGTACTGTCGGGAACATCGTCAGTGTTTGTCCTTAGTTTTATACCACATGTGTCTGTACTGTCGGGAACATCGTCAGTGTTTGTCCTTAGTTTTATACCACATGTGTCTGTACTGTCGGGAACATCGTCAGTGTTTGTCCTTAGTTTTATACCACATGTGTCTGTACTGTCGGGAAAATCGTCAGTGTTTGTCTTTAGTTTTATACCACATGTGTCTGTACTGTCGGGAACATCGTCAGTGTTTGCCCTTAGTTTTATCTTTCCGTTTCAAATTTAGGGATTATTTTTATAACAGATCTTCTATATTTTTATTCCCAACTTTCCTAGACTCGGGATGATTAGATCTTGACATATTGTATAGACACGTATCTATTGTTACTGTGGACGATCGTAATCTATGTCGACTTTTGGTTTTTATGTCCTTTATTCATATACAATATTTTACATTGTCGGAACATATAAATTTATTTGTATGAGCTTTAGAAACAGGAAGAAAAGCGAGGCTCGCCGAGCTTTTCTCCTGTTTCGCAGCGAATTTTATATTTTCCGACAATGTACATATATTGTTTTTATCCTTAAATTTACACCCAACACTTGGAAGTTTTAAAGTTGTTAAAATCTAAATCATTGTCTCTAATTTTTCAAAGTAATCGACTTAGTTTAAACGCGGACCGCGAAGAGGACCCAGAAATGAATTGGTACGCAAAAAGAAATATCCACATTACTGCTTGCTCAACATGGAAGAGGGGTAACAGGAGACTTTATTTGTACAAGTACAAATAAAGCAAAAAATTATTTGTGTACCTGTTATTTGTACAATAGTTGGCTGATTGCAGGATAAAATTTGAGAATGTAAGAGAACGATGGCGCATCCTTTTATACAATTACTAGCTATTTGTAGTTTGTATGATACAATTTTCAAATATTATAATGAAAAATATATGTCATCAAACTTGTTTTTAAAATACAGTTTTGTGTGCAAATTTCTCCTTATGTGGCCTTCTGTAAGGCACAAATTAAAATTGAGAATGGAAATTGGGAATATGTCAAAGAGACAACAACCCGACCAAAGAGCAGACAACAAGTTGTATGCTTATTCAACATACCCTCATTTTCAATGGCAGTCAAAATTTCCCATCCTTCAACTCGGTCGATCCTTTTCCAGCGACATTGGTAAAAATGAATAACGTCTGGTATAGCACTATTTTAAGCAGAATATATAATACGCATGTGTAATATAATGGGTTAAACAGCTGCGAAAGAACTGAGATAGTACATGTATTAGGACAGGAAATAACAAATTATCTTAACTTCAAGGTCAAATTTCAAAATCGTCCAAATATTCTCTATATTTTTTCAGAATATCTATTCGAACGGTCCACATAAAAGCGATTGATTTACGTAATCTTGACCTGGCTAAAACACGTTAATTCAAACGTTCTACTAGAATGACAGTACTTTCAATTCCAATTAATTAATAATAAGACTTAAAGTATTTGCAGTTTGGCAGGAAATATGCTTGGTAAAGTACAGTGAAAGTTTTATCGATTTATGTATACATATCCTGTAACATGAACATGCCAAATTCGAAAAAAAATATACTGATGCGGTTAATCTAAAAATAAACTTGTAAATGAATGACTGATTGATTTATTGATTTGCTTTACGTCCAGTGACGAATAGTTCATGTATACTCAACGACGAGAACAAATGAACAATAAATCTAAATGATTAGCTCTGAAAAATGGGTCGACCCAGTTGAAGAATTGGAAATTGTGACTGCCATTGAAACTTTAAGGGTATGCCGAATAGTGAAACAAGTTTTGCCTTACTGGGGTCACCTACGGAGACGTGGAAAAATTGTAAGGGAATTGTAATTGTTCTTGAACATAGAATTTGGCGTTGCATGGAAGTCATGTCCCTCGTCAGTGAATCTGGTATCAATGTCTATACCCTAGGGCGCATCCTTGTGTGTCCCTCGTCAGTGAATCTGGTATCAATGTCTATACCCTAGGGCGCATCCTTGTGAAGGTAAACATGAAGCTGTTATTGCCATTGTCAATACAAATCAGTTTGGTATATTACAGGTATGTTGAAAGGTTTCATGCAACCAGAGAAATGAATTTTGACACTTATCGGGTAAATTATTTTGATAACAATATGACCTGATACTTGTATTGTAATATTATGAAGTAATTATATACTCTAGATTGATTAACTTATCGTAAGGGTAAGTGGTCTAAATTGGTTCTAATTACAGATATTGTTCTCAAATTAAGATAGTCAATAATTGGAGAGATAAAAGGTTAATAAAGAGCTTTTCAGTTACATAGATGGACATTGTAATGGCTGAAAAAATGGAAGTAAACACCACGGTCCATATCAGAGTTTTATACATTTTAATATTTGGGCTTCACTTTGGATTTTTTATTTTACTATACTGTAACAATGCCTTATGGTGGAAAGTTGAGAGTTTTGATAGTACTTATCGTAATACTGACGATAACAGCGATCATAATCCTAAGATTTCAACTGAAAATGAATTACTGAACGAATCAACACGATTGAAAAGAAGTCGGACTTTTAGAAGTCCGGTCAGCACAACGGTAAGAATATATACTATTTCCCCTTTTTTATGTGCCAGCTGAACCCCGCATCCGGATGCGGGATTTTCTCGCTGTGTTGAAGACCCATTGGTGGCCTTGGGCT
This sequence comes from Mytilus californianus, assembly GCF_021869535.1. Taxonomy (NCBI): domain Eukaryota; kingdom Metazoa; phylum Mollusca; class Bivalvia; order Mytilida; family Mytilidae; genus Mytilus; species Mytilus californianus. The sequence goes on along the minus strand of NW_026262679.1, from coordinate 129,674,946 downwards.
GTTTTCTGCTGTTTGGTCGGGTTATTGTCTCTTTGACACATTCCACGTTTCCATTCTCATTTTTATTTCCTCTGTTGGTTTTGTTATTGTCCTGTATAAACGGAAAATATATGAAAATTCTGCTTGACCAAGGTTCTAACATACTTTCTGATAGTTTGTTTTCTTCAAACACTTTAAAATGAAGTTGCAATCTATGTGGTACACGTTTTAAAATTCCAGATCAAATACTTATGTATGGTGTCTTAAAGCTAAGGTTGCATTTCCCTCAGGCTAAGTTGACCTTCAACGGTTTGATTGTCATTGCAAGGCCTTTAGGATTTTTAGTTTGTCAATGTTTTATATATTTGTTTCCCAAGCTTCCAGTCTCGAGCGTTCTGATGGCGATTAAATCCAAACCATGAGCACGTGTAGTATGCATGCGTCCTTATGACGATTAAATCCAACCCATGAGCACGTGTGGTGCGCATAGATATCATATCGTATCTAGTTATCAATTGAATACTTTTAATATATTCTTTATTTATTTGACAAATATGAGGAGTTAAATGGAATAAAATATAACATATATCTAAGCATTAAAGTTTAATGAAAAATAGCACAATAGTCCGCCAATAGTTCAATGGTTTAAATGTAGTTATAAAGTAATGAAACGACTGAAATTGATCTGCTCTTCCAGCTCAGATAAATGGCAAGCGCATATCCTACTGGACAAATCTGACAAGAGAGTATGTTTTTGACATTTTTAAAAGTGGTATCACGTGGTATCACATCAACTAACTGGAAAGTAATATGTCTATATCAAGCTGGTGTAGTTAACAAAACTATCGTTCGAAAACTCTACAAAACACAAAATTATGAAGAAATATGTAAATATAAACAAATGATAAATAGTATACAAATAATTACTGGTCGTAAATCGTTCGAATTTTAGTTAAACACGTGTCAGAATTTTTGTTTTGTTTTCATATATATTTATGAAGTTATGAAGACCGGCAATTAAAAGACCCCTAAAATACTGGTACCATAGTAAGATCGATGGCATAATATGATCAGTTGTGTACTGGAAGATAGGTATCATGATATTATAGGATCCGTTGTGTGAAGGACGAATAGTCCAACGGTACTTTAATGAATGATCAGTCGTGTTTAAAAGAAACAAACGGTACCATTGATTGATAAGTCGTGTAAAAAAGCAACAAACAGTACCATTAGATAATCAGTCGTGCAATAAAAGAAACAAACGGTACCATTGAATGATAAGTCGTAGAAAAAAGCAACAAACAGTACCATTAGATAATCAGTCGTGCAACAAAAGAAACAAAAGGTACCATTAGATGATCAGTCGTACAAAAAAAACGCTACCATAAGATGATCAGTCGTGATAAAAAGAAACAAACAGTACCATAAGATGATCAGTCGTGTAAAAAAGAAACAAACGGAAACATTTGAAGATCAGTCGTGACAAAAAGAAACAAACAGTACCATTAGATGATCAGTCGTGCAATATATGAAACAAACGGTACCATTGAATGATAAGTCGTGTAAAAAAAGCAACAAACAGTACCATTAGATAATCAGTCGTGATAAAAAGAAACAAACGGAAATATTGGATGATCAGTCGTACAAAAAAACGCTACCATTAGATGATCAGTCGTGATAAAAAGAAACAAACGGCACCATTAGATGATCAGTCGTGATAAAAAGAAACAAACGGCACCATTAGATGATCAGTCGTGATAAAAAGAAACAAAAGGAAACATTGCATGATCAGTCGTGTAAAATAGAAACAAACAGTACCATAAGATGATCAGTCGTGATAAAAAGTAACAAACGGAAACATTGGATGATCAGTCGTGTAAAAAAGAAACAAACAGTACCATAAGATGATCAGTCGTGATAAAAAGAAACAAACGGTACCATAAGATGATCAGTCGTGTAAAAAGAAACAAAGGGAAACATTGGATGATCAGTCGGGATAAAAAGAAACAAACGGTACCATTGCATGATCAGTCGTGATTAAAGGAAACAAACGGTACAATAAGATGATCAGTCGTGTAAAAAAGAAACAAACGGTACCATATGATGATCAGTCGTGTAAAAAAGAAACAAACGGAAACATTGGAAGATCAGTCGTGTAAAAAAGAAACAAACAGTACCATAAGATGATCAGTCGTGATAAAAAGAAACAAACGGTACCATTTGATGATTAGTCGTGATAAAAAGAAACAACAGTACCACTGGATGACCAGTCATGTAAAAATGAAACAAACGGAAACATTGGAAGATCAGTCGTGTAAAAAAGAAACACACGGTACCATTTGATGATTAGTCGTGATAAAAAGAAACAAACGATACCATTGGATGACCAGTCGTGATAAAAAAAAACGGTACCATAAGATGGTCAGTCGTAATAAAAGAAAAAAAGGTACCACAGTATGACCAGTCGTGATAAAAAGTCAAAAACGGTACCATCGGATGCTCAGTCGTGATAAAAAGAAACAAACAGTACCATTGGATGATCAGTCGTGATAAAAAGAAACAAACGGTACCATTTGATAATTAGTCGTGATAAAACGAAACAAACGGTACCATTAGATGATCAGTCGTGATAAAAAGAAACAAAAGATACCACTAGATGATCAGTTGTGATAAAAAGAAACAAACGGTACCATTAGATGATCAGTCGTAATAAAAAGAAACAAACGGTACAATTGGATGGTTAGTTGTGTAATGATGCAGAAGTATCTAACGGTACCATAAGATAATCAGTCGTTTAAAGAAGAGACATTCGGTACCATTAGCAGATTAGTTGTTTAAAATATGAGGATCAAAACGGTTCTTTATATGAGATGAACTGTACGTTGTATCAGTTAGGAAGATAAAAAAGAGACAAACGGTACTATTGGATGATCTGTTGTGTAAAGAAAGGAGAGAGAAAACGGTACCATTGTATGGTTAGTTGTGTAAAGAAAGAAGAGAGAAACGGTACCATTGTATGGTTAGTTGTGTTAAGAAAGGAGAGAGAAAACGGTACCATTGAATGGTTAGTTGTGTAAAGAAAGGAGAGAGAAAACGGTACCATTGGATGGTTAGTTGTGTAAAGAAAGAAGAGAGAAACGATACCATTGTATGGTTAGTTGTGTAAAGAAAGAAGAGAGAAAACGGTACCATTGTATGGTTAATTGTGTAAAGAAAGAAGAGAGAAACGGTGCCATTGTATGGTTAGTTGTGTGGAGAAAGGAGAGAGAAAACGGTACCATTGTATGGTTAGTTGTGTAAAGAAAGGAGAGAGAAAACGGTACCATTGTATGGTTAGTTGTGTAAAGAAAACAGAGAGAAAACGGTACCATTTTATGGTTAGTTGTGTAAAGAAAGGAGAGAGAAAACGGTACCATTGTATGGTTAGTTGTGTAAAGAATGGAGAGAGAAAACGGTACCATTGTATGGTTAGTTGTGTAAAGAAAGGAGAGAGAAAACGGTACCATTGTATGGTTAGTTGTGTAAAGAAAGAAGAGAGAAAACGGTACCATTGTATGGTTAGTTGTGTAAAGAAAGAAGAGACAAACTGTGGCATTGGAATATCTTTAAGACAGTAACAAGTTCAATATCATAGGGTTTTCTCGACCTATTGTCTTCCCAACTAGAAAAAACATAGTCACTGACAACTCGAAATTCCTAACTTGGAACTGACAAAACCAATGAGCGATCGAATACTAACTTGGTTTAAGTACATTCATTTCTAGATTTCTGACTTGGTACATACATAATCGAGGCATTCCGGCTTCCTCCACCAATAAAAACTGACCGCCACGAAATAGCACAATAGTGTTGAAAGAGGCTTTAAACACAAATCAATCAATTAATTAACCTTACAATGTATTATAGACCAAAATATTGCCTAAACATATTCTTTTTCATACATTTAATACTGTAAAACAAGATTGACTGCTCTTATTATCAGTTACTAGTCCACAAAATCATGTGGAAAAAATAAGAATAACAATAGACTATAATGCTCTCACTTTCCGATATGACTTTTCATACCATTTGACATCGACCTCATTATATGACGAAGTTTTTAGATATTACATAGCGTGATTAAAACACTTAATACTTTTATTCACAAACTATTGCTAAATCTAATACATATGTTTAAAACGACATTCGTAATTCTAAATAATGTAATGTCATCGGTTGATCACAAATTCATGAAGTAATCATTTTCATTTGGTCTTATATATGTTCCTGTCAGCTGATATAAATATTTCATTTTTAACAACATCCATTTAGCAATATATTCCATCAATCTAATGTCATAATAGTGTCGATCTAAAGCATTTTGATAATACATCTGAATCTTTTTCTTTCTTAGTTTCTAACTAATTGCTTAGGTTTTTCAGTGTGACTCATGGGACTTATTTATATTCTATATAGGAATGTTTCTTTAAAAATCATAATGCATACATTTTTGAAAAAAACATACAATTAACTCCAATAATTGGTATTCTATGAAAGATGTAAACGGAAATAATTTGAATCAGATTACAACTGTATACCTCTTTAAAAAAACCTTTATAAAACCTTTTTTTAGAAATTTAGAATCGGACAGTATTTTAGTTTAAAAAGAGCATGCCCTCCCCCAAATAGTATTAAATGTCGGTGCCAAATAGATAACAATTACAAACAGATATAGTACACGGTATCAGAGAATATTCGAAATTACTGTTGGAAATATCGCTGATGTGAATTAGCTGTCCAACACTCTAAATTCTGTGTTGTAATTCATAGAAAATATCACACAGCAACGTCATGCATATGAATTTATCCTGCAATCGATTTTTTTACTACACAAATATATGTGGTGGACAGGGTTGGAGCCTGTAATTCTGTGCCTGTCGTTTGTTGCTGTATATCATATTTGTTTTTCGTTCATTGTTTTGTACATAAATCATGTTTTACATTTGTCATTTCGGGGCCTTTTATAGCTGACTATGCGGTTGAAGGCTGTACGGTGACCTATAGTTGTTAACTTCTATGTCATTTGGTCTCTGGTGGAGAGTTGTCTCATTGGCAATTACACCACATCTTCTTATTTTTATATATAACACGAAGCGATAAACGTATAGTATAGTTTATAGTTTCCTGGTATCCTGCTTCTGTTGCAAGCGAACGTTTATGATCAAATTATTGATTACATCACAAATCAATTTGGGGTACTCATCCGCGATTTTTAAGTCATGTCGATTTCATTTACAAAAAACAAACAAACTCAACAGTTTGGATGTAATAACACCTAAAGGTTTATGTTCAATTTCAATTACAGGATAAAACAATATTTCTACAATATTCCTACAGTGTAGGACAATAAATAATTTATTTGTACTCGCTTCGAAACAGGAAAAAGCTCGTCGAGCCTCGCTTTTCTCTCTGTTTCTAAAGCTCGTACAAATAAATTTTATACTTTCTTATACATTGTACGAATTTTGTGTATGTGTCCACTGTTCAAATGTTTAATCATGGTTAATTGGCTTTAAATTGCTACAAAGTTAACACGTTAGAGTTTATGATTAAGTCAATTTAAGGGGAACCACCATGACTAATAGTAGGGCAATGATGTTTGGCAAGCAGTTATATCAACATTGGCACATCTTTGAAAAAATTGTATAGTTTGCATTTTATTGTTTGTTATATGTAAATTTACCTTTAATTGGATATAAGAAGATGTGGTATGAGTGCCAATGAGACAACACTCCATCCAAGTCAAAATTTATAAAAGTAAACCATTATAGACCTATCTATGTATTATGTTTCATTGAGCCACCAGTTTAAAAGCTTCCTTTTAAGCAGCAACTTTCTCTACTCGAAGACATATATCCTATATCAAGGTGCTGATGGAATGTTGCTTCATTTGTACAAAAAAATGGAAATTCCATAATGGCAAATTTGAAGTCATGTCTTTTGTCGTCAAGTTCTCAATATGCACTCTAAGTTAGGGTTAGGGAACTCAGTTTCTAGGAAAAGTCTCCATTTGTTGATCTGCATTGACAATAGTGATTATTAATATATAATAAAATGTCGATAATAAACTTATAAAACTATTTGTATCTTAGATTTCCAAATATATCTTTACAAGTTGAATGTGTTGATGGGAATTATCGACAACATATATCTTCATTTCAAAAAAATAAGTATTGAAGCGTCAATCACATTTAAAATCTAAAAAAGATATAGTTTTTATTTCTCATTGTCATTTGTTCTTATTATATCCCAAAACAGTGAATAAAACACTCTAATATATTAATTTTTGTACAATTTCTCATTTAAAAAGTCTCCTGTTAATATAATGTAGATGGATATCTATGATACTACATTAAGTACTCACGAAACGTTGTAAATCATATAACTTTCATCAAATATTCTCCAGACAAAGTTTGGCAAGTTAAAATAAAAAAGTCCTAAACAGAGAAAATCCATACTTGTGGTTGTCTGACTTTTGAGGGTTTTGGTGACAATGTACAGAGAATACAGTAACACACAAACTACATAGTAGATGTTGTCGACTTTTTTTAGGTACATTTGCAATATGTGTTGTTGTCTTTTTCATTGAAACAAGGTAAACAAAGAATTCAGTTATACACTTAGTAAATAATAGATTGCCATTGTTAAAGACGACAAGAACCACCAGAGATACTGGACAGTATAACAGACCACTCTAACTAAAGGTTACTCTATGATTAAAAAAAGATATTGTGCCCAGCAGACAGAACTTCTATGTTGACATGAATTATCATTGATATGATCATAATTATAAACTAACTGTTTCCAAAACTTAAAACTTAGAATTTACTAAGAATTTTCTACCCCAGGATTACCTTAGCTGTATTTGGCAAAACCTATCGGAATTTTGAGTCCTCAATGGTCTTCTACTTCGTACTTTATTTGAGCCTTACTGTTGAGTCTTTTGTAGACGAAACGCGCATCTGGAGTACAAAATTTAAAGCCTAATATCTATGGTGAGTGCATTGGATATCAATGTACACTGAGCTGATATTAGTAGTCCCATATAACATAGTTATGTTACATATTTTTATAGCAGATAGAATTAACTCCTGAGAAGCATGGACTTCGCTAGGTTCTCCACGGACTTATGCCGATGAAAGAACTAGTTATGGCTAACCAACACTAACGAGTCTCCCTCAATAGGCATTTGTTATCTTTAAGTTTTCAATTTCCTCAGTCAAAAGTTGACCTAAAATGGATTTGGATATAATTTGAGGTCATTTTCGGTCATATAGCTCTTTAATTGTTTCGGTTCTTAAACATCTTTGGCTTTCAAATATTCGGCTTTGAGCGTTCATGATGAAGATAAATCCAGAAAAGTGCTTCGAACGCATGCAACTTTTAAGTGGTTTTTTTTTTTCATTTTCTTATGATATGTATATTCATAAACGAAAGATGGCAATGTGAATTAAAATTACTCCTAGTATATGTCTATCTATGAAATTACAATAAAAAATAATTGTTATAATTTAAAATTGTCATACAAAAAGAATATTAAAAACAAACCTGGAATCTGCAGAAATTACAATATAATATATATATACTCCTACAGATTCCTGGTTTGTTTTTTGTTTTCTTTTTGTAGGATACATTTTAAATTATGATAATTATTTTTTCACAATTTAATTCAAATCGAATTTAGCAGAAAATCGCAGAAGTAATCATCCCGAAAGTGTAATTAATTCTAACAATGAAACACAATTGTCAGATTAACGTTTTGTATCCTACATCTCTTGTGAGAGAAATTCGTGTTTAATGTAAAAGCTGAAAAATGAGCTTTTAGGAGACAATCCTCGTTCCAGCTAATCCCGCGAGAGTCAATTCGTTTTATTGTATTCTAAGCAAACCAACTGTTTCAATAACTCTTTCAGAAGTTGTTTTGAAATGAGATAACTTTTGGAATCACTTAGGTAATGTTAGTTATTTTCTAAGAAGAAAAACTCTTTTATAGATGAACAAAACAAAAGATACATTAACAGTTCCGTAATATAACTACATTTGAATTACTGGTAAATATTGATCTCCAAGCATGTCAATGGTAATGGAATCGTAAAATATTTATTCCTTTTCAACACTTTAATTGTGTAAGGAACCGAGTCTAGTATGTTGGTCAATCAGATAAGAGTTCCAAATGGCCTTATGATTAACTTATATCGACCTATAAATACAAATAAAGCATACAGATTGTGTCTAATTAATATATTACACATATCTGATCAAAGGTGTCAAAATGTACACTGCAGGGATTCCTACTGGCTGTTAAAAGGCTTCTAATTTCCTTGAAAATTAGTGTTCCGTTATATTTTTTATTTGAAAGTATATTCTTATGAAAAGACAGCAACTACTGAATTTCTGCATGCATAATAATTTTTGATATTATACATTTTAAAGGCATTTCGTCTAGTGTTTAAACATTGCATTGATATTTAGCGTGTTAAGAAATTTGCATAGGTAGGTTCAGCAGAGTGGACCGAACGAATGGAGAGCGGAAAATTTTGAATCAATAAAAAATAGGATATGTAGGCTAGGTTTAGACTTTTTGTCTAGCAAGAGGTCACGTACCGATCCTTAGGTATTTGTTATAAGGTTTTGATATCAAATAAGGAAATGTGCATAATAGTAAATGAGACTTCTATCCAACGGAATCCAAATATAGCGGATTTAAGTAATTGTGGGTCACCGTATGGCCTTCGACAATTGGGATCTGATATAATATGCAGCTACATAATTATACATGTACTTTAGTTTGTGGAATAGTATAAATCTCTTTTCCGTAGTCATGCCACTTCAGTCCATATATGGAGTTTTCAATTTACTCAGTTAGCGCTTTAAGAAATATTAATTGCAATTCAATGAAGATATTTTGAATTTGATTGATTATTCATTCAAATATAAGTACAAGTATTTGCCATGATTGTGATGCCTGATTTATTTGAAAGTTTTAATTGGTCAATGTTAACATTTTCAGATAAGTAAATCTAATAGAGCGACATCTACTCCGATATAGAATATAATAGTTAACAATTTACTAAGCAAATCCAGTGAGACATATTTCTGGGTTAACAGTTTCATTTAACATGCAGAGATCAAACGTGACACTCTTACGCGCGGTGTTCTATTTACATTTGCAGCTCATTTAACAACTATTCTTCGATGTCAGCTTTGGTCCATAAATAGGTGCTTGTGATAGGGGCAATGACTGGTAAAGTGACAGAAAAGGGTTACAAACAAGCAAAATAATTTAAAACTTTAAAACTCCTGATTTCTACTACAATTAATGATTTTGTTGGGTATGTGTACTGTCACTCCATCTTTCGAACTCTAGGCAGTGTTTTGTGGACTTTTATTTGTCGGATAAGTCCATTTTCTTTTTGTCATGGTTTTGTCTGCGTTTCTTTTTGCGACTTTTTGTAATGCCTCCTTGGTATTTTACCAAAAATTGATTTAATTTTAATTGACTATTCATTAAGGTTTATCTTTTTTCCGACCTTTGCTGTAATAAGAGGAAATTTAATATTGGCTTGGAGATAAGGAGATAAATGAACCTCAATATATCTTAATTCGTAACATTCCATATTTGATTAAGAGTATAACACAATGTTGACTGTTGTATCACTATTTTTTACATTTTTATCTATTATGTCTTTTTGTTTTGTTCACACATTGTTGTCAATATACTGGAAATTTATGCGACTGTCATACAAGTGAGAGGTTCAGCTAGCTATAAAACCAGGTTAATCCATCATTTTCTACACAAGGAAATGCCTGTACCAAGTCAGGAATAACAGGTTTTTTCCATTCTTTTTAATGTGTTTCAGCTTTTGATTTTGTCATTTGATAAGATTTTGAATTTTCTTTGGAGTTCGGTATTTTTGTAATTTTACTTTTTACTCAGACCATAATTGTAATAGATTTGGTATCAATATAATACTTAGATCAATGCTTTAATGCTCAGATCAAAGCTTAAAAGATAACCTTTCCAAATAAGATTGCATTCCTTAAAATATTCATAAAATACATACACGGAAAATAGCTAATAAGCATTCACAAACACATGAAGCTTCAATAAATATTTACTAGCTGGAGTTGTTCTAATATCACACTTGTTCTGGTTCAAATAAAACAAATGACTTTTTTATCAGTATAAACATCTAGAACAAATAATCAAGAACATTAGGTTTGTTAATTCATAGTAATTTGGTAATATAGCTGCAACCCGAACCTTTTATCTTTCACCGTTACTGCAATAAATAAACATATAAATGTTTTACATATTAAAACTGCGTCTAATTATATCACAGAGTTAATTAGGCCACGCTAATTACATTTCAAAGTCAAATACGGTCATAAAAAAACACTTTGTTTTAGAATAAAATCAGATCAATGACGATTATGTAATATAAATATTTGGTATTTGTGAATAAATATATCAAACATTGATACTGGCATTTCCTTATGTAGAAAATGATGGATTAAACCTGGTTTTATAGCTAGCTAAACCTCTCACTTGTATGACAGTCGCATAAAATTCCATTATATTGACAACAATGTGTGAACAAAACAAACAGACAAAATAGATAAAAATGTCAAAAATAGTGGTACAACAGTCAACATTGTGTTATAATCCTAATCAAATATGGAATGTTACGAATTAAGATATATTGAGGTTCATTTATCTCCTTATCTCCAAGCCAATATCAAATTTCCTCTTATTACAGCAAAGGTCGGAAAATAGATAAACCTAAATAAATAGAAAACAACAAACCCAAATAACACGTGTACAGCATTAAAGTTTAACATACATCTTTCAGTTAAGAATAGTAAGATAAGTTGCTTTAATAAAGGGTTTAATATATAATATCGATGTGGAACTGGAACAAACAATTACCTATGTTTCAACTTTAAATATAGTAATTGGTATATCCTACTCTCATCCCATTTGTATTTTAATTATTGAATGATGTGTTCAAATATACCTTGCCTGTAACGTTCAATACTAAAGATAACAAAATATTAGTTTTTTTTCTTTTTTTTTTTCTTTTTTTTGTCATATAACTCTTCAACTGTTTCTGTTCATATACATTCTCGGCTTTCAAATATTCGGCTTTGAGCGTTCCTGATGAAGGTAAATCCAGAAAAACGCTTCGGACGCTTGAAATTATTTAACGTGTTGTTTTCATTTTTTTCCAGTAAACACTTTTAGATATGAACATCTTCCAGTCAATAATTAAGCTTTCCCCTTTTTAACTTTCAGACTATGCAAGAATGTGCATATCTAACGAACATATGCAAAGAACAGAATTTAGGTAAGATGTAATTAAATAACTGTTTATATAGTTTGTTTGCTTTGCTTGTCGTTTTGTTTTTTGCTGCAAACTTACAAATAAAAAAGTACTTTTTATTTTCTTAAAAGTGATCTGTCAAGTAATGTGACCCGTCCAGTAAAACATAAACAATTAATATTTACATTATTCTTTTAAAATTGAGAATGGAAATGGGGAATGTGTCAAAGAGACAACAGCTCGACCAAAGAGCAGAAAACAGCCGAAGGCCACCAGTGGGTCTTCAACACAGCGAGAAAATGCCGCACCCGGAGGGTGCTTCAGCTGGCCCCTAAACAAAATTAGCATTATTCAAGTATTATATACAAAGTTCACCGTTTATATCAACTTCTCCAGAATACATTCAAACGTGACTATAAATGTTCAATATAAAAAAAGCTTGTTATATCAATAGGACTCACAGGACATTATTTTCTCAGCTTCCAGATTCTGGCACCTCACAGGACGTGGTGTCTTCGAGGAGAGCAACTCTTGTGCATTCGAATTCTCTTTTAAATAAATCTGTGATTATGTTTTTTTTTTTTATGTTTCGTAACATTTGATAATTTCATATTGTTTATATGCAGCTAAGTGCTCTGTATGTATTTAGTTCACTGCTTGGTTTGTAGCTGCTTTATGAATTTTATGTTATTTTGCTCCCATATTTTAGGAATTCCTGGGCCACAAGGAGTCAAAGGTAATTCAATATGAAATATGCCATTATATTACAAAACTGTAATTCAGATTTTTTTGCATGTCTGCCTTTGTTTGACTCGTATAGTAGATCAATATACATTTATAACGATATGTATTTCTATTCATGTCTACTGGTTACATGGTCTGTTGATTTGAAAGAATTTTCAAAGTCCTCCCCTTAAAACCCATGCATGATGTGTATGTATTATTATTTTAGTTTGCTCTTTATATTGTTGTGATCTGTTTGAGTTCCTCAACATTCGCATGCACGTCAGTGTCCTCTTCCAATCTCAGTTCCCGGATAATTTTTGTCATACTTTAATCATAGTCTGACATTAATCCATCAATCATTATCCACTATGTAGATCATCTTAAGAAAATCTGACCGTGTGGTAAAAGATGAAGGTTATACACTTCATATTTGAGTCAAAGTTTAACATAAAATTAGAAACAAACAAACGGAGTTTGTCGTAGTTTATGTTATTTTTGCGAATAAGCTTCATCTGGTATACCCAACGTTAAAATGCGAATAAGCTTCATCTGGTATACCCAACGTTAAAATGCGAATAAGCTTCATCTGGTATACCCAACGTTAAAATGCGAATAAGCTTCATCTGGTATACCCAACGTTAAAAGATCAAGAAGCAACAACAGACAGATACGTTGGATACTGCTAAGGTACAGAGTGCTTTTGATAAGTGTGGTTGAATGATCCATATAAAGGAGTGTACATTATTCAAATTTATGTAACAATGTCCTTAAATGGTACATGTATTTCATTTAAACAAAAGTAACGTCTGTTCTCTTTTCTTTTAATTGTGAATCAACGCTCATTTTTCAGACACTAAATGACCTGCAACTTGTAAGGATACATTTAGCGCTGATTTTAAGCGAATACAGCTTTACCTTAAAAGGATCCGTCGCTTATCAGCGTTTTATGATTTCTTTATTTATTCGATTGATATTTAAGAATTTGAACTAAAAGATATGTGGATTATACGTAAATTAGACAGCTACCAGAACATATAAACTTAAGATTTCTTCGGGTTATTCTACTGTCTAGACCAAAAGATAACTGTTTATACGATAATTCATGCTCTAAACTTGAGTTGATTCTCCAAAAGTAATTAATCAATTTAACAGAGACAGCACAAACGATCTGCCCTCAACAACACATTCTTTAAAGACAAAACATTAAGATGAAATATAAACAACCACTGACAAGGTTCCTGACTTTGGACATGCACCATGTGGAGGGATACCGGTAAAAACCTGACTTTGGACATGCACCATGTGGAGGGATACCGGTAAAAACCTGACTTTGGACATGCACCATGTGGAGGGATACCGGTAAAAACCTGACTTTGGACATGCACCATGTGGCGGGATACCGGTAAAAACCTGACTTTGGACATGCACCATGTGGCGGGATACCGGTAAAAACCTGACTTTGGACATGCACCATGTGGCGGGATACCGGTAAAAACCTGACTTTGGACATGCACCATGTGGAGGGATACCGGTAAACAAATTACAAAAAGACAAGTAAAAGAACAAATATTAAGCCATAATACGTGGCAAGGAATGCTAACAGCTACTGAAATCAAATGCAAAGAGCTAAACTTGTTTATAAGATATGCCATCACACATGTACTAGTATAATATCAATGGCTGTACTTTTCTCTCAAGTACTTAGTGAGCTACAAGTTTGACTGTATATAATGATGCGTCAGGGTAAGGTATCTCTCTCTCTCTCTCTCTCCCTCTCTCATTTCATGTTGTATTCACTTTAAATTGAGTACTATGCCTACTCGGAGTGTTTAACCTTTATTAATGTACATTGTAACAGACACAAATACATAGATGTCAGACAGATTACTTCCACCATAAGACTTTCACCCTCAAAAATATGTTTGCTGATATTTAATTGATCTTTTGTCAATGTTTTGTTTCAATAAATTTTGACCTGCGCGAATGTTCTTATGTATCCCGGTATATATACTATTAATGTCGGCCACAATCACATTTATATATGAGTGTACGGAGATGTGGAAAGCGTGTCAATGAGACAGAAACTGACAACTACAAACAAGAAAGGAAAAGAAAATAAGCAATCATTAAAGTCGTTATTTTCACAACAAAAATAAAGTTTTTGAAAGCATCAACTTATATAATTAACCCATAAATAAACTTTTAAATTGAGAAAGTAGCCTAGCATGACAATTGATTATTATTTATTGTAAGACAAGCTTGACAAACTAACAATATTAAACCTTTTCAATAATTACTTCACAGCTTGTTTTAGTTGGGGTAAGGTATTTAAACATGTCTTCTTACAAAAAGACTTTATGACTGCTACTGATCATAATATTGCTTAAACTAATCCGGTAATAGAGCGATTAATTGCTGTTTGCATTAAGAAAAACAGAAACATATCCCCAAATGGTATAAGCAATAGGTATATTTCATATTCCCTTTAAGGTTAAAAAGCAATCAACTAAGCTGACATTAAATATAAAATAGATATCATCTCAGTGTTCAGACAATTACTATTATATAACGAGGTACATTAATATGCGTGAAGCCTTCAATTGATTCATAGAACCTATACAATTTGATAGAAAAGTAAGATTGAGAAAAAGTTATAATTATCGACGGAATAACGATATGATTTTAATATTTAAAATAACTACCCTCAACATATAGAAGATTAGGTCTGAAATCCATTAAAAAGTAGAAATCGTTTACCACCATGGATTTTAATATCTATTGTTAACACAATCTACAATCGCATCCACGAATCAGATACAACTGTCTCTCTTTGTAACATTTTAATTTTTCAATTTTTACAATGTATGGCTTACCAAGCGTTTCTTATGTTCAAAATTCAAATGTCAAGAGAGGTGAATGTATTTTTAAATACGTGGTGAAGTAGTAGACTGTTTTCTAAAATGGTTAGACCATATGTTACACAGTCTGACGTCAATAATATGACTCACATTTATGCGTTCTTTCTATGTGATGTCAGAAGACTCGGTCGCATTTACCATGTTGTTATTAGGGCAATCTGATTAAAATGCAGATCCTCATGTCTACGCTCTACTTTCAACGATCTGACAACACTGCGTTCTACTTTCTGTTCTGGTAATAATTGCATAAGCCAATGACATTCCAGCCTTTTAATTTTTGAAGATTGGTGTCATATAACGACAAAACCAGATGATCCCGAACATCTTTAGAACAGAAAATAGAACGGAGCGTTTTCAGATCCTTGTACGCAAAGCTTGGACACATGTTCTATATTTCAATCAGATTGTCATTAGCTCTTAACCAAGAAGTTATATATAGCAATGACATTAACGTAATAATTAAATAAAGAGATAAGAACAAGCAAATCACAAAAATAAGCCATGTTTAAAGAAGGTATGAGTCAGCATAATACTAGTGCAAAAAGTGCTTGACGATGTTAATTTAGAAACGCATCATATTCTATATACCCTTTCGAGTTTGAATGTCCCTCTGGTATCTTTCGCCTCTCTTTTGCTTATTATCAGCCTATAATTGTGTAAATAAATGAAATATGATCATTATATAAAAGCTGCATGATGAAATTTAATCTGTAAAAGATCTAAGGTTCCTATTCCCGCAGGCAAAGTTGGTCTTGGATGGATGGTCTTCGGAAAAAAATGTGGACACATTTATTTAATCTCGACAATATTCAGATATTGTTCAGGTAGGATCAACCGTTTCCTGTCATATTCGTCACGATTATCCTGTCCTCAATCCGATTCTGATTCGATTTTAATCTTTCGCATAGAAAAAACGAGAGAACATGTCCCGACACTCCCGATTGCGATCCGGCAAAGATAAGACAGTGACCATACACTAAACCGACACAAAGGGAAGACATTCGGCAAGGTCTGGACGAAATCTGGATTCAAGCGGCAAGAAACGGCATTGAAAAATGTCTCCAGACAACATAGGACATTGTAACGGTTTTGATCCGATACAGCAGAATCTGTCACGACATAGTCACGATTGTCTTCCAACTAGACAAAATCGGTTTCCCAAATGTCACGGGACGATCCTAACTATCGGGAGTGATAGGCCCACCTCTCCTGACTATCCGTAGGCTAAGAAAGTTAGAACATTGACAAATAAGATTGTAAACAATCGCTTTAATATCACATAGCTATTTCTTATTTTCTACTCAGGTGACCAGGGAGTAGCAGGAGAGAAAGGTGAATATGGAATATCAGGAATGACTGGGCCAATGGGACCCCCTGGTCCAGCTGGTCTTAAAGGTTAGTACTGTTTCTTATAATACGGAATGTCGGGAACGACTAGACAAATGGGACCCCCCTGGTACAGCTGGTCTTCCAGGTTAGTACCGGGTTTTAGTGTTGTACGACTGACTGAGCAAATGGGACCCCAGGTCCAGCTGGTCTTCCAGGCGAGTACTTGGTCTTAAAGATATGGAATGTCAGGACTGACTGGACCAATGGGACCCCTAGTCCAGCTGGTCTTCCAGGTTAGTACTGGATCTTAATTATATCGAATGTAAGGACTGACTGGGCCAATGAGACCCCCTGGTCCATCTGGTCTCCCAAGTTAGTACTAGATCTTAATGTTATACGACTGACTGGACCAATGGAACCCCTGGTCCAGCTGGTCCTAGAGGTCAGTACATTTTCTTAATTTAAACGACTGTCTGGGTCAATGGGACCCCTGGTTTAGCTGGTCTTCCAGGTAAGTACCGGGTTTTAATGCTATACGACTGACTGGGCAAATGGGACCCCCTGGTCCAGCTGGTCTTGTAGGTTAATACTGTTTATAAATGTCATACGACTGACAGAACCAATGGGTAGTACTGGGTCTTAATGTTATACGACTTGTCATCCATTTGAGAACTTTAACATGTTTACATATGTTTTACTTTATACTTTCATGACGTAGATAAAGCCACATGTTAGCTTCCCCTCAACATCAGGCTAGTTATCCTGAGCAGTATTTTGCATCTAGTATTGTATTATAAATTATAAATTACAATATTTTGTTCAAGACTCTGCGAAACCGTTACTTTAGAAAATAGTTATCATATTTGAATTAGTTCAATAAGATATAGAATAACAATAGTGCTCTCTCTTCAGTAGGAATGCTCAAAACATAAAGTGTTGAAGCAGGGGATGTATAAATACTTGAGAAGCTGTATGATCATATAGTACCTAAACAGAACAACCGTCTACAAGCTCCTTTTTTAATGATTAATAAATTCATCTATGAAAAATCAAAGAAATATAAAAATAAGGGGATGTGGTATAATTGCCAATGAGACAACTATCCACCGAGGAATGTATGTTATGAATCATGCCAGTTGTTACGCATTTAATGTTTGCTGATGATACCCCCCAGGGACTTATAGCCCAGCACAACGATATCCACCAAGTGCTAGAAAATAACACTTTATACATTTTCTGCCGGGATTTATCTTCATCATTTCCGCTTAGAATTAAAAAAAAATATAACCCATAATGACTGTTGAAGTGCCAGTCTTTGCAAGAATCAGACAATTTAGAAAAAATTTAAAACATGGCCGGAAAAAAACCAAGGATCTAACCACCCTATTTTGAAGGTACCCTCATCCTGAGTTAGAAATGGTAGGTCTTTCATTTCTGCGTGTCTGGTAATTCGAGAAATATATAGATAAATTTTGGTTAGAATGATAGCAAATTACGGAGTTAACTCCCCTTAATTGTTAATTTCTATAGCATTTCAACCAAATTATATCTTGAATTACCTGAACAGGGAAATGAAAGGAATGTTATATTCATACACCATTATACATTCTGAACTTGAACTGATGTAAAGCTGAGTGGGTTTTTGTTAGTCATGTTTCCACCACTGCCTGATTCTTAGGCAGAATGGTACTTAAATACTTGTGGAGCCATACAATCAAAAGGTACCTAACCAGGATGGTCAAAACTATCTGAGGTCAATTTTGCCAAAGGGAGCACAGATGAGATCCGTCCCTTTTAAATAATTATTTTCTTATATAAGAGAGAACTTCTTTTATACGGTTTAAAGTACAATAAAAAATAAAGGCAAGATGAACATAACCATTCACAGATAGATATCATTGGTCCTGATAATTTCCTATAATATCACATCAAGGTGGAATCAATGTTCTGGGATAATGCGGCTTTACGTAACGAAAGGTTATTGAATTCATTTTTGAAAGACGTTTTCTAGGAAGAGATGGTGCTCAAGGGGACAAAGGAGAAAAGGGCCATGATGGTTTACTGGGATTTCCAGGATATAAAGGAGAACAAGGTTTATGGATGTTGTCGTAGCATATTTGTGTTTTATTACTTTGGTTTGCCTATTTTGGTTTTGTTTGGGTTTTTTTTTTACATGAATTTTCGTGTTTGTGTTTGTAAATCAACCTTTGAAATCATGAATGTCGTCGTGTAAGTATATTTTCTCATCAATGTAATAAATGTATAAAAGCTCAATATGCGTTGTAAAATAACAATAATGTAAATTTAACGTCATATTACAATATGCTAAAGAAAAGTTTCAGTAATTACTATATTTTATTAAAACTGCAGCCTGAATTTATTTATTCCCATAGAGAATGTCAATGAAAATACATGAATCAGTGACTTAAACTTCAAGTACCCATAAGAATGATTTAAAAAGTTATTTGAGATTCCAAGACGTCTTTTGGATCAGTAAAACAAAGCTCAGAAACAAACTTACCAGTAAAACGAACGAAAAATGTGACTAAACGTCCACACATCTACTCTAAAATGAAACTGGTGTTGAGGTACTCTTTGGTTATATACATCTACCATGCCAAGAAGATAATACATTATTGGGCTTCAAAGCCTCTACATTGACTATTACTCATACAGTTAAATTAAACAAAATAGCTCGACCACAACAAATATTTCGGAATGTTTTACTTTGAAAATAACGTGGCAATGAGAAAACTTGTGAAAATAAAACTTTGAGGGTAGTTTCTTGAGAATAACAAAGGGAGCTATATTTCATACGGTATGTTTATAGGAACAATTAACCTTAGACACCTTCATTTGCCAACTACATTGACCTTGACTGTCAAATTATGGGCTAGAGTGCTAGTTTTGTGCTTCTCTGACGATAATTGGGAAAGCTTTTTGTTGCATGAGTTTCTGCTTTCCGGTTGTGCCACTTCTTTTGCTTTTGTTAACACGTAGTTTGTTTACCTTAACATTGCTGTTGTACTTGTTAAATGATGATTTTTGTTTCAATGTTTTTTTTCTTGGTACATGCGGACAAAATATTTTATTTAACGCTTCCACCATACATGTATTATGCAAATGTAACACACATTACTTACGTCAAATTTCCAACAATTCATTTCTTTTAATCGTAGCGAAGGTCTTTTTTCTATTCAAGCGAAAACTTTACATTTATGTGATTTAAAATGTTATGCAATGTCTATTTATACAGGCCTATCCGGAGTAAAGGGTGATAAAGGAGACAGAGGAATCATAGGCCCTATTGGTCCTAAAGGGACAGGAGGACCTAAAGGTAAGGCTGATTCAAACTTTTATTTTCTATTCTTTCGCATTACTGATAGATAAGTATCAGATACTACAGCAACTGTGTTAAAATGTAAGTTACATAAACTTTGAATTTCTACACGATAATACACGTATTGGACAAAATATTACATATGTACCGTACCTGACACATGTACCAAACCTCACATATGTACCGAGTTTGGTATATGTTATTGAGCATGACATATGTTACAGTATCGAACCTAATGTATACCCTGAACCTATCATATGTACCGTACCCCTGACATATGTACCAAAACATCACATATGTACCGAGCTTGGCATATGTATTGAACATGACATATGTTACAGTATCGAACCTAATGTATAATACCCCGAACTTATCATATGTACCGTACCTGACATATGTACCAAACCTCACATATGTACCGAGCTAGGCATATGTATTGAACATGACATATGTTACAGTATTGATCCTAATATATACCCTGAACCTATCATTTGTTCTGAACCTGACATATGAACCGAAACACAAAGTAACAAAGTCAGTCAATAAAAGAAGACTAAACTTTTACTTTGGCACATTGAACCCCTAACAAAATAAGTCCGTAAGAGCCATCAGATGCTTCGCCAAACCAAGTATTGCATTCAACAACCGTCGTATGACCTAGTGGTACCAAATGGGTACATTTATTTCAAATATGTAAAGAGGCGTACAACATTTACTTCATACATTACATTGAAAAAGAAACTGTTCACACTTCTTGAGCCCCGGGTTCAGCATAGGTTTTATTTCAGTGGGACCCGTGTTAGGAATTTAATGCTTCTTTTGTAAATTTATTGGGGTGTAAAAGCGTTGACCGAAGTACATTTTGTATGAAGCGCTTAATTCTAAAAATGTGCGCACGGTCAACGCTTTTACCTTCCTATAGAATTACTAAAAGAAACATTCAATACTTATAATTACATTTTTTTTGCAACGATCATGAAAACACGATTTCTTTTATTTACCTGTGCACTTTATTGTGGAAGCTCGTGTCATGATGAATGTTACATTTCATTGAAATGAAGGTTAATTTCAGAATGACGCGAGATTGCTGTTAGCCAATCAAAATAACGTATTATAATGAAACCTACATGTAATGTAATTATTTGATTGTATTGTTTTGTGGGATAATTTTGTCTGTTCGTCTGTTTTCCTTTTAGCCATGGTGTTGTTTGGCTTTTTTCAACATAAGGATTTGGTTGCCTCAATGGTAATTTTCATCCTTTTTTTTAGTCAGTTGTGTCACATCGAGATCTGATAGCAATACCTATTTCAACAATTAAGGCAAATGTGTAAAAAGAATAAACTAAAGTAGATCGTTTATCATAGCCGTCTATAATTTGTTCAGGGAAGATTTATTGTATATATATCTTCTATTCAAAATAGGTCTCTAAGAGATAATGGAGTTTATGTTTTAGCACATTTTGCTGATTGATGCTTCTGTTCATGAACTACTATGCATTCCATAAGTTATCAGTTATACGTTGATTTTTTATAAAATGTTTATAAAGTAAGCATGCTTGTTTTGATATAGTCATATAGACGTTAAGATGAAGGCTAAACGAAATGAAATTAGAAATACCATCACCATCACTTTCATTTGTTTCAAAGAGACAGTTATCTATATTAATCGTCTGCGGTAATTGAATTGTGTCCATAACAAAAAGTTAATAAAACATCGGGATGATGCCAGTCCAGTACCGATTGGTACTTGACAATTGATTATGTGACGCGAGGTTTGATTTCCCAATACCCAAATGACCATTAACAAAATCCAACACAAAAGTAATTTATAAAGCTGGATACTCATTAAGAAATTTGTTTCTTTTGCATGGCTGGTCAATGATCTTTGTTATACGTAGGATTATTAAATCCTTCAAGAATAATAAAAAAAAATCAAATCAGCGTGAATTTGTTGTTATCAAAGGCTAAGGTTCAAATATAAATGATCTTTTTGATAGCTTTAGAATATAAAGGTTCTTTGAAGACGACGACCCTTTTAACTGTTTTTTAAGGATGTTCTTATGATTGATTGATTGATTGATTGATTGGTGTTTAGCGCAACTTTCAGCGCTATTGGCTATATCGCGGCGGTTAGTTTTCATTGTTGAAGGAAGCTGGAGTACACGGAGAGAACCACTGACCTTCGCCAGGTAAACTGACAATCCTAGTCAATCAAGATTGAAATCGAACGCACCTACATATAAGTGTTGACAGACTAGTGATACAGTAGTTGGACTACTTAGACCGTTTGGCCACAGACGCCCCTGTTCTTATGATATGGTGTTACTCTACCTATTGTTCCAAACCAGGAACATGTTACCATCAGTTGCCGTTGGTTTATTTTTGAAGTGAAATACAGGAAAAATACAGAAGCAAGAGTTTTCACGATTTTATATAGAATAGTCTGTACCAGGCTAAACTAAATGAGTTTTTTTTTTCTTAGACTTAATAACTATTTTACTTCAGGAGAGATTGGAGAACCAGGAGAAGATGGCATTTCAGGCAAACGTGGCCGAAGAGGTCCAGACGGTCTTAAGGGTCAAAAAGGCATTATGGGAATAGCTGGTCCCCAGGGTCATTCAGGTCTAAAGGGACAAAAAGGAGAGAGTGGGGAAACAGGAGAGCCTGGTTATAGGATCACGTGTAATTGTAAGTGTTCCTAGGATTTAACATAATTTATTCAAAGTAAAACAAGTATATTAAATTCCCATACAGGAAAATATCATATTCTAAAATTTCAAATTTTCAAAATAGGAAATATAACACACGTGATGTATACGTCATTTTAAATGAACTATAAATTAATCAGATTTTGTTAGTGTCCTCTCTTCTTTCACAAGGAAACGACATGATAGTATTTATATTTAATACAGTAAAAAGTTAAATAACAAAAATACTGAACTCCAAGGGAAATTCAAAACGGAAAGTCCTTTATAAAATGGCAAAATCAAAAGCTCAACCACATCTAAAGAATGGAAAACAATGACACAGTCTCTTATATTGTTACATGGTTATTATGTTTTATTTGCATGCTTATCCTACCAATTAATTATCAGGTCCTAGTGGGGAGAAAGGTGATAAGGGACAAAGAGGATTAATAGGTTTTACTGGATATAAAGGAGATAAAGGTAGGTTACATGTTGTTTTGTTGTGTGGCGACAGATATGTCGGGGGAATGACATGTCAGTTGATGGTGGATGTATTGATAGATGTTTAACATCCTACAGATGAATTTTCAAATGTGTTCAGAATAAGAATAAAATAAGTTTGATATTCTATTCTATGAATTGTTTTTAGTATTAGATCTGCTCACTGAACGTTACGACAATGTGACAGCATGATATAGTCCATAGTTATGTTACTAAAGCTTATATGTTATTTAGGTTTCAGACAGGGTATATTTTACGTAACATATTCCCTGTGCCGAATGCTCATTTACCCTGTCAGTGTTTCCTGAGTCGTCATCAATATCCCCTGTGTAGCCCGAGTAACAATTATATTATACTTAAGTGTCCTGATTTCAACATTATTTACCATTCTGATCCTCGTTTATATCCTGTCAAGGTACCCTTTCAAATTGCAGGATTTGCCGGGAAATTTCACGCCAGTATAATATTTCAAGTTACTAAAGCATAAATAGATTTATAATGTTACACCAAGATTCTGTTATTTGCAAAATGCAAAATTCTGTTGGAATTGAAATGTATACTCTTAGTCTGAGATACATGATTTTTTTATTAGCTGTTATTGCCTTTGAACTAGCTGTCAATAACAGCGAGTACTCTCAGATATGTACTTGCTTGCCTTTTTTTTGTGGGGATGTGTATATACCCTGCCACATCTGGTCTGTGTCTTTGTTACTTGTTTTTTCTGCTTTGAATCGATCTGATTAGTTAAGCCCTTTTCAACTGATTTCTATAGTTTGTTCATTTGTTATGCTGTTACACCACTATCCAAGGTTAGGGAGAGGGTTGGGCGCCCGCAAACTTGTTTTACCACGCCACATTTTATATGCACCTGTCTTAAGTCAGGAGCCTGTAATTCAGTGGTTGTCGTTTTTTGCTATATATCATTTTTTTTTTTTCGTTCGTTGTTTTGTACATAGATCAGGCCGTTGGTTTTCTCGTTAAAATTGTTTTCCATTTGTCATTTCGGGGCCTATTATAGCTGACTGTGTGGTATGGGTTTTGCTCATTGTTGAAGGCCGTACGGTGACCTATAGTTGTTAACTTCTATGTCATTTGGTCACTGGTGGTGAGTTGTCTCTTGGACAATTATACCACATCTTCTTATGTTTAAATCTACTATAACCTTATTTGGCATGAACTTTAAGGAATATTTTGTTTTCAACGCTCTTCAACTTCGTATTTATTTGGGTTTTTAACTGTTTAGATTTGAGCGCCACTGATAAGTTTTATGTAGACAAAACGCGCGTATGTCGTGCAAAATTATAAGCCTGGTACCTTTGATGTGTGTTTATATCGGTGTAATGTAGTAAAGTGATACGCTTGAGAGGGGTTATCATGTCTACGTTGTTTCTGACCTACAAGTTGTAATGACAGCTGTATTCGGCGCTAAAAAAATCTATGTTATGTTTGACATATTTAAAAACTATGGAATTTCATGTAAATCGTCACATATAATGATGAAAAATTGCAAATAAAATGTCTCCCATTCTTATATATTCCACAGCTAACTTTAAAGTAAAGTTCATTTATAAATAAGACGTAGAATAGTCTTTTGAAAGTTGACGCCAACAAAATGAAGCCGCATTTATTTTGTTGTGCACAACTCATGTGTTTTGAAAAACCAATACAAAACAGATGAACGAATGCAGTATGAAAAAAACCAAGAAATGAAAAAAAAACAAGCGAACCAGTTTAGAAAAAACTTGACCATGGTCAAGTTAGCTGTATATACATATATATATAGCTCAGTCATTGACTTGTAAATAATTCAGCTACAAAAAACCTACTTTGGTTAAAACTGTCTAAAACTAAAACTTTGTTTTCCAGGTTCAGATGGTCAGAAGGGTGATACAGGTAAATAAATTCAATTAAGTATCAAGCTTTTATAATATTGAACACCTTTTTTAACGAACAGCTGCGGCCCCTCAATCTTTCGATACGATAAAAAGGAAAATAACGATTCAACAATAAAAAGAGCAAAAATATTTAATATTCTGAATTGGGATTGGGTAAACTTTATGAATATTTTACACTTCTGCTATTTGAGGCAGAATACTTTAAAACAATTGGAAAACATGTAAAATCAAACCAACTAAAAATAATAAATTATATGATGGATACAAGTTGATGGAAATTTGTTCGTACATATAGATTGGAGCAAAAGCAATGAAAGTGCATAGAATTATCATTTAGCAACAAAATACTCCCACTTTTTATTCTTTATATTGAGAAACACAAGTTCAATAACAACGATTGCATTTAAATATTTCCCGAAGTGTAATTTTAAGACGAAAAAAAAACAAAGCATATAACACAATTTTTAAAATGGTGTTAAAATCATAGAGATGTGATATCTAATGGTTATGTTATGATAATGCATGGTACATATTTGATATACTATAACAGGATTTGGATTAAGAGGTCGACCAGGAACTCCTGGTAAACCCGGAATTAAAGGGGATATCGGAGACAAGGGTTCAAAAGGAGCATGTGTCGGTAATATATCTGTTGTGTCAAATGTTGTTTCATTATTCATTAATTGATTTAATCATTATTATGTCGTTGAATGTTTTCACTTTGTTTCTTTATAAGGAAAAAGGTAAAACGAAATAAAATGCAAAATGAGAAAGTTTTCACATGTGCGATAATATGTCACAATACAAGAATGGATACTATATTACCGTCAAATATAAGAACCCGTTGTTGCGTTGTGCTTTTTCATTTGCGTTTATCTTTAAATGTGATTTCTCAACAATAAATACTCCGTTTTTATTTAGAAAACATTCAGATTTGTAATGAAATGGATCGATTTACATTTATTGCAATTATAAGTATTTAATATTTCTTCAATAACATTTTCTTTTCTTTATATATATTTTTTTTTCAATTTATCATTTCATTTACACTTATATAAGTCAATTTGCTTTATAATATGAGTAATTGGAAAATGATTGACCCTGTCTCGTTCAGAAACATCAGTTATTTAATATATATATTGCTAATTCTAGTTGACGATTCGAGTTTTCAGAGCATAGTGGGGGATGTTTAAACAACTTTGAGCTTACGATTAAATGTCGAATGTGTTGCAACGTCAAAGTTAATATTGAACCATGACGAAGCCTTTAGTTTATATTGGTATATTTGAAGAGAATGGAATAAATCCAAGTCTTTGCAATTAGACATTAGCATTATGTACTAATTCCATACACTGCAGACTCTTATTATGGAAAACAAAATGACTCAAATCGGCTTAAAATATAAATCCACATTGTTAAATTCCATTGCTGTTAGATCAAGTCTGTGATCTGTAAAAGGCAAGATTGTCGGAAAATCAGGGTTTATGAAATCAAGGGAGTCAACTTCAACCCTAAATACTATCCATTTCTGTTTCTAAAGTCCGGACACGTTGAGCTTGAAGTTAATTAAAGCATAACATTCTTGTGAAAGGTTAGATTGAACTTTTTGAAAACAAGCTTATTGAAATTAAGGACACATTGATGTTTGAATGTTCAACATACCTTACGAGACAACCGCGAGGAACAACTTTTTAAAAGACGAATTCAATTCAATTGAGGGGGGTTATAAATGCTTTTTTTCTGGAGAGTAATTTGCCTAAGGCTTACAATGTACAAATGTGTTTTCGATACGTAGAATTCATCATACTCTGCTTCTGCTGATTGCACTACAGGGTCAATTATTTTATTAAAGTAAATATATTAACGTCAAAAGTAAAATTTTTGTTATAACCTTTAAGGTATACATTATAATGTTTTGAGAAATACCCTACATTTTGCAGTTTCTTCTCCCATAGCAATGGAAAGTTGGAGAATCAACAGTGATTCTCCTTCATCAGCCGTCCAGTCAGGTAACATTAAGTGTTGTTTCAATCAGCACTGCTTTCAATGACGTTTTCCACACATTGCTAGCATGACTTATGCATTGTTATGTGCAGGTGTACCTTTTCATTTTTATTTGTAATCAATGTAGTATTTCTGGTGTTTTGTGTATAGCTTTTCCTTGCAAAACTCACTTTTTTTTTAATTTGATTTTCAAATTTATCATGCTACGTGTTCTAACAATCCATTCTTTATTTGATATCTTTATTAATTAAATCCCATTTATTGTGAGCTAATTTAATTTTTGTGATACCAATTTTCGTGGAATGAAGAAAAAAACTGTATTTTCTTGGAAATTTGATTTCGAGGTTTTTTTGAAAGTCTGCATTCAAACCAATAGAAAATGTGAACATTCTTAATTCATGGTTTACCTACACCCACGAAATCAACAAATATAGTATCCCACGAATAATAATTAATCCACAGTATTGCTTATAAAGAACTCTGACATGCGTACCACCGGGTATTGATAGATGAAGTTTACTGCATAATGGAATATTTGTATATTTAAGTACAGACAATAGTACATGCAATATTCTGTACTTTCCGTCTAGACATTGTTAACATCAAAACTTTAAGTAAAAAATTGTAAGACATATGATGCACTAGTCTCAACGATTGCACCATAATAGAATATAACAGTTCGTAAGCTCTTGTTTTAATTTAGATCATGTGATATAATAGTGAATAATTTCTTACTTTTGGGAATTATTTTACGAATTAAATTCAGACATTCTACCATAAGATAGCATAGTTTGCATGTGGGAAAGTAATGTTTCCTACTGGTTAAATGTCACAGGTAGAGCTTATAATTATAATGTAACGAATTTTTTAAAGTGCATGCCATAACTACTGATTGCAATTAATAAAAACTAGTATGTAATATGTTGAAGTACCATAAATAAGATGCGTGGGAGCATGTAAGGTCTACTCAACACGGAGCTCTACAAAGTTATATCGGAAATCAGGCTAGATTATAAAAACAGACGTATTTTACAAAATGAATCTTGAGTAATAGGTGCTATTTCACAAAAAAGACAGTTAAGCTAGTTCTGTACTTAGGTTTTGTATTTAAAAATCTTACTATTTCATTTTAGAAACGACACAATTACCTCCGATAACAACAGGTATGCTGTACACTTAATCCTTTTAATATTTCACAAAATTGATGAAACGTAAAATAAATATTTAAAATTTTATATTCATTACTTGATTTCAAAAGATATGCATAAAAAAAGAAAAAAGAAAATAATAAAACTTAATCCTCTCCTCCGATAACTGGCTACTGTTAATATCTAGCAAAAATCGTTCACATTTTATTCCATTTAGTACCAAATACGACAGCATCAACGACAACGAAAACCACGGTGATCACAGCATTATCAACAACAAACTGGACACCTACATTACCTCCTCGGACTAAAGGTTTCGAATGTGCATCAAGTTATCAGTTTGTGGCTTCTTATTCCCTGAATATTTTCTCTCAAATTAGTTGCTACTGCATGGATGCAATTATACTTTATTACTGCATGGATTACAATTATGCTATACTTTCCCTGTTCTATTGTCTCTTGTTACATTTGCTATGCATTTTTAACTTTTAAACTTATTTTATCTATCAATTGCCATCCCATATGCATGCAGACTGATTGAAATTAAAAAAAAGTCTTCTTTTGCCTCATTAACTTTGCAAGGTGTTTAGTACCTACTATATCTAATAATCTAATATTTTATTCACAACTTTTTATTAATTTTCTACTGGAAAGCATTTTGTAATCAGCAAATTATTTCTTTTTTGGGGTCTTAATGTCTTGATATTTACCATATTTAGAATGGACTTTTTCAATTTGTCTACCATTGAAGGAGTAAGAACATTATTGGTATTTTTTTTGGCTCGAAATAAAGAACTAATGGAGGAATGAGCATTGAAGGATAAACACATGTTAAGACAACTGTAATGTATACATGGGAGGTACACTGTCCTAACGTATTATTTAAATTACTTAATTTCGTAGAAAATTTGTGGGAAAATTTTCTTACAGGAATTGGATTAAAAAAAACTGTATGACCCTGTTTGTTGTTATTATTATTATTATTATTCAACATGTACCTCTATCTATATTTAAGGTTTCAACATGTAGCTCTATCTATATTTAAGGTTTCAACATGTAGCTCTATCTATATTTAAGGTTTCAACATGTAGCTCTATCTATATTTAAGGTTTCAACATGTAGCTCTATCTATAAGTAAGGTTTCAACATGTAGCTCTATCTATATTTAAGGTTTCAACATGTAGCTCTATCTATATGTAAGGTTTCAACATGTAGCTCTATCTATATTTAGGGTTTCAACATGTAGCTCTATCTATATGTAAGGTTTCAACATGTAGCTCTATCTATATTTAAGGTTTCAACATGTAGCTCTATCTATATTTAAGGTTTCAACATGAAGCTCTATCTATATTTAAGGTTTCAACATGTAGCTCCATCTATATTTAAGGTTTCAACATGTAGCTCTATCTATATTTAAGGTTTCAACAATGACAAGACGGAATGCATTATTAACTTGTATGATATATTATAATAATACTAGAGATTAATGAATGCATGAATATTTTCATTAATGCTTACAAAGGAGTAAAAAATCCAGTCGAAGTAAAAACAGAAAACCAGGAGAATGATGCAAATGCCAACACCTTCTCTCAATACCTCATCTTATCTCTTATATTGACTTGTAGTGTATGTAATTATATCACCAGCTTATAATATATAGCATACTAGTATTATAGTATAATGCAATAGAAAATGATATCAGACGGTTATTGCTGCTCTGTTTAGGCTTTTTTTCATATAATGCGCTTTCTAATGTGTTGGTCTCAAGCACACCCTAAGAAGGTTTATAAAAAATCACGTGTGGTGCGCACTAAATTATCTGAACTGTTCGACACCTAACCGATACATAAAGAGAAAAAAGAAGGCGGCAATTGACAGCAATATTTCATTAAGTGAAACACAATGTATAAAATGATTCATTTTAATTCGTTGTAATGTCTTACTAAGCATAATAATTGCGTATACAATATGTAATATTAAATTTGTTTAATTTTAAGTAATCTGTACAACATCATAAGATTATATTTTAATAAAGAGAAAAATACACAACCTACATTATTTAGATTGAATTTTTTTTTTTTCAGTCATTAAACATCTATCTTTTTATCAATAGCAAAACAAATTTGCCGTCTAATGATTAACAAACTGACTTAGGTAGCCATTTGTCATCAATATTGTCATCATAACAGTCAATATAAAAATGACAGGTTCCCCTTTAAAAAAGATATACTTAAAAAATTAATTTTCATTGTTCAATAAAATCTTGCAGTTCGCAAACTTAAGATGATTGGAATTCCACTTTTTCTAAGACGATCGGGACCAGTGATTGGTTGTTGGATTCGAGATTCCGCGTTGCCTAATAACTATTATGTGACATATGACTTCTATGGGCGTTATGTGTATCAATACACATCCAATGAAAACTTTAAGTCAGCCACGATTGATAGGACACATGATCTTCGACGTTATCATTACTATGGGAATAGTCACGTGGTTTTTAATGGTTCTTTATACTACCATAGATCTGGTGAAAGTACAATTGTAAGGTTTGACCTGACACATGGAGCCATTACCACTTTTAAGGAAATTCATGGTGCGTCTTACAATGATAGTAACTATTTATATGCTAAAAGTCATGTGTATTTTGACCTAGAATTTGACGAAAATGGATTATGGGCCATATATAGAAAGCCACGTGATGAAAAAAGATTATATATTATGAAAATTGATCCGTTGACAATGCAGAACATAAAAACATGGCGTCTTGAGGTTGATCCAACAGAATACGGAAATGGATTCATTGCAGGTGGTGTACTATATTTGGTTAGAGACATCACTAAGACAAAATCAGCAATTGATTATGCTTATGACTTATACACAGATAAACAATACAAAGTTCCAACTCCAGTATTCAGAAATCCATATCAGTACAACACAATGATCAATTACTTTCCAAGAAATAATGCCAGAAATAGTCGATTACTTGCCTGGGATAATGGCGTACAGATGGAATATGCGCTACTTTTTTGAACACATAGCCTATTAAAGCATGTACATAATTCTTTAATCATACAGATACATTTTTTTTTCTTTTTTTTTTTTATTTCTTAATTCAAAACAATAAGATTACAAAAGATAAAACATATTTAGAATTGTACGAGATATTTTATTCTTTTTGGATGCATTCGAAGTGCATGGCTTTCAACGACTATTTCCGATTTTCTCTGTTTTATAATGCTTTTATGTTAAATTGTTGACAATGAGAAAAAGAAACCTTTCTGCTCTTAATGTTTCAAGGTTTTTGTTGTATGCATTATTTTTATTCTGAATATAATGTGATAATTTGCATTAATTTTATTGTGAAATGTGATTTTTACGTATATTATACGAGATGCTTATTAAAATATTGTTCTTCATGTGATTGTTTTTATAGGAAATAAACTTTTTAAAAAACAGAAAATGTAATATGTTTGCCTCTACACCACCATATGACATACAAAATTGAAAAATTGTCTAAAAGAAATAATCCACAATGTTTTCATCCAAAATGGCACCATACTCTAATGTAATGTTTGGGATCTTATTCGGCATATTTTGTTAAAAATGAGACCGAAAATAAAACATGTTACACCAAAGCTTAAGTGATCAGTATGCTGGAGTTTCTCATCTACAATATATTTGTTGAATTTGGAGGTAGAGTTTTCCAGCAGGTGGTCGGCATTCCTATAGGAACCAATTGTGCACCTTTCCTAGTCGACCATTTCTTTTATTTATATGAGTCGGAGTTTCTTCAGACACTTATAAAAACAAGAAGATCTAAAGCTAGATCATTTAATTTCACATACAGGTATATTAATGATGTACTTTCCAGTAACATTCCAATCTTTTCTGAGTGGGTCTCATCGATATATCCTTCAGTAGTAAAGATTAAAGAACCCACAGGTATAGCTTCATCTGTCTCAAATTTAGACATATACCTTACTAAAGCGGTCATTTCTGGACCAGAGTCTATGACAAACTAGACGACTCCAATTTTGATATTGTATATTTTCCTCACCAGTAGCAGCAATATACCAATTTTACACGCTTATGGACTATACATTTCTGAACTCACACGATATTCAAAAACTTCAAACTGCTACCTAGACTTTGTAAAACGTAATCAGTGTATGAGCAAAAGATTAATGAGCCAGGGTTCTGTCAAACAATGTCCCTTCCTTTTTCTCAAAAGGTTCATCGGAAAGTACCAAGACCTAATGGACAAACATTCAGTGTCTACTTCACAAATAATACCAGATTGTCTCGACTTATAGATATCAAGGTGCCGAAACTGTGTATCTTTTTCCTTTACTTTACAGTTTTCCCTTTATTTGTATTTGTGACTCTTGACGTGACTTACTATTTGTTTGTCCAGCTATCGGGTTTTTGGCTTTGGCCGTTCCTGGTGGAAGTGGGTCAAGAGGTGCGATTCGGACACATGAGGTTTTTACAGTGTTATTTTCATTTTGTTTACCGTTTTAATTTGTACTTTATCTAGAAAGTGTATACTAGTACTAGGCATTATGTTTTAATATACTATACGTTCTATCATCTACAAAAAAATTGTTGGCGACTTAGTCAGAATTACTATCAACTACATTGCTTTTCCTCATCTCAAAGTCACAATATGAGGCCTTCAACACGGAGTAAAAAAAACTCACCTCACTGCAAGTTTAAGACGATCCCTAGCACCGGTTTTAGCGAAATTCTTTTCTAAAAGAGGGACGAAAGATACCAGAGGGACAGTCAAATTATTCGAGAAGCCTTTGTTAGATGTAACACCACCAAATCGGGCCCAGCCAATGGCCAACAATAAAACAACAGCATTGATAAGCATACTTACCAAGCAAGTTCTTTTACTTATTCTCAAAATTATTTGATAAATGTACCCTTTGAATCCCTTTCCATATAAGCCTATGCTAATTCCGTCAATAGAGGGGGTCAAACGGAAATGTATTTCCCGCCAGAAAACAGTACGGATATTTTTCATAGAATTTCACATTAGTACATGTACTAATTTATGATTTATCAAATTATTCAGATCTATGGGATTATTTCACCTTCATAATCAAGGTTTATCGAAGATATGTTTTTCTTTATAAAAGTCTTTTTTTTTGTTCTTTTCGGTTTATTACTTTTGTCTAAAAAGAAAATTTGAAATCTATCACAAGTAATTTTCCTGTTTCTATGTCAGAACCTGTCTTTATGATTTTGCAAAATAGTTCCTACATTTTGTTTGGTTTTCTATTAATGATTAAAACTAGTCTTCTGACTTTAGATAGACCAACTTGACCATCGTGTGAGATTTGGAATTATTCTTTTTATAAAGATATCAGCTTGAAGCAACTTCCATGATGGCAACTGTTTTTGCGATTCTTATGTGTATATGAATATGCTGGTTTTTCACCCAACAAACTGCACGTACTGTTATGTATCGTCTACATTTGAGACGGGAAACACATTTAACTGTTCTCTTTAGAAATGTTATGATAATAATTTACCCATGGGAACATTTATAAAGGCTATTAAAGGAAGTGCTTTACGTTTTGAATAGAAGGTTTTATATTTTTGTCAATGAACTTTAAAATGCAATTTACAAATTGCATCATGCAGTTGCGTAAGGAAACTTCCAGTTATAACTATTATCTGATAAGATTCAATTAGTGAAGCCTCACCTTGAAATCATAAAGGAATAAACCAATGAATATTTTAAACCTTATCATGGCTGGCTCTTCCTATATTTATTTAATGATTTATTACGGTTTGATTTCTCTTTTGATTTGTTCTAACGGACCGGGATCAATGTCATGCTTATTTTTATAATAAATATAGCTATTTTTACTGTTAATAAATGTTTGCTTAAAAACATAAATGAACTAATAATTGAATTGTTTCACACTTAACTTTGTTCGTTTAACGTAGAACCACTAGACAGTTACAACTGGAACTTACAAGGTGTGTTAGTGTCAGATAAATAAAAAACAAATTCAATTGAAGTAAATGAATCCTTTGTATATTTTTTAAATTGATCGATTAGAGAATGATTAGTCGCCAAAGAGACCACAGAAGCGTTAAAAACTAAACGAAATGTTTCTATGCTTAATACAACTTGTTTTTTATTTTCACTAAACTTGTTTTATTAAAAATTCCGAGAAAGAGCAATAACGGTTTTATTATCTTTTTTGGAACATAACTGTGATCAGTAAAATGTTTTATCATTATAAAATTTTATTGCTACAGTAATATCATTTGGAATTGCTAATGTATATTTAAGCATCAATATTTATTTCCTCTGCGTTATCAGATAAATTACTGTAAGAAGAAGAAGATTCTAAGAGGACAATACAAACATGCAAGGGAGTACAAACAACCCCATGCGCAAACGAAAAAGACAAACAAATATCCACAAAACATTATACATTAACAACTGAACATTACAAAACACAAAGTCAGTCCAACACCGTGAATGAACTCTGGTACTCTGTAAATGTAAGTAGTTTCATCTCCTCTGATAGCACCCGTCGTGTTGAACATTGCAAGAAAACAAAGTCGCCCTTTTGCTGATGTCAAATTAAGTCAACAGACCTTCAAATCTATTAAATTTATTAGGAAGAGACAAATAAAGGAAACAAAAACTGAGCAAATCGCATAAACTCAAAAAAAAAGCGAGACTGGTCAATATAAATGAGAAGATGTGGTATGAATGCCAATGAGACAACTATCCATCCAAGTCACAATGTGTAAAAAGTAAACAATTATAGGTCAAAGTACGGCCTTCAACACGGAGCCTTGGTTCACATTGAACAGCAAGCTATAAAGGGCCCCAAAATGACTAGTGTTAAACAATTCAAACAGGAAAAACAACGGTCTAATCTATATAAAAAACGAGAAACGAGAAACACTTATGAACCACACCAACAAACGACAACCACTGAACAACAGGCTTCTGACTTAGGACAGGTGCATAAAAATGCAGCGGGTTTAAACGTTTTAACAGACGCCAACCTTCACCCTAACCTGAAACAAACCAGGATTGGCTGTGTTACTCGACTTTTGTATGATGATTACAAAAGGTACGTTGTTTCGCTTTTGTACTAGATAGATTTGATAGAAATATGTGTATATATCACGTATTAATTACAAAAGTGAAATAAGTTAGTAAACTACCTATAAAACTAATGTTGCAACAAATTGAGGAAATTTCATTGGCAGATTTGAATGTCTTCGGTTTTTTTAGTGTTTGATTTAAAACTATTTTGGATTCAAGTGTACCTGTTGTCGATTATTGTAGAAACCCGTGCAACTAAAATAGGTTTCATACGTTTATACTACTATTATTGGGTCGGGATGTTTACTTTTGACTGTCGTTGATTCTGACTTATAACGTATGATTCGGAACTGACATAGTTGATATGAAATTATAAATTTTAAGTTGAAATATATGCAATATTGTAAAATATGTTTTGGAAAGGCAATTTGAAAATGGACTTAAGTTGGATTCAGGAGATCTGGCAAGTCTTCTCTAATTAAAAGCTCCATGACACTATGCATTTGGCTTCTAGCCGTTTGTGGTCGACCGTAAGTGAAAAGATTGCTACTACATGTATTTATAGAAATTTTGTCGGATTATCTGAATGTAACAGTTTTAAATATTTGCTTCTTTTGATATAACTTCGGCCTCCTTTTTCTCTAAAAATAAGTATAGTGTATGTGCACAATGTACACATTTTACAAAATTATGCCTGCCATTTTGTTTCTGTTATTTACTTTGCATTTATTGTTTTGCTGTTGATGTTCATGTTTTATCACCAGAAAAGGCTTTTGAGAGCTTGTGTTTTATATGCCTTGCAAACCCTACTTTAAATAAAATTTATCTTATCTTATATCTTATCTTAAAACACCTCATCCTTTTTTAACCATGATATGCAATTGTTTCATGTATTTCCCCCCGTCAGCATTAAAATTCTTCAATCAATTAAGTTTTAAGACTGAAAATGACATTAATGTATATAATCTATTAGGATGTATAGCATTCGATGTAAAAGAGTCTATTATTAGGAAGTATAGCATTTGATGTAAAAGGGTATGAATGCATGATTTATACTAAAAAGAGATTAAGTACTTTAAATCAATGTCAGCATA
The DNA here is from genome assembly GCF_021869535.1 of Mytilus californianus. Classification (NCBI taxonomy): domain Eukaryota; kingdom Metazoa; phylum Mollusca; class Bivalvia; order Mytilida; family Mytilidae; genus Mytilus; species Mytilus californianus. The sequence goes on along the minus strand of NW_026262679.1, from coordinate 129,638,875 downwards.
TTTTTATGATATGGGAGTTAACATTAATATTTTACAAACAAACATATTTAAAAAGAATTACATATTACTACTACCAATGGAACAAGTGAACTTCTTATTTCTAAACTGGTTTTTACAGTCTATATTATTATGTTTTGTTGAGATATTACTATCCAAAGTAAAAAAAGGGGGCGCTCACAAAATTGTTAAACTTTGGTTTATATGAATATTTGACGCATTAACAATCAAACACATCTCCTTTTTATATCAAAGGGGTTTTTAGGAGACATTTTCATCCTCAGTATCATGTTATACTATTTGCTAAAGCAATAATCGAGAGAAAAAGAAAGATAGTTGAGCACATATAAAGCTAATTTCATAAGTCTGTCGTCAATGGTGTTCATCGGAACTAAGTATTTTGACAATGTCTATATTGACAACAGTCCAGCAGCGCCTTCATATGGCGTATAAATCTCCCAGTTGATACAATATTCCAGAGCTTGCATTTCCAATCAGGATTTCCTTGATAGTGGATAACTACTTACAATGAAGCTATTTAACTGTGAGTTCCAAGTGGTTAAGTTGAAATCATCAATTCGAAAATTTCACGGACTCCATTACGAGTTGATTGACTGTTATGGAATAACTGTTTCACAGATGATGACAGATATATTCCAATTGTCGTAACCACAATCCCGGTCCCTTCTTCTCGAATGAAACCTACTGAATTAGACTTACACCTGACTTATACTTACATAAACAACACGATGGGGTGTGCCAAATGTAAAGCAGGATCTGCATACCCTTCCGGAGCACTTGCAATCATCCCTGGTTTTTGGTGTGGTTCATGTTGCTCAGTATTTAGTTTTCTATGTTGTGTTTTGTTCACTGTTGTTTTTTATTTCGTAGCATTTCATTTTGTCCATGTCATTGTCAGTTTGTTTTATCAACTTCTGAGTTTGAATATCCCTTTGGTTCGAATGCAATAATAATGTAATAGGTGTTGGAAACATATCTGACAAAATCGTCAATAACGGAAATATAGTTTTTTTAAGTTTTACTCATGAACCGAACGAAGTTAAAGTCACTTCAATCGTCCGTACGTTAAGAAAAATGCAGAGAAATATTGCCTATTATGCAGTTCAGCTCGTACCGCATCTTTATTATCATTAAATCTGTCTGGAACATTGTAATCATTCCTTCTGCATTCCTGGTATGTTTTCTGCAACATTTCAGAGATTATTACCTGTTATAAGCGAGCTAGTTTCTGTATGTACCTGTCCCAAGTCAAGGGCATGTAATTCAGTGGTTTACATAGTTGTTTTTTATAGTGATTACGATTATAACACAATGTTGACTGCTGTACCCCAATTTTTTACATTTTTACCTATCATGTCTGTTTGTTTTGCTCACATATTGTTGTCAATTCAATGGAATTTTATGCGACTGTCATACACGTGAGAGGGTTAGCTAGCTATAAAACCAGGTTTAACCCACCATTTTCTACATAAGGAAATGCCTGTACCAAGTCAGTGATTTGACAGTTGTTTTCCATTCGTTTCCTGTATCTGAGCTTTGATAAGGACTTTCCGTTTTGAATTTTCTTTGGAGTTCGGTAATTTTGTTATTTTACTTTTTGTTGCTGTATATTAAATTTGTTTTTCTTTTATTGTTTTGTACATAACTCATGCCGTTAGTTTTCTTAAAACTGTTGTCATTTCGGGGCCTTTTATTACATGCTGTGTGGTATGAACGTTGCTTAATTTTGAGAGGCCTGGGATACACGCGTACGTTAACAGACAAACGACATAAAACATAAAAAATATATTTTGAGGTCAACTAGCACTTATAACAATAAACAGGTGTGTAAGCTGTACGTCAAGCTCCTCTAAATCGCTCCATCGAGAGAATAACAAAAATCAACAATCAGATACAACCTACCCAAATAAAATGACACGAAGATCAAATATCACGAAAACAATTCGTTAGTGAGTTGAGACACCGACACATTGTTAAAACGTTTTAGCTTGATAATTAGTAGTCATCTTCTAAATTTTTAAACTTTGTAATTAATATTTTCGTAAACGCCTATTCTAATATAACATCATTTCAATTCATTTAAGCTTTATAATTAATATTATCGAAAGGTAAGCCTAATATACCATTATTTCAACTCCTGCAGGTGATAAAATTTTGAGAACAAAATAATTTATTTTTGATCATTTGCTTATTATGATCTTTTATAAATGTGATATACGAATGCCAAATGCGTATTTCGAGCCAATTGAAAAAAGGTAAACTCCATTATTAGGACAGCGAAACACCACCATGTACTAGAAATAGAAATTCAAAAACGGGCAAGAAAACGCATTCCGTATGTCATAATTTTGGCATGAATATTACCTTGAAAATAGATTATCAATGTATTAAAGGGACAACGAACAATTTAAACTTTGTGTTTTGTCAGAGTGAGTTTATGTGTTTACAGAGAATATGTTGTCTAGATATCAGCAGTTATTGTTCAAAATGTCTATTAAGTTGCTAGAAATTAAGACATTAACAGTAATTCATAGAGAAACAGAGGTGCAGGATACCAAAGGAACATTCAAACTCATAAGTCGAAAATAAACTGAAAACACTATGGCTAAAAAAGAAAAAAGACAAACAGACATACAACAGTACACACACATTGAAAACCAAAGACTGAGCAAAACGAATCCCATCACAAACTGGGGGTGATCTCAGGTGCTCAGCGGGAGTAAGCACATCCTGCTCCATATGTGCCACCCGTCGTGTTCCTCATGTTTGTACAAACCCAGTGATAAGTCTATTCGGTAGGTCACATTTGGGGAAAAGGGGACGGGGTTGTAGTTACGACAATTAAAACATCCGTTGTCATCTGTGAAACGGATATTTCATAACAGTCAACCAACTCGAGATGGCGTCCGTAAAGTTTCATAGCATTCTTTCAGAATACCAATCGAATAAGAAATTTCAGGAATATGACAGTTGTTTTCCATTCGTTTGATGTATTTCAGCTTTTGAGTTTGCCATTTGATAAAGGACTTTCCGTTTTGAATTTTCCAAGGAGTTCGGTTATTTTACCTTATCCTCTAACATGAACATAATTATTATCAAGAAGCAAAAATGAAATGGTTTCATTTGTCAATTAATGTATATTTGGCTATGTTATTTTCAAAATAGGAATCGTAATGACTACAACAGGTACAACTAAACAAATATTTATTCAAAGGTCAATTCATTAAATACGAATCTAAAGGTCACTTCATTATACAGGAAACAATTTTATAGCAGCTTCCTATGGTTTACTTCTAAAGACCATTAACTTGTTTTTCTACCTACACTTTATCATATAATCACTGGCACATTTAATGCTCAGTCAATCTTTTACCTATTCCCTTGTTTTTTTTTTGTTTTTTTTTTTTGTTTGTTTTTTTATTTTATTCTAATTTGTGAAATCCATATAATCGCAGTTAATTGAATGCTTTTTTCTATACGTTGACCCCTTTTCGTTGCACAGTACATTTTACTTCTTTCGTTTTGTAATATTCCTCTGAATTTTGCTTTACATTTCAACTTCAATATACCTGTCGTAACAACCTTTGCGTGATAAAAGATCAGAATTATTACATCTCTTAACTTTCTATTTTTAGAAGTATGATCTGATGCTATCAAAATCAGACATGTTTCTTTGTTTCATGTTTAGTCAAATGCAAGTAGAGTCTTTCTGTCTTGAGTTAAATAAACTTATCATAGATACCAGGATTAAAATTCTGTACGCCACAAGCTCCTTTCGTCTAAATGGCATTAACACATCTTATCCCTTTAACTGTTTATATAATAAAATGTGTATGTATATAAAAATAAGAAAACGTGGTATGATTGCCAATGTGACAACTCTCCACAAGAGACCAAATGACACAGAAATTAACAGCTATAGGTCAACGTACGGCCTTCAACAATACGCAAAGCCCATACCTCATAGTCAGCTATAAAAGGTCCCGAAATGACAAATGTAAAACTAAGCTTAATTCCAAAATCAATCCGTTCCTTTTATTATATTTATCTTTTACATCAACATCAATGCGGTTAAAAGTTTATATGAATAAAAGTATTGTAGGACTTTAACTTCAAATCTGTGGCTGTTTTCTCTTCTCTTTTCAACTATAGTTCCTGTGGGAATAAAGATGTCATTCATAATGAGAATCTTTGAAGTATTATATCTCAAGGCCCTTAATTTGGCTACCTTTAAATCATCAACAACTTCAACTTGATCATGAATTTCTTCAGGCTGAATTACAGTGGGTAAAATTGATCTGTTTGAAAATGAATTCTATCAGACACAAACTGTTTAAACGTTCGACCTTTTACCAGAATTTAAAGTAAAATGCTGTTGAACAAATCATGTGATCTTTAAATAAACATATTAAATTAGATAACCTCCTTTGCTGTTATCGCAATCCAATGATAGTTATCGTTGGTCAATGCTACACGATTAAAAATTAATAGGCTGAAAACTCAATTTGCACATCATTTAACTACTATTGCCTTTATTTGAAATTATAATGCAATATAAAAACTAATATAGAAGAATTAGAAATTGAATAAGCTCAGATTTTAGACATGAACGTTTTAATAAATGTTTATAAATCGTAACTAAAAGTAATATCATATTTACAATCGCCTGAAGTGAGTTTTTATTCGGTTACATCATTTAACAACGTACCAAATAACACATTCTATTAGCAAATTGGTGAAACTTATTCATGGAAATGGAATTAAATCGTAATACGTGGCGCAAATATTATCTGTCACCGTCCAATGCTTAGGTAATTACATTTTTGTTACAATTAATTCTTGTTAAAGCTGTAAACATGAACTTTTTTTGACACTAGAATGAAGAATTAAAGATTTTATTATAGTCGTTTTCCGTATCCAACAGTTTTGAAATTACTGCAATATCCCAGTATAAAAGCTTTCATACCAATTCTATGTTTATAAATAATTCTTTGGCTTTATTTATACTTAATGACATCGACATGACAGGAATAAAACGAAAGTCGGTAATCTGTATCAAAAGATAATGATTTCAGATTAAAAAGTAGGTCTCTGTGTTTAGCTACATACTGATACTGATATTTCTACTAACTTTCGACGGAAATCGAAGGAATAAGTTACATACTTACAACGATATAACCAGTACTTTCGGATGCATGGGTAGGTAAAATCAAAAGGTGCAAACAGACAATTATATCTTAAATACTGTAAGATTAAAACGTATGAAAAAACTATCAATAAACTGTATATTTGGTAAATTCAGATTTGACGGATGAAAACGTAGGTGTAATAAAGTTTCGTGTTCAATAAGACATATCTTATACTGTTATCAAAGATACAGGGTTAATGATTAAGTCAGTCCGACTACAGTTGCTCGAATCAAAATAAGTTGAGGGACAAATCAATTACGTAGTTAAAGAGCAATGAAAAACTATTATAGCAAATACAAATAGTTGGTCCAAGCTGGCTACGGTCATCTAAGTCGTGGGATACACAAACTGTTAAGAACGATATTAACATTTTATATAAAGTAAACACCAAACACCTTATGACCATATGGGCATCTAAATTCGAATTTTAGCGGTAATAGATGGCGTTTTTTAACTGTTTTATATTTCTAGTATTCTAGTATAAAAATCAGAACAATATAATCAGGTAAATGTGATAAAATTCTGAATGTAAGTGTTATTGTTTCGGGTAATGGGATGTTTAAACAATACATTTTCCGAATTCTTTGGTATTGTTAAAATCGTTCGTCTAAATGAAATAACTATAAATAAATGAATGTGAGTTTTAAAGAAAAATCTAGTTTTGTAACATTTTGCGTCGAGTTGAACCTTGTTAATAAAGAATGTATTGATGCCGCTTTGCGTTTTGCATGATGAGAAGTTCGAATACATTTAATCAGGGAATGGTCGAAACCATAAGATTTGAAAGTCCCTGAAAATGATATAAATCTTAAAACAAATTATGGATCGTAACCCCAAAAAAAGGCCCAAACAGAACAATCAAGTGCATCTGGAATTAAACTTACTTAAGGTTGTTGCAACCTTACTTTCATTTTATTTGGCGTACCGAATTATAAGACTGGTAGCTTTGATGAGTTTTTATACCCATTGAGTGGATGCTGATGGAGGTTTTTAGCCAATTAGTCACAAACCTTGTGTTGACATCACATATCATTGCTACGGTTTTTTTCTTTAAATTGACTGATTTATGGATAGATGAATTATTTGATATACATAAGTTTTTCTATACAAAGGCAATAATGGCGTTTGAATTTTGTCCTTTTAACTGTGTAGATTCGAGCACCACTAATGAGTGTCTTAAGTAGACGAAACGCGCGTCTGGCGTAATAAATTAAAAGCCTGGTTTGTTAAAATATACATAATTATATGATATATGAACTGTATAATTATACTTTGATAGTTCCTTCGGGGACTGGTAGTTAAGAAGAAGTAGCTACCAAGTAGTACAAACAACGTATGGCACTTATTTCAATCAGCGCTTATATGATAAAACGTACCTCATCAGGTAAGTTATAGACCACGAGTTTATGAAACGGACAGATTTCAAACATTTCAGGAATGTCAAAAGGGCTGAAACTGAACAACCAATATAAAAATAAGAAGATGTGGTATGATTGCCAATGAGACATCTCTCCACAATCCAAATGATACAGAAATTAAGTTAAACCCATTTAAGGTCAACTTTGCCTTGCATACTTGCAACCTTATTTTATTTCAGTTATGTATTTTATGAACTGGAACTTTGCAGTCATGTGTAGCATTTAAATCAAAGTGACACACCCCACTAAATTTGTATGAGACCTTTTTCGTTTCTTGTTTATGTTATAAATGATACTTCTATATGACTAGAAAAACATTAAACAGTCCTATATCTATCCCAAATTATTCGCATCAAAATGACGTTGGATATATCTGAACTTATTATCTTCACCACTAGGGAAAAACCATTTTTTCAAACTGTCACTCCAATTATAATTTGTTAGTTGATAAACACAAGTTTTGTAACTGATTCACAGGTAGTAATTATTGCATAAATTAATTAAAATTCAATATACAGCATATATCAAATTTTATATAAAGTAGATATATTAAATTGCAAATGTAATATGATGTAAAAATATGCATATAGCAAGATTAAAAGATACAATTGCTTATTTCAGTGGAGACACATCAGAACGGGTTGCTGCAATCTATTACATAAATTAAAAAGAAGAGTTAAACTGGAAAAAAGTATAAATTATATGTTCTTATACCAGTCTTAGAACTGTTTTTAAAAACAAATATTATATTTAGATTATCAAATGCATGTAAAAAATAATATGTAAAATTGTAATTTACTTTCAATTTCCTTTATTCTTTTAAATACATAAATAATCTATGTAAATTGTCCCATCAGCTAATGTAGATGTGTTTCTGTCTTTGTGTGGCTTTCAGAAAAACTTAAAACCTCAAAACCTCTACAAACCTTTACCGATATACGCTCAGTTTTTGGTTTTAACATAATACTACATGTCGCTTAATCAGCATGCCATGACAGAATTATATCTTACTTTGCAATTTCATACTTCAACGGGTTTAGATGTAGAACTGTAAAATATGCATTATCTGTCTTCTTTACCGTCAAACATATTATGTTCTGCAAAGATTTGCAGGAAAATGTATCTGGATTTACTGATCACGTTAAGGTGAAATATTATTTTCTAGTTTAGGTATAAACACGATCAACGGCTCAACATTTGGTGAAATAAAACTCACTAATCTAGATACATACATTACAAATGTTATTGAAATTGCATGAAGCAAGAAACAAGAAACAAATGAATTGTTACGTGAATGAAAAATACAAGTTACTTGATGTTAAATTCAAAAAGGGGATGCCTTCTCTCTTCTTTTGTTTCCTGACATTTTTACCGCAGAAAAGAGAATATTTTTTAAAGAAAATGAGAATATTTGATAATTTGATAGTGTGAAAGAAATATATATACTGCGTATATATATGTTAAGAAATAATGAACTGTCATGAAGAGAGCGCCAAATCGAAATGTAAAAGTAACACGAAATACGGACATCAATTGTAGGTCATAGTACGATTGCCAATACTGTATGATGTGTACTTTTGTTTTTTTCAATAACCCTACACATGATTTTGATAAAAGAAAATTAACGAAAGTTTTGCATTTTTAAATCAATATGATGTCCTTTAATCACAGCGATAATAAACAAAACTTCACATTGCTTGTTTCGAAAGTTAAAATGTGCGTTAACGACGTTTTATATCATTTCAGTTTAATAAACGTAGGAAATGAGTATTTCTGCCGAAAACCATTTAAAATGGAAATGTGTACAGTAAAACTTCAATTGGCAACAACACACGATTACTGTTGAATGAATTTAATGTTTTCTTCAACTGCATTTTGCTCAGGTCACTATTTTGTGCACATTTTACTATTTGAAACTTAGACCTATTATTCAAAAGGGATATAACTCCATATAGGTATATAAGTTCTTTCTTTTATCGAATTCCTAGTATTCTATCACACTCCTGGTGTAAATCAGTTAAAATCAATGACCATGAAATGCGGTTAGACAATTACAGATGTCTACGACGTTCGTGTGTCAGACTTGAATTTGGAACTAACATACCAATATATGCCAATTGTCATGAAAAGATCCAATGACATTTTACCAAGGGAAACAAAGTATTCGTTTCGATAGTGATTACATTAACGTAATTTTAGATTTCAGATAAAAGGTCTGGAAGCCAATTGATCAGTGAAATAGGTTTTAAAATGGAAGAGTTGTAATATGTACTGTCTTATAATGGATCAAGCGTTGTTTATATCAACATCAATCTTTTCTGGGCCATGAAATTAAATTTTGATCAAATTTCTTTATAAAGTACACTATCACCTACTTGGAATCTATAACAATATATTCCATTTTCTTATCCGTTTCTATGATGAAAGTTTAAACATTACAGATTAATGAACAGTTGCATGCAACACGGGTCATCTCAAAATACAAAAATAAGACGCATACAATAATCTATGTATTCCTTTTTAGTGGAGAGGGGAACAATGGAACGGAAGAGACTTGACCAAAGCAATGAAGAAATTCCAAATTTGATTATTTATGGAAAACAGATATGAGTATGAAATAGTAGTAGTAGTTATTCTATTCAATGATTTGGTTTAAAATCCTTTAAAGCATCTTACAATCCCGTCGTCTTTCCTTGGAAATGACATACCGATTTAAACTGATCAACAGCTTTCTACTTAGATTAGCAACACGACTGGTGCCACATGTAGAGCACGATCTGCTTACCCTTCCGGAGCACCTGAGATCATCCCCGGTTTTTTGTGGGGTCCGTGTTTCATCAGACTTTAGTTTGTTATGCTGTGTTTTGTAAACGGTTGTTTTTATTGTTTTGCCATGACATTGTCACTTGTTTTCGACCTATGAGTTTGAATATCCCTTTTGTATTTTCGCCGCTCTCGTTTTTATATTGATTAAGATTATAACACAATGCTGACTGCTGTAACCCTATTTTTGAAATTTTTATCTATTATATATATATAAGAAGATGTGGTATGAGTGCCAATGATACAACTCTCCATCCAAGTTACAATTTGTAAAAGTAAACCATTATAGGTCAACGTCCAGCCTTAAACACGGAGCCTAGGCTCACACCGAACAGCAAGCTATAAAGGGTCCTAAATATGACTAGTGTAAAACCATTCAAACAGGAAAACCAACGGTATAATCTAAATAAAAAACGAGAAACGAGAAACACTTATGAACCACATCAACAAACGACAACCACTAAACATCAGGTTCCTGCTGTTTCTTTTATATTTTTTTCTTCTTTTGTATTATAAATAAAGGCAACAGTAGTATACCGCTGTTCGAAACTCATAAATCGATAGAGATAAAAACAAATCCGGGTTACAAACTAAAACTGAGGGAAACGCATCAAATATAAGAGGAGAACAACGACACAGTATTATGTCTGTTTGTTTTGTTCACACATTGTTGTCAATATAATGGAATTTTATGCGACTGTCATACAAGTGAGAGGTTTAACTAGCTATAAAACCAGGTTTAATCCACCATTTTATACACAAGGAAATGCCTGTTCCAAGTCATGAATATGACAGTTGTTTTCCATTCGTTTGATGTGTTTGAGCTTTTGATTTTGCCATTTGATAAAGGACTTTCCGTTTTGAATTTTCATTGGAGTTCGGTATGTTTGTTATTTTACTTTTCATTTCATATGTGAATGCAATCTTTATCAAGACGATAGGAAAACGTTTTATGAAGACATTGTTAATATTATACCATGTTTTTTGTAATTTTCATAGTTTTGATAAATCTAAATATTTAATGAACTGTACTGTGTTCTCATCAGATTTCTTATAAATATAGATAAATGTGTTATAATCAGAAATTCATCATTGGTAATAATTGCATAACTGATGTGTGTGTATTGTCTATTGTTTGTTATGCGTGACAAAATTGCTGTTTCTTTTATATATTTTTTTCTATGTCTTTTATGTATTTCAACGATGATCCTTTTGTACTGGATTCTATACTGAACAAAAAAGTTAGTTAATTAGTTAGTTTACTTAATTATAAGTATATTTATTGAGTTTTAGATTGATTAAAAAAACTTTGAATGATAAAGGATATGAAGGCCTGCTATCTTTGTTGGCTCTTGACCAAAATTTTGAAGTCTGTGAAAACTACTCACCAAATAAAATGTTGTTATTTTTTTTGTTTTTTTTTGCTGTTATTTGGGTGTTGAAAATTCTTTTTCAATCCAGTATATAGTTAGAAGATGAAACAAAACAAGGAAAATGTAGGAAATGTTAAACATATGCCAATTTCGACATGACCTCTCGTCAAACGCGAAAGGAGGAGGTATACTAATTATTTTGCACCTGAAATTCCAACATGTTTTCTTTCCTTTCGAAATATTGATAGTCCTATTCTATTGAGAGATGAATTTGGTGATATAACCGGCATACTACAGTTAACGAAAAATAGTAATGAAGACAACATGACTTCATATAAATGTTGAAATTGACGTACTTGAACTCGCAAAAATTATTTTACACGTAGTTTGTGGTATTAGTTATGAGCCAAGGCCTTTCCTAAAACATTATTTAACTCAAATAAATATATTTGTAAAGACTTCTTGTAGCAAAATATCTTTTGATAAAGAGTTTAGATTAGCATTCTTATAGATTTATAATACTCTTAAGTTTTTAATTCGAGAAGAGAAAACAGTTAGCTGACATACCTTATATTCTTATATATATATTGTCTTTTAAGGAACATGTTTTGTCGTATCCATGTTAGGGCTAGTTTGAAGTTTTCAACTGATTATTTCATGGTAAATTTTAAATTTGCACTAAATTGAGTGTAGGATATATTGACTCAATTAAAACTAAGTGTAAAATAAACAGTATAAATTTAAATAAATGAATTAATGAATATCTATTCCAATATAGTTCAAATTCTTCTCATCATTAGAATAGCGTCCAGTCTGTTAATCCATGTTAATTATTCATATCAACTGTCAAAAAATATACTCTGAACTGTATCAATTCAGATTAGTGGTATGAGTAAACTGGTGATTTATATTTTGTATGTTATGGTTACCAAACTAATGCAAAGTCATTTTGAAATTATGAAAAAATACCGTGTAATAGTAAGGACTTTACATCGAGATGTAAATAAACATGGTATCATTTTCAATATTGTGGAAGACAAATGCATCAATTACAATCATGTTAAACTGATTTTCAACAAAATGGTGATGTTATGCTGCGTTGTGATGAAAAGCAGAAAAAAGTGTTGTGATTATTCATTTTAATAAATTTAATTTTAGCTTGTTCCTGGTAGTTCTAAGCAGGATGTATTTCCATCTACTTAGATTTATACAATTTTCCACAAAGCACATGTAAACCTGCTGTTACCTTGATTTTTTGCGTTTAGAAGAAGATGAAAATATTATTTGAAAACATTGGCTTATTTTCATATATTTCAACTCTTTAATTTTGATTATAAAGTTTTTCTATAGAACTTTGAAATAAAATAGCGTTCTACTAGATTCCGTCGTTTTAGAATTACATTCATTACATAAAGAGGGATAACTCAAATTAAAAACCAAAACTTAACACTTCGTAGGGTACGCTTGAAGCCCTAACTTTTTGATACAAATACAAACGCAATTTTTAAGACCTTAAATATCAGAAGGAAACACACAGATGACCCAAACTCGTCTAACGATACATTTGTTTGGGTGAGTTAATCATAACTATACTTAAATGTTAAACTTAGTTTTATACTGCAAATACCTACTTTTTTTAAAATTCAAATATCAAAGTTGCATTCAGAATGTATCATTTAAAGTGTTGTAAATGTTGACTTGCTCCAACAGCAGTACTTACAACTGACCAAACGGAATTCATATAACGTTGAGAACATAAGAAGACGTATTTTTAGTAATATAACCTTTACCAAATATGAGAAAGCCATCAATAAACAGTTCCACATTTGTGAAAAAATGCAGAAAACTAATATTCCCTGAGGGTTGCATCTTTCATTTAACAAAAAAAAGAAATTTGAAGAAAGACAGACAACATTAAAGAAAAAATGCACTCCTATCTATAAACGATGTAATACATGAAAAAAGTAAAATAACAAAAATACCGAACTCCAAGGAAAATCCAAGACGGAAAGTCCCTTATCAAATGGCAAAATTAAAAGCTCAAACACATCAAACGAATGGAAAACAACTCATATTCCTGACTCAGTACAGGCATTTTCTTGTGTATAAAATGGTGGATCAAACCTGGTTTTATAGCTAGTTAAACCTCTCACTTGTATGACAGTGGCATAAAATTCAATTAAATTGACAACAGCGTGTGAACGAAACAAACAGACATAATAGGAAAAAATGTCAAAAATAGGGGTACAGCAGTCAACATTGTATTATAATCTTAATCACTATAAAAACAAACAAATACATATTCCTTGCCAAATAAAAGGTTTCATTATACTGATGTGTGCTACGTTCTTATGAAAAATTCAAAATCTATTGGTGATATATTAATTCAGTTATTACTTTCACCGGGAATAAAGACAGGAAGACAATAATATTTTTCCCCCAACGTATAGATAATATAATATTTGAATGCAGAGAGTTTATTTCCCCTTAACTATCCTACGTTTCACCCAATTGTAAAAGAAACATGATAACACTTGAAAAAGTAGTAGTTGCTTTAACTCGTTATTCTGATTAACATATGAATTTGAATTCAACATGATAAAATAAAAAGAAAAGTATAATTTTCTTCTAAATTGATTTGCATAACATCAGTAAAAAAGACTAAGAAATACATTCATTTTTGCCGAGTTTTCAATGTATATATGTTCGGGCAATATAAGTCGGTGAAACGAAAGGAATGCTAAATAAACGTATGTGCAGCCATAGATCAGACATCAACAACAGTGCTAGCGACATTGTTTACCAGTAATTTAGTTAGCCTGATCATTCAATCGTTTCTTTTCAAGTTCGCATCATCGAAAAAATATACCACAGGACTAACAATCCTCATCTTGCAACACCTCTCCGTAGACAGAAAGAAGACTACTGGATTCGACATTTATCCAGCAGCGCCTGCATACGGAGAAAATATCTCCCAATTGATACGATATTCCCGGGCTTGTTTTTCCTATCATGATTTCCTTGATAGAGGATTGCTACTCACAAGGAAGCTATTAAACCAAGAGTTCCAAATGGTGAAGTTGAAATCATCTCTTCGTAAAATTTACGGACGCCATCACGAGTTGGTTGACCGTTATGGAATAACCGTTTCACAGATGATATCGGATATGTTCCTTATGTCGTAACTACAATACCCTTCCTTTTTCACGAATGTGACCTACCGAATTAGACTGTTTACCGGATTTGTAATAACATAAGCAACACGACGGGTGCCACATGTGGAGCAGGATCTGCTTACCCTTCCGGAGCACCTGAGATCACCCCAAGTTTTTGGTGGGGTTCGTATTGCTTAGTCTTTAGTTTTCTATGTTGTGTCATCTGTACTATTATTTGTCTGTTTGTCTTTTTATTTTTGGCCATGGCGTTGTCAGTTTGTTTTCAATCTATGAGTTTGACTGTCCCTCTGGTATCTTTCGTCCCTCTTTGGGCACTGCGACACCATATGGTTGCAATGACCAAATTGATGGTTTAGGTATTCTATCTAGTCCTTCCTATAGCTAGGTGAATGTGATGAACATTTTAAACTCTTTTCCTTGACAAAGACGCAGTTAATGTCATTGTCATTATACATCAGCTACTCTCTATGATGTCTCTATACAAAAGCCGTTAGGTATTCATCACATTCGCATGAAGCTTTATTCATTACCCCTTTCAAAACCTCATTATCTGTACAACTTATTTTACTTATCATACTGTTACGAACCCTCATTCAAACCAATACAAAACTTACAGCTATCATTTCGGATATTGCAAGTCACAGACTTTTCAAACCAGTTCGCAGTGGAAAAGATGAAAAAGAGAAAAGATCCTTTCCTAAACTTTCCTTTGCAAACAAAGGTCTCGATGCCATCGATTTGAGCAATATCCTTCATCATAAATTAGTTCAATCGAAAATACCTCCCTATTTTAAAGATCAGTCTGTACCTATATTTTTTTTTACCTATACCAAACCAATTGCAACTGAAATTTTCAATTACAAACACGTGTTGCAGGATCTAAATATTGACGACTTCAAGTCTAAGCCTCCTGATTGCACCTGTGCTAGTTTCCCATTCATCCATTCAGTTGAGGATTATGCCAGGCAATGGGCTAAACGCGAGAAAGTAGACGTAGATACTCTTTCCGAATGGATTAAGGATGTGAGTTCGTTTATACAAATCAGAATTAAGAAACTGAATGGGTCTATTAATACCCATGCTACGTCAATCTTTAAAGACCCAAATGTTGCTAAAAACTTGTCCTACCTCAATGACAAATATGTTGTTGTCCCCGCAGATAAACCCCAAACAACATCGTTTTTGTGTGTAAATCACATTACATAAACTGCTTGATAAATGAATTAGATATTGACAATTCACTTGAAAACTCAACATATACCCAAACGACACTTACTTAAGAGGAAATCATGGATAATCATAGGTCTGTTCTATGTTCCTTTTGGAATTTCAACCAAAGATGAAGAACTGGATCTTCCATCACTGTATTAGATACCTAAACTACTTAAGTGTCCTTACAAACAACGGTTTATTGCTGGGTCTTCCAAGTGCTCCAAGAAACCTCTTTCTAAATCATTAGCATCAATTTTATCAGCAATCAAAGCCGGGTTTCAAAGTTATTGTGAAACTACATATTCTAGAGGTGGCGCGAATCAGATGTGGATACTAAAAAATTCCAAAGATCTTTTAGAGTACATACAATCTAAGACTCTTGCAATAGTATTAACACATTTGACTTTTCTACACTTTACACAAGTATTCCCCATTCCAAGCTAAAAGACAAATTGAAAGAGTTTGTCCTGCTGTGTTTCATAAAAAAAGATGGCCAACGTAGATACAAGTAGCTTGTCTTAGGGAGAGATAAATCCTACTTTGTAAAAAATCACTCTGATTCTAACAAAAAATTCTCTTTAACTGACATCTATCAAGATGCTTCATTTCTTGCCGACTTGTTCCTTTATTCATATGAGGCTGACTTCATACAGAAACTTCTTAGGAAGAAAGAAAAGAAGTTAGCAGTATCCTTTAACTTTATTTTCCGCTACATAGATGATGTTCTCTCACTAAATAATTCAAAATTTGGTGACTATGTTGAACGCATCTATCCCATCGAACTTGAGATAGAGGATACAACCGATACAGTTTGCCTCATATCTTGAGTTACATCTAGAAATTGACAATGAGGACCGGTTGAAAACAAAACTTTATGACAAAAGAGATGATTTCAGCTTCCCAACTGTTAACTTTCCATTTTTATGTAGCAACATTCTAGCAGCGCCTGCATACGGAGTATATGTCTCCCAGTTGATACGATACTTCAGGGATTGTATTTCCTATCATAATTTTCTTGATAGAGGGTTGCTGCTCACAAGGAAGCTATTATGAACAAAAAAGGTTTGAACAAAAATACCGAACTCCAAAGTAAAGATAAACAAATGGAAAACAACTGTCATATTCCTGACTTTGTACTGGCAATTTGTATGGCAAATAATGTTTAAAAACTGGTTTTATAGCTAGGTAAACTTCCTACTTGTATGACATTTGTATATAGTTCATTATATAATGTATTGACACAATTGTATGTGCAATCCAAACAGACATAATTTGTTTATTTGACAATAATTGGGATCCAGCAGCCAAAATTGTGTTAACATAAATCATAGATATACATTACAGCTGAATAATCCAAACAAGCATACAAATACATCTGACAAAGACGCCAACAATCACATAATTGTTATTGAAAGTATAATATAGTATAACATAATGGCACATACAATTGTCCGACTAAATACAAATTAAGTCAAATAAAAACACAAGGGTATACTAAATAAAAATACTATAAAACCCAAATGCTTTCGCAGTGTACATCTTGCTTCACCCGAATGAGAAACTCCCAAACCGAAAACCCCGAAAGCTGAATATATAAATACCGAGCCACGTCAAGATTCATACAAACAAAAGGATCATGTTAGTACAAAGACAAATAAAGGGAAAGCTGGCTGTAAACTAAATAAAATGACACAACGTCAGCATATAGAATCTATAACCATCCTGTATTATTTGTGAAGTTGACACTGAATATATATCTATTAGATCTAAGTACTTTCGATGATATTTTTAGAAAAAGGGTGAGATTTTCTTTGAATAAAAACATAATTAGACACCGATGATGTATTGCAAAGTCTGAGAAGCAGCTGCAAGCTCTTGAATAATTGTATGCGATGAGAAATGTATACTCCATACACGGTGAATTTGGTATATTGCTACTAAAGTGAGGAACATTTATAATTTCAAAACTGATGTCATAGACTCTAATACTAAGATAACCGATGGAGTCAAAATCGAAGTAATTGTCTACACATGAGGCAGAGGAAGCTCTGATTTCTTTAATCTCTATTTCAGAAGGATATATCAATGGGAACCAATCAGAACACTATGGATATTTGATCGAGAAATCATCATGAATATTTGAAACTAAATGATAAAGCGTCATGAATCAAGTGTCTGAAGGAATTCCGACTCATATAAAATAATGAAAATGTCGTCAAGGAGAGGCACACAGTTGGTTTCCATAGAAATGCCGTCAACCTGTTATAAAATCTTCATCCAAGTTTGACACATACTGATCACTTGATCTTTTGTTAAGCATGTTTTATTTTTATTTTTTGTGCGTAGGATTAACCGAGTGCTCATGTATTCACAATTTTTCGATAAGACAGAATTTATAGACAAAAACAATATTATTTGAAGCTTTAGCCGCAAGAACAACAAAAAAGATTTATCGCGAAAGTAGGATAGAAATTTCACAACTTCTTTGTTGTTGAATAGGGCGAAAATTTACAGTTTTTCAACTTGTGGATTCAATGATGTATCAAAGACTGAATTGCTTTCACCAATTCTTACAGTGTCAAGTTCAACTTTTATCGTTTTGGCCATGCTCTGACCTCGTCCTCAACATAATCCATAATTATTTTAAAGTTATGGTTCTAATAGAAGTGTTGTGGGTCTATAAATTTTGGATTATAAGATAACACCTCCGGATATGTTAATGTTTGATTATGAAAATAAGGAGATGAGGTATGATTGCCAATGAGACAACTATCCACCAACGTTCAAATAAAGTGGATGTAAGAAGTTACAGGCAACCGTACGGCCTTCAACAAAGAGAAAAACCTATACCGTATAGTCGGCTATAAAAGGGCACGGTATGAAAATTTTGAAACAATTCAATTATCCATCTCTCATTCCTAACAACAAAAAGGACACTAAGTACAGATCTGAGAGTACTCGCAGTTACTGACAGTTACATGTAGTTCAAAGCCAATATTGATGATGTTTAGATCACTAGTATTTGCATGACCAGAGGGGTTGTAAATATATGGAGAGTTGGAAAATTTCAGAGGGTTTTTAAAATATTCTTCTAAATCATAGTCTTGCAATGATTTTTTAGGCTAAATATTTTAGGTGAAATGGTTTTGGTGTAACTGTAGGAGACAATAGCAACAGACTGATATTGAAAATAAAGCGGAATTTTATTTGTTTTCAAGTATTGTTAAACTTATTTTAACAGAAGTACCACGATGTGTGTTGCTTATGGATCAGTAACTGCAGACACACCTGTAGTATTTGAGTTATTTCCCGGTTATAGTGGAGGGGGGGGGGGGGGGGGGGGGGGTTGTTTGCCCATTTTAAATTGTCTGTGTAGTTTATTGTTGTCTGTTGTTTGTGTTTTCGACGTCTTTCATTTGGCTATAATTTGTCTGTTTTTCTACGAATTATATAGATTTTTATTGCCACCATGCTATTTTCTTTTCTCATTTCTTTGTCATCTCAGAAGTTCATCATTCATTACTAGGGAATACGTATTTCCAATTCCGTGATATTAAATTGAAGACATTTATTCAATAAGTAATTTAGATCACTTTTGGCATTATGAATAAATGCACAATTTTGACATATAACAACACAATTTGAGTTATCTTTCTTACACAGGTATTTCATTATTAATGCAATACATATTGCTTTTGTCAACATTTTCTTATTTCGGATACTGTCCCTTAATTTCATGTTTTAGTAAGACAACTATTGTTATAGCTTGTGTTATCTTTATCCATCTAGATTATACGTATCTTTCCAAAATCGTCATTATAAAAAAGAAGATGTGGTATGATTGCCAATGAGACAACTCTCCACAAGAGACCAAATGACACAGAAATTAACAATATATATAATTATATATATATATATATATATATATATATATATATAGGTCACCATACGGCCTTCAACAATGAACAGAGCCCATACCGCACAGTCAGCTATGAAAGGCCCCGAAATGACAATGTAAAACAATTCAAACGAGAAAACTAACGGCCTAAGTTATGTACAAAAAATGAACGAAAAACAAACAATTAAACGTTAGCATTCATTAACCCTCCGCTTAATATGTGTTTCGTATCTTTCGTTTCAAATTAAGGCGATATCAGTTTACCCAAGGTTCAAATCTCGTAAATCGATTAGGAAGAGACAAAGCAAAGTAACAAGCAGAAACAGGGAATCACATGAACTCCAAAAGGAGAGAGACAGAGTGTGTGAACATGGAAAGAGTCTCCTTCTATACATGAATTACCGGAAGTTAGAATTCACACTCAGTATAAAATGTCACAATCGGGAATATGACACAATCGGTAAAATTATAGATCAGACGACTATACCAGTATTTTAAGATCTAAGACCGCGAAAACTCGTGAGTTGATATAAAAGAGATATTGTATAATTGCGGAGAGCTACAATGTCGTATCTCGTCAAAATGAAATGTGTTTATAATTGCACTGTCAGTATAAAAAAAAGCCACTTGCTTTTATATTCGTGAATATAAACTGTTAAACCTATAAAGGAATAAAAGGAAGAAGATGACAAATGATTAAAAATCGACATTAAATTGCATTTAAAAAAAACCTGCAGTAATACATTATTGACCTTCAAAAAATGAAAACACGTTAAATAATTTCATACGTCCGAAGCGCTTTTTTGGATTTACCTTCATCAGGAACGCTCAAAGCCGAATATTTGAAAGCCGAGGATGTATAAGTACCCAAACAGTTGAAGAGCTTTATGACAAAAAATACCCCAAAAAATAGCCAAATCCATCTAAGGTCAACTTTGCCAGAGGGAGTTGAAACCTTAGTTTCTTTATAATTTCAAAATTTATAAACGGACACTTTTAGAAAGGTTTGTAATAAATCAAACGCTCGACTTTGAATGATGAATTTAAAAAATATTGAGTAACTATGGTTCCAACTCCTTCAGGCAAAGTTGACCATAACGGATTTAAAAATTCCTTTTATTACCCTTTTAACCATAAAGATTCTCACGTATTCAAGCATTTATACATCCTTGGCCGACATTCTTTTTTTTGTGTGTTGGTCGTTCGTTCCTGAATGGGATTCAGAAAAATCACTTTTGGCGCAGAAACTTTACAAAATGTTATTTTCATTGTCTGGCACTGTATCGATACCGCTCCTGGTAGACTACTAGTCCCCGTTATTATTTATAACATACCTTTCTTACATTTTCCTTGCAAAACTATGGATCCAACTCTTTCACACAAAGTCGAAAACCAACCGACAATATTTGTAAAGTGCTATTATCATACATGAATAAAGTAAAATAGCAAACACCGAACTCCAAGAAAATTCAAAACGGAAAGTCCCTATCAAATTGCAAAATCAAAGCTCATACACATCAAACGAATCTGTCATATTCCTGACTTGGTACAGGCATTTCCTTATGTAGAAAATGGTGGATTAATTGGTATTATAGCTAGCTAAACTTTTCACTTTTATGACAGTCGCATAGAATTCCATTATATAGACAACAATGTGTGAGCAAAACAAACAAACAGAATAGGTAAAAATGTCAAAAATTGGGGTACTCCAGTCAACATTGTGTTATAATCTGAATCACTATAAAACCAAATAACTATTTCAACAAAGAAATAAAAGGCATATAGACACTCTATAAACAAAGTACATAAGCAAAAATGAAAGACAAGAATACAAAAATGACCATGGCACAATACGTTTCCAAAAAAACAAATCTTCCAGCTTATGAATCTTCAGAGACAAATTTTACTTTTCTTAAAAGTTACCAATTTCTTTCGGGACTTTCTTTTCCGAAATAATCGTGCTGTATGTACAAGTCTAAACGTACCGTTTTGTTGTGGCCTTCAAAATGCAGATTGCCGCATCATGTTTTGCCACCGAATTGGAACGCATACTTTGAAAAAAATGTATTCTACGTCATAATTATTTTATATATATGTATATATTTCTATGCCTTTATGTTACTTAAAATTATTGTCTGATAACTGTATTGCTTATATCATAGAGTTCGGTTAAAGATTTTTAAAACATAGTGTTAAAAGATTACTTTAAAGAGCAGAACAAAATTTTGGAATGCACCATTTCATCTGTCTTCCACAGTTGTAGGCGTAACCTTTGCCAATCGCACAAATCACTTTTTTTTTGTATAGTTCACTAACAAAGTTTTACAATGTACTCTCCTCATCATTGTTCTTCTTCTATCAATTTGATTGAAATCAAATCTTCCATTATATCTGTTCCTTTAGTCTTGTGTGCATCCACGTGTAAGATCATGTGATGTGCCATAAGGTGTCATGTTCAGCATGACATTTTGCTTCCAAACAAATATTTTTCTAAAATTATTTTGGTATTTTTCATTTTGGACTAACAGATATATTTGAGTAAAACTACGAAATAATTCCAATCGCAATTGGAGTTTTTTTTTTGTTTTTTGTTTTTTGTCTTTTTTTATACAGAAAAATTGTCAGCTAGAAATGTATAATGAAAATACCGAATTCCAAGGCAAATTCAAAAATGGGAAGTTCAAAAAAAAACCGACAAAATCAAACGTTACCAAACAACGGATGGAGTGAAAAATAACTGTCATATTCCGGACTTGGTACAGGCATTTTCCGAAGAAAATTTTGAGGGATAGTCTGTTATGAAAAATTGTTAATGCCTAAATATTGCAAGTTTCTACTGATGATTTCAGTCTATCAGCAAGGCAAACGATCCAGTGGTATATAGCTAATGAAAATGTCAAACATATTAAACTTCACCAGCTTGAACGATCAGTGGTAAAATTGAGAACAACGGAATAAACTCATCATTTGAAATTATACATATAAATGGTACTTAATGTTTAATGCTCCATGTTGAAGGCCTCACTATGACTTTGAGATGAAGAACAGCAATACAAGAGCTGTTCCTTTGCTTTTTGAGTGGTTTTGTGCTCTACATGTACTGATTTTGTGTCATGGATGGATACTCCAATATCCTTTGTTTTTTCTATTAAAGTATAGAAAGGTTGTACTAATAGATAACAGTTGTCGATAGCCTACATAATTCTATAGTACAATACCTTTAAACAGATGTTTTTATTCAATTAAACTTGTACTATTTGTTATTGCCATATCACAGTCAGTTACAAATCCCATTTTTTTATATTTTCGATCAGTCGAGAATATTTTTTTTTCAGAAAAAAAACCAGAAAAAGACGAATATTCCGGGTTCACCTGGTGAATAAAAAATTATTATATCTAATACTTTACATTACCAAAAACTATTTAAGTACGGACTTCTATATCACATGCAATCAATTTGAAATGCTTAAATGCCTCAGAGTAATTTCATTACATTTCTTAAATTACTTCTAATAAAGTGAAAACGGTAAATATGCCTTTGGGGTATGTGATTCTTGTTAAACTTGAAATTCAAACTTCATGATCTTTATGCAATCTTTTTGTAAACGCAAATACCTATTAGTGTCAAAAGCTATTTATAACTGTTTGTCAGCTGTAATACTATAACTATATACTATTTATTTCTATGAAAGTCTTGTTTAATAAATTAATAACGAGTATCAAGATAATACACTTGTTATAGTAGAGTAATAGATTCTCGGAAAGTGCCGTTGTCCTAGCATCACATATTCGATTGTATTATGTCACATTAGTCAGATATGTTAATAATCATTTCAAAAACGAGAAAGCCGGTAGAAAGTCTAGACATATCATTTATCTAAGATATAGTATTCAAATTTTCGATGTAAACAGTACTAGTAAATAAAAAAGTATATCAAAAAATGGACTCCAATGTAAATTAAAAAGGGGGGAAGTCCATTGTTAAAAACAATACAGTACAATAGCTTCCTTGAAAGATACAAGAGAGAGCCAAAAGATAACAAAGGGATATTCAAACTCATGTGTAGAAAAAAGACTAACAATACTATGGTTTTTGTGGGGTTCGTGTTGCTCAGTCTTTAAATTTTTATGTTGTGTTTTGTGTACTGTTGTTTGTCTTTTCGTCGTTTTTCATTTTTTCTATGGCATTGTCAGTTTGTTTTCGACTAATGAGTTTGGATGTCCCTTTTTTAACTTTCTCCTCTCATTTTGAACATATGCGGTAATTTGGAAGTTAATTAATAAAACGGTAATTTAGAATACGAGTTTCAGTTTTGATTATGGTATAAACCATTAATGATGATATTTCTTTTTTTTCTTCATACTTTCATATAAACCTGTATATTTGTTAGTTGAAGGTATAATTGATGATGTCTAACGTGTCATACTTATTTTGTTATACAATTTTTTATATTTTATTTCAAATTCAAAGTAAAGTAAATAATTTAGTTGTGATGATTTTTGTATATAAAACCTGTTTTTTTAAATATGTCATTTCTATAGAATGCAAAGATAGATTTAATGATATTATTTAGGTAAACTGCTAAAGAACTTATACACATGGTTCGTGTTGCAATATATTTACTTTTCTTTGTAGTGATTGGAAACTTGTTTGTTTTTTTTTTCTTTTGTTGTTTTTTTTTTTTTGTGTGTGTGGGTTTTTTTTAGGGGTTTGAATGGCAGTGTCATTTTATCTCGACTTATGAGTTTAGACAGTCTACTTGGTATCTTCTCCCTCTTTTCTATTATCCTCTATAGGCTCGAAGAAGTATGTGATGAAATAATTTTCAGTTCATCATAGTTTCATCAATCAGACCTGTGAATGGCAAAACATGTGAAGTCATTTATTTTCATTATTTTATAAGTAAAATACCAACAGAAATATAATTACCTCGATATGATCTAATGATTTACAAATAATAACAATGTTGACTTATAAATATATCATATGGTGATGACAATGTAAATAAATAAATAAATAGACAAGCGATGATGGTTCATTGTGATGAAATGAATATAAATGACGTTGAGACTGATGGGGATACATATTTATATACATCGATATGATGAAATGATTTACAAATTAGAACAATGTTACATTTTATGGTCATGACAATGTAAATAAATAAATAGGTGGTTCATTGTGATGAAATGAATATAAATGACGTTGAATCTGATGGGGACACATATTTATATACCTCGATATGATGAAATGATTTACAAATTAGAACAATGTTGACTAATAGATACATTATATGGTCATGACAATGTAAATAAATAAATAAATAGACAAGCGATGTTGGTGTGTTATCATCAAATGAATATAAATGACGTTGAGTCTGATAGGGAAACATATTTATAATCATAGCATGATGGATAACCCACTGCAAAATAGTTTGATATCTCAAAATATGATTCAAGCAACAAGATATAAGAAATTCCAAATACAATACACACATGGGTACATTAAAAGTAACTAAAAAATGTACGAATAAGACAAACGTGTACAGTAAGCACGTACCTACTATATTGATTGATTGATTGGTGTTGTTGAACGCTACTTGGTTATATCATGGTTTGCTAGATTTTAGTTGGTGGAGGAAGTTATTTCATCTGGATAGAACCTTCGATCTTCGGGAAAAAAATGGCAATCCTTGTAAGTTCAGATCGGGATTGAAAGCACCTTGCAACGAGTGGGGTGCGAACTCACAACTTCAGTTGACAGACACAATTGATGAAATATTTAGACTACTCGGCCACTGAGACCCCTGTGACTAATTCATGCAACCGCACGTTTTGATAGAACGCTAGATAAGATCTAGTTTTTCAGGTGAAAATAGTCATTTTTTATTTTTACTTTTTTTTGGGGGGGGGGGAGGTTGACAGTTTTTAAATGGTACCTTATAGAATTTTCAAATTCGAATCAAGACCAATTTCTGTAACCTGCGTCTTAAAAGGAAAAGCAGATAAAAAGATATAATCACAACAAATAAGTAAAAGAAAAACAATGACAGACAAACAACAGTAAAAACACTACACCAAAAAACTAAAGATAGAGCAACAGATCCTTGCCATGCCCCAATAGAGAACTCTGGCGCTCCAGAATGTCACTTCTTTGGTAAACTCGCAAAAGCATCTTGTCAAACCATTATCGGAGCATCGGTGGCCGATTGGTCTAAATAGTTCAACTAGTGTATTACTAGCTTGTCAACACTGAGGTTGTAAGTTCGAATCCCTCACGTTGGCACTTGCGTTTGAATCTAATCTTAATGGACAAGGATTGTCAGTTTTCCTGCCGAACGTCGTCGGTTCTCCCCGGGCACTCCGACATCCTTCATCAATAAAAGGTGACCGCCACAAAATATCGAATAGTGATGAAAGTAGCGCTAAAAACCAATCAATCAAATCATTATCTTAAGACAGGAAAAGCTATCATATATCCCAATGTTATCAGTAGTTTGGGTTTAAACATATTTTTTTTTTAATATTTATATTTGCATCGACTAATTTTTCATAGTTTTATACTTTGAAAATATGGACACCAAGCATAAGTAAACTAATCACAGATACCAGGCTTCAAATTGTGTACGCCAGACACGTTTTAGTTAAACATCTTACATTTCCGTAGAATATTAAATTGTACCATGTAACACGATTATGCTCTATACTTTCCAGAACCTCAATATATCTGCAAAACACAGAATGTTCTGTTGTTAAGCCATTCGTGTCAATTATGATGTCATATTGATACAATTACAGACAGTAAATAGAAGGTAAGGTATACAGGTATAAGGTATTTTTTAAATTTTCAAATGTTTATGAACAAAATTTCATTGGGGCAAAATACGGTCAAATTGCTATTAGTACTTTAGGATTGTTTTGGATCTTTGCGAATCTTTTCCTAGTCCAAATCTCTAGTATAGTTCAAACGTCTATTTTGTGCTTTCCAAGTGCAAGGAATCTCATAGTTCTCCATATTTAAATATCAAAATTATCGACCCAAATTTGGTTCAAACATTTCAGTCATGTAAAGCTATCGCGTCATTATTAAACATATAAATTATATAGCTATCTGGCATTACTACTCATTTGTTCTTGTAAGATATAAACAATATTTTCCGATTATTCCCAACACCCTTCCATTCTTTAGATTACTACAATTTACGTCAAACCAACAAACTAGAGATTCACTCACGTAACAAATATCGGCCTACATGCATTGATGAGTTGCCTTAACTATCTTAAGAAATACCGTGAGAATATGCCGAAATATTGCCGAAAGTCCATATCATTGGTTATTGTAAAATTCTGACGTGCAACTATCAAAATCAATGTAATACATACCGTCGGACGGCAGAATAATTTCAAAGTGTACGTTTACCCATTAATAACACATGTATTTTCAGCTTGACCTAATAAATCTTGTATTAATTTACAAGGTTAAAATTTTGAAAAGATGTTAGACTAAAATACAGGAAAGACAACGAAAATTTTCTATGGTAGAGTTCATGTCATAAGATGGATATACTTATGGATTCTATTCAATTTATAGAATGCAGTGTGGTAATCATTAAGATCTGTTCGATTACCTGTTTGTGTGCTACTTGATATTATGACATATATTACATGCCAATTAACATAAACGTAGGAACACAACCTACATTTCAGCAAAGAGATATAAAAAAAACTAATAAAAATCTGGCAGATAACATAAAACTCCTTCATTCTAATGCGTTTCGTTTTAGAATGAAATCATGATACCCTTAGACCGTTGTAGCGAGTGCAGCATATATGTAAAAACGTCGCATAGCATTGTGATGGCTAAAACAAACATGTGCCAAAAAAGGAAAATAAAATTATTAAAAACTGAAAACATTGATCCTTTTTAAACAGTAACTTCATAACGATTGCCGTCATATTGTCTTTTCCGTAGTTCCCATTGCATCACCGTATCGCTTAGACATTTGAACTTTAAAATTAATAGATATCTGAATTTCTATAATTCTGTCTCAGTTCTGAGATTGTTTCTCCGTCAGAGAAATTGGTTTTTAATGCATGCACTGATGATTTCTCTTTTCGTGGAATATTGAGTTCATACAATGCATTTCAATGATCACATCGTATTTTGTAGGAGGAACTAGCGTAAATGTATCGCACAATTATACACTTGATATTTAATTACACCGGTTCAAATAAAACGGCTCTTGGTGTTATTTGCGCAGGCTTTGTTATTACATTGAAAGCTGTTGAACTTCTTACGCTTGTGTCATGTAATGAGCTTTCATGTTTAATAGTATCATGCATAAACGAAAAATCGTTTTCAAAATTAGGCGATATTCTACTTTTCTTTGACGTAAATATTTTCGTTTGAATGTTTGCATTAAGAACATAAATGTTACTTGTCACTTTTGGTTTGTCTGTCAGACTATTTGCTCCACCATCGCTTTTAGCCTGTCGTATTTCATTGTCATCAATAAAGACATTGTCATCCCGATGGTCCGGTTCCTTGACTTCTTGAATAGATTCTACTCTCATTAGTGGGAATTTGTCTACTTGTAAATTATTTTGAATTTGTTTTGCATCTTCAGCTATATTGTCGTCTGTATATGACAAGGCTCTCTTTGAAAGTCTGCGATGTCTGGATTTCATTTTGCTTGTGTCATTTACTTCATCTATATCGTATTTATCAATAGATAACAACGTGTCGGTGGACATTCGTCTGTCATATTTTGTGACAGTTTTATTTTCATTTTCATCCAGCGGTCTAAAAGCTTCCTGAAACAAAAATAATCAATATAAAGTGTTATTTAGATAAATCACCAACTTGTATATGTATATCAGCTAACGCTGGATAATGTAACTGCAAATCATTTGAATATAATCATAATCAATTAATGTAAACGATCACGAGCAGAATGCCTAGGAGGCCATCAACTATACCGGAAGAACATAAGTGTGAGTAAGAGGGGCGAGAAAACAAGAAAGCACTTTCAATCGTCCCATTATAAGAAATAGGGGATTCTTAAACCTAGAATACAATATCCTAACTACTTTTAGTCGCATTTGTGACTTATATTCAGTTAAAGTTCAGAACTATTAGTTATCTGCATTGATGTTATGCATTGGCTTTATGAGAAGTAGAAAATATATGCGTGGTTTCATGGCTCTTTTAACTATGTTCATACTTTCTGCAAGTCTTGATTTTAAAAAGGAAAAATCCATTACGATTGTTCAGACAATAAGTGTTTATTTCTATGCAAATTAACATTTCTATGTTGTCGCAGCGTACACCTTTAATCTTTTTATTGACATTTCTTTGTTTGTCGTAGCGTACACCTATAATCTGTTTATTGACATTTCTATGTTTGTCACAGCGTACACCTATAATCTGTTTATTGACATTTTTATGTTTGTCGCAGCGTACACCTATAATCTGTTTATAGACATTTCTATGTTTGTCGCAGCGTACATCTATAATATGTGTCGCAGCGTACACCTATAATCTGTTTATAGACATTTCTATGTTTGTCGCAGCGTACACCTATAATCTGTTTATTGACATTTCTATGTTTGTCGCAGCGTACACCTATAATCTGATTATTGACACATGATTTTTGATATACTTCCTTATAGTATATGTTGAGTAATACAAATAAAAATCCAATGAACATCTGACATTTCTGTTTGGAAAGGGGTGATACAAAAATAAAATCAACAGAAAATTCGTTACTTTAAACAATAAAATTCGATTAATTAGAATATTTACGAGCCATTGCATCTACACAATGATATTATAAAAGCCTTAACATTAGTTTTTAATGCGATGCTATTGTAAAATGATATATTCTCAATATGTTGTTATCAGTAAAACAGGATTTGTTGACGTGAAATGCATTAGTTATCGGCATAACAATACATTAAGGCAAATAATTTTATTTGAATCGACAGAATATCAATACTTCATTGTTGATGTCAGGCTCTGAAGCATATATGCCCTGATCCGTAAAATCTTATCTATATATACAATATAAATGAAATTGGGAAAACAGTACAACTATAAACATATATATATATACAATTACATATCTTCGGTGTGATAAAACACACAAATACGTATCTGTACGTTCCAGTGCTACGAACTCATACTTTTTAACTCTGTATAGTTAAATTTAGGCTATGTAGTTAACCGATATTCAAAATTGATTACGAAGACAAATAAAGGTAACAAATTAAACCAGGGGAATCTCATGTACTCCAAAATGAGCAAGCGATTAGACAGAACAAAGAGACTAAATACCATACAAAGTATATTTCCGAATCGCGTAACAGATAGACTAAATACCAAACAAAGTATACATACGAAACGCGTTACAGAGAGACTAAATGCTAAACAAATAAAATTGAGAATGGAAATGGGAAATATGTCAAAGAGAAAATAACCCGACCAAAGAGCAGAAAACAGCCCAAGGCCACCAATGGGTCTTCAACACAGCGTATCAGAGAGACTAAATACCAAACAAAGTATACATACGAAACGCGTAACAGAGAGACTAAATACCATACAAAGAAAACATACGAAACGCGTATTATTTAAAATCAAAGCTTAAGCTACTTTTTCATCAGCATTTTACACTAGTGAGAACAAATATTGAAGCCTGTTTATTCCATCGGTTGTAAAAGGTTGTAAAAGCCTTGGCCGTGTGCACATTTTCAGTATAAAGCTCTTCCGCGATTCATACAAAAGGTTCTTTAGTCAACGCTTTTACTCCCCCAATAAAAATACAAAAAAGAAGCTTTCAATTCTTAAAAAAAAGATAAAAAAAAAACTAAATTAGGTTATCAGTATAGAGTAAAATAACAAAAAAAACGAACTCCAAGGAAGATTCCAAACGGAAAGTCCCTTATCAAATGGCAAAATCAAAAGCTTAAACACAACAAACGAATAGAAAATAACTATCATATTCCTGACTTGGTACAGGCATTTCCTTATGTAGAAAATGGTGAATTAAACCTGGTATTATAAAACGCTAAATCTCTCACTTGTATGACAGTCGCATATAATTCCATTATATTGACAACCATGTATGAGCAAAACAAACAGATATGATATGTAAAAAAGTCAAAAATTTGGGTACAGCAGTCAGCATTTTGTTATAATCTTAACAACTATAAAAAAAAAACAGCTATGTGAATAAAAATGGCAATATAATATCAAATGGAAAACAGGTGTTCAAGCAGAATAAGTAGAATATGTGAAAAACAATCCAGTAGACCAAAAAAGAGGCGGAGGATGCCATAGGATATTCAAAACACAAAAGTCGATATAAACTGACAACGCCAAGGCAAAATGCGTAACAAAAACATGCCCACAAAACACTAAAAACAAACCATTAGACTGAGCTAAACACAAATCACCGAAAACTTGATGATCTCGGGTGCTTTGGAAGGGTAATCAGATCCTGCTCCACTTCAAATAAGTTATAACTCAAAATCATTGCAAATCAATATAATGCACAAACAACTTTACATCACATACCTAGGTCCCAATATTTGGTCCAAGTATGTATATTTTGTATTTTGCATCATGTTCACTGATATTTTTTTTTTTAGAAAAGAGAAACAAGCGGTGTAATAAATCAGTAGGTAATCATGCTCAGAAATACTATCATATAACTATAGGACAGAATACATGCATATCAATATGTCTGCTTAATTATATATACATGTGAGAAAATCAATGTTCAATCATATAATGTATTTAGATAAGGTATCTTAAGCTCATCTTGAGCTTATATAAAAAATGAAAACAACTCGTTAATAATTTCATGCGTCCGGAGCGCTTTTCTGGATTTACCTTCATCAGGAACGCACAAAGCCGAATATTTGAAATCGAGGATGTATAAGAACCGAAACAGTTGAAGAGCTTTATAACTAAAAAGTACCTAAAAATAGCCAAATCCATCTACGGTCAACTTTGCCTGAGGGAGTTGAAACCTCAGTTTCTTTATAATTTAAAAACTAATAAACGGACCATTTTAGAAAGGTGTCGAGTCATCAGGACTTTTCAGTACACTTCATTTAGTTCAAAGGATAAAACAACCATTATATTGTGATAAATTTCAATAACTTATATAAGTTGTTATCCGTTTTAATGTGAAAAAGTATAATTTTTCGGAAGAAAATTGAATTCTAAATTGAAATGTAAATGAGTAAGGCGGCTTCCGTATGTCCACAGATTATGTAACAATTTGTTCGTGACATGTTCAAAGTTGTAATTATCCATTAGAAGTATTGTCTGTGATTTATAGAATTAAGCAAGTCCATTTGACGTGCAGAGATATACTCAAAACATGAATGTGAATATTTTAATTTAAATCGATGTGTATATTATTGATGTACTCTAGATATACTCTAGATTTAGAACTCATTCTTAGAAAAGATACATTGTCCATAATGTAAAGTAACATGTCTCTCTTTTTTATGCTTTAAGAAAAGCAATCTAATTATACAATTACAAAAATAGGCGATTTATAATCAATCTTCCTCCTTTACGATATATCTGCCCATTAGGTTTGTCTGATACAATAATTACTTTGAAAACAAAACATTGCTAGAGGACATGAGCTTGAAAGTTTTTTTCCTGAATTATTATTCAATTTGAATTACTAGCATTATACTTGACGGATTATAAATCAAAAGATTTGTATTATTATACTATTATATCAATATTTTTTAATAACGAGGGTACCAGGCTAAAAGATAGAACTGAGTCTTAATTTGCTTTCCTTATTAAGGAAAAATGAAAACTTGAATGTCGAAAACCACCTATAATTTGCCAGAAATCCTTTTTCGTGGAACAAAATGAATACTTTCTTGCATCAGAAATAATATGTTTCCCTTGTGACAAATTCAATCTTCTCGTCAACCGATATATCTTTTATTAGCTCTGTCAATTAACTATTTCTGCCTGCAAGTCAATTTATGCGTCATTTCTCTCTAAATCGCATTTTCATGTATATATCATATTTCTTCAATTTGGTGTAATTATCTCTGAAATTTTACTTCCTCCACCATTATGCATATAAAAAACTAACAAGAAATGGGATGTACCTTATTCAGATTTTTTCAAAATCATTTTTGAGTAAATCTGGTTGCTGAGGTCAATCGGTTTTCTTTAGTTCGACTAATATAATTTGCAAAGCAGTAAATGAGAAAGCATTACACCTAAACACGTTTAATATACGAATGAATCTGTATAGATTGCCCATTAACTATAAAATGTTTTAATGTAAAATGTCCTTTGTAGAAAACATCTATACTGTATGACCCTAATGATATAATTAAAACTGAATACGAAGATGTGGTATAATTGCCAATGAGACAACTCTCCACCGAAGAACAAATAACGTAGAAGTGACAAAATGACGCAGAAATTAGCAACAACTGATCACAATGCGGCCTTCAACAGTGAGCAAAACCCATACCGCATAGCAAGCTATAAGAGACCCATAAATGACATATGTAAAACAATTCAAACGAAAAGAAACTAAAAATATATTTTACCTTCTTTTTGAACTTATTTTTGTCTTCTTCTTCCTCTTGATCCGGAGATACAGCTCCCTTCAAGCAACAGTTACGACACATGAATACTACGAGGGGTATCAGAACAGCAAGAAATATAAGGGCACCTGCCGCTATCCCTACCATCAACAATATGTTATTTGTATCCTTTTCAGGTTCTGGAAAAAATATAAATTAGATTTGCTTTGTAATTAAAAATAAAATGACATCATGAAATGCTATACCTTTTGGTTGTTTTTAAATAGATCAAAAACGAATGCAATCCTTAACAAAGTTCATAATAAATTAGAAATATGAATCAGACAGAGCCTTACACAAAAAATTACATGACAGTCTACTTTTGAAAGGAGAATTATTTTAGAAACAAACAATCGAACTAGTACACCAGTATAGATATGTAAAACGGTCTCAAAGTGTGTGTGTGGGGGGGAGGTCAAAACCCGAGACTAGGCATTCAAGACGATAACAAAAGTAAACTAGAGGCTCTAAAGAGCCTGTGTCGCTCACCTAGGTTTTACCGTCTATAAACATCTTCATCAATAAACTCTCTCCAACATTGTGGACTAGAATAGAATTCATTACCAAAATCCTTTCTTTTTTTTTTTGTTGATCTTGTATTGCTGATAATTTTTTTTGTTTACAGTTTCTCTCTATTTTCTTTAGTTTTTGCCCAAAACACAAAAAACGGTAAAAAAAATATCAATTAAGGCAATCACTCCTATAAAGAGTAAACCAACAATTCGGCAAATTTTACTTTAAGATCTTGTCTTGCTGATTATTTTTGCTATTTAAAGTGTCTATCTTTCTTTTATAGTTTTCAAGGTAGTAGTCAAAAACGTAAAATATTGGTAAAAATCGTCATTAAAGAGCAAGTACTCCTACAAGGAGTCGACTGATGATTTCAGCTATTGAATTTATATGTACATCAAGTCTTGCTGATCATTTTTGCTAATTTAAGTTTCTATCTATCTATTATATTTATTAAGATATAAGGCAAAAACACAAAAAAATGGTAAAAATCATTATCAAAGGGAATAACTCCAATAAGGGTTCGTCAGACGATTTCAACATTGAAACTTATTTGTAGATCTTGTCTTGCTGGTCACTTTTGCTTATCTAAGTTTCTAACTATCTATAATAGTTCTTCAGATATTGGCAAAAACGCCAAAAAAAATGATAAAAATCGTCATTAAAGGGCATTAACTCCATAGGGAGTCATCTGACAATTAGGACCATGTATTTGTAGATCTTGTCTTGATAATCATTTTTTGGTTTATAAAGTTTCTCTCTATTTATTCTAGTTTTTTTTTTCAGATATTAGGCAAACATGATAAAATTCATCATTTAAGGGCAATAACTCCTATAACAAATCGTCTGACACTTTTTATATGTAGAAGGACAATATGTAGATCTCATCATTCTGAACATTTTTGCCCCGACAGATTTTCTCAATTCATATCGGTTTTCAAGAAAATAGACCAAACTTGCTTGTTATCCCTATGTTCTATTTTAGCCATGTCGGCCGTGTTGGTTGACCAGCTGGGTTATCGGGCACATTTTTTAAACTAGATACCCTAATGATGACTGTGGCCAAGTTTGGTTAAATTTGGCCGAGTAGATTCAGAGAAGAGGATTTTTGTAAAAGTTAACGACGACGGACGACGAATGCCAAGTGATCAGAAAAGTTCACTTGGCCTTTTAGGCCAGGTGAGCTAAAAAGATGAAAAAAGAAACAACAGTTCACACAACGCTACAGATAAATCTGGATAATTGAACAAAACGACGCCTTCAAAAACTTAGGGTAAACGAAAATGCTCCTATCTTTTATATCCTATTTTTTGTCGTTTTCCTTAGCACATAATGGACTTGAGAAGTGCGGGCTATCGTCTTGGGAACTTTGCTCCCAGTAACTCGGGCTTAAAAATTGCCATCGAAATTAAAGAGATGCACAATGGTAATAACGTTCATGGTACACATTTTATTGCACCAGATGCGCCTATCGAAAATGAAAGAACCTTAGTGAGCGCGCTCACATACCCCACGTCCCCACATTGTCATTGGAGAAATAAAATAAGTGTAAGATAAAAAAAATTGTATCAGAAAAAAAAATTGAATCAAAATTTCCTGTAAATATGCACATCTACATAGTATGTCCTTATTATCTACACAGTTTCATGAAATTCTGTTGTGTGGTTTGAGAGGAGTTGCGATGACAAAAGGTTGCAGTAGAATAATGGGCAAATAAGTTCAAAGGGGCGTAACTCCTCGAAAAAAAATTGAATCGTAATTTCCTGTCGATATGCACATCTACGTAGTATGTCCTTATTATCTGAAAAGGTTTCATGAAATTCTGTTGTGTGGTTTGAGATGAGTTGCGATGACAAAAGGTTGCAGTAGTATATTGGGCAAATAAGTTCAAAGGGGCGTAACTCCTAGAAAAAAAATTGAATCGTAATTTCCTTTCGATATGCACATCTACGTAGTATGTCCTTATTATCTGAAAAGGTTTCATGAAATTCTGTTGTATGGTTTGAGAGGAGTTGCGATGACAAAAGGTTGCAGTAGTATATTGGGCAAATAAGTTCAAAGGGGCGTCGTAACTCCTAGAAAAAAAATTGAATCGTAATTTCCTGTCGATATGCACATCTACGTAGTATGTCCTTATTATCTGAAAAGGTTTAATGAAATTCTGTTGTGTGGTTTGAGAGGAGTTGCGATGACAAACTGTTGCAGTAGTACATTAAAGTAAATAAGTTCAAAGGGGCATAACTCCTAGAAAAAAAATTGAATCGTAATTTCCTGTCGATATGCATACTTACATAGTATTTCTTTATTATCTAAAAAGGTTTCGTGAAATTCTGTTGTGTGGTTTGAGAGGAGTTGCGATGACAAGAAATAGGACTGACGGACTGACGGACGGACGGACGGACGGACAGACAGGCGGACGGGTCAAAAACATTATACCCTCCGCAACTCGTTGCATGGGGTATAATTAATGTCTATTCAGTGAAGATCGAGGCCAAAGTTTTTGATTTCGAAAGTCCAAAACCTAGTACAAACGTTAAAGAGAGTAAACAATGAAACAAATGAGTAAAAATGACGAATCATGCACAACTTAGTATCCATATACATTTTAACAAGGCAGTTTGTTATTTTATGTTGCTAATGTACTATTATAAAAACTCTACTACAATCGTAATATGTTTTTGTGTCTACAATTTGATTTTATTATAAAATGAACGTGTATATTTTTGTTTTTCTTACTCCTTGAGTGCAGCAGGTCATTGGCTCCACCAATGGCAGGGTCAAAACAAAATACGTTCAAAATTTGTCTTCGTGGCTTTTCCGCCAACCACAAGGCATTTAAGAAGTCAAAACAATGCGCCCGAGTAGCTAGAGTGATATACCATCCTATAGACAGTTTCCTTGTTTACTATCATGTAAATAATCTGACTCAGAGTGTTGTTCAAAGTATGATATATTCATGCCTCATTAACCTAAAATGTAATATTTACTACTGGACGTTAAGCATCCGTCAAGCAACCTATTGACCACATCCGTCTATTGTTAAAAACTTCATTAAGTATAATTTTTATACAAATGATTACACATCATAAACATGCTTAGAAAAAAAGAAAAAAGTTATACCGTAATTTGAAGTTTATGTTTTCAAATTGAAAACAGTTTGTCTTATGAATAAATCTGAAGATTATGGTGTGATTTAAGTGAATTATTCCGTGGTTGAAAATAACCCTTTCAGTACAATAAGAATAAAATTAATAAGTTTCTATGACGACTTGCCTGTTGTTTCTTCATTTTTATCATATTCTATCATGTCTATACATTCTTCATATTCAGATAATTCCATGTATGACTTTCCCATTCACAGAAATGTGCATGAGAAATATTTTGTATTGTTTTGCAATACGTACAAAATTTTTAAGTAAAATTTCACCACATCCATATATCGTATTCCATTACGAAATAATTAAGGCTTTGAGCACATTGAATACGCCCATATGATGTTAAAGTATCCAAGAAAAGAAACATTACACTTTACAGTTCGTGTCTCCATTGAGAAACAATACCTTTGTTATGCAGTCTGTTATTAACAGAAAAATTACCAATATTCCACATATCTGATTTTGTTTCGTCGGTATCTAAAGAACATTGTCATTATTGGACGACAGGACTGGACAGTAATACAATTATCAAGTGATTCGTCTCAAAAGTCTGTTTTATAACACATTGTTTAATCATTGTTAAATGTCAAGGAACGTCTTATTAGTGGTAAATAACGCCAATTACTTGCACTGTACTCCGAGTCTATCAGATTCCACAGAAAAATGGTATAATAATATATAAATGCAAAATCAACAACGATACAGCATGCAATTGTTGAAATGATTTATCATATTCAGAAGGTTTTTTTGCAAATAATGCCAGTAGACAGAATGTAAAAATGTAAAAATTTCTGAGCCGCTAGGCGTGACGTGACACAGAATATCTTTAGAGTTTGTTAAAAGTTAAACATTTACGATTTAATTTCATTATTCTATTGCTCCAAGACGTCAGCCCAACATAACAGCTTTCAATAAAGAGCACAATGAAGGGCAAATAAAGGCATAATATGCGATTTTTGCAAATACCACGAGGATAAAAAGGCATATGCGTGTGCATATACACAATTGTGGTGCCATGTGAACAATATTCATCTTATAAAAAAATACATGAAAAATGCACTATCTATCAACCAATCAAAATCCAGGATACCTATATTAGGAGTAATAAAAATTTCTCGGTGAGAAAATGTGACCTTATATAATTTTCAAACAAATATGAATAAAAATATAATACAATTTTACTGAGTATGCGTTAAGTATGATCTTTCTGACTGACATGATGGAGAATAGAAATGACACCAGTTCTCATAAAATGCTAAATATTACAATAATATCATAGGAACACCGCTTTTATTCACTATGTTATTCGAATGTTATCAGCGATAACCTGGAAAGTTAAATCCTTACATCAAGGTCGAGAAGAGGTTCTAAACATCGACTTACATAATGTATGGGTTGGAGAGGGAAAAAAACATATACGGGAGTATTCAAATATTGTATATTAAATGAGTGAACATTTTCTTATAAATTATATCCTTCATAGCCCGACAAGAAATCTTCATCATTGAAATTACAAATCAATCGATAACTAGTACGACCGGTAAGTAATACCAAACCATCAGTTCAACATCCCCTCTTGAGAACCTACTTTTATCTCTGTTTAATTTGTGGGCTTCGAAATGCCCAATCTTTAGTTTTCTTTTCTATGGTTATCTTTTCGTCTTTTTTTCTTTCGTTCGTGGTACTTTATGTTTTTCTACGAAATTTAAGTCATGAATTTGTAAACCAGTATGACTTTTAAATAAAAAAAAGTTATGATTGTAACTTATGGTTAATGAGAATAAAGATTATAGAAAATTTAAAGTAGAAAAAAAAGAAAACTAAGACGACAAAAGTTTGGTCATATTTATAATTGAACGAAATGAATCCGAGAATTCTCTTTTAACAGTTTTTTTTTTTTTTTTGTCAAGTTCAATGGAACAACATTGTATTCTATTTTGCTTTCAAACATGAGCGTATTTAGCCAGTCGTTTTATATAGATACACACAAAACGCTTTTTTTCCTATATTTAAATTCCCACAGGAAGCAATGGAAAATAAACGGACAAAACATGGCCAAAAATAATCATCAAAATATTGAGATAAAAGTAAGCTGTATTTAAAAGTATGCCTGATTAGACTCTTCATGAACTATTTACAGAATATACCGAAAGATATATGAGGTATTAACCATGATAACTATTTGAAATTTATAACCTATCTAGGTTAATAATACTTGCAACAAAACTTTTTTATTTGCCTTAGGGAAACGTACTATTACTATGCGATTTTTTTTAATTTTTATACAATACATCCAACTAAAAAATAGGTCAAATAAGGAAAGTTCTCAAAATTTAACGATTGAACTAGATAGGCAGTCATAATTGAATGTCGATTTAGATTTAATACAGATGTGTGAACAAAAGGCCAAATATATAAAGACATCACTAGTAGAACAAAAAATACCAAGGATACCGGTAAAAGTAAATACGTTTTAAGAGAGAATGTTGAATATGTTAAAGGATAAATCTTCAACACTCCATACCACTTCTTCCGGTATTTGTGAATGTTCATTTTATCAAAAGGTTTATTTTCGAAAGTTCTTTGTAAGTAAACATCTTTTCTCGCCAGTCCGTACATATATGTCTTATTACTCATGATTTGCTTCACTGTCTCCCTCACTCTAATTTTCCTCCAACTTTTTGTGCATTTTTTTTTAGTATCTTGCACGTGCTATTTTTTTAGTATCTTGCACGTGCTATTTTTTAAGATTTACCATTGCTACTTCCTTAACAAATTAAATATTCAATTGTAATGTTTAACAGAAAAACAGCTCTAAAAAGAAGTCAAATATAATATCTAAAATACCTCCAAATGACGTGACGTCTGTTGTTGTAGATAACTTTGATTGTCGTGTCGTAGGTGTGGTAACTTTAGTGGTTGTTATAGTTGTAGTCTGCGCGGTTGTTGTTGGAGTAGTTGGCTTGGTTGTTGTTTGTGTTGTTGTAGTTGTTGGTATGGTTGTTGTAGTTGTTGGAATGGTTGTGGTAGTTATTGGGGTGGTTGTTGTAGTTGTTGGGATGGTTGTTGTAGTTGTTGGGATGGTTGTTGTAGTTGTTGGCTGTGTCGTGGTTGTTGTGGTGGTGACTGTAGTTGTTGTGGGTATTGGTGTAGTAGTAGTAGTTGTTGTAGTTGCTGAAATTGATATAGAAATTGATATTGAGGTATAAGAAATTAAAAGCTGAAAATGAAAATAGAGAAAATGTCGTAATAATCATATATAGTTCTATTACAGCCATTAACTGACAAATGCAAGATTTCCTTAACTGTCATTGTCATTAAATCAATTAGGTACGATTCGATATTATTATCAGAGCGATTTTGAAGATAAGTTTGTACTTCGGAGCAAATATTGTTAGACATTTAATGAATGAATGGTGCATAGAAAGGATTGAAATATTAATTAACAAATTGGCTTTTTTTAAAAGCACTTAGATTGTAGCTCTATGAACATTATACCAATAACATTTACATAAGGCACCATCTAAAGTGTTTGAAAAACAATACAAGAAAGAGAAGTCAATAACTATCTTCAATAAAAGAGATTTTTTTTTAATATGTAATAAATTACCCCATTAAGACATTGCATAAGTGTCCGTGGGTAAAGTGCATGATTAAATTTCAATTTATTGAAAGACGGGTTTTTTTCTAAAATGCAGGTGCTTTTTTATTTTTAAAAAGTCAAAATTTGTGAATTATACAAACGATTCTTGTCTAAAACTAACATTTACAAGCGTTTTAACATTGAGACTATTTAAACAGCACATGTTAACTGAAAGCTTTTAAAGGGTTGATTGACTTAACATTAATCATATGAGATTGAAAAGAATCTTTCAAATGTCACACAAAATCAATGTACAAAATATATCCTGGATAAATAAAGTATCAACTACAATCTCTATTAAATCAAATCAAAGTTGCAATTTCATTAAATGTTTAGAAATTGATTTTTGTAATTTAATTTGTAAAAATGATGATACCTACTTTCGTGAAATCAGAAAAATTTATTACTAAGAATTTATATTTATGTCATGCTGACTGAGACGTTAAGTCTTTAAATCATAAATTTTACAATAGGACATTATGTATCTTGTCATGATCCCACTGACTATCGTAACTATCATTTTCTTTCAGGCGGCTCATAAATCTATGATATAAATATAGGAATTCAGAAGATTTATGGAGATACTTAAATACAATGAAGGGACTGAATGGACGATGAAATGATTCTATGACAAAGTAAATTTGACTTTCCTCAAAAGTGATCAATACGATGGATTTCTCAAGATATTTTTTTTTTATTTTCAAAACACACATTTTTCAACAAATTTATTTATATAGTAGGTATTAGTTGTGATACTAAAAAAATGAACACAGGAAAAGAATATCTGAAATTCTAGACCCCTTAATAAGTTACTTTCTAAAAGATAGCGCAAACAAGACATTTTTTCGAGGTATCAAAGTTTCCTAATCCCTGTTTAACATGCATAAGCACTGTTCTAAGCACTTTAATGACAGTAGATATAATTGGTCATATCTCTGACATTTTAGTCGAAGTTAATGTGTTCAAATGTCTATGTTTATTGTTGGTGTCAAATAGAAAATATTATATAAATTAGTTTAAAATGATTTTATGTAAATATTACTGATGATCAGACCTATGTGTAAAGCAATTTTACGATCCTAAAACTGAACAAGACTGGATCAGGTGCTGATACTGTTATCCGTTATTTCGTTCTCCGTAAGTATTGTAATTATTTGGTCTTTGTTTTGTACATTGATACCCATGTAAATATTTTCTGTTGTATAACGTTTAAAGAGAATATATTGGATTAAGCCATCTATTGCGATTCATAACCTGATATGAGAGAAGCGATACGGTAGTCACCATGGTTTTACCAATCAATTGACGGAATTAATAATACTTAACTCCAAAACAATAAAAATAACACCAAGCAGAAATATTTTGATTTTGCGCATGATTTTGAACAACACCATTTTAACCATGGGTTAAGTAACGACATGTTAACGACACGTTAAATTTAACGCTTACGTTAAGTTAACGACAAGTTGAACAACCGGGCCCAGTGGAATATCTTATGATACGCAGTAACAGTTATGATCTGATATATTACTCTTTAGTACGTCATCAACACTTACGAAGCGGGAGTGTACTAATAGGTATAAAACTGCTATATGGTCCTGATCCGACATCGTTGATCACTTGCATAATGAATTGATAGGTTGAATTCGGTCGAAGTCCAGTGACAGTAAATTGCCTATTAGCCTCTCCAACCACATTAGCTGATTGAGTTCCTGAAAGACCAGTTCCCCTGTAATACAACCTAAAATAGACAAAAGAAATAAAATGGTACTGAAAAGCAGATTCATCAAATTAGACTTATCATTGAATATGTACATTCATCAGCAAGAGAAGCACGAGGTGCAACATGTAGAACAGGATCTGCTTACTTTTTCGGAGCACCTGATATCTGCCCTAGTTTTGTTTTAAAAGGGGTTTGTGTTACTCTTGCTCTTGCTTTAGCTTAATGTCTTTTTTGTTTATAATGTTAACGAATTTTACAAGAGTAACAAGACGAATGTCACAAATGGACCACCTGCGTCACCAGTGTTTTTTGGTGGGTTCGTGTTGTGAATGTTCGTAGCTTTCTTTGTTGTGCCTTGTGGACCGTTGTTTGCATTTTGGTCGTTTTTCGTACTTTAGCATGGCGTTGTTACTTTATCTTCGACTTATGAGTTGGAACATTCTTTTGATTTCAACCGCTTCTCTCTTGTGGATTAAAGTCAATGCACCTTAAAATGGTGGTGATGATGATATATCAAAATGTAATCCAGATGTTGTGCTTTATATGTAAGAATGGTCAATAATTAACATGCATCAGTTCAATATAATACATTCAGCTGTTCATTATTTCAAAACTGAAAAAACAAGTTAAAAAAAACTCGGTGAACCACGCATTTCGTCCCGTTTCTAAGCTAGTAGAAATAAATTTCATATTTTCCTATAATGAACGAATATTGTGTATGTTTCCTTCGGTTATATCTTACTGGCACAGTGACACCTGAGATTTGAAACACTGAATTAGATGTACGTACATATAGGAAAATATTTAATCATGAAAAAACTCGAGAGATACTTAACATGTAACTTGAATATCAATTTAAACTAATCTTGTAAATATCAACTTCTTTCAATATTTCAAAATCAATTATTTATTTACATATTAATCAACACATCAAGGGAAGTTGGTAAACTATGAGTTTTGTTGAAAATAGTTTAAAATTGAGAAAAAGAAATAATCAAATCAAATATTTTATTGTCGTATAAACTTTACAGTTTGTGACCAACATATATGCATGTATTAACACAATAAACATATATACATACATATCAAACAAACACAATAAAAACAGCACCAAAATTTATAAAAACAAACAAGCTGTTAAGAGTCCCCTGCCCTCAGTTCTAATAACTTTTTCAAGAAGGATCCTAACTTATTTGTTTGTAAAGGCGTTGATGGATTTAGTAAATAATGAATTTTTTCTTCTTCATTTAAATTATTAAAGTTATTATTTTCAGTACATATGTGTTCAAAAAAGGAATTTCTTAGTGTTTTATTATAATCACAATAGAGTAAAAAATGTTTCTCATCCTCTAGTATTTTACATTTATGACAAAGTCGTTTCTCTCTTGGGATTTTAAAATATCTCCCACCTTTTCAATTAAGAGGGAGTGATCACTTAGTCTAAATTTAGTGATCAATCTCCTTATCTGAAAATTAGATATATTTAGATAAGATTCTAGTTTGCAATCCTTTTTAAGTTTTTTATCTAGATAAAATATAGCTAAATATAAAAGGGTTTGTGTTTTAATA
The DNA here is from genome assembly GCF_021869535.1 of Mytilus californianus. NCBI lineage: Eukaryota > Metazoa > Mollusca > Bivalvia > Mytilida > Mytilidae > Mytilus > Mytilus californianus. Next base: position 129,595,530 of record NW_026262679.1, on the reverse strand, counting down.
AAACATTATATAGGCAATCCAGTAAGATATAACCGAAGGAAACATACACAATATTCGTTTATTATAGGAATTTACTTTTATCATCAATGTTTTCAAATTTAGTTTCAATTAAATCTTCATATCTATTTTTCATTTTTAACTTTATATCGTTTTTTATTTTATTTACATCTTTTATGTCCTTACAATTAGAAAAAATATTAAGGTCAATATTAGTCTCTTCAACAATACTTTTTGCATATGTATACCATGAATAAGTTCCAGTCAAATCTAGAGACTGTGCTAGAGAAAAAGCTTCCTTTATCAATGGATTAATATTATTATTATATAGTCTAGCTAAATATAAAAGGGTTTGTGTTTTAATAAAACATTATATAGGCAATCTTCCTAACTCAACTCTTGCTCCTAAATTGGATGCATTTTTTCTTATTCCTAGAGTAGATTTACAAAATTTAAGATGCATATTTTCAATAGGGGTTTTGTCTGTAAAATCAAGTTGATTAATTTGTTATTATTATTATTATTACTATTATTATTATTATTTGAAATAATCGACATTACAGAAAACAACTTATTATTTCAGTTAATCTTTCTATATATTCTAGCAGCTATTAAGATAGAAGTAATATATTCATACTTGTATCCCTTGACGTCTCCATTCTTGGTGAATACAGTTAGAGCGTCCCATGATATTGTCAATGAAGTTATACCTTGTGATGATGCATGGATATTGCTTGGAGCAGCTGCTGGTTCTGTAACAGGTAAAATAGACAATAATACAGTTTTATATGTTTAGTTTTCATTGTTATCTAAAATATCCCATAATCAATGTATATAGTTTTGTGCATATTTGGCTTAAAGCAGATATAAAAAACTTTTTTAGCTAAAGTCGACAGTAGGGCAGTATTTGGTCTTGTTGTATGATCCAAATTATGTTGCTTGTAGTTGAAACATTTCTAGCAACTAATAGTATAAACAACGATGTAACTTTTATGATTAATTCTTTTAGTTCATATATCCAGGGAATATTGCCTCATTCACATCCTCAATCATATAACTTTTCCAACTAGTTGTCCAGACGCGGGGCGATTTACAACTTACCTATGATGTGGATGCTATATAAAAAATAAAGAGATGAGGTATGATTGCCAATGAGACAACTATCCACCAAAGTTCAAATTAAGTGGATGTAAGCAATTATAGGCAACCGTACGGCCTTCAACAATGAGAAAAAAACCAATACCGTATAGTCGGCTATAAAAGGCCCCCGACATGAAAAATATGAAACAATTCAATAGAGAAAACTAACGGCCTAATTTATAACAAAACAATTAACGAAAAATAAATATGACCCAACGACAACCACTGAACTACAGTCTCCTGACTTGGGACAGGTACATAAAGAATGTGGCGGGGTTAAACATGTCTGTGAGCGCCCAACCCTCCCCTAACCTGGGACAGTGGTGTAACAGCACAACGTAACAAACTATAAAAATCAGTTGAAAAAAGCCTTTTACTGTAACGAAAGTATGCTAGATACACTTACTGGAAATGTGAAGATATGATTGAAGCTTTAAATTTTCTCCTGGACAACATATATGTACGTTTCGGCGATAAAATGCATCGACTGGTAGTAGGTATTCCTATGAGCACTAACTGCGCCCCTTTAAAAGCAGATTTATTCCTGTATTGTTATGAATCTCAGTTTATGACCAAACTCAGTAAAGACACGTCATTGTTACATTTGGTTGATACATTCAACAATACCTACCGTTATCTTAATGATATTTTTTCGTTAAATAATCCAGAGTTCTCTAAATATACTATCGAAATTTACCCAAAGGAACTTACTTTAAATAGGTCTAACATAAACAGCAGTAGTTGTCCTTTTCTAGATTTAGACATTTCAATTTTTAAAGGGAAACTCCATACTAAAATTTACGACAAAAGAGACGATATTTCATTCCCTATTGTTAATTTTCCTTTTTTAGACGGCGATTATCCTTTGGCACCATCATACGGTGTTTATATATCCCAACTCGTTCGTTATGCCCGTGTGTGTAGTGATGTCATAGATTTTAACGAACGTAATCAATGCATCACTGGTAAATTATTAAGTCAGGGATTTCGTTACCATAAATTGCTTAAAACTTTTACTAAATTCTTTCATCGATACAAAGATTTGATTAAATCTGGCTGTACCTGTAGAAAACTTATTAAAAACGGTATTTCACATCCTAAATTTTACGGTAATATTGTACTAAAGGCGCGAAATCACTATGTGATCCGTGTAAACTCATCGAACCTTTAAACAAACTTTTTAGTGTAGGTTATCTTACCAATGTTGTAATTAGAACTTTGAATATGGTTTACATTGGCACAAATGTCGATTTTTTCATCAGCAAATTAAAACATAACTAAATTTGTATTCTTTTCAAACGTTTTCTTGGGATGTATAAATACACATCCACGTTCATTTTCTATATAGAGATTACTTTATCTATATATTACATTATACATATTTATTAACAGGTTAACTCCTAACTATCCTACTGCCTGTCGATACTTTTATTTTGGCATTGCACAAGTCATGTGACATGTCTTCTTTGACTGTCCATTACGTTAAAACACTAAATCCCTTGGATGTGTTTTAGTTGATTTTAGTCTCTTATGCATGATTTTTTATTATTAATTGTTTTTGGCTTTTAACTAGCTATCAGTAACTGCGAGTACTCTCAAATCGTACTTTCGTGTTAATTTAACTTGTTGATACAATTTGTAATGTATTTTTGTTATTTAATGTTTACTTATTCAGTGTTATATCTAGTCTCACTATTTTTAATATATACCACCTTTGATAAGTGTTTAGTATGACTTTAATTTGTTCTCGTACTAGGAACAACAAAATTATTCATTTTGTAAAAATTATTTCCGTACTCAATGTATACCTTACAACAAAATTATTTTTATTTACCTGTGTACGTTATTTTATTTGGCGGTATTTTGTACAAGGTTACGGTTGTCTTTCTTATATTGTTTTACATCTAACCCCCTTGTTTTATTAATTTTGAATTTACATTGTGTCATAGATCAAATTTATTCGTTTAGTGTATGTTCACTTGTTTTTGTTAATATGTCTTTTGATTGAGTTAAGCCATTTCAATTGATATTTTACATTGTGTCTTTCTATGTTGTGATGTTACACTATTGTTTCAGGTAGGGTGAAGTTTGGCGCCTATTAAAACGTTTAAACCCGCTGCATTTGTTTGCACCTGTCCTAAGCCAGGAACCTGATGTTCAGTGGTTGTCGTTTGTTTATGTGGTTCATAAGTGTTTCTCGTTTCTCGTTTTTTATATAGATAAGACCGTTGGTTTTCCTGTTTGAATAGTTTTACACTAGTCATTTTTGGGGCCCTTTGTAGCTTGCTGTTCGGTGTGAGCCAAGGCTCCGTGTTGAAGGCCGTACTTTGACCTATAATGGTTTACTTTTACAATTTGTGACTTGAATGGAGAGTTGTCTCATTGGCACTCATACCAAATCTTCTTATATCTATTAACTCATCAGATCGATACAAAGCAGAAAAACATCTAACATAAACACAGACCGGACGTGGCATGGTTATTTATCCATCCCAAATCCATAACAACAAAAAAGACACTAAGTACAGATCTGAGAGTTCTGGCAGTTACTGACAGCTAGTTCAAAGCCAATAACAACTAATAAATAAAATCATGTATCTAAGACTAAAATATCAATCAGTATACATCCAACATCCAAAGGATTTAGTGTAAAGACGTCATTGACAGTCAGAGAAAAACATGACCTTGTGCAATGCCAAAATGCCAAACGATCGACAGATTGCAGTACCGTTAATGTGCATATGTGTATAAAAAAACTATTAGTATGATTTTAATTTACTGATAACAAAATCAATATTTTTACCTATAAAAACAATATTCAAAGATCTAATTACAGTGTTGATTTGGTAACCTTTTAGAATAAGTTTATTTAAAGGATTGATAAGTTTACCCGGATCGTATATAAATTTCCGGGCTCGGTAAACAACATCACCGTTAAATTAAGGATGTACTATTCTGTCTGAAATATATTTTTTACAGGTACAGCCAAACTTGCAAACCAAATATTTGTATCTATGGAAGAATTTAGTAAAGGTTTTAAGTATCAAATTTGTGGTAACGAAATCCCTGACTTAATAATTTATCAGTAATACAGAGATTATAGTTTATACCTAAAGACCGTTTTGGGATCTCTATAAATGTGGTTTTTTTTTCTGGAGTGATGTCTTTGGATTACTCTCTCGTTGAGATATAACCAACATCGCCTAGTATTCATAGCTATTTTTTTTTTACCTATGTTTTTCAGTTGCTATTTCTTTTACTTTTATCATACATTCCCTTTTCATAAATATATTGAAACCCCATATTCATATATATATATATATATATGGTGAACACTTATGTCTTATTCCAAAATTTCTAAAATTACACATTTTATTTCAGTGATAAAATGTGACGATCGTCTAAACGGTTTAATGAAATAAACGGTTGTTACCTTTGTTTTCTTATTTCTTCATTCGTTTACTGTCTATCTATCTGATTTAATTATTTTATCATTTTTTCTTTCACAATTTCTTATCAATCCCTAATTATTTCCTTCACTATCAATTTAGCGTATGTTAAATACATTACTTAGTATTTAAAATCTTGTTTTGAGATCGTGTAAGCTATGAGGGCTAAAGAAGTCGCTAAAACTTGAGAAAAATATATTCGAATGAGTTCTTCAGAGATTGATTATGAAAGTTTACCTTAAATGTAATATTCTCATAAATTTAAGGTTGGCTCCATTTTGTAACTTATTCCATCATTTCTCGGTCAAATTACAGGCAAAAAAGATATATATATATATGTTTCTGGAACAGTAAGATCTACCGTACGCGAAAGTAATATATTTACCAACGCTACTCATAAGCCAAAATGAAATAAAAATAAAATAGTTTATTCCTAATTGGATGGCCCGAAATTCAGAAGATACAAAAATAACTGCACAAGAATATATTTGATATCAAAGTCAATATTTAAGTTTTTTTCTGAAATAGGAATTGTGGGTAGTGAAAGGCAGAATGTATATAGCAAATAACCGAAATAATAAAGAAATGAAATGCTCAACTGTTGCTATATACTACATGTAGCATACAATAGTAAACTTACTTGCATGTGGATGAGTGTAATTTACTGATGTTGGATTCGATACTTCTCCATTGGCTGTTATAGCTTTAACAAAAATATTGTAACTAAACCCTGGAACAATTGAGAATATTTCAACATTGTCAGTTGTAGCCCCGCTCGCTTCTTTACTTTTATATGTTTTAAATGGAGTTATAGAGTTGAAATAAACTTTGTATCCAGTTATAGTATAGCCACAGTTAATCTTTGTTGTATCCCAGGCTACGATAACACTCTTTGCTTTTCGTGTTTTTACTTTTATTCCAGAAGGGTCTGTGCCGCAAAATCCTATAAAGACCAGAAATTATACATGTAATACTATTATAATGCTATTAAAATATAATAGGTTGGACATCTTAACATAGTATAAATTTAAATGAAATTATACATTTATTGATATTATGTGTGTTAAAAGTATAATAGTACCGACGTTTTGGCAAATAAATAGATTTTAGTCTTTTTCACTTGATATGGAGATGGGGATGCATTCATATTACAAACCATTGTTTAATGAATTAAATACTGACATTTTGCGAATTACATATGTATACGTTAATGTACAGAGATGTGTAATATATGACAATTATATAATTTTAAGATCAAAGTACATTCAAGAACAATGTTATTTATGTGTTTCGTATGGAGCAGACTGAATTGAAAAAAATAGTACTTGCTACAGTCATTGTATATCCAATCAACCAGAAAACTTTGCATTGCTAAAAGAAACCTGAAGCTGGAAATATACAATAAAAATAAAATAATCATGTAATTAAAACAAACCTGAAACTGGAAATATACAATAAAAATAAAATAATCCTGTAATTAAAACAATCTCTTTAAATGTATTATGCATAGTATTGCACATCTGAAATATTTTGACTCTAAATGATTTATGGGAATTTTCTTTTGAAATCCCATTCCAAAGGTTTTTATATATACGAGATTAAGTAAATTTCAGATAGGACAGATTCCATTCAAGGGTCTATGGTTCTGATTGGCCAAGAATTCCACATTTTATTTATTACAATATGCGTGGAATGGTTACTAAAATTAAGACATATTATGAAATTTATTTTTCCAATGGTCCTTAGTTTTCTTTTCAACAAAAGTATACGGATGCATCGTTTATCATAATATAGTTGATGTGTACATAAATAACACAAACAATTTACCTACATTATCAGTTGTCAATTTTATTTACTATAAGTTTACTTTAAATCTAAGCCCAGGATCTATTTAGAAAATCACGCCTTTTTATCGAAAAGTCTACCATAAATGGTAAAGTATTGTGTCTCTTAACTTTAATTTATTTGACAAATAATTTGGCTGATATGAAATGACTGTCAAATCTTTTCATCCTTCCAGCTTAATCTTAACAATACTCAAATTTGTAATTACATGGCTGAGGATTTGTGATATCACAGGTATGACGACTTTTATACAGTTGGTAAAAATTTAGGGAAGATTATTTATGATATCAGACTCTACACGAGGTAGTATGTTGGTGTTAAGTGACAAAAGAAGGTAATTGTCAGACACTTTAAAAAAATAAATGACACTCATCGTTACCTCTTTGACAATGTTATTGTCTTGCAGTTTTAAAAATTAATGTCACCTCTATGAAATTTTTCTCTTTATATCGAGAATTCTGAAAAGGCCTTAATTGTCTTTTACTTGATTTTGATATTTCTGCTTCACAATAACAACTAATAAGATTTACAATGAATACCAAATCCTTATGATAAATAATTTAGATCACCGTGGAATGGCGGGGTGAATCTAGAGGTACACTGATGAACATCATATTACACACGAAAAAAGCACACAATCAATTAAAGTAATTCTAAAGATATTGTTGCCCTTTCGCGCCAACTGTTTTAAGATGTATCATTTGCGTCAATTATTATTTTTCAAAAGTATCGATTGCGCCATATACGGAATTCATTTGCCTTAATATATCTGTACACATATTAACTATCATACACATAATTAAATCCTAAATACAATTAGGTACCTTAAAAGTTTGTTTTTTTTAATAAATGCAACTATTGTTGCTTTAAAAAAATGGAAGGTGAGTATGAAAAAGTATAAGATCATAGGTTCGGAGTTATTTCGTATTGAAAGGATCAAATGCTTTGGAATGCATCAGACAGTACACATTTTCAGAGAACTTGAGAAGGAAACTGTACCGGTACGAGCTCAGTCAAAAAGTCAATAACAGTTTCGGGAAATGTTACATAAATTTGGAATCATAACAAATAAAGGTGAAAACTTTCTCTTAGTAAATGACGATTCTAGGTTGTGAAGCTAATGTAAAATTTCTTGTAAACGTAACATTGGCGCAAAAGGACGCATTTTTGGCGCAAAAGGATTTCTTTAAAAAGTATAATGCTATAATAAATGATGAATTTTCTGTAATTATGTATTGTTATACATATTGTTTACTATATATGTGAATATTTTTTTTCTGGATACGAATTTATAAAAAGGTCTTAAATCACATATTTGACTTCCAAGTATAATTGTACTTTTCTGATGTTAATCATCACGTTTTCAATAATGAATACTATTTAAACTAATTATATTTTGCCCACGAGATGATATATTTTCAAATATTTTACCCCGGATTCGGTTCCACACGGTACTGTGTATGTTTGTTTTATTTGTTAAATTAATGTTTAATTTAAGAAAGTTGACTGCCTGGATTATACTCTCTATTCAAATGTTTAATTTATGTGCAAAGTTGTCAATGATACCCGAATCAAATACTGATCTTGGTGGCGACATTCATCATTTTTCTTATCGTTTACCGTCGGAAATTGTTAGTATTGAGTTTGCCAAATGTTGCACTTTTAACAAATGATTGGCACTTTTTCTAACATTTTAACCCTTAGCTGAATTGAAACATAAGTCACATAAATAACGTTTAACGTTCATTGCTTAACAACAAGCGTATAATGATTGAACTCATGAAAGAGAATGTAGATTAAGATGCGATATATACTCTAATGACGTGTTTAATTGGAGTAAATAAAAATGTGTCCTTCAAAGATATGAAAACTGAAACTGCTGTAAAAATCAGCGTTTAAAGATGCATAGATGTTTTATTACTCTCAAATCGTCTTGCTAAAATCTAATAAATAATTCAAATTTGTCAAATTTCTATATTGCTATTACAACGCCAAAGGAAGAAACTGCAAATCTGCTAGCTATATGTATAGCACAGAAGGGCGAAAAATTATTAATGTGCGCAATTGAAATGAGAGAAATACAAAGGTTGATATTTAAAAACCTTAAGAGAACGAAAAACAGTCATCACCATGTTCCAATAAGAAAAACGACAAATAGACAGTCGTTCACAAAACCCTACACGAAAAACTAAGGACTGAGCAACCATAACCTCACCTAAACTCGAAGGTGAACCCAGGTACATTGAAAGGGTAGGCAAATCCTACTCCAATGGTGGAAATCCCCGTAAAGCTCATGACAAGTACAGGATGCTGTCGGTGATGGTATAATCGATGAAAAGAGAACATCACTGTGGCGGAACAAATCCTTGGTAATTTATGACATAGATATTCCATAACGGTCAACCAAATCATAATAGCTCCCGTAAAAATTTCGAAAGGATGACCTCAAACTTACAATTTTAAAGCATTAGTTCAATAGTTTCCTTGTAGGCAGCAATCAAATGAAATTATGACCAAAAAATTCAAACGCTGGAATATCGTATCAGTTCGGAGACATATATATATATTGTTTTATTATATATATATATAAATATATATATAAAACCAGTCTAAAAGGGTACAACATCACCAAAAAATAACAATAAAATGAACAAATGTAACTATAAATATTTCGGATAACAGATATCCTTCATCAGTATGATCACGATGTAAAATTAATCTTATCAACCTATTCTGATTATGAAACTATAGCAATCTTTAATTCTATACAAAAAAATAGTTTTACCAGAACATCATAGAGACGCTAGTACAATTCTAAAATTTTTAAAATCTGGAAATTTTAGAATTGTACTAGCGTCTCTCTGATGTTCTGGTAAAACTGTTTTTTTGTATAGAATTCAACAAGATTGCTATAGTTTTATAATCAGAATAGGTTGATAAGATTCATTTTACATCGTGATCATACAGATGAAGGATATCTGTTATCCGAAATATTTATATAGTTACATTTGTTCATTTTATTGTTATTTTTTGGTGATTTTGTACCCTTTTAGACTGGTTATATATTATATTTTGTAGTGTACTGTATCATAATTATATGATCCATCGCCCCGTAAGATTTATCGTTGGCTATTATTCAGTTATTTTATATATATATATATATATATATAGATTCTACCACTGCATCGAGTGTGATACGATATTTATCCACTCGAGACAGTTAAATTTTCAAATTTAAAACGCGAGGCTCGCCGAGCGTTTTAAATATTTAAAATTTAACTGTCGAGAGTGGATAAATATCGTATTACACGAGATTTGGTGGTGGAATCTGTTTCTCTAATGATTTTCAAACAATATGCAGGCAAACTTCTTCCTTCTTTTTGAATGATCTGCAAAAAGATGTGTTCTTTCTATGTGACGTCATCAGGCATGGTCGCCTTTTTTCATGCCGTCACAATAGGAAATTCAGAGGAAAGCAAGAAAATTCTACGTCATAATCGAATTTTAACCAATGAAGAACTGAGATCAAACGAACCACACGTTGATTAAATTTTTTTTATACAATGGGTGCAGAAAGGGATAAATTGACGAAGAATTAGAGAAATATATATATATATAAAAGTCTTAATTGAAAACAACGTTCAAACCTATGATTGCGTTGAATAAAAACCGCAATTTTTATACGTGTGCATGTAAAACAAATTTCTTGGTAGAGGGGTCTAAATACAGCACAAACAACAATTTCCAAGACAAAAAAAAAGCGAAAAAGTCTATTTTAACAAAACGCATTTGACTAACAGGTCGAACAACTGATGTTCTTAAACCCTGCGGACTGCCATTGGCGATTACCAAATAAATTGATCACCAGATCTAACGAAATGGATCTTAATATTAATTTAATACCAAACAGAAAACAATAAACTTGTGGAAAAGATGGATACCACAAACATGAGGTGCAAAAATTTGTACACCATATCCGGATTTCGACAATTAATGTCTCTTCAGTGATGTTAGGGATCGAAACATATTGTTTTATTAAAGTGCAACCTGATATAACATAATAATACAAATATAAAACATATTTTATAATGTCAGCCAGCCTTCATAGGCTTATGATGCACTGTACTTCTAAAGTTCTCATAATTTTCTGTTATAAGTATCAAATACCTATTTAATTGTACAATAAACAAGTAGTTAATTCTTTCTCATTAATGTTTGTGTTCTAATATTAGAAATGTTAGTGATAAATTTTGACACTATTTTAACACCGGCACTGAGTAAAAATTTGAATTTATCCAGATCAGACATGTTATCAAAATTACAGTTATATCTCTGTTGACAGTCCATAAACATACACTTTCTCTGTAATGAATAAGCAGGGCAATGTAATAAAAAGTGTCTTTCGTCTTCTACGGTCCCCGTTCCGCAAACTTTACAAAGTCGTCTATCAGCCGGGATGCCCCGGTCCCGCCCTTTCTCGATTTCAAAGGGGAAAATACCACATCTCAGTCTTGCAATTGCTGACCTTTCTTGGCGTGATATGTTTGATTTTAGGTACGGCTGAACACTATATGTGGTGTTCAAGTCTCTATACGTGCGGAGTTTTGGCATAGTTTCTACGGTTTTTTCCCATGTGATCTGGTACTTTTGCATGAACATGTCTTTTGCAAAGTTACTAATAAACTTGGTACTAAGTCCATCCGTACATTTCGAGCTGAATAAAGTATCAAGTCCACTTTCATTCATAATCGACTTTATATTGTTGTACCACGTATCCTTATGATTTCGTGAAAAACGACAGTCCCATGCATATATCCGTGATGGTATTCTTTCATGCGGTTTAAACCCCCATACTCCAGCACAGTAGGTCATAATTGGAGCGACTGTACTTTCAAAAAGTTTAGTGTACGTGTCATAATCCAATCCATCTGTACTGTAATATTTCGAAACAAGGGAACCCAAAGCACGACTGCTACCTGTAATCAACTTGTTTACACTGACAGTGTAGTCTAATGTTTCCGACACTGTAAGACCTAGGTAGCGGTACTGTGAAGTATAGTCAACTATTTTGTCGCCAATTTTAAACTCAAAGTCGCTTCGTGCAACTGAAGCCTTCCTTACGTGCAGTACTTTAGTTTTGTCAATATTCACATCCAAGCGCCATCTTCTCGACCAATTGTTCAACGTATTTAGTTGTGTATGTAGACCCGCAGTGGAGCTAGAAATTAAAACTATGTCATCGGCGTATAGTAACGTACTGAGTGAAAAGTCATTTTCTAATAGGACTCCACAGCCAAGAGCATTAATGTCAGGTATCAGGTCATTTATGAATAAGGCGAATAGCGTCGGCGCTAAGTTATCTCCCTGTCGGACTCCTTTACCAATAGAAAACCAATCAGTATATTGTTCGTTTATCCGGACACAGCTTTTCAAAACTGAATACATACTTTGAATTGTTTTCAGTATACGCCTGTGAATTCCGGCAGTCATAAGTTTGTGCCACATTAAAGTGTGGTCAACAGAGTCAAATGCCTTTGAAAAGTCAACGAAGCACATAAATGTTTCCAGTTTGAGTGTTTTTCTGTTTCTTAGAATTGTACATAAGCTGTATAAGTGGTCGAGGTACGATCTGAGTTTACGGAATCCATTTTGTTCCTCGCATAGAATATTTTCAATTTCAAAGAAATTCACAATTCGACTATTAAGAATTGAACTAAATAGTTTTGCGACCGTTGATATGAGACTAATGCTTCTGTATCCGTATGGGTCACGATAGTCCTTGCTCGGTTTCAAAATAGGACATATAATACATTTACACCACAAACTTGGCACTATTCCACTAGTGAAACACAGATTGAACAATTTTGCTAAGATACGTACTAAGGTTTCGTTTCTTAGAATTTCATTTGGTAGATTATCCACTCCGACTGATTTCCCTGATTTCAGCCTTTTCATGGCACTTTTTGTCTCTTCAATGTTAATGTCATCGTTTAGTGTAGCATCCGTAACTTTAGCTTCACTTTCATTTAAATCTAAGTTATCGAATTCAGCTTCCATTTGCGCAATTAACTGTTCAATGTTGGACAGAAATAAGTCATCAACTTCAGAATAACTGAATCAATGTTTTGTTTTGTGGTTTTTGGTCCCAATTTATTTACTTCCTTCCAGAATACTTTAGGATTTTCCGTATTAAGTGTTTTTAACTTGTTGCGTTGTTCCGCTTGATACTGTCGTTCCGCATATGCAGGCATTGTTGCAGAGAAACGGAAAGTTGACAATCGGTTAATTGAAATCAATTCTTCTGTGTCGTAAAGTTTATTTCTCAACCGACCTTTTTTTCAATTTCTAGACTTAACTGCATCAGGAAATGTATGTCAGGAAAATGAGAAGATGCAGCAGTTTCGTGAGGTTTTACATATTTTACTGCATTCAAAGAAAAAAATGAGTTAACAACTTTTCTCGAAACAAAATATACAAATTTCGGAAATCAGTCCTAAATATTTAATTTGTTCAATAAATTCTTCTTAATTCAAAATGCAATGACTTCTCTTAATCGATTAATAATTATATATTTTGAAACGACGTCATTTATATACTTGGACCGATAAAACTATATCATAGATCCTAACTGAATCGATGACAATAATCCTACAAAATTTTAAATATACTGTTAAACATCAATTTGTCTTTTTATATGATAATATCAGACAATTTAAAATATTAAAACTTTTGAGATGCCAGAAATAAGCACACATATATCTATTAAAACAGATGTTTAACTTGGTGTAACAAATATTTATAAGGATGTATAACGTAATTTAAAAAGATTAAAGTGCAAAAGACGAGTTTGTAAAAGTACAAACCAACAACAGATAATAAGGATGGACATACTTACAAATTGTAGGATTTAAAAGATTTCAAAAACAAGGGTTAATATTTATTATCATAAGCAGATAATGAAGAAGTGTATTGGAGCACCAAAACTTTATAAATGCAAATCAGAAATTATATATGACGTTTATCTTAGACATGTTCATCTGTTTGTAACAAATGTATTAAAGACTTGGTACGTGACCATTTTTTTTTAGTATTTAATCAGAGCCATTAGTTTTGATAATACCATATTCATAACATATATGGATCTCGTAAGTAAAAGGGAGCCATAAGAAGCGTGCATAAAAAAGAGTAAGTTGCTTTGGGGAGGAGCTGAGCGATTGGAAAACAAACTAAAATACCAAGGAAATAATCAAAAATGTAAATTCGAAAGACAAGCGACAAACACGAATAGAAAACGGAGAGATAAACAACAATTGATAAATATTCAGCAACACAAATCTTATAAAATGTCTCATTGTGGCACCCGTCGTGTTGCTAATTACAAGTGAAATTCCTTTTTGATAGTTGCACTCATTACATTTGTTTGAATATCCCTTTGGTATCTTTTTGTCTTTCTTTTGATAAGTTATCATGTCAGCGAAAACAGAACTGTATTGTGGCTACGAAAATTTAAACAAATCCGTGGTCATCTGTGACACAGACATTCCATAACGGTCAACCAAATCATGATAGCGTCCGTTAAATATTTTTAGAAGTATGGAAGGTTTATTGAAATGCATACTTATCTATATATACGCATTACGATTAAAATACCAATACGTTGAATTTGTTAAAGTTTAATGGTCTTAATATTATGAACGAGTATATATATATGTAGTCGTCGGAGACAAACATATTTGGTGGCGATCAACCAAGTACTGATGATTTCCATACAAATATGAGAGCAAGGACTTCATCTTGACTAATTAGGAAACTTATTTCAGTACTTCTTTGTAAGCAGCAACCTTTTATCTATTCAGTTAAAAAGCACAATCTCTTGAATTTTCCTTGGAGGTCGGTATTTTGTTATTTTACTTTTTTGTATCAGCTGGAAGATACATACTCCATCGGCAGATGCTGTTTGAATATTTCTACATAAGAATGAAAACCCTACCCATAGATCCCCAAAGGCGGATTGGATTGCCCTTGTCTCGAAAAACATCAACAAACTATCGATAATGAATTATTCGGTGAAATGACATCCTCTATAAAGCGGGGAATGCAGTTACATAACATTAACGCTAGCTTCCTTTTATTCTTTTTGAAAAACCTTTGTTTAAAGGCTGCCTAATACGAATTAAGAAATAAATCAGCCAAAATTAGTGCACAGTATACGAATATTATACATTACTTAATAATGTCTATCAATTTTTTTTCCCAATCAAGCCCGTACTGAACCTTTAACAATATCAACGTGCCAACATGAGATTTTTTTTATAAAGTCATGAGAAATCTTGAGAATCTTAATGTTGTAAATAGATTGTAAAAAGTAAAATAACAAAAATACCGAACACCAAGGAAAATTCAAAATGGAAAGTCCCTTATCAAATCAAAAGCTCAAGCACATCAAACGAATGGAAAACAACTGTCATATTCCTGACTTGGTACAGGCATTTCCTTATGTAGAAAATGGTGGATTAAGCCTGGTTTTGTAGCTAGCTAAACATTTCACTTGTAAAACAGATGCATTGAATTCCTTTATATTGACAACAATGTGTGAGTAAAACAAACAGACATATTAATAACTATAATCTTTATTGCAAAATTACACCCATAAGGGTCAAGCAATACAAACAAACAATTATACATTTTAAATACAATGCAAAACAATGTAATACACAATACAATATAATAGAACATATTTTAAGAGGTAAATATGTCAAAAATTGGGGTACAGCAGTCAACATTGTGTTATAAAAACAAACAAATATGTCAACAAAGACAAACAAAATGGCATATAGACACTCTATAGACAAAGAACATAAGCAGAAATGAAACACAAGAATACAAAAAATGACCATTACACAATAACACAATGGCGGGATGTATAAATACGACCCACGCCCAAAGGATATAACGAAAAATGGAGTTAACATTGTTATATTGGTTAAATGTTAAAAGTAAGGAGATTTGGTACAATTGCCAATGAGACAACTATCCAAAGGAAACCAAATGACGTGCATTTACTGAACTAAGGGAATATGTCAAGTTGTTAATAGCAACCAACCAAAACGATACAAAACACTAAAAGACATGTTAACAAAAAAGCAAGTTTCTATAACATGAAAAAGATTCTATGCAGCATTAGATTTTAAAATGGTTAGAAACTGCGGACTATAATAGATTTGTACTGTTGAGGCACTTTAAATCTACATGCATAATCTCTCTAAATGATCAACGGAAAAAGGAAAATAATCATCGATTTGCCGAATACTGACATTCATAGTGTTGAATAAAGGAACGTTAGAGAACAAGAAACGGGTGCAGTAATGGATTATAGAATTTAGACCCCGACTATTAACGTCAGTAGCTTCGGGGAGTTGTTTGTCTTTCTTTGATTTATAATTTGTGGTTGCTGAACTATTTACATTTTGCAAAAACCAAAAAACGTACGTGACAATTAAACCAAGCTGTGTGTTAACTGCATACTTTTGATTGTATAATTTACATTATGAAATTGCTTTTTGAATTGTCATGCGGTTCCCTGTCATTTTTATCCACATTTTTTCGACGTGGCGTATTTTGTATATTACGTTGGAGTTCTTGAAATATCACGGAATATTTCCATATGTGCATATCACACCATATAAGACCAACGATTATTATTAGGTCGAGTTTTAATCCGTTTTGTTTAGCATGTTTTTTTATATTAATCAGAGAATCCCATAGTCATTCCTGAAAATTTAGAACTTTCATTTATTTTCAACCAAAATATTAGATGGCGTGTTGAATTTTTTATATTTCCCCTACATTTAAAATGACGACATTTGATGCAATTAAAAGTATATGTAAATTAGTCTTTGACAAATAAAACTAGTTTAAGATTTGACTGAATTAACACAAAACCAAGTTTCTTATTGTAATATGAGAAAAATAAAGGGATATAGTTACGATACTGTTGTCAGGTTATTAAAGATGGCATCTTTTGGAATTAATATTGATTCTCTCATAGGGTCTTTGCATCGGAAATAAACATTTTTATTCTAAAACCAGTTGTTGGCATGATACGGGTTATGTTCTCCTCATATATTTTATGATGGTATGATACTAAACCCCTAACGGGAGGGATTGTGCTTGATTTTCATATGATGAAGACATGATCTTTCAATCAGTTTAATTGAGGTCTGTAGCTGGCATGGCAGTAACTGCTAGTAGTCCTTTGTTAATCTATGTATCATTGTCATTTTGCTTAGTTTTTTTTTTTGTTGTTTTTTGTTACCTATTCTGACATCGGACTCGGACTTCTTTTAAACTGAGTTTTACTGTGCGTATTGCTGTGTGTTTGTTTATTCTACATTGGCTAGAGGTATAGGGGGAGGGTTGAGATCTCATAAAACATGTTTAACCCCGCCGCATTTTTCCGCCTGTCACAAGTCAGGAGCCTCTGGCCTTTGTCAGTCTTGTATGTTTTTTAATTTTAATTCATTTATATGTTTTGGAGTTTAGTGTGACGTCCATTTTCATTGAACTAGTACACATTTTTGTTTAGGGGCCAACTGAAGCCCGCCTCTGGGTGCGGGATTTTCTCCCTGTGTTGAAGACCTATTGATATATTCAAAAAAAATTTGATTAAAAATATTGCAATAAACCTCTAGTTACTTTGAGTATAAATGCAAAAAAAAAATCAAATGCAGTAGAAATATTTAGTGAGATTTGTTTTCTTATTTTTTTCGTTTAGTTTCGCTTAGAATGAAATAAAATAAAATATGGTAGTAACAGAAAAATACAAAAGATATTCAAGAAAATGGCATTTCGAATATAGATTGTTACTGGTTGTGACAAAATCAATCAGCACTTATGACGAATATTTACAGAGATTAAAGTAAACAGGAAGAACTTGCAAAAGCGCAAGTCAACCTTGAAAATTGCGTATGGAAGGTCATATTTTAAAACGTGCACGACTTAGACAGATAAAAATGATACTCATATTAGAGATATTTAAACCATTTGATTAAAAATTCTCGGAAAAACGCGACGTGAACTTAATAAACCTTCTAAATTTTATAGGTTATTTTCTTTATTTCTTCTTATAAAATCAGGTGAAAAGTTTAAGAGATTGTTTGAAAAAACGAAAAATTTATAACAAAATCGACGAAGGGGATTTTTAACGACCTTGACTACCAATGAGGGTCTTGCAAGTTCGGTATAACAAAATGACATCGTTTAATAACAAAATGACATCGTTTAATAACAAAATGACATCGTTTGATAACAAAATGACATTGTTTAATAACAAAATGACATCGTTTAATCAGTAGGAGTGTCTGTGATCTTAATTTACAATTAAGGGATTGACATCTTTCAATATAGTTTAGATGGTAGAATAACAGATATTCTAGCAATTTCTTTGCATAGATGGTCTAATCTATATTTGACAACATTTCTATGATATTTTTTTTTCGTTTTCCGTGCTCTTCAACTGTGTAACTATAAAACATGTATTGTATCCTTCTTTAGTAGAAAGAATGCATATTATTATTGTATGAGGTGAAGAAATACAAAGTAAAGAATTATAAAAAAAAACTTCGCAACTAATTTTGATTTCCAAATATTTTGATTTAAGGCGCCACTGATGAGTCTTTAGTAGACGAAACGCGCGTCTGGCGTACTAAGTTTGCTATCTTTTATCCGATCAGAAATGGTTTGATCAGTATCGTTATTATAGGTTTACTAGAATTTTTAAATGAATTAAGTTTGTGTTTCATTTTAGGACTAAAGTTAGTAAGACTTTATAAACGTCAACGAGACAGAAATGGGACCAGTTGAACTTCACAAATAACACCTAACTCTAATATATATGGCTGTACTTAACAGTAAATCCCATACAGCTCCGCCATAACCAGTACAGGAGAAAAATCCTTATATCGTGAACAGCCCTGTACTGAGTTTCAATGCTGAGAAATAAATTACTTTAACTTGTAATGAGCGAATTGGTGATCAATTCCAAAATAAATGCAGGACGCAGAGTACCAGATATATGTTTTTTTCTCTTTACACTATTTTAAATCGGCCATAAATGATCATATATACGTGTGTCTTTCCAAAATCATAAACTCCGTTTACTTTTTGCATTTTTTTTTCTTTTTTAAAGAGACTTTTTTGGTGATAGTGGATATTTAGTATAGTCTCTACTTTTTTCAAATTATCTTCTTTCTCGGTCGTTTGAAGAACTACATTTGGTACAAATCCATGTTTATTGCAAAAGATCGTAAGTTACCTTTAAGTGTGTTTTTCTATGCTTTTGACTTGTTTTTGGCTTGTTTTTATAATTAATATATAAAATACGGAGATGTGGTTTGATAGTTAATGAGACAACTATCCATCAAAGTCTAAATGAAGCGGATTTAAGCAAATATAGGTCACCGTACGGCTTCGCCAATGAGCAAACCCAATACCGTATAGTCAGCTATAAAAGGTCCCGACATGACAAAATGAGAAACAAATCAAACAAACAAAAACTTTCTTTAATCCGTTCTGTTAAAAAAAATTCTTCGGAAACGAATTTTAAAAAGGTGAGCTATATTTCAACGGAAAATTTAACACAATTAGGCTTACGAAAAGCTAATTTGTGATTTTGGTGAGGCTTTCTTTCATATTTATGCCATAAATAATATGTACTAAACAAATCCTTAATTGGTATATCCATAGATGTAATATGGGTTTATACATCTATGGTATATCATACTGATGAAGGATATCTGTTATCTGAAATATTTATAGATACTTATATTTAATGTTTCTTTTTTTTTAATATTGTGTTGTTTTGTACACTTTTAGGCGTATATACATATATAAACTGATATATAATGTTAACATCTTAGGCACATCTGATCGATGTTATTTGATAAATTTATAATTCAGTTTGATTTTCGAATTCAAGGAAACAAAAGAATGGCCTTATCTTATACTTCAATTACTTTGCATTACGAATGCTTTCTATATGAACCGTGCATCAAGTTTTATTCAATTTGCTAATGCAACAATGTGCAATCCAGTCCAAAAGTAAGAAAGACAGAATACATATATATATATATGCAAATGTATACATATTGATTTTAATTTTACAATATCATGATTATATGTACAAACATCTGTAACTGGATAATTTCGTCAAGAGATCTAGTGTTTTACGTCAAACGGTAGCCACAGATCCATCTAAATCTGAATATATCCTAGAAAATGAAAAATTAACCACAATTCATTGTTCCCTTTTTTGCACTGATTGCATCTTCTGCCGTGACGTACAACGAGATTCAACAGATGATAATCATCATTTTTTATTTTATTTTTATAAATAAAAAATATAGCGATTTTATTTTCACACAGTCTGCATGGGTCATCACAAATGCGTCATTCTCAATCCTTTAAGTTCTATAATTTGTACTGGGGTTTTCAATGTAAAGTCTGTGATTACCTTCCTACACTTAATGTACTCAACTGAGAGAAACAAGGAACTTATTTTGACATTTGTTTTGAGTCAATGTGTAAACTTTGATATAACTTTATGACATATAATTAATGCATAAAAAATAAAACATTTCAATTAAATCCGCCTTGCGATTCAGACATTCTTATGTTTTAAGAAATAGGAAAAGTTTAAGTCAACATAAGGAAAAATAAACACAGACATGTTGAAACCATAAATCAATCAATATCTGGAATCCGTCAATTTCCCAATGAACGATTTGTAAGAACTGTCAAATTGTTAGATATATTTAGAATAGAGAAATTCTAAATGGTAATACATTTGTAGATAAGTAAATATTGAGAAGGGTTATCTGAATTTAAATATCAAAGTCATGTGTAATTTGTTGCAAATCTGTAGCAGTAAATATATAAGTTTCTTTTTTGTCGTTCTTATGTCGTATTTTTCCTGATAAGGCACATCAACCCCCACAGAAGGTAATTTGTATCATGTTGAATTTAGCATTATATAAGGTGTGCAATAAATCAGACGGCAGAGTATTAATGGCATTAAAAGTCCAATTTGATTTCCTACAAATACATCTATCTATTGACTTATAGTCTTGAAAATCATTTAAAATCATTCTCGCTCTTGATATGTATATTATAGTTAGAGAGATGGGGTCAAATATGTTAATACTCTTAAGTCCCGTTCACATGCAAAATTTTTCGCATGTATGCATATGCATGTTTGCATTTGTATTTAGAAATGCATGACCGAACCCTTGCTGCAAAAGTATACTAGTAAGTGCACTTATTTAAACTTACGCTGTGTGTATTTTATCGGCAAGAAACGATGGAGAGAATGTATAGTTGTATAGCCGTCCGTCTTTTTGTCTGTCTGTCCGTCTATGCACTTCCATCATACCGGCGTAATTCATCTTTGTTTTCGAAAGATCAAATGCTTTCAATTTGATTGCAACCTTACTGCGCTTCATAAATGAAAATAGGAAGATATTTATTGATTTTGATTTCTTTACGTCGTATGTCATGGTCACAGACACCAAAAAAATCGAAACTTATGCAAGAAAGGAGTTACTGGAATAAAAAGTCTAGATTGAATTGAAGCAACACTTAATATATTGTCACATATAATGAGTGAAAGATCCATATCCATATCCATGTTTTGAATTCACTGTATACGAGGCCAAAGTTACTATAAATAGACTGAAATAAGAGCAGAAAACATGTTTTATGGTTAATAACTCAAGAACCTTAATGGAGAGTGCAATGAAGCATGTACACATCGGACTCATGAGTCTGGGACACATCGGTCTCATGAGTCTGGGACACATCGGTCTCATGAGTCTGGGACACATCAGTCTCATGAGTCTGGGACACATCGGCCTCATGAGTCTGGGACACATCGGCCTCATGAGTCTGAGACACATCGGTCTCATGAGAATAGAATAGAATAGAATAGAGTATTTTTATTTCCCAAATTACAGGGCCCATAAAGGGCATAAAATCAGATACAATTGATTGACATAATTGGTAATTACAACAATAAACATCACAGTGTACATGTAAATATATATTTAGTATATTAGCATTGGTCAGAATCAGAGCCATTAACAATATATATATTGTGAATAAAAGAATAAAATTACATTATATACATTCATTCTCAAATTATTTACTGGAATTAGTGTCAATATTCATACCTGATCTCCTTAATTCAAAACATTCACCAATGTAACAGCCCATTTTTTCCATATTAAAGAGATACATTTTCTTGGGTCAAGAGCCATAAAAATTTGGAAGATTTATTTAGGTTTTTAAAATTATAACAAATGTTAGAAATGTATTGAAAAAAATATAAATATTTACTTCGCCACACTTTTCGCCTGTCCTAAGCCAGGAGCATAGGTCTTTAATCCATTGGTTGTCATTGTTTGCCGTCTTCCCAATACATATATTTCGTTTTAGCGTGAATCGGGCTACTGGTTTTCCCATATTGTCACAATTTGACCTTTGGGCTTTTACATGCCAAATTTCTCGGAACACGACAAAGCGGTAGTGCACCAAACGGTTTGGTTGCAAGAATGTATAACTGTCGAGACAATTTAACCCCTTCCAGTAAAAGAATAATTATTTCTATATAATAAAAAAAAAAAGAGTGCAGGATGTCCTCTAATTTAGGCCCGAGTTTGAAAGTTTCATAAGAAACTATATATAGTTAATACGAATTTGTATTTACTTAAAACGTATCAATCATCATATAATGATTTATGTATCCGAGGCTGTATTCCCAAACTATGCAGTATCCGCCAGATTGAAGAGCGCTCTCTCGTCCATAAATCTTTCCTTCCAGATACACCTATACTTGCAGCTATGTAAACGGCTATCCTCCTTAGTTTTTGAACTTTCTATTTATTTTGGAATATCTGTCATCAAACGACTCGTCTATCAAGTTTAGTCTGGGATAAAAGTACTAATTCTTTTAATGGCCAATGTGTAACATACGCAAATATATAAACACCGTATGAACGCATTGCATATATTTGCATTTACATACATAAGCAATTTTGCACCTGTGCATATTTACATGCACGTGTAAATTTTCACCTTGTGAACAGGAGGTTAGATTTCAGTCTATATATATTTAACACATGCAATATTAATCGCTCCTGAATTACGTGTTGTGGTACATGTATACGTTTTTATTTTATAGTTTTTATTACATATTCAAATATTAAAGCTTGAACATGTTCAAGGCACATTTCCAAACTACCAAACACTTTCTTATCAGGCTGAATATCTCATGATATGATTATCAGTATCATGATTCGAACTTGTCTAAATGTCCTTTTTACTTAAATGATTGTTCGCTTCTGAATTCATGTATGCGGGTTTTGGGATATTTTTTATACAAATTATCAGAGGTATAAGGCAAAGGACAAGATTCACTTTAGGTCAAATATGGCCTTGAGTTTCAACTTAATCATAAAATTTTAAAATGGCCATAATTTGGTTCTTTAATTGATCTTTCTCAAAAGCATTACTGCAAGGTTAAACAAATCTCTTCTTTAGCGAACATTCAATGCTTCAAAGTCAGTTCATTTTGGATATTTTGTCAAAATACGATGATTTTGTGCATTTTTCGGAACTAAAAGCTTGAGAAAACCCTTTGCCGCAACCTCGGATCCAAATGTTCTGTAGCCAACCGTTGTCAATGATGATATTGAATCCATACACACACAAAGCCTTTCTGGATCAGAGGTGGCGGCCAGTGTAAATTATGTGAAAAACTGTTCAGAATTATTGAGATTTGACCAAAACTGACGTTAAAACACAAATAATAGATATTTGAGATATCATTACTTCGCCGTGTTTAATGTGATGTGCCAAAATTAAGTTCGTTTGTATTAATAGTTCTATCACAACTATTTCTATGTGACAACTGTAGTGTTTGGGCCTGATTAAAAAAAAAGAGCATCAAAACTTTCTTATGCTGAAATATCTTTAAGTTTAACCTGATAGCATTATTATTATTAATTTGTCTCAATGTTTTTTTTTCTTAAATTGATATTACTCTTTGAACTTACATGTCTCAATATATAGCAAACATTTCCCTTATGAAGTAGTATTTCCTTGGCTTTCTATACAATATAACTTCACTAATAAGGTAACGTCATTAACTAGTCAGTACTTTCAGATGATCTGTTAAACTTATAATTTTGAGACAATTGTAACATATGAATTTTTTCAGTGTAAAAAATATCGAACTCGAACGTCAATATATAGAAATTGTCCGAAATAACCAACCGTCGAAGGTTATGCATAGCACTTATTTTATTTGTTCTCCGTGGACATGTATGAAATGTTTGCCACTGAAAATTGAGCAATCATTTGGAACTTTAAAAGTGTGGACAAATGATATTTTTGACTCTTCAATATTAAACTTTAACTAGCTTTCCTCATTCTTTCGATATCGACCAAATTGGTTAATAAATTGATTTTAAAATTCACGAAAAAGTTACATGTTTTCTTACTGTAAACTTCGATTCAACTCCTTTAGACAAAGTGTAAATTATAACATTGATACTCTATGGGCAATACATGATATCGACGGAAAAATAGTCCGAACTACAATAATTATGTAACTGTTCTGAGCTTATCAAGGAAAAAAACAATTGTATTGAATTGTGAAAAGTAACGTCTAACGATATAACATTTCCTTAAATAAACAGTGCAAAGGAGTGAATGAGTGTATATATTCAAGGAGGGACAACTCAGTCAATTCGTGAGAAATTCTGGTGATGCATTACCATCTAGAGTATTATGCAGTTCTTCATGGTCATGTTTGTGGACTTTTAAGCTTTTCATCCAGGATCATTGTTCAGAAATCCATGGTGGTATTACAAATGACATTTTACCTTTAAAATAAAATCAGATAATTTTTCTCCGACTGTTAATTACGTCTTTACACTAATCCATTGGATGTTGGATTGTACTGATTGATATTTTAGTCTTAGATATATGATTTTTTTTTATTATTAGTTGTTTTTGGCTTTGAACTAGCTGTCAGTAACTGCGAGTACTCTCAGATCTGTACTTAGTGTCTTTTTTGTTGTTAGGGATGAGGGATGGATAAATACCCTGCCACGTCCGATCTGAGTTTATGTTTGATGTTTTTTCTGCTTTGTATCGATCTGATGAGTTAAGCCTTTTTCAACTCATTTTTATAGTTTGTTGTTATGTTGTGCTGTCTCACCACTGTCCCAGGTTATGGGGAGGGTTGAGCGCTCACAAACATGTTTAACCCCGCCGCATTCTTTATGTGCCTGTCCCAAGTCGGTTGCCTATAATTGCTTACATCCACTTTATTTGAACTTTTGTGGATAGTTGTCTCATTGGCAATCATACCTCATCTCCTTATTTAATAAAGTAAAAACAACATATTTTTCCGTTGGTCTTTATAAAAAGTAGTCTCAATGGCAATTATCCTTATTCTTATATTGGACACCATGACCATATGTTGAAATATATTAAACAGCGAGTGCGTCCTCGCAATTATCTTGATTTACCAGTCACTACTGCGAGAATGATTGGATTTGCACGCCAATATTTTTACTAAAGAAAAGATTGTCATCAAAATCTGCCAGAGTAAGGCGTTAACATTTCAAATTTTATAGCCTGGCTTTTTTCTTCTTTCCACTTTGCCATTCCCAAATCATTTATTCCGACAGTTGTCTCCCTTATTGAGTTAATGTTGTGTTGATATGACTATCGAACTCTTACAGATAAAAGAGTTTTTGAACTAGTATACATTTTTGTTTAGGGGCCAGCTGAAGCCCGCCTATGGGTGCGGGATTTTCTCGCTGTGTTGGTGAACCTTTGGTGGCCTTGGCCTGTTTTCTGTTCTTTGGTCAGGTTGTTGTCTCTTTGACACTTTCCCCGATTCCATTCTAAATATTTCAAACCTTAAATTGCACTGATTTGACTTGACAATTACTACATGGAATGTGATGTGAGTAGGGATCCTTGCTACTTGTTTTTGTTTGGCAAGTATTTTGTATTTTTTTTTATGTAAATCATTAATGCATCCAATTTTATTCCCAACTGGACTGTTCTATTTATCTCTTATGTTTTCAGTCAAATTTTGATTAATTATCATAATTATCTCCAGCCATCTTGATTTTGCTATTTGCATTGACATGTTGCTCATCTTTTTAACATATTTTTCCAAACTATAAAGACAAAATAGCAATGAAAGTCGAGTTCCTTTAATAAAAAGTTATTTTCTATACCATTCCCTGATTCTAGTAACGTTTTAAGTCATCCCATGCATTCATATGTTGAAAATGTTTAAACTTAAAAGTCTTCAAGATCTAGGTCCTTCCTATATCAAATAAGCTTAATATATATGTACAAAGTTGACCTATTGCTTATAATGTATGAAAAACGGACATATTAATCACGAAAACTTAACATTAACCAATTCACCATTTAAATGATGCCCATGTCAAATGAAACCGGTAAGGCTAAAACGTACACGTTTAGTGCTTACACTCATTCTATACATTAATCACTGGAACTTGAAGTTGTCGAATGAACCAATAATAAGATGGTAATTTCAGTTGACATATCAATTGTACCTGTTACATTCATTCAATACACCAAATACAGTTGACCTTCACAGAAATGCACTAACTCTGAAATGTCTCGCCTACTTTTCTGACTATGATTGATTTTATGTTGAAAGTCTTAAAGATGAAGGTTTTACTACAAGAATCACATAAACTTAACATTATCAATGATCCATGTCAATGAGGTCAAGGTCAGATAAACCCTGCCAGACAGACATGTATACTGTACAATTATTCCAAACACCAAATATAATTAACCTATTGCTTTAGTATCCAAGAAACAGAACAAACCAAGAAAACTTTATATCCATTTGGTAGCTTTCGTCTCTCTTTTATAATATCTGAGAAACAGACTTCACCAGGAAAACCAATGAATCATGAAAATGATGTCAACGGTCAGATAATATATGCCATACAGACATGTAGATTTTACAGTCATTCCATGCAGCAAATTTAGTTGACCTATTGCTTAGAGTATATAAGAAACAGAATTAAACAGGAAAACAAAACATTGACCAATGAACCATGAAAATGAGGTCAAAGACAAATGAAACCGGCCAGACAGACATGTACACCTTACAATCATTCCATAAACCAACTATAGTTGACCTTCTGTTTATAGTTACCGAGAAATCGCCCTGATCAAGTAAAGGTATCATATTTCTTATAATAAGCGAGAAATTCACATGACAAAATTAACTCAACATTTATTTAGTAGTCGCTGAGCCATGAAAACGAGGTCAATAATAATGGACATTTTACAGACAGAAACTTTAAAACATAAGGCATCGGAAATGTAAAGCTTTATACAAATAGTTCACGCCGCCGCCGAATTGTTATCTCTGTCTCATAGGCAAGACAATAAATTAGCGTTCATCAATGAATATGTCAAGGTCAGATAAATTAAGTAAGATGAACGTGAAACCCTTACAATAATTCTATACACCAAATATAGTTGACCCATTAGTTATTTTATCTTATCACGAAAATATAACGTTAATCACTGAATGATGGTACGAGGTCAAGGCGAACCCTTTCAGATGGACATTAAAAATAATTAAAATAATGAATGCTGTCTGCGAGTACTCTCAGATCTGTACTTAGTGTCTTTTCGTTGTGGGGATGTATAAGTACCCTGCCACGTCCACTCTTGTGTTTTTGTTAGATGTATTTCTGCTTTGTATCCATCTGATGAGTTAAGCCCTTTTCAACTGATTTTTATAGTTAGTTCTGATGTTGTGCTGCTACACCACTGTCCCAGGTTATGGGGAGGGTTGGCGCCTTCAAACTAGTTTAACCCCTCCACATTTTGTATGTGCCTGTCCCAAGTCAGGAGCTTGTTATTCAGTGGTTGTCGTTTGTTGCTGTCGTATATCATAAAAAATTTTTCCGTTCATAATTTTGTACATAAATCAGGCCGTTAGTTTTCTCGGTTGAATTGTTTTACATTCGTCATTTCGGGGCCTTTTATAGCTGACTATGCGGTATGGGTTTTACTCATTGTCGAAGGCCGTACGGTGACCTATAGTTGTTAATTTCTTTGTCATTTGGTCTCTTGTGGAGAGTTGTCTCATTGGCAATCATACCATGTCTTCTTATTTTTATGTGTATACATTGCAATAAGTCTATTATACATCAGATACAGTGCCTACAACTCATTATAACTATAAAATGTATCAGGAAATAAATAACTACGGTTTTTAAGCAGTCAATGGATAATGAAAATGAGGTAGAGGATAAACTCAAATGCCAATCAATAAGGCATCTGTTATTCTGAATACTTCGTATGGGTTATCCAAACTTTTTCTTAAAACTTTACACAAATAGTTTACGCCACTGCTGCCATCAGATTTGCATCACTGTGTCTCACATTCTTCGCAGACAAAATGATTCAAATTTTGTACGAAGTTACTACACACTGTGACACAGACGAGACAAACAAGGTTTTATGAACACAATTATAATTTGACTAATATTTTACTTTCTCCTGTTTATAATTTTGTACAGGTACTCTCAATGGATATATGGTGCACAAATTTCATGGAAATATAAAACATGTCAAGTGTCATGGTAGTTGGAATTCATCAATATTTTTTTCAATTATTAACTATTAAAGTTCAAGGACATTTTGAGAAGTTGTCAGTGAATATTTTAGGAGTGCTATATGTGCATGTTGACAATAGTGGTCAACTTAACCGTGTTATATTTTGTAGGTCCTTTTATTACATTGTAGGTAATTGTTTGGGAGTCCTTTTATTAGGTCCTTGTTTGTGAGTCCATTTTAAATCATTGTTGAAGACCTTCCATTACCTATCAAGATGAATATCAGCCATAAAAGAGCTGTTCCTTTCATATTTTGTTTTTCTCAATATAATTAAATACACTTGTCTCAAATATATTCATCCTTTATCACATCAAAAGGTATCAGTTCTGTAAATATCTCCAATGGAAAAGGCTGTACCAAAACTGATCAAAATAGGGACAGGGAAAAGTTTTGCAACTAAATTGATTTTTATCAAAGATTTAAAGAGATTCTGACTCATGTTATAATAAAGAAACAAATCAGGTTAAGGGTAAATACATTTTTCACAGAAATTGGTTTTAAATGATAATGCTTGGTGATTATGGTCCAGTGGCAAATATTACACTTGATATGAATATGAACCGTTTTGGATGAGCTGATTTTCATGATTTTTAACACACTGGTTTACAAAGTAACAATATTAAGGAAGATGTGTCTGCCTATACTGACTCAGAATAGGCCAGAATGTTTAAAGATATTTCAGGAGCACCTAGAATGAACTATATAAAATAAGATCAAACATTGGTTTTATAAGATATTTATTCTGCATGGATATACATATCACTTTGGGGAAAGTTTGACATCATACGCAAACATCCCATAACAAGTTAAATGAATGAAGAAGGGAAAGTACTAATGAAGCATCAAAAATAAAAATAAGAGAAATGGAGAAAAAATATCATTAGAAGCTTCATATTACTTCTCTAGCTAACTACTATTGGCTTTCATTCTCACTTTGTGCATTTAAGGAATGATAAAATTTTGTCGTCTTGGTAAAAATTTCAACAATTTACAACTGATATTAAAAAGCCTGATTGTTGCCAGTTTAACATCCAGGAGGAAACTGAACTAAAATGTATTGATAACTCAAAATCATTACATGTATCATTATACCAAAATCTGACCACTATAAAAAGAAACTTTTGCCCTTAACATACACTTTCTTTCTGGACTTTGGCTTGAAGGAACAACTTACTTTCTAATTAAACATGTTAAACTTTCATGTACATGTACTATACTAATATGAATCTGTTTGACATATACACTACTCAAAAACTGGTTTACTAACTATACAATGGAACTTTTAATTTATATTAAGTTAGTACAGTTAACTGGAATGTTCTACATATAAATTAATTGTTAGTTATACCTGAATTTTAGAAAGTTATACACTTGTAAATTAATGGAAATGGTTAACTAAAGATTTATATGGAAAAATACCTCCAAAAATACATATAAATAAGATGATGTTGTATGAGTGCCAATGAGACAACTCTCCATCCAAGTCACAATGTGTAAAAAGTAAATCATTATAGGTCAAAGTACGGCCTTCAAAACGGAGCCTTGGCTCATACCGAACCACAGGCTATAAAGGGCCCCAGAATGACTAGTGTAAAACAATACATACAGTAGGTATTACAGACAGATTTAACACTTCTAAATTTGACTTTTTAAAATATCATTACCACATTTTTCAGTTCAAAATTAGAACCATTTTTTCTTTTATATTGTGCTTTGATTTCATTTTCATACAAAACAAAAGAAATTTTAAAAATAAACAAATGCAAAAACTTTATATAGCTCTTCATGCTGATTATCAAATATAATTCATATCAATGGAAAATACAGATGATTTCTTATAAAGGGTAAATCTTTTATAAACTACATGCTCTTATCTAAACCAATCACACTTAGTCATGATAAAGCTCTAACAAGCAAACTCATATAACAACAAACAAAATCTTTGTTCACAAACCCTACATTTATAAGCCTGTCCTAAATCAAGCCTTGCAGTCATAAAACATTGGAGTATGATAACTGCACTAAAACTTAGAAATAAATGTATCAAAACACTGGATTTGGTGTTTCAAGCACAAAGGACAAGGTTCACTTGAGGCCAAATATATATGGCCTTGAATTTCAACTTTATCATAAAATGTCAAAATGGCCATAACTTGGTTCTTAAATAGGTTTTTTTCAAAAGCCTAACTACTAGAATAATCAAATCTCTTCATAAGAGTACATTCTAGGCTTCAAAATCAGCACATTTTGTACATATTTTCAAAATATGATTTTGTGAATTTTCAGACCTAAAAATTTGACCAAAACTGACATTTCTACACAAATAATGCATAATTAAGGGGTCATTACTTTACCATTTATAATGGGATGTGCCAAAAAGAAGTTATTTTGAATAAATATTAATATCACAACTATTTCTATTTGAAATTTGTAGTAATTTGGCCTGATAAAAAAAACATCAAAATCTCACAGCCAATTTCAACCATTCGTGAACGTACTCCTTTGTACTCCCGAGTACTGTGTATAATTTTAAAACCAACAGGTGAGGAATCTTGTTTGTGGCTGTTGTTGTTTATTCATGCTTTTTTGTCTATTGAAAATCTACTGATGGTTATAGATTATCTAAGGCTCTGAAAATGTGTAGGAGATTAGGCTGCAATATCAATGAAGCGAAAGCTCTGGGATGAGATGTACAAATGTAGCAAAGAAACTTACACAGACTTAAAAGGCAAATCATAGATAATCTGTTAATTGATATTTACCTAGGAAACATTAGGTCTTCACATACTCAATCTACTTGACTGCGAAGAATATTCTTAACAAACTCAAATAAAAAACAAATCTTATACAAAAAATAAACTCTAATAATCATATACATGTGTTTGAGGTTTCTTAAAAATGTATTGCACTGTGCACAATACAACTGTATTAACAACTAGTGAAAAAAAATTGAAATTCCTATGCTGTCAATAGCACTAATTGTGCATTTGTTCTTTAATATGTAAAGTACTTAGTACTGGATATACATGTACATACTTCTTACATATACACATTTTAACTTTTATGTAAGTCTTTCTTGATTACCACCATAAATATTGATTTCAATGTGTATCTCAATACATTGCACATGTAAATACATGTATCTGTGATGTTACAAACATGAACGACCTGGTCAAATAAAAAGAACTTGTGAACAAACAATTTGTCATTGTTTTGGTCATTAAGGATTTATCTTTTGTGAAAAGCAGACACACATATATTTCTTACACTGTAGATATAATTTCACATCAAATAAACACACAAAAACTAAATGGTCATAAAGAAAATCCAAACATAAATCAGCCATAATTCTCTATCAAATGATTCATTTTTAATTTGGATTATTACATCGTAAATCATGATTCTTTTTAACATGTTCTTTTATATAATGTTGCTAGAACTCATACGTAATGGGAATATATATAATTCACAATTTGATACATGTAACTTCATGACCTTTGGCCAAAGATAAATGAATTTATTTATTCAGAAATTTGTGTTTAACAATTTTGAATTTTTGGTACAAAAATTACAATGTTGTTCCATATACAATGTACATGTATGTGTAATATCCTGTATTATTGTATATTGTAAATGTTGTATGGTAACTATTTTCCAATGAACATGATGAAATATTTTTATGAACAATTTTCATCATGTTAATTTTACCATTTTTTTCGTAAAATTTTCTTCATTTTTTTTCTAAATATTTTTTTTGTTTTTCCCTAGACATGCTGGAGTAAAAAAATGGTTTCAAAGCTACAAAGTGAAAATGAAAAATAGCAAAACATCCTATGCAAATTGATATACATTGTATGTATTGAGTTTGTAAGTTTTGTATGTCAGAAAATATTGTGATTCATACATGTACATCTGTAAATTACAGCCCAATCATACTCTGTGTATTGATCTAAATATTAAATGGTAGCATGAAGAATTTTGGATTCCCTAAAATAAAGTTTGAATTTAACACCTTCTCTTAATGTCAGTCATGATTCTAACAAATCTAAGTGGTTTTACCATGTTTAATAAACAAACAATTGATGAAAGATCAACTTTTCTAAATCAAATATTTATCATGTTTTTCAAAACATTTGTTATTCTTTAAATGATGTATATAATATGTATGATGCATGGAAAAATGTCTTGCACAATTTATATTTATATTTGAATTCTTACCAGGAGTTTGGACGACAAGTAGTGTTATAGCAAAAATTATCAGATACTGTGGATTCATTTATTTTCGTGGGTATCAATTTTCGTGGATAGAGAAAAAAAGACGTTTCGTGGTATACGTAAATTCGTGGATCGCTGATTACAAAAAAAAAATCTGATACGTAATTCGTGGATTTCTTTTTGATTTAGGAGATCATATAACCTCCTTGGTTTGATCAATAATAAAACAAACAAAAAGAAGGAATTCATTGAAAAAGTTTTGAATTGTCAAAATCCTTGATTGGTCATTCTAGGTTAAAGTGTTCATTGAAAACTTCTATTGCAATAATGGACAGAGACAACTAATTATTTGTTTGTTTTACAATTTATAAATTCTTGTCGGAATTATATAAGTCATTCAAAACTCTATGATTGAAAGCTCATTTCCCAAATCACGATATAATAAACAGTCGATCATATAAGTTAAAGGTGTGAAAATAAATGTTCCTATCATAAACTATTTTAACTACGGGCAATATCCCAGTACTTAACCCTATTGATTTTTAATCACCAGTAAACAAAACTATGACACGGTAATTAACAACTTGCAGTTATTTTCCATGAACAGTTTTAATCAATTTTAAAAAGTAAATTATCACTGATATTCGATATTTTTATTATTGATTTAATCAAAATACTTGTATCTTCTTTCAATAAAAACACGTGTTATGTTACAATGTTTATTGCTAGTCAACACTCTACTAGAACTGCATAACATAACCGGAAATAATCATCCGAATCCATACACATTTCTCGGGATTATTCTTCGTTGAATTCTTAAATTCGTGGTTCGCTTTGACCCACGAAACCCACGAAAATTGGTATACCACGAATAAAAATGAATCCACAGTAATTTAAAGGTCAGAAACAGAACAGAATTTGTTATTTTTACAATCAGCACTATACCAGATTTTAATTTGGTTTCACAACAAATGTACCAGAAACAAATTTATTTGCCTAACAGTTTTGAACAATACTGTAAATTCAAAAATTACTGCTTGCATTTATCATTGCTAATTTTGAAGAATGGAATAAAATGTTAGATCAATAATTTCAAATTCAGAAAAATCTGTATACAGTTATATGTATCAGATATAAGAATGCGAGTTCTCATTATTGTGATCTGCATATCATGCAGTCGCATTATTCGCTTTAATAAAAACCTCACAATAATTTCTGAATTTACAATAATCATGATAATGGATACATTGTACAAACAAGTTTACATTTTAAAATTATATGTACTGCAAAATTCTTTGATAAAGTTTGATTTTGAGTTAATTTCTAGTTATTATGCAGGTGAGCAATGCAGGTGAGCATGTGCTGATATCACAACATTCACAAACTGGTCATTCAAACATAGTTACATGTATCAATGGAGGTGCACATATGTAGCACATAATGTTCAAGATACCCTTGCCTCCTACATGTACATGTACATTTGTACCAGAAAAAGAAATATTTACTCTTTCCTACCAATTCATAAATTAATCAATGGATGATAACAATCTTGAAAGCCCATACAAGTACATTGTATGTGATTTGACCTCCACCCACCCGACATTTGTACATCTGCTGACACTTAATATAAAATATAACCGATTCATAGTTTTAACACATGTACTGTTTTCATGTACATTTTGTATTAACTAAGCATTAACATACTTGTATTTATCTGATTTTAATGTTATTAAAAACTATCTTTATGTGATCAAAAATTGTAAGAAACTATTACATGTATCTACAAAATATAAATTTTGTTTTGGTTCTTCTTAAGGTTTTGTTTTTTAAACTTCATAATTTAAGAACTGATTTTAAAAGAAATATCACATTCAAAAGCATTTGATA
This sequence comes from Mytilus californianus, assembly GCF_021869535.1. Taxonomy (NCBI): domain Eukaryota; kingdom Metazoa; phylum Mollusca; class Bivalvia; order Mytilida; family Mytilidae; genus Mytilus; species Mytilus californianus. The sequence goes on along the minus strand of NW_026262679.1, from coordinate 129,561,241 downwards.
ATCACTTTACAATTCATTCTAATGCATTTCTATAAAAGTCTCTAACTTTTTAGGAATCTGTCCTTTATACGATATATTACATTTTACAATTTTTCTTGCAGAAAGACATTGTAGCGTCAAATAATTTAATGGTGAAACGATGTCATTAATCGACATTCCCCTTATCAATTGCATTGGTGTTTTTCTGTCTTTGTTGCATCTGTCTAAGTGAGCTCCATTCCTTAACAAGGTACGTATAACCTCTGACCTACACGGTCGATTGCTTGAGGCTATATGTAAAGGTGAATTTCCATCAAGGTCAATAGCATTTACATCAGCACCAACATCCATTAGAAGTTGGGCTACGTCGGCAGAGGGAAATGAACAAACAGGATATCGTCCAACATTGGTTGTCTCCCTTGAACATGCCAAATGCAAAGGAGAAAAACCTTTAGTGCCAATGGGTTTCATGCGAACTAGTTTATAAACGACCTCTTTAAATGAATGGTCTTCAGCTTTTTTCATGATCTTCTGTAAACGGCACATTAAGCATAAGAGGTGCATAATTATCACAAGTAGTCTGCTAAAATGACTGCTGTCTTTGTCAGCTGTTTCATCAGCTTTCCCTTTCTCTAATTCCATTATCGCACGTAAAAGCACATTATGAATGTCTTTGAAAGCTATAGAGTGAGCTGGTCGATTCCTCCATTCTGTCATCATAAACGAAAACAATTCTGCAAACGAAAGAAAACTACTTTGTGTGGTTGGACTTAGAGGTTCTAACACTGTCTGCTGCATATCTAATGCATACATCCAGAGCATTATACATCTCTCAAAATTTCCCATATCCGCATATAATGCACCTCGATAACGTATATAGTATGATGTATCTGGATGGGCTGGCCCCAGAATTCGTTCACGCACTAAAAGGGCTTGCATTCTCATATCGTCAGGATCTGAAATAAGTTCATCTAATTCTTCTAGATTTGTCACTTCTTCTGAGTTTTCGTATGCCGCTACCTGTGACCCCTGTTTTGGCTTTGGTAAAGGAGGTTCATTTGAACGATCTTCCATTGCTTGTCTCCAGAAGTTGATGGCACCTAACATGTCCCTTTTCTTATCCACATACGTTGCACCTAGTAATTCTAAAGCATCTATTCGTTCATGTTTTGTACATTCCTGTCTTCCAATCAGGAATTCTACTATTTTCGAAAATCCTGCCACACTTGCTGCCATTAAGGGTGTCATTCCATATGCATCTTTTTCCATTTTTGCCCCATGTTTCAATAATAATTTCATGATGTCCAAACTTCCTGATTCTGCACAGTCGTGTAAAGCAGTGTTACCTGAAATAAGAACAGAAGGTACATATGCATGTACATGATGATGTCTTAAGTTGTCATGACTCGAAGTTTTTACCAGACAGACAATTTTTGTAACCAATAGTTTACATACATGTAGAAACCTATTGCAATCACAGAACAAAAGTATTGATGGTGTGTTCACGTTTCTCCAACATTTGCAGATTAGACTAAAACAACATTAAGGATTAAGGGGTCCTCTTAAGGACTGGCATCTTGATATTGACCTGTAATTCTCCTGTTTCAGTTCTTAACTAAAATATTGTTAAATTATATAAAAGGGGTATTTTTTAAGATCTATTGTAAAATATTAACAAAACATAGTTTTTTTTTAAATAATTGGTTTTCATATTTTTTTGAAAATAGTTTCCCAAGATTTTAAAAGTCGATATAATCTAGCACAGTAATTTAAATTTTAATTTTACTTTGTTTTCATATTTTTTTTCTCTATTGTCCATAATAATGTATTATTTATTACCATGTTGCGATCTTGAATAAAAATAATAATAAATAAACATTTAATATTGTGAGAGCTTTTTAGAATTTATAATAGCTTGATTGATTGATTGGTGTTTAATGCCACTTTCAACACTATTGTGCTATTTCGTGGCGGTCAGATATTATTGGTGGGAAGCCAGAGTGTTCAGAGAGAACCGCCGACCTTCGGTAGGAAAACTGACAATCCTAGTCAATTAAGATTGGAGTCGAGTGCACCTGCCTCTTGAGGGATTCGAACTCGCAACCTTTGTGTTGACTTGCTAGTGATACAGTAGATCAACCACTTGGCCACAGAGGCCCCTATAATAGCTTGAGTCATCAAGCTTATATAAAAGTATCAAACGCTGCTTATTATTAAAGATGTAGTATATTAAATTTCTTAGTCAGCTTGCATTAATTGTCCAAAGCTCACGTGACAAATGGAGAATATTTGTAGCTGACAATTCAACCAGCCAGTTCCCACAGTTAAACACCCTACAATTCACTTCGTGATGTACCCAATTTGTATTCTCCCTTTTTCGTCGAAAAAGTAAATAGATATACGACTGACTCTTTCATTTGCTTAAGACAGTGTGCCATGAACATTGACTTCGTCTCTTACGAGACACAGACCGAACGACCAGATAGACGATATACATATATGGTTCTTCGCACTAGAAGACAACAGCTTTCGGTGACTACAAATGTATATACGTACATAAAACTTCGTTGTTGCGCATCATTTTAGATTTAGATATCTCAGGGCTCGACAATAATGCTTGTCCGATACCAGAGGGAAAAATGGTCAGACAAGTAAAAGCCATATCAAGCTTGTCCGACAGGACAAGTAAGAAAATAAATTAAATCCAACTTTGATGATCAAAGTAATAAACAAAAAACAAGAAAAGATAAAAACAAATATTAATTTGACATGTTTACATGCGATCGATAATTTAAACTGGTTCTTTGTCAGATACTTTATAACAGATAAAACACATACTATTCTCGCACCGTGACATTTCGGGACCAAGACAAACCAGTACCTCTTTTCCTACTTATTATGTTGCTTTATGATAAATATATGATAAATTTTATTTAGCAAAAAAATCTTTAAAAGAAAAATGAAGAAATTGTTGACCATAAAATTCATCAAATCATATTTGATCATCATGATGATCATATTTAGACAAAACAATATATATTTGATAGTGTTTTTGAATAAACATTTTAATATATTAAAACAAAGCTGATTGTAGTAATAATCAATATTTTATCAACATAAAAGACCAGGATACAAACCAATTGAGTGTAGACTGACAGGCCTACCAGACTGTGCCTGATGTTCAGAGTCTAATGAGACTTTGGCATTGATGAAAACTAGAACCTAAGTCCTGTGACATGACATGACTAGATTCACATGATTCAGTTGTTCTCAAAAAAGATATTAAGAGATATAAATCAAATTCTGTTCTATTATTTTAGTTCATTTTGTTCATTGAATCAACCTAAAATGCAAAAAAAGGTTAATATAAAGGGTTTTTTTTGGACAAGTTACAATTCCATTCGGACAAGTAAGTTTTGGTATGTACTTGTCCTATTGGGCAAGTTGAAAAAAAAGTTATTGTAGAGGCCTGTATCTACATGTAAAACAAATACAAAAACATATCGAAAATGAGGTAACTTCAGCATGTTCAGTAAACATATCGATTTTTCATGTTATTTTCAATAAAAATTCGGTTTTTTTTTTAAAATCATTTTGAGATTATTTCTTGATAAATTTTTATGAAATTTTCACATTTGAAGGAGAAATGTTTGATTTTCCTTGTTTATTCATGGATTTTTTTTTGTTGAATAACGTTTTAATTGTGTGATAGTATCATACAAACAAGGATAAAAATAATTCATAACATTTTCTGGTTATATTCAACCAAAAATATATCATGTATATAAAAAATCAATTCTTGCAAAAAAAATAAATATGTTTTGTTAATGTTTTTATATATATGATCTTTAAACAATGCTCCTTTTTACAATATTTTAGTTAAGAACTGATACAGGTGAATTACAGGTAAATATCAAGATGCCAGTCCTTAAGAGGATCCCCTAATCCTCAATGTTGTTACTCTTCTCGTAAATTTTTTATTTGCCGTTTGAATGTCAACAGAAATTTATTAAGCACACTAATACACAACTTTCTGTAATAAAACTAAAATACAATTTATTCGAATACAAACTGTAAAACATTATTATTTCTGTTTACATAAGCACATTATGAAAGAAAATCACAAAAAACTTGACCATTAAAAGAAACAGAGTACATGTAAGTAGTTAAGCTAATATTTGCAATAATTTTGTTCATCCAACCAGAACCGAGTTGCCATTACACTACTTTAGTTTATAACCCAGTGAGATGTGATTTCTCTCTTTGAATCTGACAAGGAGGAGTGAGAGAGACTAATCAAAGTAATTCAAAAGAAGAACTTGTTCACTCATGGTGCTACAATGTTACATGTGCATGATGTACATGTATCTTGTATTTTGTCATTTGTATCTTCCTGTTGATATCATTCTGTTATCATGGTTATACAAATCCAATTCATTTTATTTTATGCTTTTTTGAAACACATGATATACCAAGTTTGAAAAGGTTTTATTGGTGACTGTGTAGTGTATTACATGTCATGCATGTAGTGAATTGTAAAATGTAACTCATTTGTTTTAATTTGTTTATTATACTGCTTTACATATTTATTTATTAACTCAAATTTTTAGCTCATCTGAATAAAAAGAATTGCTTTGATATGTAGCGTTTATTTTTAAACTTTTCAATGTTAACCGCTGTTGAATGCTGTCTGGTGAAGTCACTGATAGAGACGCTTGCCACATGAGCACTATGTCGAATCAAAATAAAATTTTCTATGTCTATGCAATCACTTTACACTAATATTTATTGCTATAAATAAACAGTTGAAATTACCAACAGATTATCTATTACTATCAGACTATAGGGTGACAACAACCAACAGACTATTAGTTATAATCGCAACTTTAAATAGAGCTTAGCAGGTTTTAACCTACATGTAACCATAAACAAGAGAGTGTTACACTAGCTATAGGTACACTTTATAATTATGTACACATTCATTTGATTAAAACAGTATCATGAATATACATCTTTAAATAAAGTCATCAAAAGTAACTATCATGTACACTGTACCTTTCACACTTTTTCTATTGACATCTGCATTCAATTCTAATAAATACTGTGCGATCTCTCTATGACCTTTGTAACAGCTTATCATTAAACAGGTGTGACCATGTCGGTTTGCAATTTCAATATCTGCTTCATTATTCACTAGGTGTTTTACTATTTCGTAGTGTCCGTCGAAACAAGCAGCTCTAAGAGGAGTTGAATTAGTGTATGTAGTTTTGTTTACCCCTGCTCCCTTTTGTATCAAATATTTCACAATGTCTAAATGACCAGCAGCAGCCGCACACCACAAAGGTGGTGCCCCTTCAATAGTCTCTCCATCAAATGTCACGGATCCTACTTGTTCAATTTCAGCAGTACATTGTTCTATGATATATTTAACAACTTCTAAATGGCCATTACGGCATGCCATTATGAGTGGCGTAGCCCCATTTGTTTTTGCGTGTACAAGTTTCCCTATTTCTTCCTTCGATTTGTGGTCGAGGAAGATCTTCAGACGATTCAATTTGCCGTCCCGTGCGGCATTATAAACAACACTTCTATATTCCATAGCCTTCATGGGAAGGCTTTTTCGATTAGGAGACCTATATATTGATAATTTTAAGGGGCTTTTGTTTGATTTTTTGAGTCCAACTCCTCTCCTCGTTGCCAGAAATGTCAAATATGGCGAAGACACAGTTTATCGCCAGGGGGCGTCATTTCCGGTTTTACTTGTATAGCTAAACACCTACATATAAAAACTTTTGAATTACAACAGCAACGTACGTTTTAAATAGGTGTACAATCGATTTACTGTACGTATTGCTCCGTGTTTGTTTTTTCTACATTGGCTAGAGGTATAGGGGGAGGGTTAAGATCTCAAAAAACATGTTTAACCCCGTCGCATTTTTGCGCCTGTCCCAAGTCAGAAGCCTCTGGCCTTTGTTAGTCTTGTATGATTTTTAATTTTTGTTTCTTTTATATATTTCGGAGTTTAGTATGACGTCCATTATTACTGAACTTGTACATATTTTTGTTCAGGGGCCAGCTGAAGCACGCCTCCGGGTGCTGGATTTTCTCGCTGTATTGAAGACCCATTGGTGGCCTTCGGCTGTTTTCTGCTCTTTGGTCGGGTTGTTGTCTCTTTGACACATTCCCCATTTCCATTCTCAATTTTATTTGACTTCTAAGTTATCTCTTCATTTATAATATGAGGCACGCGTTACCTGTAAAAGAGAACGAAATCCGTATTATTATCATTAAATTCTTTTTTGGTAATTAAACATACAATTTTGCGGTAAACTAGTAAGTGTTCTACTATACATAATGACTGTCTAAAGATTACAGGTAAAAGAGGATTTAGCAACCCCTCTTTACACTGGTTCTGTCCAAATTGCGAATCAAAGGCAATAAAAAAACTTGAGAATTGATCAAGAGATTGAAGCAAGACGTAAATTAATGAATTTTTCAAAGTTTTAAAAGTGTTAAATGAAAAACAAAGTATAAATGAGGTAGAATTTATGAAAGCAGATTCTGAAGCAGTATATCGAGCAATGATAAATGTGACTCTTAACAAGTTTATGACAATGATAATAAGGCTTCAATAAATAGTAAGTTATCTAAAATCAGAGATAGTGCAATGATGGAGAAAATATTATCATACACAGTGTAGAATAATCAAAAGAGGGTGAAGCAGTTACTAGTAAGCAACACGATATCGACATTGTTGTAGATTTGTTTCATTTTGATGAGACCGACTCCTAACTAGAAATAGCAGGAGCCTTACCAATAGGTGCAAAACGTGGAAATGTAGTACATTCAAAGAAAACTCTAAATGCAGTTGTGGTACAAATTGACATTAACTTTAAGGAATATATATGGACTAAGATTAATCTCAAGGGGAATGCTAAACTTTTATATAGATGTGTAAAAAGAAGTCCGTCTTCAGGTGAGCAGAATTCATAAAGCATTATATGACTTACTAAATAAAGCAAGTAACTTGAACATGTTGAAGTACTCATATATGATTTTAACAGGAAATTTAAATTTATCCGACACAGATTGGTAAGCATAGACTGCAAAGGAAGAAACAAGTATTGAATTCCAAGACTGTTAGAGACGATTATTTGTAACAGATAATGGACCAGCCTACACTGAAGAGGCATGGCCAGGAGAATTGAACGCCATGACTGCCTTATGTTGATTATAATCATTATATGCAGTGGTGACAACAATATATGCAGTGGTGACAACAATATATGCAGTGGTGACAGCATTGTATGCAGTTGCCACAGCATTATATGCAGTGGTCACAACAATATATGCAGTGGTCACAACATTATATGCAGTGGTCACAACATTATATGCAGTGGTCACAACATTATATGCAGTCGTTACAACATTATATATATATATATGCAGTGGTCGGAACTTTATATGTAGTGGTTACAGCATAAATACGTGTTTTGTTGATGAAGGTGATTATCAATGATAGTGATGATGAAAATTAATGATAGTGATGGTGGTGGTTTAAATTCGGTAAACTTCGTAAATTTTATCAGACACTGTCGAATCCGGTCATAATTGATAAGACCCCGCAAAACAAATGGAATATTTATTGAAGTCATGTAATTTAGGCAATTTGACTGAAAACTTTATCAGAAAAAATAGCACTTTCATCAACAAAAACGTATAATGTTGAAACCACTGCATATAATGTTCCGACCACTGCATATTATGTTGTGATCACTGCATATAATGTTGTGACAACTGCATAAAATGCTATCACAACTGCATATAATGATGTGGCCTGAGTAAAGAGGCAGTTCTAAGTATTATCAGGAAACATAGAACATGGGAGAGATGCATGGAAGACCGAAGTAAGGAAAACATGCAGAGAACATTGTAATGCCAGAAATAAGTTGGGGGGGGGGAAACAAAGCAAAAACAAACAGCCAGAATTTTTTAAAATTTGTTAACGCCAAGAGGAAATATAAACTTGGTGTTTCTGAGCTACATGATAAGTCAGAGAAAGGTAGCTAGTTGTGATAAAGACAAAGCTGAAATATTAGGATTTATTTTAGTAGTGTCTTTACTAAGGAGGAGGTTGTTAATTTACCAGATATAAATGTTATAAATCAATACAATACAATACAATACAATACAATACAATACAATACAATACAATACATTACATTACAATACAATACAATACAATACAATACAATACAATACAATACAATACAATACAATACAATACAATACAATACAATACAATACAATACAATACAATACAATACAATACAATACAATACAATACAATACAATACAATACAATACAATACAATATGTGTTTATTCCAATTAAGTTCTCTCAGGGGGCAATGACAAAGATACAATCATAACTCAGTTATACAAACAATACAGTACAAGAATACAATGTATAATACCGGCGTGGAAATAACAAATGCAATATAAGATTATTTCAAATGTTGAGTTCTATGCAATAAGGATGTTTGCGACAGTGCGACCCAAGGGGTGACAAATTATTTGGTAAATGCTTGCTTAGCTGGAGGAGACACCAGGGGACGGTGCTTAAGAATCATATGCATATGAACATCCCCGTGTCTGAACCAGCAAAGCCAACAAGAAGTAATACATAAATAGAGACCATTTATATGATTGCTTAACTGGAGGAGACACCAGGGAGCAATGCTTAAGAATCGTTTGAATATGATTCTCCCCATGTCAAAACCAGCTAAGCAAGCAGTTAAAAGAAAATGAAATATGAGTTTAAAGAATTTGTTTTAATGATTAAGATTAAAGCATTAAACCATTTACAGTGAGTATGAATAAAGTTACTCAAATGTTTAATTACTGATGTGTCCTCACATGTCATTAACAAAAAGAACTTTTCTGGAGGATTCATGTTAGCAAAATTATTACATGACTGAAATACATATAAAGTTTTTAAAAAAATTTCTCGCTCCTCGTTAAATTTAAATTTAATATAAAGAATTAATCACCCAAGAAGAGGTTAGAAAATCAAAGTTGGTATAAATACAACAAAATCACCAGGGCCTGATAGGGGCACATCCGATAGTTTTATATGAACTCCATTATAGATAAACCTTTATACATGATATTAAGAAGTCATTTGAAACCAACATAGTCCCAGACAATTGGAAGATAGCTATTCTATAACTGCATTATTTAAAAAAGGGAGATAAGAAATTAGCATCGAATTATATCTACCAGTCAGCTTAACCAGTATATTATGTTAACTAATAGAAAAAATAGTAAGGAATGAATTATAGCGCATATGAACAGTTTGAACTTGTTAAGGGATAAGCAGTATTGGTTCCTAGGTGGACGATCAACTACATTGCATCTTCTAAAAGTGTTGGACAAATGGAGAGATATACTAGACAAGGGAGATACTATTAATTCAGTATATATGGACTTTACATAAACAGCAGTAGTTGTTTTTTTCTAGATTTGGACATTTCAATCTCTAAAGGAAAACTCCATACTAAAATTTACGACAAAAGAGACGACTTTTCATTCCCTATTGTTAATTTTCCTTTTTTAGACGGCGATGTTCCTTTGGCTCCATCATACGGTGTTTATATATCCCAACTCGTTCGTTATGCCCGTGTGTGTAGTGATGTCATAGATTTTAACGAACGTAATCAATGCATCACTGGTAAATGATTAAGTCAGGGATTTCGTTACCATAAATTACGTAAAATTTTACTAAATTCTTTCATAGATACAACGATTTGATTAGTAAATTTGGCTGTACCTGTAGAAAACTGATTAAAAAACGGTATTTCACATCCTAAATTTTACGGTAATATTGTACTTAAAGCGCGGAAATCACTATGTGATCCGTGTAAACTCATCGAACCTTTAAACAAACTTATTAGTAAAGGTTATCTTACCAATGTTGTAATTAGATCTTTGAATATAGTTTACATTGGCACTATTATCGATTTTGTGATCAGCAAATTAAAACATAACTAAATTTGTATTCTTTTCAAACGGGATGTATAAAGACACACCCATGTTCATTTGTATCTATAAAGAGGTTAACTCCTAACTTTCCTACTGCCTGTCGATACATTTATTTTTGGCATTGCACAAGTCATGTCTTCTTTGACTGTCCATGACGTTAAAATACTAAATCCCTGTGATGTGTTTTAGTTGATTTTAGTCTCTGATGCATGATTTGTTATTATTAATTGTTTTTGGCTTTTAACTAGCTGTCAGTAACTGCGAGTACTCTCAACTCGTACTTTCTTGTTTATTTGACCTGTTGATACTTATTGTAATGCTTTTTTGTTATTTAATGTTTACTTATTCAGGGTTATATCTAGTCTATATACCAGTGTTTGGTATTACTATAAATTTTCACTTCTTCGTACTTTGAACATCAAAATTATTTATTTTGTAAAAACATTTTTTTTCTCCATTTGAACTGTACACGTATACCTAACAACAAAATTATTTTCATTTATCTGTGTTTAAAGTAATTGCAAATGGCTGATATTTTTGTTCAAGCATATTGTTTTTCTTAAATTGTTTAACATTTCGCAGCGGTATAACATGTTACTTTAACTATTCTTCCCTTAGTTTATTTATTTTGTATTTACATTGTATCATAGATCAAATTTATTTGTTCAGTGTATTTTCACTGGTGTTAATGTGTCTTTTGATTGAGTTAAGCCATTTCAATTGATATTTTATAGTGTGTCTTTCTGTGTGGTGATGTTCCACAATTGTTTCAGATAAGGGTGAAGGTTTGGTATCATTAAAACGTTTAAACACGTTGCAATTGTTTGCACCTGTCCTAAGTCAGGAATCTGATGTTCAGTAGTTGTCGTTTGTTGATGTGGTTCATAAGTCTTTCTCGATTCTCGTTTTTTATATAGATTAGACCGTTGGTTTTCCCGTTTGAATGGTTTTACACTAGTAATTTTTGGGGCCCTTTATAGCTTGCTGTTCGGTGTGAGCCAAGGCTCCGTGTTGAAGACCGTACTTTGACCTATATTGGTTTACTTTTATAAATTTTGACTTGGATGGAGAGTTGTCTCATTGGCACTCATACCACATCTTCTTATATCTATTTATGAATGTCTTCGGTAAAGTGTCACATGCAAGACTACTACAGAAAATCATAGCATATGATTTATTTGACATAATATGTAATTGGGTGCAAAATTTCTTAAGAAAGCAGTGTTTTCAAGTCAATGGGTCATAATACAAATGGCATAGTGTAACTAGTGGCAGACCTGGGGCCAATTACATGCCAAAGTAATGAATTACATTTCAATTACATTGATTTTTAAATGTAATTAATTACATCACAATTACATTGATTTTCAAATGTACTTAATTACATTACAATGACATTGCCAATGTAATTAATTACATTTCAATTACTTTTGTCCAAAGATATGTAAGAGTTATATCATATAGGATAAATCATAGAAATGACAACACACTTGAATGAAACTGTACATGCACTATTTAACAGTGAAAATTTTTATAGAAGCTTTGTTTTGAGTTTTCAAATTTCAAACATCATTTTAAAATTTCACCACCATTAGATTTTCAATGCTAATTGTTTAATTGCTATGGCATGGTATTGGTTGCAAAAATTTGATATTTTTCATTTAAATGCAATATTTCTTATTTAATTGGTATATTTCTTCATTTAAATGCAATATTTTTTTATTTGAATGGTATATTTTTTCATTTAAATGCAATATTTTTTATTCAGATGGTATAATTTTTCATTCAAATGATATAATTTTTCATTCAAATGGTATAATTTTTCATTCAAATGGTATAATTTTCGTTCAAATGCAATTTTTTTTATTCAATTGGTATAAAATGTCATTTGAATGCAATATTTTATATTCAATTGGTATAGTAGTTTTTTATTTATATGCAATAATTGCATTATGGGAAATTCTTTGACGTCATAAGGTCAAATTTGCAACAACGTTTGTGATTGGTCGGTAATTGTTTGGATTTCTCCCCTTTCTTTCTAAACTTGAGTGACCAAGAATTAAAAAACGCGTCAGAATATCGCCCCTCTAACTAAATTTGGCGTTCGTGCGAGTTCGTGCACTGGCTGTTAATGCCAATAATGGCCAGGACGTGCAAAAAAATCGAGTGACAAGTAATAATAATTAATTTGACACACAACTTGTTCATGGATAGAAACAGATGCCTGCGTGCATGGCAAAAACACCTCCAATGAAAACCTTTTCTGAAGAAACTCTCCTACAGTCTATACATTGAAATAAAAAAAAAAATACATAGCTAGCCCCCTCCCCCTTCTAAGTCCAGATACATGTAATCATGACGTTCTTTAGTGCTATATCATTTTTTACTTTTCTTGATCCTCAGAGACCTTGCAGGAAGGCACACATGAAAAAAGAATAAAAAGCATCCAGGACGTTACAATTATTTTGACTAAGCCCCCTCTTTTTTACTACATGTAGAAAAAAAATCACCTAATTACGACAGCAGAACCAGAAACCCACAAGTAGAGACATAAGCTGTTTTACTCCGGAACTAATTCTTTAATAAAGACAATTCAGGATAAATTGGAACCAGTTACAAAAACATGTTACAACAATAGTCCTATGACATAGGACTTCACTATATGAGGCGTGAACTTCATATTTAATACTATCTATAATATGTGCTCTCATGTCTTATGCTGCAAATCATTTTACATTTAGGATTCGTTGCTGAGCTTTTTTTTACTGTTCTCGTCTCCGAATCCCTTAAATAGATTTTTTTTTCAAGCCCCAAAGTAGTTCAATAATTACTATATGTCTTTGCATAAATAAGTATGCAGGGCATATTTCAAAACATATTTTATCTTCAGGACTTTTAAATGATTTACTTTTCAATACTGCATTGGGAAGGGGGTATACAAGTTTATTTTGTGACACATTATATAATATAATAAGGTATCCAACAAATTATATGATTGTACGTTTAGCTATTATCTAGACCCGTACAAAATATATATAATTATACACATTTAACAGGGGCGGATCCAAAACCTCGGTGTCTAGAGTGGGGGGGGGGGGGGGGGGGAGTAGGTTCAAATTTAGATATTTGTATAGAGATGTATATATGCGAGTATTTGCAGTAATGGTTATGGTGTGTGTGTGTGTGAGGGTAGGGGTTTCAGATCAAAGATCGTTTCTATAAATCTATATCTTTTAGTTTTTACCATTTCACTCTATTCTTTATCCTTTGATCTCTATTATATTTGTCCTAAACATGCGTGACATATTTGCCACTGGACATAAGGCAACCAAAAGTAAATCAACGTATTCTGTATATTTCATCATTTCTTTATTATGTTAGGGACGACATCAAAAGTTAAATGTAGGATAAAAACTTAATTCATATAGTTTTTTTCACTGACCCCCTACCCCTCTCCCCCCCCCCCCCCCCCCCCCCCCCCCCCCATCTTAACTTAATTTGGGAAAAAATGATTGACCAACAAGGATATATATAAAATCGAAGTTAATTAAACAAAACTTGCAGCAATTTTGACCCTCCCCCCCCCCCCCCCCCCCCCCAAAAAAAAAAAACGAATTTTTTATCCTTCATTGATTTTCTGATGTCGTCCCTTATCCTCTCTATGTAAACCCAATTCATGTCCTGATAAATGGTGACTCATGCATAGCATCATATGTGGTTATTAAAAGAAGAAACATATTCATATTATAATAATTAATGTATGCTAGGACTTATAGATAGATGTCATTAGTCCCAGGCCATGTAATAAAGTAGGTCTTATAAAAATACAATAGCATTTTAATTTTGATGATTATATATATGTTTATATATTTAATAATGCCATTTTTTTTTATTAAAAGGGTAGGGGCAAGGCGTTTTTAAAACATATCAATGGGCGCGTTTTTTTTTTTTTTTTTTTGTTCTTCGGAAGTGAGCAAGAAGAAGTCCATTTCTGTTTTTATTTTTGCATTGGGAAGATCTTCTGGCTCTCGTCCACTTCTTCTTTTTTGATAGGTTGACGGCAGAGGCACATAACAAACATGGCGTCGTTTAGTCTAAATGAAATTTATAAATTTATGAATGCAGATATATTAGAATGTGAGCTGTTTTATAAACGTTTTTATGGTATGACAGTCTTAGTAGGACATCCCTGTAGGACGATAAGCTGGATAAATATAAGAACTATACGGACAATAACAGTTAAGGGACGATTATTTGATATTCTAGGGAAGGGATTTTGATTGATTGGTGTTAAACGCTACTTTCAACACTATTGGGCTATTCCGTGGTGGTCAGTTTAAATTTATAGATGAAGGATGGGGAAGGGAAGAGAGGGCATTATTATTCATTTCAATCTGTCGCTAATCATGCCTATTTTTCAGCTCTTACCAGGCAACCATATTCATATATGAAATCATTCTGTCCCCCACCCCAACAAATAAATAAATATCAAATGGTTTTCCTCTTATTTAACACAAGTTTAAATTGATTGATTGTTTGTTGCTAATTTTAACGCCCAGTGAAAATTATTTCATGCTTGTTCAGGAAAACACGAGTTTAGAAGTCACGTATATAATATAAAAATGAAGAGATGGAATATGATTGCTAATAAGGCAACTATCCACCAGAGTTCAAATATGAAGTGGATGTAAGCAATTATAGATAAGATAAGATAAGAAAAATTTATTTTAAGTCGGGTTACATGAAATACTACAAACATATATAAGCTCTGTAGAGCTTTTTGCCGTCATGTAGACAAATGCTTTTTGAAGACAATCGTAAGGCCTTCAACAATGACAAAAACCTGATACTGTAAAGTCGTCTATAAAAGGCCCGACATGAAAAGTGTGAACAATTCAAACGAAAAAACTAACAGCCTAATTATACATAACAAAACAATTTACAAAATATCAAATATGAGTCGAGACAGGAACCAACGACAACCACTAAACTACAGGCTCCATCCCTGGGACAGGCAAATAAAGAATATGGCAGGGTGGATATAAAAACAAAGATGTGATATGATTGCAAATGAGACAACTCTCCACAAGAGATCAAATGACATAGAAATCAACAGCTATAAGTCACCGTACGGCATTCGACAATAAGCAAAGCCTACACCGCATAGTCAGCTATAAAAGGCCCCGAAATCAAAATTGTAAAACAATTCAATCGAGAAAACTAACGGCCGAATTAATGTACAAAAAAATGAACGAAACACAAATATGTATAACAAAGCAACAAACGACAACCACTGAATTACAGGCTCCTGACTTGGGACAAGCACATACATACATACAGAATGTGGCGGGGTTAAACATGTTAGCGGGATCCCAATTCTCCCCCTAATCTGGGACAGCGGTGTAACAGTACAACAACATGTTTGTGAGCAACCCATCCCAAAGCTGGGACAGTGGTGCAACAGTACAATAAAATAACAACCTGCACAAATCAGCAAATTAACTCAAAAGATCGGTACGAGACACACAAAAAAAACTAACACTAAGACAATAGACACAAAGCACCGACATAAGAGTATTTGCAATTACTGGAAGTTTGCTCAAACCTAATTACAACTGGTACTGAAATAAATCTTGTTCTCCCAGACTGAGTTATCAATCAGTACACAACGCGCAGCAAAGGATTTATTAAAAAAAGAAAACAGTCTGAGAAACGTCTGGTTTACGTTGTATATAGATATAAAAAGATGTGGTAGGAGTGCCGATGAGACAACTCTCCTTCCAAGTCATAATTTGTAAATGTAAACCATTAAAGGTCAACGTACGGTCTTCAACACGGAGTCTTGGCTCAAACCGAACAGCAAGCTATAAAGGGCCCCCAAAAAATTAGTAGTGTAAAACCATTCAAACGGGAAAACCAACGGTGTCTTATCTATTTGAAAAAAAACGATATACTTGCATATAAATCCATATACAATGAAACGGTTTTTGAAAAGTGGACCGAACGTTTTGACCATCGAAATTTTGCAATAGAAATACTAGTTATGACCACAAGATTTTAACAGCCAGTGCAGGACTCGCACGAACGTTAGATTTAGTTAGAGGGGCGATATTCTGACGCGTTTTTTAATTCTTGGTCACCCATGTTTAGAAAGAAAGGGGAGAAATCCAAACAATTTCCGACCAATCACAAACGTTGTTGCAAATTTAACCTTATGACGTCAATGAATTTCCCATAATGCAATTATTGCATACAATTAAAAAACTACTATACCAATTGAATAAAAAATGTTGCATTCAAATGACATTTTATACCAATTGAATAAAAAATATTGCATTTGAATGAAAATTATACCATTTGAATGAAAAATTATACCATTTGAATGAAAAATTATACCATT
This sequence comes from Mytilus californianus, assembly GCF_021869535.1. NCBI lineage: Eukaryota > Metazoa > Mollusca > Bivalvia > Mytilida > Mytilidae > Mytilus > Mytilus californianus. The sequence goes on along the minus strand of NW_026262679.1, from coordinate 129,544,819 downwards.
AGAATAAAAAATATTGCATTTAAATGAAAAAATATACCATTCAAATAAAAAAAATATTGCATTTAAATGAAGAAATATACCAATTAAATAAGAAATATTGCATTTAAATGAAAAATATCAAATTTTTGCAACCAATACCATGCCATAATTTGCATTACTTATTTTTATGGGATTTTTTATTTTGTAAAGATATGTATATATATATAGATACAGATGAATATATTTTTTATTTTTAAACAAATTTCGTAAAAAATTCAAGTTCTACTAAAAATTTTAATTTAGATTTTAAAGTTTCAAAAGTCACAAAGTATATTTATCATAAAAGAGCAATGATAGTACATTTGTACTTAGCTTTTAAATTTACAGATTTGTCTCTTGGCAAGTCAAAATTGGACTGAAATTCTTTTTACTGCTATATTTCAAGTTTTGTATAAAGTGTTTTATTAGAATAGTATCCATCTGAACAAACTTTCAACATATAAATATGATGATTTAAAACAAAAATTGCTTCTGGCATTTTAATTATGGGGCATTTTGGTACTTCAAAATTAATCGGCGGAGGACATTTTAGCGCATTGCTAGGACATTTTAGCGTAAAAAATCGGACGTTTTAGCGCCAAAGTATAACCCATTTTAGCGCAATATTTTTAACCCATTGTAGCGAAAATTAAAATTATCAATGCCCATTTTTGCGCAATATTTTTAACCCATTTTATAATAAATAATAAATAATAAATGAATAATTTTAATAGAATCAAGCTTAAGACAGCACAATATAAAAAATGTCATGTCCATTAAAATACAGCACTAAAAGTCTAAAAGGTTAAATCAAATGTTAAAAGTCCGTTCTAGCCTGGAATTTATATCCCAGAGAACGTACTAATGGGCTCTGGATATACCCCATGTACAATACTATTCACAGAATTGCAGCAGGAACACTTCTTTCTCTTTATCTAGTCTAGATTGTGGTGCACATTCGTCTATACTTCGTATTTTTATATATGTTGTTTGCAATTTGATGATAGTATCAAGAAAAACGTAAACAGCTGGGTGACATCTAAAAAAGTCTTTCATAACTTTCATCACTTTTGCCTCAAAATCCACATGTGCTGTTTTCGGTTGGAACCTGTAGCCTCTGTCAGAGCACAATATAATAACAGCCGATATGCAGCCAATATACACCTCCTATGATTTTAAGCTAGAAATTAAAATTATCAATGCCCATTTTAGCGCAATATTTTTAACCCATTTTATAATAAATGATAAATAATATTCTGTCTATCCGATATCGGTATCCATCACATATTACACTTTTCTTTCCTCTGTTCGTTTCATCAATATTTATTTCTATGATGAACCAAACTAAATATATAAACAACTTAAACATTAAGCCAGCATAAATTTCTGTCCATGGTTTTAGTAAGATGAGTATTATTCAACCAGGTAAGTTTTCGCTAAAATGGATCATCGAAAATACATGTGAACGGAATAATCCTGCGCTAAAATGGGCTTTAATGTCTGCGCTAAAATTTCCCCTAGTAGTGGAAAATGTTTCGCTAAAATGTCCTGCGCCCAAATTAATTAAGTGAAAGGAAGTATCCTGAGGCTAAGATAATTGTTAATTGTTAGAACAACACATTTATAAATTATTTCAATGGTGTCTTCCTCCTATTCCCACTTTTTAAAAGTAACTATTCCTTCTATGCTGTCATCCTAGTTTGCCCACTTTTAATCACTTGCATATATAAACATAGGGGAATTGTTGTTTTAACAGTTAAAGTCTGTTTCTTTTAATTAAGGCATATTATTTACCTGTAATTCACCTGTAAAATCTTATAAAGAATACATATTTTTGATTGAAAATTGATTCAATAGTGAGATTTAAAAAGGGAAAATATTAAAACAAAAACTATGAATATAATTAGAAAAGAGATAAATTTTATAAGATTATTAATATTGAGATTTAAAAAGGACAAAATATTATAATAAAAACTATAAGTATATTAAAAAAGAGATACATGTCATACCAATTTTAAATGAGATTATAAAATAAAATAAAAAAAAACAAATATTTATAAACTAATAAAGGAAAATAATTGTGTTCAGATTTCTATCTATTCATTTTTATCTTAATTTATGAAAACAATTTTTTTTAGGTTAGAGTGAAATAAATATTTAAAATTTGAGAAAAAGGATATCTATAACTTTTTGATGCTAAATAAAATAAATGGGGAATGTGTTCATGAGACACAGATGATGCCTTTTTCTCAAGCTACAGGTTGTGACAAAATGACACATTGTGTATGGATTATACAGGAAAAAGCATCATTATGTGAGTAGAAGATAAACTAAATGATAGAATTGTAAAATAAAATACGAGAAGATAGCTTTTAGAAAATGCTTTCAGAATATCAAAAGAAAAGATAGTGTCACCATTCGTTTGTTCTTGCTTAAACATAAAATAGCAAAATTTCATGTAGATTCTTTTAGAAAATGTACTATTTCCAGAGTTACCACCCTTAATATGCCAATTTAAAAACTTTGAAAATCAAGCAAAAATAATCTACGTTTGTAAAAATATTAGTATTTACACAATGTATAAGTTAAAATCTTATAAATTTGTTCATTAAAATGAAAAATCGCATTAGTTAATTGCATCCCTGCATTACATTTTGCTGACTTGATTAAAACTATGGACCTATCATGATGCCTATTGTGCTCTGCTATTTTACTATCCAAGATGGCGATAGAATCCATACTACCTTAAATGCATTATGAATGATAAATTTCAGTGCTAATGATATTTATGTAATATTGCCAATGTTAATTGTTTCAGTGCTATTAAAAAAAAATATTAAAATCAATTTATTATTTATTTTCATCAGTTATCTCCTTCAAAGAATCAATTCAATGAAAATTTCACAACCAAATATAGGAAGAAAAAAATACACATATTAATATGCATCAATTGCAAACGAACTTATCCAATAGATTTTTACAGAGATATATGTATCTATATTCTTATATCTATATATTAAATAGCAACACAACTTGAACAGACTATACAATTTTCCAATCAATAAACCTTTTGTCTTTTTTGTTTATATAACCATTTGATAATTGGGGTAATCAAAAGTGGGCAAACCAGGATGTAACCCCTTCTTTTCCCACATGCAAATAACAATAGATGTTTTGATAAATAATTTGTTTTTATAACAATCAAGGTTAATTAAAAATTCACCTAAGATTTACTTGTATATTTCTTACACTGTTTAAGTATATTATTTAAAAAAAAATAAAAATTGATACACTGTTTATTTGTAAAATGTTTTTTTCTTCTTCAAAGAATTACCTTAAAATAAAGAATAAGTCAGATAAACAGAAGTAATATAAGTCAGATTAAAAAAATCATTGAATTTGTAAACCTAAATAGTTGTCATCCGAACCAGTTTTACCAAAAAAACGTTGATAAAAAATCATCATACAGGGTATTTGGGCACGTACTACCAAAGGTGACCAATTCTTGCTAACACTAAACAGACGACAACACAGTTGCAATTGGGTGTGTATTAAATCTTCAGAACTCGAAGGAATCTAACACATTAGCAGCAGCAGATATAATATACTATTATGGTAAAAGTACATTTTACTCCTGTCCAAGCCTATTTTTCAAACTTTACACATTTCACGCAATGGTTGACGGCGCAATGTATCCACTGGTACACAGTTTACTTCCAGCCAAGAGCGAACTAGCATACACAAGGTTCCCGACTTTACTCAAAGATGTATGTCACCAACACTAACTACAACTTCAGCCTACCATTATCTTCCTGGACTATGATTCATGAAGTCGTCATCCAAAATGCAGCATATTATGTATTTTCTTACATCAACGCAAACCACTGTTTTTTTCCACTACACACAATGCATCTGGAGAAAAGCACAAGGAACAGGGATTCAGGTTCCATACAAGAAAGACAACAACATTCATCAACTAGTACGCCGTGCCGCTATCCTTCCACATGTACTTACTGCTGAGGTTGAAGATGTGTGGTTTAATGCCCTAGTCGACATAGATCAGATTGATTATAACATCAACTACACGCCCTTTACAGACTATGTAACAAAACACTGATTGGAAAATTACACAACACAGGGACTGCGGACTACATATCATCTAAAGGGATGGCAAAGCAAGCGGAAGAAACATTCCAGAACCCACATCCAAACGTCTTTAAAGTCATAAAACTACTGAAACATGAGGAAGCTACGCCCTGACCATGATCCAGTATGCAGCCGGTAGGAAGAGAGTGGCCCAAAAACGAAAGTATGTCAAAATCAACAACAGATTAGAAGAGCTTATGGATAGATACCTCAACCAGGAAGTCACAACATTACAGTTTGGTGATACAGCCTCCCACCTTATTCACGTTGAATAGTTAAATAAACTTTGACAGACTAATATACAGTGAATTTCTAATGTGTGTGCTACAATGTATGATTTGTTTTAGTGCTTTTAACTTGTATTGTTTGTTTCATATTATAATGCTTGATTGACTCTACTGCAGAATTTGTGTTATAAAAGAAATAGAATAATTTACTACATTTGTTTCCATTTCTTTCATATTTATTTAAATTAAAAACACAGAATTCATACACATACAAAAATAACCTATTACCTATCAAAAAAAAAACGCTGGTTAATTAAAAGTTGATTACACAATGTTTATACAGTATAATCCTTTGTTTGCACAAGTTTTCCTCCTATTCCCACATGAAATTTTAACTTTTCTTACCAGATTTTAAAAAAGTGGGAATAGGAGGAATGAACAATTTCAATCATAAATTGGTATTGTTATTTAATTTTAAGATTTTTTTTATGAATTTCTGCTAAAAAAATTATTAACGAATTATATACAAATAACGATATTATAATATGCTATAATGATTAATGAAGTATTTAGGAATGTTATATATTTTTTTCAATATAAAAAATGTTTATAAAGTATTAAAAAAAATCAAAGTACAATGTGCTTACTAAATGTAGGAAAATTAGATTTACAGGTGCATGATGTTTATTTCATCAGAAAAGCCAAAAATGTTTAATATTTCCTAGCAATTATTCAAATGTAATTGGAAGTAATTGAAAAGTAATTCATAATTACATGACAAAAAGCAATGTAATTAATTACTTTCATTACATGTAATTGAAAATGTGTTCAATTACACATTACATTGCATTACTTTCAAGTTTGTAATTAATTACAGCTAATTACAATTACATTTTAATTACCCCAGATCTGACTAGTGGTATACCTCAAGGATCAGTATTGGGTCCAGTATTGTTCGTAATTTTTATAAACGATTTACCTGAATGGGTTCTATTAGAAGTATTTTTATTTGCCGATGATACATTACTATTTAGAGAAATAAAAGATGAGAATGATATACTAACCATACAACCAGATTTAAATGAACTATTTAAGAGGAGAGATACTTGGCTTTTAATGTTTCCCACGGAAAAAAGTATTAAAGTATTTCTCATTATGAACAAACACAAATCATAATCAGAGAACGCGTAAACAATGAGAAAATATGAAGGGGGAATAACTGTATTGGAAAATATGGATTGTGAAAAAGACATTGGAGTGACAATCGACATAATTTATCTTTCGAAAAACATATTCAGACACACGTAAACAAAGCAAACCAGATTGTTAGCAAATTCTTCAATCTAATTAAATATAGTTCTCTGATTTCGTTCTACTCATAAGAGCTTATATGTACGAGCACGAGAGCTAATATAGGTCTGAATTTTAATCAGACTGGGAAAATGACAGAAACGATAAAAGTTGAAAACATAGATAGAAGTTTTGGAATGAAAGAATTTGAGTCATAGTTCTGTGTTTAGCAAGTTTTATTTATGAAACTACAAAATCTACAAATATAACAATCAAATATAAGTTAGGCTTAAAGATTGAACTATTCTGTTACATCAACACAAAGGAAGCAGTCCAATTATTTCCCCTGGTAGTACCTTCCTCGTAATCCGTTTCCACCTCCTCCTCTACTTCTGCCATATTGGTATCGTCCCATTCCTGCAAAAAAATCGTTGCCGAGTGTTTATTTATTTATTTAAGCTAAATGTGTCGATACAACACGAATTCACCCGTCTGAACTCTAATTGTTAACTGCCATTTCTCGGAATCTAATGAAGCCGAGGTGTATCAGGGACATACACTGAAAAGATTTAGTGTTGCTTATATGGCGATTTTATTATGTAATTTTTTAATAGGAAGCTGGTCAACCAGAACTGCAAAAATATTGATAATCGGATATAAAATAATGAACATGAATTCCTGAATAAGTGAGAAAAGAAAAAAAGGAAAAGGAAAAGAAACAGCAACTAGACCTGTAAGTCATAGTATAAACTAATATACATAAATACGCTCCAGATATGCAATTATAGTATATAAACTCGATCTGTAGGTCATCATTGTACATCAATATCTACAAGTATTATAATATAGTGTCAGGGCAAGTAAAACTTTCAGGATTATTTTACGTTTTAAGGTGGTAAATAACACTACAGGGAGATGACTCTGTAAAAATCACCTGAACGTTTTGATCACATTCTATTGTTAAGGAAATATTAAGCTTCTCAATGATCAAAATTAGTGTTTGTCAAACTGCTATATATCCAATGAAAATTTTTCTGATAAAGTGTGAGATTCAAGTTTTTTGAAATTTTCATATTTTTGTCAAAGGGTCAAAGTAAATATTTTGTCAAAATTTTATGAAAATTAAACGAGCCAAATTAATTTTAGTCAAGGTGTTTGGTACCACCTTAAGGCTCGTTATACAGCCTAACAATGTTTAAACTGCATTTTTGCACTAATACATCTATATTTATTACTTCAACGGAATCGGAATTAAAAGTGTGAGACATTACAAACCAATAGTAATGTGCCCATTGCCTTGGACCACTCGTACACATATGCCATTCAAAAATATATTGAAACAAGGGTTTGTTTATTGTCACGTGACCATGTTCAGTGAACCTTGAAGTAAGAGTCGAAGTATAATTTTCACATAAAAGTTAAATATTCACTTCATAATGAACATGTGTATTAAATAAGTTCAAGTTTCTGTGACCCCAGCGACCTAAGCCAATAACCAGATAATGTTATTTCCCACAATTACATTTTGATGTTCAATAAACCATGAAATCGAGATCAGAAACGTTATTTGGTATATAATTTAAAAAGCTTACATAATAATATACATGTTTACTAAGTTTCAAAACTTCATAAACTTCCTTAAACAAAAACTTTAATCTGATTTTGAACGTAATAACGGACGGACAGAAAGACACACATAATGCTCCATACTACCAAGATGACACTTAAAAAGATAATCATACCTTGACCGGAATAATACTGGGCTACAGCAGCTGTTAAAGCCAGAAACAATAGGTGTACAACAATTAGTATCTTCATTGCCTGAAATAGAATTGCCTTAAGTTTAAAATATATTTTCTTTTATGTCAAGAAAAAAATTACTATGTAAAGAGTGCATTTCAAATATAGAGAGAGATTTCTCATTTCCGAAAAGGTTTGTCCGATTCTGAGATGGTCATCATCGAATGTTTTGGAGATCATCCTAGTCTCATTATTTTGAAAAAAAAAACTCTTTTCTCACATCTGTTCAGCTTTTTCAACTGAACTCAACAACTGCCAATACAAAAAAAAAAGACACCAACTCAGAATAAAACACGTATACTTTTCATGACGTTGGGTATGAAAGCTACACCGAAGTACAAACGCTGATATTATAACATGCACCGACATGATTCCATAAAAGCAGGTATTTTTTTTCAATACAATATTTGTTTTATTATTGTTATTGTTGTCCTAGTACTATTGTTTTTGATATGGTTTACAACGGTATTATGAAGTTGAGTGCTCTTTTTATACTGATACCTTTTATGTATCTTTTGTTCCTAATAATACACTGATAAAGAATTAAAGGTGTATGTTTGAGATATCAAAAACCAATTTGAAGATATTTTCAACAAAATTTTGACTATTTATACCTTCTAGATATTCGAAGTCTACGTAAAATAGTATCGGAATTCACATATCTCAACATATTATCAAAACAAATATCACCAGTAATCGTTTGTTTCTTTCTGATTATGAATCTTGATATTGAATTTATTGCAATAAATCATAATTTTATAACTAATGGAATGTTTTTTTTCTCTTTCCTTATAGTAATTTTTCCTTGCCTTAATTAAAGAAAGAACGTATATAGCCCTTTAAAACTGTTTTTATTTACGACCATTTAACTACCGGTAAACGCACATTGGAACATTTATTCTTACCTTGTTAAGTGTCGCTCCAGAAACGAAAAGAAATGGATATTGATTGATTTTTTTTCTGTTTATATATCGTAAATATCTTACATAAGACGATAGTTTAAACTTTGAACTTCCCCCAAAAGACAAAAATGTACACGGTATTTGTAAACATCTTTAATTGATGTTTAATCACTTGTTTATTCATATTTTTGATAGTAGAATTGATCAGTATGTGGCTTTCATGGTTAAGGTACATTTTGTAATTCATTTTAACACATTATGATAAACAATGATAATGTCAGGCAATTCGGGTTAAAAGTTGGTTTAGGTGCATATTTTGAAAAATATATACACCTCAAACTGTTTTATATAACTTCTCTCGAATTTAATATGAAAAGTATATACAAGTTACGACAAACATGGTTACACCGCGAATTCGTAAATTAATGCATTATCCCGTTTTAGAATCCCACAAATACTTGTTCATATATTTGTTTTGTTACCGTATACGTGTTTTATGAGCACTTTTGTGTTGACATAATATGTTCATTTTCTGTAAATTTGCTGTTTATAAAATGTTGAAATATTCGAAACACTTTAAGGTTGGTCTACCTTGCGACAGAGTTTTCTCTATCTGTATTTGGTACACTTTTCCCGTGTGTAATGCTCTTCAACTTTGTATTGATTTGGCATTCCAAATGTTTTGATTCGAGCGCCACTGGTTAGGCTTGTGAAGACGAAATCGGATCTAGCGTACACAATTATAATTTTGTGATGCGGGTATCTTTATGTACCTTTTTTTATTTTGGTGATCAAGATAAAAATAAACGGGGAGGATTCAATAATAAGAAAATAACACTACTTGAATCTCGGATTAGTAGCAACAGGTTATCAAATCTCATAAATCAAACAAGAAGATCAAAATCAAGGTTAAAAACAAAGACTGAGGGATTCCCTGAACTTCGAAAAGAGAGAATACCGGGTGCGTCGACAGGATAATGGGCCCTTTCCAAGCCAGATTTTGTATTTTCGTTGTATGAAAAATGGTTTGAATATCAAAATATGGTGTCACACTGAATAATGATAAATGATTTTTTGAAAAGGAGCAGATCGTGGATAATATATATCAAACTCGAACTTGGGACTCTTGGAAATATAGTGTATACATATTTGTGGAAAGAAGTTAAATTTGAGGCAACAGTAGATTACCGATGTTCAAATCTAACTTATTAAGAAAATTCAAATCAATGTGGCAAACAAAAACTGAGGGAATCGCTCGAACTCCAAAAGGAGCGAGACCGTGTGCGTCGACAAACCGAGTATTTCTTGTTATACTTGCATTATCGTCATGCTCATACACAATCATTCAGAATGGCACAATCTGAACATAATCAGAAAATTACTGATCAGACGACTTTTCGGGTATCTAAGACAACCAAAATATGTCGCTAGTGAATTGAGACATAGACACATCGTATCGGTCAACCGACTTTTGATGGGGCCCGTAGAAATGCATTAACAAAAATACTTAACTCCACGGTTAATTCAAAATTGGGAAGCCCATAAAAAATGTCATTTCAAAATGCTCGACTATATCAACCAACGGGAAGACTGGAAAACAACTGTCATATTCCTGACTTGGTACAGACAGTTTCCCGTAGAAAATGGTGGGGTTAATATGGTTATATAGCTACCCAAACCTTTCACTTGTATGAAAGTTGTTTAAAGTTACGTTATAATGACAAAATGGTGTGAGCAACCTTATCAGACATAATTGGTTAACGTAACAATAATTGGGATGTAGCAGTCAAAATTTGTGTAAACATACATAAACAAAATATTCAAGTGAAAACATACATTATAAATATACAACACAAATGTTTTAATGTAGTGTCGATTTCACTCGTCTTCTTACTGTGTTGTATGAAGCAAAATACTGTTGATAAAGTCTATATATTGTGAACATGCACGAGCTTAACGTATTATTTGAGATATGACAACGCCATAAGATTGGGCAAAGGGTATGTTACTGCTGAGAAATGTGAAGTTCACAATTGGAAAGTAGAAATCAACACGTTTTACATAGGTTCTAGTTTAAAGTCATGCATCTCTGATAATATTCAAGGAAAGATCAAGATATGAAGAAAACTTTCTAGATGTGGTAGTATCCTGAATCTAAATTAAACTAGGATATATGAGATGCAAGCACTCACTGAAATGTGGTTATTGAGTGACAGCTAATCATCTATTTATCTGAAAGTCAAATTACAGAACTTGGCAAAATGCTCTTTTCCTTTTGTCTGTGAGAAGGTTTGAGTTTGGTGAATATGTATGTTTTATTCACACAAAGTAAGGACCACATTTTTAAAATCAATGCCAACTGTAATTGACCAAATTCGTTGATAGTTTACGATAACATTTGCTCTTGCTTTCATTTTAAGTGTTGTTCTCTGTGCTTTATAATTTTTCAATGTTTGTGTTGTTTATACAAGTTACAGTATTGTCAATGTTGTTATGTTCTTTGTTATGAAAACGGTTTCTATTTCAAAATTTTTACAGTCGGTCAAGTTCCAGGATTAGAACATTTACTTTGCTGATGGTTTATTAATTTTTGTAATGCCCTAATCAATTGATTTAACTTATAAATGTATTTTATAGGAGTAACACGACGGGTGTCACATGTGGAACAGGATCTGCTTACCCTTCCGGAGTACGCGAGATCACCCCCGGCTATTGGTGAGGTTCATGTTGCTCAATCTTTAGGTTTCTACGTTGTGTTTGTATACTGTTATATGTCTTTCGGTCGTTTTCTTTTGTTACTTACCATGGCACTGTCAGTTTGTTTTAACTTGTGAGTTTGAATATCCCTTTGTTATAATCTTTCACCTCTCTTTTGCATTTGCATGCAGATTTATGTTCAGAATGAGAGAATTTAACAGATAACAGCTTTTCAATTTATTTCGTTCTTCTTTTTTTTTCGTCTTTTGTAATTTTCGTGTCCTTTACTTTAGGGTAACATAATTGCTAGATCTGACACAAAATTGAAAACAAAACCAAATAATACTAATACCTCACCCAGCAGATTTACTGTTTTGAAATAAAATTACCGTGTCCTCTCAGCGTCCGCTACTTTCGAACTTGCTTATGTCAACTATCGATTAATTCGTTTCGGAACATTATCTAATAACCTGACCATACCCGCCATTACAAATATGAATGGTAGCTTTGATCGTAAAAAGGTATTCATTTTTTTTATTGTCTAAGACATTTCCCTAGATATAGGTTTTTAAACATTGAATCATTTTGGAATCCTTTAACCCACATCAGCACGGCAGTTGTTTTTTTTTAATGTAAATTCAATACATTTTCAGATTTGGCGCAAATTATTATCTATATTGTTTTTGTTTGTTGTCTTGATTTGTTACTTCTTGGTAGAATTATAAGATTTCAAGAACAACGGTTAACTACTGTCGCCTTAGTCTATTTAAAAAAAAAAGTAAAATAAAAAAAAATGTTGTTGCTTTTGAAATTATCACTGACTAAAGAACTGTTTATGCACGTTCAAAATAAGTGATTGAAGTATGCAAATCTCTTGATGGCAATGTTCACTTAATAATTGTACGAAAAGTTAGTAAAGATTGAGTTGGACAAATGTTGCTTTTCTCTTATTATTCTTTTTGGTCTTTATGGTTTTGAAAAAGAACAGAAAATGCCAAGGGCAATCAAAACTACAAGTGAAAAAACATATAATACTATTCCCCCCCCCCCCCCCAAAAAAAAAGGCAAACAGTCCATAAAACAATACTAAAGAATGTGCGACACAAACAAAAACTGGTTGTGAATTCCGGAGAAGAATAATAAGCAGTTCTTATTCCTCTTATTACGTCCGTCGCGTTGTCAATAAGAAAAACTGATAAGTGATAGCGGTATTTATGGCTCACACAACAGCGGAATAATTTCTGAATTTTGTCCTACCCTCAGATATTATCAAAATTTATTAATTAATAAGTTTCGGTACATGCAAAAATGAAAATATGAAAGACTGGAACAAAAATTTGAATAAAAAAAGACAAATCATTAACAGATGCATCAACACAGACAATGAAAAATAAAATATCACAAAATACAACATAGCAACTTAAACAAACCCGACACAAATCCCAATACAACAGAACTTAGATGGTCCAGTAGGATACAAAAATTCCCTGCTCTTATACTGGCATCTGACATATTTACTATGACTAGTTGAATCCACCGAATATTACGCTACAGTAGTTTACCGAGGTTCAAATCTGGTAAATCGATTGATAATGAAGAGACAAAGCAAGGCAACACACAGAAAGTAAGGGAATCGTATGAACCTCAAAGGGAGCGAGACCAGGTGCGCCGACAGGGTAAGCGTCTCCTGCTATGCTTTCACCGCCCACTTTGGTAAGAGAATTTTAACATTATTTAGCTCCGTATACTCCGTTTAGATTTGAGGTTATCTGTTAAATGATTTGCAGGAAATGCGTGTCTTGCGAACAGAAATATACTTTTGCTACAAACTACCGATTCAACACTATGCTTTAACAACTTTAAATGACCTATGCTGTTTTCCTAAAAAGAAAAGATAGAGATGTTTGTTTTAAACATTTATAAATCAAAACCCTATTTTAATGAATTATAATTACTCAAAGACGATAAATAAAGTGCTATTTTAGCATTCAGTCAAAGTGTAATATTGTATGTTTGTGGTAATATATACATTGTATCCATAATTATTGTTAATTTTTCTTAAGTATGAACCAGTTAAGTGTTTCGTCATAGAATATGTAAATATTTCCACAACAAGGTCATATAACACTTTCATTATATCGATATGTGACCATGAATATTATGGTCGTTTTATTGTCAACCACCTTATAATAAACTTATTATAAAAGGTAACTAATTCAACACTGTAATTAGATCTTTGAGTATCGTTTATTTGGTATAAATATTAATTTCGTTATCAGTAAATTAAAACCATACTTAATATTATTGTTATACACATATGGCTTTGAACTAGCTGCCAGTAACTGCGAGTACTCTCAGATCTGTACTAACAATTTGTTGTTAGGATGTACAAATACCTTGCCACGTCCGATCTGTGTTTTTATTATACGTTTTTCTGTTTTGTGTCGATCTGATGAGTTAAGCCCTTTCAACTGATTTTGATAGTTTGTTCTTTTGTTGTGCTGTAACACCATTGACCCAGGTTAGGGGGAAGGTTTTGGCGCCCACAAACATGTTTAACCCCTACCACATTCTTTATGTGCCTGTCCCAAGTCAGGAGCCTGTGGTTGAGTGATTGTCGTTGGTTCATTTGTTTTGTTATAAATTAGACAGTTAGTTTTCTCAATCGAATTGTTTCATATTTTTCATGTCGGGGCCTTTTCTCATTGTTGAAGGGCGTATGGTTGCCTATGATAGCTTATATCCACTTCATTTGAACTTGGATTGATAGTTGTCTCATTTGCAATCATACCACATCTCCTTATTAATTCTTAAAAATGAATGCATGAGTCTTCCTTAAACGACTTAAATTAAATAAGGTTGACAGGGAAAATGGCTGAAATGATTCCTATACATGTTATACGGACATTACTGTAAACCAACTAATTTTCGCTAGCAGTTTATTTTCGCGACTTTCGCGAGTAGTAAAATAATGCGAATATAAATCGTCGCGAATATGTAAAACTTGGAAGTTTCCTTATTTAACTGCATCATTCAAATTTGAAAATCGCGAAATTAAATCACCGCGAAATGGGCTAATATGGGCTAAACGCGAAATAAAGTATCCGCGAAAATAAGTTGGTTTACAGTATATAAAAAACACACATCTGATAGGTGATTGAGCAGATTGTTACTCCTCGGAATACATTGTGTATGTGGGTTTTTTTAAATCTATTTTTAAACTACATGTTCTGCTATATTGTCTTTTAAATTATAAATTGAAAGTTATAAGCTATGACGTCATATTCGTAACAACAATCCGTATTTAATAAAAAGAGTAAATGATCAAGTGTCTTCGTTAAGGGTAATAGAATATAAGCTATGTGATAAATTAGAATGTCTCTCTATTATTATTAACCAATTAGAATATGGCATTTTAACAGAGGCAGCAACCCATGTTGTGATCAATCAGTTCATAATAATATGAATTGATTGGTTGTTACATTAAAACTTTACTTCCCTTGATACAAGTATTCTTCATTCCAAACTAAAAGACACATTGGAAGAATTAGCCTTGTTTTGTTTTATAAAAAGAATGGCCAACGTATATACAAGTACCTTGTCCTACAAAGGGATTAATCAAACTGTAAATAAAATTCTCTGAAACTGACATTATGAAGATACTTGATTTCTTTATTGACAACATATTTGTTACGCCTGGAGGACATATTTTCCAACAAACAAACGGCATTCCAATGGGAGCTAAGTGTGCTCCTTTTCTTCCCGACATGTTCTTTTATTCATATGAGGCAGGCTTCTTCTTATGAAGAATGGAAAGAAGCTATCATTATTCTTTAACTGTACGTATAGCCCTCTCACTAAATCATTCAAAGTTTGGTGACTATATGTATATGTTTCATACATCGATCCCTTCGATCTTGAAAGAACAGATACAAGAAAAACTGTGCAGTCATATCTTGACTCATATCTAGAAATTGACAATGAGGTTGAGAACAAAACAGTTGATAGGATATTTAAGAACTTACATTTCTT
This sequence comes from Mytilus californianus, assembly GCF_021869535.1. Lineage (NCBI taxonomy): Eukaryota > Metazoa > Mollusca > Bivalvia > Mytilida > Mytilidae > Mytilus > Mytilus californianus. The sequence continues at coordinate 129,529,707 of NW_026262679.1, read as the reverse complement.
ATCACGATTTCCTTGATATTAGTTGCTGCTTACAAAGAAACTATTAAATAAGAGTTCCAAGTGGTAATGTTAAATTTATCACTACATCACTTAGTAATTGTTATCGGTTTGTCGGGTTTTTTTTTTTGTCATATTTGTTCTTTGTGTATAGTTTTATAATAGATCATGCCGTATGTAGGAGTATTTTAAAGCTGCATATAGAGTATGGGTTTTGCTCCTTGTTGAAAACCGTATAGTTAAACCCACGTCAGTTGTAACCTTGTTGATAGTTGTCTAATCGGCAATCATACCACTTCTCCCCATTTTTATATACATTTATTAATCATGTATTCAGAGAAACTTTAAGGTCCCATATCGATTTATATCAATGCAAATCATTTAGACATTTAAACAACAACAAAAATCCTCAATAGGATATTTTTGTTTATAATCACCACTAAGGGACTTTTTTAATTGATGTTCAAAATTTACATTCCGGACAATCGCTTAGAACGTAAAGCATGTTTGTTTTCGATATATTTTTAGTCTAATGAAATGAAAATTTTGAAAAAGGAGACTGCAGAATATATTACGTCTGAATGTTTCACATGTATAAATATCCTATATTTCTTGTCATATATAAATTAGTAATAAACGTATGATATTTATACATTTTGTCATATTTCTATAGGTTTGTTAGTAATTAAACATTTGTCAAGACACATTACAAGGAAGTCTATAGTTATTTGTTTGGATTTTTTCAATAGAGAAATAATTATGATAATAACAACATTTACAATCGTAACAAGAAGGTATACAACCCTGTGATTTCCGTATCTGAAGATATCAGACCACGAAAACATATATTCGTGAGTTGAACACACAGAAACATCCTATCGTACAATCGATACGTATTGGTGACTGTAAAAGTTAGTGTTGAATCAGAAAGATCACCACGGATATGTTCCAACTGTGTTGTCGCAATACCACAGTCTTTTCTTTTATGACAGTTGTTTTCCATTCGTTAGATATGCTAGAGCTTTTGATTTTGCCAATTGTTAAGGGACTTTCCGATTTTAATTTTCCTCGGAGTTCGATATTTTTGTTGTTTTACTTTTTCCTCGATTCTTACATCACCGAACGAGACTTATCACCGAACGAGACTTATCACCAAACGAGACTTATCACCGAACGAGACTTATCACCGAACTTGTACTTGCCATGAGCAACATGTCGGATATGCTACAAGTCGAACAGGTTTTGCTCACCCGTGCGAACCAACTGAGACCCCCTCTAGTTTATGGTGGGGTTTATGTTGCTCAGTATTTCGTTTTCTATGCAGTGTTTTGTAGACTTTTGTTTGTTTTTTTGTTTGTTTTTCAGGTTTTTAATGGTATTAGTTGTCGGGTATTTTTCGACTCATGATTGTTTATTGTTCATTTTGAGTCTTCGAGATGTTGCTTACACATTGTCACATTCATTTGTATGTTTTAAAATAATAAACGCTTTGAAGTAGATTTCTGCTTAAATGTGGGAAAATCATATATTTTACTGGAAGGACAGTTATTTTGGGTATAAACCACCATAAAAAAGTTACTTTGATTGTGTTTGTTGGAACTACTTTAGCAAAATTAAAAATTTGTTACACCCTACGATTTAAGCCGATTTTATCTTATGTCATTTATTTATATCAATTCTGTATATAACGTGCCACATCACGTTTTTGCACAATTTTAAATAAATATCTCAATATAACATAATCATTCACAAACTTTAATTTTATATAGAAACAAGGTAAACTAATCAAGCATGAACTTTTTTTAACAGTACTTCTTTATTCAGTAGAGGTATTCGTGTTTCATGTTAACCTATTTACCTACAAATTCCAACATTTTTTTGGTTTGTTTGACATTTTATTCGAAAATTGATCGTTTTTTAACGCCCCATCATGCAGTGAACGGATGATGACTAAAGAAACCCTTTCATATTTTGGAATGTATGAACATGAATTCTTGACCGATATAAATTGTTTTTCTTTTCTTACAAATTTTCGAAATATTAACAAAGCATTGCCCCTTTTATCTTAATCCAAATCAAATAAAACTTTCACGGGACAGATTCTTTAATGATACAGTTTGACCTATAAGAATTAAACTATAGGGTAAATATAAAAGGGATATAAAAGCAAACTTATTGATATTAAATCCTTGAATGTCGCGCATTTTATCAGAACAGGAGCAATACAATGATTTAATTTTAATTAAATTGATAAATTTATGATTATTGGTCATCGATAATCTTTCTATGTTGAAACTTGCTATATTTAAATACATTAACAAATAGATCTCTTTAACCATACCATATTTAAAATTGACGGAGGGACGCTGAAATAGTACCACGAAACTTGAAAAGTTTTGACCGCTGTACCTAAACTGTCGTTCACCCTGAGATTAATTAGCCTGGTAACCTGATCAACCACTCCCCACCCAACCCCCTTTTGCGTCAGTATGTCTACTGGTGAGCAGTGAGGCAGAATCCCAGGCTACTGATAAATCATGTTCACAACTAGAAATCTAAAAAATATGAACTTTTTAATGTCACCAGGTTTACCAAAAAAAGTCAATTCATTACTGCTCAGACAGTTCGCTTGCAGTCAATTCAGTACGGTTTAAACAGATCGCTTGTAGTTAATTCAGTACTGTTTAGACAGATCGCTTGTAGTCAATTCAGTTCTGTTTAGACACATCGCTTGTAGTAAATTCAGTACTGTTTAGACAGATCGCTTGTAGTCAATTCAGTACTGTTTAGACAAATTGCTTGTAGTCAATTCAGTACTGTTCAGACAGTTCGCTTGCAGTCAATTTAGTACTGTTTAGACAGTTCGCTTGCAGTCAACTCAGTACTGTTCAGACAGTTCGCTTGTAGTCAATTCATTTTTGTTCACTAGCATTTCAGACAGAATCCCAGGCTACTGATAAATCAGGTTCACAACTAGAAATCTAAAAAATATGAACTTTTTAATGTCCCCAGGTTTACCAAAAAAGTCTAATTAGATCTGAAGTAACAAGTAAGTTGTGTCCAAGTTCCGTTTAACTTGCAATTAACCAACCCATGACCTCTTCATCATTATGTAACAGGATGACGTAAAAAAATCGTGTGTGGCATCCATCATAAGTTTTATTGATAAAATTCCTTTCATTTTGGTTTTTGTTTTTCTTCATTTTTTCCCGTTTTTTTTTTTTGCGAACTTTAAATGTAGTGCAATGAACGCCATATGAATTTACTAGAATGAATATAAATGAAACCAGGATTATAATTTTTACGTATCATAATTTATGCAAAAATAATCAAGGTTATGTAATTCACCTATTTTTAGTATTTATGTGTATGACCAAATTAGCAGTAAACAACTCCATAAAAATGTTTATATTAGCATAACCTTTAACATTCGTAACATAAAAACGGAAAATTGATCATCAAAATAACTATTATTAAACATTATCATGTTGACATAATTACAGAATGATATACAATTCAAATAAATTTAAACATTTAACATCAAGGTCTAGAAGCTTAATTTATCTGATTTCAGATACCTTGTGGTAAGTGTTTGCATATTTAATATGTTTGTGATTAAAGAGATATATAACGATTGGTTTTAAATATTTCTAATAATTTTCAGCTTAACAGTAAGATTAAGAATGTTAATTTTCAATTAATGTTTGTTAATACCAGTAATGAAAAATCTCGTTCATTATAATCTACGTTTTGTGCAGAATGCATTTTTAAATTTTCTTTCATTTCGTGCATTAAGGAAAAAGTCAAAAGACTCATCAGAATTAATTCTCAATAGGTTTTTTGAATTAAAGCAACAATATCAAATAAGATTCAAAATGTGGGGAAAATTTGTATGATAGGTGAAACTGTTAGTCAACAATAAGAAAACCCAAAAAAACTGAAATTTTGATTGATTTTGGAATGACGGAAAAATCAAAAAATTGTCTTGCATGTTGTTTAGTCATTTATATTTGGCCGTATAATGGATAAAACAAACAAAAAAAATAATTTAAGAAATGTATTAAGGTTTAGCACCAAAAAAATCATTTTTATCAATGCACCATTAACAAATGAATTTTAGTAGGAAATGGTCATTTTGATTTTATCAAGATCTGAAAAGTCTGAACAATTAATTCTTCTGCCATGTTCAGATTTTCAATCAATTTTCATACTGTCAACTGTGGAAAATGCAGTACTGTTTAGACAGATCACTTGTAGTCAATTCAGTACTGTTCAGACAATTCGCTTGCAGTCAATTCATTACTGTTCAGACAGTTCGCTTGCAGTCAATTCAGTACGGTTTAGACAGATCGCTTGTAGTTAATTCAGTACTGTTTAGACAGATCGCTTGTAGTTAATTCAGTACTGTTTAGACACATCGCTTGTAGTCAATTCAGTACTGTTTAGACAGATCGCTTGTAGTCAATTCAGTACTGTTTAGACAGATCGCTTGTAGTCAATTCAGTACTGTTCAGACAGTTCGCTTGCAGTCAATTGAGTACTGTTTAGACAGTTCGCTTGCAGTCAACTCAGTATTATTCAGACAGTTCGCTTGTAGTCAATTCATTATTGTTCACTAGCATTTCAGACAATTTAGTATAAAATGGATTTGTACAGGTAAATAGCAGATAATAAACAGATATAAAAATAGACCGAGCATATCTTAATGGGCTGCAAGCGAAATGTCTTAACAGTACTGAATTTACTACAATGGGTTAGTCTGAAAATTGATTGAAAAACTGAAAATGATGTATAATTTATTGTTCATATAAAAATAAGAAGATGTGGTATAATTGCCCATGAGACGACTCTCCACCAGAGACCAAATGACATAGAAGTTTGGTCTTTAAAGAGTTGTTCCGATCAAAATGACCGTTTTAGATCAAAATCAGTTTACTTGTGCACGCGATTGATGCCTCCCTTGAATTTGAAAACAAAGTTATGAAGTGATCAAGGACATCATGAACAAACAAAAACATATATAACTAAAACAAAATCTAAATGTCTTTTTCAGAAATCTAGTTCCATTTCAAAGTTTAACTATTTTATGCGTTTAGGGGACCACAAAAAGCCTTATGTGAGCTAAAATTTATTATTTAAAAAGCAATATTCCATGAATATAAATTACAACTCTCTGTATCATTTAAATAAAAAAAAACATCACTATATAGATTTCAAGCATCCGAAGCGCTTTTCTGGTTTAACCTTCGTCAGGAATGCAAAAAGCCGAATACCTGGAAGCCGAGAATGTATAAGAACCGAAATAGCTGAAAATCAATATGACCACAGGACGTGCAAATAATAGCCAAATCCATCTAAGGTCAACTTTGCCTGAGAAAGTACGGTACAAATTTCACTGTAACAATGCATATTTTAGAGCAGCTAGAGGCTAAAGTAAAACAATTTGTTTACTATACTACTTTAATATCTTCAATTCTTTTAAAATACATTTTTTTTTAAATGAAATCATTTCCCATATCAAGCAATGAATATCTTTTTTTTCAAAAAATCTAATTTTGTTTGTTCGATGTTATAATAACATGATAGACATTCTAACTATGAGCTACGAGTTCTTTCACTATATGTTCATGATTATAATTAGATATATACATTTGTAGTAATATTGTGGTCCCTTTGGTTGGTTGTCTCTCTTTTTTCTTTTGGATGATGTTGTTTTTATTCTTCACATAGTATTACATGTTCCTTTCAACTATTCACTCCATCTTTACGTTCTCGTAACCTTAACATTATATTGACTAGACATTTCTTCAAGTGTTTCCATTCTTTGTTTATTTTATCCAAGTTTCTTACGAGTTATGTCCTTTCAATATGTCTTAATTTGATAATTTATATATTAGGGAATTTATAAGAAGTAGTGAGTTCGTAAACGATAATCAATGAGCAACGTTATTTTAACCCATTTCTAGTAAAACGACTGTTTTTTTTTTTTAAATTTGACAATAAATCAACGGAAATTTCATAAAGATAATTTCATATTTTGTCTTTTTTATTCTATAATAGTTGGAAATGATTATATCACATAGTTCACATCTATATTTAGACATTCGACAAATTAACATTAGTTAAATATAACTTAAATGGGGTGTTAGCTCCCATTTTTGTATCTACAAATTTCATATTGGTTAATGAATATTTCATTTAATGTTTAATAATTATTAATTATTTGAATTGAATAAATTTTGTTATTTACTTTTTTTTTATAAAGACATATATTAATATACAATATTTATGTTGTTTTGAAAAGTTTAAAATTCTAATGGCCAAAATTTAGATCCTTTGAAATTTATATATATAGTATTAAGTTGTCTTGGAATCGACCGTGCAAGACCCTCAAGTCAGGGCAGTCAAGGTCGTTAAAAAAACCTTCGTCGAGGGCTGGCTACCAATTCTCTTGAAAAATAGCCGTGCTAATCTCAATCTATAAGGTTAGCGGAATTACAACAAATCTACCGTTTCATTTTATATTGCTTTTCGATATAAATGGAAATTATGTGCTAAAGGTTGTATTTGAAAAATAGAATATAGATTTTGTTTAAACTGTTTCATATCCTAGTAATGTTGTTTTTCTATTATAATTATATTTAATTATACTTTAAAACTACTTCATTGTTGTTTTGTAGTAAGCCATGAAGATCCTGGTAGTTATAGCATTGCTCATTGTGATATTTCAAAGTTGTGTCAAGTGTTTCCAAAGTGCTAATTACTTTTACCGCCAAAGTAAGTCAGTTTTCAGTTACATTGAAATATTGGAATGTGGATTGTGTTAATGTTTTCATGTCGTGTCATTTATTATTCCCTAGTAATTTTGAAATACTCATTAATGCGTGTTGAAAATGGCTCTAATGTATTTCGGTTATATAAATAAATTACAAGAAAATATATCGAACTCCAAGGTAAATTCAAAAAGGTGGAAGGTCATAAAACCTGAAAAAATCAAACGCTCGACTATATCAGCCAACGGAATGATTGGAAAACAACTGTCATATTCCTGACTTTATGTAGGCATGTTCCATGTATATACATCCTATCATTTCAATTGTCTCGACTTCATTCTACTTTTTATGATGATTACAAAATCCGTTTTGAAGAGACTGAAATAGAAATGACGGTTGACGAATTTGTAAAAACTAATCAAAGATACCAGGCTAATAGATTGGTACACCAGACGTATATTTCGTTTAGATAAGACTCATCAGTGACGCTCGAATCGAAGCAGTTAAAAAGCAAAATCAATTAAGAAATTTGGAAATCATTGAAAGCCGAACATAATTTTGCCAAATAGGAATAAGGCAATATAGTTATAACTTAAGTTACATTTGTATCGCTGGTTAAATAGAAATGAAGACATCGTTTTTTTTTTCTTGTTTCAGGAAATATGATAGGCGGATTGTCAAACTTTGGCTTTGGAAGTCGGGGTGGAGGACAAAACAGCATGATGAGGCATTATTACCGGGGATGATAACTAAGCAGCAAAAAACATTTACTTCGTTTATCGGGAATAAAAGTGAAAATGTTCGTCCTATGATTGTTTTTTTTTTATTTACCTAAGCATAACTTGTATGAAGTACCATTTAATCATGCATTGTTATAAACAGGAAGAGTCTGAAAAGGATATTTCCGAAAAGCACCTTATTTTCTAGAAAAATATTAAGTATATTAAAAGATTTTTTGTGCAATGAGTCCCATATCTTATTCCAGCAATTTTTAGTTCCCTAGAGTAACTACTATCCATTACCCCGGTATATGCCTGATTTAAACGATACCTTCTGTCTGAATATTTCTAATTTCATAACTTGGGTATTCGCACATAATTAAGGTGGAAAAAATTGGCATTAAACGATCTTTTTAGGCATATTTGTATTTATGCTTTTAAACGTCTTCATTTTTTTCTATTTTCATTCGTTTGGTCTTGTGGATGTTTGTTTCAAGTCTTTATGCAATTGTAGCAGTCAGGAATTTCGTCAGTGTCATTATTCTACGATAAAGATCGTATATTGACATTAAGATTTCATTTCTACTCTTTTCTGTCTTTTATTAGGGGGAATGGTGTTCGTATTGATTGCTGTATCATTGAATAGTATCAACACATCTGATTATTCATGTAGAAAAAGCATCGTAATTATGTTCATGTGAAAAAATCATCGTCCAAAATTTAAAGCTTTGGAGAACAAATTCCAGAAAATGACTACTACGTAGTGTATTAATTTCGTACAAAGTAAAATAACAAAAATACAGAACTCCAAAGTTTTTTTTAACAATTCTTTATGATATCGTTATGAAACATCACTACAGAATATGCGCTTATCAATTCGATTAGGAAATTTGCATTTCATAGGGATTACTCTTGTACCTCGTCAAAATAATTCCACAAATAAATGTATAGAATAAGTTTGTCCGAAAGGTGATGACATATAGGGCGACCTTCTTTATGAGAATTTGATGTATTTGTTGACAAAACGTAATACTAGCATTAATTACTTCTCATTCGTCATCGTGTTATTGATGATATGAAAACTTAACAAATAAGAGGTAAGATCATTATTTTACCTTATAGTACAACTCTACTTTTAAGGTGTCACAATTAAAGAATTAGTGATGCAATTTCTTTAAATATTTTTTTTACATTATTATTTATATTGCAGTATTAATTCCGTTCTAGTTCGAAACATTTCTGCATAGTATTATATCTTTTTCCTGTCAAAAATGAACCTTTGTATAAAGTAGTATATCATATTAATTGTTTTAACAAAAAAGTAAAACAGAAAGATTAACAGAAGACAGAGGGAAGTAAATAAATTTTAATTGTTTCTTTCGTATCAATTCAAACTCTAAAAACTGTAATTTAGTTTTAAAAAAGAGGCATGGGATATCAAATTAACTCACAAATCGAAGAAAATCCGACAACCCAATGGCAATACATAAAAAACGACGAAAACACATGTCACATAATACTATATTTATAAAACTAAACCCAGGAGGATGTATAGAAAAAAATCCTCGGCCAACAACAGAGCAAATTGAAACCCACCAAAAACCATGGGTGGTGTCAGGTACTCAGGTAAGCAGGTCCTGCTCTACATGTGACATACGTAAGGGTGTCATGCCAATACAATTTGGTGATAAATCTCATTTAGTTATGTCACAATCAAAGAAAAGAGGCAACGACAATTGGAACATATTCGTGGTCATCTGTGATATTCCATAACGATCAACCAAATCCTGATGGCTTATAAATGACTGGCTATTCTGTTTATGTCCTTTCTGGTTATAAAGTTTCTTTTTTTAACATGATTGGCTTTAACATATTTTTGGTTTGAGCGTTCCTGATGAAGGTAAACCAAGAAAAGCGCATCGGACACACGAAATTTACAAAGTGTTATTTTCATTGACAGTAAATGCAATTATTGTATGTCTAGACTTAAAACAATTCAGTGCTATACATATTTGTGTACAAATATTACTCACTTAACCACGGGTTAATGTATCAATGACGTATGTCAAACATTTTTTTTTATTTAAACGCGCTAACAAATCTGCTTTAAGTTGGAATTATTTGAAAATTGACCTTGTTTTGGAGTTTTAAATTTCAAAAGTCAAAAATATTTTAAAATCGACGAAAGGTTGTTAAACCTAACTTGATGCTGGTTCGTATATGTGAAAAAAGGGACAAACGGATTAAACAAAAATAATTAACATTGTAAAAACTGGAAAGAAACGACTATTCTTGGTATAAATTTCTTTTTTTCAAATTAAGAATGACAGTAATATAGGGTTTTTTCATTATTATTGGTGAATATTGTCCAAAGTAGATTTTTATTTAGTACATATTTGCGAGTGCAGTGAAGTATTTATTCTACGAGAGATAATATTCACCAGTATTAATGAAATAACCCTTTTATTGCATATCAATGATTGAATTACTTTCTTGGCGCATATCTGTCTGTCTGGTTGGTTTTTTTTTTTTATCATTATTTATAAACAAAGTCCATGTAATGACTTTTTAATCTTTATAGGACTATGAAAGTTATTTTGGTAATAACTTTATTACTTTTATGTGCTGTTTTCGTGGAAATGTACTCATTTGACCCGACTTACTATTTTAATGGTCAAATTAAGTATATTTGGTTAAGTATATTTCATGTATTAAATATATAAAACCCTTTTTTATCATTGTAATCTATATGCATAAAAGTGAAGATTAAAAAGCAACAAAAATGAATCAAATGTGAAAACTAAAGTAAACAAAAAGATGTTTCTAAAACATATGTTAAAATTATTCATGGAGTTATTGCTAATTATGAAATAATTTTTCCTTATATAATGAGGAAAATGGTTAAGAAATTAAAATGTATTCTTTTTTTTTAGGGAACTTGCATTTCAGAAACCAGCCTCATTACCAAACAGTACATTCACCTGTTGGTGTAGGCACAATGACAGGAAAGTCTATGATGAAAAAATATTATCAAGGATAATCGGCATCATATTGTTTACATTCAACATTTTCTTTTTTCGAAAATTGATTTTATTGTCAAATAATTTATATTTTGTCAGCTGATTTATGTCTTCCTCTGTTTGAAGATAATGAAAGACGTATAATACCATGAAGATGTTTTTTTCTGTTTTTGTTGTTATGTTGCTGGCTCATTGATTTAGCAAACAAGTAATTTAACACCTATATATATGTAGGACTCGGGGTGCGATGGGGACGCTGAAGTGCAATGGTCACGCTGAAGTGCGATGGACTGCGCTGAAGTGCGATGGTTCGTTCGCTGATGTGTGATGGTTTATATTACACTCAATGTCCAAACTGAGAATTTCAAATTACTATGATGTAACACATCAAAGCATGTTGATTTAAAGCTATGGATAAGAAATGTTAATTGAAACCAAAATATAAAATAATTAATTGAACACAATGAATTTAAGTCTAAAATGTCAGAATTGTAAATTCTAAGTAAAAGTCCAAAAAGATATGAGAATCGACTTTTAGCTTGGTCACACATATATGAAAATTCTGAGAACTGTCGCGGTTTCAGTTCCTTTGCGAGAAAGAATGATAATAATAATCATCCTAAAAATGGAGCAAAAACGACAAGTTTCAAACTTTCTTTAATAACAATAGAGGCCAACACAATACGTCTACGACGTGTGGTTTAGATTAACCTATTAAAGACAAATTTTATTATAACATTACAGAAATTTTGCGCCGTAGAAACTCATGTTGAACTATTTTGTCAAATTGCAATAACTCTCAATATTGAGAGATACTAACAATTTGGGATCCAACAGTATTCATATTTGACTTTTGGATCCGTTGTGAAACACCATGGTACACTGTAACCATCCCCGGGATTGCGACAGTAATTACTAGTCTGGTCCTTTGGGTCATCCAGTACAGTTGTATGTACATGAGGTGTTTGACTGTCCCAGTTCTGACATGTCCTCCCTGTTACAGTGCATGTCATTTTCCCTCTGTAAGCAAAACCTGGATCGTAACAATCAGCATCTGAAAGATATTTAAATTACCATGACTTAACTAAATATTTCTTTTGTTTTATAACATGTTTGGGGTTTTTTTTTCAAATAAAGCAAATAAATCTCTTTGTTCTGAATATTATATCACCAATACATCGCTAATTAACTTATATACCGTATGGCTCATATTTGCATAAGTCATTTGAAAATGAAATACAAATTTTATCAAAGCAATTATTCAACAATGTTATATTTAAAAAATATGACATTCCATGTTTACATAACTATATAAGTTTCCTATGTCAGGTGATATCAGAAATTATTAAGGATGCTTTAAAGCTGTTGCGTCGCTTTTAAGAAATTTCAAGCAAAAACAAACAGTGTTCTTATAATTAATTTTTCAAATATGATTTTTCAGTTACATTTTTCCTTGCAGAGGAATTAATAACAAACAAATGATTTTTTTTAATATCTAATTATATGTTTATTAAACCTACACAGTATTGACTATACTAATGCTTTGTAGATCTTTAAACAACCAAAGAGTCAGCAATGTTTGAACATGATAACACGCTCTTCGCACGTTAAAGAGGAATTGTAACATCACTTAGAAGGATCTGAAGGTGGCCTGTTGCAAGCAAAAATGTTCTTCCAATTTCCAGTGCACCCTCTTTGTATCGTTAGCTGTCGAAATTTCGATTGACACACTTTCTAGAACCTACTTTTATTTTTTGTTTTTAAAGGAAAAAGTATGACAAGACCATCATTTGGTTCCGAAAACATAAAACAATAAAATCATACATCAATCCTTTGAAAGTTAATTGGATGATATACTCTCGTTACTTTAGTACAGATTTTTATCGGGTGTTTATCAATTTTATATATATTGAAGACTGCTGAAGCCTGTCTCCGGGTGTGGGATTTTCTCGCTGCGTCGAAAACCCATCGGTGGCCTATGGCTGATTTTTGCTCTTTGATCGGGTGGTTGTCTCCTTGACATATTCCTCATTTCCTTTCTCTATTCTATTAGTCCATAAGCGTTTTCAACGTACGTATCAGCGCTCGTATTTTGCATTATAATGAATTAAAGTTATATCAGATTTAAGTAATGCATTTTTTTTTATAAGTTGATTTGATTATAATTTAATCACGCCTTTTTTCTTCTCTCTTTTTGTTCCTTGTATTTTGAAACGTCTGTCATGAAATGATAACTACATTCCTGACCAACAGTGACGTCACTATGCTGTACGAACAAACAAACTCTACAAGATTATATGAAAATCGAAACAGTTGGGTTAACGAGTGTACGACAATGCACGGTCCTAATCAGTAAAACAAGACGATGTTATTCCTACCTGAACATGATACGTTTACCGATGACCATTTTCTTTTTTCATACCGAGACACAGGACAATGTTCCAGAATGGCCGTACTATTTTTTTCATAACACTTAAATCGGGTGATTGGTACGTCTGCAAAATGATTAGTGTGTGAATAAGTCGTGTCGGGTAGTTGTTGGTAATGATTATTTGGATCTGAAAAAAAATAAAATAGACTCTTAAGGTATATCAGGATTTTCACATGTATTCTTATTTTGTATGACTATCTGTATGTGTTGGCTATTTATATTGGTGTTGTTTTTCAAATTGTAAGAATGACTTAAAACAAAGTCTGGATGGAAAAATCTTAATAACGAGATACCAAAACAATACAAAGACAGTACAAAACGAACACAAATTAAAAAAAAACATCCTTTCTACGTCTGCGTTGGGTCGGACACAGTTAACTGCGATAGATTAAATGATTCACAAGTTCAACCACAATCTTCACCACTTATCTTATTCCGATGTCGTTCAGTGACACAAGGAAAAAGAAGCGATGCAATCTAAACTTTTTGTATATTGTTCGATTTTTGTCATCGTTGAGGATTTGATATTGACTCTTGGGATATATATTTTCACTGTAAAACTTGTGTGTATGCTTAGAGCATGAATGGTCATTATCGTTTTATTGATTACAAAAAATGTCTATAATTATTAAGCAAATTTCAAAGGAAATATAGAAGATAGTACTCGAGTTTGAGTTTTATTATTAAGTCAAACCTTCAGTGTAACACATTGGAACGGAACAAACATCGAAGCTCATTTTCGGATCTCCTGTCATACACCAAAAATACGGCCGTTCGAGTTCATTTCCAGTTACTGGAGAGCGGCAGTAATTATCTGCGGCTGAGATAGTATGGTCTGGAAACATTGCAGTTACAAGTTCGGAAGATAGATCATGTGGAGAAGTTTCATCCCATCTTTGGCAATTTTGGCCGGTCAATGTTTTTGAAGTGTTAACTTTTGTACCACTAAGGTTTTCGAAGCAATCTACAAAATCAGTATAATATAAGTGTATCTTTGTGGAATTATGAAACATAATATTTAATATAGTTTTTATAGTAACTGAATTTTTACATATATTAAATCAAACATGTTTCTCGTTTTTTATATAGATTAGACCGTTGGTTTTTCCGTTTGTATGGTTTTACACTAGTAATTTTTGGGGCCCTTTATAGCTTGCTGTTCGGTGTGAGCCAAGGCTACGTGTTGAAGACCGTACTTTGACCTATAATGGTTTACTTTTATAAATTTTGACTTGGATGGAGGGTTGTCTCATTGGCACTCATATCACATCTTCTTATATCTATCGAATTATTAGCATAATTATCAGTATTTTATGGTTTTTAAATTTTACGTGTTTTTTTTGGAAACTTTGAATGCTGTCAACAAGTCTCATCAGCTGACTTTGTTAAGGATCATCATTATTTGAAGTTCGTCGTCTGTCGTCCTTTCAAATTAAAAGTCCAATTCAACAATCATCCTTAGAATAATTTCTGTACTGAATGAAAGATCTGACCAACGTATTCATAGTAATCCTTGTAAAATTTATTGCCTTTAAACGACAGTTTTTACCTATTTTTGGCTTTCGGGTGACAATAAAAAAAATGAAAGCTATAATAGATAGAGCGCAATTGTAAACAGCAAAATGACCAGAAAATACAGGTTTACATAGTTGTTATTTAATAGTTCGTTTCTATGAATGTTGCATTGTTGTTTGTTTTTTGTTGCACTTCTGTGTTCTGTTATTTCGTTGTTTTCCTCTTATAGTTGATGTGTTTCCCTCGGTTTTAGTTTGTAACCCGGATTTGTTTTCTCTCAATCGATTTATGACTTTTGAACAGCGGTATACTACTGTTGCCTTTATTTACAAATAAGTCGAGATGGCCAAAATCATCAGTCAACTTCTTATAGGAGTTATTGCTCTTTCATGACTTTTTTTCAATTCAATAGTTTATATATGTGAGAACAAAAAAAGATAGAGCGAAATTTGAAACAACAAAAATAATTAGCAAATATCTCAAATGTAAGAACCTTCAGTGGACTCGTTATAGAAGTTATTGTCCTTAAATGATGATTTTTTTACCATTTTGCCAGTTTTCTGCGAAAATATTAAACAATCATTACAGGCTCTTTTGGTGTCTCTAGTTTTGATATCTTGTCATTTTTATTTGAGTATTAGCCAAGGCCTTACTCCAAGCGATATTCAATCCCACACTTGCAAAAGTTGACTGGAGTATAGAAAATGGTCATTCGTGGACTTATCCCGCCCGGCAGTTGACGAATTGGGGCGTCTGTTCGACTGTGGGGGGTGTATACACAGTCACATCCTGTTAAGGATGTAAATCCGATGCTCTGTGCAGGATGATTGCCACATACGCTGCATGTTACCCTTGCAACAACTCTCTGTCGGGTCCATATATTGCCTGTTACAAGCTAAAATTTCTGTTCCTATCAAACATAGCCTTCTTTTCCAGTGGCAGTCCAAATTTTAGACATGGTTCACCTTAGGCCAAATATGGCCTTGAATTTCAACTTATCCATAATTTGGTTTTTAAATAGGTTTATTTTAAAAGCCTTACTACTAGGTTAAACAATTCTCTTCACTATAGTACATTCAAGGCTTCAAAGTCAGTGCATTTTGGAAATATTGCTAAAATACGATGATTTTATGCATTTTTCAGACCTAAAAGCTTGAGGAATCCCTTAGCCAAACCCAACGATCCAAAATGTTTTGTAACCAAAAGATTACAATGATGATATTGAATTCCTAGGCACAAAAAGTTTCTGGGATCAGAGGTAACGGCCAAAGACAATTATACTCAAAACTGTTAAGAATTATTGACAAAAACAGGCGTTTCAACACAAATAATACATAATTAAGGGGTCATTACTTAATATTTACAATGTGATGTGTCGTCCGTCATCACTTTGTTGTAATGCTAACTAGTTCAATTTTCAACAGGATGACTTGTAAAAATGTAACTGTGACTTGACTGTAAGGGTTGCTCTCCACCTATTGCAGTTTATCTAAAATTCTGACCAAATTGCAATTCATTTTATCAAACCAAACTGTTCAACAGGTCAGAAATTTCAACAAACTGCTGTAGAAAAACAGTCAAGTGGTGATAGCGCAAGGTGATAAAATAAAGCATACTTACAATCCTTTAAAACTTTAATTTCACTTCATTGATATATTGAAAAATCAGTCTAACAATTCCTATACAAATTGTATTGCAATTGTCATGCTAAAGGTGATAGGTAGTAATTTTTGAATTGCAATAAAAATGTCCAAATTAAGCTTTCATACAATTTTCTTTCGAAAAGTCTTCTATATTCATAACTACAATACCCTCCTTTTTCACGAATGTGACTTACCGAATTAGACTATTTACCGGATTTGTAATAACATAAGCAACACGACGGGTGCCACATGTGGAGCAGGATCTGCTTACCCTTCCGGAGCACCTGAGATCACCCCCAGTTTTTGGTGGGGTTCGTGTTGCTTAGTCTTTGGTTTTCTATGTTGTGTCATCTGTACTATTATTTGTCTGTTTGTCTTTTTATTTTTGACCATGGCGTTGTCAGTTTGTTTTCAATCTATGAGTTTGACTGTCCTTCTGGTATCTTTCGTCCCTCTTTCATAAGAATCAGATATCATTTGAATTAAAACATCTTATATTCAGTAAAATACTGTGGGTTCATTATTATTCGTTGGATACCAATTTTCGTGGGTTTCGTGGGCACAGGTGAACCACGAATTCAAATGTACAACTAATCACAAATTTTCTATAGGCTCTGTATGCAGAGATTGACAAAACCACGAAATAAAATATCCTCAAAAATGTTTTCCTCAATCCACGAAAATTGATACCCACGAAAATAAATGAATCCACAGAATATGTGAAATTACAACACGTTGTTAACAAGTTTCCATGGGAGATAATCTAAAATCATTGATATTTTGAAATATTGATCTTATCTCCCTTTAAAACTTCAAGAGAATACATTTAAGCTTCAAGTATATTTCAGCAAGTATTTTAGAGATTAATTCAAAGAAAGCGTTGTAGTATGCATAGAATAACACTATTTTATTAGAAATAATTCAAAAACTTAAATTTAGACATTTTTTTAACAATTCAACATTTACAACCTATCACCTTTTGTATGACAATTACAATCAAATTTATATAGAAACTGTTAGACTGATTTTTCATCATATCATTGAAATGGAATGAAAGTCTTATAGGATTGTAAGTATGCTCTATTTTGTCACTTTGCACTTTCACCAATTGACTATGTTTTTCGACAACAGTTTGTTGAAATTTCTGACCAGTTGAACAGTTTGGATTAATAAAACAAATTGCAATTTGGTCAGAATTTTGGAAAAACTGCAATAGGTGAAAAGCATCACTTATAGTCAAGTCACAGTTACATAAATTCTTGTCGCAAGGACATTTCCTTCTTTATCAGTTCCTCTCCAAATTTTGATGAAGCTTTCCTGTTATCAAAACAAATGATGAGGTGGGTAGTCTAAAAATCTTCATTATTTCGAGAGGGGGCATTTTTAAAACGCCCATGTATATCATATTTGTGGCCAGAGGTATGTTATCTTGCTCACAATAGGTTCTTGTTGTGGTATGTATAAATTCCCTGTCACGTCCATTCTATTATTTTTTAGTTGTTATTCTGCTGATCAATCTGATGAGATAAGCCCTTTTCAACAGATTTTTATAGTCTGTTCTTATGTTGTACTGTTACACCACTGTCCAAGGTTAGGGGAGAGTTTGGCGCCTGTCACATTATATATGTGCGTGACCCTAGCCAGAAGCCTATAAATGAGTGGTTGTCGTTTATTGCTGTATATCATATGGGTTTTTTTTCGTTTTATAAAAAAAAGAAGATGTGGTATGATTGCCAATGAGACAACTCTCCACAAGAGACCAAATGACACAGAAATTAACAACTATAGGTCACCGTACGGCCTTCAACAATGAGCAAAGTGCCGTTGCATCATTGCACCAAGTTAGAGGAGTTTTGGCGCCTTCAAACATGTTAAACCCCGCCACATTCTTTATGTGCCTGTCCCAAGTCAGGAGCCTGTAATTAAGTGGTTATCGTTTATTGTCGTATATTATATTTGTTTTTCGTTCATTGTTTTATACATAAATCAGGCCGTTAGTTTTCTCGTTTGAATTCTTTTACATTTGTCATTTTGGGACCTTTAATAGCTTACTATGCGGTATGGGTTATAAACAATAGATGAAAATGATATAAATATTGTTCTCGTTATAAAAAAGAAGATGTGGTATGATTACCAATGAGACAACTCTCCACCAGAGACCAAATGACATAGAAGTTAAAAACTATAGGTCACCGTACGGCCTTCAATAATGAGCAAATCCCATTCCGCATAATGACAAATGTAAATCAATTCAAACGAGAAAACTAACGGCCAAATTTATGTACAAAATAATGAACAAAAAACAAATATGTAACACGGCAACAAATGAAAACCACTGAATTACAGGCTCCTGACTTCGGACAGGCACATACAGACTGTGGCGGGGTTAAACTAGTTTGAAGGCGTAAAATCCTCTCCCTAATCTTGGACATTGATGTAACAGTACAACATAAGAAGAAACTATAAAAATCAGTTGAAAAATCGTTGCCCTTTTTCAACTCTCTATAATAATATTCAGTAAGATGTAATATGATGAATTTAAGATAATAATATAATAACTTTTACCAATGCAAGAAAATGCAGTTTCGTCCCATCTTCCATTTGGTTGACATGCAACGTCAGTTATAACTTTCCAGGGAGCAGTTGAATTTACACAAATATTTCTGTTGCATTTTTCTGGTAAATGAACTGTTTTATTTTCACATGTGTAATACGTTTCGTTTCCCATCAACGAACCTTCGTTCTTCCAGGATGCATTTGGAATTTCTTCTATTCCGCTTCCACATTCTATGTCTGAAAAGATTGGTTCTGTCAGATACTCAAAGGGATGTACGCTTTGACATAAGAATTTTACAAGGAACGTTTCATATCAAACTTTAAAGCTACTTTTTTTCTTTATGTATACATGTCTTTTATATTCAGTATTTCAACATACTTTAAAAACTTTTAGATCTTGTCCGTCTGAATGAAATAAGTACAAGGCAATATGTGTTGACCTCCTGAATGAAATAAGTACAGGGCAATCTGTTTCGATCTCCTGAATGAAATAAGTACAGGGTAATCTGTTTCGACCTCCTGAATGAAATAAGTATAGGGTAATCTGTTTCTACATCCTGAATGATACGAATACAAGACAATCTATTTCTACCTCCTGAATTAAGTAAGTACAATGTAATCTGTTTCTACCTCCTGAACGAAATAAGTACAGGGCAATATGTGTTGACCTCCTGAATGAAATAAGTACAGGGCAATATGTGTTGACCTCCTGAATGAAATAAGTACAGGGCAATATGTGTTGACCTCCTGAATGAAATAAGTACAGGGTAATCTGTTTCTACCTCCTGAATGAAATAAGTACAGGGTAATCTGTTTCTACCTCCTGAATGAAATAAGTACAAGGCAATCTGTAACTACCTCCTGAATGAAATAAGTACAGGGCAATCTGTTTCGACATCCTGAATGATACGAATACAGGATTATCTGTTTCGACCTCCTGAATGAAATAAGTATAAGGTAAACTGTTTCTACCTCCTGAATGAAATAAGTACAAGGCAATCTGTAAAAAAAACCCTAATGTTAGGTTTAAAGATATAGAAAAGATTTTGTCAATTAATAAAATGAAAATTTTCGATGAGATGGTTTGACTATCATCAACTCAATAGTCAGCACGATATGATTTATTATTCATGCGATATTTTTTTTGTATATTTTCGTTTTATATAATGTTGAAATCAATTGAAATACAATTCAGGCATAGGTTTGATTAAAAATCATTGCTCTTCAACTTCGAGAATGAATAGCTACGAGTTCCAACTGTTGTGATTCGATTGCTGCTGACGTGCATCTGGAGTGCCGAATCAAAATCCTGGTATCTTTGATAAAAAATACTTCACGTTCAAGAATAATAAATTTACAGCACTGTTCTTTTTGCTATATAGAGGTATGGCTTTACGCGGTATATTTGCACAATAAGGATAAAGAAGTAGGGCATGTATTTGTTTCATTCGGGAGGTCGAAACAGATTGCCTTGTTTTTGTTTTGTTTTCAGGTCAAAACAGATAAACCTGTATTGGTATCATTCAGGAGGTCGAAACAGATAATCCTGTATTTGTATCATTCAGGAGGTCGAAACAGATAATCCTGTATTCGTATCATTCAGGATGTCGAAACAGATTGCCCTGTACTTATTTCATTCAGGAGGTAGTTACATCTATTATTCAACATTTTTAAATTTCACAAAAACAAATAACAAACTTTAACAAACACACAAAAAAATTATCTGAACTGATACAATTCAGATATCGTTATAGTTAAAAGATGTTTAAGATAAAGCTGAATGGAAATCTAGAGATACGACCCCAATGAGAAAAATATTAATTCAAAGTTATGAAAAGAAGTGGATGAAGAAATAAATCGCTGGTACAAGCATCTTGACGTATGGAACGTTTGATATTTGTTCAAAATATAGTTCTACATAGTGTGTTTTTTTATATTTTTACAAGATAGCGTATGTCATTAAGATGCTTAATATACGCATTTGAAAAATTTATTTCCTACAAGTGGCGCCTCTACGTTACTCACTGAGTTGTTCAAATTAAACGATAACGAATTTAATTTGCCGCACCATAATTATGTGCATTTCGAAAATTAAAATATGTCTTCGGTAGTGCTGAAAAGCAAATATTCAAAATAAAAAAAGTATCAAAAGATGAATAGAACTTATAAATACATAATAGAACTAATAAATACATAATAGAACACGTAAAAAAAGAACACATGAGTAGCAAGAGGATGAATAGAAATTATAACTAAGTATACATTTTTGTGTCAACATAAAAAAAGTATGTATGCAGTTTCTGGCAAGATTTTTTGAATAAATATGTTTTCATTTATGTTAAAATAGGAAATTTTGAAACAAAAAAGGTATCAATTATTGAGAGGAAAAACACATTTGGTAATTTAACATGATAAAGAAAACTTCTGTGTAATATTGATACTACCAAAATAGTTATTACTTAAATGAACAAATTTATGTATTAAAATATCTACGTACTTAACGGTAAGCATAGAACATTGAGACTTTTATCTGTAAAACATCTCTCTTCACGTGTACAGTTATGGTTTTTGCAATGTCCTGCATATTCCTACAATATATCCAAAGAAACGATCATTATCTACATGTATATAGAAACTTTTGTTGAGAAACTTTAAAGCGTTTCTTTTGTTTGCTCTTTAATCTAAAACTTCACACTTTAAAATTTCGAAATCATTTTAGATTAAGGAATTTATCTCCTTAATGCATAGCTCTGATTCCTTTCTGGTTAGGTTTTACTTTTTGTTCTTTTTGGTTTTATCAGCTCATCAACGTTTGCAATAAGTTTTGGGTTTAAAAATATTATGGCCTCTAGCATCACTGAAGATACAGCAATTGTATAAATACGCATCTGATGCAGAAAAATTGGTACTGTTAAATGCTATTATAGTCGATCAGTTGCATGTCGGTCCTTTAAAGCCATATTTGTACTGAAGACTCTAACATTCACCAGAATATGTGCTATTATTTGCAAGCTTGGAAGAAAAAAAAACTAGTCTCAATATCTATACCGAATGCAATTTAAATTAGTTCGACAGATATCCAAATGGTGACTCGCTATTAATATATATAGATAGGGATAACTAACAGTGTAAACCAAGGAAACAATTCTAACGGACCAAATTATTTACAAGAATTTGCAGATATGCAAATTATATAAAAATTATTTGCCTTTTTATATCAAAATTCGAGTAAGGTTTAAAGACAATCAAAAATAAATGTAATTCAAATGTTTACCGTTTTTTTTATATTTAAATAATCAACTTACCATAGGTATGTCAATTGCATCGACGAAAGTTACAGAAGTTTTCTCTTTGGTAGATCGACCAAAATTCAGTTCACATTTCCATTCGTCTTTATAATAATTCAAAGACTTGCATATTTTCATCTGCAGACAAATTGCAGCACATGTGTAGAAAGATGTTGGTTTGATGCTCCGTATTATAGATTCTAATGCATATAAATTATCTTGTCTCTTTATACGAGGTGTTGGAATTATTTCACCCAAAGCTGTATCAACCAAAAATATACAACAGAATCCACACAATGCAAACCTTATCAGTTTCCCCATCTTAGCAGCATAGCATTACTGATACTGTATATAAAACTATATCTATTAAATATCCAGAATCTTTAATCCAGTATATTAATACAGTTTTGCTATCTTTGGACTTTGGATTTTATTGATATCCATAACAATTCCATATTAACTCATTTCCTGCACTTTGCCTTGGTTACGGTCTGTTTAATCATTCATTTACCGCATTGATTGAGTTACCTAAGAATTTTATCAAAAAATATGTGTTGTGTATAAAATCTTATGTAGAAAGCTTCCAAAACTGAAAAAAAATGTAGTTTTATATTAGTTCGATGCACAAGTCATGCATGTACCACATGCACTTTAATTTATTGATAAAAGGCCTTCATTGATTATATCTTATTTTTGCTTAGAATATTTGCTTGATGCATATTCCTTCAACAAAAATTTTATATCCCAATAAAAGAGAGTCCACATTGTACATTTATTCGCAATTTGTTGCTTTCAATTGATGTTAATAGATACTTTTTGTTGTAATGTCCTTTTGGTTTTAAGATAGTCAATCGTTTAAAATTGTGATTAAAAAGAAAAAAAAACTAATTTATTGGAAAAGTATGATTGTGAGTTTTAATGTTTATTCTGTACTTAAAATTATCCATTAACTGATAATTTTTACATGAAAATGTATTTTGTAAGGAAAAGGTCATATATTTCAGATATTTTCCCCCATTTTCTCATACTTTGTAATATCATGTAGTTAAAAGCAGATATCGGGTATAGGCCAATGAGACAGCAACAAAACAAAAAAGAAATATATTCAGTTAAGTCAACAGTCTTCATGTGTAATTACACTACATATGAAGCTCGTACAGACCCTAGAACACGTGCGAATAAGATGTATCAGAAAGTTTCACTGATTTGCCATCAACACCGAAGTGAAATGAAAATAAGAAAAGATATAGGAATATAACGGACAACCATTAGTTCCCAAGTCTAAAAGCAAAGAGGCTTTAACGTCATATAAAACGCTGTTATAATATCTAGAAATTGATTGAAAATTTATGTTTAATCTAATTATTGTTTTTCAACTTGTTTTAATGTCCAAATTTTTATCTATCTTGTATTGTTACTTCTTCTTTATTAAAAAAAAATGCGAACCTCTCCTTGTATTAATAGGTGTCAGTCGATTCCGGCCTATCTCTACACCGGCAGCAATTGCCACAGGCTTATACCCTCCCGGGCATTACTACAAGCTAGTCTCCCAGAAAGGAAAAGGTTCAGAATCTACTCTCACAGAAGTCATTCTTCTGCTGAGAGTCAGAGATAAATTCAAGGGCAGACCATCTTACAATATAACAAACATCTTTTATTTAATGCAATAATAATACACAATCGTTATGAATTATAATTAAGCAACGTATTGCGTTGTATCATACAAAATAAAGAATACAGAAAGCAAATGAACATGTTTCCCTGATGTCAAATTTTCTTATTCCTTTTATCGAAATATGCAATATATTGTCTAAGAAAATTTTAGAAGTTGTTTTAAAAGCGTCAATAACTTATGTTGACCTGTAGATCTTTTATTTTTAAACGTCGTTGAATTACTATTGACGAATAAGACTCCGTCATTTCCTTAAAACATTCAAATATAATTTGTCTATCTGCAATCGGTTTGATCTACACAGCTTTGTCTAGGAGCTTTTATACCAGCAGGTATTTATTTGATATGATATAAAATCCATATCGATTTCAACATTTTATGGAACTTTATGTTTCCTTTTATCTATATTTATCATTAACAGAGTCAGATTTCAGTTCGCTCATAAATATTTTTTTTCTAAATAAAGTGAAGACAATTATAACAAATATCAGTAAACTTCCTTCAAATATTATTTTTAAATTACAAATAAGAAATTATTTTTTTTTACTAATTTACTATTGGTGTTGTTAATCATCCATACATCCGAGAAATTTACAGATTTCAATAAAGCATAACATCAAAAATGGGTACATTAAATCAAAATATCAGTCGGTAAATTAACTGAGTAACCCATCGATTGTTTACGCTGTGACAACATTTTTGACGAACAAATCAAAATTAATATAACAATAAGAAGATGTGGTGTGATTGCAAATGAGACAACTCTCCACCAGAGACAACATGACATAGAAGTTAACAACTATAGGTCACCATACGGCCTTCAGCAATGAGAAAAACCAATACTCCATAGTCATCTACAAAAGGCACCGAAATGACAAATGTAAAACAATCCAAACAAGAACACTAACAGCCTGATTTAAGTACAAAACAATATGATATACAGCAACAAACGGCAACCACTGAAAGGCACACACAGAATGTGGCGGGGTTGAACATATTTGCGGGCGCCCAACCCTCCCCTAATCTGGGACAGTGGTGTAATAGCACAACATATGAACAAACTATAAAAATCAGTTGAAAACACTTCCACACAATCTTATCAAACAAAACTTTTCCTATTTAATTTAATGGTCGTTTGGTAAATCTGATTGCAAATATATTTGCTGCAACTCATTTAAATATAAATAAAAAGGTGGTATGAGTGCCAATGAGACAACTATCCATCCAAGTCACAATGTGTTAAAAGTAGACAATTATAGGTCAAAGTATGGCCTTCAACACGGATCCTTGGCTCACACCGAACAGCAAGCTATAACGGGCCCCAAAAAGACTAGTGTAAAAAAATTCAAACAGGAAAACCAACGGTCTAATCTATATAAAAAACGAGAAACGAGAAAAACTTATGAACCACACCAACAAACGACAATCACTGAACAACAGGCTTCTGACTTAGGACAGGTGCATAAAAATGCAGCGGGTTTAAACGTTTTAACAGGCGCCAACCTTTAACCTAACCTAAAACAGTGGTATAACATTACAGCATAGAAAGACACACAATAAAATATCAATTGAAAAGACAATACACAAAAGCAAGTAAATATACAATGAACGAATAAGTTTGATCTATGACACAATATAAATAAAAAAAGATGTTTCAATGTCAAAAAGACAACTTTAACCTAGGACAAAATGGCGTTAGATAAAGTAACGTACACAGGTAAATTTAAATATAATAATTTTGTTGTTAGGAGTACAGAAACATTTTTTACAAAATAAATTTGTTATTCATAGTACGAGTACAGAAGTGAAATTTTTTTTCGTCATGCTAAATACTTATCATAGGTGATACATATTAAAAATAGTAAGACGAGATATAACACAATATAAGTAAACATTGAATAACAGAAATGCATTACAAATTGTGTCAACAGGTCAAATTAGCACAAAAGTACGATTTGAGAGTACTCGCAGTTACTGAAAGCTAGTTAAAAGCCAAAAAAAATTAATAATAAAAAATCATGCATCAGAGACTAAAATCAATTAAAACACGTCCCAGGCAGGGATTTAGTGTTTTAACGCCATGGACAGTCAAAGAAGACATGACTTGTGCAATGCCAAAGTAACGACAGGCAGTAGGATAGTTAGGATTTAACCTTATAATAAATATGTATGGTGCTATGTATAGATATAACAAATTCTAAATAGAAAATAAACGTGGATGTGTATTTATGCATCCCAAAAAACCATTCGAAAAGAATACAATTTTAGTTATGTTTTAATTTGTTGATGACAAAATGCTTTCTTTAATGACAAAGGTAAATATACTAGATATACTTACTAGAGGTATGATAAGATGATTGGATTGAAACTGTTAATTTTCTCCTTGATGATATTTATGTACGTTTCGACAATAAAATGTATCCGAACAGGTTGTAGGTATTCATATGGGCACCAATCGCTTCCCTTTAATAGCAGACTTGTTCCTGTACAGTTTATGACCAAACTCAGTAAAGACCCGTCTAATAGCATTTAATTGATAAATTCAACAACATTACCGTTATCTTGATGATATTTTGTCGTCAAATAATCAAGAATTTTCTAAATATACTGCCGAAATTTACCCAAAGGAACCTACTTTTAATAAATCAAAAAACGGTAATAACTGTCCCTTCCTAAATTTAGATATTTCAGTTTTACACGGGAAACTCTACACAAACATCTACGACAAAAGGAACGATTTTTCATTCCCTATTGTAAATTTTTCTTTTTTGGACGGTGATGTTCCTTCCTGTCGTTTATAATAAGTATCATTCATTTTTGCTTAACGTTTGTGATAAAAATTAAAAAAATAAAACTTGAAGGAAAGTAATATTTTATATATCATGATAAGATAAGATAACTTATTTAACACATTAACAATAAATGGTTATGGCAACAAAATACAGACAAACTACGATAACATATGTAAGGAGTGACAGTGGATAAGTATGAGAACAATATATATACAGACAAACTACAATAACATATGTACAATGAAGGAGTGACGGTGGATAAGTATGAGAAAAATATATATACAGACAAACTACAATAACATATGTACAACGAAGGAGTGACAGTGGATAAGTATGAGAAAAATATATATACAGACAAACTACAATAACATATGTACAATGAAGGAGCGACAGTGGATAAGTATGAGAAAAATATATATACAGACAAACTACAATAACATATGTACAATGAAGGAGTGACAGTGGATAAGTGTGAGAAAAATATATATACAGACAAACTACAATAACATATGTAAGGAGTGACAGTGGATAAGTATGAGAAAAATATATATACAGACAAACTACAATAACATATGTACAATGAAGGAGCGACAGTGGATAAGTATGAGAGAAATATATATACAGACAAACTACAATAACATATGTACAATGAAGGAGTGACAGTGGATAAGTGTGAGAAAAATATATATACAGACAAACTACAATAACATATGTACAATGAAGGAGTGACAGTGGATAAGTATGAGAGAAATATATATACAGACAAACTACAATAACATATGAACAATGAAGGAGTGACAGTGGATAAGTGTGAGAAAAATATATATACAAACTACAATAACATATGTACAATGAAGAAGTGACAGTGGATAAGTATGAGAAAAATATATATACAGACAAACTACAATAACATATGTACAATGAAGGAGTGACAGTGGATAAGTATGAGAAAAATATATATACAGACAAACTACAATACATATGTACAATGAAGGAGTGACAGTGGATAAGTATGAGAAAAATATATATACAGACAAACTACAATAACATATGTACAATGAAGGAGCGACAGTGGATAAGTGTGAGAAAAATATATATACAGACAAACTACAATAACATATGTACAATGAAGGAGCGACAGTGGATAAGTGTGAGAAAAATATATATATCCAGACAAACTACAATAACATATGTACAATGAAGGAGCGACAGTGGATAAGTATGAGAAAAATATATATACAGACAAACTACAATAACATATGTACAATGATGGAGTGACAGTGGATAAGTATGAGAAAAATATATAAATACAGACAAACTACAATAACATAAGTACAATGAAGGCGTGACAGTGGATAAGTGTGAGAAAAATATATATACAGACAAACTACAATAACATATGTACAATGATGGAGTGACAGTGGATAAGTATGAGAAATATATATATATACAGACAAACTACGATAACATATGTACAATGAAGGAGTGACAGTACGTGGATAAGTATGAGAAAAATATAAAAAAAATCAAGTACCTTTTGACAATGAGTTTCTCACTAACAAGCATTTATTCAAATAATTCACAACAATTTTTAATACTGTTGGAGAATTACTATTTAGAATTGATATAAGCAAGTTATATGATAAAGAAGGTAATTTGTTGTTCAATAGAAGATTATTTAACTTTTTAATGTGGTTATCTCTCGAATATTTATAGGAAGAACATTTTAAAAGAAAATGTAGTTCATCTTCAATGTCTTCATTGTTGCAGCAAAGACATATCCTATAGGCTCTGCTTTGGTATATTTAAATATCGCCCTCTTTCAACAGATAAAGTATGAGCACTTATCCTCAACTTTCATAATGTTGATCTATCACATTTGGATTTGCATTGATCGACATATGAGAGTCTTATATTTGGTTTATATAGTATATTAAAGAAGTTTATTTTTTTTTTATTTGATGTCAGTCTCTTTCTATTGAAAGGCTGTATCTTTGATGATCTCTTGGATGTGTTTTAAACAAATTTTAAATCAAAAGGATTTAGATTTATAATTTAATATAATGAAATCCAAGTTTCGAATAAGATTTTTCATATTTATTATCCATGAGTGGTTTTTTTCAGTTGCTTTGTAAATTTTTAGAGCAAGTGAATTATTTGACTCTTTGTGTGATTTACACGTGTATATGTGATTTACACGTGTATAATGCTGTCATGCAAATCATTTTGCTCCAAATCAGCGGATCTGAAACGTATGCATATAGTAAACTTGTTAAAGGATTGCCTATAAGCTATTGCAAACATTAAGAACTGCATGAATACAACGATATGTTAAATTTTTACGATTTTTTTAAATGAAAAAATTATTAGGCCATTACTGCACAAAAATGAAAATTTCCATTGAACTATACATACCAAGGCTCCGTGTTGAAGACCGTACTGTGACCTATAATGGTTTACTTTTATAAATTTTGACTTGGATGGAGAGTTGTCTTATTGGCACTCATACCACATCTTCTTATATCTATATATCTGTTTTTTATATACTTTTAATAGTTCAATGGAAAGAAAAAGGATGAAATATGAATTCTGTTTTCTTCTTTAAAATTGCGATCGAATTTCATTTACATGTATAGCACACGAGTGCAAATCTATCTTCATCGCTATCAAACTGTTGAGATTTCAGTTTTCTGCATTAAGTATTTGTTAAATGTTAAACATTTGAAGAGCAAATAGTTTTAATGAAATCACACTACTGATTGAATTTATGGCTTAAGTCCAAGTAGTTGTATTTAAATACTGTCATTTGCCCAATTAATGGCTATTTACACCCACTTGATGATCCTTTGAAACGTTAAAACAACTACTTCACCTTAAATACATGTATATATATATGGTATAATGGAAGAGGTTTTCATTTAGCATTGGATATGTATGCTGTGTGCGTTTTCATTTTCCTATCTGTATCTTGTAATGTGATTGCTGGGTCTCCAGACTGTTTTGCAAAGATTGACACCATAATTCAAGAAACCTTCCGATGCAAATCAAAACAGATTGTTGGTGTCTCAGTTGCTGTAGTGTCATCTGGAAATGTTATTTTAGAAAAAGGATATGGCGTGAAGGATATAGAAACGAACGATACAGTGACTGCGGATACGTTGTTTGGAGTCGCATCATTGTCAAAAGCTTTTGCAAGTACATTACTTGTGAAACTTATTGAAGAGAACACAAAGTAAGTATGGAGAATGAATTACCTTATATCTTTTCTTTCTATTTGCACTGTGAGGCACCCATTGAATAAAATGTGTTGTTATCATTTGAAAATCATTCAAACTCATTGTTCAAGAAAGTAAATTTTATATTTAAAGTCATTTGTTATGTTATTATAGGATCTTTGAATAAGGATGATACGAGACTATTTATATTCATAAAATAAAATTTACATTTTTATCAAATAAAAATTCAAATATTCATGAAGAATTGAAATGGTTTTGGGTGTAGCCGTGATTTTAAGTTTGCAGGGCGTTGTGTTATACATGCTCAGCTCATTGAACAAAATACGGATACTCTTGTGAAAACGGAGCTTTCTTTGAAAACCGGAAAACATTTTTTTGTTTCTTCTTTAAATTATGAAATAGTTATGGTTTAAACTGTTTAAAAAAACATGGTTTCTCAATTCATTAGCAACCCCAAAAAGAAGTTAGAAGTGACCTTTTTGGGTTCTAAAATACAGCCAGTAAATGCACAGGTTAATCAAACAATATATGGTTCACTTTAAGCAAGAAAACAGATAATTCCTTATGAAAAATATCATTCCACTTTCTTGCCTGAAAAACTTCTGCAGCAAATTTATCAAAATAACTCTTTCTATCTATTTTTTGCATAAAAACTACAATTTTATAAACCCATGTAATTTTACAGCATTAACAATATAACTTCGGTTCTTATCATTTAGAAATAATTAGCTGGTTCATTAAACAATATAAATTGAATCTCGCCATTCACGTCACTACATGAAGCTTTCCTAAGAGTCTTTATATTCGGCTCAATATAGAAATCATTGTGTTCTAAATTGTAATATCAATGGCTGTACTTCAGAGTAGATTTCATATTTATAGGCGTAACTAATAGTGTAGCAAGACATGAACTTATGCAATATCATATATAAATCTGTACACAAAATTGATTGCTACACTTGTTAATTTGCTTTTAAAATAATTAAATCATAAAAAGCTTTACATGATAGGTCATATTTTTCTTTATCTTGTATGTAAAGCAATTATACACTTAATCCCTACATTTGTGATTTATGTATATATATATATATAAGTATAATTTCAGATACTCTTTAAACACAAAAGTCAGTACCATCTTCAAAAACGAAGGGATTTTTCTCGATTCGTTGAGGTCAAAGTATGCTACCATACGAGATCTTTTATCTCATAAACTGGGGATACCAGGAAACAACCGTATACGATTGGATAACAATTTGACACGTGCTAATGTAATACAGTAAGTAAACCATTTAATATATCATGCTAAACATTAATATCAAGACAAATCATAATTCTATATGAAGTTAAACAAATCGCTCTTTGTAATATTGTTCTGAACATGCATGAAATAATTTCCACTGGACGTTAAGCAACCAACAACCAGTCATCTTTATAATAGTTCAGTTCTACTGGGTTAATATCAACGTAACATCGTCGGTTGATGTTGTTTTTATTTTATTTAATTTGTGGTGGGGATTCAGTCATACTTATTATACAGTTTCTTACTTTTTCAAATTTCAAAAGAAATGTTTTATTACTTCTGTGCTCAAAACCTGTGTTTCTGGACAATTTTCTTTCATAGCCAAAACTCTGTCGTAGATCTCATTTCGAATCGTGTTCCTGACTTTGACACAAGATATGACATGGCAATCGTATGTAATAAAATTGAGAATGGAAACGGGGAATGTGTCAAAGAGACAACAACCTGACCGAAGAGCAGAAAACAGCTCAAGGCCCCCCATGGATCTTCAACACAGCGAGAAAATCCCACACCCGGAGACGGGCTTCAGCTGGCCCCTATACAATCAAACTCTGGAAATGCACTTTGTTTGTTTGTATATTAATACCCTGACTTATGATAATTCAAGTTATTTCGGACTTCACATTTTTCGAAACACCGTGGTGATGAAATTTATTTCGCGGACTTTTTAAAGCAGTTGAGTCATCAAAGTTGGGCAATGACGTTATTGATATACCTAACTAAGTGTTTGTAAGTTCAATTGGTTTTCATTTTCTCAATAAACTATGTATACTTGTTCTATTTGTAATGTGGTTATCAATCAAGTCAGTATTAGAAAAAATACAGTTCTAGAATAATGCAATATGTTCAAACTTATGCGTAAGGTTCTCATTCATACGTTAAATAAGGATGCTAATAACTTAAGGTTCTTTTTTAATTTAAATCGTTCACTAATTTTTACTGTGCATTCTGCTTCTACTTTTTAGCAGTTTTTGCACACCCATTTCAAATTTAAAATCCTGCAAATCAGTAGGACATTAGTTTATAAACCTGACGATAATTATGATGTTGACATTTTTTGACTCACCAAATGAAAATCATTTTTCTTATTATTTAGCCGATTGAAGTATTTACAATCAAAAGGATCGTTCCGAGACAGTTTCTTCTACAACAATTTGATATATGGTGTACTGACGCATATCGCTGAATTGATTGGTAGAGAAAGTTGGGAGAAATTAGTAAAGACACATCTGTTTGATCCAATCGGTATGAACTCTTCTTCCTTTTTGACAACAGCTGACTTTGAGAAGATTGACTTAGCTAAGGGGTACATTGATTATTATGGTAATTTGAAACCTGTTCCATTTGAGTTTTCCAGGTGAGATTTAACAAGGCACGTTGTATTTATTTAATCCTAATCTTATATCTTATAGTTTATTTGAAAGAGACTTATAATATTGTAAAATTAGACTATTATTTCGAGAAAAAAAAATTGCATTATTTTTATTATTTTTTTTAATACATGTATATTGAAGTATTCTTATTTAACCGTCTACGATAAGTTTCCGGTGTCGTTTTCTTATGAGTCACTCATCAGTGGGAAATGTTTTTGATCATAGTTATGTATTTGATTTTGTAAATTTAATATAATTATGTTGTACATGGACAAACGAGAGGAGGCACTTTTTGATGGTTTATTGCCTCCAAAAAATAATTCCAGTCTTTTTTTTCAAATAATATAAATTGCTTCAGGCATCATTTCAGTCAAAGAAGTTCTTATCAAGCCGTCTTTGAAAACGCATCTCTGAACAAATTTGCTAGACTTCCACTTTTTAAACATTGAATCCTGTGTTATTAAAGCGTATCAGGATAGAAACAATAAGTGTATTATTAAACATATTGCGAAAAGCTAATGGAATGCCCGGTCTGCTTGTTTTGTTAAAAAACATTTTCGTCAGAATTCCAAATTGCTTTGTATTTGCCATATTATGCTTGCTATGTGAAAACATTGTCGACATTTATTGGTAAAATGTGTGTCAATTTTCGTCGAAGTTATGCCTGAAACTAGGAGGCATAGATTACATGTAAAATCATAATTCTTTTATTCAAATTTTCATTTATTTTGTTCTCTTGTATAAGTTGGACATTTGTCAAATCTCGATTTTACACCACAAACCAACCACTTTAGATCATAAACTAAAACAATCCGAACATTAACATGTATTTTCACGTTTCTGTACACACATAAAAGACGCCTATGATCGTTTACTTATTATCATACTTTTTGGTCTTAAGCTCTTAAACTGTTCTTATACATCCTTTGCTTACAAATATTCTGCTTTGAGTGGTCCTGATAAACTTAATCCAGGAAAAAGCTTCCGATGCATGAAATTTATAAAGCATTGTTTTCTTTTTTAAATATTTTACAGACGATGGGCAGACTTGTGTGGTTCTGGTTGTGTATTGTCTTCGGCACGTGATATGGCAAAATGGATGAAATTCTATCTTGATGAAGGGAAACTAGCTGATGGCACAAGACTTATTTCAAAAGAGGCCTTTAAAGATTTAACGAGACCAGGAAATGTCATTGCGACTACCTATACGTCAACATATTTTACAAAACCAAAAGTTCCTGTTACAACAAGTAATACAGGATATGCCTTGGGGTGGAGAACTGGACACTATAGAGGTATAAATATATATATATTTATTCCTGTCATAATTGTTCTGCATATTTTCAATCCCTTATTTGTAATCATATATCCTTTTATCCACGTGAAAGACACGGGTATATTAAAAATCATTAAATATCTTCATTCTATAAACTAGCACGCGCAGATGCCGACGATATCATTGAACAAATCCTCTCAGAAATATCAGTCGTACACAAACTTAAATATACGCATATACATAAGTATAAACATCAACTGTTAAATTTTTTCTCATTTTTTATTCTTAAAATTAAAATATTTTCTTCTTATTTTAGGATACAAAATGCTAGAACATTCGGGAACTACGTTTGGTTACAGAGCATTGCTTTCCGTTTTCCCAGATGCTGACGTAGCCATTTATACTGCCATGACCGGAAATGATCCCAGTTATTTATACAGACAATCATTACATAATGTAATATTTGACATATATATGGGTTATACACCTTGGTTAAACTCATCGACAATTTGCTCCTATCCAAGACCATGGCTAGATGCAAAAGTTAAATCTTCTAAGCCAAGGTACAGTAAAGGTAGGAATCCTACGCGTCAGATTACTGACTACTATGGAATATACAAGAATCATGCTTATGGAAACCTTGAAGTGAAAAAACACAAAGATGGTAACAAATTAACAGTGGTTTATGGTTTTGGTAACTTCGTTTTGTATCCTAAAAACAAAACAGATGAATTTTATGGTGAGTCTATCGGGACTACGGCACACATATTCAACTTTTACTCATTTAAATTCCGTTTTGAAAATAAAACTGTAAAATTAGAGATACCAAATTTTGAATCAAAAGATCCACCAGAGTTTATCAGATCAGCGGAGACAAATCTTACAAACAAAAGCTGTTTTCTAAATGTGTCAAACCATGTCTGCTTCGTTTTGCTTTATTTTGCATTTTCAGCGTTGCTGGTTTAATGTGTGTAAATGAAAGGATGGATATTTTTTTAATAAAAGCTTCAGTATTAATATTATGTTAAGTATAGATTCACCGCTCTTGTTGCGAAGTTTGAATGGTCTACGAAATGCATTGTCAAGCTGACTTTAATATCCAGTAGATTCCTAGTTCGCAGAAGAACCATAAAAATCAGGATTTACTAACGTTGGGAAAATTAATGAAGAATCCTTATTTTCAAACAAAGACACGATGTTTAGTCACCGTTTTACGTTTACTAATCCTCACACCAGTGGGCTTATCACTACACATAAAATTACTTTATCAACAAACTAAAAGAGTATAAAAATAATGCATAAATCGTGTCTTAATTTTACTTTAAGAATTTCAATCAAATAATTTACATAAATTTCAGCCGACAATATTCCCGGTGTTGACTTGACTGCTTGTTTTGGTGAATACAGGAGGCGCTCTTGTCTCAAAGCTTGTTACTTTTACGCTATTGATGGTACTTCTACCATGCAAATTAGAAGAATGAAATTGTATTGAAGAAAGATCAATAATTTTGTGAACAATATTAGTCCCTTCGCCAACAAATTTGTCAGATGTTCCTTTTGGATATAGAAGCCATGATCCTATCCCATAATTCATCTGCAACGTGTTTGCTGACATATTCATGAAAACGTGTAGGTCGCCGTACATACTGTTGTGGTAAACGCCTACATAAAAACTTAGCGACCTTGTTGGGTGGATACTCTTGTTAATCGGATGATAACCACTAGAAGATTGGTTATACCACGGTTCGGGAAAGGAACATACTGTTGTTTTATTTAACCATGGCCCCTCTCCTAGCAGCAGATCTCCGATATAGTTGTGGAGTAAATAGCGGAATCTATATCCGGAATCGTCACCAGTCATTGTTGTGAAAAAACCTATGTTCATGTCCGGAATCAGTGTCACCAAGGAACTATAACCCCATGTTGTACCAGTGTGTCGTAAAACTCTGTATCCTAGAAAAATAGTAACATACTCGATTTCTTAAAATTAACACCCATGCCAAAACTACATGTATTATTTAAGGGCAGGGGTTAAAATACAAAGTACAGAATACGATCGTATGCCGATTCATATCGATATTACTACTGCAGCGAGCATGATACGATATTTCTCCTCTTGAGATATATTTATCTGTCGAGTGTGGAAAAATATCGTATCATACTAGATACCGTGGTGATACATGTGATATCCGTTCCTCTAATAATTCTAGACGTTACATAGACAACATTATTTTCTTTTTCTTTAAAGATCCTTTTCTTTATATAAATGGTTATCAGACTTGCTCGCCCTTTTCATGATTGAAAAAAGGTTACCGAACTCCAAATGAAATTCAAAAAGGAGAAGTCCATAAAAACTGACAAAATCAAACGCTATCAGTGAATTTTGACACATGAATAACTGAAATCAAGCGATACAAAAATTCGGGTCAGGAAATTGTTAAACGACTTAAAATATGTTAACTATTCTTTGTGTTATTTTTCATCTTCTAAATTAAAGTCACAAGAATTTTCGAAATCACGATTGTTCTTCAGTGCTCTTCAGTCTCTAAGTGTTACTATTCATCGCGTTTTAAGTGATTTTAAATATGCAATTTCCCTATGATCTCATCATAAGTCAAGTTTTTCTGTGAATTAAAGGGGTTGTTGGGTATACATCAATGAATGAGACAGATGAATGCAGATTTAAGATCCTTAGAATTTTCTTTTTCATTTGGGTTTGACCGTTTCTGATGAAGCTAGTCTCTGAAGGTATCATCAGCTCAGTAGTCAAAGCTTTGATACTGACCTCACCTTTCTTAAATTCTACGTTCAGAAAATAAGAAATCATTAAGAAACTAAGGTTCCAACTCCATCAGTCCATGGAAGTATTATATTGACAATGTAATACTTCCATGATCAGACAAAATTGACCTTAGATATATTTGGTTATTCTTTTTATGTCCTTTTTGATCATATAGCTCCTTTAATATTTGTACAAGTACATCATTGGCTTCCAAATGTCTTGTTTGTAGCTTTTCTGATCATGGAAAATTCATATAGAAAAACAACCCATTAAATCATACAATCATTTCTGTAATATCATGTTTATCTTCAAAATACAGTGGGGATGTGCTGCCATTTTTTTGTTTATATATTTTAGCCTCCGATAGGTTTTGATATATATGAGGCATCCTCGATAGAACAATGAGCACCTGTCAATACAAGATAACAATCTCCAAACTTCAGGAAATCAATTTTAGGCAAACATATTCAATCAATAAACCACAATGTTAACGATATTCTATTTGCTGGGGTTTTTTTTTTCTGTCAATGAGCTGACTGCATTAAAAATTGATGAATGCCAATATCAGCCTGACACCATTAGAAATGGAAAAAGAATGCGGAGACATGTGTTACAAATCTGAACAGTAAATAAGACTTGCCTCTGTATACTCCATTTTTCCATCCCAAGGCGTAGTTTTCTTCTAAAGAGGACACTGGAACTTGTGGTCTAGAGAAATATTTTTCTGACGTTGGAGCTGTGATAGTATTCCGCCTTTTGTGGAGTGTCTCCATATCATTCTCACTTAAAATTTGTTGTCCTGCTTGGTTACGTCCCTTATTCAAATGGAAAAGCATCCACTTTGAGATGTCCACCGCATTACTCATGATATTGGTAGATCCACCCATTTGTCCCCACCGTCTGTCAATCAAAATATAATGATCAAAACTGTTCGTTCGCGTGACAATCGTGCTTACCTTATAATTATATCTAAGCGATAACCTTAAATTGTTTTTCGATATGAACATAACAATTAACTGCAATATGACATCGACTCTTCTGATAAGACAGCTGAACCTCACCATGTTTAAAGGGTTCATAGCAAACATAGTCTTCACGCTTTGCCTAGTAGTAATTGGGTTCAAAGTGACACTTTTTGAATTGATTTTTACAATATAAATTTTAGCTCTGTTTTTTTATGTGGTGAATATCTCTGCTGAAATAAATATTTTCGTTCGCAGTAAATTTGTTTGTACTGTCGGGTTGCTGCCACTTTACGTGGAATGTTCGACATCTAGATACCAGAATTTTACAAGTCAGGGTTTTCAGAAATTTGGGTTCTCATTGCTCTTCAACTTCGTACTTTATTTGGCCTTTTTAACTTTTTTTATTCAAGCGACACTAAGGAGTCTTTTAGAGACGAAAAACGCGTCTGGCGTACAAAAATGTGAATCCTGCTATCTATGATGGGTTTATTTTCACTAATGGTAAATCTGAACTGAAAACACATAATTGGTTCTAGTCAAAGTGCTTTTGTAGATTGATTATCATCAAGTGAGTTCTGATCTAAAAGTTGGAAAATCAAAAACATAGTTCAGGATAACATTTTCACGGTTCCAATTAGATAAGTAAAAGATCAAATAAGTACAATCCACAGTTTGCATTATATATATAACCAGTATATTATAAAACTGCAGATAAACACGTGCAAAATTATTGTGTTAATCAAATCCATAAAAATAGTAAGAAAACTCATCAAAGATATCAGGATTATTAGAGACTAAAGTCCTGGCACTACCATCTTAGGTGAACAATTAACGAAAGGATTTCATACCATTTCAAAATAGTTGGACACTGAAAATTTATCAAAGTCCACGTATGTAAGTATTCAATCATGCCATTATCTGGGTAAATCCTTGTTAATTTAGTCACTTTTCACCAGCAAATGGTTTCGAAATAATTTAACCATGTCACGTATTGAATGTGTTGTGTAAGCCCAAACTATTTTTTTATTTTCCATAATTGTTTCCTTTTAAACTTCCTCCTGATGAGAAAATATGCAAAAACTCTATATAAATCACAAGGTCAACTTTGCTTAAAGGAATTGGAACTTTAGGTTCTTGATAGTTTTTTAATTTATCAAAGGAGAATTTAACAGATGTATGTTATAAATCATGTTAGTACCGAAGCACTAAAAACTATATTGATGTTTCCCTCGAGGACTAGCAGTCCACCAGCAAAGATATCGACCCAGTGGTAGAACATTAAAATAACACTACGAATTTGGTGCTTCTAAAGCGCGTACTGGATTAACCTTCATCAGAAACGCTCAACCCCAAAACGTTATAACCAAAGGATGTGTAAATAATTGAACATATGGAGAGCTATGTGACCGAATGGGACAGAATGAGAATATAAAAGTACTTGACTACTTTAAGAGCTAAGAATGCACGAAATTATTGAGGAGCTACATGACCATCAGTGACCTAAAAAGAATAGCCAAGTCCACTTAAGATCATATTTGCATGAAGTAATTGAATCCTTAGTGTCTTTTTAATTTCTAATTTACAAAAATGCTATAAAGCATATCACCATGGTGTTACCTCCGGCACAACCATTCACCCAGTAATAGAACGCTCAAACCCAAACATTTAAGAGCCAAGAATACCGGTATGTAAATACTTGAAAAATTAGAGAGCTATATGACCAAAAGGGCAATAACGAGAATAAACAAATCCACATGAATTAACTTTTATCTGTAATATTAAAGTAATTTCTTCACTAATCATTTAAGGAAGCCATGTTTTAAATCATGAATATGAATAACAGTTTGATATGCAATACTATTGGCATTTGACATTTTAGTAGCTAAGAGATCTGTTTACCGCCTTTCTACAACTTACACAAAAGGTAATTTTACTATTCCCGTATTAAGGGAATAAACTGAAAGGAGTAAATCCCCCAGATTTCAGATAAAGGCTTAACATAAAGAAGATGAAAGGTGTACAAAGGCCAATCTCATTGACTTCATCTCTCTACCTATGTACTAAATCAGAGCGAGAGACGAGGCAAGTCTTAAATTCGGTCAATTCAAGGATATGAATCCCTCAGAAGCACACATCTTTCCAGGAATGATAACCGTAGCTGTATTTGGCGAAACCTTTCGGAATTCCTCTGCTCTTTAACCTTATTTGATTTACTTTATTTGGCCTTATTATTTTTTTTTATTCAAGCGTCACTGACATGTGATGAGTCTTTTGAAGACGAAACGCGCGTCTGACGTAAATTTTGTTATCCCTGGTATCTATGATGAGTTTATCTACATGTTTAGCCTTTAAAACCCCATACAAAAAATCAAAATAAGTACCGGTTCATAGCAAAATTCACTGGCACAGGACTTCCCGTTGCATCATCAGTTGCATATCCCTTCGCAACGTTACCAGTCAAATCAACTCTTGTCATGAAAGAAGAACTTGACATTCCTAGTGGTGTATACAATTCTTCTTCAATTAGATCCTCCCATCGTTTCCCGCCAATTCTTTCAGCAACAACACTTGCCAGTCCATACATCATATTGTTATACAAGTAAGTCTCCCGAAACGGATGTACACTGTGAACTTTCTGTGAGCGACTGGAAATGTGAATTGAAATGATGTGTATATTATTTGATCAAATAAAGAATGAAATATTTGGTATTGGTTTAGTATAAATTTAATTTACATATATTTCTAAAGGAAATTAATATCGTTTTTTCCAGTTTAAAAATATAAGCTAGATTTTTTGGTTACCTTGAACATTCTGTCTATTTTTGTGTTGTGCAATTGTAATTGTCTTGTCTTGCGTTTTTGATTTTGTTAGTTTAGTGCTAATGACTTTTTTTCTAGAATTTTTTTCAGCGAGCATTTTTTTTTATACCACTTGCAGTAATAGCAAGCATGATGCATTGTATTTAATAACTATCTGTCAAAACGATGGTAAGGGGCAAATTTAGTTCCAGCTCCAATCGTCAAGACGTAACATTGTTTATAAACAACTTTTACAAAACACACGAATACATACAAATGCATTTTTTTTTACTTTTACTGTAATCTGATTTGGTAAACATTGAATATTTCGTAGAAAAGGATGCATGTTCAGATATGTTTTTTTTTCATGGATATTATTTAAAAGAAAGAGATTAAAGAAAAAACAGTTACAAAGAAGAGTACAATCATAATTTACCTTGCAATATCATCTCTTGTAAAATTCGGATCCAATCTCATTGAATTATGAGGTGGAAATCCCATAGTATGAGATAGAAGGTCTCGTATATTTCCATTGTCAGTACGAATATGTGTTGTAAACTTGAAATTTGGTAAAATATCCGCAATATGACTATATATGCTCATACTGAAAAAGAAGACAACTGAAAACTCGTAATCAGTATTTTTAAAAGTCACAGATTAAAATGAGTTGGAAATTCCACGTCTTTATAATCGAGACATGAATGACATATCTTCCATTTATAAAATATTGAAATTACAAAGATTTCCTTACAAAGAAAGGGATATTGTATGGTCTGCTTAGTGTTCCGAAAGTCTCTCTAATCTGGAGCGTCCAGTAATCAATACTCCTTTAAAAATAATTGACAACAAAATTAATACATCTTTGACACTGAGTAAGGAAACTATTTGCCAGGGAACATGGTACTTCTCCAAATAATATGCAGGCAAGATTTTTGTGCTTTTTATTCAATTACATATTTGCAGAATGCAGTGTGCTAATCTTTCGGCAAACAACTAACATTTCACTTATTTACGTCAGTTAATATAGAAAGTAAATTCATTCAAATCAAATTGTAGAATAAAGTTAGATATCTGCTTCAATTTCAGCCACCAATACAATGATACTGCAATGTTTGGTAATACATTTTTGTCAGTTTATAGATAGCCACATCTCATTATTTTTACTTCACACCACAGATCTGCTGCCTGAGGATGTTTGTTTCCAAGTATGAGGAATTCCATTTCCCAATGTGTAACACACCTGCTTCCTTTTGGTTTTTTTTCATGTGTTTATATTTGAGGCTAAAATCTATTTCAAAATCAATCAAATTGATAAAACTGCTATACGAAAGACATTTTTGTGAGAGTGGTGTCCATGGTGTAACTGCATATGGTGTAACTGTTTGTGGTCAACATCACGACTTTATTGCCCATTATATTGTGTTTCCCAAATAATTATGGAAATATTGATTCAGTAAACATTTCTTGATTTTTTATTGAAGGCTGTATCAAATAACTTACTATGACCATTGGACAGTATGACAAGATTCAAATGTATAGCAAAAATATTTCAATCGTTTCTTGTGTCCTTTATTGTGATGGTTCGTATCATACAAGTTTGTTTTTTTTTAAATCCTTAGTGAAATTAATGTCAAATGTACAGATTTTCATCCTCTTGTACTTTATGTTTATTTAATGTAATTGCTGCTACATTCTTTTTGGCATACATCATCAAAGTAGAGGGTAGTTTATTTACATAAATATTTGACTTGTTACTCGCTATAGTTGTTTCCTGTTATATAACATACTATATTGTGTGTCGTTATTTTGTTGAACGTATTTCTTATTGCATCTGATCCTACAGGCATTTTGGATTATTCAAAATACAAACAAGTTTTATCTATCATATATCACATTATTTCAAGAATACATATAGGAACTTACTTCGAA
The DNA here is from genome assembly GCF_021869535.1 of Mytilus californianus. Classification (NCBI taxonomy): domain Eukaryota; kingdom Metazoa; phylum Mollusca; class Bivalvia; order Mytilida; family Mytilidae; genus Mytilus; species Mytilus californianus. The sequence continues at coordinate 129,487,642 of NW_026262679.1, read as the reverse complement.
TGTTTGGCCAACAATTTCACCAGAAGAGTCGAACAAAATGCTTTGGACATGGACGCAATACCAAATAATGTATGATCAGTAACTGGTGAATTTGTAGATAAATCTCGAACGCCATAGCCCTTTGTCAATATAACCTTCCCGTCTTTTACAATTGCTAGAGCCAGTCCTGGATTTTTGGTATGACATTTCAGTCCCTAAATGGAGGCAATGCTGACAAATGTACCATTTCAGTTATCATTATATGAAATATAATAGCATAAAGTGAATTGTCATTTTCTTCAGTTAAAGTTTGGTATTTCAAAATATAGACCGACAACAACAACATAGACGGGGGAGGGGTGTATTTCACATTATATGTTTCACTTGTGTTAACTTGTTCTTTTATTAACTGAGCTATTTGATTTATTTATTCTTTAGGTAATTTGAACTATTATTTTCCCCTCGGAATGTCCTAGATAACGACCTGTGTTCATCTTTCTTACTATCAATGGTACTAACTGTACTGCATTGTTGGTAATGTAAAAGCATATTCCGATGTAATTGTGCACGAAGAGTGTCTATGGGTGTACTGGATTGTTAGTTATGTAAAAGCATATTCCGATGTAATTGTACACGAAGAGTGTCTATGGGTGTACTGGATTGTTAGTTATGTAAAAGCATATTCCGATGTAATTGTACACGAAGAGTGTCTATGGGTGTACTGGATTGTTAGTTATGTAAAAGCATATTCCGATGTAATTGTGCACGAAGAGTGTCTATGGGTGTACTGGATTGTTAGTTATGTAAAAGCATATTCCGATGTAATTGTGCACGAAGAGTGTCTATGGGTGTACTGCATTGTTGGTAATGTAAAAGCATATTCCGATGTAATTGTGCACGAAGAGTGTCTATGGGTGTACTGGATTGTTAGTTATGTAAAAGCATATTCCGATGTAATTGTACACGAAGAGTGTCTATGGGTGTACTGGATTGTTAGTTATGTAAAAGCATATTCCGATGTAATTGTGCACGAAGAGTGTCTATGGGTGTACTGGATTGTTAGTTATGTAAAAGCATATTCCGATGTAATTGTGCACGAAGAGTGTCTATGGGTGTACTGCATTGTTGGTAATGTAAAAGCATATTCCGATGTAATTGTACACGAAGAGTGTCTATGGGTGTACTGGATTGTTAGTTATGTAAAAGCATATTCCGATGTAATTGTGCACGAAGAGTGTCTATGGGTGTACTGGATTGTTAGTTATGTAAAAGCATATTCCGATGTAATTGTGCACGAAGAGTGTCTATGGGTGTACTGGATTGTTGGTAATGTAAAAGCATACTCCGATGTAATTGTGCATGAAGAGTGTCTATGGGTGTACTGGATTGTTAGTTATGAAAAGCATATTCCGATGTTATTGTACACGAAGAGTGTCTATGGGTGTACTGGATTGTTAGCTATGTAAAAGCATATTCCGATGTAATTGTGCACGAAGAGTGTCTATGGGTGTACTGGATTGTTGGTAATGTAAAAGCATACTCCGATGTAATTGTGCATGAAGAGTGTCTATGGGTGTACTGGATTGTTGGTAATGTAAAAGCATATTCCGATGTAATTGTGCACGAAGAGTGTCTATGGGTGTACTGGATTGTTGGTAATGTAAAAGCATATTCCGATGTCATTGTGCACGAAGAGTGTCTATGGGTGTACTGGATTGTTGGTAATGTAAAAGCATATTCCGATGTAATTGTGCACGAAGAGTGTCTATGGGTGTACTGGATTGTTGGTAATGTAAAAGCATACTCCGATGTAATTGTGCACGAAGAGTGTCTATGGGTGTACTGGATTGTTGGTAATGTAAAAGCATATTCCGATGTAATTGTGCACGAAGAGTGTCTATGGGTGTACTGGATTGTTGGTAATGTAAAAGCATACTCCGATGTTATTGTGCACGAAGAGTGTCTACGGGTGTACTGGATTGTTGGTAATGTAAAAGCATATTCCGATGTAATTTTGCACGAAGAGTGTCTATGGGTGTACTGGATTGTTGGTAATGTAAAAGCATATTCCGATGTTATTGTGCACGAAGAGTGTCTATGGGTGTACTGGATTGTTGGTAATGTAAAAGCATATTCCGATGTCATTGTGCACGAAGAGTGTCTATGGGTGTACTGGATTGTTGGTAATGTAAAAGCATAATCCGATGTTATTGTGCACGAAGAGTGTCTATGGGTGTACTGGATTGTTGGTAATGTAAAAGCATATTCCGATGTCATTGTGCACGAAGAGTGTCTATGGGTGTACTGGATTGTTGGTAATGTAAAAGCATATTCCGATGTTATTGTGCACGAAGAGTGTCTATGGGTGTACTGGATTGTTGGTAATGTAAAAGCATAATCCGATGTTATTGTGCACGAAGAGTGTCTATGGGTGTACTGGATTGTTGGTAATGTAAAAGCATATTCCGATGTTATTGTGCACGAAGAGTGTCTATGGGTGTACTGGATTGTTGGTAATGTAAAAGCATATTCCGATATTATTGTGCACGAAGAGTGTTTATGGGTGTACTGGATTGTTGGTAATGTAAAAGCATATTCCGATGTTATTGTGCACGAAGAGTGTCTATGGGTGTACTGGATTGTTGGTAATGTAAAAGCATATTCCGATATTATTGTGCACGAAGAGTGTTTATGGGTGTACTGGATTGTTGGTAATGTAAAAGCATATTCCGATGTAATTGTGCACGAAGAGTGTCTATGAAATAACCGTTATCTTCAGGTCAAGTCAAGACCAAATTTCGAAATTAGATAAACCTTCTAAAACTAAATTTGCTGTGGAATATGCAACCTGGTTTCTGTACAATTAAACACTTATCAAATATACCACTTAAAATAGTCTGAAGAAATCTGACAAAATGTGCCTTAGATTATTGTTGTTATGTTGAGTTTTTTTCTTCTTTTCCAATTATTTTTTTCATTTTTTTAATTTTTTTTGTTTATTTATTTTTGTTTTGTTTAAACAATATGTCATAAAGATTCCCGTGTGTTCAATTAAAAAAAACCTTCAAGCGCATGTATTGTACCGTAAAATGTAGTGTTTGTTAACAAGAGAGAGAAAGCAGTATTTCCCGTTCGCTATTAAAATTTACCGTAGTAACATATTTATCGAGAAAAACTTACAGCATTTATATACTCATCGAGACTGGCCTCTAATTTGGCGCTACTGATACTGTCTACTGTGTAGACATTATACATTAATATGGTTACAACTATAAACTGTAAGTTTGTAACGGCCATACTGCCATCCACCTGTCCCAGATATGACTGGGAAAGACTAGAGATAAGGTGGTCTTCTCTAGAAGTTATGTTTATCTCTCAAAGATTTGAAACATTGTTTAATCCAGTCCAATCCATTATATTTCCATCAAAAGGGTTCACAGATAAAACAGATGATTTATCAAATTCAAGAGGATTCATTATAATTATAATATCAACGTTGTCAAGACAGGAACTTCTTTAGGATGCAATTTCAAAATTGAGGCCAACGAATCGAGGATAATTTTCGAAAATAAAACCAGAAATCAAGCAATAAAATATTGTTTTGACACATAAATGTACAAAATGTATATGAAATGATCATGTTATTCATGTTTGAACGCCATCTGATTAATTAGGGTGACACTAGTTTAATGATGTTCAAATCTCGTAAATCGAAGAAAAAGAATAGACAAATCAAATTACATGCTAAAACTGAAATATTCGCACGAACTCAAAAAGGAGCGAGACCGGTGAGTCGAAAGGGAAGGCGTCTCCTGTACCCGCCATACGCTCAATAAAAGGTAAGTGTCTCCTGTACCCGCCATACGCTCAATAAAAAGGGTAAGTGTCTCCTGTACCCGCCATACGCTCAATAAAAAAGTTAGGTGTCTCCTGTACCCGCCATACGCTCAATAAAAAAGGTAGGTGTCTCCTGCACCCGCCATACGCTCAATAAAAATATCACAATCGGAAATAGGACACAATCGACAAGATCAGTCCACACTATTGACAAAATTACAGATCAGTCCACTATTGACAAAATTACAGATCAGTCCACTATTGACAAAAAATACAGATCAGTCCACTATTGACAAAAATACAGATCAGTCCACTATTGACAAAAATACAGATCAGTTCACTATTGACAAAAATACAGATCAGTCCACTATTCTGTTATTTAAAGATCTAAGACCGCGAAAAAACAATTCTGAACCGTCAATCTCGTGAACAATTATTATGGAATTACCGAATGATTTGAAAGCGCTTTTAGCCACCATGAAGTTAGAAGGAAAAGAAACTGAGTGGAAATTTACTGCCAGTTCTAACCAGGTTACAGTCCAACTCACCTGGATCAAGGCCAAGGACCCAGACACTACATCCAGGAACCCTAAGCCGGTCCTGCAAAGGAAACAGAAGCCTCCATCTACCAGGAGACGAATTGCCGAGCGTTTCACCCACTGGATGGACTCCAAAAAAGCCGTTGCTTCCGCTGCTACCCCTGTACCTCCCACCAGTACTAGCGTAGATAACATCTGTCAGACGCAAGCCAGGGATACAGTCACTGGTATACCACTAACACCAACAAAGTATCGTGATAACCAGAGGGAATCAACATCAAGACGGACATAGTCACTAGTCCGTATAACTCCCAGAAGGCATGCCATCGCCGTTACTTCTACACTCCATCCAAACCTATAAGTAAGCGTTGTAGGATAGATTTCACTGAAGGATTTGACATCGATGGCCCCGACCTACTTCGCACACCATCTCATACTTCTCCGATATCCTTGCCAGATCCAGAGGCCATTCAAACTGCCTTTTCCTTACAAGAACGGCCAGACACTCCGTACCAACCTCAACCACCGGGTCGGAGCAAGATGATAGGGAAAAGAACAGCCGATCCATCACTGCAAGAATAGGTTATTGTAGTCCGCAATATCTACCAAGATAGCCGGACGATAAAACCCAACATCAATCAAAAAACATGCCACTAATGAGTATAGACACCAAAACATCGTATCGGTCTACCAATTCTTGGTGGTGGATTACACGAACGACAAACAAATCTAACGGAGCAAAGTGAAAGTTCTAATTTTAATCAAATTAAATGGTCGATTTTTTTTGAAATTGCTAAGACGGACCCTGTATAACGCATATTTAGCGCACAGAGTATAGTGTGTAGCAGTTCCTTTTTAAATTGCACATTATTAAAAGAATCCGTTCAGCAACTCAGGAAGCAGCTGAATTTACGTTACATTTGACTTAAAATTATATACATTCGCTTTTCAGTGTACATCCAGACTGGGCATTTTACATTCTTCGAGTTGATATCTTGTTACCTTTCTAAATGTGAATAAAATACTTTATTTTTTTTCTACCTTCTAAGGTCATCGTCTCTACGCACGTTTTCATTTTGGTGTAGCGATCTTCAACTTTTGATACTATAGAATTTTTTTTATAATTTGCATAAATAGATACAATTATTACTTATTTCCATTGCATATACTTATTTTGATAGAGGAACCTTTATATCACCTGTGATTATTTGCTTCATTTTTGTCTTGTATACCAATTAAAATTTATTTTTTCAATTGCTTATTGTACTAATATTCGACATAATATCCCCCGCAGCACTAGCAGAAGAATTATATTTAATTTAAACTGGTATTATGAGTAGTGATAAATTGATTGATTGTGGTTTGTTATACGTCCAGTGTCAAATATTTCATGCATGATCATGATGATAATATATATAACAAATCAACAATGAATACAACAGAAAGGTCTTTAATCGAAATGAATGGCGGGAAATTTGAAATGCCATGATGATGATGATGATGATGGATGGCTGCTTAACGTCCAGCGGCAAATAAATATGCATATTCTGGACGAGAACATGCTAATGAATATATACCCTACTTTATACTAGACCGACATGCTGAGCCGGATTATTAACGTGCTAGTTCACAAGGTAACAGTCCGCAGGAAGACATGTCACCTTACACGGACACATTATTCTGACTTCGAGCTGACCAGTTTTTATTCTTACTCCTTAATACCGCGTGCTTAGTGGAGAAGCAGCCAATACCAATTTTAAAGTCTTCGGTTTGACCCGACCGGGGTTTGAACCCACGACCTCCCGCACTCGAGTCGAACACGCTACCACGAGACCACAGAGGCGGTTTATTGGATAGAGAAACTGAAATTTAACCTTGCAACAGTCCACCTACTGACCCTTCAAAGAGTTCTTGCAAAGGTTCTCAACGTGCAGAGAGCCTGGCACTCTATCTCTACACGAGACATCGGATTAGTCGTCTCCTTTCTGACTGGACGTGGCTGCATATTTATTCATCCAACACGACCAAACGGACGCCCCACTTTCACAAGGACTTTACTGACAGTTGAAAGAAGACCAAAAGTTATCATATTTCTGTTCGTGAGTCATCTTTTGGTTTAATTAAAGCAAATATCATCTTTAAATTATTAAGAAGGGCTCTTATTCTATGTTAAAGTATGATTAAAGATGACATCATAAAAAATTCTCTGCATTAAACATGTTGAATATATTGTGTAATAATACTTTTCTTTTGGTAATTTTAGTTGTAAAAGGTGAACCATAGAAAGTGTCTATATCGACCCTTTCTTTACTTATAACATCACCTGCCGATATGACCCCTCCCTATAGGCACCAAAGAAAGTGTCTCTATCGGCCCTTTCTTTACTTATAACATCACCTGCTGATATGACCCCTCCCTATAAGCACCACAGCAAGTGTCTCTATCGGCCCTTTCTTTACTTATAACATCACCTGCTGATATGACCCCTCCCTATAAGCACCACAGAAAGCGTCTCTATCGGCCCTTTCTTTACTTATAACATCACCTGCTGATATGACCCCTCCCTATAAGCACCACAGAAAGTGTCTCTTTCGGACCTTTCTTTATTTATAACAGATCCTGCTGATATTGCTTCTCCCTATATTCACCATAGAAAGTGTCTCTATCGGCCCTACTTTTACTTAAAACACCACCTGCTGATATGGCTCCTCCTTTTAGGCACCGAGAAAGTGTCTCTTTCGACCTTTCCGTTTATTATAACATCACCTGCTGATATGACCCCTCCCTTAAGTCACCATTCAAAGTGTCTCTATCGGTTCTTTATTATAACATCACCTGTTGATATGACCCCTCCCTAAAGGCTCCATAGAAAGTGTCTCTATCGGCCCTTTTCTTACTTATAACATCACCTGCTGATATAATCCCTCCACCTAAGCACCATGGCAAGTGTCTCTATCGACCTTTTCTTCACTTATAACATCACCTGTTGATATGACCCCCCCCCCCCTAAGCACCATACAAGTGTTCCTATTGACCCTTTATTATAACATCATCTGCTGATATGACTCCTCCACCTAGGCACCATAGAAAGTGTTTCTGTCGACCTTTTCTTTACTAATTAGTTATTACATCACCTGCTGATATGACCCTTCACTATAGGCACCATAGAAAGTGTCTCTGTCGACCCTTTCTTCATTTATAACATATCCTGCTGATATAGCTCCTCCATATAGGCACCGTAAAAAAATTGTCTTTATCGGCCCTTTCTTTACTTATAACATCACCTGTTGATATGACCCCTCTCTATAGGCTATAAAAAATGTCTCTACCGACCCTTTCTTTAATTAAAGCATCACCTGCTGATATGACCCCTACCTTGAGGCACCACAGAAAGTGTCTCTTTCGGACCTTTCTTTATTTATAACAGATCCTGCTGATATTGCTTCTATTCACCATAGAAAGTGTCTCTATCGGTTCTTTACATATAACACTACCTGCTGATATAACCCCTCCCTATATGCACCATAAGAAGTGTCTCTATCGACCCTACTTTTACTTAAAACACCACCTGCTGATATGGCTCCTCCTTTTAGGCACCGAGAGAGTGTCTCTTTCGACCTTTCCGTTTATTATAACATCACCTGCTGATATGACCCCTCCCTAAAGTCACCATTCAAAGTGTCTCTATCGGTTCTTTATTATAACGTCACCTGTTGATATGACCCCTCCCTAAAGGCTCCATAGAAAGTGTCTCTATCGGCCCTTTTCTTACTTATAACATCACCTGCTGATATAATCTCTCCACCTAAGCACCATGGCAAGTGTCTCTATCGACCTTTTCTTCACTTATAACATCACCTGTTGATATGACACCCCCCCCCCCTTAGCACCATATAAGTGTTGCTATTGACCCTTTATTATAACATCATCTGCTGATATGACTCCTCCCCCTAGGCACCATAGAAAGTGTTTCTGTCGACCTTTTCTTTACTTATTAGTTATTACATCACTTGCTGATATGACCCTTCACTATAGGCACCATAGAAAGTGTCTCTGTCTGCCCTTTCTTCATTTATAACATATATAGCTTCTCCATATAGGCACCGTAAAAAAATTGTCTTTATCGGCCCTTTCTATACTTATAACATCACCTGTTGATATGACCCCTCTCTATAGGCTATAAAAAATGTCTCTACCGACCCTTTCTTTAATTAAAGCATCACCTGCTGATATGACCCCTACCTTGAGGCACCATAGAAAGTGTCTCTATCGGCCCATTCTGCACTTATAACATTACCTGCTGATATGACCCCTCCCTAAAGGTTCCATAGAAAGTGTCACTATCGGCCCTTTTCTTACGTATAACATCATCTGCTGATAATCCCTCCACTAGGGCACCATAAAAAGTGTCTCTATCGACCTTTCTGTTTATTATTACATCACCTGCTGATATAACCCCTCCCCCTAAGCACCATAGGAAGTGTCTCTATCAACCTTTTCTTCACTTATAACAACACCTGTTGATATGATCCCTCCCCCTAAGCACCATAAAAAGTGTCTCTATCGACTATTTCTTTACTTATAACATCACTTGCTGATATGACCCCTCCCCATAGGCACCATAAAAAGTGTCTATCTATCTTTTATAGTTTTCAAGTTAGTAGGGAAAAAAACGTATAATATTGGTAAGAATCGTCATTAAAGAGCAAGTACTCCTACAAGGAGTCTACTGATGATTTCGGCTATTTGAATGATTTGTAGATCAAGACTTTTTGATCATGTTTGCTTATTTAAGTTTCTATCTATCTATTATAATTTTCAGATATCAGTCAAAACGTAAAACAAATGGTAAATATCATTATCAAAGGGCAATAAATCAAATAAGGGGTCGTCAGACGATTTCAAGATTGAAACTAATTTTTAGATCTTGTCTTGCTGATCACTTCAGCTTATTTACGTTTCTATCTATCTATATTTGTTTTTCAGCTATAAGGAAAAAGCACAAAGATATGATAAAAATCGTCATTAAAGGGCAATAACTCTAAGAAGGAGTCGTCTGACGATTTCGACCGTGTGGACTTATTTGTAGATTTTGTCCACAGGCACTTGTCTCAGAATTTTTTTTCCCTATATACCTTAATGTTATATTAAGGTATCATGCAGAAACAATCCTTTCCTCCTTTTATTAGACTGAAATACCAATCGCCGTTGACGCACATTTTAACTTTCGAAAAGAATAATAATAAAAGAGATGCGAAAGATACCAAAGGGACATTCAAACTCATAAGTCGAAAACAAACTGACAACGCCATGGCTAAAAAAGAAAAAGACAAACAACAGTACACAAAACAAAACATAGAAAACTAAAGATTGAACAACACGAACCCCACCAAAAACTGGGAGGGATCTCAGGTACTCCGGAAGGGTAAGCAGATCCTGCACCATATGTGGCACCCGTCGTGTTACTCTTATAAAATAAGTTGATAAGTTATATCAAGTGAATAGGAATCACACAATAACGGATTGGTAATTGACTCTTATTTAACCCTACGACATCACCAAATTAGAGACCATCGGTCAGGTAAAATTTTCGGCCGAATGTGATATTTTTATATTGAAACATGTTTTCCATGACAAAGGATGGACGAGACTGTTACCGGTATTAACAACACAAACATTAAAAGATTATAATACGCAAAGAACAACACTTATAACTAAAGCAAGAGCAACACGAACCCCTTTAAAACCAAACTAGTGGTGATCTCAGGTGCTCCGGAAGGGTAAGCAGATCCTGCTCCACATGTGGCACCCTTCGTGTTGCTAATGTAAGTACAAACCAGGTAATAAGTCTAATTTGGTAGGTTACATTCGTGGAAAAGTGGTCGGGATTGTAGTTACGACATATGGAACATACCCGCTATCATCTGTGAAACGGATATTCCATAACGGTCAACCAACTCGTGATGGCGTCCGTAAAATTTACGAAGGGATGATTTCAACTTCACCACTTGGAACTCTTGGTTTAATAACTTCCTTGTGAGCAGCAACCCTCTATCAAGGACATCATGATAGGAAATACAAGCCCGGGAATATCGTATCAACTGTTTTGTTGATTTATCGCTAAGATAAAGGGGCAATGTGTGAGATGAATTTGATAATGTAAAACTTTGCACAACACTTTTATAACAAGCCATATTGAACACTTTCGTGTGTAGGATTTTGAAAATCATATTGATTCACACTGTATTGGAAATCATACTTTGACATATGGATATTCGTTTTTCGTGTACATGTAAATGAATCACGATTTCGTGCTCTCTTCTGAATAGTTCGTTAAAAACGGTTGAAAAATAATCTTTTCCGCGATAAAAATGTCACGAAAAAAAGAAAATATATAGCATCCCCTTTGATAAACACCTCGAGGTGTGTTGTACGACGAGAAAAACCATAAAATATACATTATCTATGACATGCATACTAAAATTTAAAGAAGCTTCATCAATTTAACTGTTTAAAATATAAAACGTTAATAGTTTATGAGTACAAACTTATTTAAAATTTCTTCATTGCCATATTTTTTTCTATTTAAGGAAGTGAAAATATTTTCACTAAAATTGAATCAGGAAATCCAAGTCACAAAGTATAAAAAGTAAACAATTATAGGTCAAAGTACGGCCTTCAACACGGAGCCTTGGCTCACACCGAACAGCAAGCTATATTGGGCCCCAAAATGACTAGTGTCAAACAGGAAAACCATCGGTATAATCTATATAAAAAACGAGAAACACTTATGAACCACACCAACAAACGACAACCACTGAACAACAGGTTCCTGACTTAGGACAGGTATATACAAATGCAGCGGGTTTTAACGTTTTAACAGGCGCCAGCCTTCACCATAACCTGAAGTATACAGATTTCCCCTTGAAACATGTCAGCTAAGCACTGAAGTTGTTCAAGTTGTGTCAGGAAATAAATATATGATTATTTCTATATAGATTCAAATCAGGTTGCCGTAATGAAATCTAGATATCAGGTGTACGTCCGTTTAGGACAATTTCGCCGGTTAGTTCGTCTTTAAGACTTCGGTTGGTATATATGTTGTTAAAAATACAAAATTAAACGTACTTCTTATCCAGATTTAAAATGCATGTTCGTCCTTTATTATAATTTGTCCATAGGCTACCTTGTTATGCTCGATTTGAGATCCAAAGTTTATTGTTCAACAAGGCTGTGGTCAAATAAATTTTGTGAGTAGTTTTAATGTCGAGGGTGTGTTTTGTTTTGTGGGTTCTCATTGGTTTGAAGTTTTGTGACCCTTAATTTTTGGCCAGTGGAAAACTTTCCGCCGAAGTGCTTTTAAAATAGCACTTTGTCTTCAGACGAACAAGTCGGACATAATTTACAGAAACAAAAGATTTGATGTGAACTTTGAAGCTGTTCGTGAAGTCACACATACACAAGGTAGATATTTACCCCTTGATCTTTTCCCAGATTATTTTCGCTAAATGAATCAAAACACGACTTTTAAATCTTTTCTAATAAATTATGAATATGACACAGAAGACCATCTGACGTTGAATTTGCGATGAAGTTATGACTTAAATATGATTGATATGCACTCACTCAATATGGAAAGAATTCATGGCGCGATATATTTCAGTATGTGATTTCGAATTATTGAGGTAAAGACGCAAAAGTTTCAGATTGCAATACTTTGGCAGAATTTAAAAAAAAACTAAATGAAAAGTATATATCCTGGGACTATTATACTAACATTAGTATAATAGTCCCAGATATATTATTGTATAATGACTTTCGTTGTCATATTAGCGACATATTAATCTTTAAATTCTATTTACTTATTTATTTGTATTTCAAATTTCAAAAGCAGCAACTGATGAATTTAGCGAAGCGGGCTCGTGTTCATTGTTTTTAGACAACGGAATAAATTTAAATAAATAAACGGTATAGAGCTTGCAACGATTATTAAAGAAGAGCCTGGGTCGATGCAGTTAAATCAACTTTGTAATAGCAAGTATCTTGATATTTGTAAAGTGGCACCAACTGAATTCTATATATATATATATATATATATATATATATATATATATATATATATTCATTGATACAGATAGCATATTTTTTGCTCAACTATCGATAGAGGGTGGGTAAGAACCAAGGTCCCATTGATTGCCGGAAAGTGCGATATGGTACATTTAAAAAAAAAATTACCCGCCCCACTGGGTTCACCCAGAGACGTAAAAATTCAAATCGAACGAACTTTTGTCAGTGGTCAAGGTCAGAGTTAGCGGAAGATGCTTTTATCCGAGATGTTAACCTCAATGCGCATGCACACTTACTTATAGTAACGGAATTCACGATTTGAGTTTGCAATTCCTTCACAAATGTTACGTTGAGCATCATTGATGGTTTAGGCACAAGTGTTTGGGGGAGTGCACCCCTTTTATACATAAATAATATTATTTTTTTGTTTTTAAATTTTTTATTTCCACTTATTTTATGTGTTCTAGCTCATATCCATTCATATTCCAGGAAAATAAGAATATAAGAGCACCACATGTAAACTAATGTTGTTGTAATAGCATATTATAAGAGCAAAAACACATTAAAGAAATGAAAAGTAAAAATTCTACTAAATAAAGAAAAACAAAAAAATACTTGGGTTGGAACCCCCCCCCCTCCTTTTTTTTGACGATCAATGTTTTTTGAATGGGGACACAGGGTTGGAACCCCCCGGCCCCCCTTTTTAAATTGGCTGGATCTGCCCCTGACAAAACATAAATCTTATACGTCCGTTTACAGGACGTATTATGATATACCGTTGTCTGTCTGTTCGTCCGTCGTCAACATGTTGAACAATAACTCAAAAACACTTTAACCAATTTGCATGAAACTATGGTGAAGTGTTTATATCTATTGATGTGAGCTTCAGTTCGTTTTTTATAAATTTTAGATTTTATGTTTCCGAGTTATGGGGTTTTATTCATTAAAAAAGGGGGATTTTCCAGTTTTCGGACAATAACTCGTAAACACTTTCACCAATTTGCAAGAAACTTTGGTGAATTGTTTATATCTATTGACGTGAGCTCACTTTCAATTTCTATAAATTTTTGATTCTACATTTCTGAGTAGTTGTGTTTTATTCATTAAAAAAGGGGGATTTTCCTGTTTTCGGACAATAACTCAAAAATGCTTTCAGCAGTTTTCATGAAATTGGTGAATTGTTTATATCTATTGACGCAAGCTCCCTTTTGATTTTTATAAATTTTAGGTTTTACATTTCTGAGTTATGGGATTTTATTCATAAAAAATGGGTGATTTTCCAGTTTTCAGGGAGAATATCTTCAAAGTGCTTTGAGCAGTCTTCATGAAACTTTGGTGACTGATTTATATCTATTAAGATAACCTCCCTTTAGTTTTTCATAAATTTCTGATATAACATTGAGAAGTTATTGAACTTTATTCTTTGAAAAAGTGATTGGCGTGTCGTGCTCATGGCGCAGCTGTTTATTGCATATGATAGTCTAGTTTGAGACTGTTGGCACTGCTACTTGTAATTTCAGGTTATAATATTATATGAATTTAGATTTCATTCACCCTATTTTAGCACAGGCACTTGTCTCAGAAAAAAATTTCCTATATACCTTAATATGTTAAATATATAGGAAATTTTTTTCTGAGACAAATGCCTGTGTATTTTAGCTCACATTGTGAAAATATTGTCATTGAAAAATCTTTGAAATACCTGCATGGATACTGATTTTTATGGCATTGCCGACTTAGGTTAGGGCCATATATTGTTACCCTTATCCGTCATTCCGTCATTCTGTCATTCCGCAATGAACAGTTATACAGACTTTTTTTTTCTAAAAGCCTTCACATATTGAGCTGATTTTAGTATGTGAGTCTACTATGATGAGTTACAGATCAAGTTTATGTTTGGTTCCGCTCCTAAAAATGGCTTCAAGATTTTTTTGCGATTTGGGCCACTGACATGTTTTTCCGACACATCTAGTTTGTAATAAGTTTGAAGTTGGCCCTATATGATTTTTTTGTTACTTTTTCAGCATTATTCAGTAGTCAAACTGTAAGGAATATATGGACAGTTGGGAAAATGCAACATCAATTAATAGCTGAAGAGCAAGAGAGAGAGAACATTCTAGGTAAGTTTCAAACTAAGGGAGATAACTTAATGAATATCATGAAAACAGTACTGTTTTGTTGGTTAGTGGTTTTTGTCGAGCCTGTGACTTCTGTCGCAGAAAGCTCGACATAGGGATAGTGATCCGGCCATGGCAACCACGTGGAGTTAACAAAAATTTTGAAAAGTTTTAATATTTCAGAAGGTAGACCTGGATCCTTCATTCTTTGTATATAGATGCCTTATGCTATGAAGTTTCCGTCTGTCATATGTCCATTGTTCTTGACCTCATTTTCATGGTTCAGCGACTACTTAAAAAAAAAAGATTTATAGTTTTCTTAATTTCTCATGAGTAATAGGATTACTATGTTTGGTATGTGCCTACCTTGCAAGGTCCTCATGCCTGTCAGTTTTCACTTGACCGCGACCTCATTTCATGGATCAGTGAACAAGGTTAAGATTTCATGGTCAAGTCCATATCTAAGATATTATAAGCAATAGGTCTACTATATTTGGTGTATGGAATGATTAGCAGGTGTCATTTGACCTTGACCTCATTTTCATGGTTCATTGGTTAAAGTGAAGTTTTTGTGTTTTGGTCTCTTTTTCTAATACTGTATGCAATAGATCAATATATTTGGTGTATGAAAATATTTTACGATGTACATGTCAGTCTGGCATGTTTTATTTCACCTTGACCTCATTTTTACGGTTCATTGCTCAATGTCAACTTTTTGTTTTTTGGTCTGTTTTTCTAATATTATAAGCAGTAGATAAACCATATTTGGTGTATGGAATGATTGTAAGATGTATATGTCTGTCTGGCAATTATCATCTGACCTTGACCTCATTTTCATGGTTAATTGGTCAATCTTAAGTTTTCCTGGTTAAGTTTGTTTCTTAGATACTATATGCAATAGGTCAACTATATTTAAAGCATGTAATGATGTAAGGTGTACATGTCTATCTTGTAGGGTTCATTCGACCTTGACCACATTTTCATGGTTAATTGGTCAATTTTAAGTTTTCCTGGTTAAGTTTGTTTCTTAGATACTATGTGCAATAGGTGAACTATATTTAAAGCAAATTTGGTGTATGGAATGATTGTAAGGTGTACATGTATTTCCAGTTTGGTTTATCTGACCTTGACCTCATTTTCTTGGATCATGTTAAGTTTATGTGATAGTTGTAGTTAAGCTTTATATTTAGGACTATCAACATAAAACCAATGGTCAGTAAAGAAGGCGAGGCATTTCAGTGTGTGCACTCTTGTTTGTTTTTTAGCTTACCTGACCAAAAGGCCAAGTGAGCTTATCTCATCACTTGGCGTCCTTCGTCTGTCGTCCGTTAATTTTTACTAAAATCTTCTCTGAAACTACTGGGCCAAAATTAACCTAACTTGGCCACAATCATCATTGGGGTATCTAGTTTTAAAAATGTGTTCGATGACCCCGCCTGCCAACCAAGATGGCAGACATGACTAAGAATAGGACACAAGGGTAAAATGCAAGTTTTGCCTATTATTTTGAAAACCGCTATAAATAGAGAAAATTTGTAAGTGCCAAAAATGTTCAGAATGTTGAGCTCTACGAGTTAGGGCACTTACATGATGAATTTTACCATTTTAAAACATTTTTGTGCGTTATCTGGAAAATAATGTAAGATAGACAGAAACTCTAAAAAGCAAAAATGATCAGCAAGACAATTTCTACAAATAAGTCAAACACATTGCCGAAATCTTTAGTTGACATCTTATTAGAGTTATTGCCCTATAATGATAGTTTTAAACATTTTTATGCATTTTTGCCTATTATCTTGAAAACTATAATAGATAAATAGAAACTTTAAAAAATTAAAAATTATCAGCAGGATAAGATCTACAAATACATGTATGTGAACATGACTGAAATTCTCAGTTAAGGCTTAATAGAGTCAATCCCCTTTAATGATGATTTTTACTAAAAAGTGGCTATTGTCGAAGATGCAGGTGAGCGACAGAGGCTTTTTAGATTCTCTAGTTAGCTCACTGGGGCCCAAAGGGCCCCATGTGAGCTTATGCCATCACTTGGCGTCCGGCGTCCGTCGTCTATCGTTGTTGTCTGTCGTCGTAAACTGTTTCAAAAATCTCCTCCTCTGAAACTACTGGGCCAAATACCTTCAAACTTTCAAAAATGTTCCTTAGGGTATTTAGTTTATAAATTGTATCCGAAGTTTTGATCCATTGACAAACATGGCCACCATGGCTAAAAATAGAACATAGGGGTCAAATGCAGTTTTTGGCTTATATCTCAAAAAGTAAAGCTTTTAGAGCAAATCTGACATGGGATTAAATTGTTCAGTTGGTCAAGATCTATCAGCCCTGAAATTTTCAGACGAATCGAACAACCCATTGTTGGGTTGCTGCCACTAAATTGGTAGTTTTAAGGAAATTTTGCAGTTTTTTGTTATTATCTTGAATATTGTTATAGAAAGATATAAACTGTAAACAGCAATAATGTTCAGCAAAGTAAGATCTACAAAAAAGTAAAGATGACCAAAATTGTCAATTGACCCCTTAAGGAGTTATTGCCCTTTAAAGACAATTTTACACAATTTGTTCATCAAGTTTGCTAATATTTAAAAATCTTCTCCTCTGAAACTATTGTGCTTATACTTCTTAACTTTAAATGAATGTTCCTTTAGGAATTTAGTTTATGAATTATATCCGAATTTTTTATCAATCAACAAACATGGCCACCATGGCTAAAAATAGAACATAGGTATCAAATGCAGTTTTTGGCTTATATCTCAGAAACTAAAGCATTTAGAGCAAATCTGACAGGGGGTAAAAATGTTTAAAAGGTCAAGATCTATCAGCCCTGAAATTGTCAGACAAACTGAACAACCCATTGTTGGGTTGCTGCCACTAAATTGGTTATTTTAAGGAAATTTTGCAGTTTTTGGTTGTTATCTTGAATATTATTGAAGATAAAGATAAACTGTAAACAGCAAAAATGTCCAACAAAGTAAGATCTACTAAAAAAGTTTTATATGACCAAAATTGTCAATTGACCCCTTAAGAAGTTATTGCCCTTTAAGGACAATTTTACACAAGTTGTATATGTTTTTTAACTTTGAAAAAAGAAATGAATCTAGTATAAATTTTGTATTTTATTTCCTTGTACGTCAAGAAACATAGAAACTATGGCTAAAATGGAACATATGGGTAAAATGCATTATTTGCTTTTGAAGAAAATATGACAGATACAATGAACATTTAAGTGGCATTTTTAAGCCACTCATTAATATATATTGAAAAGCAAAAATAATCATTGATGAAAGATTTAACCAAAATTTTAACAGGTGAGCGATTCAGGCTCTTGAGAGCCTCTTGTTTTTATATACATTCTGTTTAATTTTTGGTTGAATATTGGAAATAACTGGAAATTTTCATGAATTTGAAATTGCGTTTTTCAATGTTGAAAAGTTTTATTAAAAATAATGTATTGTAACTTGCATGTTTAAAGTGGTCAGATCACAGTAATCTGGTTTTGTTACTTTACCATGCAATCATCAAATTAATTTCTGTTTTTGTCATGAAAAGCACGATTTTTTTCTCATGAACTTATTATTGAATTTCGTGGCAAAAACCCTGAAATTTGTTTCCCTTTAAAATATTTAATATTTTTTTTATCAGAATACACCCCCCCCCCCCCAAGATTCCAGCTTGATATTAAACATCAATCAAATGATTTCATAAACCATCTAAATTCAATAAATGATACAGAAAATTGCTTAATGTAAAAAGAGTACATTTGAATCAGAAACTTCACTGACAGCTATATTTTGTTTTGTAGGAACTTAATTGCTATTACTGTTTTATACGGAATCTAAATAAACAGAATGACTACATAATGACAATACAGCAAGCCATAAAGGAAAGACATTTGGTAGCTGAATGGTAAGTAAATGTTATTATATATAGCGATTACATTTGTATTTAGCAAGGAAGGATAATTTCATTATCATTGAAAATCTGAGTTATCTCCCATATTTAAAGTATACTAAAATAAAGTTTAATACATCTTTACTGAATCAAACTTAGAAGAGGGGAGAAAAGAAAGAGGGTTTTACAGAAATAATATTCTATATGTAATGAATGAAATAGTTTTTCCTACCAAACATTTTGTAAAACTTTAAAATTAACTAGAATGAAAACCACTTTCAATTTTATAACATTATCTACCTTTAATCAGCAAAATATGTCCCAACTTTTCAAAGGAGAAATATGAACATCATACTGAAACCTGAGATTGAGTTGTGATAAACAAAAACATTTCATTTTTTTATTTTAATTTAACCCAGCGACATGTGCATATGCTTGTTCCAAATCAGGAACCTATGTATAGTTGTTATATTTTGTCAAATCTTATTTTGGTTTTTGTTGTCATTTCTAAGAAATTGGTGCTTATGGAAGATCTTTGATATTCTTTGGATTTCTCAACTGAATAATTTATAGCTTAATAAAATCTGAAGACAGTATGTTGACCACCAGATGTGTTTTGGATTTTTTTTGTAATTTTATAAATTTTGTATTCAGGAATAAAGCATGGATACAAGCATTTCCTGCTTCCCCATACATGTAGATGGATGCTACAGGGCTTGTACATCAGAATGTTATTAGTATGACATCAATTTAAAATTTCTTTTTCATTTGTTACCGAATGATGATATTGCATTGTACTCTTAACCTTTCGGTAGGTGCAAGAAATTCAAACAAAATTATTAACAGTGATGCTTAAATGGGTTTTGAAAGTTCATTTCAAAGTTGAAATTTATGGTCATAGAGCAAAACACCATGATGTTAGAAAGTTCAGCGTAGTACAGAGTTGCTTGTCAGTGTTTACAATTTGTTTCAAAGCAAAATGGATTGTAACCTTTGGTTGGCAATACACAAAAAAGCATGAGCATGGCATGGATTAACATAGCAGCAGCACCACCCTACCACAACCAAAAGCATGTATTTAGCACATTATATAACTTAAATGCTATGCTGACTTACTGATCTTATGGTAGGTTTTCTCTTTCAATTTCTGGTAAATTTTATTTTAATTGACAAAAGTTGATGAATTGTTAGTTTTCTGATGTGCATGTGAAGAGCCAGTGGAAAGCCAGGGATTCTTGTTAAGGTTGAGATTCTGTAAGTTTATACTATATATCTCTTGTTAAGGTTGAGATTCTGTAAGTTTATACTACATATTAGGGGCCTGATGGGTTATTTTCGTTCTTCGTGAATCGGCGCATTTTCGCTATCGTGATCCGTTTTTCTACAGATTTATTTTTTTTTTAAATTTGCGTGATCCGTGATCATGGAAATTTATTTTCTGTGAATCGTGATTGACAAAAAAATCAACTCGTGAATCATGATGAGGCCCCCCCCCCCCCCATCAGGCCCCTCACATATCAGTATTTTTTTAACTACATGTTTGTTCTTGGTTTGGACCTAAAATTAGGCAGTTAAATCTTAACTGCATTTATTTTTATTAGCTCACCTGGCCCAAAGGGCCAAGTGAGCTTTTCTCATCACTTGGCGTCCGTCGTCCGTCGTCCGGCGTCGTCCGTCGTCGGCGTTAACTTTTTACATTTTGAACTTCTTCTAGAGAACCACTGAATGGAATGAAACCAAACATGGCATGAATGTTCCTTATGAGGTGCTCACCAAGTGTTGTTACTTTGTAGCCGATCCATCATCCAAGATGGCTGCCATCTGGGAACTTAGTTTAACATAGGACCCTATGGGAAATACATACAAATGTCTTCTTTTAGAGAACCACTGAATGGAATGAAACCAAACATGGCATGAATGTTCCTTATGAGGTGCTGACCAAGTGTTGTTACTTTGTAGCCGATCCATCATCCAAGATGGCCGCCAGCGGGGGACTTAGTTTAACATAGGACCCTATGGGGAATACATAAAAATGTCTTCTTTTAGATAACCACTGAATGGAATGGAACCAAACATGGCATGAATGTTCCTTATGAAATGCTGACCAAGTGTTGTTACTTTGCAGTCGGTCCATCATCCAAGATGGCCGCCAGCGGGGGACTTAGTTTAACATAGGACCCTATGGGAAATACATACAAATGTCTTCTTTTAGAGAACCACTGAATGGAACGAAACCAAACATGGCATGAATGTTCCTTATGAGGTTCTGACCAAGTGTTGTTACTTTGTAGCTGATCCATCATCCAAGATGGCCGCCAGCGGGGGACTTAGTTTAACATAGGACCCTATGGGAAATACATACAAATGTCTTCTTTTAGAGAACCACTGAATGGAATGAAACCAAACATGGCATGAATGTTCCTTATGAGGTGCTGACCAAGTGTTGTTAAAGATGGCCGACAGCAGGGGACTTAGTTTAACAAAGGACCTATGGGAAATACATACAAATGTCTTATTTTAGAGAACCAATAAATGGAATGGAACCAAACATGGCATGAATCTTCCTTATGAGATGCTGACCAAGTGTTGTTACTTTGTAGCCGATCCATCATCCAAGATGGCCGCCAGCGGGGGACTTAGTTTTACATAGGACCCTTTGGGAAATACATAAAAATGTCTTATTTTAGAGAACCAATAAATGGAATGGGCCAAACATGGCATGAATGTTCCTTATGAGATGTTGACCAAGTGTTGTTACTTTGCAGCCGATCCATCATCCAAGATGGCCGCCAGCGGGGGACTTAGTTTAACATAGGACCCTATGGGAAATACATACAATTGTCTTCTTTTAGAGAACCACTGAATGGAATTGAACCAAACATGGCATGAATGTTCCTTATGAGTTGCAGACCAAGTGTTGTTACTTTGCAGTCGATCCATCATCCAAGATGGCCGCTAGGGGGGGGGGGGGCTTAGTTTAACATAGGACCCTATTGGAAATACATACAAATGTCTTCTTTTAGAGTACCACTGAATGGAATGAAACCAAACATGGCATGAATGTTCCTTATGAAGTGCTGACCAAGTGTTGCTACTTTGTTGACGATTTACTATTCAAGATGGCCACCAGGATATTTTATTAAATAACGGGACCAATATTAATCAAAATTTGGCCTCAATCATTATTTGGGTATCTGTTATGATTTTTATCTATCTTTACATGATTTCTAAAACCAAAGTAGAGTCAGGTGAGCGACACAGGCTCTTGAGAGCCTCTAGTTTTTAATGTTTCATGGCCTTATACAGTTTATTTTAAAGAATAGAAAAACATTTGCAAACAATTTATTGCAAAGTTGAATGTCTACTGTAAAATAGCAAAAATTAGATACTCAAAAATTATACAGTATTTTGTTTATTATTTGATGGATCCAGTGTTATGGTTTGTAAATGTTAGCTTACACAGTTTGCTAAATCTTCACTGCATTTATTGTTAATGTTTCATGGCCTCAGTGCATTTTAATGAACAGAGAAATGTACAATTTATTTCATGGTTAAATATTTACTTCGGAAATTAGACACGCAAAAATTTCCAGATACTTTATTTTGTTTATTTTATGATGGATAAAAAATTTAATTAGTTATGCAGATTTTGATGTCCTGGATTTAATTTTGCTGGATTATTATAAATATTTTGGTTGATTCTACCACAAAGAAAGTTATGCCATGTTAATTATAAGGTTAATTATACAAACTCATAATTTTAAAACTGTTTCTTTTCTTTTCAGATTTTCATCTTGTATACTTGAACAAGATTATAATTATGCCAGATTGCATCCTTAACATATCAGATGATGGCCAACCTCAGTATCCTTAACGTATCAGATGTATGTCAGTCTATAAGTTTTTACTATAATATCAAATTACTTTTTGCATCAGGTTTTGTTCCCTGTTTGGACCTTAAATTTTGACAGTTCAATTTTCACTGCATTTATTTTTAATGCCTCATGGCAACATTGCATTTTAATGAACAGAGAAATGTTTGTGTACAATTTATTTTGATGTACAATGTCTTCTCTATGAAATAGTTAAAATTAGACACACAAAAAAGTTCCCTATATACAGTCTTTTCGTTTATTTTATGATTGTCCAGTTTTATGGTTTGTAAATGTTGGCTCACAGATGTACATTATCACAGTAATATGTAACATAGACTTGTAGACCTGTAAATCTTAAAAAAAATAATTAAGTAAACTCTTTATGTAAATGAATTGGATTTTTTATTCTGAACCTGAATCAGTGTTATATTTAAATACAAAATTACTGTGTTTTGCACAATCATTCAATTGAAAAGTTATAAGCATCTGTTCTTTTCTTTTCAGACTTTCATCTTGTATACTTGAACAAGATTATTTGCCAGCCTGCATCCTGTATCAGATGATGGCCAACCTCAGTATCCTTAGCATATCAGATGTATGTCAGACTGTAAGGTTATTCTGTATATATATCAGGTTATTGTTTGCATGAAGTTTTGTTCCCAATTTTAACTTTAAATTTTAATTTAGTAAACTCTCATTGTAAATTCACTGGATTTTTTTCTCTGAATCTGAATCAGTGTTGTATTTGAATACAAAATTACTGTGTTTTGCACAATCATTCCATTGAAAAGTTTAAAGCATGAGAACTAAAATTAAGTATACTCCACTATGTTTTCCCAAATATGTTTTAAATTTTTAATGTGTAAAAAATTTAATAGAAATTACTCATACAGATCTTGATGTCTTCCCTTTAATTCAGCTGGATGTAAACATTTTGCTTGATTCTACCACAAAGACAGTGCACACTCGTAATTTCAAACCTGTTGTTTTCATTTCAGACTTTCAACTTGTGTACTTGAAGCAAATTATATGCCAGCCTGCATACTTAATGACTCAGTATACCAGCCTTACTATATCAGATGAATGCCAACCTGTATTCTTACTTTATCAGATGTATGCCAGCCTGTATCCTTACTATATCAGATGTATGCCAGCCTGTATCCTAACTATATCAGATGAATGCCAACCTGTATCCTTACTATATCAGATGAATGCCAACCTGTATCCTTACTATATCAGATGTACACCAGCCTGTATCCTTACTATATCAGATGAATGCCAACTTGTATCCTTACTATATCAGATGTAGGCCAACCTGTATCCTTACTATATCAGATGTATGCCCGCCTGTATCCTTACTATATCAGATGTATGTCAGCCTGTATCTTTACTATATCAGATGTATGTCAGTCTGTATCCTTACTATATCATATTTATGTCAGTCTGTATTTTTAATGTTTGCGATGTATGCCAGCCTGTATCCTTACTGTATCAGATGTATGCCAGCCTGTATCCTTACTGTATCAGATGGATGTCAGCCTGTCTCCTTACTATATCAGATGTATGCCTGCATGTATCCTTACTGTATCAGATGTATGTCAGCCTGTATCCTTACTATATCAGATGTATGCCCGCCTGTATCCTTACTATATCAAATGTATGTCAGCCTGTATCCTTACTATATCAGATGTATGTCAGTCTGTATCCTTACTATATCATATTTATGTCAGTCTGTATTTTTAATGTTTGCGATGTATGCCAGCCTGTATCCTTACTGTATCAGATGTATGCCAGCCTGTATCAGATGGATGTCAGCCTGTATCCTTACTATATCAGATGTATGCCTGCCTGTATCCTTACTGTATCAGATGTATGTCAGGCTGTATCCTTACTATATCAGATGTATGTCAGCCTGTATCCTTACTATATCAGATGTATGCCCGCCTGTATCCTTACTATATCAAATGTATGTCAGCCTGTATCCTTACTATATCAGATGTTTGTCAGCCTGTATCCTTACTATATCAGATGTATGCCAGCCTGTATCCTTACTATATCAGATGTATGTCAGCCTGTATCCTTACTATATCATATTTATGTCAGTCTGTATTTTTAATGTTTGCGATGTATGCCCGCCTGTATCCTTACTGTATCAGATGTATACCAGCCTGTATCCTTACTGTATCAGATGTATGTCAGCCTGTATCCTTACTATATCAGATGTATGTCAGCCTGTATCCTTACTATATCAGATGTATGTCAGTCTGTATCCTTACTATATCATATTTATGTCAGTCTGTATTTTTAATGTTTGCGATGTATGCCAGCCTGTATCCTTACAGTATCAGATGTATGTCAGCCTGTATCCTTACTATATCAGATGTATGTCAGCCTGTATCCTTACTATATCAGATGTATGCCAGCCTGTATCCTTACTGTATCAGATGTATGTCAGCCTGTATCCTTACTATATCAGATGTATGTCAGCCTGTATCCTTACTATATCAGATGTATGTCAGCCTGTATCCTTACTATATCAGATGTATGCCCGCCTGTATCCTTACTGTATCAGATGTATGCCAGCCTGTATCCTTACTATATGAGATGTATGTCAGCCTGTATCCTTACTATATCATATTTATGTCAGTCTGTATTTTTAATGTTTGCGATGTATGCCAGCCTGTATCCTTACTATATCAGATGTTTGTTAGCCTGTATCCTTACTATATCATATTTATGTCAGTCTGTATTTTTAATGTTTGTGATGTATGCCCGCCTGTATCCTTACTGTATCAGATGTATGTCAGCCTGTATCCTTACTATATCAGATGTCTGCCCGCCTGTATCCTTACTGTATCAGATATATGCCAGCCTGTATCCTTACTGTATCAGATGTCTGCCAACCTGTATCCTTACTATATCAGATGTATGTCAGCCTGTATCCTTACTATATCAGATGTATGCCAGCCTGTATCCTTACTATATCATATGTATGTCAGCCTGTATCCTTACTTTTTCAGATGTATATCAGCCTGTATCCTTACTATATCATATGTATGTCAGTCTGTATCTTTACTATATCATATTTATGTCAGTCTGTTTTTTAAATGTTTGTGATGTATGCCAACCAGTATCCTTAACCTATCAGATGTATGCCAGCCTGTATCCTTACTGTATCAGATGGATGTCAGCCTGTATCCTTACTATATCAGATGTATGTCAGCCTGTATCCTTACTATATCAGATGTATGCCAGCCTGTATCCTTACTGTATCAGATGTATGTCAACCTGTATCCTTACTATATCAGATGTATGTCAGCCTGTATCCTTACTATATCAGATGTATGCCAGCCTGTATCATTACTATATCAGATGTATGTCAGCCTGTATCCTTACTATATCATATTTATGTCAGTCTGTATTTTTAATGTTTGCGATGTATGCCAGCCTGTATCCTAACTGTATCAGATGTATGTCAGCCTGTATCCTTACTGTATCAGATGTCTTCCCGCCTGTATCCTTATTATATCAGATGTATGTCAGCCTGTATCCTTACTATATCAGATGTATGCCAGCCTGTATCCTTACTGTATCAGATGTCTGCCAACCTGTATCCTTACTATATCAGATGTATGTCAGCCTGTATCCTTACTATATCAGATGTATGCCAGCCTGTATCCTTACTATATCATATGTATGTCAGCCTGTATCCTATCTATATCAGATGTATATCAGCCTGTATCCTTACTATGTCATATGTATGTCAGTCTGTATCCTTACTATATCATATTTATGTCAGTCTGTTTTTTTAATGTTTGCGATGTATGCCAACCAGTATCCTTAACCTATCAGATGTATGCCAGCCTGTATCCTTACTGTATCAGATGTATGTCAGTCTGTATCCTTACTATATCATATTTATGTCAGTCTGTATTTTTAATGTTTGCGATGTATGCCAGCCTGTATCCTTACTGTATCAGATGTATGCCAGCCTGTATCAGATGGATGTCAGCCTGTATCCTTACTATATCAGATGTATGCCTGCCTGTATCCTTACTGTATCAGATGTATGTCAGGCTGTATCCTTACTATATCAGATGTATGTCAGCCTGTATCCTTACTATATCAGATGTATGCCCGCCTGTATCCTTACTATATCAAATGTATGTCAGCCTGTATCCTTACTATATCAGATGTTTGTCAGCCTGTATCCTTACTATATCAGATGTATGCCAGCCTGTATCCTTACTATATCAGATGTATGTCAGCCTGTATCCTTACTATATCATATTTATGTCAGTCTGTATTTTTAATGTTTGCGATGTATGCCCGCCTGTATCCTTACTGTATCAGATGTATACCAGCCTGTATCCTTACTGTATCAGATGTATGTCAGCCTGTATCCTTACTATATCAGATGTATGTCAGCCTGTATCCTTACTATATCAGATGTATGTCAGTCTGTATCCTTACTATATCATATTTATGTCAGTCTGTATTTTTAATGTTTGCGATGTATGCCAGCCTGTATCCTTACAGTATCAGATGTATGTCAGCCTGTATCCTTACTATATCAGATGTATGTCAGCCTGTATCCTTACTATATCAGATGTATGCCAGCCTGTATCCTTACTGTATCAGATGTATGTCAGCCTGTATCCTTACTATATCAGATGTATGTCAGCCTGTATCCTTACTATATCAGATGTATGTCAGCCTGTATCCTTACTATATCAGATGTATGCCCGCCTGTATCCTTACTGTATCAGATGTATGCCAGCCTGTATCCTTACTATATGAGATGTATGTCAGCCTGTATCCTTACTATATCATATTTATGTCAGTCTGTATTTTTAATGTTTGCGATGTATGCCAGCCTGTATCCTTACTATATCAGATGTTTGTTAGCCTGTATCCTTACTATATCATATTTATGTCAGTCTGTATTTTTAATGTTTGTGATGTATGCCCGCCTGTATCCTTACTGTATCAGATGTATGTCAGCCTGTATCCTTACTATATCAGATGTCTGCCCGCCTGTATCCTTACTGTATCAGATATATGCCAGCCTGTATCCTTACTGTATCAGATGTCTGCCAACCTGTATCCTTACTATATCAGATGTATGTCAGCCTGTATCCTTACTATATCAGATGTATGCCAGCCTGTATCCTTACTATATCATATGTATGTCAGCCTGTATCCTTACTTTTTCAGATGTATATCAGCCTGTATCCTTACTATATCATATGTATGTCAGTCTGTATCTTTACTATATCATATTTATGTCAGTCTGTTTTTTAAATGTTTGTGATGTATGCCAACCAGTATCCTTAACCTATCAGATGTATGCCAGCCTGTATCCTTACTGTATCAGATGGATGTCAGCCTGTATCCTTACTATATCAGATGTATGTCAGCCTGTATCCTTACTATATCAGATGTATGCCAGCCTGTATCCTTACTGTATCAGATGTATGTCAACCTGTATCCTTACTATATCAGATGTATGTCATCCTGTATCCTTACTATATCAGATGTATGCCAGCCTGTATCATTACTATATCAGATGTATGTCAGCCTGTATCCTTACTATATCATATTTATGTCAGTCTGTATTTTTAATGTTTGCGATGTATGCCAGCCTGTATCCTAACTGAATCAGATGTATGTCAGCCTGTATCCTTACTGTATCAGATGTCTTCCCGCCTGTATCCTTATTATATCAGATGTATGTCAGCCTGTATCCTTACTATATCAGATGTATGCCAGCCTGTATCCTTACTGTATCAGATGTCTGCCAACCTGTATCCTTACTATATCAGATGTATGTCAGCCTGTATCCTTACTATATCAGATGTATGCCAGCCTGTATCCTTACTATATCATATGTATGTCAGCCTGTATCCTATCTATATCAGATGTATATCAGCCTGTATCCTTACTATGTCATATGTATGTCAGTCTGTATCCTTACTATCTCATATTTATGTCAGTCTGTTTTTTTAATGTTTGCGATGTATGCCAACCAGTATCCTTAACCTATCAGATGTATGCCAGCCTGTATCCTTACTGTATCAGATGGATGTCAGCCTGTATCCTTACTATATCAGATGTATGCCCGCCTGTATCCTTACTGTATCAGATGTCTGCCAACCTGTATCCTTACTATATCAGATGTATGCCAGCCTGTATCCTTACTGTATCATATGTATGTCAGCCTGTATCCTTACTATATCAGATGTATGTCAGCCTGTATCCTTTCTATATCATATTTATGTCAGTCTGTATTTTTAATGTTTGCGATGTATGCCCGCCTGTATCCTTACTGTATCAGATGTATGTCAGCCTGTATCCTTACTATATCAGATGTCTGCCCGCCTGTATCCTTACTATATCAGATGTATGTCAGCCTGTATCCTTACTATATCAGATGTCTGCCCGCCTGTATCCTTACTATATCAGATGTATGCCAGCCTGTATCCTTACTGTATCAGATGTCTACCAACCTGTATCCTTACTATATCAGATGTATGTCATCCTGTATCCTTACTATATCTGATGTATGTCAGCCTGTATCCTTACTATATCAGATGTATATCAGCCTGTATCCTTACTATATCATATGTATGTCTGTCTGTATCCTTACTATATCATATTTATGTCAGTCTGTATTTTTAGTGTTTGCGATGTATGCCAACCAGTATCCTTAACCTATCAGATGTATGCCAGCCTGTATCCTTACTGTATCAGATGGATGTCAGCCTGTATCCTTACTATATCAGATGTATGCCCGCCTGTATCCTTACTATATCAGATGTATGTTAGCCTGTATCCTTACTATATCAGATGTCTGCCAACCTGTATCCTTACTATATCAGATGTATGCCAGCCTGTATCCTTACTGTATCAGATGTCTGCCAACCTGTATCCTTACTATATCAGATGTATGCCAGCCTGTATCCTTACTATATCAGATGTATATCAGCCTGTATCCTTACTATATCAGATGTATGTCAGCCTGTATCCTTACTATATCATATGTATGTCAGTCTGTATCCTTACTATATCATATTTATGTCAGTCTGTATTTTTAATGTTTGCGATGTATGCCAGCTTGTATCCTTACTGTATCAGATGTATGCCAGCCTGTATCCTTACTGTATCAGATGGATGTCAGCCTGTATCCTTACTATATCAGATGTATGTCAGCCTGTATCCTTACTATATCATATTTATGTCAGTCTGTATTTTTAATGTTTGCGATGTATGGCCGCCTGTATCCTTACTGTATCAGATGTATGTCAGCCTGTATCCTTACTATATCAGATGTCTTCCCGCCTGTATCCTTACTATATCAGATGTATGCCAGCCTGTATCCTTACTGTATCAGATGTCTGCCAACCTGTATCCTTACTATATCAGATGTATGTCAGCCTGTATCCTTACTATATCAGATGTATGCCAGCCTGTATCCTTACTATATCATATGTATGTCAGCCTGTATCCTTACTATATCAGATGTATATCAGCCTGTATCCTTACTGTATCAGATGTCTGCCAACCTGTATCCTTACTATATCAGATGTCTGCCCGCCTGTATCCTTACTATATCAGATGTATGTCAGCCTGTATCCTTACTATATCAGATGTCTGCCAACCAGTATCCTTAACCTATCAGATGTATGCCAGCCTGTATCCTTACTGTATCAGATGGATGTCAGCCTCTATCCTT
This sequence comes from Mytilus californianus, assembly GCF_021869535.1. Lineage (NCBI taxonomy): Eukaryota > Metazoa > Mollusca > Bivalvia > Mytilida > Mytilidae > Mytilus > Mytilus californianus. Next base: position 129,457,587 of record NW_026262679.1, on the reverse strand, counting down.
ACTATATCAGATTCATGCCCGCCTGTATCCTTACTATATCAGATGTATGCCCGCCTGTATCCTTACTGTATCAGATGTATGTCAGCCTGTATCCTTACTATATCAGATGTCTGCCCGCCTGTATCCTTACTATATCAGATGTATGCCAGCCTGTATCCTTACTGTATCAGATGTCTGCCAACCTGTATCCTTACTATATCAGATGTATATCAGCCTGTATCCTTACTATATCATATGTATGTCAGTCTGTATCCTTACTATATCATATTTATGTCAATCTGTATTTTTAGTGTTTGCGATGTATGCCAACCAGTATCCTTAACCTATCAGATGTATGCAAGCCTGTATCCTTACTGTATCAGATGGATTTCAGCCTCTATCCTTACTATATCAGATGTATGCCCGCCTGTATCCTTACTATATCAGATGTATGTCAGCCTGTATCCTTACTATATCTTATTTATGTCAGTCTGTATTTTTAATGTTTGCAATGTATGCCAGCCTGTATCCTTACTGTATCAGATGTATGCCAGCCTCTATCCTTACTGTATCAGATGGATGTCAGCCTGTATCCTTACTATATCAGATGTATGCCCACCTGTATCCTTACTGTATCAGATGTATGTCAGCCTGTATCCTTACTATATCATATGTATGTCAGCCTGTATCCTTACTATATCATATTTATGTCAGTCTGTTTTTTAAATGTTTGCAATGTATGCCAACCAGTATCCTTAACCTATCAGATGTATGTCAGCCTGTATCCTTACTATATCATATGTATGTCAGCCTGTATCCTATCTATATCAGATGTATATCAGCCTGTATCCTTACTATATCATATGTATGCCCGCCTGTATCCTTACTATATCAGATGTCTTCCCGCCTGTATCCTTACTATATCATATGTATGTCAGTCTGTATCCTTACTATATCATATTTATGTCAGTCTGTTTTTTAAATGTTTGCGATGTATGCCAACCAGTATCCTTAACCTATCAGATGTATGTCAGCCTGTATCCTTACTATATCAGATGTATGCCAGCCTGTATCTTTACTATATCAGATGTATGTCAGCCTGTATCCTTACTATATCATATTTATGTCAATCTGTATTTTTAATGTTTGCGATGTATGCCAGCCTGTATCCTAACTGTATCAGATGTATGCCAGCCTGTATCCTTACTGTATCAGATGTATGCCAGCCTGTATCCTTACTGTATCAGATGTATGCCAGCCTGTATCCTTACTGTATCAGATGGATGTCAGCCTGTATCCTTACTATATCAGATGTATGCCCGCCTGTATCCTTACTGTATCAGATGTATGTCAGCCTGTATCCTTACTGTATCAGATGTCTGCCCGCCTGTATCCTTACTATATCAGATGTATGCCAGCCTGTATCCTTACTGTATCAGATGTCTGCCAGTCTGTATCCTTACTATATCAGATGTATGCCAGCCTGTATCCTTACTATATCAGATCATCTCAGCCTGTATCCTTACTATATCAGATGTATGTCAGCCTGTATCCTTACTATATCATATTTATGTCAGTCTGTATTTTTAATGTTTGCGATGTATGCCAGCCTGTATCCTTACTGTATCAGATGTATGCCAGCCTGTATCCTTACTGTATCAGATGGATGTCAGCCTGTATCCTTACTATATCAGATGTATGCCCGCCTGTATCCTTACTATATCAGATGTCTTCCCGCCTGTATCCTTACTATATCAGATGTATGTCAGCCTGTATCCTTACTATATCAGATGTCTGCCCGCCTGTATCCTTACTGTATCAGATATATGCCAGCCTGTATCCTTACTGTATCAGATGTCTGCCAACCTGTATCCTTACTATATCAGATGTATGTCAGCCTGTATCCTTACTATATCAGATGTATGCCAGCCTGTATCCTTACTATATCATATGTATGTCAGCCTGTATCCTTACTTTTTCAGATGTATATCAGCCTGTATCCTTACTATATCATATGTATGTCAGTCTGTATCTTTACTATATCATATTTATGTCAGTCTGTTTTTTAAATGTTTGTGATGTATGCCAACCAGTATCCTTAACCTATCAGATGTATGCCAGCCTGTATCCTTACTGTATCAGATGGATGTCAGCCTGTATCCTTACTATATCAGATGTATGTCAGCCTGTATCCTTACTATATCAGATGTATGCCAGCCTGTATCCTTACTGTATCAGATGTATGTCAACCTGTATCCTTACTATATCAGATGTATGTCAGCCTGTATCCTTACTATATCAGATGTATGCCAGCCTGTATCATTACTATATCAGATGTATGTCAGCCTGTATCCTTACTATATCATATTTATGTCAGTCTGTATTTTTAATGTTTGCGATGTATGCCAGCCTGTATCCTAACTGTATCAGATGTATGTCAGCCTGTATCCTTACTGTATCAGATGTCTTCCCGCCTGTATCCTTATTATATCAGATGTATGTCAGCCTGTATCCTTACTATATCAGATGTATGCCAGCCTGTATCCTTACTGTATCAGATGTCTGCCAACCTGTATCCTTACTATATCAGATGTATGTCAGCCTGTATCCTTACTATATCAGATGTATGCCAGCCTGTATCCTTACTATATCATATGTATGTCAGCCTGTATCCTATCTATATCAGATGTATATCAGCCTGTATCCTTACTATATCATATGTATGTCAGTCTGTATCCTTACTATATCATATTTATGTCAGTCTGTTTTTTTAATGTTTGCGATGTATGCCAACCAGTATCCTTAACCTATCAGATGTATGCCAGCCTGTATCCTTACTGTATCAGATGGATGTCAGCCTGTATCCTTACTATATCAGATGTATGCCCGCCTGTATCCTTACTGTATCAGATGTCTGCCAACCTGTATCCTTACTATATCAGATGTATGCCAGCCTGTATCCTTACTGTATCATATGTATGTCAGCCTGTATCCTTACTATATCAGATGTATGTCAGCCTGTATCCTTTCTATATCATATTTATGTCAGTCTGTATTTTTAATGTTTGCGATGTATGCCCGCCTGTATCCTTACTGTATCAGATGTATGTCAGCCTGTATCCTTACTATATCAGATGTCTGCCCGCCTGTATCCTTACTATATCAGATGTATGTCAGCCTGTATCCTTACTATATCAGATGTCTGCCCGCCTGTATCCTTACTATATCAGATGTATGCCAGCCTGTATCCTTACTGTATCAGATGTCTACCAACCTGTATCCTTACTATATCAGATGTATGTCATCCTGTATCCTTACTATATCTGATGTATGTCAGCCTGTATCCTTACTATATCAGATGTATATCAGCCTGTATCCTTACTATATCATATGTATGTCTGTCTGTATCCTTACTATATCATATTTATGTCAGTCTGTATTTTTAGTGTTTGCGATGTATGCCAACCAGTATCCTTAACCTATCAGATGTATGCCAGCCTGTATCCTTACTGTATCAGATGGATGTCAGCCTGTATCCTTACTATATCAGATGTATGCCCACCTGTATCCTTACTGTATCAGATGTACGTCAGCCTGTATCCTTACTATATCAGATGTCTGCCCGCCTGTATCCTTACTATATCAGATGTATGCCCGCCTGTATCCTTACTGTATCAGATGTCTGCCAACCTGTATCCTTACTATATCAGATGTATGCCAGCCTGTATCCTTACTATATCAGATCATATCAGCCTGTATCCTTACTATATCAGATGTCTGCCCGCCTGTATCCTTAGTATATCAGATGTCTGCCCGCCTGTATCCTTACTATATCAGATGTATGTCAGCCTGTATCCTTACTATATCAGATGTATGTCAGCCTGTATCCTTACTATATCAGATGTATGCCAGCCTGTATCCTTACTGTATCAGATGTATGTCAACCTGTATCCTTACTATATCAGATGTATGTCAGCCTGTATCCTATCTATATCAGATGTATATCAGCCTGTATCCTTACTATATCATATGTATGCCCGCCTGTATCCTTACTATATCAGATGTCTTCCCGCCTGTATCCTTACTATATCATATGTATGTCAGTCTGTATCCTTACTATATCATATTTATGTCAGTCTGTTTTTTAAATGTTTGCGATGTATGCCAACCAGTATCCTTAACCTATCAGATGTATGTCAGCCTGTATCCTTACTATATCAGATGTATGCCAGCCTGTATCTTTACTATATCAGATGTATGTCAGCCTGTATCCTTACTATATCATATTTATGTCAATCTGTATTTTTAATGTTTGCGATGTATGCCAGCCTGTATCCTAACTGTATCAGATGTATGCCAGCCTGTATCCTTACTGTATCAGATGTATGCCAGCCTGTATCCTTACTGTATCAGATGTATGCCAGCCTGTATCCTTACTGTATCAGATGGATGTCAGCCTGTATCCTTACTATATCAGATGTATGCCCGCCTGTATCCTTACTGTATCAGATGTATGTCAGCCTGTATCCTTACTGTATCAGATGTCTGCCCGCCTGTATCCTTATTATATCAGATGTATGTCAGCCTGTATCCTTACTATATCAGATGTATGCCAGCCTGTATCCTTACTGTATCAGATGTCTGCCAACCTGTATCCTTACTATATCAGATGTATGTCAGCCTGTATCCTTACTAAATCAGATGTATGCCAGCCTGTATCCTTACTGTATCAGATGTCTGCCAGTCTGTATCCTTACTATATCAGATGTATGCCAGCCTGTATCCTTACTATATCAGATCATCTCAGCCTGTATCCTTACTATATCAGATGTATGTCAGCCTGTATCCTTACTATATCATATTTATGTCAGTCTGTATTTTTAATGTTTGCGATGTATGCCAGCCTGTATCCTTACTGTATCAGATGTATGCCAGCCTGTATCCTTACTGTATCAGATGGATGTCAGCTTGTATCCTTACTATATCAGATGTATGCCCGCCTGTATCCTTACTATATCAGATGTCTTCCCGCCTGTATCCTTACTATATCAGATGTATGTCAGCCTGTATCCTTACTATATCAGATGTCTGCCCGCCTGTATCCTTACTGTATCAGATATATGCCAGCCTGTATCCTTACTGTATCAGATGTCTGCCAACCTGTATCCTTACTATATCAGATGTATGTCAGCCTGTATCCTTACTACATCAGATGTATGCCAGCCTGTATCCTTACTATATCATATGTATGTCAGCCTGTATCCTTACTTTTTCAGATGTATATCAGCCTGTATCCTTACTATATCATATGTATGTCAGTCTGTATCTTTACTATATCATATTTATGTCAGTCTGTTTTTTAAATGTTTGTGATGTATGCCAACCAGTATCCTTAACCTATCAGATGTATGTCAGCCTGTATCCTTACTGTATCAGATGGATGTCAGCCTGTATCCTTACTATATCAGATGTATGTCAGCCTGTATCCTTACTATATCAGATGTATGCCAGCCTGTATCCTTACTGTATCAGATGTATGTCAACCTGTATCCTTACTATATCAGATGTATGTCAGCCTGTATCCTTACTATATCAGATGTATGCCAGCCTGTATCATTACTATATCAGATGTATGTCAGCCTGTATCCTTACTATATCATATTTATGTCAGTCTGTATTTTTAATGTTTGCGATGTATGCCAGCCTGTATCCTAACTGTATCAGATGTATGTCAGCCTGTATCCTTACTGTATCAGATGTCTTCCCGCCTGTATCCTTATTATATCAGATGTATGTCAGCCTGTATCCTTACTATATCAGATGTATGCCAGCCTGTATCCTTACTGTATCAGATGTCTGCCAACCTGTATCCTTACTATATCAGATGTATGTCAGCCTGTATCCTTACTATATCAGATGTATGCCAGCCTGTATCCTTACTATATCATATGTATGTCAGCCTGTATCCTATCTATATCAGATGTATATCAGCCTGTATCCTTACTATATCATATGTATGTCAGTCTGTATCCTTACTATATCATATTTATGTCAGTCTGTTTTTTTAATGTTTGCGATGTATGCCAACCAGTATCCTTAACCTATCAGATGTATGCCAGCCTGTATCCTTACTGTATCAGATGGATGTCAGCCTGTATCCTTACTATATCAGATGTATGCCCGCCTGTATCCTTACTGTATCAGATGTCTGCCAACCTGTATCCTTACTATATCAGATGTATGCCAGCCTGTATCCTTACTGTATCATATGTATGTCAGCCTGTATCCTTACTATATCAGATGTATGTCAGCCTGTATCCTTTCTATATCATATTTATGTCAGTCTGTATTTTTAATGTTTGCGATGTATGCCCGCCTGTATCCTTACTGTATCAGATGTATGTCAGCCTGTATCCTTACTATATCAGATGGATGTCAGCCTGTATCCTTACTATATCAGATGTCTGCCCGCCTGTATCCTTACTGTATCAGATGTATGTCAGCCTGTATCCTTACTATATCAGATGTATGTCAGCCTGTATCCTTTCTATATCATATTTATGTCAGTCTGTATTTTTAATGTTTGCGATGTATGGCAGCCTGTATCCTTACTGTATCAGATGTATGCCAGCCTGTATCCTTACTGTATCAGATGTATGCCAGCCTGTATCCTTACTGTATCAGATGGATGTCAGCCTGTATCCTTACTATATCAGATGTCTGCCCGCCTGTATCCTTACTGTATCAGATGTATGTCAGCCTGTATCCTTACTATATCAGATGTCTGCCCGCCTGTATCCTTACTGTATCATATGTATGTCAGTCTGTATCCTTACTATATCATATTTATGTCAGTCTGTATTTTTAATGTTTGCGATGTATGCCAGCTTGTTTCCTTACTGTATCAGATGTATGCCAGCCTGTATCCTTACTGTATCAGATGGATCTCAGCCTGTATCCTTACTATATCAGATGTATGTCAGCCTGTATCCTTTCTATATCATATTTATGTCAGTCTGTATTTTTAATGTTTGTGATGTATGCCCGCCTGTATCCTTACTGTATCAGATGTATGTCAGCCTGTATCCTTACTATATCAGATGTCTGCCCGCCTGTATCCTTACTATATCAGATGTATGTCAGCCTGTATCCTTACTATATCAGACGTCTGCCCGCCTGTATCCTTACTATATCAGATGTATGCCAGCCTGTATCCTTACTGTATCAGATGTCTGCCAACCTGTATCCTTACTATATCAGATGTATGTCATCCTGTATCCTTACTATATCAGATGTATACCAGCCTGTATCCTTACTATATCATATGTATGTCAGCCTGTATCCTTACTATATCATATGTATGTCAGCCTGTATCCTTACTGTATCAGATATCTGCCAACCTGTATCCTTACTATATCAGATGTCTGCCCGCCTGTATCCTTACTATATCAGATGTATGTCAGCCTGTATCCTTACTATATCAGATGTATGTCAGCCTGTATCCTTACTATATCATATGTATGTCTGTCTTTATCCTTACTATATCATATTTATGTCAGTCTGTATTTTTAATGTTTGCGATGTATGCCAGCTTGTATCCTTACTGTATCAGATGTATATCAGCCTGTATCCTTACTGTATCAGATGTCTGCCAACCTGTATCCTTACTATATCAGATGTCTGCCCGCCTGTATCCTTACTATATCAGATGTATGTCAGCCTGTATCCTTACTATATCAGATGTCTGCCAACCAGTATCTTTAACCTATCAGATGTATGCCAGCCTGTATCCTTACTGTATCAGATGGATGTCAGCCTCTATCCTTACTATATCAGATTCATGCCCGCCTGTATCCTTACTATATCAGATGTATGCCCGCCTGTATCCTTACTGTATCATATGTATGTCAGCCTGTATCCTTACTATATCAGATGTATGTCAGCCTGTATCCTTTCTATATCATATTTATGTCAGTCTGTATTTTTAATGTTTGCGATGTATGCCCGCCTGTATCCTTACTGTATCAGATGTATGTCAGCCTGTATCCTTACTATATCAGATGTCTTCCCGCCTGTATCCTTATTATATCAGATGTATGTCAGCCTGTATCCTTACTATATCAGATGTCTGCCCGCCTGTATCCTTACTATATCAGATGTATGCCAGCCTGTATCCTTACTGTATCAGATGTCTGCCAACCTGTATCCTTACTATATCAGATGTATGTCAGCCTGTATCCTTACTATATCAGATGTATGCCAGCCTGTATCCTTACTATATCATATGTATGTCAGCCTGTATCCTATCTATATCAGATGTATATCAGCCTGTATCCTTACTATATCATATGTATGTCAGTCTGTATCCTTACTATATCATATTTATGTCAGTCTGTTTTTTTAATGTTTGCGATGTATGCCAACCAGTATCCTTAACCTATCAGATGTTTGCCAGCCTGTATCCTTACTGTATCAGATGGATGTCAGCCTGTATCCTTACTATATCAGATGTATGTCAGCCTGTATCCTTACTATATCAGATGTATGCCAGCCTGTATCCTTACTGTATCAGATGTATGTCAACCTGTATCCTTACTATATCAGATGTATGTCAGCCTGTATCCTTACTATATCAGATGTATGCCAGCCTGTATCCTTACTATATCAGATGTATGTCAGCCTGTATCCTTACTATATCATATTTATGTCAATCTGTATTTTTAATGTTTGCGATGTATGCCAGCCTGTATCCTAACTGTATCAGATGTATGCCAGCCTGTATCCTTACTGTATCAGATGTATGCCAGCCTGTTTCCTTACTGTATCAGATGTATGCCAGCCTGTATCCTTACTGTATCAGATGGATGTCAGCCTGTATCCTTACTATATCAGATGTATGCCCCCCTGTATCCTTACTGTATCAGATGTATGTCAGCCTGTATCCTTACTATATCAGATGTATGCCAGCCTGTATCCTTACTGTATCAGATGTCTGCCAACCTGTATCCTTACTATATCAGATGTATGCCAGCCTGTATCCTTACTATATCAGATCATATCAGCCTGTATCCTTACTATATCAGTTGTATGTCAGCCTGTATCCTTACTATATCATATTTATGTCAGTCTGTATTTTTAATGTTTGCGATGTATGCCAGCCTGTATCCTTACTGTATCAGATGTATGCCAGCCTGTATCCTTACTGTATCAGATGGATGTCAGCCTGTATCCTTACTATATCAGATGTATGCCCGCCTGTATCCTTACTATATCAGATGTCTTCCCGCCTGTATCCTTACTATATCATATGTATGTCAGTCTGTATCCTTACTATATCATATTTATGTCAGTCTGTTTTTTAAATGTTTGCGATGTATGCCAACCAGTATCCTTAACCTATCAGATGTATGTCAGCCTGTATCCTTACTATATCAGATGTATGCCAGCCTGTATCTTTACTATATCAGATGTATGTCAGCCTGTATCCTTACTATATCATAATTATGTCAATCTGTATTTTTAATGTTTGCGATGTATGCCAGCCTGTATCCTAACTGTATCAGATGTATGCCAGCCTGTATCCTTACTGTATCAGATGTATGCCAGCCTGTATCCTTACTGTATCAGATGTATGCCAGCCTGTATCCTTACTGTATCAGATAGATGTCAGCCTGTATCCTTACTATATCAGATGTATGCCCGCCTGTATCCTTACTGTATCAGATGTATGTCAGCCTGTATCCTTACTGTATCAGATGTCTGCCCGCCTGTATCCTTACTATATCAGATGTATGCAAGCCTGTATCCTTACTGTATCAGATGTCTGCCAGCCTGTATCCTTACTATATCAGATGTATGCCAGCCTGTATCCTTACTATATCAGATCATCTCAGCCTGTATCCTTACTATATCAGATGTATGTCAGCCTGTATCCTTACTATATCATATTTATGTCAGTCTGTATTTTTAATGTTTGCGATGTATGCCAGCCTGTATCCTTACTGTATCAGATGTATGCCAGCCTGTATCCTTACTGTATCAGATGGATGTCAGCCTGTATCCTTACTATATCAGATGTATGCCCGCCTGTATCCTTACTATATCAGATGTCTTCCCGCCTGTATCCTTACTATATCAGATGTATGTCAGCCTGTATCCTTACTATATCAGATGTCTGCCCGCCTGTATCCTTACTGTATCAGATGTATGCCAGCCTGTATCCTTACTGTATCAGATGTCTGCCAACCTGTATCCTTACTATATCAGATGTATGTCAGCCTGTATCCTTACTATATCAGATGTATGCCAGCCTGTATCCTTACTATATCATATGTATGTCAGCCTGTATCCTTACTTTTTCAGATGTATATCAGCCTGTATCCTTACTATATCATATGTATGTCAGTCTGTATCTTTACTATATCATATTTATGTCAGTCTGTTTTTTAAATGTTTGTGCTGTATGCCAACCAGTATCCTTAACCTATCAGATGTATGCCAGCCTGTATCCTTACTGTATCAGATGGATGTCAGCCTGTATCCTTACTATATCAGATGTATGTCAGCCTGTATCCTTACTATATCAGATGTATGCCAGCCTGTATCCTTACTGTATCAGATGTATGTCAACCTGTATCCTTACTATATCAGATGTATGTCAGCCTGTATCCTTACTATATCAGATGTATGCCAGCCTGTATCATTACTATATCAGATGTATGTCAGCCTGTATCCTTACTATATCATATTTATGTCAGTCTGTATTTTTAATGTTTGCGATGTATGCCAGCCTGTATCCTAACTGTATCAGATGTATGTCAGCCTGTATCCTTACTGTATCAGATGTCTTCCCGCCTGTATCCTTATTATATCAGATGTATGTCAGCCTGTATCCTTACTATATCAGATGTATGCCAGCCTGTATCCTTACTGTATCAGATGTCTGCCAACCTGTATCCTTACTATATCAGATGTATGTCAGCCTGTATCCTTACTATATCAGATGTATGCCAGCCTGTATCCTTACTATATCATATGTATGTCAGCCTGTATCCTATCTATATCAGATGTATATCAGCCTGTATCCTTACTATATCATATGTATGCCCGCCTGTATCCTTACTATATCAGATGTCTTCCCGCCTGTATCCTTACTATATCATATGTATGTCAGTCTGTATCCTTACTATATCATATTTATGTCAGTCTGTTTTTTAAATGTTTGCGATGTATGCCAACCAGTATCCTTAACCTATCAGATGTATGTCAGCCTGTATCCTTACTATATCAGATGTATGCCAGCCTGTATCTTTACTATATCAGATGTATGTCAGCCTGTATCCTTACTATATCATATTTATGTCAATCTGTATTTTTAATGTTTGCGATGTATGCCAGCCTGTATCCTAACTGTATCAGATGTATGCCAGCCTGTATCCTTACTGTATCAGATGTATGCCAGCCTGTATCCTTACTGTATCAGATGTATGCCAGCCTGTATCCTTACTGTATCAGATGGATGTCAGCCTATATCCTTACTATATCAGATGTATGCCCGCCTGTATCCTTACTGTATCAGATGTATGTCAGCCTGTATCCTTACTGTATCAGATGTCTGCCCGCCTGTATCCTTACTATATCAGATGTATGCCAGCCTGTATCCTTACTGTATCAGATGTCTGCCAGTCTGTATCCTTACTATATCAGATGTATGCCAGCCTGTATCCTTACTATATCAGATCATCTCAGCCTGTATCCTTACTATATCAGATGTATGTCAGCCTGTATCCTTACTATATCATATTTATGTCAGTCTGTATTTTTAATGTTTGCGATGTATGCCAGCCTGTATCCTTACTGTATCAGATGTATGCCAGCCTGTATCCTTACTGTATCAGATGGATGTCAGCCTGTATCCTTACTATATCAGATGTATGCCCGCCTGTATCCTTACTATATCAGATGTCTTCCCGCCTGTATCCTTACTATATCAGATGTATGTCAGCCTGTATCCTTACTATATCAGATGTCTGCCCGCCTGTATCCTTACTGTATCAGATATATGCCAGCCTGTATCCTTACTGTATCAGATGTCTGCCATCCTGTATCCTTACTATATCAGATGTATGTCAGCCTGTATCCTTACTATATCAGATGTATGCCAGCCTGTATCCTTACTATATCATATGTATGTCAGCCTGTATCCTTACTTTTTCAGATGTATATCAGCCTGTATCCTTACTATATCATATGTATGTCAGTCTGTATCTTTACTATATCATATTTATGTCAGTCTGTTTTTTAAATGTTTGTGATGTATGCCAACCAGTATCCTTAACCTATCAGATGTATGCCAGCCTGTATCCTTACTGTATCAGATGGATGTCAGCCTGTATCCTTACTATATCAGATGTATGTCAGCCTGTATCCTTACTATATCAGATGTATGCCAGCCTGTATCCTTACTGTATCAGATGTATGTCAACCTGTATCCTTACTATATCAGATGTATGTCAGCCTGTATCCTTACTATATCAGATGTATGCCAGCCTGTATCATTACTATATCAGATGTATGTCAGCCTGTATCCTTACTATATCATATTTATGTCAGTCTGTATTTTTAATGTTTGCGATGTATGCCAGCCTGTATCCTAACTGTATCAGATGTATGTCAGCCTGTATCCTTACTGTATCAGATGTCTTCCCGCCTGTATCCTTATTATATCAGATGTATGTCAGCCTGTATCCTTACTATATCAGATGTATGCCAGCCTGTATCCTTACTGTATCAGATGTCTGCCAACCTGTATCCTTACTATATCAGATGTATGTCAGCCTGTATCCTTACTATATCAGATGTATGCCAGCCTGTATCCTTACTATATCATATGTATGTCAGCCTGTATCCTATCTATATCAGATGTATATCAGCCTGTATCCTTACTATATCATATGTATGTCAGTCTGTATCCTTACTATATCATATTTATGTCAGTCTGTTTTTTTAATGTTTGCGATGTATGCCAACCAGTATCCTTAACCTATCAGATGTATGCCAGCCTGTATCCTTACTGTATCAGATGGATGTCAGCCTGTATCCTTACTATATCAGATGTATGCCCGCCTGTATCCTTACTGTATCAGATGTCTGCCAACCTGTATCCTTACTATATCAGATGTATGCCAGCCTGTATCCTTACTGTATCATATGTATGTCAGCCTGTATCCTTACTATATCAGATGTATGTCAGCCTGTATCCTTTCTATATCATATTTATGTCAGTCTGTATTTTTAATGTTTGCGATGTATGCCCGCCTGTATCCTTACTGTATCAGATGTATGTCAGCCTGTATCCTTACTATATCAGATGTCTGCCCGCCTGTATCCTTACTATATCAGATGTATGTCAGCCTGTATCCTTACTATATCAGATGTCTGCCCGCCTGTATCCTTACTATATCAGATGTATGCCAGCCTGTATCCTTACTGTATCAGATGTCTACCAACCTGTATCCTTACTATATCAGATGTATGTCATCCTGTATCCTTACTATATCTGATGTATGTCAGCCTGTATCCTTACTATATCAGATGTATATCAGCCTGTATCCTTACTATATCATATGTATGTCTGTCTGTATCCTTACTATATCATATTTATGTCAGTCTGTATTTTTAGTGTTTGCGATGTATGCCAACCAGTATCCTTAACCTATCAGATGTATGCCAGCCTGTATCCTTACTGTATCAGATGGATGTCAGCCTGTATCCTTACTATATCAGATGTATGCCCACCTGTATCCTTACTGTATCAGATGTACGTCAGCCTGTATCCTTACTATATCAGATGTCTGCCCGCCTGTATCCTTACTATATCAGATGTATGCCCGCCTGTATCCTTACTGTATCAGATGTCTGCCAACCTGTATCCTTACTATATCAGATGTATGCCAGCCTGTATCCTTACTATATCAGATCATATCAGCCTGTATCCTTACTATATCAGATGTCTGCCCGCCTGTATCCTTAGTATATCAGATGTCTGCCCGCCTGTATCCTTACTATATCAGATGTATGTCAGCCTGTATCCTTACTATATCAGATGTATGTCAGCCTGTATCCTTACTATATCAGATGTATGCCAGCCTGTATCCTTACTGTATCAGATGTCTGCCAGCCTGTATCCTTACTGTATCAGATGGATGTCAGTCTGTATCCTTACTATATCATATTTATGTCAGGCTGTATTTTTAATTTTTTCGATGTATGCCAGCCTGTATCAGATGTATGCCAGCCTGTATCCTTACTGTATCAGATGGATGTCAGCCTGTATCCTTACTATATCAGATGTATGTCAGCCTGTATCCTTACTATATCATATGTATGTCAGCCTGTATCCTTACTATATCAGATGTATATCAGCCTGTATCCTTACTATATCATATGTATGTCAGTCTGTATCCTTACTATATCATTTTTATGTCAGTCTGTATTTTTAATGTTTGCGATGTATGCCAACCAGTATTAACCTATCAGATATATGCCAGCCTGTATCCTTACAGTATCAGATGTATGTCAGCCTGTATCCTTACTATATCAGATGTATGTCAGCCTGTATCCTTACTATATCAGATGTATGCCAGCCTGTATCCTTACTGTATCAGATGTATGTCAACCTGTATCCTTACTATATCAGATGTATGTCAGCCTGTATCCTTACTATATCAGATGTATGCCAGCCTGTATCCTTACTATATCAGATGTATGTCAGCCTGTATCCTTACTATATCATATTTATGTCAGTCTGTATTTTTAATGTTTGCGATGTATGCCAGCCTGTATCCTTACTGTATCAGATGTATGCCAGCCTGTATCCTTACTGTATCAGATGTATGCCAGCCTGTATCCTTACTGTATCAGATGGATGTCAGCCTGTATCCTTACTATATCAGATGTCTGCCCGCCTGTATCCTTACTGTATCAGATGTATGTCAGCCTGTATCCTTACTATATCAGATGTCTGCCCGCCTGTATCCTTACTATATCAGATGTATGTCAGCCTGTATCCTTACTGTATCAGATGTCTGCCTGCCTGTATCCTTACTATGTCAGATGTATGCCAGCCTGTATCCTTACTGTATCAGATGTCTGCCAACCTGTATCCTTACTATATCAGATGTATGCCAGCCTGTATCCTTACTATATCATATGTATGTCAGCCTGTATCCTTACTATATCAGATGTATGTCAGCCTGTATCCTTACTATATCATATGTATGTCAGTCTGTATCATATTTATGTCAGTCTGTATTTTTAATGTTTGCAATGTATGCCAGCTTGTATCCTTACTGTATCAGATGTATGCCAGCCTGTATCCTTACTGTATCAGATGGATGTCAGCCTGTATCCTTACTATATCAGATGTATGTCAGCCTGTATCCTTACTATATCATATTTATGTCAGTCTGTATTTTTAATGTTTGCGATGTATGCCCGCCTGTATCCTTACTGTATCAGATGTATGTCAGCCTGTATCCTTACTATATCAGATGTATGCCAGCCTGTATCCTTACTGTATCAGATGTCTGCCAACCTTATCCTTACTATATCATATTTATGTCAGCCTGTATCCTTACTATATCAGATGTATATCAGCCTGTATCTTTACTATATCATATGTATGTCAGTCTGTATCCTTACTATATCATATTTATTTCAGTCTGTATTTTTAATGTTTGCGATGTATGCCAACCAGTATCCTTAACCTATCAGATGTATGCCAGCCTGTATCCTTACAGTATCAGATGTATGTCAGCTGGTATCCTTATTATATCAGATGTATGTCAGCCTGTATCCTTACTATATCAGATGTATGCCAGCCTGTATCCTTACTGTATCAGATGTATGTCAGCCTGTATCCTTACTACATCAGATGTATGTCAGCCTGTATCCTTACTATATCAGATGTATGCCAGCCTGTATCCTTACTATATCAGATGTATGTCAGCCTGTATCCTTACTATATCATATTTATGTCAGCCTGTATCCTTACTATATCAGATGTATGTCAGCCTGTATCCTTACTATATCATATTTATGTCAGTCTGTATTTTTAATGTTTGCGATGAATGCCCGCCTGTATCCTTACTGTATCAGATGTATGTCAGCCTGTATCCTTACTATATCAGATGTATGTCAGCCTGTATCCTTACTATTTCAGTTGTCTGCCCGCCTGTATCCTTACTGTATCAGATGTCTGCCAACCTGTATCCTTACTATATCAGATGTATGTCAGCCTGTATCCTTACTATATCAGATGTATGCCAGCCTGTATCCTTACTATATCATATGTATGTCAGCCTGTATCCTTACTAAATCAGATGTATATCAGCCTGTATCCTTACTATATCATATGTATGTCAGTCTGTATCCTTACTATATCATATTTATGTCAGTCTGTATTTTTAATGTTTGCGATGTATGCCAACCAGTATCCTTAACCTATCAGATGTATGCCAGCCTGTATCCTTACAGTATCAGATGTATGTCAGCCTGTATCCTTACTATATCAGATGTATGTCAGCCTGTATCCTTACTATATCAGATGTATGCCAGCCTGTATCCTTACTGTATCAGATGTATGTCAGCCTGTATCCTTACTGTATCAGATGTATGCCAGCCTGTATCCTTACTGTATCAGATGTATGCCAGCCTGTATCCTTACTGTATCAGATGTATGCCAGCCTGTATCCTTACTGTATCAGATGGATGTCAGCCTGTATCCTTACTATATCAGATGTCTGCCCGCCTGTATCCTTACTATATCAGATGTATGCCAGCCTGTATTCTTACTGTATCAGATGTCTGCCAACCTGAATCCTTACTATATCAGATGTATGCCAGCCTGTATCCCTACTATATAAGATGTATATCAGCCTGTATCCTTACTATATCAGATGTATGTCAAACTGTATCCTTACTATATCATATGTATGTCAGTCTGTATCCTTACTATATCATATTTATGTCAGTCTGTATTTTTAATGTTTGCGATGTATGCCAGCTTGTATCCTTACTGTATCAGATGTATGCCAGCCTGTATCCTTACTGTATCAGATGAATGTCAGCCTGTATCCTAACTATATCAGATGTATGTCAGCCTGTATCCTTTCTATATCATATTTATGTCAGTCTGTATTTTTAATGTTTGCGATGTATGCCCGCCTGTATCCTTACTGTATCAGATGTATGTCAGCCTGTATCCTTACTATATCAGATGTCTGCCAGCCTGTATCCTTACTGTATCAGATGTATTCCAGCCTGTATCCTTACTGTATCAGATGGATGTCAGCCTGTATCCTTACTATATCAGATGTATGCCCGCCTGTATCCTTATTGTATCAGATGTATGTCAGCCTGTATCCTTACTATATCAGATGTCTGCCCGCCTGTATCCTTACTATATCAGATGTATGCCAGCCTGTATCCTTACTGTATCAGATGTATGTCAACCTGTATCCTTACTATATCAGATGTTTGTCAGCCTGTATCCTTACTATATCAGATGTATGCCAGCCTGTATCCTTACTGTATCAGATGTATGTCAACCTGTATCCTTACTATATCAGATGTATGTCAGCCTGTATCCTTACTATATCAGATGTATGCCAGCCTGTATCCTTACTATATCAGATGTATGTCAGCCTGTATCCTTACTATATCATATTTATGTCAGTCTGTATTTTTAATGTTTGTGATGTATGCCAGCCTGTATCCTTACTGTATCAGATGTATGCCAGCCTGTATCCTTACTGTATCAGATGGATGTCAGCCTGTATCCTTACTATATCAGATGTATGCCGGCCTGTATCCTTACTGTATCAGATGTATGTCAGCCTGTATCCTTACTATATCAGATGTCTGCCCGCCTGTATCCTTACTATATCAGATGTATGCCAGCCTGTATCCTTACTGTATCAGATGTCTGCCAACCTGTATCCTTACTATATCAGATGTATGCCAGCCTGTATCCTTACTATATCATATGTATGCCAGCCTGTATCCTTACTATATCAGATGTATGTCAGCCTGTATCCTTACTATATCATATTTATGTCAGTCTGTATTTTTTTATGTTTGCGATGTATGCCAGCCTGTATCCTTACTGTATCAGATGTATGCCAGCCTGTATCCTTACTGTATCAGATGGATGTCAGCCTATATCCTTACTATATCAGATGTATGCCCGCCTGTATCCTTACTGTATCAGATGTATGTCAGCCTGTATCCTTACTGTATCAGATGTCTGCCCGCCTGTATCCTTACTATATCAGATGTATGCCAGCCTGTATCCTTACTGTATCAGATGTCTGCCAGTCTGTATCCTTACTATATCAGATGTATGCCAGCCTGTATCCTTACTATATCAGATCATCTCAGCCTGTATCCTTACTATATCAGATGTATGTCAGCCTGTATCCTTACTATATCATATTTATGTCAGTCTGTATTTTTAATGTTTGCTATGTATGCCAGCCTGTATCCTTACTGTATCAGATGTATGCCAGCCTGTATCCTTACTGTATCAGATGGATGTCAGCCTGTATCCTTACTATATCAGATGTATGCCCGCCTGTATCCTTACTATATCAGATGTCTTCCCGCCTGTATCCTTACTATATCAGATGTATGTCAGCCTGTATCCTTACTATATCAGATGTCTGCCCGCCTGTATCCTTACTGTATCAGATATATGCCAGCCTGTATCCTTACTGTATCAGATGTCTGCCAACCTGTATCCTTACTATATCAGATGTATGTCAGCCTGTATCCTTACTATATCAGATGTATGCCAGCCTGTATCCTTACTATATCATATGTATGTCAGCCTGTATCCTTACTTTTTCAGATGTATATCAGCCTGTATCCTTACTATATCATATGTATGTCAGTCTGTATCTTTACTATATCATATTTATGTCAGTCTGTTTTTTAAATGTTTGTGATGTATGCCAACCAGTATCCTTAACCTATCAGATGTATGCCAGCCTGTATCCTTACTGTATCAGATGGATGTCAGCCTGTATCCTTACTATATCAGATGTATGTCAGCCTGTATCCTTACTATATCAGATGTATGCCAGCCTGTATCCTTACTGTATCAGATGTATGTCAACCTGTATCCTTACTATATCAGATGTATGTCAGCCTGTATCCTTACTATATCAGATGTATGCCAGCCTGTATCATTACTATATCAGATGTATGTCAGCCTGTATCCTTACTATATCATATTTATGTCAGTCTGTATTTTTAATGTTTGCGATGTATGCCAGCCTGTATCCTAACTGTATCAGATGTATGTCAGCCTGTATCCTTACTGTATCAGATGTCTTCCCGCCTGTATCCTTATTATATCAGATGTATGTCAGCCTGTATCCTTACTATATCAGATGTATGCCAGCCTGTATCCTTACTGTATCAGATGTCTGCCAACCTGTATCCTTACTATATCAGATGTATGTCAGCCTGTATCCTTACTATATCAGATGTATGCCAGCCTGTATCCTTACTATATCATATGTATGTCAGCCTGTATCCTATCTATATCAGATGTATATCAGCCTGTATCCTTACTATATCATATGTATGTCAGTCTGTATCCTTACTATATCATATTTATGTCAGTCTGTTTTTTTAATGTTTGCGATGTATGCCAACCAGTATCCTTAACCTATCAGATGTATGCCAGCCTGTATCCTTACTGTATCAGATGGATGTCAGCCTGTATCCTTACTATATCAGATGTATGCCCGCCTGTATCCTTACTGTATCAGATGTCTGCCAACCTGTATCCTTACTATATCAGATGTATGCCAGCCTGTATCCTTACTGTATCATATGTATGTCAGCCTGTATCCTTACTATATCAGATGTATGTCAGCCTGTATCCTTTCTATATCATATTTATGTCAGTCTGTTTTTTTAATGTTTGCGATGTATGCCTGCCTGTATCCTTACTGTATCAGATGTATGTCAGCCTGTATCCTTACTATATCAGATGTCTGCCCGCCTGTATCCTTACTATATCAGATGTATGTCAGCCTGTATCCTTACTATATCAGATGTCTGCCCGCCTGTATCCTTACTATATCAGATGTATGCCAGCCTGTATCCTTACTGTATCAGATGTCTACCAACCTGTATCCTTACTATATCAGATGTATGTCATCCTGTATCCTTACTATATCTGATGTATGTCAGCCTGTATCCTTACTATATCAGATGTATATCAGCCTGTATCCTTACTATATCATATGTATGTCTGTCTGTATCCTTACTATATCATATTTATGTCAGTCTGTATTTTTAGTGTTTGCGATGTATGCCAACCAGTATCCTTAACCTATCAGATGTATGCCAGCCTGTATCCTTACTGTATCAGATGGATGTCAGCCTGTATCCTTACTATATCAGATGTATGCCCACCTGTATCCTTACTGTATCAGATGTACGTCAGCCTGTATCCTTACTATATCAGATGTCTGCCCGCCTGTATCCTTACTATATCAGATGTATGCCCGCCTGTATCCTTACTGTATCAGATGTCTGCCAACCTGTATCCTTACTATATCAGATGTATGCCAGCCTGTATCCTTACTATATCAGATCATATCAGCCTGTATCCTTACTATATCAGATGTCTGCCCGCCTGTATCCTTAGTATATCAGATGTCTGCCCGCCTGTATCCTTACTATATCAGATGTATGTCAGCCTGTATCCTTACTATATCAGATGTATGTCAGCCTGTATCCTTACTATATCAGATGTATGCCAGCCTGTATCCTTACTGTATCAGATGTCTGCCAGCCTGTATCCTTACTGTATCAGATGGATGTCAGTCTGTATCCTTACTATATCATATTTATGTCAGGCTGTATTTTTAATTTTTTCGATGTATGCCAGCCTGTATCAGATGTATGCCAGCCTGTATCCTTACTGTATCAGATGGATGTCAGCCTGTATCCTTACTATATCAGATGTATGTCAGCCTGTATCCTTACTATATCATATGTATGTCAGCCTGTATCCTTACTATATCAGATGTATATCAGCCTGTATCCTTACTATATCATATGTATGTCAGTCTGTATCCTTACTATATCATTTTTATGTCAGTCTGTATTTTTAATGTTTGCGATGTATGCCAACCAGTATTAACCTATCAGATATATGCCAGCCTGTATCCTTACAGTATCAGATGTATGTCAGCCTGTATCCTTACTATATCAGATGTATGTCAGCCTGTATCCTTACTATATCAGATGTATGCCAGCCTGTATCCTTACTGTATCAGATGTATGTCAACCTGTATCCTTACTATATCAGATGTATGTCAGCCTGTATCCTTACTATATCAGATGTATGCCAGCCTGTATCCTTACTATATCAGATGTATGTCAGCCTGTATCCTTACTATATCATATTTATGTCAGTCTGTATTTTTAATGTTTGCGATGTATGCCAGCCTGTATCCTTACTGTATCAGATGTATGCCAGCCTGTATCCTTACTGTATCAGATGTATGCCAGCCTGTATCCTTACTGTATCAGATGGATGTCAGCCTGTATCCTTACTATATCAGATGTCTGCCCGCCTGTATCCTTACTGTATCAGATGTATGTCAGCCTGTATCCTTACTATATCAGATGTCTGCCCGCCTGTATCCTTACTATATCAGATGTATGTCAGCCTGTATCCTTACTGTATCAGATGTCTGCCTGCCTGTATCCTTACTATGTCAGATGTATGCCAGCCTGTATCCTTACTGTATCAGATGTCTGCCAACCTGTATCCTTACTATATCAGATGTATGCCAGCCTGTATCCTTACTATATCATATGTATGTCAGCCTGTATCCTTACTATATCAGATGTATGTCAGCCTGTATCCTTACTATATCATATGTATGTCAGTCTGTATCATATTTATGTCAGTCTGTATTTTTAATGTTTGCAATGTATGCCAGCTTGTATCCTTACTGTATCAGATGTATGCCAGCCTGTATCCTTACTGTATCAGATGGATGTCAGCCTGTATCCTTACTATATCAGATGTATGTCAGCCTGTATCCTTACTATATCATATTTATGTCAGTCTGTATTTTTAATGTTTGCGATGTATGCCCGCCTGTATCCTTACTGTATCAGATGTATGTCAGCCTGTATCCTTACTATATCAGATGTATGCCAGCCTGTATCCTTACTGTATCAGATGTCTGCCAACCTTATCCTTACTATATCATATTTATGTCAGCCTGTATCCTTACTATATCAGATGTATATCAGCCTGTATCCTTACTATATCATATGTATGTCAGTCTGTATCCTTACTATATCATATTTATTTCAGTCTGTATTTTTAATGTTTGCGATGTATGCCAACCAGTATCCTTAACCTATCAGATGTATGCCAGCCTGTATCCTTACAGTATCAGATGTATGTCAGCTGGTATCCTTATTATATCAGATGTATGTCAGCCTGTATCCTTACTATATCAGATGTATGCCAGCCTGTATCCTTACTGTATCAGATGTATGTCAGCCTGTATCCTTACTACATCAGATGTATGTCAGCCTGTATCCTTACTATATCAGATGTATGCCAGCCTGTATCCTTACTATATCAGATGTATGTCAGCCTGTATCCTTACTATATCATATTTATGTCAGCCTGTATCCTTACTATATCAGATGTATGTCAGCCTGTATCCTTACTATATCATATTTATGTCAGTCTGTATTTTTAATGTTTGCGATGAATGCCCGCCTGTATCCTTACTGTATCAGATGTATGTCAGCCTGTATCCTTACTATATCAGATGTATGTCAGCCTGTATCCTTACTATTTCAGTTGTCTGCCCGCCTGTATCCTTACTGTATCAGATGTCTGCCAACCTGTATCCTTACTATATCAGATGTATGTCAGCCTGTATCCTTACTATATCAGATGTATGCCAGCCTGTTTCCTTACTATATCATATGTATGTCAGCCTGTATCCTTACTAAATCAGATGTATATCAGCCTGTATCCTTACTATATCATATGTATGTCAGTCTGTATCCTTACTATATCATATTTATGTCAGTCTGTATTTTTAATGTTTGCGATGTATGCCAACCAGTATCCTTAACCTATCAGATGTATGCCAGCCTGTATCCTTACAGTATCAGATGTATGTCAGCCTGTATCCTTACTATATCAGATGTATGTCAGCCTGTATCCTTACTATATCAGATGTATGCCAGCCTGTATCCTTACTGTATCAGATGTATGTCAGCCTGTATCCTTACTGTATCAGATGTATGCCAGCCTGTATCCTTACTGTATCAGATGTATGCCAGCCTGTATCCTTACTGTATCAGATGTATGCCAGCCTGTATCCTTACTGTATCAGATGGATGTCAGCCTGTATCCTTACTATATCAGATGTCTGCCCGCCTGTATCCTTACTATATCAGATGTATGCCAGCCTGTATTCTTACTGTATCAGATGTCTGCCAACCTGAATCCTTACTATATCAGATGTATGCCAGCCTGTATCCCTACTATATAAGATGTATATCAGCCTGTATCCTTACTATATCAGATGTATGTCAAACTGTATCCTTACTATATCATATGTATGTCAGTCTGTATCCTTACTATATCATATTTATGTCAGTCTGTATTTTTAATGTTTGCGATGTATGCCAGCTTGTATCCTTACTGTATCAGATGTATGCCAGCCTGTATCCTTACTGTATCAGATGAATGTCAGCCTGTATCCTAACTATATCAGATGTATGTCAGCCTGTATCCTTTCTATATCATATTTATGTCAGTCTGTATTTTTAATGTTTGCGATGTATGCCCGCCTGTATCCTTACTGTATCAGATGTATGTCAGCCTGTATCCTTACTATATCAGATGTCTGCCAGCCTGTATCCTTACTGTATCAGATGTATTCCAGCCTGTATCCTTACTGTATCAGATGGATGTCAGCCTGTATCCTTACTATATCAGATGTATGCCCGCCTGTATCCTTATTGTATCAGATGTATGTCAGCCTGTATCCTTACTATATCAGATGTCTGCCCGCCTGTATCCTTACTATATCAGATGTATGCCAGCCTGTATCCTTACTGTATCAGATGTATGTCAACCTGTATCCTTACTATATCAGATGTTTGTCAGCCTGTATCCTTACTATATCAGATGTATGCCAGCCTGTATCCTTACTGTATCAGATGTATGTCAACCTGTATCCTTACTATATCAGATGTATGTCAGCCTGTATCCTTACTATATCAGATGTATGCCAGCCTGTATCCTTACTATATCAGATGTATGTCAGCCTGTATCCTTACTATATCATATTTATGTCAGTCTGTATTTTTAATGTTTGTGATGTATGCCAGCCTGTATCCTTACTGTATCAGATGTATGCCAGCCTGTATCCTTACTGTATCAGATGGATGTCAGCCTGTATCCTTACTATATCAGATGTATGCCGGCCTGTATCCTTACTGTATCAGATGTATGTCAGCCTGTATCCTTACTATATCAGATGTCTGCCCGCCTGTATCCTTACTATATCAGATGTATGCCAGCCTGTATCCTTACTGTATCAGATGTCTGCCAACCTGTATCCTTACTATATCAGATGTATGCCAGCCTGTATCCTTACTATATCATATGTATGCCAGCCTGTATCCTTACTATATCAGATGTATGTCAGCCTGTATCCTTACTATATCATATTTATGTCAGTCTGTATTTTTTTATGTTTGCGATGTATGCCAGCCTGTATCCTTACTGTATCAGATGTATGCCAGCCTGTATCCTTACTGTATCAGATGGATGTCAGCCTGTATCCTTACTATATCAGATGTATGCCCGCCTGTATCCTTACTGTATCAGATGTATGTCAGCCTGTATCCTTACTATATCAGATGTATGCCCGCCTGTATCCTTACTATATCAGATGTATGCCAACCTGTATCCTTACTGTATCAGATGTATGCCAACCTGTATCCTTACTATATCAGATGTATGTCAGCCTGTATCCTTACTATATCAGATGTATGCCAGCCTGTATCCTTACTATATCATATGTATGTCAGCCTGTATCCTTTCTATATCAGATGTATGTCAGCCTGTATCCTTACTATATCAGATGTATGCCAGCCTGTATCCTTAATTTATTTCAGCTTATAATAGAAAAACAAAGGATATTGGTATCCATCCATGACACAAAATTGGTACATGCACAGCAAAAAACAGATGTATGCTAGTTTGAATCCATTTAGATGCACATACATTAAATTGCTGATCTTACATCTTTTATAATTTTTTTCATTCAAGGAGATTTTAACCAAAATGAACGATTTAAAAAAAAAAAGATTATAAAAAGTTGAGAGATTTATACTCATTTATATTTTGAAAATTGCAGTATTGAAAGTTGGCATTTGACACATCCTGTCAAACTACAAAAAAGGCTTTGTGGATATGAATAAAAGGAGATTTGATCATAGATCATTGATCAATAACAAAAAATAAGAAAATCAATATAAAATAAATTATGGTCTCCAACAATCAAGAATTAAGATCTTCCATCATCAACAAATTTGCTAAACAACAAAAAAAAATTCTGAATATGTGCACTACATTATAGATTGACAGAAAAAAATATTGTTATTCAAAAGTAATTGTACTAATGCAAATAAATATCAAATAATGAATTCAGAAATACATCTTACCTACTAGCCATTTCTGTACTAACATTTAACAATCTAACAGACCTAACTTTTTTTCTTTATCATTGGTATGTCTTAGTTTCTTTGGTCATTTCTGAGTTGTATTTTCTTAGTTTCTTGCTTTTTTGCTGGTTTGAATGGTCTCCTATATTTGATAGTGGAAATGTTGTCTAGTTTTTATAAGAGTTCCTTAGTTATGCATTTCTGAAGTTTATTTGATATTTAAGCTTTGAAAAGTTTTTTTCAAACGGTGTCATTTAGTAAATTTTTGTTTTTTTTTAAATTATTTAAAAATTATATAACCAGTGTAGTGCATATTATTCATTTACTAAAGTTGTCCAGATCCTTGTCTGTAATTTGTCATATCATTTATGTTATTTAGAGAATTTGGTGTTGATAGCAGCTCTTTAATGTTTTCTGTTTTAAATATATTCACAAATTTTAAATATTCAATGCTTAAAAGCAGATTTAAAAAAAAACAAGATATTTTTGTAAAATTCAAAAATGTTAATTTTTAAATTTAGTGAAATTTTTCCTTCTTGTCATGATCATATACGAATTGCTATAAGCATTTATTTTTACATATTGTAGAAGACACGCTTGATAGTAGTTTAAGTTTAGTGTAAACACTTTTTTTGTATCAGTTCGATTTTCAAACACTTTAAAATATCTCTATGCTTTAAATTTGTATGATTTTCAAACATTTTAAAATATCTGTATGCTTTGAACTTGTATGATTTCCCAACACACTTTTGAGTATTTTTATGATTTTTAGATGAGAGGTTTATGGTGCCTTTGAAAAAGCATACAGAGTTAAAATATAAAAATAAATAAAAAAAATAAACTAGTTTTTCAAAAAATAAACAAAATTTCATGAGTTAAACAAACATATTATCTTAGTAATTCAAAAAAGTTTTTAATTTTTTTTGGTTAACAAAGCAGTGAAAATATGAACTGCCAGTGTAGTCCTATTTTATGATGCTACAGTTCTTAATTTTTGTCCATTTTATGCTTTGCCATGATGAAAAAATGCAATTATGGGCAAAATGTAGATTTTGCCTACAAAGACTTACAACAGAATATGAATTACCAAATTACAAATAGTTGGAAGGGGCAAAGGTGGTTTATAGAGGCAATCTCAAACATCTTATCAATATAAAATTACCAGGTTTATCCAAATTGGGAAACATCAAAAGTTGATTGGGGTATTCAAATATTGTCATCTGAACTTCTCCCATCCAGCAGTAAAACTTATTTGAAGTGGCCATATAGCTGTTTTTGTTGTGAGGAATAAATTCAATATACAGCCATGTCCAGTCTTAATGTAGACTTTAAATCAGATGCCTTGTGTAGGGAGAGTGATCTCTGCACGTTAAAGAACCCTTGCAACAACTCTCTGAGAGGGTTTATAGGTTGCCTGTTGCAAGGTAAAATTTCTGCCCCTTTTTTCTGTGGTAAATTTTATACCTTCCTTCCTGGTTTACCAATTTTGCAAAACCTACCTACTGGAGTTATTGTCCTGAATATGCATGAAATAATTGCAACTGGATATCAACTGGCTGCAACAAGATGGAATATTATGAAAGAAGGTTATCCATGACCAGAGCAAAGGTCTGATGGAAGAAGATAAACTTCCCATTGATGATGACAGACTAATTTCAACCAGAAGGATGATCATCTTCGATGTACGAAGAAATCAATGCTTTCCCGTTTTAAAATTTTTAAGGTATGCTGTTTTGTTTATATAATTTTGCTTGCATAAGTTGTAATATTGGGAATATGTAATTAAAACAGCAACTAAACAGAAGATATAGTAAACTAGTGAACATTAAGAGGTAAATAAAGGCAACTGTAGTATACCGCTGTTCAATAGTCATAAATCGATTACGCGAAAACAAACCTAGGTTACAAACTAAAACTGAGGGAAACACACCAACTTTAAGAGGAAAACATTAAAGGATTATAAAAAATTATGAAGTGCCAGTGGTGAAGTATATTTCATTGACAAAAGTTATTCCATCCTTTTTCAGATGCTGACGCAAGTTTAATTCAGTGTTGTTGCAGGACTTGGAAGTTTGGTACTATTTTATCTCAGGTTTGTTAAAAATAATTAATAGTAAAGAGAGCAACGGCTTTGTTTTGTTGCGCTGTTAAATTGACATATCTTTATTAAAGGGGCAATAACATAAAATTTTGTAAAAACATTATTTTTAGTCAATTTCTATAATCATAATGTTTTCAAAGGATGGTGATTATCTTTTAAACTAGATTACACATTCAAATTTAAATCTATAATAAGGAATAGGTTTAATTTGTAATTGGGAATTCAGAGTGGATTCATCTTCTGCAATAAAATGATTTTTGTCGAGCCTGCGACTTTTGTCGCAAAAGCAAGACATAGCGATCCTACATTCCGATGTCGGCGGCGTCCACAAATATTCAATCTGTTTAAAGCTTTTGAAATTTTAGTAACTTTCTTAAAATAAATATCCTGGATTTCTACCAAACTTGGACAGAAGCTTGTTTTATGATCATAAGATAGTATCCAGAAGTAAATTTTGTAAAAAAAAATCCTGTTTATCCGTATTTTGCTTATAAATGGACTTAGTTTTTCTGCCAGTTAACATTACATTCACTCTGTGGTTTAAATTTTTAAAATTTTAATAACTTTCTTGTACTATCCTGGATTTGTACCAAACTTGGATAGAAGCTTGTTTAGGATCAAAAGCTAGTATCTAGAAGGAAATTTTGTAAAAATCATTTTCTGTTTTTCCGTATATGACTCATAAATGGACTTAGTTTTTCTTCAAGTTAACATTACATTCAGTCTGCAGTTAAAAGTTTTTAAATAAAATTGAGAATGGAAATGGGGCATATGTCAAAGAGACGACAACCCGACCAAAGAACAGACAACAGCCGAAGGCCACCAATTGGTCTTCAACACAGCGAGAAAATGCCGTACCCAGAGGTGGTCCTCAGCTGGCCCCTAAATAAAATAGTGTACCAGTTCAGTGAAAATGAACGTCACACTAAACTCCAAAACATATAAATGAACTAAAATTAAAAAACATACAAGACTAACAAAGGCCAGAGTTTTGTGAGATCTCAACCCTCCCCCTATACCTCTAGCCAATGTAGAATAAAGAAACACACAGCAATAAGCACAGTAAAACTCAATTTAAAAGAAGTCCGAGTCCGATGTCAGAATAGGTAACAAAAGAAACTAAGCAAAATGACAAAACATTTATTAGATTCATAAACCATCCTGGATTTTTACCAAACTTAGACAGAAGCTTCTTACAATCAAATTTTTTTATTGAGCCTGCGACTAACAGCAAAAGTAGGCAAGGAACCCTTACAAATTTTTTTGATATTGATATGGATTTTTAGATATAAACTGTAAATTCAGAATTTTTTTTTTTTTTTTTTTTTATAATTGCAAATAATGTGACTGGGTGAGTATCAAAATACAAAAAACTCTTTCTGATATTGAATACATATATATGTATTCAGATTTTTCTGAAATTGCAATAATTAGTCTCGCTTTTCCAGCCATTCTTCAAAAATCACAATAATAAATGCATACAATAATTTCTGAATTTATAGCTAGTATTTACATCTTTTTCAGATGCCAACATCGCACTAAAAGGTTAATTCAATGTTGCTGCAGGACTTGGAAGTTATATCCTGTTTATTTCAGGTTTGTTAAAAAACATTTCATTTTAAGAAAGCAATGAATTTGTTTTGTTGCTCTGTCAAGTTTACTTATATTTAAGGGGAAGTAACTAGTGAACATAACATTTTGCAAAAACTAACATAAAAAAAAATTATTACAATTAAGGATGTTGATAATCTTTTAAACTGGAACACATTCAAATTTAAATCTATATCAAAGAATTGAAATTATGTTCAATTGTAATTCACCATTCAGGATGAATTTTTCTTCTTTTTGCAGAAAAATTATTTTGATGTTAAATAATTAATATTTTAACATATATATGTAACACTCTCAAACATGTCCATCCCCCCAAATATGTCTATTTCACCCAAACGTGTCCTTAAAATTCCTAATAACCCAAACGTGTCCGATTTCACATCCCCCAAATGTGTCTGATAATTGTTATTCACCAAAAGGTGTCCACTTTAAACTGCCTGAAGGTCTAAAACCTTTTAGAGCTTTTATGTCTTTAGGGACGTCAATATTGTTTTCCATAATCATGAGGGGACACGATTGAAGATGTCAGGTTTCGGTTGGATCCTTAATAAGATTAAAGCCGCATTCAAAGGAAATAAGTGCTGAAGTACTTTGAGCACAATTACCGGATATTAAAAAGGAATAGAGTTGAAAGAAGAAAATTATAAATGTATAAGCAATAGTTTGTTCAACGCCAGTTTTTTATATTTAGCATAATTGCAAGTTTGATTTGCAACATATAAATTAACTCTCGACTGTTAATTGCTTAATGTCCAATGGCAAATATTTCATGCATATTTAGCACGAACATAAAAGTTGCAATTAATTAGTTTTGTACAGTTAAATATATCGTTTACTCAGTGAATTCGTTTGTATTAAAAAGTAAAATAACAAAAATACCAAACTCCAAAGAAAATTCAAAACAGAAAGACCCTTATCAAATGGCAAAATTAAAAGCTCAAACACATCAAACGAATGGAAAACAACTGTCATATTCCTGACTTGGTACAGGCATTTCCTTATGTAGAAAATGGTGGATTAAATCTGGTTCTATAGCTAGCTAAACCTCTCACTTGTACAAATATTTCATGCATATTGAAGACGAGAACATATTCACAATATATACAATAGGCAGGTCTATCTCTCCCTACACAAGGCTTTGGATTTAACATCCCCATTCTGACCAGACGTGGCTGCATACTTTACATCCCTCACAGCCAAACAGACGCCCCACTTTGGCAATGGTTTTATTGTCAGTCGGAAGAAGACCTAAGTGATCATATTTCTATTCTCTAGTCTTACTTGGGGGTAGGACAATAGATGAGAGTAATTAAAATCACATCATAATCATTTCGAATCATATCATTTATTTTGTTTATTTTTCATAAAGAAAATTAAACTGGGACTTTTTTTCAGGATGAAAATAGCAAACAGGAAGTTGTCAAGAGATTGTTACCTCAAGCCTGAAGTGGTCTAATGCAAATCATGAGGTAATTTTTCTGAAGTTATTTTTACTATTTAGAAAATTGATTTATAATGGTCATGTATTGATAAGACCCAGTCCCCTGTCTGGTCGTGACGTTAGAACTCTCTTATTTGTGACAGTATGAGGGAAATACAAAAGAGAAAATCCAATCAGAATGATGGATGTGATTTATTCTTGGGAAATTCTTCTCGTTTCAAAAATTATCTTTATGACACTGGTGAGCAATGAAGGCTAATTTTTTAGATCAGCTGCTCAGATGGATTTACTTTTATAGAATATCTATTAAAAAAAAAGATGCAAAATCCAGAATAGAAATGAGTAATATTTTATATTGCTTTCAAATTGTTTTCACAGTAATTGAAGAATAAATAAGTATCTCATGACAGTAAAACAAGATGATAAATTTATTTTTCAGCTTCATTCATGCATTGCTGGTATTCACAAAGTGCCATGGTTTAAGGTGAAGACTTTCTGGGAAGACATTATCTGATGTTTAGGTAAGTCAGCATTACTATTATAACACTACACAAATGTACTGATAAGAGATTGGTTGTATCTTTGTACAATATTCCCTTGTTAAAGAATTCAGATGACAGTTATTTCCCTTTTTTCAAACAGTAGATATTACTATATATATTTTATATCCTCAGCACTCTTTAATATGACTCATTACTTAGGGAATGTTTATGTTTCATTAATAACTCATCACTTTGAAGACATACTAACTATATAAAAATGTGTGCATCACACAATCATACTGAGAAAATGCATTGCTGAAAATTAATATTTCAAGGGAGACAATTTTAGTGATTTTTTTTCTTCATGAATAATTTATAAATACAATATTATACCATCATCAAATCAGATTTGCAAATAGGGCTGAAATGACATCCTGATCTTTCTGTATTGTTCATTTTTTATGCAAGAACCACCGAATGGTCAAGTTTTACCATTTAAAACATTCTTAAAACCCAAAATTTGCCACCTGGCTTGCATTGTAAATGGAAATTCAATGTTGGATACCAAATGTAACCCAATTATGAAGAGCAAATATTGTAACACAAGAAAACTATTTCTCCTTTTAATATTTAAGAACCTTGTGATAAAATTTCATTCCATTTGTAGGTAATGTTTGATGCTTCCAATTCTGGATATTTTGGAAAAAAGGTGAAAATGATGGAAGGACATCAACACACGGAACATAATTTTTAAAAGAGAGAGACTCAGTTACAAAATATAACTCTGGAATTAATTTGCTGTGATAAAATATGAACTAAAACACTAATGGACTCAGGAACAAGCTGTGCAAGGGGAAGAGACTTAAAACAGAAGACTCAGGAATATGTTATGCAAAACAAGAGACAACAAAAAAATACTCGGGAATATGATTTGCACGACAAGAAACTTTTATTAAACAACAAAACTATAGAATATAATCAGTGATGAAATAAAAAATTTGTTTGGCATGAACTTTTTTTTAGTTATTAGATATAAATTTGAGGAGAGAAAGTTGCATATAATATGTGTGAAAGGGATAGAGATTCAGTTAGGTTTTTGAAGATTTATTTTTTTTCATTTAAAAGCTCACTGCTTATAAATATCTACAATGTTTGGTTAAAAATGTTTTTTTTCTCCAAAATTTAGTTTTTGAAAGTCATGCTAAAATTTGAGAGAGTTAGAATATTCATTTGTAAAGATTTATCCTGTTTCAACCATAAAGCTCTTAATATTACCATTTTTTAATGAGCGGTTTGATAAAAGACTGTCACTGCTAGTTTTTTTTTCCGCATTTATGGTTTAAACGATTAATCTTAGGAGGAAGGAAAAATACAGTGTATAAAAGAGAGAAAGAGGGACTATGTAAAGGTCTATTCTTTTTCAGCAAAACAGCAGGTTCTTCTTTACGATTTCTTGTAATGAAATAATCAAGCACCTGCCAATTTGTTTAAATTGGATAAATCTTGGATGAGTATAAGAGTGTGTATTAAAAACTCTCATGCATTTCAGACACACTTAAAATATTACATATTAAAAACTTTAGATAATAAATTTTTATTTTATATCTAAATTATTAAAATCATGCTATATATTACTGTGACTACTTGACTGTAAGTGTTGCTCTCCACCTATTGCAACTTATTCAAAATTCTGACCAAATTGCAATTTGTTTTATAAAACCAAACTGTTCAACTGGTCAGAAATTTGAACAAACTGCTGTAGAAAACCAGTCAAGTCGTGAAAGTGCAAAGTGATATAATGAAGCATACTTATAATCCTATAAGACTTTAATTCCACTTCAATGTTATAATGAAAAATCAGTCTAACAGTTTGTATAGAAATTTTATTGTTAATGTCATGCTAAAGGTGATGGATAGAAATTTTGAATTGCTATAAAAATGTCCAAACTAAGCTTTCATACAATTTTTCTTTCGAAAAGTCTTCTATATTCATAAGAATCAGACATCATTTGAATTAAAACATCTTATATTCAGTAAAATATATGTAAAATTACAATACGTTGTTAATAAGTTTCCATGGGAGATAACCTAAAAATTATTCATTTGAATATAGAAGACTTTTCGAAAGAAAAATTGATTATCTCCCATGGAAACTTCCTAACAACGTATTGTAATTTCACACACATTTTACTGAATATAAAATGTTTTAATTCAAATGATGTCTGATTCTTATGAATATAGAAGACTTTTCGAAAGAAAAATTGTATGAAAGCTTAGTTTGGACATTTTTATAGCAATTCAAAATTTCTATCCATCACCTTTAGCAAGATAATAACAATAAAATTTCTATACAAACTGTTAGACTGATTTTTCATAATAACATTGAAGTGGAATTAAAGTCTTATAGGATTGTAAGTATGCTCTATTTTATCACTTTGCACTTTCAAGACTTGTCTGTGGTTTTCTACAGCAGTTTGTTCAAATTTCTGACCAGTTGAACAGTTTGGTTTTATAAAACAAATTGCAATTTGGCCAGAATTTTGAATAAGTTGCAATAGGTGGAGAGCAACACTAACAGTCAAGTAGTCACAGTAAGTGTATCATTTTTTTGTTGTTTTTTTTTTTAAGTTTTCAACACAGGAAGTGTTATCTTAGTATGATGAATGAGGAGCTAATAGGTTTTAGTTATGGCAAGGGGAGGGGGATACGCCTATTTACCTCCTAATACTGGTTGCCTCCTTTGATGAAAGGTAATTTATTATACTTTAACAATGATGTGTATTTTTTTTAAGGGTTCATCAGATGTTATCAAAATTTGCCATTTTGTTGTAGAGCTTAGTAAAGACAAAATGTAAAAAAAGAGAAAAAAAAAGATAAAACAAACAAAAACTAAAACAAACAAAAAAACTGTAAACTAAATTCTAGGAATTGTTTGTAAGGGTTGTTCTGAAATTTATAAGTTGTATTGGATCCAAAAGTATTCTTACAACTTAAATACATTTGATGTGTGTATGAGGGAGAGAAAGATATTTTGTGAAGGTTTATTTTCTTTCAGCCAAACAGCAGGTGCTTCTCAAAACTTTTAGTACACTGGTCTCAAATAAGTTGCCAGAACCTGCCAGTTGGTTTAGATAAGATAAATCTAGAAGTGGAAGATAGTATTTTGGGATGCTACTTTTTCTTTTGATTTTTTTTTTGTGTGGCTTGAATATCTATGAACAAAGATGTACACTTGAGTAGGACATGGATCAAAATTTAATAAATCAGCTCTCATTTTTTTAAACATCACATTCATGTTCTATTCTATGTATTATGTCATGTATTAAACCTTTCAACACAGAAAGCAAAATCCAGGTGTGATGAATGAGGAGCTAATAGGGTGAAGTTTATGGCAAGGGGAGGGAATACACCTATTTACCTCCTTATTCTGGTCGCTTCCTTTGGTGAAAGGTAATAAATAAGACATTAATAGGAGCACATCAGATGTTATCAAAATTTACCATTTTGTAGAGCTTAGTATAAAAAAAAATTTTTTAAATGTGAATAAAAAAAAAAAAAAATGAAAAAACTGTAAAATAAGTTCTAGGAAATAGCAGTATGGGTTGGTTTGAAATTTAATAATTTCTTTTGGATATAAAATTCTTTTTTACATTTTAAATTCATCTGATTTGCATATGTAAGAAAGAGAGAGAACAAGACTTTGTTAAGGTTTATTGTTTTAATCTAACCGCAGGTGCTTTTTTCATCTTATTGTAGTCATCTTTTATAAGCAATATTCAATAAAATTACTAAAACCTGCCAGTAGATTAAAATTCAATAAATCTAGAAAGAGGGTAATTTATTTTCATTATTTGGATTAGATTAATTTTGTTTTATTATAGACATTTTTCTTAATTAGTTGTTAGATGAAAGTGGAGAACATGATATTTTATTTAAACATTTAAGTGGTTTTTTTTAATTAAAACATATTTGCTAATAGTTTTAAAAGAAGCTATTACAATTTTGACAACTTTTTGCAATAAAAGAACACATGTATGAGAAAACAAAAATGTTTTAATAATTTCTGAATTTGCAGCAATTGTACTCTTCACAGCATTTTTTAACACTATAACTCATGTTCTTTGCTTAATTATTTTTGTTTACACATGGAAAATGTACAGCTTTTTTTTCTGTCTTTGCCAAAATGTGTGTTTTTAAGAATAATGTACTCTTTATATATGACAAAGTTGCAATCAAACTTCACCTGACTACCAGCTAGACCATTTGTTATATATATATATTGCCAGTAATAAAATTTACATGCAGTCTAGCTGCTATGCTGATATGGAATAAATGAAGCTTTTTTGTATGGTTATTGAAATAATAATATTCATTAATAAAAATTTATATTGAAAATAAGCAATGATGGCTTGTTGTCCTATCATATCCCTACTCTAAGAGTTAAGGCTTTATTGCATTCACCTTGTCTGTCCCTCTGTCTGCCAGTTTGTCCAACAAATATTTCTGACACATTTTTCTCAGGTACTGCTCAACAGAATGACTATCATTTTGGTTAGCAGCTCAACAGTGATGAGTGGTAACATGTGAGGACTTTTCAGATCTGTCAGACACCTACTTTCTGTTTGCTGATACTTTGAGTTTAATAAACTTGGTGATTATATCATTTTAACAGGACGTGGTCAGTGATGTTTGGTACACATTTACATCGTAATACCACTTGTTCAACCACTCGTCCTCTTTTCTTTATTCATGGTCCATTGAAACGCGTTTTTTCCTAGTTGACATGTTTCTTGATGGGTCAGATTATCAGAACCATCTCCAACTGAAGATGAGTAACAGTAATATGCTTTAGCATCTACACATGATTTCTATGAAGATTAATAAAATTGAGAATGGAAATGGGGAATATGTCAGAGACAACAACCCGACCAAAGAGCAGACAACAGCCGAAGGCCACCAAAGGGTCTTGAATGCAGCGAGAAAATCCCGCACCCGGAGGTGGTCCTCAGCTGGCCCCTAAATAAAATTGTGTGCGGGTTCAGTGAAAATCCTGGAATCTCAGTCAATTGACCCTAAAATGTAAAGGTTTTGATCATGTCAATGTATGAGGATCCGAATCATCATATCGCTCAGTTATTTAACGGTCAGTTCTATGAGTCATATTCAACTGATGAGCTTGCATTTTAGACATTTTGCTTTGTTAATGTAAAAGCTATTAATGTTTTGTTCTATCCTAATTTACATCTGATGGTACTGCATACTATCCCACTATTTGCCCCTATTATAACAGTTACAACACACGGACAGGAAAACACACGGACAGGAAAGCATAATTTTCCTTTCTATTGTAGTTGGGGATAAAAGACAGATTATGAAATATATATGTGAAATTCAGACAAATGAAGGAGCTAGAAGATATTCTTTTTTTATTTCCAATGGAGGACTCATTATTGGCAAAATCGGTACAATGATTAGTATATTCAACATTTACCAAAGAAAAAACATCTCAAACATGGAATATTGTTCAGTGTTTCATTGACCATACACTAGAAGCAGCATCATATCCATTATGAAATAAATTCTTATCAGAAGTCCTCCTCATGGCTGATGCATATGAACAAATATTATAGTTATCCAAAGGCAGGTGCTTGAAGGACCCTCAAACAAATACACATAGATATGAATATTTAAGCACATTCATGCCAATACATTTATAAACGATCAAAAATTTATTATCTAGTCTTCCTCGTGGAATGAGTACAAGAATACTAAACAATTATCAAAATGCAGGCGTCACCAAGGGCAGGTTCCAAAAGGACATTGTTATATGTAATGGTAATGTAAAACTTTAGTGCATTAAATAGTAACTTTGATTCTTGAAAGGCACTATCTAGCAGTGGAAATATTAACTGATTTTTCATCAACATATGATAATATTTAACCACAACTTTCACATTATCGTAAGATAAAAGCAATCAGCATAATTCAGTTAAACCGCTATATTTGTTGTTTTCAAGAGGACACCAAGAATATATTTACAAAATTTCAAATGAAGTTTTTGTGCAGGACATTTGTCATAAATTTGGTGAAAGGACAACAAACCATTCCTAAATTTAGATGTGAAAAGGTTAAACATTTCCCACACCTCACAACAGGAGAGTTTTAACTGTATGGTCAAGCATGCATACTAGTTTAATGTTTTTACGCATCATTTATCTAGACTATTAATCGCACAATCATGTAGCTTCTCTGATTACAGCAAAAATCTAGCGAATTTAAATAGGATCATAATTATATGCCATGGAACCACGATATTCATGTCAAACGATAATTGAGATGTTAATTAAAGAATGACAAAAATAAAAATATATAGATTATATTTAATTCTAGGCAATATGCAGCACTTTTAAAACTTTTTGAAACAAAAATCATTCAAATTTTCCAATAATTCACCAACATATACATAAATGGTTTATTTTTTATATTCAGTCTAATAGCTCATTTCAACATGAAATTTAAAATTTCTGTTAATGTTTTGTTGCAAAAAACGCTGAAATAATTTGGACACAATAGTAGTATCATAAATAAACAGAATGCGAATACATGTATATGAATAGGTTTTTTATAAAAAAAAAAAAAAAAAAAACTATCAATAGAAATAGAACACTTTTACTATATGTAAACATTGATAAAAACTGCAAATTTAGGATTGTGTACTACATTTTTGTCTCGCCTTGACGGAGTCAATTAGCGAGACATAGGTATGCTGTTTCCGGTGTTGGCGTTGGCGGCGTCAACAATGTATTAGTTTGTGATTAAGGTCTAGTTCATGGTGAACCACTAGTGGTAGGTCAATGATGTTTGGTATGCAGTTGTATTAGCATTTGCAAATGTCTTTACCATGGAGATTATTTGGCCCCGCCCCCTCAGTCAAGGTCTATTGACTTTGAAACCTTGCTTAGTTTACATGTATTAGTTTGTGATTAGGTCAGTTTATGGGGAACCACTAGTGGTAGGTCAGTGATATTTGGTATGCAGTTGTATTAGCATTGGCACATCTCATTACCATGGAGATTATTTAGCCCCTCCCCCTCAGTCAAGGTCTATTGACTTTGAAACTTTGCTTAGTTTACATGTATTAGTTTGTGATTAGGTCAGTTTATGGGGAACCACTAGTGATAGGTCAATGATATTTGGTATGCAGTTGTATAAGCATTGGCATATCTCATTTCCATGGAGATTATTTGGCCTCGCCCCCTCAGTCAAGGTCTATTGACTTTGAAATTTTTGCTTAGTTTTCATGTATTAGTTAGTGATTAGGTCAGTTTAAGATGAACCACTAATGTAAAGTCAATGATATTTGGTATGCAAATGTATTGGCATTTGCAAGTTTCATTTCCATGGAGATTATATAACCCCACCCCCTAATTATGGTTCATTGACTTTGAAACTTTTACATAGTTTACAAGTTAATGTTTGTGTTTAGGTTTGTTTAAAGGGAACGACTTACGAAAAAGACAATGGTATTTGGTTTGCAGTTGTATTAACATTGGCACATCTCATTTCCATGGAGATTATTTAGCCCTGTACCTTCAGTCATGGTTCATTGACTTTGAATATTTGCATAACTTACATGTTAAAGTATTGCTATTTTAATTTCAACATTTGCATTATCAAAATAACAAATAGGCGAGACATATCTCTGTGTTAACAGTTTATTTATAGATGCCATTAACTGATTTTAGTAGCTGCGAAATTTAAGATTTTTCTGTATTATACACTAATTTCAACACAAATTATAGTGTTAAGTAAATCGTGAATAGGTATTGGGCCTGTTTATCAAAGCAGTCTTAGGACACCAATTTAGGTGTCTTTGGATGGTCTTAACTTCAGGATTAATTTTGTGATGCTTAATTTGTATCTCAAATCCTCTCTTAAGCACTATTGGTTACAACATTGCCATGGAGAGTTTACTGAAAGGTAACTTTTTATGCTTTTCCACTGTCAACGTACATGTGTTCTGCCTAACAGAAGTTACCTTTGACATTTTGTTATAAATAATGCCATAATATATGTTCCTGTAATCCTGTTAAAACAAATATTTCCAACCCTTACATTATTCCTTAAGGAACAAATACTGTAATACCAGTGGAAATAATATTTCAAAATATTTCTTTCTTGGAACCTATATTATGACAGAACTTATAATATGGCACCATTTCATTCAGGGGAGTCTATTGTTCGGAATCTGTTAATAGTGGTTCTCTTTATTTTGCTCATATTCACTCGTAAATTTTTTTGGCAGTGAAAAAAATAGTTTAACTGCAATATATGTACTCTTTGACACTTTAAA
The DNA here is from genome assembly GCF_021869535.1 of Mytilus californianus. Classification (NCBI taxonomy): domain Eukaryota; kingdom Metazoa; phylum Mollusca; class Bivalvia; order Mytilida; family Mytilidae; genus Mytilus; species Mytilus californianus. The sequence goes on along the minus strand of NW_026262679.1, from coordinate 129,417,817 downwards.
TTCAACTAACTCAAAAATATTTCATTATTTCTACCAATAATATTCTCAGTTGTAAATATTTACACTTAATTTGCATACGTACTGTTTATTATCATTATAATAGTGCTACTAGCTATAGGTTTTTAAAAATTATTATTATTATAATATTTATTGCTTAATTGTAACACATTTTAATCTTAATATATTTTTTTTTTTTTTTCTTTTGCTATTAACTTCTAGCCCACACTTATGACAATTTAATTCATTGAGTAAAGATCGAAAACCACACAGACACATATGCGGTGGTATTTTGTTTATTTGCTCTAAAATAAAAATTTGATCACCTGAACTAGATTTTATCCTTGATAGCCTAACTGTCCAAAAAAATTATCCAAAAGTTGTCTATTAATGAATTGTTTGGAAGAAGATTAAAGATATCTAACATATATTGGTATTGAAAAATGTTATGTCCAATCATTTATGAACCACGGATTTGGTCAAAATTATTGTATTTAAGGAGATTCTGAAATATGTCAGGACCTCCATAATTCAAATTCATAATATCCATAAATCACTGATGACCTCCCGAAATATTTCAGGACCTCCATAATTTGATTTCAAGAATGATGTAGGTCCTGAATCGAATTGTAGAGGTTCTGAAATATTTCAGGATATTGTCTTTTTTTGGGGTATATTTTGATATTTACAAAAAAAAATCAGGATCTCCTTAAGTACAAGAAGAAAAACTGTAAGCTACTGCTCACTGATGAAACCCCGCCGAAATATTTCGGTAAACAGGAAGTTGTTGAGTGATGAATCTGAAAACGCATCACACGGTGTAACTTACTTATATAAACCCTGAAACCAAATTTCAGAAATCCTTGTCAAGTAGTTCCTGAGAAAAATGTGACGAAAATTTTCAACTTGGCTATCATGTGTAAAATAATACAAGTGTTCGGTAAACAGGAAGTTGTTGAGTGATGAATCTGAAAACGCATCACACGGTGTAACTAACTTATATAAACCCTGAAACTAAATTTCAGAAATCCTTGTCAAGTAGTTCCTGAGAAAAATGTGACGAAAATTTTCAACTTGGCTATCATGTGTAAAATAATACAAGTGTTCGGTAAACAGGAAGTTGTTGAGTGATGAATCTGAAAACGCATCACACGGTGTAACTAACTTATATAAACCCTGAAACTAAATTTCAGAAATCCTTGTCAAGTAGTTCCTGAGAAAAATGTGACGAAAATTTTCAACTTGGCTATCATGTGTAAAATAATACAAGTGTTCAGTAAACAGGAAGTTGTTGAGTGATGAATCTGAAAACACATCACACTGTGTAACTTACTTATATAAAACCCTAAAACCAAATTTCAGAAATCCTTGTCAAGTAGTTCCATGAGAAAAATATGACGAAAATATTCATGGGACGGACGGACTGACTGACGGATGGATGGACTGACGGATGGACTGACGGAAGGACGGACAGAGGTAAAACAGTATACCCCCACTTTTTTAAAGCGGGGGTATAATAATAATTTTGATTAAATCAGTGCCTCATGATCATTATGATAGAGATGCAGAAGTTACTGAAGAGGTATGCAGAAGTTACCGAAGGGGTATTCTAACTCCTAAGTCGAAACAAACTAACAATGCCATGGCAAAATAAACTGCTTCGCCGAGCGCAGCTGGATACAACCGCAGAGTTCCAACCCTGAACAGTTGGGGGGAAAAAATGGACACAATATTCAAGCTTGATACAGGTCTGAATTTGGATTGTAATTGAATATTTGACACATTATAGGTTTCTGACACAGAATAAATGTGTCAAAGAACTTGAAATTTGTTGTATGATTTGAATTTATATTCAATTGAAGATTTCTTGCTGTTGTGCAATACACTGTGCTGTTGTGCAATAATTAGTAAATCTGTTTTCAGACTATATACAAAGAATTAGCAAAATTATTGTGACCCCCAATTTTTTTCTTTGGAAAATTGACAATTTCTTAAATCTTGAGGAAAAATGAGGAAAAAAAATTGCCCCCCCCAAACAAATTTTTTTACCAATGAATCCCAACCTTCTACTTGTGGTATTGAACCTTATGGAACGATTTCAGAGCAATCAAAATACTTATACACAAGTTATTGTCCTGCAACTAGTTTAAAAATTAATTTTGAAGAAATTTTCTTTTTGTAAAATGTGGTACAAATTAAGAGACATCCATACACTTAAACACAAGTTATTGTCTGAAAACTAGAAAAATGCTTGTTTTGGCCCCTTTTTGGCCCCTAATTCCTAAACAGTTGGGACCATCACCCCCAAAAACAATCCCACCTTCCTTTTTTGGTATTGAACCTTTTGGTTAAATTTCATAGAGATCCATACACTTAAACTAAAGTTATTGTCCGGAAACCAAATGTCTTCGGACGATGCTGTCGCCGCCGCCACCAACGTCAACATGATACCAATATATGCGGTCGTATAAAAACAAAAACAACAAAAGACAAACAGGTTTACAAAACACAAAATAGACAACTAAAGGTAGCAATACACAGTTAGAAGTTTAGTTTCACATTATGGCCATGGTGAATTTTTTAAATATGAAAGTTTTTGTACAATAAAATAGATTTTTAGATAATTGAAGAATAATATAGCCTTCTTAGTGGGTTTATATGAACATTTAGATTGTTTTTAGCATGTTTTATAGGCAATTTTTCTGTTTGACAGTCCGTATTTTCCTATCCGTACCGCTCATAGGTTCATAAATTATTGTAGTATTTATCAACAAAGATTTTGCGCTCGATCTTTTCAATTCAATTTTATGGAAAAACGAGCAGAAATGCATATGATTTTTTTTGGACCTCTTGATAGATATATGTCTATGGATTCAGGAAAGGTATCACTGTAATTGATTGAAATTTTCCTTCGGACCAAATTTTGGAGACTTTTGTGACATGTTCACCCCCCTTTTATGCAATAATTTGTATCAAAGAAATGCAGATTGTTGTCATGGTTACACCCAAAAGAGATTATTTTCACCATTATAACCATTAGAAATCAAATCTATGGAAGATTCTCTTTCTATAAATATACACATGCATAACACAAATATTAAGCCTTATTTGTTAGAAAGGAAGGGAAAGAGGATGTTTAAAAATTATGAGTGTCAATTTTAAGTTTTTTTCCTAACTGTGTATTGCTACCAAAGACTGAGCAACACAAAACCAAACAAATCTGGGGGGTGATCTCAGGTGCTTCGAAAGGGTTAGCAGTCTTTCTTTCATATTATTTTATAACATTTTAAATACTCCAAAAAGAATCAGTCAGTTATACATTAAATTAAGAAAAATATCAAAACCAAAGTGTCAGTCCTGAAGAACAGAAATGCAAAGTCAAACCAGGGGACAATTTTTTTAGTTTGTTATGTTAAAGAATCTGTAACTTCAATGACCAATTGATTACTAATAAGTCAAGGGTGTAAATACAAAATAAGACCTTGGGTCTACGTCAACATTCATCAAAGATCAACTGAAGGAGTTGGAACCTTTAGTATCTTAATAATTTCTAAATTTATCAATAGAATTCTATAATAAGGTATGTTATAAATGAGAATAAAAACTACCAATTCTAGACATGTGACAACATCAATATATTTTCATTATGGCACATTAACACCTTCAGGAAGGTAATCTGATCATTCAAGATGGTTTTTAAAAGCAGCAACGCAAACAATTCTGTGTAAAAAAAGATATTTTAATAAAAAAGTGAAATGATATTATATGTACAATGATCCATCGGATGGCCCAACATATCCAATTGCTATTAAAATAACATCTACTAAAGTCCAAACACCAAGTCCTCCAAAACTGAACAGTTTACCTATTCCTTCCTTCCAAAGGCCTAAATAGAATCTATCAACACCAAATCCACCAAGTGTTATGCTAAAATGAAAAAGCAGAATTGATTATATGCTTTATTTCCACTTTATGTAATATATATAATAGAAAAACAAAGGATATGGGGTATCCATCCATGACACAAAATCAGTACATGCAAAGCAAAAAAAAACACAATAAGCAAAGGAACAGGGCTTGTATTGCTGTTCTTCATCTCAAAGTCATAGTGAGACCTCAACACGGAGTAAAAAACTCTCACCTCACTACAAGTTTAAGACAGCCCATAGCACCGGCTATATACAGTATACTTAGACAGAACAAAACAAAAATTTGGAGAAAGAATAAAATATATCTGACATCTAAGATATCATTTTGATGGAATTCTCTTTCAGGTAAGGATATTTGGTATAGTGGGAGAAAATGTAGTCTCCAATACAGATTAATATCAATGTAATGTAGTCTCCAATACAGATTAATATCAATGTAATGTAGTCTCCAATACAGATTAATATCAATGTAATGTAGTCTCCAATACAGATTTATATCAATGTATCTGTATGTAATGGTCTTTTATTATCATAACATATAAATTATATGGTTTATGTTTTTTGTCTCGTTACTTTTTACTGTTACAATTTTTCCTGTGGTTTTTAGCTGAGAAAACAATTTTTGACACTGTTTCACAAATACTTTTGATATATTTGATTTTAAGTTGACAAAGTTGTTCATTCTCAAATACAAGAGATTTGAGAAAAATTTAGATTTCTTTTCCTTTTCTTTTTTTTGTTGTTGATTTTTTCCGCTAGAGAATATGAGATTAAAGACATTGATTTAGTAGTTTTGAGTTATGGTGCTGACTTAATCCTCACTGTATGCACAACCATTCTTAATAATAAATAATAACGATTCATTGATTATAAAACATTTTAAATAATTTTTCATAATCTCTAACAATCATGTATCATTAATTATTCATTTTAGTGATCAAAGATCATCTATGGTAAACACTCGTGGAAAAGAATGTCATAATCAATACAGTCGTCAATGACCAGAAATGGTGTATTGTCAAAAAATCTCTTTTTTTAAATCCCTGATGTCATGTTTTAGCATATGTGTATTGGTTTGAGATAACTATAGCAATTTAAATGATTTGTTAACCTTGGGATGTAAATTTGGTTCGAGACAACTGAAGATTTGACTCATTCAATTTCAACTCATCAGGAGTTGAAAAATATAGAACAAAGTTTGGGATTGTGGGAAAATTTGGACTTCTACGATATTTCGAGTCAATTGAGTTAGAGACTGAGAGTAAACTGTATCCAATACGATACTGCATCTTGTAGTTCTGCTATTACAACATATCAGGGCTCACATAGGATTTGCCTGTTGCCCAATCCAATTCAATTTATTTGAATAAAATATTGTTTAAACTAACTAGTACCTTAAAATGAGTGCTGTTGACCATTTATATCCACTGGTCCAATTACATGGCAAGTTCTTCAGGAATGTTCTTTGTCCTAAGGAAATTAAAGATTAGTTGATTAACATTATAAGGTAATTAATGAATCTCTAATAGATAATTTTTTTTTCTTACTAGAACTTAACATCTATTGCTATACATTTAAACAATTGTGTGTGGTCAGTGGAGTGCCTGTGGTAAAACAGAGACTTGGCAAGTAACAGACAAACTCTACTACATACTAGTAGACCCAATGTATAATGCCATTATCACATTTTGAACTCCAATCAAGGTGCTGAAAGGATGAAATAACCAGTACAAGTGTCTTTTAACTTCCTAGAAAGCAAAGAAATGTCAGGATTTGAATTGCACAATCTTTGATTTTCTATTTATCATTTTGTTGATTGTTGGCTGCGTATTTGTCTTTGTTCTTCTAGTGACAAGTCATGGTACTGTCTTTATATTATAATAATTGATTTATGATTTCAATAGCCCCATTTTGGTAACTTTTATATTTTTCTAAATAATGATGATACTTATACGAGATGCTTGTACAATTTTTTAGGAAATGATAAAAGACCTCCTACTCATCGTAGAAGGCCAACCCCATGTGACTTCCTTCTGTTCATATACTTTGGAATCCTTTTAATGCTAATTGTTGTCTTACCTGTATGTAGATGTTGAATTCAGATGACTGATGAAACCACTTAATGTACATTAAACAGAGAGTATTAAGTTATAAATGTATTAAGTTGAGGTCCTCCACCCATGATTTTACTCATTCACCAGTGAGTTTCTCAGCATCACCACAAATTTTTTTTTATCTTTAACTTAGATTTATAAATTAAATTGAGTATAAAGGTTTGTTGTATTAGAAAGTTCTTTTACCATATTGATCTATACTAAGCAATATATAAGCTTTGCTTCAATGCAGAAAATTCAACATCATGATAGACTTCACTTTTAAATTAAAATTGGATCTCTGCAATTCCAGGTGTTGGTTTCACAAAAAAACTTACGACTAAGATTTGCCGTAAGTCATGAACAATTCAGTATACTTACGATCAATCTTAGTTGTAAGTTTTTTGTGAAACCGACTCCAGTTGCTATCCTGCACCATGCTTAAAATTCCTTCTGTATTAATTTCTTGTGCCTAGCGGCTCGGGAAATTTTACAGTCCCTTAACTGGTATTTTTTACAAATACCCCTCCATAACATGATATATCTGTTCATAACCTACCTAGATACAAAACATTGTGCTTTACTGTACATTGTGCTATATATTTCTGTATTTGTCCATTTATAACTTGACATGAGGCACTTCAGTCTGGCTAAAGATTGTATTTCTTGTTCTACCTACCTAGACACAAAACATTGTCTTTTACTGTACATTGTGCTATATATTTCTGTATTTGTCCATTTATAACTTGACACGAGGCATTTGTTGTATCACATGAGTAATTAGATTTATCCAGCTGGTAACAGTATTTACATTCATGAGTCCTATTAAATTTTCTCTGACCCTACAATGGAATAATTGAGACTAGATCATAGAATATTCATGATATCAATCTACAGTATACTTTAAATATCAAAGGTTTCTTACATTTCCCCCTTTGTCTGTAAAACTCTTTGAAAAGACAAAACTACATTCCAAATAAATAATTTGAATATTATCCGCAGTCTTCACAAAGGACTTTTAAGTTTAGACTGTTTAACATCTTTTTTCATTGTGATATTGGTGATTCTGAAAGGAGTAATCTCGGTATGGGCCATAGTTGGCCCCGAAAATAGGAAGTCTACAGTTTGAAGAAAAATAAATTGCTTTGCCGAGTGCAGCTGGATAGGACCTCAGAGGTCCAACCCTGAACAGTTGGGGCAAAAATGGACACAATATTCGCGCTTGATACAGGTCTGAATTTGGATTGTTATTAAATATTTGACATGTACACATAATAGGTTTCTGACACAGAATAACTGTAGTCAAAGAACTTAGAATTGGTTATATGATTTGATTTAAATTCAATTTTTTGCTTTTGTGCAATGCACTATGCTGTTGCGAATTGACCTCCCCCCCCCCCAAAAAAAAAACTATTTCCCCCCCCCCCCCCTTTCTTTTTTGCTTTTGTACAATACACTATGCTGTTGCTTGCAAATTGACCCCCCCCCCTTTTTTTTTTGTAAAAAAAAAATCTTTCCCTAAGATATGGTCATAATCTCAATTCAAATTTCCAATGGAGTTTGCAACCATAATTACCCATTTAAATACATCATAAGAGTCTTAAAATTGAAAAATGACATACATAACCATAGCTAAAATTAATATTCCTTAATCAGCATTTTTCAATAGTAACTTCCAAAAATAAATTGACAGCTAATCACCTCAAGACAATACAACATTTCTTTATACATAATTTAAAAGCAGTGTAAGGGAGGTAATCCAAACATAACATTGTACTTTTTTTTAATTGTCCATTAACCAGGAAAGTCTTGTTTTTTTTCTCTTTTTTGCCCCTAATTCCTAAACGGTTTGAGCCATAACCCTCAAAGCCAATCCTAACCATCTCTTGTGGTATGGAAACTTGTGGTATAATTTCAGAGAGATCCATTCACCGTTCCACAAGTTATTGTCTGGAAACTAGAAAAATGCTTATTTGGGTCCCTTTTTGGCCCCTAATTCCTAAACTGTTAGGACTATAACCCCCAAGATCAATCCCGACCTTCCTTTTGTGGTTATAAACCTTGTGTTTAAATTTCATAGATTTCTATTCACATTTACTAAAGTTATTGTCCAGAAACCAAATGTCTTCGGACGACGCTGACGACGACGTGATACCAATATACGAATTTTTTGCGGTTGTATAAAAATGTTTCAAGTTGATGAAAAGACACATAAGAAAGTGAAATAGAACTATTTATTGAACTTATTCCTTTCAGTGACTACGTTTTGTAATATCCACTCCAAATATCTATTTTTCATAGTGAATCATAATCAACATCAAAACTGATTATCAACTTACTCAATTTGATAGCACTTTACTTACTATACACTTAATATCTTCTTTAACTTGACATTCCGATGTTTCATTAGGTTTCCCATAGAAGCAATGTTTGTTGTATTTACAGTTGATACATTCTCCACCTAATTTGTAACATTGTACATTGTCAGGACATCTTACATTAAACTCTGGAGCTAATGACGTTGTTGTAGAACTAGTTGTACTGTTGACGTCATAAGATGGTGAAGTTACTTCTTTGCCAACAGTTGGTGTTGACCCTTGACCTACAATGTATATTTTGAAAAATGAAAACCATTTGCTTTATATTTTAGCTTAAACATCTTCTGATTAGTCACTTGTGTTGTTTTTTTTCCTTTTTTTGAATTATTCAAGGTGCAAATTTGGTAGGCTTGGTACATGTAGTCATCAGTCATGTAATGATCAGTGGTAATGAAAATAATCATGATAATGAATGATGCTTACAAATTGCACACTATCATTAAATTACTGAACATGTACTTTTAACTACAGCACATACCATTACATTTCTAAATTTAAGAGGAAATAAACATGGAACAATGATTTAAAGAGTGACTTTTGAGAGCAGTGAAAGCAAATTTATTGGCATAAGAAGATATAGTTTATACATGCATGATGGTAGACCCTAGATGGTTTTGTTTTAAAAATTATTATGTTATGATACATGTAATAACCTGGTTATTTCACAAATAATTTTTTTTTTAAATAAAATTTGACAAATGTTTATATATATATATATATATATATATATATATATATATTATTTATTATTAATAAATTGTAAATATCAAGGAAATATGATATGTCAAGATTTTAGATTAAAAGAAAGATATGATGTAATGAAATCATATTAACAAATATTTCTGAACAACAAATGGCCTTCATCAGTGTCAATCCTTTTTCAAAATGTAATAAAAAAACAATACTGTAGGAGGTATATATCAGTGTGTTAAAAGAGCTCCCTCTGACATAAAGTAAAATTGTTTTTTTTATTTTGTAATCCACAGTGTTCTCCCCAGGATTTTTGGATAGCACCAGGGTAACGCGTGTGGACTTCTTAGTGAAATATTTCATGCAATCAGTTGTGTTGCGTCGCATCGCTTAGCTCTAGTTACTGTAGTTTTCATGTCTCTTGTTTTGTTTTAACACTGTGGTACTGTGTTATGTAGACATTGATTCAGAAAATTATTGGTAAAAAAGAAGTAAATAAAAAAAAACAGTTTGTATACTTTAATATTTTTGTAAAATAAATAAATTATGATTCATAATAAAATATTCATCTGAATTTAAAGAAATTAAATCTTTTATAAAATCCAAAATCAATAAAAATAAAATATCATTCAAAAGAGAACAAAAATGTTCAATTTAAAAAACTTTCTAGTTTCTAGAAAAAAGTTGTTGTATGTGAAAGGATTCCTGTCATAAGAAGATATAAAATTAACAAGAACAATTGCAAATATTGTTTTATTATTTGAACCAGTTTCTATCTTAGATTTTAATAAAAAGAAATTTTTCATAAATTTTAGAACATTTTGCCATAGATTTCATGTAAATATTAACCTTCCTTGTCTTTGGTGATAATCAAACATAGATACAGACTTAATACTGCCCTAAAATCTAAATCTTTATTTGTCATGAACCATTTAAAAAGAATTCCTAAATCTATAAATTTATCTTTGGTCTATAGATCTATAAGTAACCATATTCAATGTCAACAACTAAGTCTCCCTATTTTCCCGCCTAAATGACAGGAAGTAGATATAAATAGATTTAACATGTGCTTATGGATAAAATTTGCAAGATTACTTCTGTTATTCATTAATTATGGATATAGATATCCAGTTTGAAGGTACAGTCATGCATTTTATTTATAAAATATAATAGATTGCAATTAATTGTAAATAAACTTGAATATTCTATGTGAACTAACTGGGTCATGTGATATGTACAGACAGTTTGAAACCCGACTTTCATGCAATAACAATGTCATAATTAAAGATAATATTGGCCATGGTTTAATCAGAGACATATAATACTATAATATAAGAATTGGGAAATGTATAGTTGTCCATTATACGTAATGAGCCACCATTATGAGGTACAAAAAATGTTCCTATCGGGTCAAGACACTGTTTGTGTACAAAGTATTTGCCGACTTGTCACAGGTCATCTAGGGTGGAGAGTGAAGCCATAAAATAGTTATCTGTGATCATAAAGTTATGAACTCTTAATTAAAACACACAAGAATCATGTTACAAGTGTTAATTACATCGATTAAATCCAATCAACAAGGTTAACCTCATAAGGTAAATCGATCACGTGGTGTAAACAATCTGTGTTGAACTGGTTTGAACTGGTCAAATTTCACCTGGAATTTTATACCGCACGGAAAAGATTTAACAAGTTGTTTCAAACTTTACCGATTTACGATTTTTTAACTGAAAATTTTAGCACCACGGAGAAAAATTATACATCGCGGTAAGAACGATACCACCACGGTAAAAAATTATACATCGCGGGCCCGCGGTCCTTTAAGGGCCTGGGGAGAACACTGATCCAACACTAAGTAGATGTGAATGTAAATTTTTGACATCCCAATAGATCATTTTCAAAATGACGTAATTTGAGTTTGAGTTATTTCCCTTGGCTGCCATTTTGGATGGATAAATGGTTGATTTTCTTATTTGACTAACAAATTGAAACATGCAATACACGCAAGTCTGATAAGGGATCCTAACTAGATCGTAGTGATGAATTAAGCAAGGCTTAAAGAAATAACAAATTTTCAGAAAAAACCTTTTTTTGACAGTCTAGCGGTCAGTACAACAATTTGAATGATTTATGAAGGAATTTGCACACTTAAACCTTCAACATGGTGACAGAAGGGAAATAACTATTGCTCTTATTGTGTTGATTGAAACTTCTATAATACATGTAGCTGAAAACCCAATAAAGGCTGCATGTAATAGAAAAGAAAAGATATGGGGTATCCATCCATGACACAAAATCAGTATATGTACAGAAAAAAGAACACACAAAAAGCAAAGGAACAGCTCTTTTATTGCTGTTCTTCATCTCAAAGCACAGTGAGGCCTGCAACACAGAGCAAAAACTCTCACTTTACTGCTAGTTTTAGACAGCCCATAGCACTGGTTTAAGCGGAATTCTTTGCAAACTGACAACCATGCCACTGTTGTGAATTGAAGAACAAAGTCATGGAGTAATATCTATATGTTAGCGTAATAGTCCCAGGTAATATCAATAAAATAAATCTGGCAAAGAAATCAAACATCACAAACTTGTCAAAACATTTACTAAATGTTATCATCGGTACAAGGACATCATTCTTCAATATAAATCAACATGCAGACATCTTTTACGTTCAGGTATTTCACATCCCATCTTTTATGGTAATTTTCTATACAAAGCACAAAAATGTCGTCATTCACCTCAAAAGCTAACCAAACCTTTAAACAGACTTATTCAGAAGGGATATAGTTACAATACTGTTGTCAGGTCATTAAAGATGGCATCTTTTGGAATTAATATTGATTCACTCATAGGGTCTTTGCATCAGATAAACACATTTATTCTAAAACCAGTTGTTGGCATGATACCGGTTATGTTCTTATGGTATATTTTATGATGGTATGATACTAAACCCCTAATGGGAGGGATTGTGCTTGATTTTCATATGATGAAGACATAATCTTTCAATCAGTTTAATTGAAATCTGGAGCTGGCATATCAGTAACTGCTAGTACAAAATGTAGTCTTTTGTTAATTTATGTTGATCATTGTCATTTTGCTTAAGTTTCTTCTGTTACCTATTCTAACATCGACTCAGACTTCCTTTAAACTGAGTTTTACTGTGTGTATTGCTGTGTGTGAATTCTAGTCACTTTGGCACCTGGTTAAATCGGCATCTGGTCAAATTGGCTCCTGGTATAGTCAATTCGGCACCTAGTCAAATTGGGACATGGTTAATTTGGCACCCAAGGTAGTTATTTCAGTGCCCATGATTAACATTATGTGTTGCAAGTAAGGGAGCTACCATTTGATTTTTATGGGGGGCTAGGTCGAAAAATTTTGTCCTGCATTTTTTTTTAAGCTGTAATCTCTGTCCTGCCTTTTTATTTTTCACTCTATTTGGTCCTGACTTTTTTTTACCTAAATTGTCGTCCTGACTTTTTTTTTTGCAAGTGTCTCATCCTGCCTTTTTTTTTACTCAAAACTCCTGTCCTGTCTATTTTTTTTTCAAATTTCATCCTAGCCCCCCCTCCCCCATAAAAATCAAATGTCTCCATTTTTTTTTAATAATATTTTCACTCAGTTGTCAGTATATTTTTGTCAAGCATAACAGAAGTTCCAATTGAAACTTTGTTATATACAATGTCATAATATCTGTTCCTATTGGAACTTATATTATAAAAGAACTTCTATTTCATGACGACTGCACATTGTTAGTAAACATACAAAATTGGTGCCAATGTTATTCCTTTTATATTAATAAAAAAAAAATACAATGAATGAATTTGTTTTAACATTATTAATAAAATAGTGAGAGTATTTCAAACAGCAAACCAACTGATTATTTTTTTATTGTGTATTCTAAAACTGCTTAATTTCATGTGCTGAATTTTTATAAAGATGTACGAAATGTATCTTTTTAATTAACCTCTGAAATTGTAAGTTTTTCCCAAAATTATGTATAATGTATATAAAATTAAACAAAAAAACTATTCTCTCCATACCACAAATAATAAAAATAAAAGTTATAATTGACTAACCAAAATGCTGAAGTGACTTTAAAAAGGTTCACCAGGTACCGATTTTACTTTTCATTTAGGTGCCGATTGACTTGTACCCGTGTGTGTTTGTTTATTCTACATTGGCTAGAGGTATAGGGGAGGGTTGAGATCTCAAAAAACAAGTTTAACCCCGCCGCATTTGTGTGCCTTTCCCAAGTCAGGAACCTCTGGCCTTTGTTAGTCTTGTATGTTTTTTTTAATTTTGGTTCATTCATATGTTTCAGAGTTGAGTGTGACATCCATTTTCGAAGAAACTAGTATACATTTTTGTTTAGGGGCCAGCTGAAGCCCGCCTCTATCATTTTCTTGCTTTGTTGAAAACCCATTGGTGGCCTTGGGCTGTTTTCTGCTCTTTGGTCGGATTGTTGTCTCTTTCAGTCTTTGACACATTCCCCGTTTCAATTCTCAATTTTATGTATGTATTGAGGACTATTCATCTTTTGGAAAAGGTGTTGCATTTTTCTGATTAAGGTCAATTTTAAGAATCAAATGTGGATCTAGGAAAAATGCCTCATTTGTGAGACACATAGTAACTTATTTGGTGAATTATTCATGATTAAAGGACTCATCTACCAGGCAATTCTCAATCGTATATGACAACAAAAAAATATTTAAATTCAAGATTTTCATACCATTTACATTATCGTTTGAAGAAATTACGCATGACGAATGAATCAAGAGTAAAATAACTAAATAAATAGAAAATATGAAGTTGTTCATTTGTCTTTCATTGTTTACTTCCTGTTAGAATGATTAGAAGTCGGAACGATTTCGGAGAATGAAACGTCTTTATTGCGGACTAATATACCTGAATCATGATGTGAAGTCTTGGGAAGGCTATTTTAATTTTTGATTCCTGTGTCGACTCGTAGCAATACATCAAAAAGTATCCCGTTGCATTATAAGTATTTGTATTATATTGGACAAGACCGAAATTGAGGACATTGATCATATTTTATCTTTTAATGACATAATTAAGATCAATTAATGAATTTCGTCAGTGATTTTCTGATGTTTTACCTTTTTCCAACAATTTGACGTTGATGGTAGATTTTGATGGTATCATCTGTCTAGTGATAGATATAATAGCATGGCTATTAATAATAATAATAAAAAAAAAAATTTAACGAAGGTAACTCATTTAACAATGACATGTTAATCTTCCATGAGGCCTTCAAAAACTATTAATACAAATGGAAAAAAAATACCAACAAAACAAAATATAATACATAATACAGTTATATAAAGCAGCTTAAATATTGAATAAGCACATATGCATTCAATAGAAGAAGAACAAATGCATTAGATTGAGGTATCTCCTTTCTGTCACGGTACAGTTAAAAAATAGTTTGAACATTTCAGTGATCTTAAATGTATCTATATTGTTTATTTGTTTAATATTATTTGGCAAATTATTCCAGGTAATGAGACCAGAATATTTAAATGTTCTTTTAAAAAATCAGAATTAGGTCTTGGTACATGAAGAAGTCCTGATGTTGTCGACCTGTATAATTATATATATGGTCTTGTACAAATATTATCAACTTTTTCAGACTCTGGTAATTGCCATCCGATACCACTTAATTTTTGAAACATAATTTTTTTTTTGAAGACCTGTGCTGTTCATTCTGGGAATTGTTGTGTTGTTTGATCCTCTATGTTTGTTCAATATGTTTTGCGCTCAAGTTTTAAGTCACGGAGGAGTCCAACAGAGCTCTATCTGAAAATAATGTTTTCCAGCAAGAAATTGAAATTTTGATGTATGTAAAAATCTTTGCAAAACTAAAAGGGGAAATAACTTGATATAAATAAGGGTTTCTTTCTGCGGGTTCTGTGTAAGTTAAGTCATATCAACTTAATCAGTTCAGGAAGTGTTGGCAGTGAAAAGTTATTGAGCATCCCCTTTTATTTGCGAAAATATCCTCTCAAGTTGACCTAAAGCAAACGTTGAAGTCACAAAGATTTGTTTTTTTTCTCAAAACACCAGCATAATATTTGGGTAGAGTGTCTAAGGTAATAGTTTTATAACAACCTGATTAAGATTCAGATCTATCGCAACTCGCATGCTCATCTATAGAAGAAGAAGAAGAAGAAGAAGAAGAAGAAGAAGAAGAAGAAGAAGAAGAAGAAGAAGAAGAAGTAGAAGAAGAAGAAGAAGAAGAAGAAGAAGAAGAAGAAGAAGAAGAAGAAGAAGATATTTTATTTCCAATTATGGGTCCCAAAGGGCATAAACATTACAACATCAATAATTTTCATAATACAATACAAACAATGAGATAAAAAAAAAAGATTAATGAGAACTATTTAAGTTCTTAAAGAATATGTAGATAAAGAATCTATAATATTTTTTATAATACTAATGCATTTTAGGGATTAAGAATCAGAGATATATATATGTTAATTAGATTGAGTTTTATCAATAAATAATATAGATAAACTATTTCAAGTGTTATTTTAATAAGCGTCTTAACCTTTTTGATATAGGGATTTTTTTTGCAATTTTCACATTTTTTGCAGAATTTTTAATTTCAAAGGGTTATGTTCCGTTGATGATAATATGATTCAGGATTCAAATTTGCAATATGCCAGCACAAATGGCAAGCACAATGGTGCTTTGTGTTTCGTGGTTTCTGCTTTGCTTATATTAAGCTATTTTAAAGCAATTTGTTTTTTGGTTTTTTTTTTTGTTTTTTTTTGTTTTTTTTTTTTAGTAAAGGCCTGATTTTCAAAGATGGAATCTGAACGGCTATGTTATCATTTTTCAATTTATCTGTAATTTTAAAAAACTTATACATGATGCAACTTACTTACCGTTTTGTATGGGTTTTCTTTGAGATCAGCTCATTAGAGTGGAGTCTAAGGCTAGTTGTTGTAAATCAGAGAGTTAGCATCCCTCTTCAAGTCCTGTCACACCGTATTTGTGTTTTATTTATTCAACGTTCACGATATCTCAGCATATACTTCATAAGATGTCTTCTATTCTTTATAAGACATCTCATATAATTCACAGTTAAATATATGTCTAATACATATTTTAAATATTTTAATTTGTATAAGATATCTTATAAAAAATACCAAACTCCTAGGCAAATTTAAAAAAAGGAAGGTCCATAAAAAACTGACAAAATCAATTGCTATCAATCAACGGAACAAATGAAAAACAACTGTCATAAACCAGGCTCACAGTCTGCAAAGCATCTTGCAAACCAGTAAACATAATCAGCATGACAGTGCCGTATGCAGTATGCTGTCATGTCAGAACAGTCATTTCACAAATGTATGTACTCCCATTGAAGTAATCGTGGCTATCAGATATAAGGTTGAGCAGTCCACAACAAAGCTGTGTGAATGTGTAGGAAAACCAATTTGCGATTTGTTTTATCAAACCAAAGTAAGTATGCTTTTTATATCACCTTGCACTTTCACCACTTGACTGTTGTTTTCTACAGCAGTTCTTTAAATTTGTTACCAGTTGAACAGTTTGGTTGAATACAACAAATTGCAATTTGGTCAGAATTTTGAATAAACTACAATAGGTGGAGAGCAACACTTACAGTCAAGTCACAGTAAAGAGAAGATACCAAGGTGGAGAGCAACACTTACAGTCAAGTCACAGTAAATAAAAGGTGGAGAGCAACACTTACAGTCAAGTCACAGTAAATAAAAGGTGGAGAGCAACACTTACAGTCAAGTCACAGTAAATAAAAGGTGGAGAAAAACACTTACAGTCAAGTCACAGTAAATAAAAGGTGGAGAGCAACACTTACAGTCAAGTCACAGTAAATAAAAGGTGGAGAGCAACACTTACAGTCAATAGGTGGAGAGCAACACTTACAGTCAATAGGTGGAGAGCAACACTTACAGTCAAGTCACAGTAAAGGGAAGATACCAAGGGACAATCTTAAATCAAATCTAATAAAAGATCAGAAAAACAGACGACACAAGGAATGAATTGCAGAACGTTGTTTTCATTATTATTTCACTAAAATATTATCAACTACACTCAAAATGATCGAAATAACTGATGGAAAGATTGGAAAAGGTGGGTGAACAATTTCAAATCATATTCTCAGATATGGTAGTGCACAAAAACAACTTGATACAATGTATTTACTATTGCACAAGTTTAGAAAGATAATCACTGTTTTCTGTTGATTAAACAAGCTTGTCTCGTTTCTAAATTTACTTATAAATGGTTGGTTTTGAGAGTATTTTGGGTTCAAACATAAGTACATTGTATACTATTTTTCTAACACAACTTAGTTTCTTTTATCGATTTTTAATAAACATTATATGAAACTGAAGATGAATGTTTTATAAGGTTATTTTCATATTCACAATCTCACTATATATTGTTTATTCTATAGCCCAAAGATCAGAGATTTTCTAAACTTTGATGAAAATCCTTTTAATATTTCAATCGTAGAAGGTGCACTTAATTGTTGTTTACATCTTATTTTTATAAACGATTTTGATACGGATGGAAATAAGAATCTTCCAAGGAAGGTGCAGTATATATATATATATATATATATTAATTAAAAAATGATTTGACCATTTCCAGAGAGTGGCATTGAAAATTTATTTTTCAACAACAAAACAATAATTGACTAATATTGATTTAAATTCCTGTTCATTTTATATTAAGAGAAAATAAATTTCATGCATTTTTTGGTTTAAAAATATTTTACCAAGGATCATTCAATGTACAACAGAAACATTCAAAACTTGAAATTTTAAGAAAAAAAATGATCAACAAATTAAGTGCCGTTAAGGTAGATCGGGTGTCTTTCGACAGCTTGGATTGTAAAATTGCAGAAAACTATTGGTCTTTTATGAAATGTGCAAACTTGAGAAAAAATGGAATTCAGTTGTAAGACTTTTCATTTAAATTTAGAAAATTGTGTTTTAACTTATTTTTCACTACTGTTTTTGTTTATTCAAAAATAGATTTTTTGTTTGGAACAATTTTTTTCAACCTTGCCATATAAGAGGAAATAACTAGGATGATGTAACATTTATAAACGTATGAATTTACATATTTTGTTTTGTAGCCAAGAAAACGAGTCCCATGACCACTGAAAAAATCCTTATAAAACCAAGGGCAGATAATTATATTGAATTTGATAGGACAATTAGTGTTTTTTTATTTTTCAAGAAATAAGGCCCGTGACCCACTATTTTTATTTGATATTTCGGTGGTATTTATGAAAAGCAATTATCTCATTGAATTTAAACCAATACTACCGTTAAATGTTTTCTCAATGGGAAAAAATAAAGTTTCCTCTATATAACCCATATAAAATAGCTGTGATTTCGTTAATTTCAATGTACTTTAACAAAAAACAAGATCAGAGACCCCCGGTTTTGATATTAAAATTGGAAAGAACATTGACCCAGAAGTCTTTTTCAGAAGTTTAAGAAAAATCTATCGTCAAACATTTAAAATACTCCAGCTACCTTAAATAGCAATATACTGAGGAATAAACAATACCTTTTATTCGGCAAAAAATGCTCATGTTACAGTATATCTTTTTTTTATTGTTTCTAGCAAATAACTGATAATTAAGACTTAAATTAACCTAAATTGTTGACTTATATCAGATGATTATGATACTGATTTTACGAGTAAAATAGACCCCATGCTTTCATTTTCTATACATATTTTTATTGTTTGTTTTTTATTTGAAGAAAAAAACACACAGGTGACCAATAAATATGATTTTATAATCTCTGATACATCTTATTAATCCCAAAATCATTCATCCTTGACACATTATTTACAGAATAATTCTATATAGTGTAGATCACAGGTAAATAATAAGTCT
This sequence comes from Mytilus californianus, assembly GCF_021869535.1. NCBI lineage: Eukaryota > Metazoa > Mollusca > Bivalvia > Mytilida > Mytilidae > Mytilus > Mytilus californianus. The sequence goes on along the minus strand of NW_026262679.1, from coordinate 129,398,802 downwards.
TCTATTGAAGTCAATAGTTGTGTATTAAGTTGTGTATTTTGCTGTGTAATAAAGTGTCTATTTAATTATGCAATACATGATACATAAACTGTGGTCAATTAAGATTGGCATTAAAGTAGACATGATTTCAATTAATACTCATACTCTGAACAACAAATTTATTAATTTTGTAAAAAAATGTTTACTTCCATACTTCTAACAACAAAATTATTATATTTAAATTTACCTGTGTACGTTGTTTTATTTAACGCCATTTTGTCAGGTAAGAGTTGTCTTATTGACACTCTTCCTACATCTTTTTTTATTACTACCTGTAACATCTATGTTATATAGGCACCTACGTTTTAATATTGTATTTATACTGTGTGGTAGATCAAATTAACTTATTCGTTCAGTGTATGTTTACTTGTTTTTGTTTAAATGTCTTTTTACTCGAGTTAAGCCATTTCAATTGATATTTTATAGTGTGTTTTTTTTTATGTTGTATGGGAGCTACCATTTGATTTTGATGGGGGGGGGGGGGCTAGGATGAAAAATTTTGTCCTGCATTTTTTTTAAGTTGTAATCTCTGTCCTGCCTTTTTATTTTTCACTCTATTCGGTCCTGCCTTTTTTTACATAAATTGTCATCCTGCCTTTTTTTTTTTTGCCAAGTTGCTCATCCTGCCTTTTTTTTTACTCAAAACTCCTGTCCTACCTTTTTTCAAATTTCTTCCTACCCCCCCCCCCCCCCCCCCCCCCCCCCCCCCCCCCATAAAAATCGAATGGTAGCTCCCTAATGTTACACTACTGTCTCAGGTTAGGGTGAAATTGGCGCAGTTAAAACGTTTAAACTCGCTGCATTTTTATGCACCTGTCCTAAGTCAGGAGCCTGTTGTTCAGTGGTTGTCGTTTCAGTGGTTCATAGGTGTTTCTCGTTTTTTATACAGATTAGACCGTTGGTTTTCCTGTTTGAATTGTTTTACACTAGTCGTTTTGGGGCCCTTTATAGCTTGCTGTTCGGTGTGAGCCAATGCTCCGTGATGAAGGCCGTTCTTTGACCTATAATTGTTAACTTTTTATACATTGTGACTTGGATGGAGAGTTGTCTCATTGGCACTCGTACCATATCTTCTTATTTATACTGTATCAGTACTTTTACTTGCCTTAGAAAAGAATTGGAATATCAGTATTTGAAAAGGTGTTGGAATCCACTTTGATATCAATAAATAGCTTGTACCAAATTTCGTTTAATTACTAACACAAGCATAAGATACTGATAAAATGCTTTCATAATTCTTATCAACTGCTTAAATTTGATATCTTACCTTCAAATCCTAAATAGTAACATTTATATATTGTGATTGTCAAAGGAACTATTTGCAAGTGTATATCTAAAATTTCGTAGCTATTTGACGGCTCTTTTCTTAAATTAACACTGATTAAGGGCAAATAACATATCAAAAGTTGGCAGTAGATGATTAAAATGGTGTCTAAACTTTTTGAAGGTCATAAAACACATCATAAGTTTCATAATTTGTCTTCAATTCAGAATTCTACACGATCTTAAAATCTGGAGTGATCACATAGACCATTATGGCTTGATCAATACAAAAGATAGCTCTTATAAAATGCTTTCAAAATATCAAAAGGAAAAATGGGATAACACTACATGTTTTCCTGCTATAAGCAAAATAGAAAAATTTCCTGAAGATTCCTTTTATAATTTATACAATTTATAATTACCTCCCCTTAATACTGTTAATTCAAAAATTTTAAAGAATGGACAAAAATGCGAGACTAATTATTACGATTTTAGGTATCAGATATCTGAATGTGAGCTCTAATTATTGCGATACTCAACCAGTCGCATTATTTGCATTTATAAAAACCTTGCAATAATTTCTGAATTTAAAGTTAGTTTAAAATAAATGGGGAATGTGTCCATGGGACACAGATGACTTAAAGTCTATTTTAGATTTTAGCAAGTGTATATATATTCACGGAGTGTGTACATAGTTAAAGACTTTTTATCCATATTACCCTCAAAAGAGGGGTGTTCCTAACAGAGGAAGCTTATACGAAGAAAAGAAGAAGATGATGCCTCCGCTTGCATATAACATTATCAAGGGACATAACTCAAGAACGGTAAAAGTGACGCTACCCAAATTCGTACTTGATCTGAGTTTTGTGGTAATAAGCTTTGTGTATAAGTTTCATAACATTTGGTTGAGGCAAACTTAAGTTAGAGAACAGAAACGAAAAATTCACCAATTTTCGATTTGTAAAGGGGCATAACTCTAGAACGGTAAAAGTGATGCCACCAAAATTTAACTCGATCTGTGTTTTGTGGTAATAAGCATTGTGTATAAGATTCATAACATTTGGTTGGGGCCAACTTAAGTTAGAGAACAGAAACAAAAAATTCAGCAATTTTTCCATTTGTAAAGGGGCATAACTCTAGAAAGATAAAAGTGACACCACCCAAATTCAAACTTGATCTGTTTTTTGTGGTAATAAGCATTGTGTATAAGTTTCCTAACATTTGGTTGAGGCAAACTGAAGTTAGAGACAGAAACCAATTTTGGGACGTACAGACAAACGTACAGACGGACAAAGGTAAATCTTAATGCCACCTCCGCTTCAGCGGGGGCATAAAAAAAATGTAGTCAAGCAAAATTTTTCTACCTTTGTAAAAATATATGTAATCTTAAGATAAAATCACATTAATTTGTCAATTTAAATGAAAATTCTTATCAGTAAATTGCATTCCTGCATCAAAATTTGGTGACTTGATTCGAGTTCTGCTATTTTACAATCCAAGATGGCAGACCTTAAGTGTTATTTGTCAATTCTTATCCAAATAAATGTGATGTCATTGAATACTTTTTTAAGTTTTTTTTGCTGCAACACTGCAAGCAAAAGTTAATATAGCCTACAATACCAGACTTTCCACTCCGTCAATATTTGAGATAACTGTAAGCAGATCTCAAACTTTACCAATCTATTTCTCAACAAATTGACTTTCATTATCATTTGCCACAACACAAAAGGAAAAGACACTCTCTCTACAAAAGAGATAGACAGTCATAACATGGAAATTTTAAACAAATGCACCAGAAAAATACTGTGTATGTCTCTGGTAGTAATTTACCCGAGACGTATAAAATTAGTCAGGGGATAAAATTGAGAATGGAAATGGGGAATATGTCAAAGAGACAACAACTCGACCAAAGAGCAGATAACAGCCGAAGGCCACCAATGGGTCTTCAACGCAGCGAGAAAATCCCGCACCCAGAGGTGGTCCTCAGCTGGCCCCTAAATAAAATTGTGTACTGGTTCAGTGAAAATGGACGTCACACTAAACTCCAAAACAAATAAAGGAACTAAAATTAAAATTAAAAAAACATACAAGACTAACAAAGGCCAGAGGCTCCTGACTTGGGACAGACGCAAAAATGCGTCGGGGGTTAAACATGTTTTGTGAGATCTCAACCCTCCCCCTTACCTCTAGCCAATGTAGAATAAAGAAACACATAGCAATACGCACAGTAAAACTCAGTTTAAAAGAAGTCTATATACGTAGCCACACACTGAATTTCCCTAGTCACCCTGGGGAATATAATTATTGTCATAAAAATTGAAATGTTTGAAACGTTCTAAGTCGGGACTGTTGACAGCCAACAGTACTGCCTATTGTTTCCATGGGAATCGTTTGGAGTGATTTTCTCAGAGGGGGAAAATGTATATAGACTTTGACTTCTTATGCCCTGTGAAAAAATGTCGGGCATATCAATTTACTCCAGTCAGTCTGGTTCTTCCATCCGTCCATCTGTCTATAGGATGTATAGTTTATCCATGGAATTTCCATTGTTAACAAGGAAGAACCTTTTGATTTTATAGAATAGGTGTGCATATGTGATCATATGTAGGAGATATGCATGTTTGATCTTCTCTAATAAAAGAGGTTGTTGAACTTATGCATTTTTATGGAAATATGACTGTAGGGTACAGGGTTTGTCTGTCAAACTACTCTTACATTGTACAAGACTTAGTTCTTTTTATTTTGTAGAACAGTATTTAATTGTACATGTACTGAATTTGTGCAAATAGACAGTACTCCTTTTTCAATTTTTCATTTTTCACGAAATTACCAATTGTTGAACCCAATAATTAATTTTTGGGGAAGTTTTCTATATAGGGTACATAGTTTGTCTGTCAGACTCTTCTTACAGTTAACAAGGTAAGCACCTATTAATTTTGTCAAAGTGTTGTACATATACAGTTTTGCATGGCCTACAATATTTAGGCTATACATGGTCCTTTGCACAGCAAAAATGAAATATAGACAAAATGAAGAGTAAAATAAAATTTTAGTTTTTATTTAAAATAAATGTGCAATAATTCAAGGACGTATTACTAATAAATAACAAGATACTATCATGATGATTTGTAATAGAAACAAAAAATAATGTACATATGAAATACTAACATTAATAATGAATTCACAAATATGTTTCAGTTCTAAATCATGTCTATATATGAGATTTATTCCTAAATTCATTACAAATCTTCCAAATCATACATTTATTACAACCATACAGCGTCAGGAAAATATCTAAAAAATTCGTAAGGGTTCCGCGGAACCCAGTGTCTCGCCTACTTTTGCTGTTAATCGCAGACTCAACAAAAATGAGAAAAAAAAACTAATAAAAATATTCCTCTCTATACTATTTTTTTATTGTAAGTAGCTTCTGTCCAAGTTTGGTAAAAATTCAGGATAGTTTATGAATCTAATAAATGTTTTAAAAACTTAAACTGCAGACTGTATGTAATGTTAACTGGAAGAAAAACTAAGTCCATTTATAAGTAAAATACGGAAAAAATGGAATTAAATTTTAACAAAATTTCCTTCTAGATACTAGCTTTTAATCATAAACAAGCTTCTGTCCAAGTTTGGTACAAATCCAGGATAGTTAAAGAATGTTGTTAAAATTTTAAAAACTTTAACCAGAGTGAATGTAATGTTAACTGGCAGAAAAACTAAGTCCATTTATAAGTAAAATACGGAAAAAATGGAAATTTTTTTTTGCAAAATTTATTTTTGGATACTATCTTATGATCATAAACAAGCTTCTTTCCAAGTTTGGTAGAAATCCAGGATAGTTTAAGAAAGTTATCAAAATTTCAAAAACTTTAACCACAGAGTGAATGTAATGTTTCCTGGCAGAAAAACTAAGTCCATTTATAAGTAAAATACGGAAAAAATGGAAATTTTTTTTGGCAAAATTTACTTCTGGATACTATCTTATGATCATAAACAAGCTTCTTTCCAAGTTTGGTAGAAATACTGGATAGTTTAAGAAAGTTATTAAAATTTCAAAAACTTTAACCACAGAGTGAATGTAATGTTTCCTGGCAGAAAAACTAAGTCCATTTATAAGTAAAATACGGAAAAAATGGAATTTTTTTTTTACAAAATTTACTTTTGAATATTATCTTATGATCATAAACAAGCTTCTGTCCAAGTTTGGTAGAAATCCAGGATAGTTTAAGAAAGTTATTAAAATTTCAAAAACTTTAACCACAGAGTGAATATTTGTGGACGCCCCCCGCCGACGACGACGACGACGACGACGACGACGACGCCGACGGAATGTAGGATCGCTATGTCTCGCTTTTTCGACAAAAGTCGAAGGCTCGACAAAAATGTTTTCTTAGAGAGAATACTTTCAAACCATTTATTTTCTTGAAGTGATAAGTTCACCATTCATTTTCTTCACAATTAAATTAAATAACTTATGTTTTTGAATAAATTCACACCCTATGTGATACTATGAAAGTATTTGTATTCATGCGGATTATGTATTGCTGACTTATGATAACCCAATATAAGAATTTGATAAACTGAGTGTCGATGACAATAAATGTGAAAACACTTCACTCTCTATATATAGCATGCTTGCATGAAGCTTAATTTATTACCAAATTTCATGACGCTCTGATTTGTAGTTCCTGAAAAAAATGTGATAAAAACTTCATACATGGCCATTTTGTGTGAGAATAAATCATAAATATTGGATAAACAGGAAGTTAATAACAATGGATGTGAAAACACAGCACATGGTAAAGAGTGCTAACATGAAGATTGATACCAAATTTATGGAAGGATTTATGGTTCCTGAGAAAAATGTGACAGAAAAAATATGGAACAGATGGACACATGGTGGACTGACAGAAGAAAGGCAGTACATCTGTTTACCACAGCTCCCTCAGAGCAGGATTATAAATATTCTAAAGCAGAAATTTCTAAAATTCAAAAAATAATGCATATTGTTCTTACTCATTAACTTCATATTAGCGAATTCTGAATAATTCTCAAGATAACCTAGTGAACAACATCCCATGAAGAAAACTACATTCACAATAATTTATCAGACTACCCAATAATGCATCTAACAGCAAAACTTAGGTTAAACCTAGATAATATGTCACTACAACTTGTATTTTATTTGATATTGATAAACAATTCTTCTCCACAAATTAACTGTCACAAGTATCTATTATAAACCAGATGCTAACTGTTTATTAATTTTTTCCATAAGAATTCCATCCAACGTTTTCTGTCTTCTTCTGACATATACAAAAGCCACAAGTCCTATCACTATATTAACAGCCCAAAATATCCAGAAATTTTTCTCATCCATATCTGGTGTTATTTCACAGCTGTAAAAGACATAAAAGGCTAAAATGTATAGTGATTAAGAAATAAGTAGATAAAGCATGTTGATCTCACTTTCAGTAACTGTGAGCCTTCTTTGAAATTTATAGAATTGTTGTTTTCTGTAATACATGTACTGATTTTATTGAATTAAGTGGTATTTCTTTCACAGGTCTTTATTTTATATTTTATATGTACATAAATCATTTCATTATTCCATTGACCAAGGTAAAGGGGGAAGATGTAGTACTCACACAATTAGCACAACCCTTCCACATGTTATGTGCTGTCCTAAATCAGCGATTTCCTCAGTTGTTGTCACTGTCTCTTCAAGTTTTGTGGTCAATTGTGAAATTAATGTTGATATTTTGGTTTTCTCTATTTAATTTATAAATAAATAACTTTTCTAGACTCAGGTCAATAATTAGCTTGTAATATATAGGATGTTGAAACTTCCCACTGTACAAGTCCATACCAGGACCTCTTAATGTGTATCATTTGTTTGAACTGTTTTGTTTTGTTGCTATCTCATGAACATTCCCCTTACATCTTTTTGCATACATATTTGACAAAGTTTTGCACAACCTATTTAGTATTTCTTTTAAATCTGACAAATTGATCAAATAAATGCTCTGTTTGCAATATTTTTTCACATTGCAAATACAATTTATCTATAACAAAACAGAGATAAAACGTTTGAAGTAAATCTGCATCAGATGTATAGCTATCTTTTAATGGAAATAGATAATCAAATCGACTTATGCAATCATTTCTTTAAATTGAGGAGAATCTGTTACTTACATGTAATTGATTTTTCACCTCAGTTGTAATTATTTTTTTTTTCAAATCTTAAGCCATACAATCTTGTATTCTTTCCAAGTTACAGACGATTTTTTACAAATGTTTTATACTTTTAAGATATTATCTGTTTCAGGGCAGTTTAAATAAGTGTATACAAAATATATTTAATATGTAAATGTGTGACATGACATGACAGCAAAGAAATTTTCAATGTCAGCAATAATTCAATTTTTCATATTTTGTCCATTGTTTCAATGTTCATGCCATTCAAATTCTGTTTACTGTATACATAACTTTTAAGGACTATAATATCAAAGATATTGGATTATTGATATAACAAAACAAAACGTCTGATATAATTTTGTGAGGTTTTATTTTTATTGTCGTATTTTGTATTTCAAGACAATATCAGCTGTCAAGACATCTTTACCAAAAATTCTTTTCCTAAGACCAGGGTTTTTTAATTTGTTGGTTCACAGATTTTTTATGTGAAAAAGTCGGGATCGGGCGGTCGGCAAAAAAATTAAAAACAAGAATGTGTCCATACAGGGCCTAATCTATGATTTTGGAGAGGGAGAAGTGACTTCTCCTTCCATGAGAGAAAAGGGAGAAGTGGTCAATTTCTTGGAGAAGTGAGATTCCATTACCGTTTCAGTTGCATAGTGTTCTCGTGCTTATCACTAAGGAAATTGTTTTATATGCAATAAAAAAAATACTTGCAGTTTTTTCATGTTATTGTACAAAATGTATATATAGAAAGTTCTTAATAAAAAGGTTTAGACAATATAGTTGTTATTTATTCATTGATACCATTTGTACTGTCAACTTGAATTTAAGTTTAAATAAAATTTGTTGCTTGAGACATGAGGGAGTAGCCTAGTATTATTATGATGCATTAAATTCATGTGCATCTGCCTCAATTTATTTTTAAATGTCCAGAAAAATATGACTCCCAGTTTATTTGATGAATTTCACATGACTGGGAATTTAATTTATATCACCACTTGTCATTATTTTGTAAAACATTATTGAATGTCCGGCAGGACATCATGATACATGTAGTTGTAAATTGAGATTCTCGTAAAAGGTTGTAAGCCTATAAATGAAAATATCTGTCAATCACATATTAATTAACCGATAGAGCTAATTTCTATCATTTTTTAAAGATATCTTCCCTATCAACGAAATGGTCGTGAAAAAAAATCCACTGCTGATCACAGCTGGTCGAGTGTTGTACGTTTGCAATCACATTATCCATCAGCTGTCTTTCTACCTTTTATATTTCAATTTTTATTCAATGAATATAATAAATCTACCGTTAATTTCCACCCTTAACCTACCAAATAGTACAATTTGATCGACTCGTAATAAATAAAAATAAAACAAATCAGCTGACAATGTGAGTGATTACGCAACATCCTCAGATAAAAGTCATTGTAAAATGATAACTTTAACAGACAGTCAGTTTTCCGTTTGAATAGTTTTGAATGTTATATCCGAGGATGTTCAAAGTCGCCGTTGTATTTATTTAATTTGATCATAGACAGTATTAGTCCTGGGTCGTTTCGAAAATCTCGATTTTCCTTGTCAGTCGCCATTTTTTTTTACCTGGAAGACTTGTAATTCACAAGTTGTCTTCCTTTTACCGATTTTCATAGCATTTTGACTTCGCCATGAAGTCAGTCGGCTGGCAAGATTTAGTGATTTTCAAAATTCTTTGGTGACTTAAATCGTCATTTAGCCGGCAAGATTATGGCCTGTGTCCATAGTACACGGATGCCCCACTCGCACAATCATTTTCTATGTTCATTTACAGTGAAATTAGGGTCAAAACTCTAATTTGGCATTCAAATTAGAAAGATGATATCATAGGGAACATGTGTACTAAGTTTCAAGTTGATTGGACTCCAACTTCATCAAAAACTACCTTGACCAAAAACTTTAACCTGAAGCTGGACAGATGAACGGACGCACAGACCGAAAAACAAAATGCCCCTAGGTAGGGCATAAAAATTCTTACAAGATAGAAATATTTATAAATTTGATAAATATTTCAGCTTACTAACAATAGTTTTAGTATGTTTTTTCTTAATTTTTTAGTTCCAAACATTAATGAACAGCTGTTGTAAATGTACAATGCATATCATCGTCACCTAAGTTTGTAAAAAGGGGGTGTGTCTATGGACAAACAGGAAAGAAAAGTACATTTCAATCAACTTTAAAAAAAACAGCCACTTGTTGCTTATTATCAACTTTCAGGAAACAAAGTGAACAAGCATTCTTAGAGTATTGCATGGCAATACATAGTCCCCTACCAGTTAAAAATTCATTAAACTGGAACAAAATGCTAACTTGTTATATAACTTGCCATGGTGTAAACAAAAAGAAAATATCATCTCAATATCTTCAAGCATGACTAAAAACAGTGTGGAAAACTGATTATATGAGTGAATTTTTCAAGTCCAAGGACCATAACTCTGCACAAAATTATTAGACCCAAACAAAAATTTGAACTTGATCTGTAACTTGTCATGATAAAACTATATACCAATTATCAATCAATATTGTATAAGCATGATGAAAAAAAACCTTAGATATGATTAATAGTTCTCTAAAATTAGATATGATGTAGTACAGTGTATATCTATTTCAAATTATAATCAAATATAATTAATAGTTCCAAATATTTTTTCTTTCATTTGTCACAAACTAATATAGATTTGTAACTTATCTATAAAGTGTCAACAACTTTTATCTACACAATGTAATGTATTGAAATATATACATAATAAAATAAATTATTATCTAATTAAAGGATTTCTCTTCATAATTTTTTTTTATATATATAGCATTCAGAAAATTAGTTTATACTAAATAACTAACAAACCTGCCAAAAAATTCTTCAAATAATTGAACAAAGAATGTCTTTTAAAAAATTAGTTATCTCCCTTTGTACAGAAATATGGTTTAACATACATTGTAGTACTCTAACATTAGATATGGTCCAGAGTTATGGTCCATAACTCTGATTAAATCATCAGAACGGAACAAAATTTGAACTTGATCTATAACTTGTCATGATAAAACTAAATACCAAATATCAAATCAATATCTTCAAGAACGAAGAAAAAAAGTGTGGAAAGCTGATTTGCCGGACTGACAGAAGGACAGACAGACGGACGGAGTGCAAACCTAAAGTCCCCTTCGACTTTGTCGGTAGGGGACTAATAATGAGCTTCAAGCACGAAAACACATGAAATAAAAATTTCAAACACATCGCATGAAAATATCACTTTACCATCAGAGTCATAAACGAAGTAGACCTGTCCAATGAAAAACGAGGATAACGGTTTCATCCTTTGGCAGGCAATCTCACTTTTGATATCCAAATGGAAGAATTTTTTTTTCAATCTATGAACAAGAAAATTCCAAATTGTTTGAGGATATATCTGTTCCTTTTAAATTGACATCCTTTCACGTTTGGACAGGTCCATTTCATCTATGAGATGAAGAATCGTATGGAATTATGAAAAAAAGGAAAACAAACTTATTGTAATGGGCTTTTAACATAGGTTTCATTTCGCAAAATAATTTGCATAAACAACATTTCATGGTCAGTTTTGATATCTATTTTTAGGCACACAAACACTACACTTTATTTTTAGATTTTTATTCTTTGAGAAATGTTTTAACATGCTTAAATATTGCATTTAATTTTTGGAAAAAGTTGTTACACAGATATTTTTATTTATATTTCAGGGGCAATTTATTTGTTTGGGTCGGCAGGAATAAAAAAGCATGAAATGTCAAATTTTTTTTTCTTTCTGAAAATCGCCAAAATAGGGTCATGGATCCGTAAACCACAAATTAAAAAACCCTGAATCTAAATATAAATTTTGATTAAGCAAACAGGTTTGACAGTAGATTTTTTTGTAAATGTTACAGTGCTTGTTCAAAAGGCTTTGTTCATATTGTCTTTCCACAATACCTATTGACCAATATGTGTTTCCAAGTTGCAGTGTGAATTCAGCTCTTCAAACTGATTAACTGCTAAAAAGATTTATGAACTATTAACACTTATGTAAGTATGTACCTTCTCCAAAATTTGGTTCCATCTTTACATTCAACTGTCTGTTTGTACCCTGTTTTAGAACATACTGGCACTTCTGCTCTCTACAAAACGATTAGAAAATCAGTAAATTTTTACTCATACTTTTATTGTGATGCCTTTCAACATATCAAACAACATAGATCAGATTAAGCATCAATATTTGGTCTACAGACTGATTCTGCCAACAAAAAATCATACATATGCAGGTTAAATGATGATTTATATTACAACGAGTGCCACATGTGTAGCAGGATCTGCTTACCCTTCTGGAGCACCTGAGATCACCCCCGGTTTTTGATGTGGTTTGTGTTTCTCAGTCTTTACTTTTCTATGATGTGTTTGTATACTGTTGTTTGTCTTTTGATAGTTTCTAGTTTTTTGCCATGGCATTGTCAGTTTGTTTTGGACTAATGAATTTGAATGTCCCTATGATTTCTTTCGCCTTTCTTTTATTAAAGCAAACAGACCTAGAAAAATTCTCATTATATGATTTTAAGTGCTTGTCCGTCTATTTATATCTATTTATGTTTATATCAGGTAGTGTGACCATCTGTAGTCATGGGAGGTCATCTCGATGGTGTACTAGATGGTGTCTGGTCTAAAATATGCACAACTTCTTATTGCATATTTTATTCTCGCCAAAGATTTTTATCTGAAACATATTAAAAAGCTATAACCAATAATACATTTCTAAACTTTGACTAACCAGTTCTTTTTTACTGCATCTAAAACATGTCTGAGTATTTACTATATCTACATCTTTACATGCTGTTGTGTTTGATACTGAAAAATAATTTCAATAATTAAACATTTAAAGATATAAACACATTTATCAGAAAATACATTGCACAAATATTGTACATTTACCATGATGAATAAACTGCTTCGCTGAGCGCAGCTGGATACGCCCGCAGAGGTCCAACCCTGAACAGTTGGGACAAAAATGGACACAATATTCAAGCTTGATACAGGTCTGAATTTGGATTGTAATTAAATATTTGACATATTATAGGTTTCTGAATAAATGTAGTCAAAAGAACTTGAAATTGGTTATATGAATTGAATTTATATTCAATTAAAGATTTCTTGCTGTTGTGCAATACACTGTGCTGTTGCCCAATGCTTAGTAAATCTGTTGTCAGACTATAAATATCAATTAATTCTCAGTCATATTAGAAATTTATGAAAATGTAAAGGGAGTTTACATCAATAGATACAAACAATTCACCAAAGTTTCATGAGAATTGCTGACAGCATTTTTGAGTTATTGTCCGAAAACTGGAAAATCCCCCCTTTTTTAATGAATAAAACCCCATAACTCAGAAATGTAAAATGTAAAATTTATAAAATTCTAAACAGATCTTACATCAATAGATATAAACAATTCACCAATGTTTCATACGAACTGCTGAAGGTGTAATACCACCAAATCATAGTACGTCACATCCGGTTGCATACGAAAATAGGTCTAAAAAAATATTCCCTTGAATTTGACAGTTGTAGGTAATTGATCCTACATTTCATTGCAGTAAAACATTTCTGGGTCATAAACATATATCTTGGGTATTTCAAAGCACCATTATTTTTTTATTTGGGGTTTCTATAAAATATTTTGGAAACTTGAGGTTACATGGTTACTAAAGCTTGTACACAGGTTAAAAAAGGGGGAAAATTTGATTGGTTAACTTCCAGTGATGGTTATTTTCTTATATGCAATGAAATGTTATGTGAAATTTTTTCTATAGTACTGGACAGGATAAAACTTTACTCATGCCAAGTATTTCTTTATTTGAAACAAAGATAAATTCTGCACAATTTTTTGAAAAGTGCAAATTTAACAAAGACTAATAGGGGAAAATCAATGGTGGTATTACACCTGAAAGCATTTTTCATTTTTGGTCCGAAAACTGGAAAATCACCCTTTTTTTACGAATAAAACCCTGTTACTCAGAAACGTAAAATCTAAAATATATAAAAATTGAAAGGGAGCTCATGTCAATAGATATAAACAATTCACAACAATTTCTTGCAAGTTGGTGAAAGCATTCTTGAGTTATTGTCCGAAAACTGGAAAATCCCCCTTTTTTTAATGAATAAAACCCCATAACTCGGAAACGTAAAATCTAAAATTTATAAAAAACGAAAGGGAGCTCATGTCAATAGATATAAACAATTCACCAAAGTTTTATGCAAATTGGTTAAAGCGTTTTTGAGTTAATGTCTGACATGTTGACGACGGACAGACAGACAGACGGACAACGGTATACCATAATACGTCCCGTAATCGGGCGTATAAAAACAATAAGCAAAATTAAAGAAAATCAAATCTTATTTTTTCAAAAGTACCCCTGTACATGAACCTGCATACCTTTATTTATTTTACAGATACTAAATTCAGATAGTTTTACATAAGAAAATGTATCTTAAAATACATTGAAAAACTGCCTATATCTGTGTGTCTTTTACTGGGAATCTTTTTTCTCAGTCTCTTCTTTTTTTCTTTATAGTGGTCCATGCTGCCACTACTTGTTAATTTGTATTTGTAATTTTTATCATTTGGATGTTTCTTTCTTCTTTGTTATGTACTGGTACCCGGTAATATATCATATGTTTAATAATACCAGACCACAACCACTTATATGGATACAATAACTTGTAGTCATTCTAAATAAGTGAGACTATAAAGTATTAAGAATCTATATACTAATTTGCATGTTTTTACTAGAACAACATGTAATGGAAAATATAAAAAATTGATATTGATATTGGGGCACTTGAAAATAGCACACAGGCATATTATTTTAAGTGCTTTTTCATGCATATTCTTTCTCTTAATATACATGTACGTACTTAGTTTTTGGAAGTCTGTTGATGCCCACACACTCTTTACTATTAATGTTATTACAGAAAAGCTGAAAAAACAAATGTAGATTTTCTTTAAACATGTTAAATATGATTTTCTTTATCATATTTGGAGGCCACATTTTGTGCATGTACCTGGCTATGATGACCATGTGTTTTTTGTTGATGCTTGTCTTTGTTTATACATCTGTTGTTTTTGGGGGGTTTTAGGAGGAGTCAGGTGTTGGTTGTTGGTGTGGTCTATTGTACTGTTTAATATTTTAGTTAATTCCTGTTATCCTTAAATGTAATACAAATCTTATTCATATTTAAGATTTATTGTTAGATTGTGGAAATCAAATATGTTAGCCTGTTTCCTTAGTATTAATATTCATCCACATGTGCAGTACCCAAATAAAAATGAAGAGGCTAGCCAAATAAAAATATGGACTATATGGTAATATCCATAAGATCTAATGGAGATATGATTGTCTGGCTGGTCAGTTAATATGTTTTAACATTCAACACACAAAGACTACAACCATATTTAGAGTGAAAAATGTTAAATATTATATGTATTATTTGGATGTTAATACCAGGATGGACTATTTATTAATAACATCGAGACTGCAGAGATGGGCACATGGCAAACACAATTGATTATGTTAAATGAAGGTGGGATAAACCATTTTAACCACTCATAAAGAAGAGGCATATATGCCTAAAAAAAAATGCTCTGGATATTACATTTTTGTGTAATTCATATCAACCATTTTAAATAAGTTTCTTTATAATAAATCATCAAGGAAACAAAAATGTGTACCCAAATTTTATTTTATTTCCTGAATGAGGTTTTTCTTAATCTCCATCAATAAGAAATATCAATATATACCTTAATGCTAACTGTGTAACCCTCTTTAAATAACGAATTATTATTATTATTATTATTATGTTTTTGTTTAAACCTTTACATTGATTTTTCTGTTGATATTTTAAAACATAACTTAAAAAATTTCTGCTATAACAATTAAGAAAACTTATGGTCCTACATCCTGTTGATACTATCATGACTATGTACTTATATTTTGGCATTGTTTCTGAGACTGTTTTGATGACGTTTTTACACTAAATCTGTTGGATGTGTACTGATCACATGCTGATCAATACTAACTTTAGTCTAGCAGATCATGATTAAGTTGTTGTTGTAATTGGCTTTGAATTAGCTTTCAGTAACTGTGAGTACTCATAGATTAGTACCTTGTGTCTTTTATCTTTGTGTTAGTTGTTTTTGTGCTAATGTGATGAGTCCAGTCATTTCCAACTGATTTTTACAGTTTATTTGTTTTTATCCTCTGCTGTTACAACACTGTGCCAGATTAAGGGAGGGTTGAGCACTCACAAACATGATTAACCCCACCACATTCTTTGTGTGATTGTCCCAAATCAGGAGAGTTTCTTTCCCACTATTGGATCTGATATGATAAAAGATCTCACACAGACATGTTTATAAGTCGGGGAGTTCTGGACACAAAAGAACCGAACATAACAAAATAGATCCTTCACCTTATAATTAGTGTAACATGTTGTTATAAGGTATCTATAGACCATTTAGGGTGTAGTTACTGTTGTAACTTGTTGTTCTAAGGTATCTATAGACAATATTTGGTGTAGTTACTGTTGTAACTTGTTGTTCTAAGGTATCTATAGACCATATAGGGTGTAGTTACTGTTGTAACTTGTTGTTATAAGGTATCTATAGACCATATAGGGTGTAGTTACTGTTGTAACTTGTTGTTATAAGGTATCTATAGACCATATAGGGTGTAGTTATTGTTGTAACTTGTTGTTCTAATGTATCTATTGACCATATAGGGTGTAGTTACTGTTGTAACTTGTTCTAAGGTATCTATAGACCATATAGGGTGTAGTTACTGTTGTAACTTGTTGTTATAAGGTATCTATAGACCATATAGGGTGTAGTTACTGTTGTATCTATACGGACCATATAGGGTGTAGTTATTGTTGTAACTTGTTGTTCTAAGGTATCTATTGACCATATAGGGTGTAGTTACTGTTGTAACTTGTTGTTATAAGGTATCTATAGACCATATAGGGTGTAGTTACTGTTGCATCTATACGGACCATATATGGTGTAGTTACTGTTGTAACTTGTTGTTATAAGGTATCTGTAGACCAAATAGGGTGTAGTTACTTTGGTAACTTGTTGTTATGAGGTATATATAGACCAAATAGGGTGTAGTTACTGTTGTAACTAGTTGTTATAAGATATATATAGACCATATAGGGTGTAGTTACTGTTGTAACTTGTTGTTATAACTAATATAAGGTATCTATAGACCATATAGGGTGTAGTTACTGTTGTAACTTGTTGTTATAAGGTATCTATAGACCATATAGGGTGTAGTTACTGTTGTAACTTGTTGTTCTAAGGTATCTATTGACCATATAGGGTGTAGTTACTGTTGTAACTTGTTGTTATAAGGTATCTGTAGACCAAATAGGGTGTAGTTACTGTTGTAACTTGTTGTTATGAGGTATATATAGACCAAATAGGGTGTAGTTACTGTTGTAACTTGTTGTTATAAGGTATCTATAGACCATATAGGGTGTAGTTACTGTTGTAACTTGTTGTTATAAGGTATCTATAGACCATATAGGGTGTAGTTACTGTTGTAACTTGTTGTTATAAGGTATCTATAGACCAAATAGGGTGTAGTTACTGTTGTAACTTGTTGTTATGAGGTATATATAGACCAAATAGGGTGTAGTTACTGTTGTAACTTGTTGTTATAAGGTATCTATAGACCATATAGGGTGTAGTTACTGTTGTAACTTGTTGTTCTAAGGTATCTATTGACCATATAGGGTGTAGTTACTGTTGTAACTTGTTGTTATAAGGTATCTGTAGACCAAATAGGGTGTAGTTACTGTTGTAACTTGTTGTTATGAGGTATATATAGACCAAATAGGGTGTAGTTACTGTTGTAACTTGTTGTTATAAGGTATCTATAGACCATATAGGGTGTAGTTACTGTTGTAACTTGTTGTTATAAGGTATATATAGACCAAATAGGGTGTAGTTACTGTTGTAACTTGTTGTTATAAGGTATCTATAGACCATATAGGGTGTAGTTACTGTTGTAACTTGTTGTTCTAAGGTATCTATTGACCATATAGGGTGTAGTTACTGTTGTAACTTGTTGTTATAAGGTATCTGTAGACCAAATAGGGTGTAGTTACTGTTGTAACTTGTTGTTATGAGGTATATATAGACCAAATAGGGTGTAGTTACTGTTGTAACTTGTTGTTATAAGGTATCTATAGACCATATAGGGTGTAGTTACTGTTGTAACTTGTTGTTATAAGGTATCTATAGACCATATAGGGTGTAGTTACTGTTGTATCTATACGGACCATATAGGGTGTAGTTATTGTTGTAACTTGTTGTTCTAAGGTATCTATTGACCATATAGGGTGTAGTTACTGTTGTAACTTGTTGTTATAAGGTATCTATAGACCATATAGGGTGTAGTTACTGTTGCATCTATACGGACCATATATGGTGTAGTTACTGTTGTAACTTGTTGTTATAAGGTATCTGTAGACCAAATAGGGTGTAGTTACTTTGGTAACTTGTTGTTATGAGGTATATATAGACCAAATAGGGTGTAGTTACTGTTGTAACTAGTTGTTATAAGATATATATAGACCATATAGGGTGTAGTTACTGTTGTAACTTGTTGTTATAACTAATATAAGGTATCTATAGACCATATAGGGTGTAGTTACTGTTGTAACTTGTTGTTATAAGGTATCTATAGACCATATAGGGTGTAGTTACTGTTGTAACTTGTTGTTCTAAGGTATCTATTGACCATATAGGGTGTAGTTACTGTTGTAACTTGTTGTTATAAGGTATCTGTAGACCAAATAGGGTGTAGTTACTGTTGTAACTTGTTGTTATGAGGTATATATAGACCAAATAGGGTGTAGTTACTGTTGTAACTTGTTGTTATAAGGTATCTATAGACCATATAGGGTGTAGTTACTGTTGTAACTTGTTGTTATAAGGTATCTATAGACCATATAGGGTGTAGTTACTGTTGTAACTTGTTGTTCTAAGGTATCTATTGACCATATAGGGTGTAGTTACTGTTGTAACTTGTTGTTATAAGGTATCTGTAGACCAAATAGGATGTAGTTACTGTTGTAACTTGTTGTTATAAGGTATCTATAGACCATATAGGGTGTAGTTACTGTTGTAACTTGTTGTTATAAGGTATCTATAGACCATATAGGGTGTAGTTACTGTTGTAACTTGTTGTTTTAAGGTATCTATAGACCATATAGGATGTAGTTACTGTTGTTACTTGTTGTTATAAGGTATCTAAAGATCATATAATTATAGGGTGTAAACTGTAGTTACTAGTTACTGTATCATGTATGACAGAAACAAGTGTCTGTCATTTGTGTCTGTGGTATCAGTGAAATTAATTTGTGAATGCAACATGTCCAAACTATCTTTTTAGCTTGTACTGAAAGACAGACATTTAACAGTGTGTATTCCAATGTCTACCTTATTAATAAAAATACGGCAAATGCCATTTTCTTCTTGTTGCAAAACTCAATCATTTTCGAAGAACATTGCCACCGTGGAAATAAACATTTAACTGATTCAAAAGTCTGATTCATGGGTGACATAAATTGCTGAGAATGGTCGAAAATGCTTCACATAGATAAATGCAAAACGAAATTTAATTTCCAATGATTGAATTTTGAATGATTTTTGCATGCTGATAGTTCTGTTCTATAGTTCTATCTTGCTCAAGCTTGAGATTTTTCATTATTTGAATTTCCTTTTACGGAAAAAAATCTAAAACAAATTAACCGGAAAATTCGACACCGGAAACAAAAACCGCAGTTTGTTTGGACTTTAGAAACACTCCATTTTTCTTTTTCATCCAAGGTCGAAATGTTTCGTGCTGTCGCAAACAGACTTGGAACAACTGTACAAGCCAGTGTTCGCTCTAATCTCTTTGCTAAACCACAAACAGGTGAATTATATCAAATCAACATTATGTTCTAATGAATCAGTCATCCAAAGGGTCATGGAGGCCGTACGGTTGCCTATAATTGCTTACATGATTTGAACTTTGGTGGATAGTTGTCTCATTGGCAATCATACCTCATCTCCTTATTTTTATATATATACAAATTCTTAACTTTTGTGTGCTTGTTTGTTATAAATATTTGCAGATATTTCCCAAAGGAATGATAAAATAAGTTGCAATTCCATCAGAGCCTGACAGAGGTATAATTTGATAACCTACTGCTTTCTTTAAAATTGGCTTCTCTGATTTCTCAAGATCCCTCTTTCGGAGAGCATAAATTAAGAATAAATTTGCACATCAAACTATGTAAAATTTAATAGACTCGATTTCAGGAACGTTTGGTTTTATATTCCTCGATAATTCTTGTATGACCAATTTACCGAGTTTGGTGCGAAAATTAATTTTGACTATTTATTTATCTCCGAAAGTGATTCATTGTGTTGTTGTTATTATAAACACATTAAACATTGTTAAATGGTGCAGTACATGAATAATCAAAGAAAGTTGAAAAGTTGAAAATGAGACTTGTAATCAACGACTCCTACAACAAGCTTAATTTACCATATCTAATTCTAAGTGATTTAATGTGGCTTGTTATTTAAAAAATTGTGCACAAATCGTGCTTATTTATGAAATTTATCATACAGAAATGTGAATTTGTCATTTTTTTATTTTCAGCAGCAGCAACAGTACGACATGTGACATATGTCCCTCAGTCAGATGAAGAATTTGATGATTCATGTGTAGCCTATCTTACCAGGCCTACTATAACTGGGTGGCAGATCAGGAGTTTTATTACACATCAACATGTAGGTTTATACATTTGTAAATTAACCTTTTGTTATCAAAAAGACTTCATGTCAAAGACACAATGACTTAGTATTAGAAGTCCTCTGAGTTATTTCAGAAGGCTTTAGATTGTAAAATATTTGAGTTAAATTAGTTTCCAAGGCAAATTTACCACAAATTTATAATTGGTTGCCATGAATCCATTTTGTATGCACAATATTTGTATGTGAAACTGAAGGCTTTCTGATATAAGATAGTTCTGATTGGTGTTAATCCATCTCGTATGCATCTATAACTTACTTTAAACCAAGACAACACTATTAAGATAATAAATTGGAAACACACAAATTAACATTTTACTTTTACTGTCACGGTGGATAGTCGTCTTAATAGCAATCATGCATCTTATTTTTAAATGGTATGCTGTTTATGAATAAATCAGTTCTAAACAGAATTTTGATCCACTCAAACTTGGGATTAAAGAAATTTATGAAAAGAAGTTTTGCAGAGTGAGCTTGTTGGCATCCAACTCTAATCTATGCATTCTTTGAATAATTGTTATTTTTTTCAGGGTGAAGATTTGGTACCAGAGCCAAAGGTTATAAGTGCTGTACTAAAAGCATGTAGGAAAGTAAATGACTATGCCCTTGCTGTACGGTACTTAGAATCTGTCCAGGTAAGTACTAAGACTAAAAGGAAAGTAGACTATGCCCTTGCTGTAAGGTTCTTAGAATCTGTCCAGGTAATGCAATATATTGTGAAAGGAACTATGTTATACCACTTTTTGAAAGTAAAAAGGGAAGATTGAGGTCTTGAAACAAGTTTTACTCTGCGAATGTGCTGGTGGCAGTGGTTGTCGAAAGTCTGGAGCCTTCTCTTTAGTTATAAATATCTAAATGTGTATTGTCATTTCAGAAAATGGTGTTGTTTGCAGATACTTTATATGTATTTTTTCTAGACTTTGTGCTATTGACCAGTATTTTTTCATTAGAAATTATACTTTCAAATGCAGATTCAAGATACCGGGTACAAGTTTTTAACAGTCAAGAAGATGCAAGAAACATTGGCTTTTTTTTTCTTTTTATAATGGTTAGCCCCATTTTAATTCTATAATACAACTATACATTGTAGATCATAACTGACAGAATACGCCTCTCTTGATAGCAGGGTAATTCATTATTCTGGCTACTATGTCATATGGGGCAATGATTCTTTGTTAAATTCCTAAAAAATTTTGCCACATATCTATAAGTTAATGCAGTAATAATGACTTGTATTTGACACCTGCATATCAAGGAAGTAAATCCCATAAACTTTTATATTGATTTGTGATTCAGCACATGTTCAGATGCACATAACTGTGTTGATAATTTTTAGTCCCCTACCGACGAAGTCAAAGGGGACTTTAGGTTTGCACTCTGTCCGTCCGTCTGTCCATCTGTCAGTCCGGCAAATCAGCTTTCCACACTTTTTTTCTTCATTCTTGAAGATATTGATTTGATATTTGGTATATAGTTTTGCCAATACAAGTTATAGATCACGTTCGAATTTTGTTCCAGTCTGATGATTTAGTCCAGAGTTATGGACCATAACTCTGGACCATATCTAATGTTAGAGTACTATGTTAAACCATATTTCTGTACAAAGGGAGATAACTCATTTTTATACGACCGCAAAAAATTGTATATTGGTATGACGTTGGCGTCATCGTCGTCCGAAGACACATTGATTTTCACACTCTAACTTTAGTTTAAGTGAATGGATCTCTATGAAATTTTACCATAAGGTTCAATACCACAAAAGGAAGGTTGGGATTGATTTTGGGGGTTATGGTACCAACAGTTAAGGAATTAGGGGCCAAAAATAAGGATTTTTGTAACTTCCAGACATTGTGTGTTAGTGTATGGATCTCTCTGACATTGTACCACAAGGTTCCATATCACAAAAGGGAATGCTGGGATTGATTTTGGGGGTAATTGCCTCAAAATTTCAGGAATTAGGGGCCAAATAAGGGGCAAAAACAAGCATTTTTCTAGTTTCATGATAATAACTTGTGTGTAAGTGTATGTATCTTTCTGAAATTGTACTGCAAGGTACCATACCACAAAGGGAAGGCTGGGATTGAGTTTGGGGGTAATTGCCCAAAACGTTCAGGAAAAAGGGGCAAAAATAAGCATTTTTTCTAGTTTCCAGACAATAACTTGTGTTCAAGTGTATGGATCTCTCTGAAATTGTACTGCAAGGTACCATACCACAAAGGGAAGGCTGGGATTGAGTTTGGGGGTGATGAATCATAAGGGTGTTCAAAAAATTTGGGGGAGGGATTTTTTTTCCTTTTTATACGACCGCAAAAATTTTTGCAGTCGTATATTGGTATGACGTTGGCGTCGTCGTCGTCCGAAGACACATTGGTTTTCGCACTCTAACTTTAGTTTAAGTGAATGGATCTCTATGAAATTTTACCATAAGGTTCAATACCACAAAAGGAAGGTTGGGATTGATTTTGGGGGTTATGGTACCAACAGTTAAGGAATTAGGGGCCAAAAATAAGCATTTTTGTAACTTCCAGACATAACTTGTGTGTTAGTGTATGGATCTCTCTGACATTGTACCACAAGGTTCCATATTACAAAGGGAATGCTGGGATTGATTTTGGGGGTAATTGCCTTAAAATATTAGGAATTAGGGGCCAAAAAAGGGACAAAAAACAAGCATTTTTCTAGTTTCATGACAATAACTTGTGTGTAAGTGTATGGATCTTTCTGAAATTGTACTACAAGGTTCCATATCACAAAGGGAAAGCTGGAATTGAGTTTGGGGGTAATTGCCCGAAACGTTAAGGAATAAGGGGCCAAAAATAAGCATTTTTCTAGTTTCCAGACAATAACTTGTGTTCAAGTGTATGGATCTCTCTGAAATTGTACCACAAAGTTCCATATCACAAAAGGGAATGCTGGGATTGATTTTGGGGGTAATTGCCTCAAAATTTTAGGAATTAGGGGGCAAAAAACAAGCATTTTTCAAGTTTCATGACAATAACTTGTGTGTAAGTGTTTGGATATTTCTGAAATTGTACTACAAGGTTCCATATTACAAAGGGAAAGCTGGAATTGAGTTTGGGGGTAATTGCCCGAAATGTTTAGGAATTGGGGGCCAAAAAACACATTTTTGTCGAGCCTGCGACTTTTGTCGCAGAAAGCTCGACATAGGGATAGTGATCCGGCGGCGGCGGCGGCGTTATCTAACTTCTTAAAAGCTTTATATTTTAGAAGGGGGAAGATCTGGATGCTTCATACTTTGTATATGGATGCCTCATGTTACGAAGTTTCCGTCAGTCACATGTCCAATGTCCTTGACCTCATTTTCATGGTTCAGTGACTACTTGAAAAAAAAAGTTAAAATTTTTTGTAATGTTAAATTCTCTCTTATTATAAGTAGCAGGATAACTATATTTGGTATGTGCGTACCTTGCAAGGTCCTCATGCCCGTCAGACAGTTTTCATTTGACCTCGACCTCATTTCATGGATCAGTGAACAAGGTTAAGTTTTGGTGGTCAAGTCCATATCTCAGATACTATAAGCAATAGGTCTAGTATATTCAGTGTATGGAAGGACTGTAAGGTGTACATGTCCAACTGGCAGGTGTCATTTGACCTTGACCTCATTTTCATGGTTCAGTGGTTATAGTTAAGTTTTTGTGTTTTGGTCTGTTTTTCTTATACTGTATGCAATAGGTCTACTATATTTGGTGTATGGAATGATTGTAAGGTGTACATGTCTAGCTGGCAGGTGTCATCTGACCTTGACCTCGCTTTCATGGTTCAGTGGTCAAAGTTAAGTTTTTGAGTTTTGGCCTTTTTTTCTAATACTATATGCAATAGGTCAACTATATTTGGTGTATGGAAATATTTTATGATCTATATGTCAGTCGCGCAGGTTTTATATGACCTTGACCTCATTTTCACGGTTTATTGCTCAGTGTTAAGTTTTTGTGTTTTTGTCTGTTTTTCTTAAACTATAAGCAATAGGTCAACTATATTTGTTATATGGAAGAATTGTTAAACTGTACATGTCTGCCTGGCATGGTTCGTCTGACCTTGACCTCATTTTCATGGTTCATTGGTCAATGTTTAGTTTTCTTGGTTAATGTTAAGTTTATGTGACAGTTGTAATAAAGCTTTATATTTAGGACTATCAACATAATATCAATGATTAGTAAAGAAGGCGAGACATTTCAGCGTGTGCACTCTTGTTCTAGTTTCCAGACAATAACTTGTGTTCAAGTGTATGGATCTCTCTGAAATTGTACTGCAAGGTACCATACCACAAAGGGAAGGCTGGGATTGAGTTTGGTGGTGATGAATCATAAGGGGGTTCAAAAAATTTGGGGGGGGGATTTTTTTTTTTTTTTTCGTTTTTTTCGGTTTTTTTTCTTTTAAAATTTTCCATTTTAAGTTGGTTATTTCTGATTTATATTTAAAAGCAAATAATAATGATATGGTAGGAGACACACACCAAACAGGATGTGTAAATTATTATATAATAAGTATTGTGCAATAGCAAGAAATTTTCAATTGCACAGTATTGCATAATAGCAAGAAATCTTCAATTGCACAGTTTTGCGCAATAGCAAGAAATCTTCAATTGCACAGTATTGCGCAATAGCAAGAAATATCCAATAGCACAATATTGCGCAATAGCAAGAAATTGTCAATTGTGCAGTATTGCGCAATAGCAAGAAATATTCAATTGCACAGTATTGTGCAAAAGAAGATACTTCGTATAAATTGCTAATTTCTTGACCAATTTCAATGGGGTTTTATTCTTGAATTCTTGGTGTTCTTTAATATGCTGAATCTAACCGTGTATTAAGTTTTTGGATTTTGGGCCCCGTTTTTAAATTGGTCCATATTGAGGTCCAAAGGGTCCAAAATTAAACTTTGTTTGATTTCATCAAAAATTGGAATATTGAGGTTCTTTGATATGCCGAATCCATCCGTGTATTTAGATTCTTAATTTTTGGTTCCGTTTTCAAATTGGTCTACATTAAGGTCCAAATGGTCCAGAATTAAACTAAGTTTGATTTTAACAAAAATTGAATTCTTAGGGTTCTTTGATATGCTGAATCTAAACATGTATTTAGATTTTTGATTATGGGCCCAGTTTTCAAGTTGGTCCAAATCGGGGTCCAAAATTAAACTTTGGTTTGATTTGAACAAAAATTGAATATATGGGGTTCTTTGATATGCTGAATCTAACCATGTAGTTAGATTTTTGATTTTTGGGCCCCGTTATCAACTTTGTCCACATTGAGGTCAAAAGGGTCCAAAATTAAACTTTGTTTGATTTCATCAAAAATTGAATTCTTGGGGTTCTTTGATATGCTGAATCTAACCATGTATTTAGATTTTGGATATTGGACCATAATAGGTGAATGTCCAATTTAAAATTTTTAAGTTCTTAGACCACATTCATTCTGTG
The DNA here is from genome assembly GCF_021869535.1 of Mytilus californianus. Classification (NCBI taxonomy): domain Eukaryota; kingdom Metazoa; phylum Mollusca; class Bivalvia; order Mytilida; family Mytilidae; genus Mytilus; species Mytilus californianus. Next base: position 129,372,948 of record NW_026262679.1, on the reverse strand, counting down.
TCAGAAACCTATGCTGTGTCAAATATTTAATCACAATCCAAATTCAGAGCTGTATCAAGCTTGAATGTTGTGTCCATACTTGCCCCAACTGTTCAGAGTTCGACCTCTGCGGTCGTATCAAGCTGCGCCCTGCGGAGCATTTTATTTTTCTTTAAAATTTTCTGTTTTAAAATGGTTATTTCTGATTTATATATAAAAGCAAATAATAATGATATGGTTTGAATAGGTAAATTAAAAAATTTTAAGTTCTTAGACCACATTCATTCTGTGTCAGAAACCTATGCTGTGTCAAATATTTAATCACACTCCAAATTCAGTGCTGTATCAAGCTTGAATGTTGTGTCCATACTTGCCCCAACAGTTCAGGGTTCGACCTCTGCTGTTGTATCAAGCTGCGCCAAGCGGAGCATTTTATTTAAAAGACATTCTACGGTAAATTATTTGAAGAATTTTTTGGCAGGTTTGTTTGTTATTTTGTTTAAACTTATTTTCTGAATGCTATATATATATAAAAAAAATTATGAAGTGAAATCCTTTAATAAGTTAATAATCTATATTTACATTATATTGTGTAGATAAAAATTGTTGACATTTTATAGATAAGTTATAAATCTATATTAGTTTGTGACAAATAAAAGAAAAAATATTTGGAACTATTAATTAAGTCTCCCAAACGAAGTTTGGGAAGACTTATTGTTTTTGCTCAGTTCTTATTATTATTATTATTCTTCTTCCTCTTCCTCTTCCTCTTCCGCCGCTTTTAAATTTGAACTTGTCCGCACCCGTTCTCCAAAACCGCTTGTCAGATTAACTTAGGGTTTCACAATATGTTAGACTAACATGTCTAGTGGTGCAATCAGGGTTTTGTTTGTGCAATGGGGTTTATAAAGGGGTACTTTGAGGGGCAAAAAGAAAAGAGGGTTTTACTATAGAACCCTATGGGATTTTATTTTTTTAAATTTTCAAATGATTATAAATTGAAAACCGTTTGTGATAGACACAATCTTTTTAATTGAAAATGTTCTAAATGATAAAATCCATTAAATGAAATACAGGGTTAGTCCCCAGGGGTCATCCCTACCCCCTGCCATTTAAGAAAGTTCTAATACCTTGTAAGTGGTCAAGATCCCCACCCCTAAACCATATATATTCTGGTTTGTCATGCTAAGGTGGTTTGAATGATATACAGGGTTAGTCCCCAGGGGTCATCCCGACCCCCTGCCATTTGAGAAAGTTCTAATATCTTGAAAATGGTCGAGATCCCCACCCCTAAACCATATATATTCTGGTTTGTCATGCTAACATGGTTTGAATGATATATAGGGTTAGTCCCCAGGGGTCATCCCGACCCCCTGCCATTTGAGAAAGTTCTAATATCTTGTAAGTGGTCAAGATCCCCACCCCTAAACCATATATATTCTGGTTTGTCATGCTAAGGTGGTTTGAATGATATACAGGGTTAGTCCCCAGGGGTCATCCCGACCCCCTGCCATTTGACAAAGTTCTAATATCTTGTAAATGGTCGAGATCCCCACCCCTAAACCATATATATTCTGGTTTGTCATGCTATGATGGTTTGAATGATATACAGGGTTAGTCCCCAGGGGTCATCCCGACCCCCTGCCATTTGAGAAAGTTCTAATATCTTGTAAATGGTCGAGATTCCCACCCCTAAACCATATATATTCTGGTTTGTCATGATAAAGCACATCAAATGAAATACAGGGTTAGTCCCCAGGGGTCACCCCCACCCCCTGCCATTTAAGAAAGTTCTAATATCTTGTAAGTGGTCAAGATCCCCACCCCTAAACCATATATATTCTGGTTTGTCATGCGAAGATGGTTTGAATGATATACAGGGTTAGTCCCCAGGGGTCACCCCCACCCCATGCCATTTAAGAAAGTTCTAATATCTTGTAAGTGGTCAAGATCCCCACCCCTAAACCATATATATTCTGGTTTGTCATACCAAGATGGTTTGAATGATATACAGGGTTAGTCCCCAGGGGTCATCACGACCTCCTGCCATTTGAGAAAGTTCTAATATCTTGTAAATGGTCGAGATCCCCACCCCTAAACCACATATATTCCTGTTCATCATGTCTAGAACATTTGAATGACGTATATGGTCAGTCCCCACTGGGTTTCCCCCCACCCCCAATGTTCTAGTATCTTGTAAATGGTCGAGATCCCCACCCCTAAACCATATATATTCTGGTTTGTCATGCCAAGATGATTTGAATGATATACAGGGTTAGTCCCCAGGCATCACTAATGCATTAACTTTACTGGAACAAACCAATTTTCACTGGACTTTGTCCAATGTCAGGCGACACTGGGAATTACGAATTATTGGAGCTTCGTTTGGGAGACTTCGTAACAGCATCCTGTTACAATCATTTCTTGTTATATTTGATTATAATTTGAAAATAGATATACACGGTTTTACTTCATATCTAATTTTAGAGAACTATTAATCATATCTAATGTTAAAGTGTTTTCCACACTTTTTTTCATCATGCTTGAAGATATTGATTGATAATTGGTATATAGTTTTATCATGACAAGTTATACAGATCAAGTTAGAAATTTTGTTTCGATCTGATAATTTTGTGCAGAGTTATGGTTCCAGTATAATGAATTTTTACCTGATAGGGGACTATGTATTGCCATGCAATACTCTCAGAATGCTTGTTAATACTGCTGTATTTATAGGAGAAAGCAAAGGCTGATATTAATTGTGTTGATAATCTTTAATACTGCTGTATTTGTAGGAGAAAGCAAAAGCTGATACTGCCATCTGGCCGTATATAGTACAAGAAATTAGACCAACATTAGATGAGTTAGGAGTTTTCACACCAGAAGAGCATGGTTACGACACACCAGAGCTTTATCTTGTAGATACTGAAGATATTCATTAACTTAATGTTTAATAGGTAGGCAATTACTCATTGAAATCAATCTAATGGATGTCTCTTCATAATATTAATAGACTATGTTGAACTTATCTTCTAAAAGAACTACAAGGGGGGGGGGGGGGGAGGGGGGAAGGAAGGAAGGGGAAGGACAATCATTAAACAATAGAACAACACAACAAATAGGCATGAATAATATTGCTTAAAATTTGTCTTACAAGTATTTAAAGTGTACATTTATATCAGAGCAAAATATAAAACACACACAGTCAATCCACAGTCTGTTTTATATTAAAATCAATGGAATAAGAATTTAAACTCCGTGTAATGGTTCTCATAATTTTGTCACAATTACCATAGGGAGAACAAATCTTGCATTTCATTTTTATATACATGTTTTTTAATATATATATATACAATTAACTGCATAAGGTTTTAAGTAATGCATTATTTATTATGCAATATGGTTTGTTTTTTTTTCAGGTAGAAAAGATTCATAACATCAAAGAAAGATACCTCTAAAAAGATGTATTATGGACAATTAGAGACAGTTTTCTTATATATGTGTTTCTGTGATTTCAAATAAGTTCCATTTGAAAATAAATATCTTTTGAAAATAGAGCATCTTCAATATATTCATGATGCCATATGTTTAAGCCTGGCCAACTAGAGTAGAGGTATATGATGTTTTCTGCATGTTTGTTCGTTAGTTGATCCTATATCTGGTAAGAATGTTTGGTTAAAGTAATATATACCATGCAGGTGAGGTCACATCAACTTTAAACAAGATACACATTGTATGCTTAAGGTTTTTACCTTGATTATATACCTCCACCAACAAAAGCTGGCTGCCATAATATAACCAAGTGTGCTGAAAGTGGTGTTAACACCAACAATCAATAAATCTTATTTCAAATGAACTCTGAACATATGTTTCACCATTATGTAATTTTGATAGTAGAATGCAATTGTTGAGATTAAAATGGCATAACTATGCAAAACATTCAAGGTCAATGGACCATGACTGAAGGTGCTCGACCAAATAATCTCTGGGAATGAATAATGCCAATGTGAATACAAATCATACCAAAAATCATTGACTTATCATAAGTGGCTCCCTTTAAACTTTAAACCAACAATCAATCAATCCCTTTAAACTAACCTAAAAACAAACTTTAACATGTAAACTATGCAAAAGTTTTAAAGTCAATTGAATAATACAACTGCATACTAAATATCAATGACCTACTACTAGTGGTTCCCCTTAAACTGACCTTATCACAAATTAATACATTGGTGACGCTACTGCTGCCTTTAAGGCAAAAACACAAAAGTTCACACAAATACAGCCTCTTCACTGAAAAAAACAAGTAAAAAATGTTCCTGTTTTATTAGACTCTTGACACAAAATCTAACTATAAAAAAAAGAAAAGAGAACACATGAAACAATATATAAACACATATAAGTGTCCATCATTTAAATGATAGGTGGATGGGACTTTGCTTAGCTATATGGTGTGGGTTTTTCTCATTGTTGAAGGCCTTATGGTTGCCTATAATTGCTTGCACCCACTTCATTTGAACTTTGGTGGATAGTTGTCTCTTTCGAAATCATACCACATCTCCTTATTTTTATATTAGCTGTCTGCAGTCAAACTTCGAATGATTAAGTTTTAATGTAAGATTTAAAACTAAAATTTGCAAATATGCAAATGGGGCATAACCAAGGTGGTAAAACACTATTAAATAGAACCAATAAAAATTGTCTATATGACTCCTGATTTTTTTAAAACATCAAAATAAACAAACACATGTGCTTCTATACCACAGATAAATAAATTTTACTTTTCATTATTTTTACAAATCTGTGTGAATCTTCTTTAGTGATACAACTATTACAAAGGCTGTTTAGTTTTTGTTTTACTTGTTACCAACAAAACTAAAGCAACTTTGCAAATAAGACAAAAGATATTTGGTACAATAGTACTTTGCTATGTAACTGATACTGCAGTCTTCATAACATTTAAGGTAGGGTTACTCCATTAGCCACAGCACCATAAATTGTTTGAGCCTAACATAAGATACAACAGCTATTCTGTTGAGGGTTTTTTTCTGGTTGCTAACTAAACAAAAGCAAATTTGAATTTATGTTGACCTTAGATACAATGGTAATTGGTGACAAAGCCAATCCCACAGACTTCTGAACATTAACAACCATCTTTTCCCTTCATCTGGTTATTGATGATACAACTTGAGGTTCATCATAACCTTTTGGCTAATATGGCCGTATTTACACCACACATTTTACTCTGAGTACAGACAAACCTGTGCACCTGGAAAAGTTTTAAGGAATGGCAGGAATTAGATAATTAAATTTTAAATGCATTTTATGTTTCAGAAAATTATAAACTTTTCTGGATTTTCCTATTCATTTTTTTTTTCCTGCAGAAGGTGCCAAAATTAACTAATTTGCGAAAGAGGTTTAAGAAGCTCCCCTCATATAATAAATGTTGTGAGTAGTATTGATTTAAATGGACAATAGATGGACAATAGACATCTGCAAACAATAGGCAATTTAAACTGTGTGAGTGGACCGTATCAAATAAAACTCATGTGTTTGTTTATTTTGCTACCTTAATTCTGCAGACTGGAAAAAAATGCACATCAAAATCCAGGTAAGTTTTTAAATTTCTGAAACAGGACTACATATAATTTTTATATATCCAGGTCCTGCCATGCCTTAAAACTTTCCTGGATGCATCAGTTTGTCTTTACTAGTAGTAGATTTTGTGGTGTAAACACGGCCATATTTTTCAATTCCTCTTGATGAATCTTAAAAGGTCAACTATCTTTTGAGAATTAAATCATTGTCTGTAACTGGATGCACTTGACGACTTTCATGGTCCATTGATTGAAGTTATGACTTATGAGCTTTATAGTTCATAAAGTAAACTAGATTTGTTTTATGGAATTTGTAAGGTAATCGAGCAATCACAAACATGTTTGACACCACCACATTTTGTATGTGTCTGTCCTAAGTCCGGAGCCTGATATTCAGTGGTTGTCATTGGTTGCTTCTGTCATATTTGTTTTCCTTTTGTATCTACCATACATCAGGCTGTTGTTTATCTATTGAATTGTTTCAAATTTTGTCAGGCAGGAGCTTATTATAGCTTACTAACCAGTATGGGTTTGGCTCAATGTTGTGGGATGACTTACAGCTCTTTTCCTAATGCTAGCAAGGCAAAGGTTTGTTTGGCTTGCTTGCTTTGTTTGTATCAATGTTTGCTGAAGCATTGTAATTAAGATTGACATCTGAAAACAAGATAAAAAGGAGGATTTAAACTTGAATACATTATATTTAAATTTGATTGGACATTATCAAATAATCAAATTTACCTTTACACAGATTTAACTCCGCCTACTTATATTGTTTGCAGATGTCAATCTTAATTACAATGCTTAAGCAAACATTGATACAAACAAGCAAGCAAGCCAAACAAACCTTTGTCTTGCTAGCATTATGAAAAGAGCTGTAAGAGTTGTTTACATCCTCTTTCTTTGGCCATGTACACATCACACGTCCAAACACCAAATATAGTTGCCCTATTGCTATGAGTATCTGAGAAAGAGAATTAAAGTGGCATTAGCTGTCAAATTCATGTTCACCAATTTGACTAAAATTATTACATTGGATTTGTAACATACTTAAATGTATATCAAAATTTTAAAAAGTCAAAAAGAAACAATTAACAATGCATGAGCAAGTTGTAATGTTTCAGCATTTAGGGTGTATTTTTGACTAGCCATCTGCTTAAGTTTGGTTAGTTTTCAGCATACATTTCTTATCACTTTTCCAGAATTCAAAATTATTCCAGATTCAAATAATTCCTTGTTGTAAGGTCAGTTAAATCCCTGTCAGGCAGATATGTTCTTCTTACTATCATTGCATACACCAAACTAAGTTAACCTACTGCTTAAAGCATCTGAGAAACGGATCTGATCTTAAAACCAAACATCGACAATGAACCATGAAAATGAGGTCAGATGGATATATGTATACACAGGCTCTTGTCTCAGAATTTATTTTTACCTTCATACCTTTATATAACACAAGCTCATGACACAAGGGTAGTGCCTGTACATCTTACAATCTTTCCATACACCAAATATAGTTGACATACTAATAATACACGAGAAATAGATCTTAACAGAAATACATAATATTGACCAATATACCATGAAAATAAAGTAAAGGTCAGATGAAACCCGCAATATAGTAATAAGATATGGTAAGATTGCCAATGAAATAAATTGCTTCGCCGAGCGCAGCTGGATACGACCACAGAGGTCCAACCCTGAACAGTTGAGGCAAAAATGGACGCAATATTCGCACTTGATACAGGTCTGAATTTGGATTGTAATTAAATTTTTGACACATAAAAGGTTTCTGACACGAATAACTGTAGTCAAAGAACTTAGAATTGGTTATATGATTTGAATTAATATTCAATTTTTGGCTTTTGAGCAAATCACTTTGCTGAACATAGCGAATTGACCCCCCCTCCCCCACAAATAAAATAAAAAATTACCCCCCCTCCCCCCCTTTTTTTTTTGGCTTTTGTGCAATTTCTGAAATCTGAAATGAGAAAAAATTGACCCTCCACAATTTCTTTTTACCCCCCCCCCCCCTTTTTCCCCAAAAAAAATTCTTTACCTCAAGACATGGTCATGATCTCAATTCAGATTTCCAATGGAGTTTGCAACCATAATTACCCATTTAAATTTACCATAGTGCTAACTTAATCTATTTTATAATAGAATTTAAAATATGGTGTCAAATCTTTCATATGAAATTGAACCTTATGGCAAAATTTCATAGAGATCCATTCACTTAAACTAAAGTTATTGTGCGAAAACCAGTGTGTCTTCGGACGACGCCAACGCCACCAATGTCATACCAATATAAGAAAAAAAAATTTTGCGGTCGTATAAAAACTCTCCACCAGAGTACAAATGACATAGCAGACAAAAAGACTGACATGTACACCTAACATTCGTTCCATACACAATAGTTGACCCATTGGGTTTTAACTTTTATTCTGACTGACCCAGTGACTTCAGAGAAGTCTTTTCTTGAAAGTTTCAAAATGGTTAACCACTAAGTAGGCAATATTTAAAACATTCCAATGAGACAAGAGAGGCATGAAATAAACAAATTAACAGGTGTATATAAATTTAATAATTTTTCTAAGGTTCAAAACATTCACCAGAGGAATATGGTCAGGATGAATCAAATCTAATATTAAAACCTTGTTATATTTCTCTTAATTTATTTTGTTCTCTGCTATTGCCTTATCTTCCTAAAATCTATCTTATTTGTTAAATATCTTCAAATTATCTTCAAAACAGAGCAGATTCTGCTCTCTCAAACATCTGAATGTTTGCTGTGTGAATAATTCCATCATAACAAGGTTGTAATATACATGTGTACTATGCTGAATAACTTTGAAAGTTTATAAATATTATTATGTAATTTCACATTTATAGAGAATGACTATAAACTATATTTTTTACAATATAACAACATTAATTTATGAATTATGATACACAGATTCATTTTCACTAGATTTGTATTGTGCATAGAAATAGTATGGTGAGGTAAAGAGTTGTGCTTGAACTGTAACAAAAGTACATAGCTTTGAGCCATTCTTCACTCAATTTTGTTCGTTTTTTGGGAGGGTTAGAAAAACCTTTTTAAAAACTGAATTAATCTTGTATATTTATAAATGTTCATACTACCAAACACTATTTACCAATTCTAAAACAACTGAACTAATAATATAGTCACAGTTGAATGCTTTCAAAGAGCATGTTTTTAAATTCCATTAGCTGCTAAATTAGATTATTCATGTTCTAATAAGGCACCATAGTACAAGAAAACAGAATTCATTAAACATTCTTGATGTGGACTAGAAATAATTAACAATGATACAACATTCAGTTCATATATAGTCAGAAGATTGAAACAGACTAAAAACAACAGTCAAACATTACATTAAATTTATATAAATGTCACAGCCCTTTTTATATTTAACTATTTTACATTGTTTGCTAAAAATAAATGACTTCTAGAAAAAGCCAAAATATGTTATCTCCCTTGTCCAATTAAGTATGAGTAAACACACACAAATGTCTGACACTCAATAATTTCAGCGAGGTTATTTAACAGCTCAGCTTCATCACTTGGTTACAGTTAGATTTGAGACTAAAATTTCTCACTGCCTAAAGACATGAAGTGGCAGTGTTTCTGTTAATCATTGTTCTTCAAATAAAGGGAGATAACTTCATTCATATCTTTTAACAATTTCTTTACCCCTGGTGTCAAATTACTCAATTTCAATTTCACCCTTTTTCTAGATAACAGCAATCTCACATACAAAATTATTATGATTCCTATTATATCATGGATGTCAGGTGTAGAAATTTCTTTCTTTACTCAACTCTTTTGATTTTTAATAAAATTTTATTTAACTATTATTGAGCAGTATTATATTTTACCCTGTCTTTATTCAGATCTTCTATTTAATAGTCATGATCATATGCATTATACTTCAATATATTTATTTAGTTACTTGGAATAATACCTAGCATAATAGGAGCAAAAAGGAATAAATGCACTGCATTATTCAGATTTCACGCTGAGATTCCAAATAAAACAGAAACGGCATTAAATGCTCAGAGTTGATATAAATAGGAGAACCACATATCTGTACAGGTCACACAGGCAAGCACTTAAATATAATTACATTCTATGTACAAAATGTAAAAATTTTAGTAAACAATAAACTGGCAATAAATTATAAAGAAATATTTTTTACAGTTTCTGTGATGAATAAACAAACTGGTGAAAAATCAAACAAAAAAATACAGAAATCAAACAGAGGTTCATTTCTTTAAACATATTTCAATATTATTGCACTTCTCCATGTTAAAAATCTACATTTCTTTAATACATTCAACTTTTCTAATTCACAGTTTTCAGAATATAAAGAAGTTTAGGCAATTTCATTGTTCGTACCCCAAGATGGATATATATCTCATCATTGGTTGTTTTGGACGTTAGCCAATCACAAAGTTTTGGTGTTCATGTGGGAAAATATCACTGCATTGGATTCTGAAACTACCAATTAATGCAAAGTAGTTTGAAAGAAAAAGATATTATTTTGTACTGACTACGGCTGCAGAGTTTTATCCTTCAAACTTTTACTTACAAGTTATGTAATGATATGATTAGTCATTTGTGAAAGTAAATATTAAGTCTTGTGAAACACTAGAAATGATTATAAGAAACTTGCACATATGTATTTTCTTTTAAGAAAATCTAAAGCTATTTAATAGGCTAATAATTTTTTTCTTGCACTTTGTACATGTATTTAACTTGTAATATTTGTGAAAATCCAATGTCATTTTTATCATTTTCTTGCTCATGATGTTTTCTGTCATTTTAATGTAATTTGTAAACCAATGCACCCAAAGCATCTAATGGATGAATTGAACATGTTTTATTTTATTAAATGGTTGGCATTTCTTAAAAACAGAAATAAGGAATGTACTATAAATAACAGGAGGCAAACAAGATGATAAATTATCTAGTAAAAATTAAATAATACAAAAAACTGATATGCAAAAATTAAGAGTAAAAATCCAGGTGTTGTACAATTATTAAATGAAGAAGGTTGAGCATTAGTCCTCTTGGTTACACACAAATTTATTCATCTTTAGTGACATCAGCCATTCTTTTCCTTATAGCATCATTAGCAGCTCCTCTTCCTATATCTTCAGCAAAATCACCAACTGAAAAAAATAATATTACACTCAATTAATGGGAAATTAAAATTTAACATAATAAGCATGTTTTTAATCTTCTCTTTATCTTACACTTGTGGTTCAGTATAATAAGGATCTGTGGTTCACTATAATGAGGATCTAAATAAATATTTTTTCTTTGTTTCATTATCAGAAGGATGCTGAAAACTAAGTCATTTCCTGTGGTTAAGTACGAGAAGGATTTATTTAAACATTATGGCCCTCATGCTGTTAAAAATGATCTAGCTGTTTGAAAAAAAAAGTTAGACATTTTGAAAGTACAAAAATGTATAACAACACACATGGGCAATGGACTTGGACTAATAGCAATCGGTAACACAGTCTTCTTGGGCAACAAGTTTATAAATCAGCTTGAATTTAATGTTTGAATAAATAACATTTGAGATTTTTTAAAACAACTAAAATGAAGTAAATAAAAGCAGATGGTAAGCCAAAGGCATCTACAGGCTAGATCAGATTTCCATTAGATGTTTAAAAGAAAGATGCTTTATATGTTAGGGAGCAGTTTAAGTGTAACATGCAATATTTTCGTTTTGAATTGACAACTAGACATGTACATGTTTAACAACTGAACAATGAGTACTATTACATTTAGAATATAAACTGCATTAATTTGTCAGTATTTTTTATTCTATAGGACGATGAATATAGGTGCTTATTTAAACATATATGAAGTTAATATTCTGGTAATTTGGTAGGAAGGTAAAAGTCTTTGAATAACATGCTGATCAAGCAGTTTTGAATTTAAAGATGTATTTGAAGATTTATATCAAACATTATTCAACAAAATTTTAAAAGGGACAAAACTCCTTACAAACATTGTCTCAGGTGAGTGGAAGGGAAGGGCATTGCAAACATGTTTGACACTGTACGCATTCTGTGGGTGCAGGTCCCAAGTCAGGAGCCTGTAATTCAGTGGTTGTCAGTTGTTGCTATTTATCATATATCTGTTTTTTGTTCATTGTTTTTTTACATAAATAAGGCCATTAGTTTTCCAGTTTTGAATTGTTTTACATTGGTCTTAGGTGGATATTTGTTTAATTGGCAATCATACCACATCTTATTTTTATATCAAGGTCAAATAAAACCTGCGTGACTGACATATAGATCATAAAATATTTCCATACACCAAATATAGTTGAACTATTGCATATAGTATTAGAAAAAAAGACCAAAACTCAAAAACTTAACTTTGACCACTGAACCATGAAAATGAGGTCAAGGTCAGATGACACCTGCCAGCTAGACATGTACACCTTACAATCATTCCATACACCAAATATAGTAGACCTATTGCATACAGTATAAGAAAAACAGACCAAAACACAAAAACTTAACTATAACCACTGAACCATGAAAATGAGGTCAAGGTCAGATGACACCTGCCAGTTGGACATGTACACCTTACAGTCCTTCCATACACCGAATATACTAGACCTATTGCTTATAGTATCTGAGATATGGACTTGACCACGGAAACTTAACCTTATTCACTGATCCATGAAATGAGGTCGAGGTCAAGTGAAAACTGTCTGACGGGCATGAGGACCTTGCAAGGTACGCACATACCAAATATAGTTATCCTATTACTTATAATAAGAGAGAATTTAACATTACAAAAAATCTGAACTTTTTTTTCAAGTAGTCACTGAACCATGAAAATGAGGTCAAGGACATTGGACATGTGACTGACGAAAACTTCGTAACATGAGGCATCCATATACAAAGTATGAAGCATCCAGGTCTTCCATCTTCTAAAATATAAAGCTTTTAAGAAGTTAGCTAACGCCGCCGCCGCCGGATCGCTATCCCTATGTCGAGCTTTCTGCGACAAAAGTCGCAGGCTCGACAAAAAACAGACCAAAACACAAAAACTAAACTATGACCACTGAACCATGAAAATGAGGTCAAGGTCAGATGACACCTGCCAGTTGGACATGTACCCCTTACTATCATTACATACACCAAATATAGTAGACCTATTGCTTATAGTATCTCAGATATGGACTTGACCACGAAAACTTAACCTTGTTCACTGATCCATGAAATGAGGTCGAGGTCAAGTGAAAACTATCTGACAGGCATGAGGACCTTGCAAGGTACGCACATACCAAATATAGTTATCCTATTACTTATAATAAGAGAGAATTTAACATTCCAAAAAATCTGAACTTTTTTTTCAAGTAGTCGCTGAACCATGAAAATGAGGTCAAGGACATTGGACATGTGACTGACGGAAGCTTCATAACATGAGGCATCTACAACAAAGTATGAAGCATCCAGGTCTTCCACCTTCTAAAATATAAAGCTTTTAAGAAGTTAGCTAACGCCGCCGCCGCCGCCGGATCACTATCCCTATGTCGAGCTTTCTGCGACAAAAGTCGCAGGCTCGACAAAAAGCATCTTGTAACTAATAGCATCAGGATGGTCCAATTTTTGAATGTAGGACAGAAAGTCACAGGACAAAAAGTCACGGACAAAAAGTCACAGGACAAAAAGTCACAATTCAGTTTTGAGATTATTTTTCTTTAAACAAGAAAACATTAATTTAAAAAATATTTTTTTTGTTTTTTCTTGAACTATTATATACGAAGCAACTTTGTAATTAACATTTTTTCAATAAATATCAATAATGATCAAATAATTGTTATGAAAACAAAATGTCAAAGTGGCTTGGTACTTAAAAGCTTCATTGTGCCAAGAAATATATATCCTTTGCATGATTAAAATTTAATAACTTTTTATTTATCAAGGCTTATGAACAATTTCCTAAACTTAAAAATGAATTTATGTAATAAAAAGAAAATATTTCAAGATCTTTCTCTTATATATTCAAACAATTGTCAACAAATTATTTGTGACTTTTTGTCCTATCAAATTTGTGACTTTATGTCCTGTGACTTTTTGTCCTGTGACTTTCTGTCCGTTCACCCAATTTTTCTATCAAAACTTTAGAACAAATTTCATTTCAGGATAAATCTAGGTATACATTATAGCAGCAGGATGGGAATCAAAGGCAAAATTCATCACAGACAGCATTGTCACACAAATTAATGGTTTAGTGGTTTCTGAGAGGAATATAAAAATTGCAATTGTCAATATATCATATGATCTTGAAAATTGCAAATAATTTGTAACCCAAGCTGGCCAATATTTTTAATAAGTGAATAGAAGTTCCTAAGTTACCAAGCTTTTGCCATCAAGCTTTTATCTAATACCTTCTACTAAAAACTTGTCTGTTTTACATGGTTTAGTTTAAAAAAAACTATAAAGCCTTTTAACAAGCCTTTGGTGGTTTAAGAACTATAGTGTATAGTTGGATAATCAAGTGCAAAGGTTACCAAGGCCTGGATTGCAAACAAAACAAATAAATAAATATAACTGAAAAGCTAACCAATTAGAACATGAAATAGATGTATGCTTATAGATCATTGCTGTTATATTTATATTAAAGAAGATGCATGTTTGATTCAGATATTATAAGTTAGAAAAATTCATTTTAGTTTGCAAGTTGTTTAGGTAGATAAGATCAAATTCATTTAAAAAAGGAATGATTTTTTTGCAGACTTTTTATCATCACAAATGTAAGAGAAAAGTCTGTCTAACAATTTGACTTGGTTCTTGGTTATATCCAGAAAAATATACTGAAATAAACTTACTTATCTCTATAAATTTCAAATATTCCCCTAGACCTAACACATGTTTCTCTTGCATGTAAGTCATAAGCAATGAATTCTTAACAAACAAAACTTGAAATCTTGTATCTAGTTTGAAAAAAGATTTAAGTAAATCATCAATTGGTTAGTTTTTTATTAGAGTAAACAGAAACAGGTAAATAATTTCTGTAACCATGGTAACCATATCACTTACCTTTTTGTTTTGCTTTACCAAACACTTCACAAGGAAAATTAAAAAAGTTGGTTAAAGCAGACATGTTAGTAGCTGAATTGAAATTATATACATTATAAGCTATAGGTACTGCTATGGAGTAAAATTAAAGGGCCAACCAAAACACAAACACAAAAAATAAAAACATTTATTTATCAAAGGAACAGCCATAATTCAATTGAACTTGGCACTTTCCACAATTGTTTATGGACAAATGTGAACCTTCATAAAAGGGTTATAAAAAAACGTTCAGAGATCACCATAGGCTATTTAAGGGTCACAGGTGCTCATCCAACCTTGATTTTACATCACCACTCTTATTTTCTCAGAATTAACCTCAAATTTCGACTTATGAGATTTGTTTGGAAAAAAATGTTTTTCAACATTATTGAAAGACAACAATTGAGTTGAGAGGTTTTTTTGTTATAAAATTGAGATATATTGATTTTTGTAGAGTATTAAAAAATTTACAAATATTTTCAAATGGTTAAAAGAATTTTTCTATAAGATCTACCTTCCCTTGATTTTATTTCTTTGGTGATCTCCAACAATTATATGTTATCATGTTGCCCTATTGGCTAAATGCTTTATTCCATTTCTCAAATTATTTTAAAATTGAACAAGAATTGAAAATATGTAACAATTAAATAGTCTGTTCTGTCCCCAAAAAGTGAAACAAATTAAAATAATAGGACTTGATAAGTAACCCTGTTCTATTATTAATTTCTGTTCCTTTCATTTTCCCCAACATTCAATTATAAAATGTTATTTACTTTAAGTTAAACCATTTACCTAACCACTTCTTTACAGATAAAATGGAATAAATATTCCCCTTTCTGTGATTGTCACTTACCCTCTTGTAGTCTATCAGCAGCCTTGTCGATAGCACTATCGATTTTGTTTTGGTACTTGAGGACAATAGGTTTGATCAGACGATGGTAGATCATCTGGGAGCCATTGGAAGCAATAGGAGCCATACACCATACTAAGAACACACACTACAATGAACAGTTCTAATATTTCAGCAATTTCTACAAACAGTTTAATAATGCCAGAGGATCTGTTGGACAATTAGCCATTGCTTTCTCCATGTCTATGAAAATATTTATATCTCTTTTGCTTATTCTTAAATTGTTGTAGATGGTTACCAAAAGCAGAAACTATCTTCATAATTGTTTAAGACAATATACTTTATTTTTTTTAAATTTCTGAACGATTCAAGAAATGACCTTGTTTGATACTGTTTAAGACAACATTTTTGTCTGATTAACACACTGTAACATCATTGTTTGTAAAGATAACTTATTTACAAAAATTTAATCTCTCGCCTATCCATATGTCGATGTACAAGCACACAATTGTGTTGTAACGGTCCCCTCTCCTTTGTTATAAAATTATGACATATGACATATATACCCCATTTACTTTTATTCATAAATATTCAATCAATTGGCCAAGGCTTCATGTTTTCATATCTGCTTTTTAGTAGTGATTTGACAAGAACAAATTGATAATGGATATGAAATAAATGCATATATACCAGACCTGTTCATTTTCTACACTTTGACCACTACGACATTAATTTTTTTTACATTACAATTACTGTGTATTTTTCATTCATTTAAAATATACATGTATTATTATATGCTCAGTAGTAAATACAAGTAAATTGTATGTGTAATACAATCAATGGCTGTCATGTTGTATCAGCCATTGTGATGCTATTGATATAACCCACCATCATATAAGTCACAGTTGCAAAGGTTTTTTCAAATCCCTATTCTGTATAACGTCATCTACTGATTTCAGTCATGGTTGCAGAGACGTCAAGTCATGTGAAATTCATCTAATTTAGGTATTCAATGTAGTGTTATATGATATGGTTTTTTGTCAAAATCACTCACCAAAGTTACCCTCAACCAATATAATCCAAAGAGCAAAGCTATCGGGATTATATTGGTACCTTGGGTGATATTGAAAAAGCCATATGATATATTCTTTTTCTCTGATATACAAACCTTCAGAAACCAGTAAAATGGGATCCAGAACAGGAAAATGTCAGCGAAGAACTCAACCAATGCGAAAAAGCTATAAACCACCCAGTATGTCAACCATTGTGTATCATCTTCTTTCTGACTGCTCTCTATGGCTTTTACTCTGAGACATAAAACATTTCATACTAGTTTCATTTTACTTTTGGCAGTTCAATGGTCAACGTTACAATGATACCTTTCTGAATTAAACCTTGACATTATGTTTCATTGAAGCATTATGCCAAGAAGTCATTTATCAATCAAAATATAATCCCATTTCTTCTTTCAGTTCAAATCTTTATTACTTTATACAATTCTATTTTGGTAAATACATGTGCATGTGTATTGAAATTTGCAGGCATTTAAAGGCATAAGTAAATCTATGTATGAATCAAAATCAAACAAGGACATTTTTTTTAATTATCTTACAAACTAAAATAATCTTGATGAGAATGGGAAAGTACACGCATACATTCAAAATATGTCAAGTTTCTTGGGTTTCAAATATTTTTTTAAATCAGTTTTTATTGATGGAATTATTTTATATAAACTATAAGTCCTGTATCAAATTAAATAACAAGAACTCATAATAGAGTTTGTACATTTTAGATGAATATATATGTGTATGACAATTTTCCAAGCACTGTTTAAATCAAGTTGTACTAAACTCTTTGAATAGTGACACACACCAATATGAAGTGGTATAGGATAAGTCATTAAAGAAGTACATTGTACAAGTACCTGACATGCTGAGGATTTTAAATACAACTTGTGAATTGTTATCTGATGTGTGAAATCATATCAAAATAATCTTTCCTACTTTAAAAACATTTAAATTTGCTCAATGTAAATTAAGTTCTGTTATAAAAACAATGATATTTTCAATTTCAATTCATTAAAATTTTCACATTTTTCAAGCATACTTTATTCATGTCTATTATTTTTATCCAAAACTAAGTAATGTCTTTATAACAAACCAAAAGTTTTCATTTATTGTAACAATATATATATATATAAAGCAATTCATATAAATTTTCCAATTTGTTTCTATCTATTAACATGTTTAAGTGCATCAATAAATGTATACACCAATAACTTCTACTTACGATGCATAAGCTGGATAGAGGAATCCAACAAAATTACACACAAACTGTGCTCCATATCCTACCATTAAATAAATGCCCAAAAATGCTGCCAGAGCTAAAATTGAAAAGAGATACAAGACGTTAGAATATATTACTTATATAAATACTAGGAAGTCTTTTAATACCATAATACATTTTCAGGGTTCTTAAGGACCTGTTTTACATAAATGATATTGTGACATTAATAAAGCACTTGTTTCATTAAAAAATATTTAAATTTGTTATGACATCCCTTAAATATATTTTTTCGACTTGTATACCGGTATTTCTTAATTCATTTCTACATGTGTAAGTTAATCAATAGGCAGTGAAAATATCTTGTGCAATGTACCTTTGAATACTCAATAGTTGAACTTTGAGAACCCTGCATTTGTGTAGACTGCTCATAATCAATCATGTTTCTTTGTTACATATTTGTTTGTTTTTATAGTGATTAAGATTATAAGACAATGTTGACTGCTGTACCCCAATTCTGAAATTCTTGCCTACTGTGTCTGTTTGTTTTGTTCACACATCGTTGTCAATATAATGGAATTTTATGCAACTGTCATACAAGTGAGAGGTTTAGCTAGCTATAAAACCATGTTTAATCCACCATTTTCTACATAAGAAAATGCCTGTACCAAGTCAGGAATATGACAGTTGTTATCCCTCGTTTGATGTGTTTTGTCATTTGATTTTGCCATTTGATTAGGGACTTTCTGTTTTGAATTTTCCTCAGAGTTCGGTATTTTTGTGATTTTACTTTTTTTTTAACACTTTGACAAAATAGGAGTATACACATTGAAACAGTGAAATGGATATAAGCAATGCAGGGGTGCAGTTCTGTTATGTGAGTTCAATTCACAAAGAAGAAATAACTACTTTCTGACAAACAAACAAAAAATCAAAAAATTTTACATTTCATTTTTCTAATGAAATAAAAAATGAATATTTCAGAAGCCCTTAAAATTGAATATATTATCAATTTAGAAGCCTTATATCATTTACCAGTCATTGCCGGTGATCTAAATAGAAAGCTGACAATCAATTAAGTCTGATTGCAACAGCATTTAGTTTGCTTACTTTAAAATGGTTCTACTTTCCTGTAATTCTCGAGTTTTATGGAAAAAAGTATCAACCCTTAAATTTCCTTCTGTTCTCACAAAACTCTTTGCACAACACAATCAACACTTGAAATTTCATCATATATATGTAATTGTTCAATGTTCCACTGCAATGTTTTTCATTTTTGTCATAAAAATTATTTTATTGCCTAAAAGTTATCAATATGAATTTACCAATACATTGTACTGGTGTATAAACAAATATCAACTTCATCAAAATTGTCTCTCTATTAGTATTATATGATTTTTTTTCCAGTTCAGAACTAAAGAAAAGGGTTCCCATTTCAGGGCTTCCAAAACAAAAAATGAGCAAGCCTGACATTTCTTCTAATTCTGTTTAAAATCTCTTTAACCTTGGTAACTAAAGGAGAATCAAGTCAAGGACAATATAAAGAGAGAAGAGTAGAAGACTCAGAGTACTTATGCTATAATCTGTATTAATACACTGATAAGAAACATTTCTTTTTAAAGCACACTGTCACCTTTTGTATTACCAGATGTTGACTGGAAAGTGATAAAGCTTGGAACAAAGACGACATACAATACATGAAATCTGTACTTTTAAACTTTAATGACTATAGACATTAGTAACATAAAAAAAAATTTTAAAAAATATGCCAACTTGGTAATTTTTTCCTTCCGTAATAAATTGTTCCTGGACCATTTCTATTGCTTAATTTCAAATGGTAATATGCCAAAGGGGGACAGCTTTTGTAAACACAAGAAACAGATTATCAAACATTTGAAAATAGGAATTTCTTTTAATTAGATCCCATATATATGTGCATATGTTTCATTATAAAATCATAAGTTTAATAATAATGTTTTATGTATTTTGAAAAAATCAGTTCTATGATATCATTTCATCTTCAAAATAAGAAGGATGCTAAGGCCACACCAATTTGATGTGTTGTTCATTGGACACCAGCTCCAAAAAATATGGGGCCTCATAGAGAGAGTGATTTTTTAAAATTTTTATTTATTTCTTGGAAATTTTTTTTTATAGGCGATTGCTCTACAAGAGACTACATCAACCACCAACACCTCACTTCTTTGCATATAAGTTAATTATAGATTTCTATGTATAATACTTTAATTTTGATATTTGAATTCATGCATGTGGGACCAAAAAGTGACCTTACATTAAATTATTTTCTGTATCATTTAATTTATATATTTTCATAATAATAACTTTTAACCATTTTCATATCCATGAGATCATTTATGGTAAACGTACATGATTCTTAATTTCTCAAAATACACAAAAAAATTATGCATTTGATTTTACAATCATTACAAGTAAAAGAAAAAATATTGTGTCAAACTGACCTAGGGAGAAAATGTGGTACATAGTTTTGGCATGTGGATATATGTGTTTTTAATCAAACAGGTTTTAAATGTTGCCTGAAGGTTAACTCAATAAGGAAGAAACCAAACCATATAATATAATGATCTGTATGTGTCTAATTATGTTTCATAATAATATAATAATACATTCATACATGTACATGTAATCTTACAATGTCTTAAGGGGAGATGATACGGTTTTCAAATTTTATTGGGTTTTTTTTGTAATTTCGAGAAGGTCCCATCTTTGAAAAATCATAAAACAAACGTAAGATACTTTTTGTTGAGAAACCGAGGTTAAAAATTGGGAGTTTGGTAATTCATTTTTATCTGGATATTACAGGTACACAATGTACTTAAATTGACACAATATTTTACTTAACATACATATATTTCACTTTTTTGGTCTTTTGGAAAATGTTGTTTGTGCTGTATTTAGACCCCTGCCTCTAACAAGAAATTTGTTTTGCATGCACACATATAAAAATTGCGGTTTTTATCCAATGCAATCATATGTTTGAACGTTGTTTTCAATTTAGACTTGTTTATATTTTTTCGTTTGGGCTTGTATTATATTTGCCTTCGGGTTTATATGATCCGTTCATCCTATTTTGACTCCTGAAAATTCAAGAGTCTATCCTAAATTGAGGTAAATTGTATGGCTTTCCAAATACTGTTTAGATTCCTAACATCACTGAAGAGACATTAATTGTCGAAATCCAGGTATGGTGTACAAAAACCTTTGCACCTTTTGTTTGCGGTATACCATCTTTTCCGCAAGGTTATTGTTTTCTGTTTAGTATTAAATTTATAATTAAGATCCATTTATTACATCGGTGATCCGTTTATTTGGCAATTGCCAATGGCAGTCAGCAGGGTTTAAGAACATTTGTTGTTCGACCTGTTAGTCAAATGCGTTTTGTTAAAATATACTTTTTCACTTTTTTGGTCTTTTGGAAAATGTTGTTTGTGCTGTATTTAGACCCCTCTAACAAGAAATTTGTTTTGCATGCACACCTATAAAAATTGCGGTTTTTATCCAATGCAATCATAGGTTTGAACGTTGTTTTCAATTTAGACTTGTTTATATATATACATTTTGTACATGTACCAGTTTGCCTAGACTAAAAAATCAGTTTCAGATCATATGATGAACACATGTGGTATAATTGCCAATGAGACAACTATCAACCAGTGTTCAAATGAAGTGGATACAAGCAATAATAGCTCTGTGAGCATAAAAAAGCATAACATATCATTTTTTATTTCCTTACATGTATGTGCAATAATTTTGCATGAAAAATACAACAAACTTTGCAAAAAAAATCTGCCAGTAATCTCAGAACAGCTGAACTTAACTTGGCAGGTGGGTTTTCATACCATTACCAACTTGAGACTTATGCGCATTGAAAATTATACTAGCATTTCATACCATAGTACATGTATTAATCAACACTGATACAGTTTTATCTAAGCATTCCTTTTTTTCCAAATGGAAATTCAAAATGATAGTACAACATACATGTACATGTACAATATTGGGGGATAACATCATGAACATGGACTCCATCCTTATTTTATCATTGGTCTCCTGGCTCCTTTGATCCACATTTTAGGTATCCGGTCTCCACTGGGGAGACACGCTCCCAGCTCTATCAGCAGTTTTTCAGGCTCTGAAGGCACAGTGGAGCCAATGTAAGAAACCAAATGCAAAATTCTACTGTTAAGCAATGGATGGGAATAACCTTGCTGTGCAGAATACATGTTCCAATGATCCATTTTTACAAATGTGAAGCAATTTAATATGAAACATGAAAATCAACACTGTTCCACAATAAAAATTCTTAATTAAAATATATAGAAATTAATTTAAACGATGTACTGGATCTTTGGTTCAAGGCCACAAACAGCTGTTACCGGTCAAGGTCCATTCACATCACACCTTCAAATGGGAATACTGTTAATTATATCTTACCAATTACTATATACATGCGTCGAACGCCAGTTTTGTCTTCGATCTTTTGCAATAAATCGGTGAAAAAATTCTTTTCTTGCAAAGCTTTGTTTAATTTTGCCTTCCATCCGTCGGCAGTTCCTGAAGTCGTGCTGGCCATTTTGCTGGTTTCCGATCAGTGTCAGTAAAACGCTTGAATGGGCACTTTAACTTACAATACAGGATTGCACATGGGTTCCTCAAAATAAATAAATAACGATTGGGAGTGTGAAAAAATTATAGGATATTTATTTGGCCTTTTTTTACATACTCTAAGGAGCCTAAGGAGGTACGCTTGAAAGTACGCGTAAAAAGTATGCCACAAACAAAAATAAAAAGTCTTTAAATAACTTAAACATAAACTTCCAGTCTATATAAAAATCCAGAACTCCTGGAAATTATTGATACAGTAAAACCAGATATTATATAATAAACACAGGGAATGGGCACTGAAACTTGGCTTCTACTATAAATGAAAAAAAATCAAAATTTTGCTTCAGAAATTATATCTTGATCATGAAAAAGCTTCTACCAAAGTTTAATAAAGTTCTATGAAGGTTTGACAGTGTAATTGATGTGTAACTAACCTTGACCCAAACTATCTGCAAAAAAAAGTCCTTTTATCAGTAAAATGGAAAAAAATCATAATAATGATCTGGATACTGTCTTTTGATCACAACAAAAGCTTCTCTTAAGTAAAATTCCATGAAAGTGTGAACAAGTTATTAATGACTAAAAAACTTAAACCTTCGACTGTATTTATAAATGTTAACAGTAAAAAAATAAGTTCATTTTACTATGATCAGAAAAATGCACAAAAATAAAAAAATATATTTTTTAAATTTTGCTCTAGATACTGTCTTTGGAAAAAAAGAAGCTTGTCCAAATTTATGAAATTTAATACAGGTTTGACAAAGTTATTAATGTCTGAAAAAAAAATTTAACCACAAACTGAACCTTTATTTTGACGATGCCGACGACGACGACGGAATCTAGGATCGCTATGTCTCACTTTTAAGGCCATACATGTCACAGGCTAGAAAAAAATGGAGTTTCAGTATTGTAATTCTAATGTTGATTGAAAAAAGGTCGTAAAATTAGCGTTCAGAAGGTTGTTTATTTACAATTGAAGCAATATACTTTTTAGTGTTAACATTACAAGAAAGCAAGGATTTGTATAGTACTAAACAAGAAAGCAAGGATTTGTATAGTACCAAACAAGAAAGTAAGGATTTATCTAGTACTAAACAAATCCTTGAAGAATGCAAACCTGCTACAGGGATCTTCAGAAACGATCGTGTATTTGTTTTATTGCTTTATGTAAATCTGAATGGTGGTCTTAATTAGGGGGCCTTCTGTATTCTTTGATTTTGGGGGTCATTTTCCTTTTTCTTTAAAAGCAACGCTTATTCTGTAAAAAGCTCATAAAATTATTTTTCGATTAAATTTATCTGTAATCATATGATTCTTTTTATTCTGTAAAATTGAGAATGGAAATGGGGAATGTGTCAAAGAGACAACAACCCGACCAAAGAGCAGAAAACAGCCCAAGGCCACCAATGGGTCTTCAACACAGCGAGAAAATCCCGCACCCGGAGTCGGCCTTCAGCTGGCCCCTACATCGTTCATTTCTTTAACTGTTATTACAATGCCTCATTTTTTTATTTATTCTTTGCGCCCCATTATTCTCTATTCTTTATTTTTTGCTTATTTTTCTCTTTTCACTATCATTATATTTGGGGGAGGGGCATTATTTCCTATTCTGTAAACCCCATCCAGACCCTCCTGAATGATGTGCACCATAAATGTTTACCACCAATTTAGAAAGTCTTCATTTTGGATTCAGGGCCACATATAATGGGCTAAAATATCGTAAAGTACTCTAAAACAAGAATACGTGTCCATTGGATCCCATGACCCGCTCGCACTATCGGACATAATTCAATGTTCAGCGAATCCCGAGATCTTTGTCACCACCCTACTTTGGTCTCTATTTGGTGTACTAAGTTTTCAGTCGATGTGACCGGACAGACGGACGTACGAACATACCGGAAAACAATATGCACCCTTAATCAGTGTATATTAAGTGCGAATCCAGTTAGTTCATTTTCACTGTTGTATGCGAGTATGTCTATTGTAGAATAAAGGATGATGGGAAAAACTGCGTTTGTTTACTTTTTGAAAATACAAAATAATAGATTTGAATGTATGTTTTAACAGAATTTCATTAGAATAACTTTTTAATGTATAATAACAGGATTAAAGTAAAATAAAGTGTTATTTAAACAGCAGAATCCATAATATTGATTACTAAATGCGATTCATTTTAACTATAGATGCGATGAATTATTACTGTAAGTGCAATCATTTCTGATGTGGAATTTTTGGAAGTGCGATGAATTTTCATTGTCGTTTTATATGATTATTCGACATACAACAACTGAAAATAGTTTTTAAATGACTTTAATATTGATGATATTTACAATTTGAAATGCAAGCTAGTCGTAGATGCTTACTTGAATATACACGGGTATAACCACGTTCATATCATGAATATTCAAATATTGTTGGTGAGTTTGCTATTAGCTTGTCATGGTGTCAACGTATATTTGTTCCGCCTAACAGAAGTTCCACTGGAAACTTTGTTATAAACAATGTCATAATATCTATTCCTGTTGGAACAAATATTCTGTACTATTTATTCCGTTAGGAACATATACTGTAATATTTATTCCTGTGGAAATAATATTCCAGAATATATATTCCTTTTGGAACTTATATTATGAAGGAACTTCTATTCCGTGACAATGGATCCGAAAAAATTACTGGAGCAGAACATCCATGAATATAACGTTTTTCTACGACGAATTTTCTTTGAAAAGTTTTATAACTCGCTTAAAAAAGCTTTGAACATTTGTCACGCCGTGTCATACATATTTCTACCGTATTGATAGGCTTTTGCACAACGAACAGTACAAGAATGTACAACGAACGGTACTAAAGAAAGAAAACAAACTACAAAGAGAATGAATCGTACAGTGTAAAAAATTTTGAGGTCAGTTTTTCAAGTAAATGTCTTCAAATAAAATTAAAACAACGGGTTTCTCATTCGTATTGTGTATTTTATTTAACAACAACAAAGCACAAAATACACGGTCGCATTTAGTGAAAGAGCCAACCACCTATGCTCTATTTGTAGTTTAATCAAGTTTGAGTTACACATAGTGTTTGTTTCGCGATGTTTACAAGTAATTCACAGACCTGTATATTTGAAATAGTTACATGGTGTTCATGTAATATAAATGATATACAATGCTGTCAGGAGCAGTAAACTTTGTTTTCATAAACATTGAATACTAAACTGAACAGTTAGTCAATTAGTCTTTGGTGTAAATATAAGAACGGTATATCTACCAACAGTGCTTCGCGATGTAGCAATTAACGTCCGGACAATCTAATTAAAATATAGATCTCGGATTTCGTTATACTACGTTATACTACATACGAAGATCTAACAAGTACCCTACAAGGTTTCACTTTTGTGACCTTATATAACGTAATATTTGACCCCAGAAAGTATTTATATCGACTAATCAGAATGCTCCTTACAAACGCGACCTAGGAACATGTTGAAGATGGCGACGTAGAAATGGAAAAACAACATAGAAAATGCATTAACTGAAATTTTGCCTTAGTACAAAGTGAAAGAATTGAAATTTGAGAAGAGACAAATTTTGGAAATCAAAGATTGCATGGTCAGGCTTCCAACATGCTTCAAACGGGCTATGGAAAGAGTTTACATACCAGATATCTGCTACCCGATAATCAAGTCTGCATTCAAAGGTAAATTCTCGAAAATAGAGTATTAAAGGTTGACATTTTTCTGTCATTGGGCAACTTCTCGAGTGTTTATTAAAAAAAATCTGTGTGGAGGATTCACAGTGTACTTTAAAAAAACATGACAATATCCCAGAAAATACATTGCAAGTCTTCATTCTCCTAATTCTCCTACCAAAAAATTATAATTTACAAAGTCAATGAAGATATGGGATCAGATAAATCTAAATTCATTGGTAATAGTATATAAATCATAATGTCATCTTATTAATGATATTCTACTGTGTACTTGCAAAGATATACATGTATACTTATGCAGAAGAAGTTTTAATATCAGCATACTTTTTTTACTTCTGTCACACACTGATACATGTTGATATCATGTGGTGCTCCAGATAATTGTTAGGGGAAATTTTCTGCCAAGAAAGGAATTAATTGTTCACTATTCTTGGACTCGGCTACAGTGGGTCAGAATGGCAATTAGTGTTTCAGTGTTCATTAAATATTAGTTTAATGCTTTGTGAGAAAAATAACTTCATCCTGTTTATGTACATATAAAAAAGAAGATGTGGTATTATTGCCAATGAGACAACTCTCCACAAGAGACCAAATGACACAGAAATTAACAACTATAGGTCACCGTACAGCCTTCAACAATGAGCAAAGCCCATATCACACAGTCAGCTATAAAAGGCCCCGAAATGACAATGTAAAACAATCAAACGAGAAAAACTAACGGCCTAATTTATGTAAAAAAAAAACCGAACAAATAACAAGTATGTAACACATAAACAAACGACAACCACTGAATTACAGGCTCCTGACTTGGGACAGGCACATACATACAGAATGTGGCAGGGTTAAACATGTTAGCGGGATCCCAACCCTCCCCCTAACCTGGGACAGTGGTGTAACAGTACAATATAAGAACGAACTATAAAAATCAGTTGAAAGAGGCAAAAAGTGTTACTTTAACCGTTCCAGAACAAATGGTATAATTGCTGAATTTTTCGTTTCAATCTCTAACTTTAGTTTGCCTCAACCAAATGTTATGAAACTTATACACAATACTTATTACCAAAAAAACTCAGATCAAGCACAAATTTGGGAAGCATCACTTTTACCGTTCTTCAGTTATGTCGTTTTATAACTTTATATGATCTGCAAGAGTGGGCATCATCTGTGTCCTATGGACACATTCCCCATTTATTGTAGTCTTTTATACTCAAATATTTAGCTTTAACTACATGATTGAGTAACTTTGCAGAGGCAGATTTAGAGGGGGAGCTCAGGGGGCTCAGGCCCCCTTTTTTGGAAAAATTTGGTTGTTTATTTAGGGAATCACTGAAGCATGGCTGTACAGGCCCCCATTATGAAGAAAATTTCTGGGTCCGCCACTGCTTTGTTTTCATTTGTTACATTACTAGTATAAATAAGTTTGAAGACTTGATTAAGTAATTATGCTCTTGACTGATAGAATACTCTATCTTTAAATTCAACATGTCTAATACATATACTTGATCAATATATAGAACAAGACAGACGAGGCTATCTCTATCATAGTACATACATGTATGTTAAATTGTTCAGAAAACAACCAACCATCAAACAAAATCAATAGGTATCTTATAAGATTAATGTCTGGAAATGATGATGCTAAACAAAAAGTAAAAAATGTGAAATGAAATGAAATGAAATACAAGTTTAAAGATTTGTGTACAGATTCTGATAATAAATACATGTACGTACAAATTTGATTAGGGAATCCACACCTCAAGGACTAATCCCAAAAAGGATTACTCAAGGGCCAGTGTTTTTATTTCCCCAAAAAATGTTCAAAGATAAGAAGATGTGGATCCTAGAAATGGATTCACAGTGTCAATTTATAAATTTACTTTTAGATAACCTACATGTATATCTGTAAGTAACATTTATTAAATAAAACATTCAGTCATTAACCAGAGGAACATATCAATTAAAATGTGTTTGAATAAACACTAGTATTAAGTAACAGGGTATATGTACATGTAGGTAGGGAAAACCTAAACAAACATGCATGTACATTTTTTCTTCATCTTTTAGTCTGGAAAAGCTAGTAATAATTATTAAAGAAAAAAATTAAATGAGTTCCTCTGAAACGGATGTTAAATAATCTTAAATAAGCTTTATAATGGAGTCAGCATTGTTTTGAAATCAGAATATTCCATAAATATATTTAAATTGATATTTCACATGTTTCAGGAGCAGACATTCTTCCCTGGTCTATATAGCTTCATTGAAAGGAATCAGACACAGAAAGTTTGGGGAAATGAAATTGAGAGTCACTGTGAATAATTCACACACATGCTAGACATAAAGAAATGGCCAGGCACAGGCTCAGCTATAGAATCTGTATCAACTGGAAGCAACAGCATTTTCATCAGAAAACTAAAAAGGATGTGAAAAACATGAAACATGCATTTGGAAATGTTCAGCCGCCAAACAAATAGATATGCCAGGAAATGCAAATTGTTTGCTAATATAAATGTCAATGATGTCTGTACAAAAGCAAAGATATAAAAGCCTTTTTCATTTATACATGTAACAGTCATATACAATACAGATTTAAGACCATCAGACAATCTTTAAATCTTTGGAAGCCACAGTACCTAGTCCAAGACATTCCATATTTTCAACTCGTTATGAAGACATATTTGACCAATCTGGTTTCCATTTATAGAAGTTTAAAAATAAGTTTT
Organism: Mytilus californianus; assembly: GCF_021869535.1. Classification (NCBI taxonomy): domain Eukaryota; kingdom Metazoa; phylum Mollusca; class Bivalvia; order Mytilida; family Mytilidae; genus Mytilus; species Mytilus californianus. The sequence continues at coordinate 129,344,056 of NW_026262679.1, read as the reverse complement.
ACATGTACATGACATGATGATCACCAGCAATGAAGGTGATATAGGATATAATATTCAAAGTAGAGAAGTATAAAGTGAATTTGAACCTCCCACCATAATAGCATTCTGCACATTTTGGATCACATATGGATCAAGCTGTTGTACTTGTGAACTAAAAGATTGCTGCTTGGTTGTTGTCAGGTACATTGTACATGTTGACAGTGCTATACGTCTATTAAATAAAATGCAGTTCAGAACAGTTATATTTTAGTAATAGATAGATTTCTTCTGTCTTTATTTGAACGGATAAACCAGATAATTAAAAAAAAAATTTCTGACAACTATGTCTGTTCTGGAACTGAAGACTACCTTCACTTTTTGAATCTTCCTTGTTCATTTTCCTCCAGATAAATTACTGACTATCACCATGAGGCTTATAACATGTATAAGTAGGCTTAATTCCTCAAAGGTCTCCAGTTATGTCCTGTCTGTGACAAAAGTTTCAGAATACAAGACATGCAAGACATGAAATGCTAATCGGACAACAACATTTACTATTTATATGAAGTTTTATATTTCAGAGGGTAGAAATCATGGATTTGTCATACTTAAAATCATAATCATGATAATGTATAAGGAATCCTTATGTTTAGAAGTTTCTGTCAAGACATATGTCCATTGTCCTTATTCCATTTTCATTGTTCAGTGCTCCTTAAAAAACTACATGTGTAGTGATTTTATCGAGTGAATTTGTGGCATATTATAAGTAATACGATATTTGGTATACATGTATGGGATCAAAGGTTTACATGTGTTGTCAGACGGGGTTCAACTTGTCTCTCAATTTTTTGTCGAGCCCCGGGTTCTCATTAAGGCGAGTCCTGGACTCATCATAATCAGTCTGGACTCATCATTTTCAAAACTTGCGAGTCCCAAGATGCATGAAAATTGTAAAATGTTGTATCAACTGAGCACATACATGTATATCACCATTTTATCACAAAAGTTAAAAAATAATCTAAATTTTGTGTAATTAGGGATAGTGATGCGGCGGCGTTAACTCACTTCTTAAAAGCTTAATATTGCAGAAGGTAGAAGATCTGGATGCTTCATACTTTGTATATAGATGCCTTATGATATGAAGTTTCCGTCTGTCATATGTCTATTGTCATTGACCTCATTTTCATGGTTCAGTGACTACTTGAAAAAAAAGTTCAGAATTTTTGTAATGTTAATTTCTCTCTTATTATGAGTAATTGGATAACTATATTTGGTACATGTATGTGCGTACCTTGCAAGGTCCTAATGCCTGTCAGACAGTTTTCATTTGACCTCGACCTTGTTTCATGGATCAGTGAATAAGGTTAAGTTTTCATGGTCAAGTCCATATCTCAGATACTATCAGCAATAGGTCTACTATATTTGGCGTACATGTATGTAATGATTGTAAGGTGTACATGTCCAGCTGGCAGGTGTCATCTGACCTTGACCTCATTTTCATGGTTCAGTGGTACTAGTTTAGTTTTTGTGTTTTGGTCTGTTTTTCTAATACTGTATGCAGTAGGTCAACTATATTTGGTGTATGGAAATATTTTACAATGTACATATCAGTCTGGCAATCAGTCTGGCAGGTATTATTTGACCTTGACCTAATTTTCACGGGTTCATTGCTCAATGTTAAGCTTTTGTGTTTTGGTCTGTTTCTCTTAAACTTTAAGCAATATGTCAACTATATTTGGTGTAAGGAATGATTGTAAGGTGTATGCATGTATGTATGTCTGGTAGGTATCATCTGACCTTGACTTCATTTTCATGGTTCATTGGTCCATATGGAATTTCCATGGTTTGGTCTGTTTGTTTTATACTACAAGCAATAGGTCATCTATATTCTGTGTATGGAATGATTGTATTAAAGGTGTACATGTATTTCCCCCTTGGTTTATCTGACCTTGACCTCGTTTTCTTTGATCATAAATGTTAATGTGATACTTGTAGTAAAACTTTATAAGTAGGACTATCAACATAAAATCAATGGTCAGTATAGTTATTAGTAGGCGAGACATTTCAGCGTGTGCACTCTTGTTTCAACTTATAAGTCTACAGATATCTAAATAAAAAATTAAGGTATATACATTAGGTAAAAATAAAATCAAACAAAAGACGGTGTTCATGTGACCCCAACCTCATTTTACCCATCAGTGATTAAGGTTATTTTTTTGTGCAAATTAATATATATTGTGGTTAATTCCATTTCTCAGATTCTACACAATGTATATAAAGCAGAAGGTCAAAGTTTACATATGAACAAAAAGAGATACTATACATGAAACGTTTATATATATGTTAATGATGATGGATAGCTGCTTACAGTCCAGTGGCAAATTAATATGCATATTCAGGACAAGAATATGTTTATGTGATGTGAATAATAACCCTGCTTTGTTATAGACCGACAGCAACTAAAATAGCAAAAAATAACTAAATGACATCTAGAATGAAACCTACATGTATATATAAGGCTTCAATAGAAGGAAAGGCAATTGTCTATGCAATATGTCAAGCTCTACTCTTTAATGTGTCTATAAAAGAAGTGAATTAATTCAGCAGAAATATCTTGTTCATTGTGTCTGTGATAATCATTCATGTACATGTACATCACATCACTGCATGTACAAAAATGTACCACATCTATTTTATATAGATCTGTCATATGCATTTAATACACAATTCTGAAAATAAAAAAAATAAAAACTATAGGCCATGCAACATGTACTACAAGTATACAACAGGGTTTATACTTGGTACAGGCACATGAAATGTGATTGAATTTAATGAAATAGTTTTTGTGTCACCTGAGACCATTGTTGCAAAATGTGACACTTAGGGATTACAATCAGCATAATTGTGCAGCAGCATAAACTGTTTGAATAAAGTCTGATATTTCAGAAGATAGATGACCTGGATGTTTTATACCTTGTACACAGATACATTTTTGTGTACCTTATATGTGTAGTCACTAAGTTTCTGTCCAACACATGTCCATTGTCCTTGACCTAATTTTTATGGTTCAGTGACTGCTTGATTAAAAATTATGCTTTTTTTTCTCATTTGAAATTTTCACTTTACAAATGTATTATCTCAGATTCTATAAGCAATAGGTCAACTATATTTGGTGTATAGAATAATTGTTAGATGTACATGTGCATTTTGGATTAGCAGTTTTTATCAAACCTTGACCTCTTTTTCATGGTTCATTCTTTAGTTGTTGTGGTTAAGTCTATTTCTCAAACTAGCAATAAGGCCTCTACATTTGGTGTATGGAATGATTTTAAGGTGAACATGTCCAACACAGGCATTTTTTTCTGACCTTGACCTTTTTCATGATTTATTATTTGTGATTTTGGTCTATTTTGCAGACACTTTGAAGCAATAGGGCCACTATATTCTGTGTATGACTTCTGCAGCCCTTCTATGTCAAGTATATATTGATCTTAAAAAATGACAGGTTATTGATAATTTAGTTTATTGCTTTAATTTCAAATTTAAAAATTTGATTAAAAGGTAAAAAAAGCTAGAATTTTCATTTTGGACTAAGGGAGCTACCATTTGATTTTTATGGGGGGGTGGGGGCTAGGATGAAAAATTTTGTCCTGCATTTTTTTTAGTTGTAATATCTGTCCTGCCTTTTTATTTTTCACTCTATTCGGTCCTGCCTTTTTTTTAAGTTTATCCTGATTTTTTTTTTACCTAAATTGTCATCCTGAGGCCATAAAAAGGAATATGTTTGTTTGCCCTAACCCTATCTACCCATATAATAGCTGCCTACTCAAAATCTTTTATTGTCCTGATGTGAAAAAGTTTTTTTTTTAATCAGATAGGCATGAAGACTAAAAATCATCGGACGCTTCAATTACTCTTTAGAGAAAAAAAAGAAAATGCCTACCTACCTACCCACTGTCTCTACCTTTGGGTAGGGTTTGGTCAAACCAAAATATTTTTAAGTGTGGCTTGACTTTTTTTTTGCAAGTGTCTCATCCTGCCTTTTTTTTACTCAAAACTCCTGTCCTGCCTATTTTTTTCAAATTTCATCCTAGCCCCCCCCCCCCTAAAAATCAAATGGTAGCTCCCTATATAACTTTTTTTCAAATTAACTTGGATTTTAATAAAATTCTATCAATCATATATTGATCTTACAAAATGCAAGGTTATTTGGAAGGCAGGTTTATTGGTAACTGTAAATGTAAGGATTTATTTAAAAGGTAAAAAAGCAAGAATTTTCAGTTCGAGCTAAATTCGCAGCTATCTAAATCATATATTGATATTACAAAATGCCTGGTTATTAGTCCCCTACCGTCAAAGTCGAAGGGGACTTTAGGTTTGCACTCCGTCCGTCTGTCTGTCTGTCCATCCGTCAGTCTGGCAAATCAGTTTTCCACACTTTTTTTCTTCGTGCTTGAAGATATTGATTTGGTTTTTGGTGTATTGTTTTATCATGACAAGTTACAGATCAAGTTCGAATTTTATTTATCAATTATTATGTCAATGATAGACTAGGATTGGTTTTTTGTATATATGTATCTGCTACAGCATGGGAATTGTATAGGAAATACACATGTATTTAAATATATAGCCTACTACCTAAGATTTTTTTCTTACTAGATACAAAATAAAAGAGCCCACCCACCCTGACAGTTCACAAAAATTCGTACAGTAAGGCACCTCTAGTAGACTCGACCAACTGAGCTAAAAAAAACTTCACCAGAGCAGCTAATAGAGGACAGTTTTTTTTTCTTGTATGCAAGCCAAGGGGGGTGCTTGTGGCGCTAAACATATATATGTATGGTTTATCAATGCTTAGACTTTTTACATGTCCCATTCAAACTATGCATAGTTTGCACCCCCTTATCAAAATCCTTGATCCACGTCTGGCAGAGGGAAGCAGTCAGGGGCGGATCCAGCCATTTATAAAAGGGGGAGGGGTTCCTAACCCAGGATAAAGAGGGGGGTTCCAACTATATGTCCCCATTCAAATGCATTGATCGTCAAAAAAGGGGGGTTCCAACCCCCGGAAGCCACCCCCCCCCCCCCCCCCCCCCCCGGGATCCGCCACTGGCAGTGCTATAGTGTACAGTTTAACAGTGTTTACTGTACTCTTTAATTTCCACGATTACGAACCGACCTCAAGTCATAAAGCATATGAGGCACATCTGAAAACATTGACAAACGTCACATATTTCAAATATTCATGGCTATAGTTACAATATGACGACGAAAGAGATTTAAAAACTATTTCCAAACGATTAACAATCGAAGCGATAAATTTTCAGTCCCATTTTTTTATTTTTGGATACCCTCGGGACCTTTCAATGAACCTCATTCAAGTAAATATGTTCCGCGTGCGCTGTTCAGATTGGATAACTAGAATTCTGATTGGTTGAAAAAGTCACATGGAAAATCCTTCAGAAGTGAAACCTTATACGGGTAGTTGTTAGATCTTCGTATGTAGTATAACGTAGTATAACGAAATCCGAGATCTATATTTTAATTAGATTGACGTCCGGAATCAACTGTACGGCGGTTATACCCCGTGGTATAGAACCATTTAAACATGTAACAATAAACTGTTTTCAATATTTCTTTGTATTCTCACAATTGCGTATTGGCTTATTTGTAACACCGACATATAAGAAATTCAAGTATATTTAAGGTGACTCGACTGTTGCTCGAACTTTCTTTACTGTATAAAATTTATACACAATGGCATGATAAATACAATTATCCAGTCATCCAAGCGTCATTTGTTTGTGCAAGATGAAAACGTTTCCACTCATTCAATTGTGAAATGAAGATCGTTTTGTGAATGCTCTTTGTTATCTCAAATGCATCCATAAGAGCTATTTTCCTGACGCTTGTAGTTTAAAGGTTTGATTGGATTGCTTGGTTTGTTTGTATAAACGTTTGCTCAATCTTAATTACAATGCTTTGGCAACATTTACACAATCAAGGCCAACCACACCCTTTAACTACAAGCATTAGGAAATTAGCTCTAATGACGTTTAATTTATTAGTATGCGATGTAGATTTAAACCGAAACAGAAACTTTGCTTTTCCGGTGACTTGGATTGGCTTAACTGTCCAAGATATATATATCTAATGATGACGTGTCATAGGAAAGAATAAATTTTATCCTACATATAGATCAGGAAAAATTATTTGAGAAAATAGAATTGACTATATTAGCAATAAATACCATGTGTAAGGAATTTATTGATAAATTACCTCAGACTTTCACTCACTAAGTATGCATATATAATCAATCCTTCTGACTTCATAAATTTTGTTAGAGAGTCGGCTGAATTAAGACTTTATATAATGAAAATTAATTAATTTCCTTCTGTGAAAATGCATCGCATATACAATAGAAATGAATCGCCCTACAGTGAAAATGAAAGTCTAGTATCATTATTCGACAGTAAACATGAATCGCATAACGAAAACAGCATAGTGGAATTTGATTCAATATTAACAAGCTGAATATCAAAACCTGTTTTAAGTTAAACAACATTAATAATTATGTTAAAAGGTACATTTTTCTACAAATGAAACTTAACTGCTACTATTAAATCTCTTGCACGATCTGTTCGTGAACTATTCTTAATATTTATCTATTTGTGTATCAATTTTGCACCTGGATGGCTGTAGGCGCGATGAAAACCCGTCCGCATCTCATACCTATATCATGAATTTATAAAAACAGTACACATTATATATTATTTATTATTTTATTCAAAAATCTTGAATTTGTCGTCTGTTTATTTATCATTCTACATCAGAAATTCATCACGGATACAGTAAAAATGACATTTTAGGATTTGCACATTACATACACTGTTAATACAGTAACATTAATAAGTCCTCACACACTACATGCAAACTTTTGTTGTTAATAATTAAGGGTGAAATAGTTAGAAACACTTAAGTTACCTTTATAATATACAATTCTGTCTTGTGATGAACATATGTGCTTTATGGTCGTCAGAACAGAATTAAGTTCCACTCTCTTAGCTGACATCTTACAGATTTAAACTAAACAAAACTGAACAAAAATAAATCCTTTCTCTTACATATATTTGTTATGACAAACTTATCGCTGTTAGTTATCACAGTGAACACTGTTCGGTATTTTCAAAGTATGTTTGACTAAATGAACAGTTAACATGGACGAGGCTGTTAAGGCTAAAAAAAAAATACATTTTGCTTCTGGGTATAAAATATCTTGGGACAAACGATCTATACTTGCCATGTCGAAATCATGAAAAATATAACAATACGTTCAGATTCAGTTCCAAAGCGTGAAGTACGTTAAAATTTCAAAATGTCATAATGCAGACGTATGATATGATAAGGTGCTTTTTCTGGTTGCAGATTTATTTGCTGCAATTCATATGAAGCCTTCTTCTATATTGGAAAAGGGAAATATGCTCGATATACTTACTGGGCCTGTGATGAGACGAGTAAAGCTTTAAATGTTCTTCTTGACAATATTTATGTGCGTTTCGGCAATAAAGTTTATCGACGGGTTGTAGGTATTCCTATGGGCACCAAATGCGCCCCTTTGATATAGCAGACTTGTTTTTGTATTGTAATAAATCGCTTTTTATGACCAAACTCATAGTAAAGATTCGTCTGAATCATATTTAAGTTATGAATTTAAAAACACTTACTGTAACCTTTGTGATATATTTGCTTTGAATAACTCAAGAATTTTCTAATTTTACTGCGGAAATTAACCTAAGGTACTTACTTTAAATAAATTTATCACAGACAGCAGTAATCATCCTTTATCCAGATTTCACACGGGAAACTACACACAAAAAATTTCGACAAAAGAGACGATTTTTCTTTCCCGATTATTAATCTTCCTTTTTGGGACAGTGATGTTCCTTTGGCTCCTTAATTCACCATGGTCATACGGTGTGTTTATTGTCTTTTTTTGTTGTTGTTAGGGATGAGGAATGGATAAATATCCTGCCACGTCCGGTCTGTGTTGATCTGATGAGTTAAGCCTTTTTCAGCTGATTTTTATAAATAAAAAAAAAGACGTGGTATGATTGCCAATGAGACAACTCTCCACAATAGTTTGTTCTTATGCTGTGCTGTTACACCACTGTCCCATGTTAGTGGGAGTTTTGAGCGCTAACAAACATGTTTAACCCCACAACATTCTTTAAGTGCCAGTCCCAAGTCAGGAGCCTGTAGTTCAGTAGTTGTCGTTGATTCATGTCTTGTTATATTTATTTTTCGTAAATTGTTTTGTTATAAACTAGGCCTTTAGTTCTCTCAATTGAATTGTTTCATATTTTTCATGTCGAGGCCTTTTATAGCCGACTATACGGTATGGGTTTTTCTCATTGTTGAAGGACGTACGGTTGCCTATAATTGCTGACATCATCTTCATTTGAATTTGGTTGGATAGTTGTCTCATTGGCAATCATACCACATCTCCTTATTTTTATAAAACTGACACCAAAGGTGGGGGTAGGGTATAGAAATATGGCACCTCTGAATTTCCCCGTCCGACAATAAACCCATGCCGAAGGCTGCATGGCATTTACTCGGATATGCGAAATTAATTATAAATACGTGGGATCAGAATGGGGACATTTCATCTAGAACATACCTACTGGATTCATTGTTAAATGAATATACACGGAATATTTGCCACTAGACATTAATCAAACTTGAAAAAAGCCTTTTTCATCTTGGATGGGGGTCTTTTATTTTTTTATTTTTTTATCTTTGTCTCGCCTGTGACGAAAGTCGCGGAAAGCGAGATATAGGGATTGCTTTCCCGGCCGCACGACGGCTCCGGCGTCAACAATTGTTAATTTTTCTGCTTAAGTTAGTTTGATAGGAACTACTTGGGATAGATTATTAATATTTACTAGAAGTTGCATTACTATCAGTACATATCAGTTTGACGACTATTTCGAGGCCTTGTCCCCTAAGTCATGGTCCAGTGACTTTGAATTAACAAGCAATTTTCAATGTTAAGTTTTCTGCTGGAGTTAGTTTGATAGGATCTACTTGTGAAAGATCAATGATATTTTGTATGAAGTTGCATTACTATCAGTACAAATCTGTTTGACGACTATTTTGAGGCCCTGCCCTAGGTCATGGTCCAGTGACTTTGTTTTATTTAGCAAATTTCAATGTTAAGTTTTCTGCTTCAGTCAGTTTGATAAGAACTACTTGAGACAGATCAATGATATTTTGTATAAAGTTGCATTACTTTTAGTACATCTCAGTGTGTCGACCATTTCTAGGCCCTGCCCAAAAGATCATGGTCCAGCGATTTTGAATTAATAAGCAATGTTGCTGTCCATCAGATTGTCTTTTTCTGAATTTTATGTGGACAGGCGAGACATATCTCTGTGTCAACAGTTTATTTATACCATTTTTCTCTATTCTTTTTTCATTTTGCCTATTATTCTCTATTCTTTACTATGTTTGCCTATTTTCATCTATTCTTCATTTTTTGCCCCATTTATTCTGCAATTTTGACCCATTTTTCTGCTTGAATAATCCCCTCCCAAGCAGCATTGCGGTCTTTGATCTGAACTGATGTCTTGAACTCCTTTGCCTCACTAGAAATAAGGGTCAAGCTACGCCATTGTTCTAACTGTTACATAACGAGTGGGTGTGTTATACTTTGTTAAATTTCAAAAATTATCTCCCTTTAAAAATTTCAATTTAAAAAATAGGAAATATAAAGGGTGTATTAAGTCTTATTAACTTTATGACATTAAAATTTGACTTTTGTGCTTTCATATTTGTAAATCATGACATATAAAAATACGAAGATGTGGTATAATTGCCAATGAGACAACTCTCCACAAGAGACCAAATGACACATACATTAACAACTATTGGTCACCGTACGGCCTTCAACAATGAGTAAAACCCACACCGCGTAGTCAGCTATAAAAGGCCCGAAATGACAAATGTAAAACAATTCAAACGAGAAAACTAATGGCCTGATTTATGTAAAAAATAATGAACGAAAAACAAATATGATATACAGCAACAAACGACAACCACTCAGTGAATTACAGGCTCCTGACTTGGGACAGGCACATATAGAATGTGTGCACGTTTGCCCATAGGTGCTTGAGGACGCTATAGTCGAGTTTCACGTTGATAGTAAACATGCATATTTATAGTAAAAATATGGTATATTGGTATATATATATGTAGGACTCAAATCTATGGTGGGTTCCAAATTCATGGCAGATTCCTAATCTATGGCAAATATGACGTCACAAACGCCATACAAATCATAAATCTATGGCAGTTTTTTGTTTTCTCCAAATCTGTGGCAGATTTTGATATTACGTAATTTTCCGGGAAAAAGAGTAAACTATAATGTTCACGACGCCGCTAACGATGACGGTTTTGTTATATAAAAGGAAAAGAAAAGGCCAGTTTTCGAGGACCCTTATCCATAAATTAAAATATATTTCAAAATTCGGTTATACTGTAACGGAAATCCTTGGATTCTATCTGACGCAGCTCAAGTGTATTGTTGTTTAATAGTTGTTTTTTTTATATTTGTAAAATGTAAATCAAAAACAGATATTTAACACGGGACTCACAGATTTTTACAAACAAATACACAGGGAAACACTTTCTGCTTTCCCTCTAGAAAAATTTGCTAATGGTGTAAAGAAAGATGTGACCTTTTATCCAGAGGAGGAACCATATGTGCAGTACCGTCCTAATCCCGCGATGAATAAAGTCACCGCTGTTTTTAGAAGCGGATATTTTAGGAAAGAAATTATAGTAAATATTTAGTGTTTACGGCTGGCAAAGTATATAAAGTGAGGGATGAAATTACACGATACCTCTTTGACTTAAATTGTCATCGGTTACCCAAAATTTATTAACGCTCAAATAAATATTATGTAAAAATTCAAACTGTTTAATTCTTTTTATACAAAATGCTTTCTTGTTTGTTACGGGACTTCAAATTTCGGTTTAATGAATGGGTTAAACATGTGCAATGCACAGAGTAGGAAATGCTTATTTTCCCGGGGCACATCATTTCAATCCTGAAGTCTGTATTAGGGTATATCACTTCTTCACTTAGGAAATTTTGTGCCATCACGATTTGGTTCACCATTCCGAAATGTTCATTTCACAAATGGTTATAGACATGCTCTCGTTGTCGTACATTTCCACTTGTTTAAGACAAGCTATTGGTCATATATGTACTGACTTGTGCTCCATTTGCACAAAATCTGCCATAGATTTGGAAACAACAAAAATCTGCCATACATTAGGAAACTAGAAAATTTGCCATAGATTAGGATTCTAAAAAATCTCCCACAGATTTGGGATGGCATGACGTCATATTTACCTTAGATTAATAATCTGCCATAGATCTGGAACCCACCATAGATTTGAGTCCTACATATATATGGTACAAATAAATGATATATATTGAAAAATCTAGGATTTATGATAATAAGGGAGAGACTATGGGGGCTCATAACAGGATCCTGTCCTCAATCACCTATGCGTTTGCCATGTATTTACCGAGGTGACATGCTGTTTTGTCATAGTATGCGATGCTATTATGTATTTGTATGTATTTACTGTGGTGACATGCTGTTTTGTCATGGTATGCGATGCTATCATGTATTTGGATGTATTTACTGTGATGACATGCTGTTTTGTCATGGAATGCACAGGCTCTTGTCTCAGAAAAAAATTTCAAGGTATACAAGAAATTTTTTTCTGAGACAAGTGCCTGTGATGGTATGCGATGCTGTCATGTATTTGGATGTATTTACTGTGGTGACATGCTGTTTTGTCATGGTATGCGATGCTATTATGTATTTGGATGTATTTACTGTGGTAACATGCTGTTTTGTCATGGTATGCGATGCTATCATGTATTTGGATGTATTTACTGTGGTGACATGCTGTTTTGTCATGGTATGCGATGCTATCATGTATTTGGATGTATTTACTGTGGTGACATGCTGTTTTGTCATGGTATGCGATGCTATCATGTATTTGGATGTATTTACTGTGGTGACATGCTGTTTTGTCATGGTATGCGATGCCATCATGTATTTACTGTGGTGACATGCTGGTTTTTCATGGTATGCGATGCTATCATGTATTTGAATGTATTTACTCTTTTTAATGTACTATCCTGTGTTTGAGTATTATTTACATGCACTTTCATATCTCCCTTCGAAGACAGAAGATACAATCGTGACTTTTACCTTCTGTATGGTTCCCTTGGTGGCCTTCGGCTGTTGTCTGCTCTATGGTCGGGTTGTTGTCTCTTTGACACATTCCCCATTTCCATTCTCAATTTTATTCCCATACAATGTCCGGTCAAAACCGTTTTGTCTTTTGACGTCAAGAAGATTAATTGCCAATGGATGGTGTTTCATGTATCATCATGACCTTGAACTAACTTTAAGATCAAAATGGCTGTTTTAGGGGCATATTCTTATTATGAACAGAACTTTTTATCCTTAGGCAAAGGCTTGCCTTCTGATTTTTGGCATATGGGACGACGTATAGTGTACATGTGACCTTGACGTTTGACCTAAAGGTCAAATAATTAATTTCTAAGTCATTCTTCCAGCCAAAGGCTTTTAAGTAAGACATTTTCAGTACACATAAGGGTTTAGCCCTGAGGTCAGATCCTGTCCCTTACTTAATAAATTGTTAGATATTTCAAAAATTGTTGAGAACTCAACCACTAACTATATATTTTCTACATTGCAATAAGCCCTTTCTTATGCACGATTGTCCGTGGTGATATACCCCACCCCTTCATTTCTTTAACTGATAGCTACAATGTATCTTGAAAACTGTTTTGATCCTTTCCACTAGACAATATATATTCTCAATTAAGACCTTTTCATTGCACCATTTGGTTTTTTGGTGCACCACCCACCCCCTTGATCTTTATTGCTAAATACATGGAGGGAATTGTTCAAATTACCACCCCTAAATATTCTAAATTGCCTTTCTATTACACCATAGATTTTATCAGGGGCTTGTTCCTCGCAAGAAGCAAGAGTACCTAGACATTTTTGTAGATATTTTATTGCTATTCATTTTAGTGACCTGTTTACGTTTCTGTTTAGCTATATTTTTCAAAAGACAAAACAAGAGTGCACATGCTGAAATTTCCTGCCTGCTTTACTGTCATGATTGAATTTCAAAGCATACACCGAATATAATAAGACTATTGCTTATGGTATCTGAGAAACAAACATAATTACGAAAATTGGACATTGAACCATAAAAATGAGGTCACGGTCAGATGAACCCTGTGAGGCAACATGCAATCATTCCATACACCGAATATAATTGACCTATTGCTAATAGTATCTGAGAAACGGAAATAACTATAAAAAATAACATTAATTAATGAACCATGAAACTGAGATCAAGGTCAGTTGAACCCTGCCAGACAGACATGTTAACCTAACGATCATTCCATAAACTAATTTGAGTTGACCTTTTGCTTATAGTATCTGATTAACATAAACCATAAACACTAAACATTGACCAAGGAACCATGAAAATGAGGTCAAGGTCAGATGAAATCTGCCAAACATACATGTACACCTTACAATCTTTCCATTCACCAAATATAGTGGCCCTATTGCTTATAGCATATTAGAAATAGACCAAACTGGGAAACTTGAAGACAAACATGTTCACCTAAGGGAACGACCATTTAACTTCAAGGGGAGGGGGCGGGGGTAATGTTTTTTTCCTAAAAAAAATAATCTGAACCCAAATTTGATGAAAAAAAATATTTGTGGTCAAGCAGATGACAAAAAAAAAGTCCAGATTTTCCCCATACCTTATGTTAAATTTTGAAAAAAATAATTTGATTGATAGCATAAAAAAACTGAAATAAAATGTTTTGGCGCGAAAAAAAATTTCTGACTCAGACAAAAAAATGTAACAGTTAAATGGTTGCTCCCTAACGATCATTCCATAAACTTATTATAGTTGACACATTACAGCATTGCTTATAGTATCTGATTAACATAAACCATAAAAACTTAACATTGTCCAATAAACCATGAAAAATGGTCAAGGTCAGATGAAACCTGCCAGACAGACATGTATGCCTCACAATCATTCCATCCCCAAAAACAGCTGATCTATTGCTTATAGTATCTGAGAAGAAATACTTGACCACGAAACTTAACCATGATAACTGATTCATATAATGAGGCCAAGGTCAGGTGTATCCTGTCTGATTGACATGTAGACCTTGCAAGGATCCTATATACCAAATATAGGTATAATATTACTCATAATAAGCGAGTATTTCACATGAAAACAAAACTTGTTTTTTCAAGCAGTCGCTGAACTATGAAGATGAGGTAAAGGACAATGGACATATGACAGACTGAAACTTTGTAACGTAAGGTATCTGCCTACAAGGTATGAAGCATCTAGGTCTTCTACCTTTTGAAATATAAAGCTTTATACAAATAGTTTACACCAATGTCGCCGGATTGTAATCCCTATGTCAGGCATTTTGCGCCTTTCGTCACAGGTGAGACAAAAAAAATAATTTAGTCCAAATCATCACATAAGGACTAAAACTCCAAGGACTCAATTTATGGTTTCAGTCATGTTAGCATTTATAGAACTTATGTAAGTGATTTTTGCTGTCTATATCTCTTTAATTTTTATCTATCACCATAATTATGTCATTATAGTTTAAGATAATAGAAAAATGCTAAAATTAATCAATTTTTTTTAGGAGTAATAACTCCTAGAAGTCCTATGCAGAGACATATATACACATGTGTATATATGTCTCTGTCCTATGATTGTTACTGTGATGTTAGCATTTTTTGTCAATTGAATATTGCTGATATTATTGCATACAAATTTTGTTTGATCTAACATGGTTTTTATACGCCCGTCAAATTTTTGTCCGTCTGTCTGTCCGGCGTAAACATGTCGCACCGTAACTTGAGAATGACTTATCCAAATTTCATTAAACTTAACATAGTTGTTTCTTATGATGGTCAAACGATCTGTATACTTTTTGGTGAAAATAAGATTAAAACTTTTTGAGTTACGGGACTTAGTAACTAAAACAGGTGTGTGGTTTTTTTTCACATGTCATGTCGTATCTCAAAAACAATTTATGTTTATTGCTTAAAACTTTACACACTTCTTAGTTATATTAACCTGAAGATCTGTATACTTTTTGGTGATGTTTCAAAATTTTATTTTTGAGTTATTGAGTATTTTGTAAAAAAAGGGGGAGGGGTTTTTCACATGTAGCGCCGTATCTCAAAAACAATTTATGTTTATTGCTTAAAACTTTACACACTTCTTAGTTATATTAATCTTAAGATCTGTATACTTTTTGGTGATGATTCAAAATTTTATTTTAAGAGATATTGAGTATTTTGTTAAAAAAGGGGGAGAGGTTTTTCACATGTCGCACCGTATCTAAAAAACAGTTTATGATTATTGCTTAAAACTTTACACACTTCTTAGTTATATTAACCTGAAGATCTGTATACTTTTTGGCGATGTTTCAAAATTTTATTTTTGAGTTATTGAGTATTTTATAAAAAAAAAGGGGGAGGGGTTTTTCACATGTCGTGTCGTATCTCAAAAACGATTTATGATTATTGCTTAAAATTTTACACACAAGATGACGGACATATCATGCGCTCATGGCGCAGCTGTTTATTAAGATATGTGACAAAAAGATGCACTTTTGTCATCAGGTTCTATCTTAATCCATCAAATTTATACTAGATACACTATAAAGGATCATTTAGCCCAAAATTAGATGAAATTGGTTAAGTGGTTTCAGATGAGGTTTTTTTTTAAAGATTACAATGTCAGTCAATGATGACAACAGAAGTTAAGTGATAGCAATACTGGTAAGTATTTAAAAATTTGTTGAATCTTTATCACACAAAATTTTATGCTGGACAATACATGTATTAAGAATGTGTGTAACACTAAACGCTTGCCATAGTGGTGGACACAAGTTAACGGTAGATTTGTGTAGGGTCGATCTTCAGATTTTGTTTTGATTTGTCTTTGTTTGTTTATGATCTTATATCTATCAAACCATTTGTACTTTCTGAAGGAACTCTTAATGAAAGTGATTTAGAGTCATCAATAATGGTGGTTATTGATGAACATGGGATTTGTCAACTTCAAACCAGAGAAAACTATTGGATCCATGACAAAATATGACAGTGATAATTAGTAGTCTAAATATAAAGTTTTTATTAATACTTATAAGGTGACAAATTAAGAAATCTAACCAGCTGTTCATCCCTCTCTTGCAGTGACACACATTTACATTCCACTTCATACACACACATACATAAAATCAATCAGCCTTATTTAACACCACACTAGCTATAACAATTCTGTATAAAAATTTGATAAACCATGTATAAGTGAATCATATCCTTCCTTTCTATTAGTTTCAGTAAAAATTAGGTAACTGGAGTTGATATGAAGCGATATCCTAATCCAATTCTCACCTATAATTTATCTCTGAATTCTTGTTTAGATATATAATAAGGTATAGACAAACAAAAATTAATAAAAGATAGATTTATGTTATTACCTCAGAGAGTTAGATGTATATATGTTCCAAGTTAAATTAAAAATTATAAGTTGTGTACTTGTGATATTCAGGCACAATAATTTACGAAAAATATAATAAAAATTTATATACAGGTAGATTATAAGATTCAAATTATTTTGTAGTCTATAAATAAGCTGTGGACACAGACATAATTATGTCTAGTCCTTGTATTATTTTGACAGAATAATACAATTTTGAAATTTAAATATTCCAGTATACCAATTGTCCTAATCACAAACATTGTGGACAGTAACAAAATGAAAATAAGCTGCTGACTATGCGGTATGGGCTTTGCTCATTGTTGAAGGCCGTATGGTGACCTATAGTTGTTAATTTCTGCGTCATTTGGTCTCTTGTAGAGAGTTGTCCCATTGGCAATCATACCACATCTTCTTTTTTATATTAAATAATTAATTTTATTGAGAATACCCGTATCACAGACAAAAATCACAGGGGAAGGTTCTAAATCTTATTAAAATACAGATCCTGGGTCTACACTTTGCTTAAAAGGATCTGACAACACTCTGTTCTACTTTGTGATTCAAAGACCTTTCAGTTTCCTCTGGTTCTATTATAATGATACCTACCTTAGAAAATTTGTAGGCAGGAATTTCATCGGCTAATGTAATAATTACCAGAACAAGTGTTGTCAGATCCTTGTAAGAGAAGCATGACACAGGATATGTATTTAAATCAGATTGAGGGGGTTCCTGCCCCAAATGTCTCTGGTATGTAGATGACCTGTTGCAAGGTTAATCCCCTACAAAAAATATCCTCTTATTCAAGAGTCATTCCAATTTGTCCCACCCTTCATCCAGGTAAACCCACACTGCAGAGCCTACAATGTTATGCAATATGATCCTTAAGACATTGGGTTGGTTGTGCAACATGTATTTGTAGATGACACAAAACTAATTCAGAACTGGCCTCTGTAAATGTCTTTGATTTTGTCATCAATATTTGTAAAATATTTCAGTTTTATGATGAGCTGTTTAGCTGCAGTTATGTCCCCTTCCTGAAAGGCTTTAGATACTTTACTAATGTTATCCTCCAGCCTTTTCTTGTTTACCATTTCTATAGGTTTAAGTGACTCTAGAGAATCAGCATCAGCAATGTCTTCATTGATTTCCATGATTTCCATTAAAAAGTCTTGATCCACATCACTATTCTGTTCCTCAATTGGATGTCCTGCTTGATCAAGCATGTATAATGCACGATTCAATGGTTTTATCAAAGTACTGTAAGCTTTGTTTACTAGAGATGACTGCTCTTCAAAAAGTCTTTTTTCTTCCTTTAATAAATTAAATTTTCTTTCATTCAAAAATAGATAGTAAAACACATATAGGAATCATAAACAATACACAAAAATAATTTTAAATTAAGGAAGATATGGGGTAAATTTCAATATCAGGACAGGCACACCCAATAATAAAAATAGTACACAAAAATTGAAAACTAGAAGCTACAAAATGGTCTTAAGGATGTGCATGCACTTAAAGGTGGAGCCAATTATATATTGATAATTAAAGCAGATTCATAGTAAAAGGCAAGAATTTTTACTGTATGTTCAATAAATCCCTACCTTATTTTTAAAGGTTGTATTTAATTTATTAAATTTTTATTACTAAAGTGTATTGTTTTAGTGACTATTTCTATGAACATTTTTTTTTCACACTTACAGATTAGCAGCCAATAAAATTGCTCTTTTCATAACACTTGTGTAAAATAAATTTGTGTAATTTCATTTGATTATAAAACAACTTAAATCAATTTTAAGCTGGTTCTACAATTTTTTGAAATTTTATTTCAACATTTTGAGTTCCTTTTTCTTTAAGAGTATTTGTATCACTATGATGTTGTCTTGTACATTCCCTACATCTCATTTTATTCATAATACATATAAAAAAAAAAGATGACATGAATTCCCAAACATATTGGACAGCATGACACACCACACCAAAGATCAACACACAACTCCTAGAAAAAAAGACAGATGCACAAACAAGATAAATAACCTATAACACACAGTTCATTTAACTGACTTAGTACAAGCATAAAATGAGGGGGGGTTGAAAATCTGATGTGAAAAATAAATCAAAATACAGTACTTTTCTTCTTATTTTTTCTTCTTATACATTGTATATAGATCAAGTATAGAAGGGATGAATATTTAAATAATGATTCAATATACATGATTATATAAACAAGTCTAAATTGAAAACAACGTTCAAACCTATGATTGCATTGGATAAAAACCGCAATTTTTATATGTGTACATGCAAAACAAATTTCTTGGTAGAGGGGTCTAAATACAGCACAAACAACATTTTCTAAAAGACCAAATAATATATATCATATATATTATTGTCATAAAAAATTTTTCTTCTCCATTTGCTCTTTTTACTTTTAAAGAAATGACAAGAGAATAGAGACAAGTTTGCCTTCCAGGTCCATTCCTGAAACTCTGGATCGATCCCTGGTAAAAGCATACTAATGGTGACCTGTAGTTCTTAACTTCTATATATGTCATTTGGTCTCTGGTGGAGAGTTGTCTCATTGGCAATCATACCACATCTTCTTATTTTCATAAACAACCTAAATTAAAAACTTTAAAGATTTGTTTTCTCTGCCATGTTGTTGACAGTCTTTTAGCACCTTAGCGTCATGACAAAAATCGACCCTTCTTCTATTTATGCTCACAAAGGGATTAAATCATTTTGTATTTGTCACATCTTGACAATGAGGGTTGGTTGAGAACAAAACTTTACAACAGAAATGATTTTAGCTTCCCAATTGCAAACTTTCCATTTCTATGTAGCAACATTTCAGTAGCGCCTGCTTATGGAGTATATATCTCCCAGTTGATACTATATACCAGAGCCTGCATTTCCCTTTAGAATATTATAATTTCTTTGATAGAGGGTTGCTGCTCTCAAGGAAGCTATTAAACCAAGGGTTCCAAGTGGTGAAGTTAAAATCAAATTTTACTAATACCATCACCAGTTGGTTTACTGTTATGGAATCTCTGTAATGCAGATATGTTCCAATTGTCTTAACCGCAATTCTGTCCTCTTTTCTGCAAATGCGATACCACTGAATAAGACTTATCACATAATCTGTACTTAAGCCGGTGACAAGATCTGCTTACCCTTCTAGGATACTTGAAATCACCATAGGTTTTTGGTGGGATTCATGTTGCAGTTTTTTTTATGTTGTGGTTTGTAGACTGTTGTTTGTCTTTTGGTTGTTTTTGTTTTTGTTTTTAGCCACCGTGTTGCCAGTTTGACTTTGACTTTTATATTATATGAATTTGAATACCCCTTTGGTATATATGTATCTTTTGCCTCTCTTATATGGTTAAAAAATTATGATAAGTAAAAAATTCAGATTTTGTTAGATCTTGCTGAAAGCTTTACTTGTGGCATGTTTTTGTTTGTACATGTGTATTTTTTTAGTTAAGACAATAGGCCCCTTCATGGTGAGTGCAGCCATGTTGAATAGGGGGCAGATTTTCATAATGGAGGTAAAAAATGGTTTGCAAATACGGGAAACCATCTGTTCTGTTCTGTTCTGGTATATTCCTCCGTTTTTATCGGAGCACTCCACTTATCGAATGAGTATTAAAATTTTAAATACTTAACCGAAAAAGCAGATATTTTTATATTTACGATATGAAAAATATAATTTAAAATAAAATTAGTAAGTTAAAGTGAACAGGTGAATAAAATAAAAGTTTAAAATGTCTTTGATGATATATTAAAAGATATTAATAAATAAATGTGGATAGTGTCCACATGTGGACACAGATGATGCCCCCGCTTGCATATCATATAGTTATAAAGGGACATAACTGAAGAACGGTAAAAGTGACACTACCCAAAAATTTTGTGGTAATAAGCATTGTGTGTAATTCTCATAACATTTGGTTGAGGCTAACTTAAGAAGAGAACAGAAACTAAAAATTCAGCAATTTTTCTATTTGTAAACACGCATAACTGTAGAAGGGTTGTGTATAAGTTTCCTAACATTTGGTTGAGGCAAACTAAAGTTAGAAAACGGAAACAAAAAATTGTAATTCATCATAGTTTTGTGGTAATGAATATTGTGTATAGGTTTCATAATGTTTGGTTGGGGCAAACTTAAGTAACAGAATGGAAACTAAAAATTTTGCAATCTTTCGATTAAAAAGGGGCATAACTCAATAATGGTTAAAGTGACAATACCCAAATTCAACTTGATCTGTGTTTTATCAGTGGAAGTCAAAATTAAACATTGCATATATAAAGCATTGATTGTAGTTGATTCAACTATAATCATGGACAAAGGAAGATAACTCCAATTTTAAAAAATAAAAATTACTTGATATTTAGAAGAAAACTAAAAATTTGGCAATTTTTCCATTTATAAAGGGGCATAACTCTAGAACAGTTAAAGTGACGCCATCAAAATTCAAACTTGATCTGTGTTTTGTGGTAATACACATTGTGTATAAGTTTCATAACATTTGGTTGAGGCAAACTCAAGTTAGAGAATGGAAACCAATTATGGGACGTACGGACGGACGTACGTACGTACGTACAGACGGACAAGGGTAAAACTTAATGCCCCCACCGCTACGGCGGGGGCATAAAAAATACTATTCACACATCACAAATTATTAAAACAGAACAGTTGCTTGGAAACATGCATAGGATTTCCTGTACTTTCATACTATTTCCACCTCTATCCAAAAAATCTGCCCCCTATTCAGAGCCATAGCTCTTAGGTCCTTATGATATTTATTTTACAAATTGCAGATCACACAAATCAGAAAACATAAGGACCATTAATATTAGAGTTATGTTTTCTGCAGCTAGACTGCACCCCATAAAGAACAACGATTCATACCTATAGAAAGAATGAAAAAGATTTCACTGAGAAGGTGAAATAATTACCTCTGATTTCAATGTGTGCTTGTCTGGATGCAGCAACTTTTGTAATTCTTTGTATTTTTGTGATAATAATGTAGTGTCAACATCAAAATTATCATCTAAGCTCATTATTTCAAAATAAGACAGTGTGTGAACTGCTTGAACAACCCCACAACTGCAGAAAAATATGTCTTCCTTAGTGTTTGTTGGTTTTCCACACCGCCAACATTCTCTGTGTTGTAGACTATAATTCCGTCGATTTCGTATGGAGATTTTGGCAAACAAGGTACTTGTGTGTAAATGTGGAGTCAGAAAATTAAAACTGTGGTATTGTCTAATTCGTTGATTTGCTTTAAATTGAAAGTTACATATTTCTTTACTAGAAACTGCGCTGATTTGTCTTATATTGATAGATATCAACTTCTGAAGCGAATTTAATATCTTTATGGGCGCAGACATCTTGAATAACGCGAGATATATCACGTGATTCAATATATTTGATAGAACAGTTAACGCGAGAGTACAGCTTGTATTCTAAGCGGCATGACAAGTGTATACAGATTGTAATTTATAAGTATGTTATGATATCAATATTTAAGCTAAGCTTTGGCTAACATTTTTTTACTCTCAACTCACAAATAAGTTTGAAATCATTTTGAAAACAGTATAAAAAATTGAATATTTTTTATGGCAGTTGAACTTGAAGTCCATAATGGAATTTTTTGATAGTTATAATATTACTAAGCAGAGACATTTATATGCATATGTACATATGTTTCTGGTTATAGTCATCATTTGTATAGACAACATTCGAATTTTTGCACTTTCCCGTAAATTTCCTATATCACAATCAATGAAATTCTTGTGTTATTTCGTCACAGGAAGAACCAACTGTTCAATGACGTTGTTTACGCGGATTGACCTGGGGTTAACCGTGTAAACTCATTCATAATAAAAGCAACTTGAGATTGGTGCATTGGTGGAGGACCTGTAATCATCAGTTACTAGTTGTCATCACCTGGCATTATTTGCAATAAAGGACATGCATTACATTATTACCGGCATATGTTTGCTGGCCATTAATTTTCGTTCATATACACCAATATCAAGTTTTTTTTATGAATGAGTTACATCGTCTGTCCCGGGTCAATCGGTTCTTACTGTGGTGTATTAACATGAGCATTGTGACAGGAAATTTACGTGAAAGTGCACAAATTCGAAAGTCATCTATAGCTGGTAATTAATTGCTCTCATAGACGACTATCAATTCATGCATTTTACCGCAGGTTTCCTACATGTGTGTCACAAAAATGCTTAGGTAGCTGCTACCTAAGCATTTTTGTGACACACATGTAGGAATTTAATACACAGTTAGGGAAAAAAACTTAAAATTGACACTCATAATTTTTAAACCACCCTGGTCTTTCCCTTGCTTTCTAACAAATAAGGCTTAGGTAATGTTTGTGTTATATATGTCCATATGTATGGAAACAGAATCTTCCATTGATTTTATTTCCAATATTTAAAATGGTGAAATATAATATTTTTATGGTGTAACCATGACAACAATCTGCATTTATTTGATACAAATATTGCAAAATTTAAAAGGGGGGTGAAAATGTCATAAAAGTCCCCTAAATTTGGTCCAAAGTAGAATTTCAATCCATTAGAGTGTTACCTTTTCTGAAAACATTGACATTTATCCATCTTTAGGTCAAATAAAAATCATATGCACTTCTCCTCATTTTTCCATAAATCTGAATTGAAAAGTTCGAGGGTCAAAAACTTGGAAAACACTACAATAATTTCTGGACCTATGGGTGGTACGGGATGTGAAAATACGGACTGTCAAACAGAAAATGGCCTATAAAACATGCAAAAAACAATCTTGATGTTCATATAAACCCACTTTGAAGGCTATATTATGCTTCAGCTATCTAAAAATCAATTTTATTGCACAATAACTTTCATATTTGAAAAATTCACAGGGGCCAAAATGCGAAACTAATTTTCCTAACTGTGTATTGCTACCTTATGTTATTACATCAAAATAAGAACCGATTGTTCAATGACATCATGATTTACGCAGTTTTACCCCGGGTCAACCTGTGTAACTTATTCATAATAGCGACTCAGGATTGGTTAATTTAATGTTATGTTAACAAATGAATGGACTTGCCAGACAACTTAAATTACCGGAATGTGGGTACTGCTGTTTTCCTCAGTCAAATATTTCTATTTTATTTGAAACAGTTTTGTTTTGAGTTGATTAAGACAAGGCAAATCAGATTTTTTGTTTGTTAGCATGTCATGGGAAGGTATGGCTGTAGGTACATCATGTACAGTACAATCTTTATGATGTCCTCAATTTAGGAAAAAACTTTTTCTCATAAAGCTACTTATGTCTTAGCTTGATTTAAAAAACAAATTTCTGAAGAATTAATAAAAGGTTTTAAACATTTTAAAATGGAACTCCATGCATGTTACTTGACAATACGCTTGTTGATTTCAAGTCACATAATTATAAACTCATGATACAGTTCATTTGTATAGTTCAGATTCAGAAACAGAAGAGCTGCTGACTCCTTGGGCTAAGGTTTTTTTTTTCATTCGATATCCCTTTTCCTCTTCTGGCTACACACAATGGATCAAAATATGACATAATGAAAAAAGACCTAAAGGTGAAATTTCTAGTATTCAGTGGCTTGATTTAAAAAGTTATTGTAGCTGCTCCTCATACTCAAACACTGTCACTCAAAACACATAACTAGTTATATGCCTTTCATTTCTAAGCTCAAAGATGTGCAAGATCACAAAAGTATTTCCAAATAAAGTTTCTGTCAAACAATATTCAATTCAATTTCTGATGGTACAGTGTAACTAATTCTAGACCAGTTTAGTTAGCTGTATAATAGGTCAGGGTTCTCACTGAGCCGAGTTCATGAGTCCTGGACTCATGAAAATCTGTCTGTCAAAGATGAATCAAGATTGTAAAATGTTGTATCAACAATGATCAACTGAGCAAGAATATCATCTTTTTATGACAAAAGTTTAAGACATAATCTAAACCTGATGTCATTTCCTGGCTCTATTTTGTCATGGGGACAGAAATAATAAATGATATATAGCAATTACAATTTCTTCTGATACTGTTGGACTCACCATTGCCAAAAATGATGAGTTTCTGGACGTCCAAAAAATCCTTATTGAGAACCCTGATAAGTGTATTATACCTTGAACTGTATCTAAATTTTAACACACACACACACACATTGGTATATGATTCCTACTATTCCTTGAAATATGTCATTACTCAAAATTTGACGTTCATTGTTGATCACATCCTTTCTGTAAAGTTCTGAGAGCATCTATTTTATGTTTGTTCTATGAAATTTGAGCAGACAATTAAAGTGTTACATGCAAATAGTTGTAAATATTGGTAATTAAATCAGTGTTATTTGTTGGAATCTTTTAAAGTATTTAATGTATGCCAGATATTTCATGTTTCACACCCTACATATGACAAATTTGTCGAGATCTTCATTACTACAGTTAATATATATATATATATATATATATAGCCAAGTCTAAATTGAAAACAACGTTCAAACCTATGATTGCGTTGGATAAAAACAGCAATTTTTATACGTGTGCATGTAAAACAAATTTCTTGGTAGAGGGGTCTAAATACAAACAACAATGTCCAAAAGACCAAAAAGTGAAAAGTATATTTTAACAAAACACATTTGACTAACAGGTCGAACAACTGATGTTCTTAAACCCTGCTGACTGCCATTGGCGATTGCCAAATAAATTTATCATCAGATGTAATATGGATCTTAACAATTAATTTAATACCAAACAGAAAACAATAAACTTGCGGAAAAGATGGTATATCGCAAACATGAGGTGCAAAAATTTGTACACCATATCATATTGCTATATATATATATATATAGCAATATTCAATTTATAGTTTGAACTAGAATTTAGTTTTTTGTTTTTAGGTATGAGTAGAAAACAAACTCCCAGTGAGTTTTTGAAACAAATCATTGGCCGACCTGTAGTAGTTAAGCTGAACTCAGGTGTGGATTACAGAGGTATGTTAACATTTAGAGACAAATGTGGCTTTATTAGGGCCCTGCCTAGTATCTAGCCCTTTCCAGTACAAGGTATAAATCAAAGAAAATGTGAGTATGTTTCATGAGTCAGCAACCCATTGACACCAAAACTAAAAGACATCCTGAGGTTAACATAAAGACGTTAAGCTCTAAATTGCACAGAGGTTAAAAAAAAAGTCATGATTTACAAATGTAGTTCCACACACAGATAAGTTATTGGAGAGACTGCCAAAGATCTGCCAAGAACATAACAATGTATGAATAAAATTACAAAAACAACATTAAGATACATCTTCAATTCTTTTGTAGAAATTCCAAAAAGGAACATATTTTACAAATATTGATATTGTGCAGTAAATTAACTATTTTTAAGACCACTGGCCTTCTTTAGTTTTCTGTTACTAAACTAAATGGTAGACAAGTCACTTTTCATAATGCATTTAGATGTTATTTTAAAACAATCATTTGGTTTCTTAACTACAATAAAACTAAGATATAAATGTTGTTATGATTTTTTTTTCTGAATACTATAAGATAATTTTGAAAGCTAGAAATTATAATAGAAGTTCATTAGTTGTAAAGGTAGAATATATATTCTTTTTTTAATTACTAGGTGTCTTAGCTTGTTTAGATGGATACATGAATATTGCCTTAGAACAAACAGAAGAATATGTGAATGGACAGTTGAAAAACAAATATGGAGATGCCTTCATTAGAGGAAATAATGGTCAGTTTACATTGGTATTTTAGCACATTCAAATAGTTTTGAGAAACACACCATACTTTAATTCTTAAAATAAAATAAAATAAAAATAAGATGTAAATTAAGTATGGTTGCCAATGATACAATTTTCCACCAGTGACAAAATGATGTAAAAGATAGCAACTATTGGTTACTGTAAAGCCTTCACCAATGAGCAAAAGCCATACTGCATAGCAAGCTATGAAACGACTGTCATAACAAATGTAAAACAATTTCAAACAAGAAAACTAACTGCCTGATTTATGTAAAAACAATAAACAAAAAATGAAAAAAGTCCTCTTACATAATGTAAAAGTTTTAGCTTCAGATCAGTAAGTAAACAGCACATAATCTCCTTATTTTTATATTGTCACACATAAAAACTGTAACTAAAATTACTATGAACTTACCTTCAGTCATTGGTCATGAAACCATTTGTCCATGTGTAACTGACAAAATACATATTTTTCATTAATTTTTCTATTACTGGTACAAAAGACATGAAATAAAAAATTCCTCAAACCGATGATATTTATAAAAAAAACATTGAAGTTGAAATGCATGAATGTAGTAATTTCACATTGTTTTAAAAGGTTGATTTTTAAAAACATTTATCCTGAAAGGATAAGATTAAAGTAGTTTGTTAATTATATTTTTTTGTTCAAAGGAAAATTCAGGATGGTAAAAGTAATGAAAATCTTTTTCAAAAACAAACTAAATGCAAGAAGAAAATGAATGGTGTCAATTGTTTTAAAAAGACAACTCAAGACAAAAT
Source organism: Mytilus californianus (assembly GCF_021869535.1). Classification (NCBI taxonomy): domain Eukaryota; kingdom Metazoa; phylum Mollusca; class Bivalvia; order Mytilida; family Mytilidae; genus Mytilus; species Mytilus californianus. The sequence goes on along the minus strand of NW_026262679.1, from coordinate 129,316,836 downwards.
ACTTGGCCTTATATGTTCTAAACCAAAGCAGTTTACAGTGCAACACATTAAGTACCTTAGTGTATAAGTAAGACCATGTGGTATTATTGCAATGAGACAACTGTCCATCAGAGAGGTAGATATAAGCAAAAAAGACTATTTTACTACATGTTAATTATTCAATTCTTTTTTTTTCTTCAGTATTATATATCAGTACACAGAAGAGAAGGATATGACCGTCCTGTGAATGGTTTTAGTGTAGATATATAGAAGTTATTTGTATATAATAACATTGTTTCACATATAATAACATTGTTATGACATAACTAAGTTTTAATGTCAGTAATTTCAATGGTACATCATCTTTTTTAAAATCCTCATTATTCATGATTTTGTTCATTGCAACCTGTAAATCTACACACATAATCATGATAATAAGGATATTCATTTCATTGAAATATTTCATTTGAAGGATCTCAACTTCTTGCATAAAAGTATGTTTTTTTGTAAAACTTTTATGAACATCTTATAAAACATAAAAAGAATAAAATAAAATATGTACATGTAGTAGAATTTACGTTTTGCATCTTAAACCCCATTCTTGGATTTGATGGTATACTGCATTCACCTTGTCCATCAAAACTTTCATAACATATACAGCTTCTGTTTAATGGTAGATTTGATGCTTGGTCTGGAATTCAAAATGAAGATTGTTATGTTTACAATTTATTGTGGTGTTTCTTATGTTGCCATGGCGTTGTCAGTTTTCTTCTGCCTCTTTTTTTTTCATGATTTTCAATATGCCTGGTAGGTTTTCCTATATTAAGAATGATTGCCGATGAGACAGCTATTCACCAGAGTTTAAATGACATGGATGTGTAATAGTCCGATGTGGTATGATTGCCAATTAGACAACTACCCACCAGAGTTTAAATGATGGAGATGTAAACAATCATAGATCACTGTACGGCCTTCAACAATGAGAATAAAATGTTCCATGGGGTGCAGCTAGATACAACTGCAGAGGTCGAAACTTGAACAGTTGGGATTTTGATTGAATATTTGACACAGCATAGGTTTCTGAGCTTATCATTTGCATATCACCTCAAAGATAAAAGACATAAATTATAAGCTAAATTATTGTAAGGGAGGTAACTCTTAATGTAAAAAAAAAAAAGAAGAAACAAACGAAATTGATCAAATATAAACAATAAAGCATATTAAAAACGCCTACCATTTAATTTTTGTTGAAATCAAAGTTTAATTTGGACCAATTTAAATGTGCCCAAAATCTAAATACATTATTAGATTCAGCATATTGAAATCAATCAAGTTTAATTCAGCACCGTAATATAGACCCACTTGAAAACCCGGCCCAAAATCAAAATTCTAAATACATGGTAAGATTAAGCATATCAAAGAACCCCATTAAAACTGGTCAGAAATAAGCAATTCAAACAAAGTTGCTTGTTTTTTTACCCTTTTTTGACCCCCAAATTCCCAAGCTGATATGGCCATAACCCCCAAATTCAATTCAACCTTCCTTTTGTGGTATGGAACCTTGTGAAATTTCATACAAATCCATACACTTATGCTCAAGTTATTGTCTGGATACCAAATGTCTTCGAACGTCAACGACCTCGCCATACCATTATACGGTAAATTTTTGCGGTCATATAAAAACTCATACTGTATAGTAAGCTATAAATGGCCCTGACATGAAATATGTGAAACAATTCAAACAAGAAAACTAACAGCCTAATTTAAATATGAACCAACAACCACTGAATTACAGGCACCCGACCTGGGACTGACACACAAAGAATGTGGTGGGTTAAACATGTTTGTGACACTCAACCCCCCTCCACTAAGTATGGAACATTACTCAGCTACTGTATTAAGCAATGGTTTATATTTGTTCTGCAACTTTATAATGTTGAGTTGTACCATGTAAGTGAATTATAGAGTTACCTGGTAGTCACTTCCCATTTAAGGATACTTGGAATCTTCATTATACCTATGATTTATAGAGTTACCTGGTTGTCACTTCCCATTTGAGGATACTTGGAATCTTCATTATACCTATGATTGGGCAAGAGTTTGTTCCTTACATACTGTGAAAGTACTTTTATTCGTGGGTATCAATTTTCGTGGTTTGAGCAAAAGTTACATGTTCATGGGTTTTTAAATTTGTGGATTATAGTTTTCTTAGAAAAAATGGAGTGAAGAATTGAAGCTATCAGAAAAGAATGTGTTTGAAAATAATCATATGTTGTTTTATAATTATTTGTGGGATATTGCAAAATAAGGTGTTAATTTTAACTTACTTGTTCATCTTTCATTACTGACAACATTCATCAAACAAATTGTCTAGGTTGAAGGAAATTGCAAAGTAATCGTTTTAATTGTTTCACACATGTAATCAGAAGTGATGACACTAATTACCCGAGATCGAATGATCAACAGATTAACGAACACCAAAGGTGTTAATTGGGTCATAAACATGTCACTTAAGAAAACGTTCACATAAAAAATGCTTCAAAAGTATTGAATGAATTGTATAATTAATACTAATGAAATAAAAAAGCAAGTTCAATATGAAATTATTTTTGGAGTATGAGACAAAGTATACATAGAGAATATCATATGGCTTTTTCAATATCACACCTGTATCAACCCGAGACACCAATATAATCACAAGAGCTCTGCTCGAGGGATTATATTGGTTGAGGGTTGATACGGTGTGTGATATTGAAGAAGCCATATCATATACACTTTATTATATACATGTACCTCAAGTACAACTAATCTCTCATGTATTTTTCACAAGACATGACGTAATACATATTAGGGGTTTGATAAAGCTTATGTAACCGTAACTAATATCAATAACGTGACGTCATACAGATTAGGGGTTTGATAAAGCCTTGGCAACCGTGACTGATATCGATATCATCACGGATGGCTGATACAGCAAGATTATCATCAATTGTATTACACATACAATTTACCTGTATTTACAACTAAGTATATGATAAAGACTTTTTGGGGGTGTGCTTAATTACGGAAAAATGAATCTCACTTCTACCCTGAAAATTAAACATATATGTGAAAATGTCTCAGCTACGAAATGAGCTATCATACATATCCAAGTTTACGATGTGGGTACAGGAATTGAGGAAAAGGCTTTCATTACCGCCTACCTGAAATTAATTGCGCATATTCACCCAGATACTGTAAGCAATTAGGCCACTAATGCACTATATTTTTATGCCCCCGCCGTACGTCCCAAAGTTGGTTTGCGTTCTCTAACTTTAGTTTGCCTCAACCAAATGTTATGAAACTTATACACAATGCTTATTACCACAAAATACAGATCAAGTTTGAATTTTGGTGGTGTCACTTTAACTGTTCTAGAGTTATGCCCCTTTACAAATGGAAAAATTGCTGAATTTTTCATTTCCGTTCTCTAACTTAAGTTAGCCTCTACCAAATGTTATGAAACTCATACCATTTAATACAGATCAAGTTTGTATTTTGGTGGTGTCACTTTAATCGTTCTAGAGTTATGCCCCTTTTCAAAAGAAAAAATTGCTGAATTTTTCGTTTCCGTTCTCTAACTTAAGTTTGCCTCAACCAAATTTTATTAAGCTTATACACAATACTTATAACTACAAAACTCAGATCAAGTACAAATTTGGGTAGTGTCACTTTTACCGTTCTTCAGTTATGTCCCTTTATAACTTTATATGATATGCAAGCGGGGGCATCATCTGTGTCCCATGGACACATTCCCCATTAATTTTGTATGCAATGATTGTAAGGTGTACATGTCTGTCTGGCAGGTTTTATATGACTTTGACAACTTTTTCATGGTTCATTGGTCATTGTAAAGTTTTCATGGTTCTTTCAGTTTATCAGATACTATATTATATTAAAGTAATAGGTCAATGCTGTATGGTGTAAGGAATGATTACATGTTGTCTGGCAGGCTTCATCTAACCTTGACCTCATTTTTATTGGCCAATGTTCAGATTTTGTCGAGCCTGCGACTTTTGTTGCCGAAAGCTCGACATAGGGAGTGATCCGGCGGCGGCGTTAGCAAACTTCTTATATTTTTCAAGGTGGAAGACCTAGATGCTTCATACTTTGTATATAGATGCCTTATGTGAAGTTTCCGTCTGTCATATGTCCATTGTCCTTGACCTCATTTTCATGGTTCAGTGACTACTTGAAAAAAAGAGAAGATTTTTTGTAATGTTAATTTCTTTCTTATTATGAGTAATAGGATAACTATATTTAATATGTGCGTACCTTGCAAGGTCCTCATGCCCATCAGACAGTTTTCATCTGACCTCGACCTCATATCATGGATCAGTGAACATTGTTAAGTTTTTCGTGGTCAAGTCCATATATCAGATACTATAAGCAATAGGTCTTCTATATTTGGTGTATGGAATGATTGTAAGGTGTATATGTCTGTCTGGCAGATATCATCTGACCTTGACCTCATTTTCATGGTTCATTGGTCAATGTTAAGTTTTCATGGTTAAGTTTGTTTCTTAGATACTATAAGCAATAGGTCAACTATATTTAATGCATAGATTGATTGTAAGGTGTACATGTATTTCCGGTTTGGTTTATCTGACCTTGACCTCATTTTCTTGGATCATGTTAAGTTTATGTGATACTTTTAGTAAAGCTTTATATTTAGGACTATCAACATAAAATCAATGGTCAGTAAAGAAGGCGAGACATTTCAGCGTGTGCACTCTTGTTGTACTTCAATTAGGTCTGTTTCACAGATATAGTCTCTTACATAAACAACTTGTGCATCTGGTGTGCAAAATTATAAGCCTTTTAATTTTATGAGTTTTTCGGATAACAAAAAAAAAATTGTGGTAGAAACTCCCCCGTTTTATATTGATCATTGACAGAAAAAAAAAATTCTGTTTTGTAGTTTTGGTTTATAAGTGACAAAATAAGAATGTACTTTTTTCTATATACCAATTAATGCCTATTTTGAAATTCAATATAAAGAAGTCCATTTATAATTTCAATTCTTTAATATTTCATATCATTTATATATTATATGCAATAATTAAATTATTATGTATATAAATAATATATTATATATTACATTTACATATCCCTTTACAAAAAATTCTTATGCAATAACAAAACAAAGAAAACAACAATCAGGTATATTTGTAGAACAATAGTTTTGTCATACAATGGGTATATATATATATGTGTATCTTATTAAACACTTCTTGACAATTAAGTCATTGGTTTACTTTTTTCAAATAAATGATCATTTCCAATTAACAAAAATTATAAGAATATATAATTCTGTTAGATGTTTTAACAAGTTATTCATTACCATAAAGAGTAATTTAAAAATAATCGAAAAATACTTATACACTGTATACATGGGAATGTCAACAACTCCAAGGAAAGTCTGAAATATGAACATTTATTGAGACAAAATTAAAATTAATTGGTTCATTAGAGAAATTAGTCAGATTATCTCCCTTGTCTGGCTCTCTAAGGCAAATTTTGTATCACATTTTGCAAAAATAAAATTAAATATAGTCAGCCTTTTTATGCTTTAAATGTAAATTTATTACTGTACATATATGAAAGTCTATTTATATTGATATGATGGCAATATTTTTTCCCAACTTCATTATAGTTCTAGTAGACTGAAAAAAATATATACTACAATGTAATAACGAAAGACAATATGACACTTTTTTTTATAGGATGTTAATACAGAAAAAAATAAACTGAGACGTAGATCACAATAAATGAATAATATTTATATTTAGTTAAAAATGAGACAAATAAAAGAAATCATATGACAACTTATTTATTAGACACAAAATTACATGTAAGTCACAAACACTTTGTGCTATATTTGTATGCTAAGACTATGATGGATTTCAGAGAAATTTTTTAGAGTAATTTTTATTATCATTAACTAATCAGAATATATTGAGAATTTAAATATTGTCAGTATTTAAATTTTCAACAGTCTGGTTAAAATTATGAGACATTAAAGAAATTGCAATCCTAGACTGGTGTTGTGCATATATATACTGACCATTAGGTGTAGTGCATATATATATACTGACCATTTTGTGTTTTGCAACAGTCTATTATTTCAAAGCTTGTGCTTAAATTGAATATTTGAGATATAACAATGCATAATTTGTCCAAAATGAAATATTTCTACAGTTGTTCTGGAGCTCTTCTCACTGTCAATTTGACATCTCCATCATTCAAAAACTTAAGAAAATTCCATGCTTCTGTGTGTCTCATTGTTGACATTTCTGTACCATTTACTGTAACAAGTTCATCTCCAACTTTCAAAACACCACACTTGGCAGCAGAACCTCCTTTAAACATTCTTTTGATTTTGACAGGAACATCTCCCCTGGGGGATCCTATCCCTCCTTCAATAAGAAAACCAAGTCCAGTAACTCCTTTAACCATTGTGAGTTCTAATAGGCCATCAGAATTGGCTTCTGTATCTGGTATAACTAAAAAATATACAAAATATATACTTATAGCACAACCACAATATAAGCGTCAGCGGTAAACTTATCAGAGCAGAAATGTTTTTTTTTCTTCCACTTTCAAGCAGATCTAAACCAAATACTAATCTTAATTTAAAGGGATCTTATAATAACAGTATAGTTTGGTTCAAACCTTTTTCTAAGTTTATGCAAGGTAATCTTTATGTTTTAGGAAAAAAATGCTTTAAATAAATGTAAACGGTACAAAAAGGTGATTATGAAATTAAAATTTTCTTTTTTTAAACGAATTGCAAAGTTGATCATCTATGTACAACAGTGAACTAAAACTGACAATCATAAATATAAAAATAACGGAGATGTGAGGAATAAATCATGATTTTTCCCCAACAAAGAATTTAAACTCCTATTTGAATATTATTATTTAAAATTTTGAGATGTGCAGTGCAAAAATAATACTGAAAAGTAAATCTATAATATAAAGTGTTAATACATTTGAAGAAGATGACAATTACAGTATTGAAAGTCTTGAGGGTCAAATTAGATGACAAATTACAATATTGGAAGTCTTAAGGGTCAAACTAGATGACAAATTACATGAACCTACTGTGGATACGATGATCAATGGAAAATAAGCTAATAAATGTAATATGAAGAATGTTATATTTTTTTCATGATAATGAGACTAAAATAAATGAACTTAACTTCATTTAACAATTTTGTTTTTGTTTTAAATATGTTTTCATAAATCATTTAAAATTCTTATTACATTATTACGCCACAATTTATTTGAAATCATACTGTGTAAAAGTATATCTGAATTATTCAAAGGAAGAAATTTTAGCATCTAGAAGCAATTATCCAATTTTAATAAAAAGGAACGTTTGAAACACACATATACACACAAAAACTGCACATTGTTTATCTAGAAATTTGTAGCAAGGTAAAACACAAGCTTAAAATTAGTTATCAATGTTATTTGATAATTCTCAAAATCTATAGCTAAGAAAAAACACTAATCACAGAATAGCAAAAAGTTCCAAGACCAAGCCGACTTACTTACATGTTGTAGTTAGACTGGAATGTAGTAGTACATTTATTGGTGTTGCTAAGAGATACTAGGAAATGATTTCAAATTCAACCTAATAAAACTGTAGAATAAGATAGAAGACTGTTGCTAAATACAGGGCTAAAACATTTATGTAATTTTTTCCCTTACTTCTATGAAGGAAAATGAAAGTCATCAAAATAAAATTTTCAAATACGAAGGAAATTTAAAATAATTTGATAAACTAATCATTTTACAAGTAATGATTTTTTTTCCTAGATTATAAATAACTCTCTGTACTGAAAAGACAGAAATTTTTTTAAAAACTAGGAATTTGAAAGTTTAAGTCTGAAAAAAAGTGCACAAACTTCAATATATGTACATTTATGTTCTAAGCATCTGGGCTGATATGCATAAAACCACTTAAGTTGATATATCCAATCATTGTACTAATTTATCATAGGACATGTAGAAAATTCCACCTGTTCGGAACAAATCTTAACTGAAGTAGTTTTATGCATATCAGCCCTGGTCTACAAACTATTGCAGGAGAACACTAAACAGGTAACAGTACCCTCCTGGTAACTCAAGCAGAAAATGTTTATGTTCCAAAGATTTGAAAAGGGAAGTAAATTGCTCGCACAATATCATTATGGGGCTTGCCAAACTTCACTATATGTATAAACTTTCTGTGAAAATTGAAATGGTTCTAGTTGGAAAACTATGTAATAACATAAAATAGATACGAATCTAAACAGAATAACTAACAAACTCAAAATTATATTCAGCTTTGCCTTTGTAAATGACCATTTATCGGGATAACTTGATGATTAAAACTTACTCTTTTTGTTTGCATTTTCATCACTTGTTGGACTGTGTGGCAAACTAGTATCAGATGTAGGAATTGAGTTATCTCCCTTTGTCTGTAAACTTGTACTATGGGAGATAACTACACAAACCAAATGGGACTCTGAATTCTCAAGTGATTGCAAGATTGCATCTGCATTGTCCTTACTGACAATTTCTCCATTAATAAGTAATATTGTGTCACCAGTTTTTATATGTCCACTCTGTTGAAACAGTCCCGAGGGATCTAGCTGTGAAACCTGATAAAATAATTAAAATCTTAGCATTATTAAGTCATCAACACCTTCATTATTTTCATAACAACTAGTCATAAAAAGTGGAAGCATGTGCACAAAAGACTTCTTCATTGCAAATGGTGCATTTTTCTGTGAAATGACAATTATTAACAGTTTTTCTTTCATAATTTGTCTATACACGCTGATTTAGAAGTAGCTGTTTTTGGGGTGTGAGAGCTTGTCCAACACTGAATGCTGTATACATTCTACATGTTTTATGTGTATATTTTTGATAAAGCATTTTAGTTGGGTTTATATTTACCCAACAAACATTTTTTTCCACTACTTTTCATCTGAGAAATTTCTAAATTAATCCTATAAAATTGTTTTAATATCTCAGGATGTTCTCTTGAACAAATTAAGAATCCAGTTTTCCCGGTACCTGGATGTTTTAACTGCATGCATGAAATGAAGGTTCCAAAATAGCTTATCTTACATTAAATAACCATGAAACTAATGACTTTAATTTTACCATAGCAAACCCTTGGTTCTGTGATTAAACATGAAGTTCAGTAGCTTCCTTGTAAAAGCAACCCTCAATTAAGGAAATCCTGATACAAAATGCAAATTTTGGAATAATTTATATAATGAGAAATATTAGAAGTATTGAGAGGTTAAATATATCATTGATAAACTATCATTGATTTCTGAAAAATGATTATATATATATAGACCTTAGCATAAAACAGCAAAGTACATTTGTATGTTCAATTTAATAGAAAGGGGTAAATCTATACAGCTTAATTTTTAAGAATTATTGGAAATAAAAGACATTTAATTACTTAAAACAATAAAATGCTCCGCTGGGCGCAGCTTGATATGACCGCCGAGGTTGAATCCTGAACAGTTGGGGCAATTATGGACACAGCATTCAAGCTTGATACAGCACTGAATTTGGATTGTGATTAAATATTTGACACAGCATAGGTTTCTGACAAAGAATGAATGTGGTCTAAGAACTTAAAAATTTGTTAATTTACCTATTCAAACCATATCATTATTATTTGCTTTTATATATAAATCAGAAATAACCAATTTAAAATGGAAAATTTTAAAGGAAAAAAAAGGAAAAAAAAAATCCCCCCCCACCCCCCAATTTTTTGAACCCCCTTATGATTCATCACAACCAAACTCAATCCCAGCCTTCCCTTTGTGGTATGGTACCTTGCAGTACAATTTCAGAGAGATCCATACACTTGAACACAAGTTATTGTCTGGAAACTAGAAAAATGCTTATTTTTTGCCCCTTTTTGGCCCCTAATTCCTAAACGTTTTGGGCAATTACCCCCAAACTCAATTCCAGCTTTTCCTTTGTGATATGGAACCTTGTAGTACAATTTCAGAAAGATCCATACACTTACACACAAATTATTGTCATGAAACTAGAAAAATGCTTGTTTTTTGCCCCTTTTTTCGGCCCCTAATTCCTAAAATTTTGAGGCAATTACCCCCAAAATCAATCCCAGCATTCCTTTTGTGATATGGAACCTTGTGGTACAATGTCAGAGAGATCCATACACTAACACACAAGTTATGTCTGGAAGTTACAAAAATGCTTATTTTTGGCCCCTTTTTGGCCCCTAATTCCTTAACTGTTGGTACCATAACCCCCAAAATCAATCCCAACCTTCCTTTTGTGGTATTGAACCTTATGGTAAAATTTCATAGAGATCCATTCACTTAAAAACTAAAGTTAGAGTGCGAAAACCAATGTGTCTTCGGACGACGACAAAGCCAACGTCGTACCAATATACGACTGCAAATTTTTTTTGCGTCCGTATAAAAATTTCAAGTCAAAATATATTTTCTTTAATAGATTTTAATTTGTAGTTTCAACTTACCACCATATCTTCGTTAGGCCCTGAAGAAAGGTCTATTCCAATGGGGGGTTCTGTTGTTAGTTTTAACTTACCACCATATCTTCGTTAGGCCCTGAAGAAAGGTTTATTCCAGTGGGGTTTCTGTTGTTAGTTTTAACTTACCACCATATCTTTGTTAGGCCCTGAAGAAAGGTTTATTCTAATGGGGGTTCTGCTGTTAGTTTTAACTTACCACCATATCTTCATTAGGCCCTGAAGAAAGGTTTATTCAAATGGGGGTTCTACTGTTAGTTTTAACTTACCACCATATCTTCATTAGGCCCTGAAGAAAGGTTTATTCCAATGGGGGTTCTGCTGCTTTTCCGGTGAAGAAGTATCACAGAAATTTCTTCATTGTTTGATCTGCCTATGGAGTCCATCTTCTGATTGGCTAATAATAAATCATTTGACAACATTTGGGTAGATACCAATAATTCACACAATACAATGTCTTGTAAACAATTTGATTTTGATTTCACAGAAACTTTCTGTTCTCCACAAATGATAGAAAATGGCCTTTGACTAGACACCACAATTAAATCACTGTCTGAACCACTGATGAGAGGGAATTTAACACAGTATGAAGGGAATGAAACATCAAGTATAAATTTTTCAGCACTACTTTGAGTTAAAGGGACAGAAACATCAGTCAGATTTGATGGATCCAGATGATGAATTTCATTGTTTGTTACATTGTCAACTTCATCACTGAATCCAGGAGGAACACTCTCCACAACTATATTGTCTATGATATCCTGATTAATGTTTGAATATGTTTTATCTACAGTAACATTTGAATTATCCTCTAAAATTGCACCAGTTGGCTGATCTTCTGATCCGTGAGACTCCTGCAGAAAAGAAACATTTTCTGAATCAGAAATTAATTGCACACTTGAATTTTGATTTTCACTTCCACCTTTGGTATTAGAGCTTTCACCAGAAATGTCTCCTGTTTCCATGGCAACATTATTACATGTAGCCTGTGATTCCACATGTATTGGTAAGTTCATGCAAGGATCAAGGTCACTCTGAGTATGCCCAGTTTCTTCAGTGCCTTGTTCCACAGAGGATTTGACAGGAGTAATCTCCCTTGTATCAAAATCATCAATTTTGTTAAATTCTATATTTAAAGTATTAGTATTATCAGAAGAGGTAAATATATTGTCAGATTCCCCATGCATTTCTGTCTGAATATTATGTGTAAGAAAGTCATTTTCAGGCATTGATTCTTGATTAATAGTAAAATCTGAAACAATTTCAGCTTCATGCACCACACCAAAAGCATCATTATACAAATGTTTGTCAGAATTTGATGGCAATTTATCTGAAAAGTTTAGTTCTGATTTTTCTTTATTTTCCACTTCTAAAATATCTAAAACATTTTCATGACTAATTTCAACTTCTTCACCAGATTTTACTGTAACTGACGACACTGTAGATGGCGCTGTTGACTCTAACCTTAAACTGGTAGGATTTTCTTGTGAAGAAGACATATTGTCTTCTAGTGAACATGCAACATCAATCTGTGAATCATCTTTTCTTGGTGATAAAGAGAGATTAAATCTAGGTGAAGAACTCAGCGAATCGCTCTTTGGTGATCTTGGTGATGCAATAGGTGATTTTTGTGACCAATTTTGTGAAGACATGGAAGTATCTGATCTTGGTGACAAGGCAGATGGACTAAGTGAGTTGTCTGCCCTTGGTGAAGGGACTGGTGGGACAGATACATCGTCATCATGCAGTGATTCTATGTCTTTTGGTGAGTTGACAACATCAGGCTTACCCACAAAATATCCAGCTCTTGGTAATGCTTTATCTTCAGATGAAAATTTGGCATTGAAATTAAAAGTGGTTTTATTTTCTGACCTCCCCTTTCTTGGACTGAGAGCAGAATTCAGCCTAGCACCAGTAATTTTCACTCCTCCTTCTGATCCACCATTGGGTGCCAAAACCTGGAAATGTGAAGGCTTTGTTCTCTCTGCAGCTTTAGGTTTTTCTTTAGGAACATAATCTACCATTCCTGATGGAATTAATTTAGGCTCATCAAAGGTTTTTCTAGCCGATGAAACATAATCTGTTTTCTGACTTGAGTTGATAGAAGCAAATATAACGGTTTTCATTGGTTTGTTGTCTTCTGTATCATGGCTTGCCTTTCTGGCAGATGACACATAATCTGTATGATGCGATGCAATTACTGGTTCTTTATCAACACTGACTGGTTCATGACCCTTTTTGAGCTGACCTACAGCAGAGCTGACATATCCACCAAGATTAGGAGTTATTTTGTGATGAGTGGCTGTTTCAGTCTGTTGTGGCAGAGATCTTGGTTTGGGTTTAGGAGCAACAGGTGGGGGTTCTTTCTTTGTACTTGTTACAGTGTCTGAGCTCATGGTGTCTTCTACTGGTTTCCTCTGTGATACGGGAGGCTTAACTGGTTCCTGGTCAGCTGCTAATTCCCTTGCATCATGTGTAACAGTTTGTCTTGGAATGGCAACAGGTTTTGGTGGTGTCTGTTGAGGAGATGACTTTCTTGGAGCTAAAGCAGGGGCCAAACCGGGCGATCTTGGAGCTGCATTTGGAGATTGTTGACTTGTTGGTGAAACATGGTGATGAGAAGGGGACAAGGCTGGTGATACTGGTTTTGTCATAGTTGGTGATGCCGGTTTGACAGTTGGTGATGATGCCTTGACAGTTGGTGATGTATAGCTACTTCTTGGACTGGTTGTTTTTGCCTCACTCATCATCATTTTTGGACTAAGAGCTGGTGATAAGCGTCTAAGTGCTGTAGAACTTGTATTTATTGACAAATCTGGTGGCCGAGATACTGATTTTGAGCTATCTGTAAAACAGAATGTTAAATATTTGTTAAAATATTGTGAATTTCATCTAAAACTTCATTGATAATTAAATAGCTTTTGACCATGCAACTTAGCTACAAGATTAATGATAGAAGATTGTAATATTAAATCAGAGAGGTCAATTAACAATCAATGTTTTCAACAATTATACAATTACAATGCTTAGTATAGATAAACATGACTCTCTCAGTCAACAAAACATCTATATTCTCATGCAACTAGTCATTTTATCTTTAATTTATTAAGGATCTTACTTGCTTAAATGAAACAGCTGATTACCGGAGAATTTAGAGATATTTATGGCAATGATGTAAAAATGATGATGCAGGTACAAAATCAATACAACAAAGCAAATACTTTATATTCAGAAATTCTTGCAAGATTTCAATTATTGCAAAAATTGAGAAAGGTTAGAATAAAAAACTCGCATTTATTTTAAAATTTTTATGCAGAATTTCCTAAAATCACTACATTTTACCTTAGTTATTTGTACTTTGAACAACAATCGCAATAATTAATGCAACCACAAATTTCTGAATTTACACATCTATTTTCGTGAAGTTTAGTGAGAATTATCTAATTATAACTTATAAAAATACCAATACTTTTTAGACTTATATCTAGTTGTTAAGTACATGTATAGCATGTCTCCTGTGTATGATTACCTATTTTAGTGACATCTGGAGGTGTGATACTGACGACTATCTTAGCAAGTCCTCTGGGTAGTAATCGTATAATCTGTTGTACTTTATGATCAGGCAAACCAGTCAGTTCTGTACTGTTGATGGATAAGATATAATCACCTACCCTAAAATAAGTAAACAAATATCATTGTTGTTTGTTAGTATACTCAAAACAAAAGAAAAATATCAAATTATTGTATATGGTCTCTTAACTATAAAGAAAACATACTAAATCAATTGTAGTTCATATTTGTATCTAAAATTGTAGTTTCAATAGTAAAACAAAAAAGTCCATTGTTATGCTTCTTTAAACGAAAGCAGAAACTAATTTCCCTTATTTTATATTTTTTCACAGCTTAAAAATAAAAGCAAGGACAAAAAACTCTTTGATATTATTTGTACTCATTGTTTGCATAAAGCCTGTTTTTTTCTGTATTTTGGTAATGTAAGTGTAATTCTAACTTTTGTAAAACATGATGTTATACATAAACAATTTGTTTTAAATTTCTGATGTAATATGCAGATTAATTAAATCTGATTTTTTTATTTCAGTTGATAAAACTCTTTGAGAATACATGCTTTAATTAATTACTGCAGATCATATAACTTTTATCTTCCTTATCTTAACTCTGGTGGATAATTGTCTCATTGGAAATCATAACACATCTCCTTATTTTTATATAGGTGGAAATTCCAATTGCTCTCCCATATCTTTTTCATTCAATACACTTTCTAACTATAAAATCTTGTCTACATTAAAAAATGCCTCAAGTATACAAATATTGCACAACATCTGTGCACTCTTATGGTATTGTTAACATTGATCAAGTACAAGATAACATACAAGTTTGACCTTCACTTTCTTGTCAAAAGAAATAAGTGATATTTGCATCAAATTTAAAAAATCTATATGTTGAGTCTATCTTTTTTATTAAAAAAAAACCTACAGCATCATCAAACTGCCATTCAAGCCATAATTATGATTTTCAATACTTTTCTATGAAAACTAATGGGACTTTCAATAAAACCTTGGAATGACAGTCAGAGGAAACATCCACAAAGATTTCAATGAAATGACAGCTAGAATGAAAACTTTGAATCACCAAGTTAATGTTTACCAAGTTATTTTTTGTTTACTTCTGCAAAGATCATTTTCATCCTTTACTCAGAACAGTATGTAGTGTTGAGAAAGATCCTCACATGATTAATATATAATTAAGTCCTAAAATGATTGACATGATATTTGAATAAAGTCCCCATTTGATAGACTACATTTGAATAAAGTCCTGAACATACCTGCCAACTTTTCAAAATCTCCATGGGGGATTTTAATTGCAAGAGAACCTAATGCTCCTCTTATATTGTCATAAAATTTTTAATCTACCAATATATGTTTGAATGAGAAGATATCTGCTAAAATACCCATTTCAATCATTTGAATGCCTGTTTTGAGGTGTTCAGTTTATATAATAAAGAATTTCAAAACTCAGGTCAACCCCTCTCATGGGGATATCCCCTATAAACAGGATAGTTGGCAGGTCTGCCTGAAATGATACTCTATTTGAATTTATGTCCTCATAAGATTTTTTAGGATTTGAATAAGGTCCTCATATGATGATACATGTATAACAAGTTAATATTTCAACGAACTAAGTTATAAATTTTCTACCTGATATTTCCATCTTTACCAACAGGTCCATTAGATTGTATTTCGGTCACTTGAACATATCCTTCCGGTCGAACTTCAGCTTTCATTCCTATTCCCAGAATTCCTTTCATAACGCTGACAAGAAATTGCTGATCCTCTGTTCTTACATTAGCTGACACTGCATGTGTCTTACTGTATATTGTTGATAAGAGTGATGGTTTGGATCCTGTATTTATTGTACTAGAGTATCTACCGGTAGCTGGTCGGTTGAGAGAGGATGTGCTGAATGACAATGGTTTAATGGTTGATAGAGGTTTGATTGTGGACGAGGTAGTTGTCTTAGCCTGAACAGTTTTGAGAATGCTTTGTGAATTAGTAACAGCCACAGTAGTTTTATGAACTGGTGTAGCATCAGTGTCAGATTTTGTTAAATTTTTATCCACTTCTGCATCTGTAATATTTTCTGCTTTAGAAATGTTGACAGTTTCCCTTTTATTTTGTGCTGTAACTGAAATTTCAGTCTTATGTTCCCCAGGTTCTTTATTTGATTGTTGAATGCTATTTTCAGTTTGGTTTTCAACAGATTTATCAAGTTTATTTATTAATGATTCTGTTTGTGTCACATCCAATTTACTCAATAGTTGATCCTCCTCTTTTGCAGGTTGCTCCGCCTTTTCTACATTAACATCCTGGTTTTTAACAGTAACTGAACTGTCAATATGTGGCTCTGCATTCTGTAAATGCTGAACCATTCCTGAGAAAGTTATATCAGTGGATTTTTTATCGGATTTCTCTTTTGCAGAACTAGCCCAACGATTTGTCATCATTAACAGTTGAACCTTATCACCAAAAGAATCATCTCTTTTGACTTCAGAAGGAACTATTGATTCTTCTTCAATACCCCTACTAAGCTTCTCTTCTAAAAGCTTAGAATAATTTTCTCTGTTTGCCTGGACAGGAGTAAAAGTTTCAACAATTTCTTCCCCATTAAATTCAACTTCTGTTGGTGCCCGAGGTTTTGGAGTTTTATTTTTCTTTATTTCTGGTAAAGGAGGAGAGTCTGATTTCATAGGGTGAAGAATGTCCTCCTTTTTGACCTCAGTAAATGAGTTCACATCAAAGGTAGCAGAAACAGGTATTTTATTATTTCTTTCAATGGCTGATGGGGCAATGGCCTCTTCTTCAACAACTTCTTTTTTAAGTTTTGAGTGTTCTTGAATATAATCAGGGACAACCAACTCTTTCTTAACTCTGACCGGCTGGATAAGGTCATCATCTCCACTTTCACTTTGTGATAAAGCATCACTAGAATTGTAATAAAATTGATGAATATTTCCAACAAGATTAAAAAAATTCTTGGTTTTCTGTTCTGATTTTTTCTCTACTTGTTTTGAATCAACATGGTCTTCTTTATCCTGGTTATTTTGCTGACCATTCGATAAATCTCCATTGGTATTTAGGTAATTTGTTTGTTTATCCTCTTTTTGTAAATCGAGATAATTGTCTTCTACTTCAGTAGGATGTTCGTCAGAATCACCATTTTCAATCAATTGTTCACTGTTGATGTTGTTTACTTGCTCTAGAGGACTTTCCTCGATATTCGTCAATGGAAATTCTGATGATACATCAGTTTCATCTTCTAAACCAACCAATGCTTCAATCATTTTCATGTCCTGTGGTGGAGATGTTGGTTGGTGAATAGGTGTACTCATATTAGAACAAGATGGAGAATATTCATTAAGAACATCATCTATACTAGTCACAGGGATCTCCTCTTCATCCTGTCCATTTTCAGGGCCATCGGAAAATTCCACGGGTGGTGGTAGTGCAAAGCTCCACTGTTCTTCACTTGCCATTTCTGAATGCCTATTTCTTCTTCTATTTAAATCCTGCTCAAAACTTGATTCTAAATCAGTGCTGACATCTGAGGTATAACTTGTTTCCTGATCAGATTTTTCTAATGGTAACTTTACAGAGTTTGAAACAAAACTATTACTAGAATTTTGGAAACTGTTCAGTACTACTTCAGGATCACTTTCTGAATCAAAAGAAGTCCTTTCAATTTTCCTACTATGTCTTGGTGATTTGAGAATTAGATTAGTTTCACCACTATTGCCATTTGATACGGTCAATGAAAATTCTGTTGGAATGCCATTTTCAACTGGACGTAAAACTTCTATTTCAAAATCTCCATTATTTGCTTCAGATTTCAAAACAGATAAGCACTTTGATTGGTTAATTCCACGCAAATGTATTCCGTTGCACGAAACAAGTCGATCACCAACTTTAAGTTTTCTGCTTCTTGCTGCAGCACCACTTGGCAACAGTCGCTTTATCTGAAAAATTAAAATCAGAGATTAATTTTTTAAACCATTTTTTCTTAAGGAATTGTAATATTTATCATAATTTAGAACTTTATTCATATCAAATAGCATGATTTTGAAAAAAAATCCTTATATTAGATTAGATGTTACAATTTTTTTTTTTTACAAAACCATCATATACACAACACTTACTTAAAATTTCAATTAAACATCAAATTAAAGGAAAATTGTATTCCAGATTCTTATTCTTTGTACATATATGTATATATATATATATATAGTTAGTATAATAGTCCTAAATTATTCCTAAATTTTATACCTTATTTAATCATCATAAATTTCAGAAAATACATTTCAAGTATTGATTTCCCATGAGGACCATTTTAGGGAGTAATTTTATAGATCTCTTTTCTATCAAAGACAACAAAAATGAGACTCATTCCAACCATTAACATGAGAAATGTTTTGTCTACAAATTTCTAATCAACATTCAAAAGAAATTTGACTAGTCATTCAAGTAAAATTTATTGTTGATTTCACATAATATGTCATAATGTAATGCAGTTCGTTGTCATAAATGCCTGCTTGTTGTCATTTATAGCCTCATATACAGGAAATAATATTAGGAATTTGGAAGACTAGCCAATTGTATATAAAGTACAATTGGTTCAGTTTTCTTGTAAAAAACATGTCGATGAATCACAATCAGGAAACAAAAGGAAATGTACCAACAAATGAGGTTACTGCATTATTATTAACTGCATATGTTTTTACATTGTATCTTATTATAAAGACAATGTGTTAATATTACTATACATTGTATTGTTAATAGACCCTCTGATTCTTGTACTTAAAAGACTATGTGTACTTAATGATACACTTAAATCATTCAATGTAATATTTCATTTTGTACATGGACAAATAAAAACTGCTGATAATTATAAATCATCATTTGATATCTCAGATTTTACAGTTTGATTATTTGTTGCTTCACTGACATGTTCCTTTGAATTTGGATGACAACCAAATAATGAAGGTTTCTTCACTCTTATAAAATTAAATAACCAACATTGTGGATCTATCTACAATGACAGACCATCTAATGTAGTTCAGGATATTTATTTGATCTATCATCACAATTCTTTAAAACACTTCTGATTCTTAGGGCCAAAAGTTTGGAAAGACATAGGTAAATTAGGGTACATAATGAAGTGGACTCTAAAATGAATGTCTGAAGTCAAATTGTGAGTTTCTCCATTGATTTAGTTTTCTCTAATTACCATTAGATTATTTCACAGAAATCTTCACACTGTATTGCACTCAATTTGTTAAAATATAGATATCAGTTATGGAGATATAAAAATAAATTTATATAGGTAACCACAAAGTCTTAAAGTTTTTAACTTAACCTTAACATGTATGATGATGTACAGTAATTTCCTTTAAGACTTATGTTTAAAATACCAGGAGAATTCCAATGAAATGATACATACATAACTAACCTAATGTATGTGTATTTCTTTAGATTCTCTAACCTGAAGCTGTTGTCATACTTAGGGCAGATATCAGGATGGTACAGACCTAATGTCAATATTTATAGGAGACTAGCGGTAAATTTCCTCTGATCAGTTTTTTTAGGATTTGGTCAGTCAGTTCATATGAAATTTTATAGATGAAACAACAAGCAGTTGATGAAAATTCAAATTCAAAATTTAAAGTTACTTTAAGTTCTTCCTTAAAATCAAGCTACAGCCTAAATAGCCTATAGACAATAATCTTTAGAAAAACCCTTCAGACTATATTATGATTCCAAATTATTACAAAATCCAAAATGGTTTTCATGTTATAGAAGACTATGTAACTGTAACCAGTTTGTAATTCATCCTGTTGATCTTAGGTGAGGGTTGGGGTTGTGGGGACTTACTATATTTTATTAAAATCTGTCTATGTCATGAGTATTAAAATAAAAAAATGAGGTATGATTGCCAATGAGACAAGTATGCACAAGAAACAAAAAAAAATAGATGTAAGCAACTCTAGGTCACCGTCAGTCATATGGCATAGCAAAGAGGTTATATGAGATAACCTCCTTGGGCATAGTAAGCTAAGGTCCACTATTTTCAGGAAGTTTGCATGGTTCTCTGTTATACTTTTGAGGACATATTACTACAAGTATTGATTAGTTTGTTTAAATGAAGTTTTTACAATTTTGTTATGTTATTTTTTTTGAATTCACAAAAAAAAGTAGTTTACTAAAAGCAGATCAAACTTAAATACAGGTGTAAATTATAACTTGTCTTTGGTAGTAATGTTATTTCTCATCAATACGGTTACTGTATTATTATGCATTTAATGTTTTCTTTTAAGTGCTTTTTAAAACAAAATGTCATTCTAATGACCTCTAACTATGATAATTTAGGCAGGTGTTACAATTTGTAAGTACCGTACACTATATAATGTGGTCTTTGTTATGTAATGTATCTCCCATATCACATTTTCTCCTTTGTCCATTTTTTATAAATAAAATTTAATAAACCTAAAAACTGTAATTCTAACTTTGTAATTGAATTCTTTATGAAATAATTCCTTTCGTTGCCAAATATAATTGATTGAAATACACATATATGAATACATACCGATTAAAAAAATGTCCTTTAAAGCACTAAAAATCAGCCAATCATTAAATTCCAAAATTTGAAGAAAGCAAGTACGTTAAGCATCCATATGTTTCCCTTTCATTATACAGATAATTTAACCATTGATCTTAAGTATAAACAAATATTACTACATACACAGGATGTCAATGTTTAAGTGGAAGGTTGTCCA
Source organism: Mytilus californianus (assembly GCF_021869535.1). NCBI lineage: Eukaryota > Metazoa > Mollusca > Bivalvia > Mytilida > Mytilidae > Mytilus > Mytilus californianus. The sequence goes on along the minus strand of NW_026262679.1, from coordinate 129,295,930 downwards.
TCATCGTCAATTACCTGGAAGCCTACCTGTTGTCATCTTTAAGAAACCTAAGGACTGCCAATGGAGTCTATTGATTTTAAAACTTTAATCCATTTTATGTAACTCATATGCCAATGAAATATTAATGATCAAATTTGATTGATTTTATTTTTAATAATGAGTGAGTTAAAGATAGAATTAAGTGAAATTTACCCTATTTTATAAATACTTTTTTGAAATACATGTACATATAGATTTATTCTTTTTTTTACAATTTTAGACAAAAAAATCAGCTTCTTTGTGTAGAAAAAATTACTTCCTCTTACAAAAAAGTTTATAAAATATGAAATTAATAGACAAGTAAAAATTAGAGGTTCTAAATTTTACTCAAGAAAATGTCTCTTAATTAAGCTTCCCTTTTTACCCCAATCACTTATTTCACAGAAAGAAGTTCTCAACTGTTTTCTATTTCTATCACAGAAAGAAGCTATGTCCACAACACATATTTGAAGATAATATTAAATGTAATAAACTTTTCAAGTAGTCATGAAGCCTTACAAAAGGGTATTTAAGTGAACAAGAGAAAGTTATATCACTTTTCATTTGCCAGATCTGCACAACTAGAAATAATCTTCAATTATAAAATCTTTTAACTAAAGTCTTTTCTAGCTAAGTAAAACGTGGCTATTTCTGTTTTCCCAATAAATTTTTAAATCAGTCAGATATCTCCAATGGGTAACAGTAGATTTGTGACCATATCAAAGCGTAATATTTTCTATCTCATCAGATCTGGGTCAAACCTATTTTCAATATAACAAAGACTTTTCAAAAGAATAATAAATACATTTCAAAATATTTTGAATCATATGATATTTCATCCATGAAGGTTTTTAGATTTAAAAATAAATTACTTTGATAACAATTTTCCCTCTGTGAAGAATTTCTACATTTGTGACCCTAATTTTACTTTATATAAACCTGCACATAGCGTTACTAGTAATAGAAAAAAATGAATGCAACAGCTAATAAAATATTTACCCTCAATTTTCTTTCCATTTCAATCAATTAACAACAAACAATTCATACTGCACAAAACCGTTTTTAGTTTTTACAAATAGCAAACTGTTTATTTACTACAATAATATGAGGGTCGTAATGGGGGTACATTCATGACGGATAACGGTAAAAATTCTTGCCAAATGGCGTTAACAGTAATTTTTGGTGCATGACGATAAAATGTACACTTTCTTTTAGATGATAAAAAAATTGACTGATTTTGACGCATCACGCTAAATATTTTCCAAAAATAAGTAATAACGGTAACGATAATTATTTGAGACGTCTGACGAATCATGATAAGGATATTTTGACGAATCACATCACGGTAAAATTTTAACCAATTTGACGCTAACGGTAGCCGAAAATGACCATTTGACGCCTGACGGTAAAGGGCATTCCTACCCTCATAATATAATATGTGTTCCCTATTGGAATTTTGAAACAAGGATATAGCATACTGTCAAGATGCACTTACTTTTGCTAATTAATGGGGAATTTACAAAAAAATGGATTTTGAAGTATGCACAAATTCTATATAGGCCTAAAGCAAATTTGTATTTAGTCGAATATTTAAATATATGGTTCAAATATACCCACATCATCCATAAATATCATTAATCCACAAATAATAATGAATAAAAAAATAATCCTTTCACAGTATAACTTCAGAGTTTAATTGTCAATGTTAAATGTGTTAAAATTGCTGAATGATGATAACTTAAGCCCTTGTTCAGACAAGATCTCAAAAAAAAAAGATTGAAAAAAATTGCCATAGTTTTAATCTAAAGTAAAAGTAAATCAACTATTTATGAAGGAAAATGCTTCGAGCAGACTATTTTATCCTCTATACAGAATTTCTTTAACATGACATGTTTACAACCACCATACATAAATATTTGCTCTCCCTACAGCACTTAAAACATAATCTGCTACAATAAATGTTACTGAAAAAATGAGAAGTTCAGAATTTTTTTTCAAATGTCAAGAAAAAGCATCTCTTGTTACAATGCTGTTATGTAACACAGTGTCTGGTACAATCTGATGTTGTTAGTCATTCAAATTGGTGAGGGTCCATTTGTAGACCTTATTTCCATATCATATCAAACACCTAGTTGCCATATCTTCTTCTCACAATTTATATTATGCAGTTCAAAGATTGAGTCTGTAGCGCCACTTCAAATCAATTTTTCAAAGCTTAGTATCTTATTAAATATTTTAACAAATTTGTTTGGGATTTAATATGCTTTAAAAAAAAATCACAACATACAAAAAATTGTCAAGATATTTGATGAAATGTTTTACTTACGTCTTTACGTAGACGTAAATCTCTATTTCACATCCATAAACAACCAAATACAAAACACTAGAAGTCAATTTTATAGATATATATCATGAATATATTATCTTCTACACATATTAAAAAACTTGTTAAACAACTTCTGTACTGAAACCTTTTCGGACAATTCTATCGACAATATAAATAAATCCGAAACAACAATGGGAATAAGGTAAAGGCGATTATTTCGCCTTATTGAGCATTGAGAAGATCTATACTTATTTACCAATAGAATCAGATAACACTTCATCAAACTCCTTGACGAATTTAAGCTTTTTGATGAATATCTTTCAAATATTTAAAGAAAACCTCTTCATATTTTACATTCATTTCATACATACAAATGAATTATTCTATTTTAATATGATTACACATGAAAAACAATATTTCAACTGTTTAAACAAAATGTATAAAAAAGTGTTTACCATATCATAATTGTATGTTTAACTCAAACAGTCCTAATAGCAATTAGCTCTAAGGTATGAGAAAACAAAATGTTTAGAATAAGGTAAGGCCCTCAAGACATGATAGTTGCACTTTATGGGAAACGCCTGTAAAACCAATGACAATAAAATACATGTAATATGAAATTTGCCTACGATTTTTCTGAGACCCTGCCTTTGGGATTCATGCACTTAAGATTTTTCTCATACAGTGGGGTGATAATGACTAAATAACGACAGACAACTCAAACATTATCGTGAAATATATACAAGTCCTATTCCTAAAAATGTTAATCTAAAATATTGTAAAAAAGACTGCAGAAGTTTAATAAGGATATCTAATGTTGTCCATAAATTTAAAGCAATGATCTATCTAAGATAATCTAAATAAGGTTACTAGGATTTGAATTTGGTCAAATTGTTTCTTCACCTTATGTAAACTTCTATCAAAATATTTATATTTCATTTGATTTGTTACCAAATATTGGCATAAAGTAAAGACTAAAGTCAACAATGAAATCTAGGCTTTTATCATTCCTAACATCATAATTTACCTTATAGTTTTAACTTATACATTTTTGGCATTTCAATACCATTGGCAGAGAAGTTCTTAAAAGAGATTGAATGGATAAACATCAGAATTTACTTTATAATTTTTAACTTACACATTTTTTCCAATTTTCATACCAGTAACAAAGTAGTTCAATTTTTTTTCCAATTTTCAATTAAAACCTCCTTATAATAATTCAGAAAGACCAAAGCATATTCAGACAAAGACATATTCCATCACTGCCCTTTCATATTAAAATAAAAAAAAGGCCAAAATATTTAAATTCTGAAGATTTCTATTATTGTAATTTTGAATACATTGGAAGACCTCTATGAAGTCATAGAGGACTATATATGATAACTCAATTTTCCACATTCTCAAAGAAATTTCAATACTAGTAGGTCTATAGTTCTTACTTCAGTACAGAGCATATAATGCATATCTTAAATAACACTTTGTTATTTCTTAGAAAAAATGTTATACATTTGTTCTACAATTCCTGGAAAAAAACTTCCATTAAGGGTTACTGACTTTTTTTATTTCGGTTAAAGTTTAAATGATGTTAAAATACATCACCTGTCTATAGATACAATGAGTATATATAAACTGATGTTAAAATATAGTGATATAACACTGTTACACCTGACTTAATGATAATCTGTTTGGAATGTCAACACGAGAAGAATATGTCCTGGAGATATCATTTGACATGTCTCCAATCGATACTCGAGACCAAAACATAATAAGTACTGGGGTAGATTTTATCAGAAATTATAATGATGTATTTTACCATTAAAAGGACTATAAAAGAAACATATTACATCATGACAGTAAATTATATTTAATATCTTGTCTATTATATATGTAATTTATGATATGACTCGAAATACTTACATTTTTCATGCATCTATTGATAAAACTGTACTGTATTAAACCTAATTTTATACTTCATTTAATGAACAGAAAAGTATATATACACCCTGTTTTAATATTTTACTTAATCATTTATGTCTGCATGCATGCCTTTGATCGTTACAATTGTAAAGAAAGCTTTTTGATCAACTATTTATTCAATACTACTTCTTTTTTCAGTATTAGGAATATTCAACAAAATGAGTAATCAAAAGAAGGTGGTGGATTATGAGAGACAGAAGATTAGAGGGTCTGAGGTGTCAGCATGTACTTTCTATATTGATTGATTGATTGCTTAATGTCCCGTGCCAAATATTTCATGCATGTTCAGGACGAGAACAAATTAACAATAAATACAATAGGTAGGTCTTGTAATAGAGGTCGTACGGAATGAAGGTTGGGGAAATTTCGACTGCCACTGGAAAATGAGGGTATATTGGATAGGGACAGAAATTTTGCCTTGCAACAGGCCACCTACGGACCCCTCAAAGAGTTGTTGCAAGGGTTCTTAACGTGCAGAGAGTGTTTCACTCTTTCTACACGAGGCATCAGATTTAACGTCCCCATTCTGACCGGACGTCGGTACTTTCTATAAATGTCATCTATAATCAGATTCATAAGAAAGTCATGCATATCCAATTGGCTGCATTCAAAATTCTTGTTAGGATTGCCCAAAGTCAGCAGAGCCAATGATGTATTTATAAATGTACTCACACAACACAATTAACATTCATCTTTGAAGTCAAAATCCAAAGAAAAGTCTATTATTGCATCACATTACAATTATCTGATTATAGCAAATTTTCTTGATTAAAAAAAAATCTACTGCACAAAATAAATATTCCATAAGCTACCTTTTGAAGGTTAAAATCTCTTTGTAACCTTAAATATACATTTATGATATGCATTGAATCTGTCATGCATTTTAATAGGCAATATCATTTGATTGGGTTCAACAAGTATAAACTCTAATTGTATGATGTACTGTTAAAGGGTGCTGTATAACTTAAAGTGAACTGAAATGACTGGTGATCACGTTAAGACAAAAACTATTAAAAACTTTTTTATTTGCATATTTGGTCCACAAAGATGTTAAACTATGCAATCAATGCGAAAAATCATGGCTTATCTCCCTTTATATTTTAGACAGTAGTAAGTTTGGTGTCAAGACTATTTATTTTACTTCAAAGGTAACCGAGACACTTTAATTCATTAATTACAAGTCTATAACCTTGTCAGTTTACAATGTATGTGACAGATACATGTATAAGAACCTGTAAAACTATCTCTAATAAACAGATGTTCTGTGTGAAAACAAGACCAAAAAATGTGTCAACTGTCTTGTTCTTATAATTTAACATTGCAACGACTTCCTGTGGAGGGATATATTCATGTAAAAATAACTGTTTATTTTATGAACACTTTTCAGATTATCTGATATTTGTGTGTTTGTTGCGAAATCATTTATCTTTTTTTCAATTCTTATACCAGCTATTTTAACATAATGGGGAGGGAAGGGGGAGGTGTCCGTATGCACACCAAAGTCATGGCAGGATGATCAGTTTGTTGATTATGGTCATTATCTAGTAGAAGTAGAAGTTAAAAAACTTAAACCCTGGTCAAGATCTTTGCATTAAGTTACCTCTTGACTCATTTAATGATTCAAACACTAATGATGGCCTCTTGCCTACAGTACTTAAAGTATATAAACTGTTAACACAGAGATTTGTCTCGCCTTTTTGTTATTTTGATAATGCAAATGTTGAAATTAACATGTAAGTTATGCAAATATTCAACGAACCATGACTGAAGGTACAGGGCTAAACAATCTCCATGGAAATGAGATGTGCCAATGCTAATAAAACTGCATACAAAATACCATTGACTTATCATAAGTCATTCCCTTCTAACAAACCTAAACACAAACATTAACTTGTAAACTATGTAAAAGTTTCAAAGTAAATGAACCATGATGAGGGTATGGGGATATATATATAATCTCCATGGAAACTTGCAAATGTCAATACATTTGCATACCAAATATCATTGACTTAACATTAGTGGTTCATCTTAAACTGATCTAATCACAAACTAATACATGTAAACTGAGCAAAAGTTTCAAAGTCAATAGACCATGACTGAGGGGTGAGGACCAAATATTCTCCATGGAAATGAGATGTACTAATGCTTATACAACTGCATACCAATTATCATTGACCTACCACTAATGGTTCCTTTTTAACTGACCTAATCACAAACTAATACATGTAAACTAAGCAAAAGTTTCTAAGTCAATAGCCATGACTGAGGGGGCTGGGCCAAATAATCTCTATGGATTTGAGATGTGCCAATACTAATACAACTGCATACCAAATATCATTGACCTACCACTAGTGGTTCACCATAAACTAATCACAAACTAATACATTGTTGACGCCGCCGCTGCCAGAAACAGCATACCTATGTCTCGCTTTTTGACTCCTTCAAGGCGAGACAAAGAGGACCAAGGAATGCCTGATACCCACCTAATATGACTTAAGAACCCAGGACTGCATGATCTTTCCAACCTAAAGGATTCACAGTTTCAAACACCAAGGACTATCTGTTGCCAACCTAAAGGGTTCAAACACCAAGGACTGTATGTTGCCTACCTAAAAGGTTCAAACATGAAGGACTGTATGTTGCCTAACTGAAAGGTTCAAACACCAAGGACAGCCTCTTGCCTACAGTACAAGTAATAAAGGACCAAGGGATGCCTGTTACCCACCTAAAATGATGTAAGAACCCAGGAATGCATCTTGCCAACATAAAGGATTCACAGTTTCAAACACCAAGGACTATCTGTTGCCAACCTTAAGAATTCAAACACTAAGGACTGCCTCTTGCCAGCGTAAATGATTAAAACACCAAGTACTGCCTCTTGTATATTTTAAGGATTAAAACACCAAGGACTGCCTCTTGTCTACTTTAAGGATTAAAAAAACTTAGGACTGCCTCTTGCCAGCCTAAATGATTAAAACACCAAGGACTGCCTCTTGTCTACTTTAAGGATTAAAACAATTAGGACTGGCTCTTGTCTACTTTAAGGATTAAAACACTAAGGACTGCCTCTTGCCAGCCTAAATGATTAAAACACAAAGGACTGCCTCTAGTCCATTAAGGATTAAAACACCTAGGACTGCCTCTTGTCTACTTTAAGGATTAAACAAGAGTGCACACGCTGAAATGTCTCGCCTTCTTTACTAACCATTGATATTATGTTGATAGTCCTAAATATAAAGCTTTACTACAACTATCACATACACTTAACATGATCCAAGAAAATGAGGTCAAGGTCATATAAACCAAACAAGAAATACATGTACACCTTACAATCATTCAATACACTAAATATAGTTGACCTATTGTTTATAGTTTCTAAGATACAGACTTAACCAAGAAAACTAAACATTGACCAATGAACCAATAAAATGAGGTCAAGGTCAGATGAACAATGCCAGGCAGACATGTAATACAGCTTGCAATCCTTCCATACAACAAATATAGTTGACCCTATTGCTTATAGTATTAGAAAAACAGACCAAAACACAAAAACTTAACACTGAGCAATGAACCGTGAAAATGAGGTCAAGGTCAAATAAAACCTGCAAGACTGACAGGTATATCATAAAATATTTCCATACACCAAATATAGATGACCTATTGCATAAAGTATTAGAAAAAAAGACCAAAACTCAAAAACTTAACTTTGACCACTGAACCATGAAAATGAGGTCAAGGTCAGAAGACACCTGCCAGCTAGACATGTACACCTTACAATCATTCCATACACCAAATATAGTAGACCTATGGCATACAGTATAAGAAAAACAGACCAAAACACAAAAACTTAACTATAACCACTGAACCATGAAAATGAGGTCAAGGTCAGATGACACCTGCCAGTTGGACATGTACACCTTACAGTCCTTCCATACACCGAATATACTAGACCTATTGCTTATAGTATCTGAGATATGGACTTGACCACCAAAACTTAACCTTGTTCATTGATCCATGAAATGAGGTCGAGGTCAAGTGAAAACTGTGTGACGGGCATGAGGACCTTGCAAGGTACGCACATACCAAATATAGTTGAACTATTGCATATAGTATTAGAAAAATAGACCAAAACTCAAAAACTTAACTTTGACCACTGAACCATGAAAATGAGGTCAAGGTCAGATGACACCTGCCCGCTAGACATGTACACCTTACAATCATTCCATACACCAAATATAGTAGACCTATGGCATACAGTATAAGAAAAACAGACCAAAACACAAAAACTTAACTATAACCACTGAACCATTAAAATGAGGTCAAGGTCAGATGACACCTGCCAGTTGGACATGTACACCTTACAGTCCTTCCATACACCGAATATACTAGACCTATTGCTTATAGTATCTGAGATATGGACTTGACCACCAAAATTTAACCTTGTTCATTGATCCATGAAATGAGGTCGAGGTCAAGTGAAAACTGTCTGACGGGCATGAGGACCTTTCAAGGTACGCACATACCAAATATAGTTATCCTATTACTTATAATAAGAGAGAATCTAACATTACAAAAAATCTTAACTTTTTTTTCAAGTAGTCATTGAACTATGAAAATGAGGTCAAGGACATTGGACATGTGACTGACGGAAACTTCGTAACATGAGGCATCCATATACAAAGTATGAAGCATCCAGACCTCCCACCTTCTAAAATATAAAGCTTTTAAGAAGTTAGCTAACGCCGCCGCCGCCGTAGCCGCCGCCGGATCACTATCCCTATGTCGAGCTTTCTGCGACAAAAGTCGCAGGCTCGACAAAAACTAAGGACTGCCTCTTGCCAGTCTAAATGATTAAAACACCAAGGACTGCCTCTTGTCTACTTTAGGGATTAAAAAACTAAGGACTGCCTCTTGCCAGCCTAAATGATTAAAACACCAAGGACTGCCTCTTGTCTACTTTAAGGATTAAAAAACTAAGGACTGCCTCTTGCCAGTCTAAATGATTAAAACACCAAGGACTGCCTCTTGTCTACTTTAAGGATTAAAACACTAAGGACTACATCTTGTCTACTTTAAGGATTAAAACACAAAGGACTGCCTCTTGCCAGTCTAAATGATCAAAACACAAAGGACTGCCTCTTGTCTACTTTAAGGATTAAAACACTAAGGACTGCCTCTTGCCAGTCTAAATGATTAAAACACTAAGGACTGCCTCTTGCCAGTCTAAATGATTAAAACACCAAGGACTGCCTCTTGTCTACTTTAGGGATTAAAAAACTAAGGACTGCCTCTTGCCAGCCTAAATGATTAAAACACCAAGGACTGCCTCTTGTCTACTTTAAGGATTAAAAAACTAAGGACTGCCTCTTGCCAGTTTAAATGATTAATACACCAAGGACTGCCTCTTGTCTACTTTAAGGATTAAAACACTAAGGACTACATCTTGTCTACTTTAAGGATTAAAACACAAAGGACTGCCTCTTGCCAGTCTAAATGATCAAAACACAAAGGACTGCCTCTTGTCTACTTTAGGGATTAAAAAACTAAGGACTGCCTCTTGCCAGCCTAAATGATTAAAACACCAATGACTGCCTCTTGTCTACTTTAAGGATTAAAAAACTAAGGACTGCCTCTTGCCAGTTTAAATGATTAATACACCAAGGACTGCCTCTTGTCTACTTTAAGGATTAAAACACTAAGGACTACATCTTGTCTACTTTAAGGATTAAAACACTAAGGACTGCCTCTTGCCAGTCTAAATGATTAAAACACTAAGGACTGCCTCTTGCCAGTCTAAATGATTAAAACACCATGGATTGCCTCTTGCCAGTCTAAATGATTAAAACATCAAGAACTGCCTTTTGTCTACTTTAAGGATTAAAACACTAAGGACTGCCTCTTGTCTACTTTAAGGATTAAAAAACTAAGGACTGCCTCTTACCAGCCTAAATTATTAAAACACCAAGGACTGCCTCTTGTCTACTTTAAGGATTAAAACACTCTAAGGACTGCCACTTGTCTACTTTAAGGATTAAAACACTCTAAGGACTGCCACTTGTCTACTTTAAGGATTAAAACACTCTAAGGACTGCCACTTGTCTACTTTAAGGATTAAATCACTCTAAGGACTGCCTCTTGTCTACTTTAAGGATTCAAACAACAATGACTGCCTTATATCTCATCTAAGAATTCAAACACCAAGGACCTCCCTTGTCTATGCCAGCTATGTCCTGACCTGATCAGTATAATCCAAGTATGTTATAATAACTTTTTGGGGACATTATATCCACATTTTGGTTTAACTTTACAGTGCCACAAACTTCTGTTATTTCAGCATTAACATATTAAACAAATGGTATTTGTCTGTGGCGAAGGTTAATAAATTGTCTATACAGCATATAAAGCTGTATATGGTTATCTATGATGACTAATAAATGTCTACAAATCTTGGCAGGCTCAAACACTTTTTTGGGAAGATATTAATCTGTATTTATCTGGATTAAATATTTAGCAATGCAACAAGACTGTAGTGGAATAAAAAGGTCGTTCAGGCTTGAAATTGGCGAATTCTCAACTATTAGTCAAAGGGAGGGGCGGTTGTTTCTTCTGCTGAATCTGACAAACTTTATAAACTTTTAATGGAGGTCTTTTTTTTTACATAATTTTTGACGAATGAAATTCAAATGTGTGGGATAATGGTTTTGTTTATTCTTTGTGAATCATTAAACAGGAAATATATATGCATCAATAATTAAGTAAAAAGCTAACTTACTTTTATGTATTAATACTTTGAACTTTTCAGTGAACAAAATTCATTATGACACCTTATGGAAATGTCTTAAATCAAAGTCAATTCGAAACTGTTCAAATTATTTCACAAACTGATAAGATTTTAACAATAAAAATCCCACCTTGAATCCACTAAAGGTTTAAAATAAAAGATACTTAGTTTTGGGTTATTTTCCTCAACATATTTTCTATAATAGTTCAATAATTAATAATAACTTTCATTAATTAATATGAAGAGAAAACAACAAACCTGCAAATTCAAATCAATCCAAATATAGAATATAAACTAAAAATCAATGTCCAGAAAATTCATAACAGTATAAATTGCTTCAAATCTCCCTAAACAATATTTCCATATTCATGATCAACAAATGCTCACCTGTTCAAGGTGATATAATTATTTGTTTAAACAGGTATCTACCTGAACATATTACATACAAATGTTCTTATTACATAGTATTTTATAGATTCAATCATGTATAAAAAATCTCACCTGTGAAATATTTCTACAAATTATATCCAAAACAAGAATGACATGTAAAAATTCCTTTTTCGTACAAGTTCTTGACTATCAAAAATTACAATGATTCTTTCAACTCTACAAAAAATAGTTATATAAGAACTTATTTCAAACTTTTTAAGTCCTTTCTTAATCCGTTCTACAAGGTAAAGTAATTTGAATGGGTCTATTTTAAAAAGTGTATTCAAAATTTGTCTATAGTCTGTATCACAAAAGCTGTCAAAGGGGATTAACAAGTATAATACAATTGTGTTAATTAATCTAATGAAATTATGACTTGCAGACAGATCTGTGTTCAGACAAGTCAGAAATTTTGATGTGTTAAGGTATGGTGATTATTGGTGAAATAAAGTGTTCAAAAATGAATCACCCATTGCAGTGACATTTTTACTTCAAACAGAAGTTGACAATCTGTTTAGTTACCCATTTATTTGCAAAAATAAAAGTGCTACTTTACAATTTTTAAAAAGACCTATGTTTACTTTCCAGTCGATTCTCCATATTATTTCAAATGAATTACTTTTGTGGTATCAGAAATGACAAATGAGTATATATATATATATATATGAATAAATGGAGATTTGTGTATACATCAAGAGACAACAACCTGACAACAGACAAAAAAACCCAAACAAAAGACATCTAAAGGGCTAAATATGGTCTTCAGCAATTCACAGGGGTCTATAAAATATATCAAGATCTTAAATAATCTAAGTCAAAAAAGGTTGTGAATAAATTAACAGGTACAGTACACCCATTATGTTAGAAGTATTTATTTCAAGTACATACAAATTAAATAATAACTTATCATTTTATCCAAAATTCAGTCAAATAAGCATATACTAGTATATTGCAAAATTTTTTAAAAATCAGAGCAATAGATTGGCAATTTTTTTCAAATACACATTTAATGATAGGGAGCTTGACTTTAAAAATCCAGATTTGTCAAAAATGTTTTTGCTCCACATCAGAATTAGATAAGGTTGTGCAAAGGAAACATTTCAACTTTGGTTATTTGACCTCAAACTTCTTCAAGTGTAGCTATTTATTTTGACAAACTAATTTTAGTCAAACCTAGAATGTTGGAGCCAAATGGAGGTGATACTGACATTTTATCATAGAGTTGCCTGCCAAACCTCTCAAGGTCACAGATCAGATTTGACAGTGTTAGAGCCACATGGAGGTGATACTGACATTTTATCAAAGAGTTGCTTGCCAAACCTCCCCAAGGTCACAGGTCTGATTTGAGAATGTTGGAGCCAAATGGAGGTGATACTGACATTTTATCATAGAGTTGCCTGCCAAACCTCCCCAGGTCACAGATCAGATTTGACAGTGTTAGAGCCACATGGAGTTGATACTGACATTTTCTCATAGAGTTGCTTGCCAAACCTCCCCAAGGTCACAGGTCGGATTTGAGAATTTTGGAGCCAAATGGAGGTGATACTGACATTTTATCATAGAGTTGCCTGCCAAACCTCCCCAAGGTCACAGGTCAGATTTTACCATATTGGAGCCACATGGAATTGATACTGATATTTTATCATTGAGTTGCCTGCAAAACCTCCCAAAGGTCATATATCAGATTTTACCTTGTTGGAGCCACATGGAGGTGATACTGACATTTTATCATAGAGTTGCTTGGCAAATCTCTCAAGGTTACAGGTGGGATCTTACCAGGTTGGAGTCACATGGAGGTGATACTGACATTTTATCATAAAGTTGCCTGCCAAACCTTTCCAAGGTCACAGGTGGGATTTGACCAGGTTGGAGCCACATGGAATTGATACTGACATTTTATCATTGAGTTGCCTGCAAAACCTCCCAAGGGTCATATATCAGATTTTACCATGTTGGAGCCACATGGAGGTGATACAGACATTTTATCATAGAGTTGCTTGCCAAACCTCCCTAAGGTCACAGGTCGGATTTGAGAATGTTGGAGCCAAATGGAAGTGATACTGACATTTTATCATAGAGTTGCCTGCCAAACCTTCCCAAGGTCACAGGTCAGATTTTACCATATTGGAGCCACATGGAATTGATACTGACATTTTATCATTGAGTTGCCTGCAAAACCTCCCAAAGGTCATATATCAGATTTTACCATGTTGGAGCCACATGGAGGTGATACTGACATTTTATCATAGAGTTGCTTGGCAAACCTCCCATACTTACAGGTTGGATCTGACCAGGTTGGAGCCACATGGAGGTGATACTGACATTTTATCATAGAGTTGCCTGCCAAACCTTTCCAAGGTCACAGGTGGGATTTGACCAGGTTGGAACCACATGGAGGTGACACTGACATTTTATCATCGAGTTGCCTGCCAAACCTCTCCAAGGTAACAGGTAAGATTTGACCAGGTTGGAGCCACATGGATGTGATACTGACATTTTTTCATAGAAAACTTTAAATTTTAACATTCCATCACATAAAATAAAATTAAATATCCTATAAATTGTTTAAAGTTAAATTCTAAAACATTAAATACTAAAATATTTATATAAATCTTTGGTTTATTGACCGAAATTCAATAACTTGAAACATCTTGTAATGTAGTCTGAAATCGTTATCTGGCCACTTCAAATGTCACATATCCACAAAAAGATATTTTAAACAAGATTAAAATCCCATCTGCTTCCCCTATCGACATTCCATTGATTATCTTCAAATACAGTAAATATATGGACATACTACTAAATAATGGGTTCTTAAGGTAAATTGTGTGTTATTAATATGTTTCAAAGACCAGATGACAAAAGTCATATAAAGTCCAGTTATAGCTTGAAATGTACATTTCTCCCATCTGATGTGTGATCAGAAATACATTACTAGTATAACACATTATCATACCACTAAAATATTTTTATAATTATAATGGTAAGAAATTCTGAACCAGAGATAGAGAAATGACATGAATTAATTTGTTATCAATTCAAAAAAAACAGCATCAAAAAGTGCAACAGTTAGAATATTGTTTAAACCTTTACAAATCTATTAGGAAAAAAATCAAACTTAAATTCCTAACCTGTGAGACAAAAATCCTTCTTCAAATCTATAAAAAGTAAATATTGAAGAAATAAAGTGTCATCATCTTTTTGAATAAATATGTATAAAAATTTCAGCTCCCACCTGAAGAGGACCTCTTTTAACACACTTAATAACTTTGTTCCACAGTTGCCAGATCAATCAAGGTTGTACATGGTTGAGGACTGATTTAATTGTCAATATCAATGACTACAATTATAATCCAATTTTCTACATATTACTATTCTATTGATTAACACGCCTAATTATACGCTAAATTTAAACTCTAGGGGAGACAATCCAAGTCTATAATTTGCAGCAAATTCAAGGATTTAATTCTGTATTGACAAATTTATATTTAAAAATTGAGGAACATATAATCTTAAATTAATTTTCAATACTTTTTTACTTTCCATATATAAAAAATGAAATTTCTTCATGATTTCATACAAAAAAAGCTGTTGACAATAAATACTGAAAAGATACATTGCACAAGTATATAGTAAAAACATTATAAATCTATAATCGTCACATAAATCTTTTATAGTAAAATAGACATTATACACAAATACCTGATAATTTTTTATAAATCTAGAGGAAACAAACTCATTAGATATAATCCAAAGAGTTATTTATATATTGATATTCTTCAAACCTCATTTAAGCTAATTAAAATATGCAAATTTTTTTTAACATGAACATGATAACCATTATAATTTACAGTATAAATTATTTCATATCTGAAAAAAATTTCCTTTTATAAATGTAAATACTGTGCATTCACTATCATTTGTTGGATACCAATTTTCGTAGATTTCATGGGTATAGTTAAACCACAAATTCAAATCATTAATGATTTTATAGACTTGTAAACAAATTTTGCCAAAATCATGAATTTTAATATCCACAAAAATTCAAACTTTTCTTAATTTACGAAAGTTGGTAGGCAAGATAATAAACAAATTCACAGTAAGAAATTTTTATATCTTTAAATTTACCTGAAAATATTGCCTTGTTGAACCATAACTAGGTACAATGCTTAATCCCAAACTTTCTGTCGGATCCTTATCTATTTCATACTGCAAGGGAACAAACCCATCATAGTTGTCATCCTCACTTTCTGAGGCAGAGTAACGCATTACAAAACTATTTTTGGATCCTTTGCCTTCACTGGATTGACTTCCTGTTTCTGATGCTTTGGTATGTTTAGATTTCCGCTTTATTTTCAGAATGACTCTAAGTGGCATCTCCTTAAACACTGTTACACATTCATCATGTGACAGAGTTTTTAAATCTAAACCATTAACTTGTAATACTTCATCACCGACAGCAATCCCTGAAGAGCTGCCAGTTGCTCTGTATGCAGCACCACCTATTGTTACAGTTTTTACCCGGACAGCCGAAATATGTTCTTTTGTTTTATCACCCTCAATCCCAAGAATCATCCCTAAATTTTCTCCAGGTAATCTATGAAGAACTACTACTTCTTCTTGATCACAGTCAAAATTTTTGTCATTTTCCGTAGAGTCACTACGATTTCCATAAATCTTTCTATATCGTCCATAAGTACTATGAGTTGGTGAACTAAGATTCGAAACAGTCTCACTCTCTGAATTAGACTGAGCATCAAAAGAACTAGAACTATCCGTCAGCACAGAACCATAGGCTGAAATTAAAGAACCACCTAAAGCACTGTCTCTATCCCTAGAAGTCAAAGAACTACTCCAGTTTGTTGGAATGTTTTCTTTATCGAAACGAAAAGAATCCATGCTTTTTTTTGGTGATTCTGAATCAACACTGTAACCATAAGAGTTCGGATATTTCCGTTTACTTAGATGAGGATTATCACTGTTAGAGGAATCGTCATATTGATGAACCATTGGAGGTGACTTCAGATGAATATTTCCAAATGTTCTAGACTCCCACTCAGAAAGATCTGAATCTGTACTTTCCATTTTATATCTGTTTTCTGAGTTCAAAATTTCTCCAGAATTTCCCTGTAATGAAAGAAGATAGAAAACATTTAATCTGCAATGTCATTTGTAATTATGTGTCATCTTGTATCTCTAACTTGTAATTTTGATTTTGATCTTCTTGTGATTCTTAATTTCGAAGAAATTCTTTTCCTATATATTATGTTACTTTCCTTAATATCCTTAAGATTGATGTTTGACACACACACAAAATCCTTTATACTTATATACTACACTGAATTTTTGACAAAATCCTCAAATTTTGCTGAAAATCTCAGTACTAGTACTTATACTTTCAGCATTTACGTAAAAAACTATTATGAAGATGATCATTAGTACGGAAATTCTGCTAAATACTAACATCTGTTTACCGGTTTTCTTCTAATTAATTATTCATGCATTATAAGCCAGGTAAAAACACAGTAATTAATTTCTCTGATTAATAATTCAAGTTTTTGGCCTCTGAGTTATTTCCCTTGTATTGCAATGAACATTAGAATTTAAATTACATATCTCTAAAGTCCAATAATATTCCTAGTAGGTTTATAACTTTCAACAAGATTTCCAATCAAGCAATGAAATTTAGGTAATCAGGAACTATTGATCACTATTTTTGTTGTTTTCAATTAATTTTGTTAAGAGTCTCAGGAAAGACAGGCAAATTATATAAAATTCATTCATCTGACTTATTTTTATTTTGGTACTGTTTTGGTAAAAGTTTTGCCGTCTTTTCTCATTATGATTAAATGTCAGATATCCCTTTCAGTAAATGAGCATGTATAAGTTGAAATTCATATTTATTGATATGGGGAGATAGGAAGTGACAATGCTACTTGAAATATTTTACCCTAAAATGATTTGTACAAATAATAATAAACATTTCTTTATAAGCATCATTATTAGACAAAAAAAACTATTTAACTATAATTTAATTTTGGATGTAACGCGTCTTCTGATTGGCTGACGTTGTTTTGTTTATTTAGAATTAAATTATAAGAAATGACTGTAATATTTTTTCTGTCTATTCGAAATAGCATAAAAAATGTGGTGCACACTTTAAAATAACCCGCTATGCGGGTTATTCAGTGTGCACCACATTTTTGATGTTATTTCTTCGTAGACAGAAAAAATATTACAGTCATTCCTTAAATAGACAAAACTGGAATTAATGAACCTATAGTGAGAAGGCTCACAAACTTCACACACTCACATTAAGGACAAAAGCTTATATTGGTCAGATGGCATGGTTTTTTCTGTTTACTTTAAGATATGAGTCTTTCCAGTTATGATTTCAGACAGTAGTATTGTGTTACACAAATCTTTTTCTAGTAACTATGATCTTGACCCCAGACCTATTGACTTAACAAATAGGGATCTTCCTCTAATTATATGTGATTCCTTATCCAAGTAAGGTTGGCTTGCAAATCCCTTATAAAGTATTTGATTCAGCACCTGGAAACCACTTGCACTAATTTCAGTCTATTTATAGTATCTTTGACCTTAACCTTTTGATAAGTTGACCTTAAATTCAATAAGTATCTCTCTCTCATTATATGACTATGCATCCTAGTACTGTTGTAATCCAATATACAGTATTGAAGTAAACATTCAGAAATAATTATAATTTATTGACAGACGGACAGGTAAAAAAATTAGTAATATCGCCCCTACTACTTCATAGCATGGAACATAATAAACCTTACATAACATACTACAAGGTGGCTTTATTCTGAGATTAGTAGGAGAAGGTGATATCAAATTATTTGATTACCCGGTAAATAATACCGGACTATAATTCAAAACATTGCTTATCCCTGAATATCCTGTATCCTTAAAATAAAAGAGTACAAATATCCCTTTAAAAGGGAGTACATTAGTTCAGCAAATATAATTGTTCCTATATATATTTTAAGAAGAAAGTTACGAAAATGGTCTCTATGGATACATTTTTTGTGATTGTAAATATATCAATCAACAAAACAATATGTAATATCAAATACATTTCAATGCAGTGCTTTAAAAATCCTTATACAGTAAATATTATCCATATTCTGTCAAAATAAATCATTTTTTCCGTATTTCCAAAGTTCAGTCTTACCAGCTTACCTCAATTGATAGCATTCAAATATAAAAAAATAAAAAAATGATACACCAAAAAGTATTTTACCTTAATTGAAATGATGAATAAAATCAATCACCCATACCTTTAAAGGTAACTTAGTCAATACTCCTCTTCTTCAAGAAAAAGCCAATAATGCTCATACATAATTGATGCTATTAGTCTAATACAATCAACAAACCAACATACACACAGAAATTATATGATTATGTCAAAAAGATTTAAAATTTCATTCAAAAAGACTTGTATGTAATAATTCCTAATAAGCATATTATATTTACATAATTATTTTAACTAACAGATGGGTTTATGACAAGATTATTAAGTATTCTAATAGTTTTTTTTCAAAACAACTATAATCAATATTTAGACACGGGACATGTTTTGTGGCCATGTAGTTTAAGTAGATGGTTAACATTTAGTTATGTTGATCATTGTCAGATGCAGACCCAGGATTTTGAAAAAGGGGGCCCGGGGGCCCCCAAACTAGACAAAGTGGAGTGGAATAGGTAAAAAGTCTTGATTAACCATAAATGTAACTCCATAACTGGGGACCTGCACCCCACCCACCCCCATTAATCTGCCTCTGATTGTGACCTACAATATGAGATTAAATCTCATGGATATTGCAATTAACCTTAAACAGTACATGGTGACAATAATTATTGTCAGTCATTTCTCAATGACAGTTGTTCCAAATTGATCATCAATAAAGAATCATATATACTTTTGTGTACAAGGTATTCATCAACACCTAATGCTTGTGTGTTTGTAGTAGATAGAAACCTGTTTTCATAAGATAATGAAAATTCAAAGGCACGATGAATGGAAGACTGTCAGGTGGTTGCCTGAATAAGATTCAATAAATTAAAATAAGATGCAAAATTTCATGGGATTTAGTCACACCTACTCATCAGTAGATCTTTGAATTAACCAGTATCACCATGTTTAACTGTAGCAAGATAATTGCTACACCTAAAACTGACAAATACTCTATACTAGACAGACTAGACAGACTGTAAGATACTTTCACTAGACAGACTGTAAGATACTCTATGCTAGACAGACTGACAGATACCAGATACTCTATACTAGACAGACTGTAAGATACTCTATACTAGACAGCCTGTAAGATACTCTAGACTAGACAGACTGTAAGATACTCTATACTAGACATCCTGCAAGATATTCTATACTAGACAGACTATAAGATACTCTATACTAGACAGACTGTAAGATATTCTATACTAGACAGCCTGTAAGATACTCTATACTAGACAGACTGTAAGATACTTTCACTAGACAGCCTGTAAGATACTCTATACTAGACAGACTGTAAGATACTTTCACTAGACAGACTGTAAGATACTCTATACTAGACAGCCTGTAAGATACTCTATACTAGACAGCCTATAAAATACTCTATACTGGACAGCCTGTAAGATACTCTATACTAGACAGACTGTAAGATACTCTATACTAGACAGACTGCTCTATACTAGACTGACTGTAAGATACTCTATACTAGACAGACTGCTCTATACTAGACTGACTGTAAGATACTCTATACCAGACAGCCTGTAAGATACTCTATACTAGACAGACTGTAAGATACTCTATACTAGACAGACTGCTCTATACTAGACTGACTGTAAGATACTCTATACTAGACAGACTGCTCTATACTAGACAGACTGCTCTATACTAGACTGACTGTAAGATACTCTATACCAGACAGCTTGAAAGATACTCTATACCAGACAGCCTGTAAGATACTCTATACTAGACAGACTGTAAGATACTCTATACTAGACAGCCTGTTAGATACTCTTTACTAGACAGACTATAAGCTGACCATATTGGTTGTTTAAATATAAAATAAGAAAATGTGGTAAGAATAAGAATAAGAATATTTATTATTCCAATTAAGGGCCCTTGATGGGCAACATGACATTTATACACACAAAACAATACACTATGATTTTGTTAAAAAAAAACAAAAAATGTGGTATGATTGCCAATGAGACAACTAACCAACGGAGTCCAAATGAAGTGGATTTGAGCATTGACAGGTCACTGTACATTCTTCAACAATGAGCATAATATATAGTATAGTCAGCTATAAAAGGCCCTGATATGACAAAATGTGAAACATTTTAACGGAAAAACCAATGGCCTGATTTATAACAAAGCAATAAACAAAAAACAAATGACAGACAGCAACCGATGACAAGCACTGAATTACAGGCTCCTGATGTGTGACAGGCACATATAGAATGTGGTGGGGTTAAACATGTTTTTGAGGTCTCAACCCTCCCCCTAACCTGAGACAGTAGTGTTACTGCACATTATAAGAACAAATTGTAAAAATTAGCTAGAAATGGCTTGACTCATCAGAGTGTCACACACAAAAAAGCAACAACAAAAACACAATTAAAAGCATTGCTGTTTTCTAAAGTTGCAATTGTCTGTGTTGTTCACAGTACTTTCAATCTTTTTTCCTGATTCACTCTTCAAAACATCGCAAAGAAATGGCTTGTTTTTTCTATAACTTTTAAAAACTTAGAACCAAGCGATACATTCAAAAGCATCCAGTCAAATGCTTTGTAAGTTTGAATTGTCACAACTTGTAAAGCTAAGGGCAATTTACAGGCAACTGTATAATATGCTAGCACTTATATACCAGTCATTCCCAAGGTCTGTCAGACATGTGGCAATGTCCAGTAATAAATGGTTTGGTCCAGTAAAATGTCATCAATTACTGGACCAAATGACCAGTGTAGATGTAAGAATTTTGTAATACTCATATCGTAAAAGACTGCTAAAAACACTGACTGGACCAGTAATGCTTGAACAATTACTAGACCAAAAGACCACTGAGGTCCAAAAAACCTTCAGAACCTCTGATATACTCATCATAAAGAAACAAATGTTGACCACTAAATGTTCATTGTTGATTGCCATGTGTTGCTGTCTCATGGGTGTTTAGTATCCCATACATTCCCATTTAGTTTAAAGTTTTTCTAAATATTTATCCAAATTAAACAAACCTGTATTTCTGCTGCTTTCTCCATTTTGATAACTGTTATTTTTCTGTGATAATAAGGGTAACATGTAGGTCCTGAAAGTATATAAAGTGTTCACGTTAACATTACTATGAATCTCCAACATAATTTCACTGATTAAAACATTTCTTTTACTGTAGATATCTAAATGTTCTTTGTACTGGTACTGCTAGTCCTTAAAAAACTACTTACATAGATTTTTGTTCAAAATATTGCCACACTAAAAAATTAATTGGTATTCACAGTTTAAGTTGCTAAATATCAACATTCTACTTGTCAATGAGAAATTTTTTTTATAAAACAAGAGAATTCCATTATTGAAAGTGATTTTAAAACTGAAGCCTTCAAAACTAGCAACTTGAGCATGAACTGAAGGACAATCAAAATACTTCACAGAAGTGTGAATATTAATTTTGTCAATTATAAATAGCCACTGGTCAGTTTGTGATGACCAGAGATAATGTTTATGTAATGTACAATAACAGTTGTCAAGTTCTTTAAGATTGTGATAACAAACAGTGTAAATTTTGACACATTAAATATAATTAACTCTCTAATGTACATCTGTTCTTTATAGTGTAACCGATGTTATCATATCCACTGGCCAATTCATTTGAGACAGGCTATAATGGGGTTGTGTAACAAAAATTAAAATCTGGATTAAATGTCTGTTCCTTTTTCTTCCAGTAGGCAGCCACCATCAACTGGTTGACTATGCTGCCATACATCATTTACCATCATCTTATGGTGAGATATAAATAAGCAGGTTGGATTAAGTCAATGTCTTGAAAAAGTCAAATAACAATAATACTGAACTCCAAGGAAAATTCAAAACGGAAAGTTCCTTATCAAATGACAAAATTAAAAATTTGTATTCAAGATCAGAGATTATTACTGAAACAATGTTTTTTTTTTTTTCGTTGTTTAATTTGGGGCTTTTTTTTTTTTTTTTTTTAGTACATGCAGTAAAATATTATGTTTGTAAGTTTAAGCAAGTAAAAACTTATCAGAGCTAGGAATATTTTTAATTAGGCAGACCTGTGTTTTGTCTACGTAAGACTCATCAGAGGCACCCAAATCAAAACAGTCCCAAGGTCAAATATTTAATCACAAAGTTGAGAAGAACTGAAAGCCAAAAGTTCAAAAAAGTTGTGCCAAATCATCCTACCGGTATCTCATATAAATTTGTTCTAGCAGATGAAATAATTATTTATGATTTCAGATTTATCATGCAAGAAAATTACCTGTCCTTTGAGGAGTAACACTATTCACATTTCAATGTGACTTAAGGTGAACTTGAATCATCCAAATGACTTGAAATAATGGGGTTCATCTGATACATAAGGAGTAAGAATTGTCTCTGGCTCTTCATTTTGTGGGTATTTTTTTGTTAAATGTCCATAATGATGCATGCAATAGCCTATCATATGCAACAGCTTGAAGCAGATCTGTTTCTTGTAAAATAGTCTAGTAATATTGCTTGTAGCTCATCAGTTATAACAGGGGGAACAACTCCAAATAAAAAGACAACATTGACCCTATGACCACAATATCCACAACAAACCAAGAAGATCCTCTAAGTACAGGGAATTGTTGACTTCAACCTGTTTTAAATGGATTGCACACTGGACAGGAAATGTTGATTGGACCCTAGATATAAATAGCCTTTTATATCTATGATTTGACTTTCCATGAAAAATTCAGGTTTGTATCTGCCTTGGATAATTTAGATAGCTATAGTAAATAGCTGTTAAATTTTTCATGTTTGGTCAAATCAATAAAATGTAAAGCATTCAGAGTCCAAAGATTAAAGTTAATCTATTATCAGTCACTGGACAAAATGGGCTGGACTGGATTAATATCTAGTCAAAGGATGACACCACATTTTGACAACATGAATTAATCTGTAACAAATTACACATTTAACTTATACAAAGTAAACAAATCTCCTCTCAAAGCTGAGGATAATACTATTGTACCCTCGGAATGTATGTTTATATTATCTTAACAATACACCTGTTTTATCAGTTTGGTAATAAATTACAGGTATATACAAGGTTATCACTTGACATTGGAATCCTATACAAAGTTGAATAGCTACTGTAAAATGCCACTGTTTAAAAAACTTGAACATAGATATAAATTTGTGGTTGAATATTTCTTACACAGATTTGTTATACAAAACAAGAAGTTGTAATAAATGTTTGTTTCATTACCATGACTTATTGGTACTAAACAAAAATGCAATGCACTAATCAATGGGTAAAGCACACAGGCACTTGTATCTGAAAAAAATTACCTATATACTTTAATATAACATGTGACAAGTGCCTGTGGTAAAGCACCTTTAAGCGAAATCAGCATTACACCTTTAACTGTTTTTATTGCTAATGACCCACTTCCACCCAAAAAAATAACAAGGAAACAAACACTACCATCCTCCAACACACACACACACACCCCAAAAAAAATGAAATAAAAGTAAAAAAAAAAAAGTTTTTTTTTAGCATCCACTATATCAAAATTAAAGTTGATCATGACAATATCAAAAAGGTAATAACAAAAGGACTGGAAATTTGGCCAGATGCAATTGGAAATGTTTGAATAAGGCTTTTGTACTGGACAGTAATATGAACTCTTTCCAATTATTTCTATAGGTTTCGATAGTAGCAGTTTTGCTGTTTGTGATCATTTTTCCAATATGAAATTTTCCATGAAGGCTATTGTACTGGACAGTTATTTAATAATAACGAACTTCTTCCAATTATTTCTACCGAGTTTCAAAAGTAGTCGGTTGGCTGTTTTTTATTATTTTTCATGTATGAAATTTTTCAGATATAAAAAGGTAAATTTTGTTTTTAAGTATGCCATATTAAATCTGACAATCAATTATTTATATAACCCATTTCCACAGACATATATCAAAGCTGTCAACATCTTAAGGTATGGTCAAAGTCTGAAGGTAAATATTTACACCGTCATAGAGCTCTTGTGTCCACATACATTAAAATTTCAAAACAAAAATCATATTGTAACTGCCTCAAAATATAATGTAATCTTGACTCAGCATGTGAACATTATTCTGTCAATATGAGATGTCTAGATGACTCTACTATCACCAAAGGTTGATTATTTCTACCCCTATCCAACAAACTCTCCTTATCCAGTGACATTCCAAATCTGTTCCTGTTGAGCTGTAACACTTTTCAAAAACTATTGGATTTATTGGTTGCTTCTTTTTGGTCCTGACTATGCATGTAATGTTTGCCACTGAATATTTACCAAAAGACAACCAATCTATCAAATTTCAGTTATTTGTTTTAACATAAGTTTTTTTCACTATATAATGCATGAAAACAGATATTTAATGATTGAGATTGATTTAGAGTTTGTTTACACCACCATATTGCAAACAGCTATCTTGCAGTGAAAATGCTTATGTCAGCAGCCCTCTTAATCTTAATATGAACATTTGTAACATACATTTAAATCATGACTAACAAAAGATTGCTGTGAGTTTTAAAATATTTCAAGAATAAAAACTTTTTATATATAATATCTAATATTGTATTTTTTATGTAATTTTTTATTCGTAGTTTACATGCAGAAAACAGATGTCATTTGTCCAATATGTGTTTAATGCGTTATTATTATGTCACGGAATAGAAGTTCCTTCATAATATAAATTCCAAATGGAAACAATATTCTGGAATATTATTTCCACTGGAATAAATATTACAATAAATGTTCCCAACGGAATAAATGGTATAGAATATTTGTTCCAACAGGAACAGATATTATGCCATTGTTTATAACAAAGTTTCCAGTGGAACTTCTGTTAGGCGGAACAAATATACGTTGACAACTATACCAATGAACACAACATCGTCAGACAAAGTGACCTGAACGTTTCGGTTGTTGTGTTTATGCCATTTTGTCAGATATTTTATATTTTTGCATTCAAAACTTTGTCTTAGGGCATGCATTGTGCAATCAATTTAGAAAAATTTGCTGTGCACACAAATAATAATTTTGTATCACATCTTCTATTTCAAAGGGGCATAATCATCAACTTACTAAAAAGAATCACAAATCAAGAAATGTATTCTCAACTGTTTAATTGAGAGCAAAATTCAAAGAATTTCTTTCCAAGTTGCATTTCATTTTATGCATTTTATCAAAAAAGTGTCTTCTAGCTATAAATGTAATGAATTTATCAATGAGCCCTATATTTTAGACCTTGAATAATCATAAACCATTTAAGACGCCACCTAAATCTTTTTAACACTGTCAATGTCACTCGATATGCTACACAAGACCTTTGACCTACAAAAAGTTAAAAATTACTTTTGAAACATTTTGTAAACATGAATGACTACTATAAATGTCTTTGTGCACAACAGAAGTATCAATTACTTCTTAAATCCATTTATTTACTAATTATATTGGTTTAACTAAAACATATTGAAATCAAAATATCTAAATTTGGATAATACACAATACATAATGCTTCACACATTGACACTTCCCAGTCCAACTTATCCAATCAAATTTCCAAAGCATCATTACTATAGACAGCACTGATGGCTACTTTGGAAGTGTCCACCTGTATGAAAGGCCATTCATGTGGTTGGTGCTGTATTTTAACATGCATTTTAAATCAATGCATCATTTATTCATTGTAAGAAGGACACTATTTATTGATAACAGCACACTATTTCTTAATTAAAGCAATCCATTTTCACATAAACTTTACATTATCAATGATAAATGAAAAAAAGTTCAAGATCAGATTAACCAAGCCAGACATACAAGTACACCTTACAATCATTACATACACCAAATATAGTTGAGCTATTGATTATAGTATACAAGAATCCAACCAAACCATGAAAACTTAATACCTACCAATGAACCTTGAAAAAGAGGTCAAGGTCAGATGAAACCTGCCAGACAGACATGTATACCTTATAATCCTTCCATATGTAACCTAAGAGCATGATTCTTCTTACAAAATCAGTTTGTCTCCTCCGAGATTCGAACCCGTGATCTCTGTATTACAAAGCAGTGCTCTAACCAACTGAGCTAAAGAAGTACTTCCGTAGCTCAACTGTTTACAGCTGGCTAACTATCTACTAATGAAGGGAAGCAATGCTGTCACACTTCCTCCACCTCAAGATTCATAATACCATTATGACTCTCACACACATACCCTAGCTAGAAATCCTCTCTAACTACCTTAGTTTTTTTAGTTGGGTGCCAAATGTAACTGAAGAGCATGATTCTTCTTACAAAATCAGTTTGTCTCCTCTGAGATTCAAACCCGGGATCTCTGTATTACAAAGCAGTACTCTAACTGACTGAGCTAAAGAAGTACTTCCTTAGTTTCTGGCTGGCTAAGTATCTACTAATGAAAGGAAGCAATCCCTTAACACTTACATCAAATATAGCTGACCTTATTGCTAATAGTATCTGAGAAACAGACTTAGCCAGGAAAACTTAACATTGACATATGAACCATGAAAATGAGGTCAAGGACAGATGATACCTGCATGACAGACATGTACACTGCAATCATTCCATACATCAAATATAGTTGACCTATTGCTTATAGTAATAGAAAAACTGACCAAAACACAAAAACTTAACATTGACCAATGAGCATGAAAAAGAGGTCAAGGTCAGATGAAACACTTCAGACTGACATGCACACCTCACAAGTTACAAAGCTTAATACAAATAGTTTATGCCGCCGCTATGTCTCACATTCTGTGAATAATGCTATAAAATATATTTCGGTATCTGTCGTATCTTTTGATGAATAACACGTAATTAATCAATAGCATGCTTTAATATAAAAATAGTCCTCTTATTTAATATACATATACCAGTATGCACTAAAGTACTAGTATCTAGTAAGATATTTGATATCATTTACCTGTCTAAGTAGATGGATTTATTTTTCTTCTTTAGGATCTTAGGATTTTACAACTAAAGAATAGTTTAAACACATTTTATTGTTCAAAATGACAAAAGGATCAGACACAAGTTTTACAACTTAGTAACTAAAGAATATATAATGAAATATTTTTCCAAAACTATACAAAAAGATGAAGTAATGAAGATACAAAATGTTCTTTCCTTCCAAATGTTCCATACCTTTACGATAGCCTATATTGTCCTGACTATCACCAATAGTACAGTTCAATGAGGGTTGATTTTCAATAACCACTTACGAATTCAGTTGTTGAACCAGTATAAATCACAAGAATTTCTACTGTTAACAAGAAAATACTGGTTTAGAAAATCATCTGTCAATCTTACAATATATATCACCTTACACCACAATAAGATAGGCTTTCTGATAATTTACGTTGTAAAATACCACATCTCTCATGTCTAAATATTATGTTTACCTAATAAGGTGGAAATAACTTGATTGTAAGTCAAAAAGATAAAATATTAAAATATGTGAAAATAATACCTGTTAATGGCTGGTTAATTTATTTCTAAAGTTGCATCTGAAATTTAGTTTTGCTTTCAAGGTCAAAGCTGAACTTTTTGTTAAATGTATAACCTTCAAAGCCAATGGTGCATCTTCTATTCTAAAGAAGAATTTTATCCTTCACTCAAGTGTCTAGAGGTCAGTAATTGTAGAGGCAAACAATTTAAAGCATACCTGACCAAAAATACACAAGAAGAAAAACAAGAAAACAGATACTTTAAATTCAGAAATTATTGCATGCATTTATTATTGTGATTTTTGAAGAATAGATAAAAATGTGAGATAAATTATTGCGAATTCAGGAAAAGCTTCATACAGATATAGGTAACAGATATCAGAATGCAAGTTCTTATTGTGCATTAAAAAAATCTCACAATAATTTCTGAATTTACAGTAATCAAAGGCATGAGCATCCAATTACAGCGAATGGACAAAATCAGCAAGCTTCAAATATAATTTTGTATAAATTATCATTAGCTATTGGTCAACTGCCAATTTCTTCTTGAATGTGTCAAGTTGTGGGTTCAATCTCTTGTCAGAACAATACAAAGACTTGCAAATTGGTACATGCTGCCTCTCCACTACATGTTAGGCCAAAAAAAATAACAAAGCAAACACTGTTAAAAAGACAAATAATGAATATGTTTCTATAGCTGCAGATGAGCACAAATTTAATTTCACCTAAACAGTTGTAGATGTGGACTGTTTGAAGTCTCAGTTGGATTTGTTTGAATGGTAGTACCAGTGGATGAAATCTGTTTTTCAGGATATGGCAAGATTTTACTATAGTAAATGAATATTGCATATTGGGACAAATTTTGCTTTCATGATTGTAGATGTGTTCTATGCGTAGGTCATAACTGGATTTAGCTTTCATGGTTGTAGATGTGCTCTATGTGTAGGTCAAAAATGGATTTTGGCTGGACAGTTGTGATAAAAGAAATCTTGTTTGTAAGTATGGGGTGGATTTTCCTTCAATAGTAAAGGAGTACTGTATGGTTTTATTTTTTTGTTGTTTTTTGTTGTTTTGGGGGGGGGGGGTTATTTTTTGCTTCATTTGGTTGTTTTTTGTTGTTGTTAACATTATGACACAACATGATTTTGTTTGAATGGTTGTAGATGTGAACTGTTTACAGATTCAAACTAGATTTAACTTTTAAAACATGCAAGACTAACATATATAGGTCAGAGGTTCCTGACTTGGGACAGGTGCAACAATGCTGAATATTACTGAATCTTATTTTTTATTGACACAACTTTATTGTGGGGGAATACCAAAATATAGTAACTTTTGGATTTAATAACTAAAACCTGTTTAACGACGTGGATTTCATTACATAAATATCAATATAATATATGACATATTTAAGGATATTATCGTCATATTTACATGTCATCTGATCTCTATCCTAATCGTCAAAATCTCATCTATGAAAAATCTAGATTAACATGGCCTATCCTTTTCTCTAGTCTACTTTACACCAGACAAATATAGCCAGACTTTACATTTAACCATCCTTCAATCTTTTTTTCAAATGAAAATTCAATTATTGAATATTTCATTGAAATTTCAACCTTATTTTAATGCCATTGTTTAATTGGGCAAATATTTTTACCTGATGATATAAACAGGTCTAAAATAAGCTGAGATTTATTGTCACATTTATATATTATGTCCTACAGGCTATTTAAATTTTAACTTTTAAAAAAGAAAGATGTAATAGCATACATGATTAAAATACACAGTATTTATATATGTATTAGGCAATTGCAAGGCTAATAAAAAAGAAAGTATTGTTATACAGCTCAAAGTTGGAAGTTTTGAAGGTTTATATTAGACCTTGACATTCATTTCTGCAATTTTCTTAATATTTTTAATGTGCAGGAGTGTTTTGTGACTTTTAAACTAGGAGCGTTCTAGTTTGAATGGTGGTCGACAGGGATGACACCTCTATCCATTTGCCAACCTTGCTAAGCATTACTTATTATGGTTTTATTTTTTGTCACAATAATAATTAACAGAGATGGGCTGAGCATCTGTAATTTCATGACATTATGCTAAATCAAAGATTTACAAGTAATACCAAATCACTAATTGAAAACAAGCACCTGTTAAGGTCTTACTATTTCAAAGAATTTATTTCAAAATATTATTACCAAATACATTTTCCCATATACATATAGGATGCCAAAGATTTAACAACATTATTTACTAATAAATCTCTCATTCTAAGTATTTATTTACTTCGGTTTAACATGAACTTATTTTTTACCAAACTAACTTACCTTTTAAGTTATTTATTTCCTAATTTGTAAACAGATGTATTACGAAAAAAAGTTTTTTACATTCCATGCATGCAATGTGAATAGTTACACCTCCGTGACAATACAATCTTCTATCTGTAACTTTCTATTCATACTCGGCTACTCTATTTCATTTAATTGACACATAAACACCTCCCAATGATAAAATAAAGAATCTTCCTTCATCAAGTTTACTATGTTTTCACCGAGATTTAAATTTGACAATAACCCATGTAAACGTCAGGAATTTGCAGGTATGGGTGTGAAGCAGAGCGTTGAGAATACTATACTTACTACAGGGTAGATCTATTATTTATTAATATTAGGCCATAACATTTTGTTTACTTTTATCGTTCAATCGTTCAATCTACAAATATGACCTGCAATGTGACAGATAATCGTATGATGTTATCTTTTTCTTACCTATCAAATATTTTTATGATTAGTAAAAAATGTGCAAATTGACAACCAGGTTATGAGTTATGAAAGATAAGGTTTACTAATTTGACATAAAGATCAGAAGGACATAAAGACCAATTTTTCAACACTAAACTATGAGTGTTGTTATTTCCTTGAAAGTAATATGACAGAGAAAAAATAAACATGTTATGAAAATTAAAAAAAAATATTCAAATTTGTTAATGTTGTGATAATGATATCATAATGAACATATTTTATGATAAAATTAACCAAAAAATGTTTCTAGTAATTTTATGTGCATTTGCCATGAAAAAGACATCAAACTCATTATAAAAAATAAAAATATTTTCAGAGAATTTTTTTTTACTTCATTGCCCCTACTCCTTTTAAAAAATACATGTATAAATATTGTATTCAGGTGAAACTTGAGCCATTTATATTTTGTTAGGCTAACTTCAAAGTGTCACTCTTTTTTCTGAATTCCTTTATTAATTATTATTTCAGCAGCAATTTATTTCTTAATATAGTTTTTTTAAGAAATCAAAATATATTTGACTAAATGCTAGAAAATAATGTTGAAACATTTTCAAACTAAGACTATAATTTTCAAAATTTGTGGTATAAGTTGTACTTTACCATTAGGTTTAACTTGGATATTTTGTACAGATAACTGTCATATATATAAAAAAGAAGATGTGGTATGATTGCCAATGAGACAACTCTCCACAAGAGACCAAATGACACAGAAATTGACAACTATAGGTCACCGTACGGCCTTCAACAATGAGCAAAGTCAATACCGCACAGTCAGCTATAAAAGACCCCGAAATGACAATGTAAAACAATTCAAACGAGAAAACTAACGGCCTAATTTATGTACAAAAAATGAACGAAAAACAAATATGTAACACATAAACAAACGACAGATATTTGACTGAGAAATTTTGTACAGATAACTGTAACCATATGTTGACTGGGATATTTTGTACAGATAACTGTAACCTTATGTCTGTCATATGTTTACTGGGATATTTTGTACAGATAACTGTAACCTTATGTCTGTCATATGTTGACTGGGATATTTTGTACAGATAACTGTAACCTTATGTCTGTCATATGTTGACTGGGATATTTTGTACAGATAACTGTAACCTTATGTCTGTCATATGTTGACTGGGATATTTTGTACAGATAACTGTAACCTTATGTCTGACGTATGTTTACTGGGATATTTTGTACAGATAACTGTAACCTTATGTCTGTCATGTGTTTACTGGGATATTTTGTACAGATAACTGTAACCTTATGTCTGTCATATGTTGACTGGGATATTTTGTACAGATAACTGTAACCTTATGTCTGACGTATGTTTACTGGGATATTTTGTACAGATAACTGTAACCTTATGTCTGTCATGTGTTTACTGGGATATTTTGTACAGATAACTGTAACCTTATGTCTGTCATATGTGATTTTCGTTAATTGTTGTTTTGTTATAAATTAGGTCATTTGTGTTCTCGTTTAAATTGTTTTTACATTTTGCATGTCGTTTTTTATATAGCCGACTGTTCAGTATGGGTTTTCCTTATTGTTGAAGGTCGTACAATTGCCTATAATTGCTAACTTTTACTTCATTTGAACTCTGGTGGATTATAAGTTGTCTCATTTGCAATCATACCACACCTCCTTATTTTTATTTTTACAAATGAAAACCAGACTACAAAATTACTGTGTGAAATATGTGGTATAAAAGAGAATCTCTCTTATTTCTGTTAAAAAGTTCACATAACTTTGTATGGTATCATTTTCACCATGACAAGGATATTCATGACACATGTATTATATAAGTTTATGAGAAAACATTTCTTTTTTATTGCCTCATTAATTTTGAATAGATGATCCATCATGAGAATTGAATTTTGGAATATTTTCACCCAAAATTAACATGATTGTTAAACTTATTTTTTATGGTTGTCCTCAACTTATCAACACCTTTAAGATCCTACCTAGTTTTCCTACATAACAGCAGTAGACCTAAAGATTTCCTTTTCTTTAAACTTGGTCATTGAACTCATAATGTAATACAACAAACATGTAGGGCCAATTCCCCTATCTGTTTCATTTACAAATCTAAAATTTGTCAAATCCTACTGGAACTTGAATATAAGAGAGTCTACATCATATACTTTTTACAACTTTCAACATATTTCCATAAAGTCAAAATGTTAGTCAGTGCTACATGTTAATGTTGAAGGGATTTATGATAAAAAAAATAAAAATAAATAAAAACATGAGGCAGTGATCACCTGTGTCTATATTGCTCTCCTGGTAAAAAAATCACCAGTTTCCTCATTAGGTCTTTTATATAGACATACTGTAATTTCTCTTTGTGGAGCTAAACATTTTTACAATGTTAAACCTAGCTCCGCTTGCATACAACGTTATAAAGAGGCATGACTCAAGAACGGTTAAAGTGACACCACCCAAATTCAATCTTGATCTGAGTTTTGTGGTAATAGGGCATTGTGTATAAGTTTCATAACATTTGGTTGAAGCAAACTAAAATCAGAGAACGGAAACAAAACATTCAGCAATTTTTCCATATATAAAGGGACATTACTCCAGAGCGGTATAAGTGACGCCATCCAAATTCAAACCTGATTTGTGTTTTGTGGTAATAAGCATTGTGTATAAGTGTCATAATATTTGGTTGAGGCAAATGAAAGTATAAGAATGGATACTAATTTTGGGACGGACGGATGGACAAGGATAACACTTAATGCCCTCTCTGCCACAGGGGCATAAAAACATAATGTTTTTAGAACCTTAGAAACACATATGGAAATTGAAGTAAAGATTGAAAGACTTTTTGATAATGGTCCTACCTCTTTTTATTTTCTGACATAGAATGTACTTGTATTCTTTTCAACCTTCCCGAGTTCATATGTAGTATAATGTAGTCAATTAAAACTAGAGATTCTGACAAACCTTTCTATGTAATGAGATATATAAAGTTGATCTTATGAGTGTGAGAAGGCAGGATTTCATTACCAACTAATTCAGTACTTTGAGCTTGTCTTCAGTAACTGCAAAAATTCTTCTATACAGTATTATATCGTCATTGCACAAATATTGGTAAAAATTGTTGAGAATAATAGATGAATTGGCAAGCTCATGCAAAACTATTTTCCACACTTAATTATATTTGTGCAAGGACCCTTTCATTGTATCAAAACTAGATAAATGATGAGGCTTTTATGTTACCCAAACTTAACAAAACGTCACCATTTTTTAGGTCATATATCATTTTTTGAGTAACTTCAGTGATTTTTTCATTGGTTTAGGTCATATATCATTTTTTGAGTAACTTCAGTGATTTTTTTCATTGGTTCTGATACATGATGACACGTTCTTTCTAAAAGATAGTTTTTCCCAATATTGCTTGAGGTTCTGGGAAATGTTTTCATATGCATTTAGACCATTACACCATGCTGACTACATGTATCCATGTATTTCAATCAGCTGTTGACATTCACAAATCTGGATTTTGATTTAAAGATACAGGTGATCTGCTGAAAATCGACCACCTAAAGAATTTAAATAATTTTGTTTATTCAGTGAAATCTAATCACAATTTAAACATATTTTATCCAATTTAGATTTCATGTTTCAATTGATAAAGCAATTAATAAACACTCAGTACGATATTAGTGTTAAATTGTTGGATAAGTCAATGGGAGGTTCCAAATAAAAGTCAATTTTATAGAAACAGATTACTTGACATTTCTCTTCTGTCAGAAAATAGAAAAATGGAAAATTGAAAGCTATATTTATTTAGTTATTACAAAGACATATAAAACCATTTTTTGTTTCTAGTTATTACATGTTATAGTTACTGTGGATTCATTAATATTCGTTGGATACCAATTTTTGTGGATTTCGTGGGAACAGGGGAACCACGAATTTAAATGCTCAACGAATTACAAATTTTCTAAAGGAAGGTATGCAGACTTTGCCAAAACCAAGAAATTTAATATCCACAAAAATGCAAGTTTTCCTCAATCCACGAAAATTGGTACCCACGAAAATAAATTAATCCACAGTATCGGAACAGTCAGGGTATACACATATACTGTAGTTTCATTTATTTTCCTGGGTACTAATTTTCATGGATTGATGAACACTTATAATATTGTGGATACATGATTTCATGTCTTGCCAAAGTCTGTACAAAACATATAGAAAATTTGTACTTCGTAGAATATCTAAATTCTTGGTTTACCTATATCTTTTATATCCATGAAAATCGTTATCCAACAAATAATATTGCATCCACAGTAAAGATATATTTTTTTACGATATCAAGCCTTCAAAATTAAGTTCTCAGTTCCGTGTATGGACCATACTGGCAGTATCTTATGACAAGAATTCCAGTATAGTATTACAAAGATGTCACAGTCTAGTGTAAAATTATATAGGTAACATTCCAACCCTGTACAATTTCTTGGTAGAAGGATGAGTATTCAGTTTAAAAGAAGCAAAACACAAATTAGTTTCATGATTTATATTTCAACTGAAAATAAATGACAAATATTTTGCCATAACTGTGAATAAAATTATACATTTCGTAGAACATGACATTAATCTCATAAATAACAAATTGCTATACTAATTCATGCTAACATACAAATGAAAACAATATTAGTTAAAAACATACATGTTTATACAATATAAGTCTGCACCTCCTCAGACTTGTTTTTTAAACAGTTACTATAACCTTTGACAATTACAGAACTGGTCGTATAGAGTATAATGGATGTGGATTTCATGATGAACTATAAACAGTAAAAATTAATGTAAACCAAACCACTATGTACTCCAGTTAAATACGATTTTCATATATGGATTTATTTACATATGTCTTTATTTATTAAATTAGTGTTATCTCCCCTATTACAATACTTGGTTGTGAATAAAGATTTTTGAAAAAAGGGGGGTTCACAAGGCAACATTAGAAGAGGACTTTGCATTTACCATATACGTAGCTCTATAAAGGGGGGGCAGGGCTGGTGAAATGAAGAGCAAAATCAATTTCCCAGACAGTTGCCATTATCAGCCAACTTACATCACTGTTTCTGGAATGTAAAATCATTAACTATCTTATCTAATGGGGAAATCAACCAAAAGTAAATATCCTGTCTGTATTTGGGTATGTGAGTATGTATGAGCACTAAATGTGGTTTGATTTACAGAAATTTCAACATAAATGATAAACAAGGTGAACAAAGTAAAACATGAACTATAAAACAATGATACAAAATAGGTGTAGGTGTTGACATCATTTAAAACAGTATTGCACTTAAGTAAATACCAAGATACAGAAGCCATTTTGTTCACCAGGTTTTCAATTCTTGCAATGAATCTGATGTTATGAGTATCATAGTATTCTAATTGATGATTCAAAATATATATGTTATTAAAAATGCTTATGAAATACATGTAAAATGATAACCTGAAAAAATGCATAAGTACAATAGAGATATCTAAAGATTTACCAAGATAACCACATAAGTGAGGAAATATGACCGTTTTTAAATGGGATTTCAGACTAACTTTATATCGGTGAAAATCTATCTATAAAAGTAATTCCTGGTAAAAAAAAAAGATATCTCAACTAAAATCCTATTTTCAGTTTCAGAAAACATTTCTATTTGGTGTATGTCATCGTCTTACAACATTGAATAAAATTGAGAATGGAAACGGGGAATGTGTCAAAGAGACAACAACCCGACCAAAGAGCAGAAAACAGCCTAAGGCCACCAATGGGTCTTCAACACAGCGAGAAAATCTCGCATCAGGAGGCAGAAGTTTATTTGTTATTATTCAAATGCTTTGAATTCTTAGTTAGTTTTGTTTAACTAAACAATCATTATATCATCTCTTTTGGGTGATCAACAGACACCCTAATTGATCTAAATGTATCTTCTAACAAGAAATAAAGACATTAATAAAATCTGGTTGGTAAATATAAAACTGAGGAAAGTAAACTATCATTGATGTCAGTCTCCAAACATGTGAACTTCTTGATACATATTGTCTTTAATTTAAATTGGTTAAATCTGGTTGTATATTTATATACTGTTTACTGCACTGAAGTTTAAGTAATGATATATGAAACACAAGGATCTCAAATTGACAGCAAACTGGTTTTCAGAAGACATATTTGTAATTGTAATTTTGTAACACTCCACCTCCAAAAAATTTTTGTCATGAGAAACTAAATATATAAAATTTGAATGGTTTTCAAGTTATTGCACTAAAACGACAAAAAGAAGATTTTTTGTTTTTATCAAGAAACACAACACCTGAATTGCAATGGTGAAAATCATCAATATCTAACAATCTCCATTTTGTCATGGGAAACATTAAATCACAAGAGTGCACACGCTGAAATGTCTCGCCTTCTTTACTAATCATTGATATTATGTTGATAGTCCTAAATATAAAGCTTTATTACAACTGTCACATAAACTTAACATTAACCAAGTAAACTAAACATTGACCAATGAACCATGAAAATGAGGTCAAGGTCAGATGAACCATGCTAGGCAGGCATGTACAGCTAACAATTCTTCCATACAACAAATATAGTTGACCTATTGCTTATAGTTTAAGAAAAACAGACGAAAACACAAAAACTTAACACTGAGCAATGAACCTTGAAAATGAGGTCAAGGTCAAATAAAACCTGCGTGACTGACATATAGATCATAAAATATTTCCATACACCAAATATAGTTGAACTATTGCATATAGTATTAGAAAAAAAGACCAAAACTCAAAAACTTAACTTTGACCACTGAACCATGAAAATGAGGTCAAGGTAAGATGACACCTGCCAGCTAGACATGTACACCTTACAATCATTCCATACACCAAATATAGCTGACCTATTGCATGCAGTATTAGAAAAAAAGACCAAAACTCAAAAACTTAACTTTGACCACTGAACCATGAAAATGAGGTCAAGGTCAGATGACACCTGCCAGCTAGACATGTACACCTTACAATCATTCCATACACCAAATAAAGTAGACCTATTGCATAAAGTATAAGAAAAACAGACCAAAACACAAAAACTTAACTATAACCACTGAACCATGAAAATGAGGTCAAGGTCAGATGACACCTGCCAGTTGGACATGTACACCTTACAGTCCTTCCATACACCGAATATACTAGACCTATTGCTTATAGTATCTGAGATATGGACTTGACCACGAAAACTTAACCTTGTTCACTGATCCATGAAATGAGGTCGAGGTCAAGTGAAAACTGTCTGACGGGCATGAGGACCTTGCAAGGTACGCACATACCAAATATAGTTATCCTATTACTTATAATAAGAGAGAATTTAACATTACAAAAAATCTGAACTTTTTTTTCAAGTAGTCACTGAACCATGAAAATGAGGTCAAGGACATTGGACATGTGACTGACTGAAACCGTAACATGAGGCATCCATATACAAAGTATGAAGCATCCAGGTCTTCCATCTTCTAAAATATAAAGCTTTTAAGAAGTTAGCTAACGCCGCCGCCGCCGCCGCCGCCGCCGGATCGCTATCCCTATGTCGAGCTTTCTGCGACAAAAGTCGCAGGCTCGACAAAAAAATGAAAAGGATTTGTTTAAGAGTTCTTAAGCTATCACATGGAAAAAGTTTGGAGCTGCCTATCCACCTGTAGAAGTACTCAAATTAATAGTTGGACTACCCCTCCAGAAAACCCAGTTAAAAAATATAACTTCATAAGTCGTCTTGTCACAAAAGTTATAACAATTACATCACAAGTAAAGGCTTTTTTCAATTTGGTCTATTTTAAAATTACTATTTTTTTCTAATTTCATAATCATTTAAACATGATAGAGTCGTGTGTATAATTTTCAAGAGCGTTCTCAATATGATTTACAAAAAAAATGTACAAATATATCCTATAGAGTACACCTTTCTGTCCTAATTTACGATAGTGTTTTCAATCCAAAAAATTGTCTTTACTTCAAACAGAAGAACATTCAGTTTTGAAGTGTGCTAGTTTATCTATTGAATTTCTAAACTGAGAAATTGTCTGCACCAAGAACCATTAACAATATGTACTAGTAAAGTGAAAATTGTTTTAACTTTGCAAAATTTTCCATGAAATTTGTTTACATCAATAGAAAATGTATCCTGAATGAACCTGCAATAGATTAATGGCAAAAAAGTTTAAGTTTAAACTGGAAGGAAAACTATATATGTAACATTGATTTGACTGTAATTAAAAAAACCTACACCATAATATCACAAGCACTTGTTAATATCTTGTAAACTTTCAGTTCTGCAGAAACGCCTATGGTAGGTCTTATTTTTGTGAGGCAGGAACAAAAATTGAAATATAAATGATGAATGAAAAAAGACAGGTAGAAATCAAATGATGGCAAAGCTTTTTGGCACTAAAACATGAGCGCCAAAATTAAGTAAAACAATAAACAAACTAAATAAACAAAACTGTAATACTGATTGACTTACTGTCATGGCAACGAATACAGAAATTTGTAGAACTAAATAAATGCTACAATAGAAAATCTGAATAAATCAGTATACTGTCGTGACAAGGCTTCAACGAATACATAAATTTGCAGCACTAAATAAATGCTACAATAGAAAATCTGAATAAATCAAATATGTAAATAACATGTACAGTTCTACTGAACTTCACAAGACTTTAGCCAACAAAAACAAAAACAAATTAATTGAGACATATAATTAATGAATAAATAACATGCAGTTTGAAACAGTTCACTAATGCTTCATTGATCAAAAGCTCTATGTATTAAAAAATCCATAACAAAGAGTAGGCACAGAAATTGTTCCCTCTTTTCCTGGTCCAGAAAGTAATAAAACAGATCTATGCCAAAGCACTCTACAGTATTAAATGTATCCTGGGTTATCAGAATCAAATGGCGTACCTTCATCGTTGTTTTTAGCTGGTTTATATCTAACAACTGGTTTGGCTTGTGGGATATTTATCACAACAGTCTGAAAAATAAAGAAAAAAGTTTTGTTTTCTAATGACAACAAAAACGAATACAAGTTAAAATTTGTTAATTTCACCTGAAGATAAATTTTATCTGAGTTGTTTCCCTTGAAACAGCTCTGACTGACTAATCACGTGGCTAAGATAAACTGATATTGCATATTTTCCAGATGTTTTTGAGAACTTAAGTTATATTTAGTGAAGCATTCATACTAAGTGAAGAAAAAATATCATAAGTTATAAATGTACTTTATTCAGTATTGGAATATGAAATAAGTGCAGGTTCAGAATTAAATAAGACAAATGTCGTGAGCTCAGTATAAAAGTATTGTTTTCAAATCTATCATTTATTATATTCATATGTTCTTGTAAACTCCAGATAAAAATCCTTATATACATTTAAACATGCACTGCCAGCGGGTTTTGTAGAGGCAGCCCGATAAACATGCAATAAAGCATCGCTTATGCAGCATTTTTTCATAACAGCTCCTCTTCATATGCCATGCTAATGTAGGTATATAATACTGTATACAGTAAATACATTTTCATTATAACACAGAAGTCAAATCAGATATCACTGTTATTTTTTGGTTAACCGAAATATTCGTACCAACAACTTTTTAAAGTGAAATGAGTGGCTTTAAAATCCCCCAAAATTGAGTTCTTTTTACATATATATAGTAAAACTAGAAAGCAGATTAATATCTGCAGGCATAACAAAAAGTCTGGACGACTGTTTGATTTCAAAAGAATGGAAGGACAGAAGGAGTGAGGACATAAAATTTACACATAATTATCTTTTCTATTTTATTATTCTGGACACTGTGTACATACATTTTGAGTAACTGAAATGCAGAATGTAACGATGACCAACTGTCTTTTGGCTTCTAGATGACACCATCCTTAATGTTTCCATAAAATTATATATGTGGTCCCTTATATGACCATAGCAATCATTCTCTTGGTAATTTTTTGTACAGACAGCCTTATGGTTGCCAATTATTTCAAGCAAATGATATAAAATCAGCAAAACTTTAAGATTTCAGAAATAGAATTTTCTGATAGTTAAAAAAGTGCTTCATGTTTAAAAGAATTTTCTGATTGTTTAAAAGTACTTCATGTTTAATAGAATTTTCTGATTATTTAAAAGTGCTTCATGTTTAATAGAATTTTCTATGTATAATCAGTTATCTAATGTTGGAAATAATATAAATTAGGAACGGTAGTATATTGTAGAATTGTGATCATCCACCGGTTAATACAAAGAGAAATACACTATACATTATATATTTACAAGATGCACATATTCACAAGGGTAAAGATAAGTTTATCTGGGATAATCAGTTTGCTTTTTATTGATAAAAATTAATGAATGGTATCTTCAAAAGAGACATAATGGTATTACTTCTTAACTACTTCCATGCAGGGATAGAAATTGATGGTCAGCCTTCACTCTCCAGAAGGGACTGTCAAACTGGTGAAAGTAATTATGGAATAGAGTAAATGTTACCATAGGAAATATTGAAAAGAAACCTTCTACGTCATTTGGTCTCTGGTGGATAGTTGTCTCATTGGCAATCATACCAAATCATATTTTTATACTGATTACTGTAAAATATGGGTTTTGTTCATGCTAGATTCAAGGAATATTATTGTCTATGCTTCTATCTTTCTAGACAAAGAGTTAATACAATGAATGCTGCAATATTTTCATTTTAAGTTATTTTAAAAGGTAAGGTTTTCTCAAACTCAGGTTAAGGTCAAATGAAATCTGTCGGGTCAATATTTTCAAGTAATGAATTCACAAACAAAATATTTCAACCTACCATGTATATTTTATGGTTTATAAAGCTTTAAAATATTAAAAGTTAAAGCTGACCGCTGGAATATGAAAATGATATCAATGCCTTATATATGTCTTATATTAGAAAGGCATAAATTCCTAAAATAAATCTGATCACTCGGAAATGAGGTCAGAACCAACAGATTTTAGTCAGGCAGATCTATATTCCTCACAACAATCCACATACCAAATACTGTTGACCTAGCATGTATAGTTACTGAGGATAAGACCTATGGTAACCTGAACACTGGAGCTTTAAAATGAGGTCAAGGTGACAAGATTTCATAATGAACATGGGTCATACAGATTTGATAACATTGGTGAAAGAGGGGATAACATAGTAAGATTTTCTGCAAATTATAAATGCCAATGTCATTGCTACCATTTATATTATAGAGAAGTCTCGCGAATCATGACTTTAATCATAGGCAAAACAAAATGACTTTCTTTTGCAACTTGATCTTTGAGTATTTTGAACTACTGATTGTTTTATTAAAAATAACATTGATGGCCTATAAATACATTGTCACTGTAACAGTTTCAAAACTCAGTTCTTACCATTGTCTTTCATTGTTCTAAACCAGTTCTATACTTCCTAGCAGGGAAATTAATCTGTTTACCGGCAGATCAGTAATCATAATAGTTTTAGCATGTAACTCCAGTACATTTTTACAAACAAAGAAATGATTTAATACTATTCAAAGTTAATATTTCAACTAAATGTTATAGTTTAACTAAACTTTATTCATATCTTTAAAAAAGTCAAGGTCAAATAAAAGTTCAATAACAATCTATCACCTTCAAATATGGTGTGAAGATTTTTTAAAAGTACATGTAGAAATCTAATGTAGTTTATAATAGTTTTTTGAATAAATAAACCATAAAGCATAAGAACGTTGAATGACCTTGACTTTTTTCCAGACTATTCCATGCCTGTACCATATAGATTTATACCTGAATATCAATCAATTCCTTCCTACAATAGTATGTAATGAAAAGACTGTACAAAATGGTGTTTATAGTTCATTAAACAGTAGAACTTTTCAATTTTATTAGTCCTATGGTACTAACAGGCTATTATTTGAACTTGGAATTATTTTTAATTATGGAATTTGCGTAACTTCTTGTGCTTAAAATTTTTAATAAATTCCATGTTTATTTGGTATTATAAATTGTTTTGAGCGGTTCATAACACTTTCCATAAAATGTATTTTGTATAGATAGTGTTGTGCGCGGCACAGTACATTCTATTGAAAATGTACTATCTTCTGTGTAATAGAAAGTGTTGTGTGCAGCACAGAACATTAAAGTACAGAATAAACATGGAATTTATTAAAAATTTCAAGCCGAGAAATTATGCAAATTCCATAATTAAAAATAATTCCAAGTTGAAATAATAGCCTGTTTACTATAAAAATCTGTTCAAATCATCCTTTAGTTAACAAAGCTTCTGGCTATGAGGATCAAAACCTTTTGGAATTTTTTTTCTTTCGGACTACTTTGCAACCTAAATTTTCTGAAATAATGATGACGCTGAAATTCTTTAAATGATATAAATTGTAAAAATCAAGCTGCCATTCAGCTTTTTCTTTGCCAACTAAACCTAGCAATACTGGCTATTTCAGTAAAAAAAACGACAAGTGAAATAACATTAATACATATCCCACCTATAATTTAACAACCTAACTTCCCGTTATAGTCACTTTTTATCACAATAAATAGATTCAAGGGAAAATGTGA
This sequence comes from Mytilus californianus, assembly GCF_021869535.1. Taxonomy (NCBI): domain Eukaryota; kingdom Metazoa; phylum Mollusca; class Bivalvia; order Mytilida; family Mytilidae; genus Mytilus; species Mytilus californianus. The sequence goes on along the minus strand of NW_026262679.1, from coordinate 129,252,229 downwards.
GCAGAGATTCTCACAAACTTATATCCTCACTGAGGACTTTTTGAAGTTAAAAATTATAACGTTCGGATCTAAAGTTTGAAATTTTCATTGAAATAAGGGTATAGGTTTATGAGTTATGAATACAAGATGTATATTCTTTCTTTAGAAATGCCACATTTTGCTATGAAACTCCAAATTCAATTTTCCAGTAAATAGAAATTGTAAAAAATTCAAATCTGACCTTATGTTTTTGTTTCCTTTTAATAACCAATGTAACATTGCCTGGTTGTAAACCACGAAATATTTGGTGAGCATCTAATAAGGATAAGTTCTGTAACGATCTACCATTCACTTCCAATATCATGTCTTCTTTTCTGTTCAAAAATAGCAGAGACATTAAAGTAGTGATTATGGAATGATAAAGTATACTATTATTAAAAGGTATTGGTATTAAAAAATTAAATTCTCTAAAAAAAATCAAGGCTTGTGTTCCTATAACATGTTTCACACTGTAACTCAAAATTATTGACCTCGACCTTACAAACATTTGGCCCTGGGCTGTTTTCTACTCTTTGGTCGGGTTGTTGTCTCTTTGAAACATTCCTCGTTTCCTTTCTCTATTCTATTCTAACTTTGTTTGCAACACACAATCTGGCTGAGAGCAACAATTACATCAAGCATCATAAATAATCCTTACTGTATTCAAACGTCAAGTTGGGCAACACATTGTATATCTGAATTGAGGATATAAAGCTGAACTAAGTTTGTGACATATATTATTACATATTTAAGACAGACATTACAACCGTATTCCTGACACATCCTCTGGTGATTGGCAACAATACCACCAAGTATCATTAATATACTATAAATATAAATAAAGTTCACAACTGAACAAGACAGATTTCTATATATGCTACCCAAACTTTGTTTGTGATTTGATTTGATTTTTGGTGTTTTAACGCCACTTTTAAGCACCGCCTTTGGGCTATTTCGTGGCAGCCAGTTTTTTTTGGTGGAGGAAGCTGGAGTGCCCGGAGAAAACCACTGACCTTCGATAGGAAAACTGACAATCCTAGTCAATTAAGATTGGAGTCAAGTGCACCCTCACGAGCGGGGTTTGAACTCACAACCTCAGTGTTGACTGGCTAGTGATTACAGTAGTAACTACTTAGACCACTCGGCCACCTAGGCCCCCAACTTTGTTTGTTGGGGTATTAAACACCTAATCAGAAAACTTCTCATTTGAATAATGCAAACATAGAGGTCACTAGATCTTGATTGAGAGATAGCTTGGGTGACTTTTCTCGTGCAATTGAGATACATAGATGCATCGTAACTGTACAAGTGAAACACCCCAAGACAGTCAACTTCTTGAGGCGGGCCTCGGTGGCCGAGTGGTTTAAGTAGTTACTACTGTAATCACTAGCCAGTCAACACTGAGGTTGTGAGTTCAAACCCCGCTCGTGCGGGTGCACTTGACTCCAATCTTAATTGACTAGGATTGTCAGTTTTCCTATCGAAAGTCGGTGGTTTTCTCCGGGCTTAAAAGTGGCGTTAAAACACCAAAAATCAAATCAATCAAATCAACTTCTGAGTAAAGGGAGACAACTACAAAATATAAAATAAAAATGTTGTGATATTAAAGTCGCTTGCTTTCCATTTTTGAACTTCATCTTTATAAAAGCACCTACTTATTCAGTACCATATAAACCTACTTGAGTCTTCCGTCTTTATCAGCAGGGGAACCAGACTTGACATCCTGTATGTAGATATGACTGGTTCCGTTATGGTCTCTTCTCATTAGTAAAATTCCTAATCCTATTCCTTGTTCTGTCAAGAAAAAGATTAACACAAATCAAATCAAATTTACAATTTACTTTGAAAAAAACACCCCAAAAAATCAATAATTTTCAACAAATTGAGTTTAACCATTTCAGGGCTATGGTTTATCAGAATCCCTTTATGCTTCTTTCAAAGAACATAAAGATAATAGTCAGGCCACCCTTAAAAAATTCTTTGTTTGATGTTGCCTACCCATGCCTTGTAGGGTTGGGAAGGTAGGTAGGGATTTTTTTTGTTTTTTGGCCAACAACATAGACAAGAAAACTTTTTTTATAAATTGAAATGATTTGTGTCACAAATTTTTCGGGAAGGCTGCTTTGTAGGTGGGTAGGTATGCAACAGCAAACAATTTCAATTTCAATTTTATTTTTGGCCTCAAATTGCATATCTTCAATAAACTGAATTTCAATCAGGTTGGGGTTTTTTTGGTAAGAAATGACAGATGTGTTTATCGATGTACTTTAGCAACTGTGGATCACTTGACACATATTCCCTAGAGTTTCATATCGGATGGAATAAACACAACACTGGGAAGAAGGAAAACTGATTTATCTTTTCAAATGATTTACATCTATAGGTCATCCTTAAAATGAGAAAGGTCAAGTAGGTTTGTTAAAGCATGAGACTTAATTATGTCATCAAATCAATAATTTAAAAATGGGTTATCATACCACATCTTCTTATTTTTATATATAAACAATAAATTAAAATTTCTGTAACACTATAAATTTATGATTTGTATTCAATAAAAAAATGGCAAACAATATTCCATTAAGGGCATACGATACAGTTACAGGGGAGGTAATGACGTTGCTAACAATATTCCATTAAGCATTTTATTCATCTGAATTATAAAATCTATAGTTTAAAGGACAAAAAAACATAAAAATATAAACAGACAACCTAAGACAAAGTTCCTGACATAGGACAGGTACAACATAAGAGTACATTCCTTCAGGCATGTATAACTTCCATGAAATGCACTAAGTATTCCTTCTTCATACTACTGCGTTTATTCTGTTAAGACATTAAAACCCTAGGGAATGTGTGTCACAGATATTTTACACTTGTTTACTTCTTCCGAAACGAAAGACTACATTGCCAGAAAAGATTCTCTGTTACACATTAACATGGTGTCAGATTTAAACTAGTTTTTGAGTACTCAATTCTACCAAAATCTAGGTCAACAGAATAACAAAAAGTACATCACAGACTGAATATTCAAATTTAGTAAGGAAAAGTCTATTTACTTTGTAATAATAGTTTTGGAGAGGGGGAAAACAAACATGCCTACAAGTAAAACAATAGTTACTGATATTGTGTCAAAAAAAAACTTGAATCTATTAAGAGCAACCTCAAAGAAATGAATCAGCCATTATATAGAAATCATTCTTTCTAACATTCTAATACTGGTTGCTGTATTCCAGAGTAATGCATAAACACTACAGAAAAACATTATATAAATAACACATAGCTGAGAGGGTGATAGAGCAGATTGTTACCAAGCCGATGTTGACAATGTTCTTTCGAGGGGTAGCAATCTGCTCTATCACCCTCTCAGCTATGTGATATTTAATTTATTATACCGAATGTTATATCTTTATTGTCTTTTACTGTTAAATTTTATCCACCAATGGAAAATAATTTTTTTGTAATGTTTAAATACAATTTTCAAAGAAACTGACATTTCAGCTGTGTTGAATTCAAACTGTAAGAGTAAATTAATAATTTGATATATATCCACAAAAATACAATTATTTAACAATAACATAATGCTTTTAAGCTTTATTGATTAGTCTTTTAAGCTTACAAGAAAGATTTGAAAGACTACTTTCATATTTGATTGCTTTATAAATGATGTCAACATATGTTGCGGTAAATCATATTTGTTTTTCATTTATTGTTTTGTAGATAAATCAGGCCATTAGTTTCTCGTTTGAATTGTTTTACATTAGTCATTTCGAGGCCTTTTTATGCTTGCTATGCAGTTTGGGTTTTGCCCATTGTTGAAGGTTCACTGTGAGCTATAGTTGCTTACTACTACATCATTTAGTCTCTGGTGGATAGTTGTCTCATTGACAATCATACCACATCTTCTTATTTTTATGATAGGATATGAAATACCAATTTTTATGTATTTTTGGAATCTTATTTCATCAATATGCCCTAACTTAAATTTATGAGTTGGATACAAACACAAAATATCGTATCAATTTGCTTAAATTAAACTTCAATCAGAGAAGTTGTAATTATGATATGCGTTAAATAAGGATGAATCTCTAATAGAGAAATTGACATTGAAAAAAACTGCTTACAAAGTAAAACATCAACAATTAATTGAAACAGGAAAGTGTTGGTCCAGTAACACATAAAGAAAAAATTTCCCAGTCATGTAAAAACTCTTTTAATCTGAAGTATATCTAACTTCCCTATTACATACATGAAGTATTTCTATTTTTACAGCTATTCTTACCACTTGACCCAAAAATTTCCAGTCATGGTAAAGTACTTAACTGACACAATTACATAAGGACCAATTTTATATCAATTGAAACATAATATCAAATTGTTCATTTTTCACTGAAATCATTTCTATAACAATGATTTGTTTATGACCTCCATCTCAAAGTACTGTTTTAAATTTGATTCTCACATTTTATATCCATAATCTTGAAACCAGTCCAGAACATAATGATATAGGAGAGGTTTACAGGAAAAAGGTCAGCATAGGCAAAACGTGTTAACATTCACCCAAAAGAAAATTGTATACTGCACACAGCCCAAGAGAACAATAACAATAACGAAAATCAAATGCAGTTAAAAAATGAAACTTCTGATATTATTCTTTCATACATAACCTACTAAATTGCTTATATTAAGTGTACACACCTTTCTGCAGTAGAATTTGACATTTAACAGTTGGATTGAGTACAGAATTAGGTCTTTGATCTTCATCTTTGACAATATCTACTGGTAATCGTTTTACTCTCTCCTTTACTGTGTGTGGTCTAATATGAATATCATTTTTAGAATGGGTACTATTTTTAGAATCCAAATGATGGGTACTATTTTTAGAATCCAAATGATCGGTTCTATTTTTAGAATCCAAATGATCGGTACTATCTGCCTTGTCCGTATCACTGTCCATTGAAAATATCACATTTGTGTTCGTAAGAAAATCACTGAAATCAAGTTTATTACACTGACTCTTCCCTTCAACGTCATCGTAGAATCCAGCAAATTCGTCCTCGATGTTTGCTAAATTTGTACAACTACTATATGGTGAATGGCCTGGTGTTGAAACTGGACTTCCATCAGAAGAAAACTCACCACCAGATATTACTCGTCCTCCCGTATTGAAGGGGCTGAAAATATACATGTACTTAATAAATAAGATCTACAATGTAGCTAGTTATAAGTTGTTCTTTTCTTTAAATTTCATTTTATTCTCAATAAAATTTGTTATGTACAGGATTAGATCTAAAATTGTACTGGTCAAGGTGCCAGTGGAGCCTGATCTGTCTTTTTCAAATACTGTAAATTCGGCAATTATTGCGAGGTTTTTATTAATGTGAATAATGTGAATAGGTGAGTTTCGCAATAATAAGAACTTGCATTCTGATATCTGATACCGTTATATGAATATTTTTCTGAAATCACAATAATTTATCTCTCATTTTTGTCCAATCTTTAAAAATCGCAATAATAAATGTACGCAATAATTTCTAAATTTACAGTATCTAAATCCCTTATATTCCTGAATTCTGAAGCTGAATCAATAGACAGGTAACCAAAAGTTACATGTAATATTTGTTATGTAATTATATTCAACTATTAAAGTGTTCTTACAACACAGCTGGGACATATTTTTTACTGTGGACAATAAATATTTTTTACTGAATCTGAATTTAAATGTGTTCTGGAATATATCAAATTTACACAATACTATCAAGAGGTGGATTTAGGGTGGTGGAGCAGGGAGCAGGGAGCCAGGCCCCCTCCCTATATGGTCAATATATAGAATTTTCAAATGTTCCACTCCTTATTTTGCCTAGTTTGGAGGCCTCCCTTTTTTGTCGAGCCTTCGACTTTAGTCGAAAAAGCAAGACATAGCGATCCTACATTCCGTCGGCGTCGTCGGCGTAGTCGTTGGCGGTGTCCACAAATATTCACTCTGTGGTTAAAGTTTTTGAAATTTTAATAACATTCTTAAACTATCCTTGATTTCTACCAAACTTGGACAGAAGCTTGTTTATGATCATAAGATAGTATCCAGAAGTAAATTTTGTAAAAATAAAATTCCATTTTTTCCGTATTTTACTTATAAATGGACTTAGTTTTTCTGCCGGGAAATATTACATTCACTCTGTGGTTAAAATTTTTAAAATTTTAATAACTTTCTTAAACTATCCTGGGTTTGTACCAAACTTGGACAGAAGCTTGTTTATAATCATAAGATAGTATCCAGAAGTAAATTTTGTAAAAAAATAAATCCATTTTTTCCTTATTTTACTTTTAAATGGACTAAGATTTTCGGCCAGGAAACAACACATTCACTCTGTGGTTAAAGTTTTTAAAATTTTAATAACTTTCTTATGCTATTTTGGATTTGTACCAAACTTGGACAGAAGCTTGTTTATGATCAAAAGCTAGTATCTAGAAGGAAATTTTGTAAAAAAATAAATCCATTTTTTCCATTTTTTACTTTTAAATGGACTTAGATTTTCTGCCAGGAAACAACACATTCACTCTGTGGTTAAAGTTTTTAAAATTTTAATAACTTTCTTATACTATTTTGGATTTTTACCAAACTTGGACAGAAGCTTGTTTATGATCAAATGCTAGTATCTAGAAGGAAATTTTGTTTTCTTCCAGTTAACAATACATTCAGTCTGCAGTTAAAGTTTTTAAACATTTATTAGATTCATAAACTATCCTGGATTTTTACCAAACTTGGACAGAAGCTTCTTACAATCAAAAGATAGTATCAAGAGGAATATTTTTATTGATTTACTTCCTCATTTTTGTTGAGCCTGCGATTAACAGAAAAAGTAGGCGAGACACTGGGTTCCGCAGAACCCTTACAAATTTTTTTAAATCCTGGATCTGCATCTGCTATCATCTGCAGTTTGCCCTGGTACATAATATGATATATGGATAAACTGATGTCATGTCAGTTACTGATTCTGACTTTTTAAAGTCTTCAATTACTTAAAAGTTTATCCATGGCAATCATTATTTTTATTTTTTGAATTTCAAAGGTGAACAATTATTTATCCCTCTTATTCAGGTGACAATTGGACGTTGTTATAGAAATATTGGAAATGTCAATATGATAATGAAAGTGGTAAATAAATAAATCGAGGCCATCATATTTTTGCTGAAGTCTACCAAAATCATCTATTGTTTAATAAAAAATATAAATTTTTACAATTATTTGCAAATTTTCCTTCTAGCAACAAAAACATTGCATCAATAAGTTGTAATGAAAAAAAACCTCATCCTCCTTCATTATGAAATATGTATATTACATGAGAAAACCAAAAATGTCCTCTGATGCCTCATCACAAATACATGTATAAGTAATTGACCTACTCTCTGTCTCTTATAATCAATAACAAGTTTTATTATATATACATACATGTATCTATTTTAGTAAAAGGTCATTTCAACTTATAACCAACATAACTGTGAAGCTTAACAAACTAAAATATAATAAATGTATAACCAGTCTACGCTAGGCAAAATTTATTCTCAATTTTTGTTTTGACAATTTGACTGCTACATGTATCATTGTTTAAGATATGAACATAAGAGAATACTTTCCAGCCTTTCAATCAACATTTAACATATTAAGACAAGAGTTTGCATAACTTAAATTCAACTATTCCAGAGTTAGACATATTGTATAGACACTTGTCTCTTAATTCAAACTGTCCTTGACCTGTAGAAGTATTTTGGTTTTTTATGTTGTTTGGTTGTTGTCTCAGTGATGACATACCAAACATCTCCTTTTATCAATAGAAATATATCTAGCTTCACATTTTTCTTCAGTAACATTTAAATTTCAATACTATTATCAAAAGGTTTTAATATATAATATACAACCAGTAAAAATATTATGGAGAAATTAAAAAACCTCTATCTATATGTGACTAAACCAAGTGACATAATAATCAACAGAGATTTTCCTCTATCAATATGTGACTAAACCAAGTGACCTAATAATCAACAGAGATTTTCCTCTATCAATATGTGACTAAACCAAGTGACATAATAATCAACAGAGATTTTCCTCTATCAATATGTGACTAAACCAAGTGACCTAATAATCAACAGAGATTTTCCTCTATCAATATGTGACTAAACCAAGTAACCTAATAATCAACAGAGATTTTCCTCTATCAATATGTGACTAAACCAAGTGACCTAATAATCAACAGAGATTTTCCTCTATCAATATGTGACTAAACCAAGTGACCTAATAATCAACAGAGATTTTCCTCTATCAATATGTGACTAAACCAAGTGACCTAATAATCAACAGAGATTTTCCTCTATCAATATGTGACTAAACCAAGTGACCTAATAATCAACAGAGATTTTCCTCTATCAATATGTGACTAAACCAAGTGACCTAATAATCAACAGAGATTTTCCTCTATCAATATGTGACTAAACCAAGTGACCTAATAATCAACAGAGATTTTCCTCTATCAATATGTGACTAAACCAAGTGACCTAATAATCAACAGAGATTTTCCTCTATCAATATGTGACTAAACCAAGTGACCTAATAATCAACAGAGATTTTCCTCTATCAATATGTGACTAAACCAAGTGACCTAATAATCAACAGAGATTTTCCTCTATCAATATGTGACTAAACCAAGTGACCTAATAATCAACAGAGATTTTCCTCTATCAATATGTGACTAAACCAAGTGACCTAATAATCAACAGAGATTTTCCTCTATCAATATGAGACTAAACCAAGTGACCTAATAATCAACAGAGATTTTCCTCTATCAATATGTGACTAAACCATTAGTAACCTAATAATCAACAGAGATTTTCCTCTATCAATATGTGACTAAACCAAGTGACCTAATAATCAACAGAGATTTTCCTCTATCAATATGTGACTAAACCAAGTGACCTAATAATCAACAGAGATTTTCCTCTATCAATATGTGACTAAACCAAGTGACCTAATAATCAACAGAGATTTTCCTCTATCAATATGTGACTAAACCAAGTGACCTAATAATCAACAGAGATTTTCCTCTATCAATATGTGACTAAACCAAGTGACCTAATAATCAACAGAGATTTTCCTCTATCAATATGTGACTAAACCAAGTGACCTAATAATCAACAGAGATTTTCCTCTATCAATATGTGACTAAACCAAGTGACCTAATAATCAACAGAGATTTTCCTCTATCAATATGTGACTAAACCAAGTGACCTAATAATCAACAGAGATTTTCCTCTATCAATATGTGACTAAACCAAGTGACCTAATAATCAACAGAGATTTTCCTCTATCTATTGGTGACTAAACCAAGTGACTTAATAATCAACAGAGATTTTCCTCTATCTATTGGTGACTAAACCAAGTGACCTAATAATCAACAGAGATTTTCCTCTATCAATATGTGACTAAACCAAGTGACCTAATAATCAACAGAGATTTTCCTCTATCAATATGTGACTAAACCAAGTGACCTAATAATCAACAGAGATTTTCCTCTATCAATATGTGACTAAACCAAGTGACCTAATAATCAACAGAGATTTTCCTCTATCTATATGTGACTAAACCATTAGTAACCTAATAATCAACAGAGATTTTCCTCTATCTATATGTGACTAAACCAAGTGACCTAATAATCAACAGAGATTTTCCTCTATCAATATGTGACTAAACCAAGTGACCTAATAATCAACAGAGATTTTCCTCTATCTATATGTGACTAAACCAAGTGACCTAATAATCAACAGAGATTTTCCTCTATCAATATGTGACTAAACCAAGTGACCTAATAATCAACAGAGATTTTCCTCTATCTATATGTGACTAAACCAAGTGACCTAATAATCAACAGAGATTTTCCTCTATCAATATGTGACTAAACCAAGTGACCTAATAATCAACAGAGATTTTCCTCTATCTATATGTGACTAAACCAAGTGACCTAATAATCAACAGAGATTTTCCTCTATCAATATGTGACTAAACCAAGTGACCTAATAATCAACAGAGATTTTCCTCTATCAATATGTGACTAAACCAAGTGACCTAATAATCAACAGAGATTTTCCTCTATCAATATGTGACTAAACCAAGTGACCTAATAATCAACAGAGATTTTCCTCTATCAATATGTGACTAAACCAAGTGACCTAATAATCAACAGAGATTTTCCTCTATCTATATGTGACTAAACCAAGTGACCTAATAATCAACAGAGATTTTCCTCTATCAATATGTGACTAAACCAAGTGACCTAATAATCAACAGAGATTTTCCTCTATCAATATGTGACTAAACCAAGTGACCTAATAATCAACAGAGATTTTCCTCTATCAATATGTGACTAAACCAAGTGACCTAATAATCAACAGAGATTTTCCTCTATCAATATGTGACTAAACCAAGTGACCTAATAATCAACAGAGATTTTCCTCTATCAATATGTGACTAAACCAAGTGACCTAATAATCAACAGAGATTTTCCTCTATCTATATGTGACTAAACCAAGTGACATAATAATCAACAGAGATTTTCCTCTATCAATATGTGACTAAACCAAGTGACCTAATAATCAACAGAGATTTTCCTCTATCTATATGTGACTAAACCAAGTGACCTAATAATCAACAGAGATTTTCCTCTATCAATATGTGACTAAACCAAGTGACCTAATAATCAACAGAGATTTTCCTCTATCAATATGTGACTAAACCAAGTGACCTAATAATCAACAGAGATTTTCCTCTATTTATATGTGACTAAACCAAGTGACCTAATAATCAACAGAGATTTTCCTCTATCAATATGTGACTAAACCAAGTGACCTAATAATCAACAGAGATTTTCCTCTATCAATATGTGACTAAACCAAGTGACCTAATAATCAACAGAGATTTTCCTCTATCTATTGGTGACTAAACCAAGTGACCTAATAATCAACAGAGATTTTCCTCTATCTATATGTGACTAAACCAAGTGACCTAATAATCAACAGAGATTTTCCTATATCAATATGTGACTAAACCAAGTGACCTAATAATCAACAGAGATTTTCCTCTATCTATATGTGACTAAACCAAGTGACCTAATAATCAACAGAGATTTTCCTCTATCTATATGTGACTAAACCAAGTGACCTAATAATCAACAGAGATTTTCCTCTATCTATATGTGACTAAACCAAGTGACCTAATAATCAACAGAGATTTTCCTCTATCAATATGTGACTAAACCAAGTGACCTAATAATCAACAGAGATTTTCCTCTATCAATATGTGACTAAACCAAGTGACCTAATAATCAACAGAGATTTTCCTCTATCTATATGTGACTAAACCAAGTGACCTAATAATCAACAGAGATTTTCCTCTATCAATATGTGACTAAACCAAGTGACCTAATAATCAACAGAGATTTTCCTCTATCAATATGTGACTAAACCAAGTGACCTAATAATCAACAGAGATTTTCCTCTATCAATATGTGACTAAACCAAGTGACCTAATAATCAACAGAGATTTTCCTCTATCAATATGTGACTAAACCAAGTGACCTAATAATCAACAGAGATTTTCCTCTATCTATATGTGACTAAACCAAGTGACCTAATAATCAACAGAGATTTTCCTCTATCAATATGTGACTAAACCAAGTGACCTAATAATCAACAGAGATTTTCCTCTATCAATATGTGACTAAACCAAGTGACCTAATAATCAACAGAGATTTTCCTCTATCTATATGTGACTAAACCAAGTGACCTAATAATCAACAGAAATTTTCCTCTATCAATATGTGACTAAACCAAGTGACCTAATAATCAACAGAGATTTTCCTCTATCTATATGTGACTAAACCAAGTGACATAATAATCAACAGAGATTTTCCTCTATCAATATGTGACTAAACCAAGTGACCTAATAATCAACAGAGATTTTCCTCTATCAATATGTGACTAAACCAAGTGACCTAATAATCAACAGAGATTTTCCTCTATTTATATGTGACTAAACCAAGTGACCTAATAATCAACAGAGATTTTCCTCTATCAATATGTGACTAAACCAAGTGACCTAATAATCAACAGAGATTTTCCTCTATCAATATGTGACTAAACCAAGTGACCTAATAATCAACAGAGATTTTCCTCTATCTATATGTGACTAAACCAAGTGACCTAATAATCAACAGAGATTTTCCTATATCAATATGTGACTAAACCAAGTGACCTAATAATCAACAGAGATTTTCCTCTATCTATTGGTGACTAAACCAAGTAAGATTGCAATGGTATATGCAATAAGTGATTTAGTATTCTTAAACGTTTTTTGACAATAATTTTCAATAAATCTTTTAGTAACTTTGACCTTGCCATTATGACCTCAACATTAATAGCAATCTTCCCCACGTTATATGTGACAATAATATTCATCCAAGTAAAGTTGCAAGTAGATATGAAGTATTTGAGTTAGCCTCTGCAAAGGAAAATGACTGACGGACTGATGGACAGATGGAGGGATGGACAAACATGTCTTCAGGACACCATGCCCTACTGATTACTGCCTTTCCATGTTCATTTCAATCTACCTTAATCCAAAACTTTAACCTTATATCACACTAATGGAGAGATACAGACTATTAAAACTTATATTTGAGCTAGATTTCAACATTCAAATTGTTCCATTTTAAGCTGTGACAATTTAAACATTCCTCAACAACAAATGACCATGACCTTGGATGATAACTATCAAGTAATGGCAATAAACTTATACATTTATTAAATATAATATAAATTCCATCCAATACCGAAATAACACAATATCATTTACTATTGTTGATTAGAGGATTACACTTAAGGCTGACAATACTGGGGTATAATGCATACTGATATCATACAGTATTTATATATTGATTGTATATAGATCTGGAACATCTGTTGTTATGATTCATGCAATACCTTCCATTTATTCCAGTCATAATAATTTTGTATGTTTTTTATTATGTACATTTCAGTTTAGATTAAAAAAAATGTCACTTTATCATAATTTTACGCAACAGTTTGAAAAACAAGTTTAATTTGCTTATTCATTTGATTTGAGTTTTGTTGGAAGGAATTTACTTCTCATTCAAACATACATGACCAAACATCACGAATAGGCTCTTGTGATAAGATTTATAAAATATAATTAGATTTTATATAAGCCTGACATTTCACTCAATAAATGTTTATATGCAAATTAATACAAGTACATATATGATGGTATTATAGTCTTTGAGTTTATTTAAATAAACTACATAAATGTATGATGATACTGCTTGAAAAAAAATTTCATAATGCACACATAGTCCTGATCATGCATGAAATGTTTGCCACTGGACATTAAGCAACCAACAATCAATCAGTCATAATAAACACCACCCTCTTCAAGGTAATTACCTGTTTGACCTAGACCTGACTCGTCTTCGGAATGTAAAGGACACAGGACCCCGTTGTAACCTTCTGAATTTAGCTAGTGCTTCTTTGTGTGTTAAACCTGTTACTTTGAAACCATTCACTTCCAAAATTTCATCACCTGAAAAAATAAAGCAATCTTATATTAAAGCACATGTAGTGCATAAATGTATTGTTCTTTTTTTTTTTATTATTATTTACCAATGATGCTGTACTGTCATATTTTATTTTGAAATAAAATACCTTTTATTTTGAAGGGAACTATAAAATTTTTCTTAATAAAAAATAACAACCTTGTCACTTTATCAAATCTATATTTTGGCAATAAAAATGTCACTTGAAGTTGCTCTTTATTTTTAACTTCATGATGTTTTTTTTACTTGCCCTGAGCAAAACACAATGGAGTAGGGGTATAATCATCCCCATTGATCTGTAAGACTTTAATACGAATTCTTAACTCCCTCACATGACTATCAAGATTTACAAATTCATAAAAAATACAATTAAATCCACAGAAAAAGTTTGACATTTTACCCTCTTTCATATTGCCATCTTCTGCTATGAGACCTCTTGGTAATATTCTCCTGACATATATCCCTAGATTTCCTTTCTCTGAGTCACTCCCGCCAACAATAGTAAATCCCAGACCTTTTCCTCTGGCCCCTTTGTTAATTGTGATGGTTTGTGGTGGGTCGTAAGTTTTTGCCTTCAGTGTCTGCTCTCTGATAGCACTCTCCGTTAAATTGTCCTCAGATTGGTCAGATGGTCTAGAGAATTTCTAAAAAGTCATTGAAATTGGTTATTCTTTCACTATCTTATCATTGATATCCAATTTTAACATTTACACTTTATAAAAATCCATCAATGTTAATCATTTCAAGATGATTGAATACAAAGAAAAATGTTTTGAATGGATAGTAGCTACGGTTTTCATTTCAGAAAACAAAACTGTTGCATAATTAATGAGATGACCAGGCACGCAAAATGCTATTAAATAAGAATTATTAAAACAAGTGATTTATATCAACATTTCAGCTTTTCTATGTTAAATTTTATTATATATATTTTATCTTGACAGCTTTCAAGCATTCTTAAAATTTTTATCAAAATAGTAGCTACTATAATCGCTAAAAGTGTGCTAGCAACTTGCTAAAAAAAAACAATTCTCCTTCCAATTAATTAAGTTTGCATTTGTTTCTACTCTCTGTAATTTTGTTTTCTTTACATTTAAGTATTTATTGCTGGTCTTGATTTTACAAAAATTTTATCAAAATAATGAATGTTCAGCATTTCTGATATTCCCTATATTCACATCAAGAAAAAACTTAATTAGAACAGTCTGAATTTGATCAAGTTACAATAATAAGAATGCTTTTCTTACATTTGTATTAGAAAGCAGTAGAAGAATCTTACATACAGATTTCAGTAAAAACTTCTATTAATCATACAAATTTTCATTCTTTTAGCTGTTCTTTGTATAAAATCTTATTCAGCTGTTGTTAAGACATAGTTTGATAGATCACTGACAAGCTTTTAGAAATCAAGCAAGCAATTGATGGCATCTAAAGTTATTATAGACTCAGACTGATTAAAAGCCACACACATTTCGAACAAATAGATTTATGTTACAATTGTCTATTGATCTCTGAAGATTTTAAGAAGGAAAGAATAAGTCGCATTAAAATGACAGAAAATTTTGTTTTTTAACAGTTTTCTGGAAAAAACTACTTTAAAACCTAAAACGATTTAAAGTGTTAGTAGAATTGAAAATATTGATTAAATAGAAAAGAAGAAACTTTTTATGTTTTATATACAAATAAACCAAGTAAATTAGTCATAAAAAAATCTTCCTCTTCAAAAGAGTTTGAGATGGTTAGTAGCATAAGAAGAAATATATTGTTGAAGTAAGAATTAATTAAACCCATTTATACAAATGTAACTCACTAAATCCTCTATTTTACTAACAACACTGCCTACAAGACTTTCGTCTGCGAAGATTTCCTGAAGGTGTTAAATAATCAAAATCAAAGAAAAAGTCATTTGTACAGAAGTTGTAGAAATACTTCATTATTCCATCTTAATTAAGAGCGCATTTGTTTCTAACCTAAACGATGTAAATGATTACGTGCGTAGTCGTTTAATCCATTTGTTTCTTACATTTTTTGGTCAACGTTGACATCGTTCACAGAAACGATGTACGCGCAAAATAGTCGCGTAGTCGTTGATCATTTATCGTTGAGACGTGTAAACGATACATTTGTTTCTGCATCCGTCATTTAAATAATTACGAGCATGTGTTGTTTTCGCAAAGTCCTGGTCATTCATTCCCCGCACTTTTACCTGTTTGTTTACAGTGCGTGTATGTAATCTATTTCTGTCTCACTACGTGGGGTCGATAAAGTTCAATGAACAATGTATTTGTTTCTAGCAGCTTATCGTTTACTAAAGGATAGTCATCGATGACAAAATTTCGGGTTAGAAACAAATGCACTCTTAACTTCTGCAGGATAAAATGGAATGTGAATAAACCACTTTCAAGTTATGTCCTTCACCAGAAAAGTTCGTCAATTATGTGCGCCTTTATGACGTCATTTACCAGATAGAGGGGATTGCCTTTATCCCTGCACTCTTAAAGTTCATCAAGTGTCTTCGTGATCCTCATTATGAAGGATAAACTAGAAATAATGTTTGTTCCGTAGGTACTTAATCACAATTTCCTAATGACGGCAGTGCTGATTATCAATTATAAGAATTTATTTAGGAGAATAATTCATACAAAATAGCATCATATTATATCAACCGCTCGCTCAACATGGAAAGGAAGTGATGATGCCCCCATGAATGATGTTCACTAAAACCAAATTTATTGACGGAAATGCAATGAACTTGAAAGTGGTCTATTACATAGCTCTCTATTATGTATGCACAAGTACTTTTTTTCTACATTTTATGTATGGTAAACTCTTTGTATGGAATTTTTTAATGTTTGTGTATATTTGACTTTAGTCATTGCATTGATACATCACACAAAGTTGGTTTTCATCTAGGTAGATTAATAGAATCCATTGGGTTTTTATAAAACCTACAATGTGCACTTATAAATGCAGTAATGACAGTCAAAACTTTCAGTAAAAATTTACTAATTTATTGTAAATGCTAAAATATTAAACCATATTAAACGTGATAAATAAAGTTACCTCGAATAATTCTTCCCACTTCATGACTGTACCATGTGGAGTTTCTGCTGTCAGATCTGGGATTTGTTGAGTCATATCAGCACTTCTGGTGGCAGGTTTGCAATCTTCTATGCTTTGTGAGCCACTGGACATGGACGGTAAGGTGCCGCTTCTTTTGATCTATAGAAAAACCAAGTTTATGATATGATTCTGATATGCAAGCTATTGTTTTCGGGTTTGATAAATTTTATAAAACATAATATGTATGTACTGGTATGAAACAAATAACATGAGGACAAATGCCAAACTTGTACCCCCTACTCTAAGACAAATGTTCATTGTCATAGGCACCATATTTAATGACAACTGAGTCATTGATAATATTCCTGAGGGGTATGATAAAGGTATTATCTATCAAAAATAGCACTTTACAAAATTATTATTCTATTTTTTATTTCCTTTTATTTGTTTAAATAATGACAGCAGTCACATTAGATAGCAACTGGGATTATCAACCATATTTCTCAGTATTTTATATTTAATTTTTGTCAAAATTTTTCATTTATATAAATAGAAACAATAGCAATCATATTCTATGTACAGTATTTATTTGCCCATAACAGGATTTTTTAGATTTTCTAATTAATTTTTTTGTCCAATCTACTTTTAGTAACAGTGGTGGCCCGAGTTGAAAGCAGTAGACTTAATGACAACTGAGTATTAATATTCTTGAGGGGTATGATAACGGTATTAACTATTGAAAATAGCACTTTACATAATTATTTTTCATTTCCTTGTTTAAATAATGGCAGCAGTCACATTAGATAGCAACTGGGATTATCAACCATAATTCTCAGTATCATATATTAAAATTTTTTGTCAAATTTTTCATTCATAATAACAAAAGCAATCTTATTTGATGTTTTATTTAAACAAGGTTTGCTTGTAATTTGCCCATAATAGGATTTTTAAGATTTTTTAATTTAAGTTTTTGTCCAATGTTCTACTATTGATAAAAGTGGTGACCACAGTTGAAAGCAGTCGGTTCATCAGTCACAATTCTAAAAGCATATAATGAAGGTATCATTTAGCCAAAGTTTGGTACAAATTAGCATTTTGCAAGATTATTCAGAATTTTTTATTGACCATTTTATTATTAGTAACAGGGGCAGCCATGTTTGACAGCAATTGGAGTCATGGAACATTATTCTCAAAAGATTTTAATGAGTTTTGCCCATTTTCTTTATTTTTTGTAATAATAGCAGCAGTATTTCATGGCTGTTGGCATTAACAACTGTAACCAAGTTAAAGTTCAATTGGCACAGCTGATCTAGAGAAGATTTATCAAAAGTTTATAACTGAAGACAAAGGCCAGATAATAGTGGATGTACTACATACCCACTGATTAGAAAAGACTTATGGCCAGGTATGCTAAATAATGAGTATTTTTGTTAACTAAGAAAAGTTTTTGGACTTGACTAAATGTATAAGGACTAAATATCATGTCTGGGGTCAGCCATAATTATTTCCAATTCCTGCCAACAGCATCTGAAAAGGACAGGGGAATGCTAATTAAAAACATAAAACAATTTCTGCTAATCCATAAATGTACTGTACATACTTTGGAAGCTACAACAATCTGCACTAGTTTAGGGGCCTGTCTCATTACTTCTACAGCCTCCTGGTGTGTTAAACCAATCAAGCTTTTCCCATTTATCATCAACAATTCATCTCCACGTTTAAGTCTTCCATCTCTGTTAAATAAAATGAATAAAAAGATTGAAAAAACATACATTTGACTTTTTATTGATAAGTTAGCTCTTGTTCTTATTTTATTAGAACAATGAATATTTTTTTACTTTATGAATTTCTATACCTAAGGATATAGTCGTAATAATGTATATCATATTAGATTTAAGTTTAGATTAAATCTAGGCATAAAGATTCAGATCTAACTTTATATGTGTACATGTTATAAAAACATTCACTATTGTGCCTTATTCTGTATGTTAGATATTCATAGGGTGACTTGAAAGCAATAAATGTAACACCAGTAAATCTATATATCCCCTCATGATAGCAAATAAATAAAACGATAAATTTTTCATAATACATTTTACATTTTAAAAGTTTAAATTAATTTACTTGAAAACCAGAGGCTGATGGAAGGGTGTCACCTGGCGCACATGACCCCCTCCCCCATTGAGGTTGGCAAAAATGGTGCCACACATGGAGTGCAATTAAACATTTTGATTAATAGTAGATAGGTGATTGCATTTCTGACAAAATTAAAAAGAAACTTTGCCAGTCAGCAGCTGAAAGCATTAAAGGGCATTAGCTATGAGATATAAAACTAGAGGCTCCCAAAAGCCTGTGTCGCTCACCTGATTCTACTTTGGTTTTGGAAATCATCTAAAAATAGATTAAAATCATAACAGATACCCTAATAATGATTGAGGCCAAATTTGGTTTAATATTGGCCCTGTAATTTAATCAAAAGCAGAAGACTTTTGTAAACTTTACAGAAATTACCTATAAATTCATTGAAATTGTAGAAAATGACTTTATAAGGACAATGGCAGATCAGCTACAAAGTAACAACACTTGGTCAGCACCTCAAAAGAAACATTCATACCATGTTTGGTTTCAATTCTTTAAGCGGTTTTCTAGAAGAAGACATTTGTATATACTTCCCATAGGGTCCTTTGTTAAACTAAGTCCCCGTTGGCAGCCATCTTGGTTGATGGATTTGCTACAAAGTAACAACACTTGGTTAGCACCTCATAGGGAACATTCATGCCATATTTGGTTTCATTCCATTCAGTGGTTCTTCAAAAGAAGACTTTTGTATGTATTTCACATAGGGTCCTTTGTTAAACTAAGTTCCCTGCTGGCAGCCATCTTGGATGATTGATTGGCTTCAAAGTAACAACACTTGGTCAGCACCTCATAAGGAACATTCATGCCAAGTTTGGTTTCATTCCATTCAGTGGTTCTCTAAAAGAAGACATTTGTATGTATTGTCCATAGGGTCCTATGTTAAAGGAAGTCCCCCTCTGGCGGCCATCTTGGATGATGGATCTGCTACAAAGTAACAACACTTTGTCAGCACCTCATAAGGAACATTTATGCCATGTTTGGTTTCATTCCATTCAGTGGTTCTCTAGAAGAAGTTCTCAATGTAAAAAGACGACAACGACGACGGACGCAAAGTGATGAAAAAGGGCCAGTTGAGCTAAAAAAATTAAATCTGATTTTTTTTTGTTCAATCATTAATGAAAGTGAAATAGTGAAATAATAATTCGCTTTTAGCAGCCAGTTTGGTTCAATTTTGTCAAAATAAGCTAAGAAACATCACTGATGAATTATTCACTTGCAAGTGAATAACTCGACCTCTTTGAATCCGTATTCATGTGACCTTCTATTTAAGGGTTACACATAAACTAGGCGTGTTCAGCTATTAAAGGAAAAGAAAGTCAATGTTGAAAGTGAAACAAGAGTAAGCCAGTTGGTTGACTGATTCAATCAACAAATACTCATTCTTATACAGGTAAAAACGATGATTAACATATGTGTTTAACCTATAATATGATATCAAACAGACCTAGAAAAATCCAATTGCACGTGTTCGTTTTCTATTTATATCTATTTATATTTATATCAGGTTATATGACCGCAAGCAGTCTTCAGAGGTCACCTTGATGGTTAATTAGATGGTATCTAGACTAAAATGCACAAGAAATGCTGATACATATTATCAAGTTCATGCATCAGAATTGTTTATTTTAGATTTTTTAGAATTAACATATACATTTTTGTAGATTATGAATTGAATATGGTAATGTGGGTCAAATTGGTGAACATGAATTTGACAGCCCCTTTAAGAAATGTAAATGCAACATGTTTCACTATTCAAGTAAAAACATTGTTGCCATTCAAGATTGTCTTTGTCTGTTGTGTGTAACCAGTTAGGAATATGAGAGTTTAAATATTGAGCTTTGGTTACTGAAAATATTGATCAGTGCAACAATGTGTCAGGATTGACTCAATGTATTATATAATAACACTGATGCAGGTGCATTATAATTTAAAATTAAATATTGATGTGATTGTTGACACTTTCACTCCGAGACATCTAAGAAAAATTTAATTGGAACAAATTTTGTAAATCATGTGTAACAATTTGCTCTGTAACTTCCTTCATGACTTTAAATTCAATTGAAATTTTTTGAAACGTTTTGAAATTTCGTATTGATGACACCCTCTGATAAAGGAGTAGAGGCAATAAGGCCCTTATTAGGCCCAAATATTACTGCAAATTTTAAAGTTATCATACATTTTCTTAAATTTGTCCTAACTAGACTAAGGTACAAGGTATTCAGAAAATAAAAACAAATCTCACATTTAACGAAATACCATGGCAACAAACCATGACGAAATTTGGATATTTTGTAAAATTGCTTGATTTTCCTTGTTTTTCATCAAATTTTAAGTATATTTTCGATTGGCAAAGTATGTGCGCACCCAAGAAACAACTTTATGTTTGGTGAGATTATGTCAATAGTTATGATAAAGCTTCTCTTAAATTATTTTGTTGTTTCTTGGCTGCGCACGATGTTTCCACAATGGAAATATCGATGGAAAACTGCATAAATTCTGTATTTTTCATTGCTATCGTGAAAATGCTACATATTATGACGTAATTGTGACGTCATCAGAAAAAAATATTAAGTTTTTCCTTTATATTTCTTGACGCTATGCATTTCCAAACATTATGTGCCAATTTGAAAAAGTTGTGTTGTGTTTTATTTTCTTGGGCCAAAACCGGGCCTTAATGCCCCTACTCCTTTCTGAATCCCCTATGCTGACCTATAGATGTCATGTGGTTTTTGGATTTCCATCTCACTGACCCCACATCTTTCTATTCATATGATAAAGTACTTAACCTATACGTATCAGTGATTTGACCTTGATTTATTGACATTCAGACCTGTTTAGTGGTAGGAAACAATTAAACTAAGTGTTTTAAATCTCTTTGAAAGAATATGAGGCTTTGTTTTGTTGTTAGCTGGTTAAAAACCTTGATTTCTCAGTGAAATTAAATAATATGTACTTTACTGAATGCATTAGATAAAAAAAATATGTAATATTTACACATCAGGAAGTGTATTTCAGAAATATATTCCCAATGGCAAAAATGTTTTTGTCTGCACTAGTATTTTATATAGATACAAGAAGATGTGGTATGAGTGACAATGCGACAACTCTATTTTATGTTCATTTTCCAACAATGTTCAACAAATTAGTCTTTTTTGATGTTGCTGAAATCCAGACAAAAATCCAATAGGTATAAATTATAGCCCATTATTGGCCCCAAAATTTGAACATTGTAAGTGTTGTTGTATCTGCGAAGTAAAACATACAAATTTAGAAATACCACAGTTTATAAAAAATGTACTAGCCTCTTTTATGGTTTGGTGCTGCCATAGTCAATGATTTTATAAAGTCATGTTGTTCAGTAGTATCTGAGAAAAGTGTGACAAAGTCAACACATGTGTTCTATGTTAATTTTGCTGAAACATTTCTGTATGCTTTTTCTCAGAAGTTTAAGATATTGTAATTATACAGTAATATATTATTAACTTTGCAAGTCGAAGTAAGCCTATAAATGTACCATCCCTTTTAGTAAAAACTTCTTAACTTGGAGAGATTGAGGTATAACATATTGTATAAGGATATTTGTTCTCAACCTAAGTTGACCTCTAGATGGTTTTTTTTTGTGTTGTTGAGTTGCTGTCTCATATGATGTACATGTATACCCCAATTAACATTTTATTCATATTCATACCATACAGACTTCTTCATCAGATATAAATTTTGTTGCTGTCAGAGCCAGGACTATGAACTCCTCTTGTCTTTCTCCTTATAATATAACTACATGGCAAAAGAGTAGACAGCCAACTACATCTTTTTGGCATTATAAAAGATTTAATGAACCTTTCATTGCAGTGACAAATCTTTCATCTAAATGTCCAAATGTTATGACAAGATATCAGTTTCTATTTCCATACAACAATCTTGTATAAAATTCATCTGATTGAACATTACCTATCAGCAGCTCCACCTGTTGTAACCTCTGCTACAAATATTCCTAAATCTCCCTTCCTCGACCCTTTTCCTCCAGCAATATGTATTCCTAATCCTGTTTCATCTTTAATCAGATGCATTTTTGTCACAACTCTCTGAAAAAATAATATATACTGAATAAATAATATTGTTACAAATCACCCAATTGTTTACATCTGTTCGAAAGTCAACTATTGTCTCTTTGACACATTCCCCGTTACCATTCTTAATTTTATTTCAGAAAAATGGAATTATTCGTGTTTGTTCAAATTTATTGTTAGATTTTTTTTTAAAGGGTTTCAATAAAAAACTAAATGGGGGATGTGTCCATAGGACACAGATGATGCCCCCGCTTGCATATAACGTTATAAAGGGACATAACTCTAGAAGGGTAAAAGTGACGCTACCCAAATTTGTACTTAATCTGAGTTTTGTGGTAATAAGTATTGTGTATAAGTTTCATAACATTTGGTTGAGGCAAACTAAAGTTAGAGAACGAAAACAAAAATTCAGCAATTTTTCCATTTCTAAAGGGCATAACTCTAGAACGGTAAAAGTGACGCCACCAAAATTCAAACTTGATCTGTATTTTGTGGTAATAAGCATTGTGTTTATGTTTCAGAACATTTGGTTGAGGCAAACTAAAACCAGAGAACTGAAACGAAAAATTCAGCAATTTTTCCGTTTGTAAAGGGGCATAACTCTAGAACGGTAAAAGTGATGCCACCAAAATTCAAACTTGATCTGTATTTTGTGGTAATAAGCATTGTGTATATGTTTCATAACATTTGGTTGAGGCAAACTAAAACCAGAGAACGGAAACGAAAAATTCAGCAATTTTTCCATTTGTAAAGGGACATAACTCTAGAAAGGTACAAATGACGCCACCAAAACTCAATCTTGATCTGTGTTTTGTGGTAATAAGCATTGTGTATAAGTTTCATAACATTTGGTTGAGGCAAACTAAAATTAGAGAACGGAAACCAACTTTGGGATGTACGTACGTACAGACGGACAAGGGTAAAACTTAATGCCCCCTCCGCTACGGCGGGGGCATAAAAACCAAACAAACAAAATTTTCTGCAAAAAAGAATCTTCTCTGATATGTCCTTTATCAAAAATGCTCAGAGTCCAAAGGCTAGTACATTGGGAGTAATTTATACATAACCATTGCTAGTTTCCTTCCTGAAAAAAGAATTCTTAGAAAAGCAAAAATAACATTTTATATCCTTTTGAAGAAATATGTATACAACAGACTGGGCTTTTATATTAAAACTGATCAACCAATACTGATTTAAATTGCTCTCAAGTGCAATTAAGATTTTAATTTTGTATTTACTCATTCGTTCTCCATATCATACATATATATATTAATCTATACCTGAGTTTGAGAGACACAATTCCAATATACTGCATACAGCATGGTTTTAAACTCAACAGAGCAATTTGATAAAAAAATAAGCTGCGACAATTCATAGTCATATTTCTAGCTCAGGGCTTATTCCACTTTATTGTACTAATTACGAAGGGAAAATAGATTTAAACAGGGAAGTGAATATTAAATATTATCAATAACTTTCATAATGAAGTGTGATTTATTTAATACATTCTATTGTTTCCTAATTTCTTAAGCAGCCAACTCCTGTGAAGGAATGTTGCTGAATTGAAAATTTTCTCCATGAAAAAGTGCACCAAATCAAATGAAAAGTGCACCAAATAAAATGAAAAGGTGCACCAAATTAAAATGAAAAAGTGCACCAAATACAATATGTATCCTGCAGCTTAAATATTTCAAGTGTAACATTTTCCAAGCCATTTTTGCAGTTCACTTCCCTTTAACGAAAACTTCTTAACCATCTCTTGTCTTACATCTATTTCTTTGTAGCACCCAGTTTGCAGTCTCACCCCTTATTCCTCTTCACATAAATGTACCAAACTTCCCCCCAAAACAACTTACCCCTTTCAAAATAGAGGAAAAACTGTTATCCTCAGTCACTGTTGTATCCACGTAATCCATCGTGATTTTTATGTGTATATCTTTAGAAACTGTTTTCCCTTATGTAACAGACCTTTGTACTTCATAAAAATTTCCTTAACAACAATAAGTGTCCTATTTTGATTAAATTGATGAATTATATTGTATAATGGGGAAATTACTTCCCGTCAAAACTGTCATTATATCTATAGCTTATGGAGTAACCAGAAAAATAGAAATACGGAAGGACAACGATAATGTAACTGGTATGAACCTAATCCTACCAATTAAAGTTGTTGTTGTTTGATAATAATTACTAGACATTTTCATTCAGTCAATTATTTCAAAACAAAAGATGAACAAACTTGATTTTCTAGAAGAAGAGCAAAATACTTAGCTGTTGTTAGTTGGAGAAATTGGTCTGTGAAGGATAGTATGTCTTCCTGCAAAGTTACATTGTGAGCTAGTGCATTAAATATCCAACTTAGTATCTGGGTCTATAGGAAAAAGCAGGGTTTATTTGTTTTCCATCTAATGTAAAGAAGGGTTAATTCGAAACTCATTTAACATGTTTTTGTCATGAATATGCATGTATTACTTGCTTCTGAATGCTACTCAACCATCAATCAACCAATCAATGTTATAAATTAATCTGAGTTATATAACAGCATAAAAATATAGGAAATAAAAGGGGAAAAGGAAACCGAGTTAAAGATATTACTGAGCATTTTGACATTGTTAGTCACTTCCTCAAACTATAAACTCATCTTCTTATTAACAACCACACAAAAAATTACTAAGAATTTGTCTTTAGCATTTAGATCAATTGTTGTTTGCTTAATTATACGAATCAGAAATGAGCTTAAACCACAAAGTGGCAACACAGAATTACAAACTAAACATAGGTACCTTTTTCCTTTGGTTGGCTATTTTAGCTGATGATGAACTACCGGTACTAGATGATAAGTCACTGCAGTCCCTATTTGCTGTATATCTTGGACTTT
The DNA here is from genome assembly GCF_021869535.1 of Mytilus californianus. Lineage (NCBI taxonomy): Eukaryota > Metazoa > Mollusca > Bivalvia > Mytilida > Mytilidae > Mytilus > Mytilus californianus. Next base: position 129,226,412 of record NW_026262679.1, on the reverse strand, counting down.
TTCTATTCTTTCTGAAATGTTTTCTTTGGTTATTTACAATATCTGGGTCAGATTTATGAATACTGCTATCTGAATTTAATGTCTTATTCAAATTCATCTGTTTGAGGCCTCGGTCATGTTTCCTTCTAGCTATTTCTGCCGTGGTGATGTAACTATCATCTTCCTTAGGAAAATCAATAGGCACAGAATTCCACTGAAGATCATCTTCAATGGCTGAAGCACTTAAAGTCCGTTGTTTATCAATATCCAAATTAACATAAGAGGGCTTCTTTTTGTCTGTCACAGCTTTTATGACAGTTACAGTATAAGGCGGGTCATTGTCACATTGACGGTTTGACGAGGCATCTGCAAACACATCGTCATTGGAACTATATTCAGAATTATACATCAATGAATTCAATGTGCAAGAACTTCCATCATTATTATTATTATTTTCGGACTCAACATTCAAAAAACTATTTAGAGATTGACTTAATTTTTTCTGTCTATATACACCATTGGTGATTTCAACAGGTTCATACAAATGATCCTCTTCAACTTTGACCTGATTAATAGATGCATTCTGATGATATGACCCATTCATTAAACCAATATTTGTATGAGAAGCATGATTAGACACTTGAGACATCGTTTGAGATATATTGTTACCATACTGAGATATCATATGAGACGTATGATTTGAGGTACTTTGACTTGAGTGTATGTGAGATGTCACATGACCGATATTTGACTGTTTATGTGTCATGTGACTTGAGTAACTAGAGTGCATGTGAGACATGTGAGATGAGGTAGTCATCATTTGACTAGACATTTCTGAGGAAGCTGTTCTAGATTCTGAGAAATGCATTTCTTGTGGAGTGGTGGTTGTAGGTAGTGGAGGAGCTGGTCTTTTCTTCCTTCTACGTAGTGTCATAGTAAGACGACCTGTCTTGACAGCATTGGCTAATAACAGTCTGAAATAAAACAACAAAGATATGATAATAATGTGCACACACATTAAGCCTGCCATGAGCATTTTAAATATGGAAAGCCACACTATAATCGTCAGCTTATAAACAAGAAAGTTTAGGGTGGAAATCAGCTTTTTTAAAGAGCAAATGAGCTTTGTGTAAAAAATCAATGCATAATTCAATTATCTCCCCTGTTACATCTTGGACCAAGATTATATTCCTTTATGCATATTCTCATGTAGTGTTCTACAACAGTGTAATGATCATCAATCAATCGAGCCTTTGAAGAGCAGTAGCCCTTACTAGATAAAATTGAGAATGGAAATGGGGAATGTGTCAAAGAGACAACAACCCCGACCATAGAGCAGACAACAGCCGAAGGCCACCAATGGGTCTTCAATGCAGCGAGAAACTCCCGCACCCGGAGGCATCCTTCAGCTGGCCCCTAAACAAATATGTATACTAGTTCAGAGATAATGGACGTCATACTAAACTCCAAATTATACACAAGAAACTAAAATTAAAAATGATACAAGACTAACAAAGGCCAGAGGCTCCTGACTTGGGACAGGCGCAAAAATGCGGCGGGGTTAAACATGTTTTTTGAGATCTCAACCCTCCCCCTATACCTCTAGCCAATGTAGAAAAAACAAACGTACAACAGTACGCACAGTAAAACTCAGTTTAAGAGAAGTCCGACTCCGATGTCAGAATAGGAAACAAAAGAAAATAAACAACATGACAATAATACATAAATAACAACAGACTACTAGCAGTTACTGACATGCCAGCTCCAGACCTCAATTAAACTGATTGAAAGATTATGTCTTCATCATATGAATATCAGGCAGACTATTACCTGACATATTGCAATATTGAAGTAAGTATATTCAATTATCTCCCCTTAAACATGTAGATGCCTAAAATCCTTGGGTAGTTCTCTACAGCTGTGGGGGCCTCGTTGGCCGAGTGGTCTAAGTAGTTACTACTGTAATCACTAGCCAGTCAACACTGAGGTTGTGAGTTTGAACCCCGCTCGTGCAGGTGCACTCGACTCCAATCTTAATTGACTAGGATTGTCAGTCTTCCTATCGAAGGTTGGTGGTTTTCTCCTGGCACTCCGGCTTCCTCTACCAATAAAAACTGGCCGCCACGAAATAGCCCAAAAGCGGTGATTAAAAGTGGCGTTATATATAAAACACCAAAATCAAAAATCAAATCTACAGCTGTGTAAAGTTTCATTTCTGTCTAGCATGTAAGGAGGATGTGCACTTACAACAAAACATAATAAAAGAATAGAGTTCCCCCCCCCCCCCCCCCCCCCCCTGGTTGCACATATTTTATCTGTCCAAGGGCAAATTTTTTGTTCTTTAAAATTTGTATAAATGTCTTAAAAAAAATGAAGGCTTGAGAGCAAATGCAATGCAATTTCTGATATAATAAATATTTCTAAGGGGCATAACTGCCATTAAAAAAAATTTTGATTGGCAATGATTTTCTGAAATTGTCCAAGACATTTATACTGATACATGTATAAACCTTTCATATAAATTTGATAAAAATCTGGGAAGAATTGTACATGTGATAGAGCTTACAATGCAATTTTCCATATAATTAATATTTCCTAGGGGCATAACTCTTTTAAAATTGTTGATCTAAACTTATTTTTGAACTTGTCCAAGACATTGCTGATATAAACCTTTGATATAAGTTTCATAAAAAATCTGGCAAGAATTCTACACATGAGAGCACTAACATTGCAATTTTCCATATAATTAATATTGCCATGGGGCACGACTCTTTTAAAAATTGTTGATCAGTACTGATTTTCGAAATTGTCCAAGACATTGCTGATATAAACCTATAATATCAGTTTCATAAAAATCTGGCAAGAATTGTACACATGAGAGGGCTAACAATGCAATTTTCCATATAATTAATATTTCCAAGGGGCATAACTCTTTTAAAAATATTAGATCAGCACTGATTTTTGGACTTGTCCAAGACAATGCTGATATAAACCTATAATATCAGTTTCATAAAAATCAGGCAAGAATTGTACACATGAGAGGGCTAACAATGCAATTTTCCATATAATTAATATTTCCAAGGGGCATAACTCTTTTAAAAATATTAGATCAGCACTGATTTTTGGACTTGTCCAAGACAATGCTGATATAAACCTTTGATATAAGTTTCATTAAAATCTGGCAAGAATTGTACAAGTGAGAGAGCTAACAAGACAGGACAGACAGATGAACTGATGGAATAATTAAGGATAAAAACAATAACTATCTTTTTCCATCCAATGGGAGACCTTAAAACATTGAGGGGTGGAAATTAGCTAAAGTAAAACACTTTTACTTTCACTTTCATTTTAACGTTGTCAAATCAATTATTGTGACATTACTTCTTGTTAACCTTTGTAACCCCATATGCACCGCATTTTATGTACTTCAGTATTTGTTTTCTATGTTTAAATTGTCCTGAAGACGCCACCATAAGTGGCGAAACATGTAGACCATAATAAAGATTTTCCTAGCAGTAATCTACGATGTTGTTGTCTTACCCGTATGAAATTATAAGGCGTATTACGCCTGGAAATAAGGCGTAAACCAGGCGTAAGTGGTAGTTACATGTCTAGATCCAGGCGTAAGGGAGCAGGAAACGTAAATTTGTAGTCCTTACGGGCGTAGAAAAAGTGGTAAACCTGGCGTAAATTGAAATAAGCAAGGCATAAATTTTCTTACGGGCGTAAAACTGTTGGTATGGCGTAAATCATAATACCCATAATGCTTTGTTTAAAGGATCATGGGAATTTTTTTAAAAATTTGGCTCTTTGGTTTTAGTTTGCAAGAGTTGGACTTATGGCAGCTTCATATGTTCAGGGATAATTAGCTTGTTTTGTGCTTTTTGGAAGAATTTGAAATTGGAAATATGGAATCAAATTGATTAATAAAAATTGTGAAAAAAATGGAAAGTAAAACATGGTAAATAATAATTATGTGAGTATAATCTAAGTTATTAAGTTTTAAGTTCTAACAGTAATTTTGCAATCCCAAAACCTTTATCCTTGGATAATAACATTAAAATCTTTTACATGAAGTTAACTTGCAGTATTATCATTATATTTTAAAGGACATTAATTTATAAAAAACTTAGTTAATTAAAATGCTTAAGTTTTATTTCAAGAAAAATTAATTGTCATAATTCTTATTTAAACTTTAAACTTATTTGAGCCAGTGTCTGTCTAAAATGTATTTATTAATATATTAGCTTCTTCAATGGTTGATATTTCCAGTTTTATGTCAAACAATGAGAAATTAAAGCAACAGTACAGAAGTTTGTATTAAATACACAAAAGTACACAGCTAGGGTAATACACTGATTTGAAATAAGTGTAGTATTATGTAAGGATATTACGCCTGGTTTATTTATTGACCAGGCGTACTCATTTGCATATTACGCCTGGTTTTCTCTGGACCAGGCGTACTCATTTAAATATTACGCCTAATTTTACGCCTGGTTTCCGCCTCAGTTACGCTTGGTTTCCGCCTGGTTGACGCCTGGTTGACGCCTGGACATGCATTCCTTAAACACTGCAATGACGCCCGGAAAAAATATGATTTTGACGCCTGGTTTCTGTGTCATATACGGGCGTCACAGTTCGTACAGGTTGTGTAGCATTATTGTGTTACATTGATTAATTTATCAATATATTTTTTTACTTTACTTACAAAGTACACATCTACGAATAACTAAACTTTAGGGGAAAAACCAATTAACTTGATACACTTGAGTCTCAGCTGTTTCAAGAGTTCACAAAAATAAACCTGAGCAAACAAAGGATTTTACTATTTTTATCAGTAGCTAAATAGATTAGCATACATTTTGAACTTCAAAATTAGCATACAGAACAATTTTTTAATATTCAAAATTTTTTTATACATATTTTTAAATGCAAAGAAATGAACAAAATCTGCCATCAAACAAATAATGAAGAAGCTTACCATGTTTACACAATGGCTGTCAGAATCTTTGATGATAAATGATAAAAGATTTTTACTTCAACATCCAATACACAAAACACAGCAGTGTACCAAACTCTGATATCTTTAAAGACTATTGATATCTTATATAATTTATAGTAGAATCTTGATTGCATGGAACATTTGTGACATCTTATCACATGTTGCAGTATTCGTATGTCTATTCCAACATATGTGTGTCTGTTCTCTGACTTTTTTTCTACATAATTGAAATTTTACTTGCATGCATTGTAGCTCTTCAGCTGTTGGTTTTATAAGCAATTTTAAGTTAAAGTAACTTTTTTAAACTTCAGGTCAGCCCCAAAAACATGACTATATCTTAATATCTTGTTCTTAGAATTGTGATGTGCTGAATAATAGGAAGTTTTAATTGGTTTTAAATCCATGTGGGCTACTTTATAAGATTCCATCTAAACAAATGGATGAAAATATCCATACAGAGAAATTGACAAAATATCCATACAGATAAATTGACAAAATATCCATACAGATAAATTGACAAAATATCCATACAAAGAAATTGACAAAATATCCATACAGATAAATTGACAAAATATCCATACAGATAAATTGACAAAATATCCATAGATCTATTTGCATCATTATCTATCTACTAAGTAAGCTTATGGGATGTAGTTTTTTCCTTTCAGTTTTGATAAATGCAATATACTGCAGTCTGAAAGTTTTTCGATTATAATTTTTTTTTTAAATAAGATGATTTTTTACTATACAGTAAAGTCTGTATTGTTACAAAATTTAAACTTTATTACTTTGAGCATTTCACACATCAACATTGGAAAATCGTTATAAAATAAACCTTTTCATCCTTCTTTTTGTAAATTCCATTGCAACATTTCAGTCAGTTAGGACATTGATGACAGCCCTGTCATGTTACTATAAAGTGTAGATTTTACTGTAGAAAACTCTTAACCTGAGAAGAAATATAAGACTAACATCTTCACCTACCATTAAGGCACATCAAATGATAAACTCTCAGGAAATGATTCATTAATCATTAAGCACTGTTAATACTTTATAATTCTCTCAAAACAAAAACATTTTTTCAAGCTGTAGATACTTATACAAAACCAGTATACTTCAGATGTAACTTCAAAATAATTAAACATTATCAGATGCAGATGTTAAGACAATATTCTCTACTTATACTGGGAGAGCATAAGCAAAGACCCTTATTATGTCAGTGGTATATGTCAAATGGTCACCTCCAAACCATGAAAGTTGCTTATATATGTCAAATGGTCACTTCCAAACTATGAAAGTTGTCCAAAAAATATTTATGCCAGATTATAAATAACAAACAGATTTACCAAATTTATAACTTTCTCTGCATATATTAGAGCTACAATTCGCTCTCTTTTATTTCTTTCTTACTAATTTATGTTTACTGAAAACTGCCAGTATACTGATTGCCCTCTGCAGGTGTCAGTATAATGGAAATCTCTTAGTTATAGCAGTAAAATTGTTAAAGGGGTAAAATTGAAAAAAAAAAAAGAAAATTAGGAAGGGACGTGTAGCAAGTCTATGCACATACATATATATATATTATTTGCAGTAATTTGAAAATCATACTTTTAGTCTGAAAAATTACAAAACCCTTCAATTTGAACACATCAATCAATTTTCTATTGTGGGTCTTATTATATAGGACATTATTTAGTTTTTTGATTGGGAAACCATCACTTAGGACTCAGTGGCAAATTTAACATTCCCCTTCTCTTGCTTTGCTTTGTACCACAGGCACTTCTCTCTGAAAAAAAGACTAAATACCTTAGTATAACATTATGGTACATAGAAAATTTGTTTTTAGAGACAAGTGCCTATGCTTTGTACACTGTTCAAGTACAATTTGTTGTAAGAGCATTTAACATAACAAAATAATGTGGGGCAATCAGAACTTTTACTTCATGTGGGACAATCAGAACTCAAAAATTTCAAAAAGTGGGACAACCGGGAATAAACCACCCAACCTGCTTGACAGATGGGCAACAAATGATAATATCATATGTCCTTGATTTGACCAATGACCATCACACTGGAGGCAAACATGCTACCACTAGATCAACAAAGATCTAACAAATTTATAAAAAGACAACGAAAATCAATGGCTTATACATTAATATTATATTCATAACAGCATACCACCAATAAAACTGACAGCCACAGTAAATATATCAAAGACTACTGAAAGTGGCATTAAACACTAACAATCAATCAATCATAATTGCATATCTAATGTGCCAACCATTATTCTCTGCAATTTTTTTTTTTTTTCAGATAAAAAATGCAGATGGACAAACTGACAGTGTTCACTGTTCACAGCCACTTCAGATAGCAGGGGACCTATGATATTAATCAATTATTATTATTTCAAATTTCAACATTGAAGAAAAATAGCATAGTATTATTCCTTGTTAATAATATGTTTACTAATGGCCAGCTGTGACAGTAATATTCAGTTTTGATACCAAACATCTTTATGTATTCACCTGTGTAAAATAAGACTCTTTTATAGATAACATCAAGATAACCCCAGAGGAAGTACCATATATCCCAGTTCTGAACAGAATCCCTACTTCAAATAAAATGTATGTATATAGATTAGACTAGGTCAGATGGCCAATATATTTTGATAAAAACAAAGCTACTGCTGTGTAGAGTGTATTTTATTATGTGAATTTATGAAAATCTTCTGGAAACATAATTATATTACAATGTCAGTCTATTTGACAGTCAGGCAATGAAGAAAACATACATGTCTAACATTGCCTTTGTAAATATGATACACAAAACTAGTTAAATGAACAGAAAAAATAACCGAAAAATTGTAAAAAAAAAAGGAAAGATTGATAATTATTGTTGGTGTCTGGTACTTTTTAAGGGTTCCTGATAAAAGTCTGCTATAAATCTATGTCAAATTGATTGAAAACCAAAAATTTACCCAATTCAAGTCTTTCAATTTTGCTTCTGTGACCTTGACCTTTCAACTAGTGATATAAAAATCACTTAAGGTAATTTTCATACCCAAGGCCCCTTAGAAAACAAAGATTTGATATAAAGCACAATAGATATGGTCCTGAAAAGATGTTGTATAAAAATTTCAAAATTACTAATAGGCATTGAGACCTTCAGAATTGACCTACTGACCCAAAAATCAAAAGGATGTTTTACTTTCAAAGGGAAATTTTCAACTTAATTTCGGTGAAGGTTTGACATTTGACAAATGGTTCTAAAGATATCGTGAAAAATTATGGCCCAATTTCATTTGATTAATTGCAGCAGTGACCTTGACCTTATAGCCTCTGACCTCAAAATCAATATTGGTCCTAGTTTACCCCACTGGGCATTATCAAACCAAGTTTGATAAATATATTGTTGTGTATGCCTCAAAAAACTTTGTCTGAATGTACATATTATTTTCATGTTGAAACACAACAAATACTTCCTGATCACCCAAGTGCTTTTAAAAAAAATCGACTGCAGCTAATAACCTTTGCACATAAATTCACCACACAAGTATTTTACAAGTAAGTTCTGAGACTCCTATTTGAAGTTTTGAATGCATTAATTAACGATAAATTTTGAATGATGATGATCTTGAGAATTTCATGCTGGCCATGGGTTCACTAAGTTTGGAATTAATGAATTCAGCAGCAAATGGGAAAAGTTCAGATAAATTTTGATTGTAACCAGATGATTCTCAAAATACTTAAATTTGTGATTTATTCATCATGATTCATTTTTTACAAGGTTTGTCAAAAATATACTTTTAAATAAATTATGGTTTGCAGTGCATCAGCAGGAAACATTGACAAAATCCACTTCACATATTTTTCATGACATAAAGGATTTAAGTCCAAATTCCCCTTATTCATCAACAATTCAGAAATGATCAATGATCAAAACAAAATTATCAATATAAATCTAAAGGTTAAGGTCCTTATTTATGAAACGTAACTATGATGGAAGTTTTCAAACTTTTTTCACATTTAGTGTGCCTGACATTTTTTTATGAAAATGAAAGTAGACTACTGAATGCTAACAATATCTTCATAACATCTCTCAGGAGTTTAAGACAACTATAAAATGGTTTTGTCTTTTGGATCCTGTTATTAATTTCTCTTTATTCCTTTTCAATTATTTCAAGGAGGATTGGGTTATGTGCCAATGGGACCAGCAACCCAACATCAGAACTACACAAAAAACAAAAGACATTTAGGTCAACATACAGTCTTAACAATAGTAGATTATAGTTTTGTGTGTTTTTTTTTTATCTAATCAAATCTAAATGAAAAAGTGATTTTCTGTAATCTTTGACAACTTAATAATGTCACCCCTCTTTGGAATACTTTATAACCATCAAATACATCTATAACTCAGATCTAACTGTGTAAACCTAATTCATCATGATCATCCTTGACCATCTTCTCAACTTTTCCTCCTTAGTATAACAACCTATATTCATTAAAAGAAAATCAATGTTAGATCAAAGTTTAGCCAAGCTTCATCAAATGTTTCCATACAGTTTATATAGGGATGATGTATGTACTAATCTAATTATCTAACCTCTCACTTAGATCAAAACATCTTCATCAACAAATATTCAATACTGATCATTGTAAGTGTGATACATATTGAATTGCTATGCCGAAAAATTGTAATTTATCTTTTTAAGAACAATACCTTGTAAAATGGTACATGTATACTAAGGTGTATCTATTTTTTTCATTTTAGGTTTCTAATGTAAATTGCGTAATTTAAGTGTCCTAATCTCTCTTTGGCATGTGCCTGTTTATACATCGTCATGTTTATCAAATTCCTTTTTGACAAAACTGTTTCTATTTTTTATTTTTAAAAAATAAACCAATTACAAACAGAACTAGAGGCTCTCAAGAGCCTGTGTCGCTCACCTGTATTTACTGATGCTTTGGAAATCATGTAAAATAAGGTTAAAATCATAATTAATAGTATTAGATATTAGATATTATAATGAAATCTAAGATAATAACAAAAAACTGCAAAATTTCTGTAAAATTACTAACTCAGGGGCAGCAACCCAACAACGGGTTGTCGGATTCATCTGAAAATTTCAGGGCAGATAAATTTAAATCTGATGAACATTTTTGCCACCTGTCAGATTTGCTCTAAATGCTTTAGTTTCAGAGATATAAACCAAAAACTGCATTTTACCCCTATGTTCTATTTTTAACCAAGTTAGCCAAGATGGTTGAAAGGCGGGGTCATCTGACAAATTTTTTGAACTAGATACCCAAATAATGATTATGGCCAAGTATGGTTAACTTTGTCTCAGTAGTTTCAGAGAAGAAGATTTTTGTAAAAGATTACAAAAATTTACGAAAAATTGTTAAAAATTGACTATAAAGGGCAATAACTCCTAAAGGAGTCGACTGACAATTTTGGTCATGACAACTTATTTGTAGATCTAACTTTGCTGAACATTATTGCTGTTTACAGTTTATCTCTATCTATAATAATAACCAAAAACTGCAAAATTTCCTTAAAATTACCAATTCAGGGGCAGCAACCCAACAACAGGTTGTCAGATTTATCTGAAAATTTCAGGGCAGATAGATCTTGACCTGATAATCAGTTTTACCCATTTGTCAGATTTACTCTAAATGCTTTGGTTTCAGAGATATAAGCCAAAATCTACATTTTACCCCTATGTTCTATTTTTAGCCATGGCGGCCATCTTGGTTGGTTGGCAGGGTCATCAGACACATTTTTTAAACTAGATACCCTAATGATGATTGTGGCCAAGTTTGGTTAAATTTGGCCCAGTGGTTTCAGAGGAGAAGATTTTTGTAAAAAGCGAACGACGACGGAGGACGACGACGACGGACGACGGACACCAAGTGATGAGAAAAGCTCACTTGGCCCTTTGGGCCAGGTGAGCTAAAAAAGGCTTGTTTTTTCAAAACTAACTTAAAACAAAATCCGAATTGACACAAAACACAGCGAAAGAAATCCTATCAAAATTGGATCAAAATTTTAAATATCACATACTGTGATTTTAAGCCTATAATGGTCATGAAACTGTAAGAACAACCACAAAAAACCAAATTAATAATATATGGAATTTCCACAAGGAATTCAATAAAGGAAACTTATTAAATAACAAAGTAAAAAAATTAGTTAAGACTCAAGGATGGTCCTTTAGTTGAGAAACTAAAAGAGTAACACATAAACAGTTGACATATATCATCTCCTTAAATTTGATGTAAAGACATTTACAGAGGAGTTTTTTGCCTCCCTGGATCCTTGAAGCTCAAAAACCCACAAAGGGTGTCATGGCTACTTTGTAAATGTATGATATGAAAATAAACTACTCTTTTTTCTAGTAAATTAAAAAGTTATGATTCAAGTGTTGACAGCCACTTTTTGTGAATAAAACTGGTATGATTCAAGTGTTGACAACCACTTGTTGTGAATAAAACTGTTATGATTCAAGTGGAGACAACCACTTTTTGTGAATAAAACTGTTATGATTCAAAAGGAGACAGCCACTTTTTGTGAATAAAACTGTTATCATTCAAGTGGAGACAACCACTTTTTGTGAATAAAACTGTTATGATTCAAGTGGAGACAACCACTTTTTGTGAATAAAACTGTTATGATTCAAGTGGAGACAACCACTTTTTGTGAATAAAACTGTTATGATTCAAAAGGAGACAGCCACTTTTTGTGAATAAAACTGTTATCATTCAAGTGGAGACAACCACTTTTTGTGAATAAAACTGTTATGATTCAAGTGGAGACAACCACTTTTTGTGAATAAAACTGTTATGATTCAAGTGTTGACAACCACTTGTGAATAAAACTGTTATGATTCAAGTGGAGACAACCACTTTTTGTGAATAAAACTGTTATGATTCAAAAGGAGACAGTCACTTTTTGTGAATAAAACTGTTATCATTCAAGTGGAGACAACCACTTTTAGTGAATAAACTGTTATGATTCAAGTGGAGACAACCACTTTTTGTGAATAAAATTGTTACGATTCAAGTGGAGACAACCACTTTTTGTGAATAAAATTGTTAAGATTCAAGTGGAGACAACCACTTTTTCATTTGCCAAACTATTTGAGAACAGTAGGATGCAATTATATTTACAGAATATTATAACAATTTCAAATTTTGAGTATTGAAAAATAAAATTATCAAGTGACAAAAAACACAATAATTCATGAATGGGCATAGCACATGAGTGAGGTAATACTGTTGTTAGGTATGGGCATAGCACATGAGTGAGGTAATACTGTTGTTAGGTATGGGCATAGCACATGAGTGAGGTAATACTGTTGTTAGGTATGGGCATAGCACATGAGTGAGGTAATACTGTTGTTAGGTATGGGCATAGCACATGAGTGAGGTAATACTGTTGTTAGGTATGGGCATAGCACATGAGTAGGTGTCACTGTTGTTAGGTATGGGCATAGCACATGAGTAGTTGTCACTGTTGTTAGGTATGGGCATAGCACATGAGTAGGTGTCACTGTTGTTAGGTATGGGCATAGCACATGAGTAGGTGTCACTGTTGTTAGGTATGGGCATAGCACATGAGTAGGTGTCACTGTTGTAAGGTATGGGCATAGCACATGAGTAGGTGTCATTGTTGTTAGGTATGGGCATAGCACATGAGTAGGTGTCACTGTTGTTAGGTATGGGCATAGCACACGAGTAGGTGTCACTGTTGTTAGGTATGGGCATAGCACATAAGTAGGTGTCACTGTTGTTAGGTATAAGTTAAATATTTTGCAATATCTGAATACTTGGATTAGTTTGTCCTCTTATTATAATTTTAATGTAAATACTGCAACTTATAACTTAAAAGTTTCTCACTACATTTTCCTGCAACATCATTGATACCTGGGTCTAATGACAACACTTATTGTTGTAAGATGCCTAAAGAGTGAAAATACAGGATTTATTGAAATATATCCGTTTTTATATTTATGGTAACTTGAAGCCAAAGTAATACAGTAAACTTATAAACTGTGTTTGTATTCTATTTCCTTATTTCAATAGTTTATTCCTACACTGACATCATTATTATGTATATCTTGTCTGTAAATAACTGTCTTCTTACTTTGCTTAGGCCATTTATTTGTCTAAAAATTTTCAGAGGGAACCCTAAATGAAATCACTGAAAGAAGAAACTTCCATCAAACTCAGACCATTTTTCAAATTCATTTTCAGGGAAAAAAGAATTGGATATACCTATTAAAATTTCCATCATCATATATTAATAATTTCCAATCCCTTATGACCAATGGAACAGAATTCAGCTGAAAAAATAGCATAGGAAACAGTTGCACCTATAAAGTTTGATACCATTATAATGCTTAAAATGAGCAGACAGGTGTTATAAGACATATCTGCCACAAGCATATCAACAACAGGGCAACAATATTTACCACAATCTGCCATGGAAGCTTACTTGCAATGTTTATACTGCTTTTCGTCTTCCCATACTCATTAGATTACATCATGCTAATAAACTTCTCCACAGATACCTTTTAATGTTGGTTAAAATGTGATTTATTTCACACTGGCTGTCTGCAGATTTCTGAACAAACAAGTTCTATGTGTTCTCTTAATTTGTCAGGGAAATTGGCAAGCATTTTCCATTATTAAAATAAACTCTACCTCCTTGGCAGGTGAAAGATGTTCAACCGATACTGTAAAACTCTAGGTATCTATTCAAATAAATAGCACAACCTTCCTATCAGTTGATAAACTTTGAGATAAACTAGTTAGCAAAAATGAAATATTGGAGGAAAACATATTAAACAAAATCTTCTATTTCATAGTTTATAAGCCTTTAAATTCCTATAAAACTAAAGAATTGCAAAAACACAGAACTATTCTTATTTTTTACCAATAAATTTTTCTGTTTAGAGATAAGTCATAAGAAAAGGCTACATTCATAATCTAATGGTGCTTTTTAGGTTAAATTTAGAGGAGTTAACATTTCAGACATATGTTTTTTTGGTACAAAATAGAAACTTTCTGTATGACACATACAACCTATGGCACTTATAAACTAGAACCCAAATTCCTACAGCTCATTACACTACAGGTCTGATATACTTAGACTAGTCCTTTGAAAATATATCAAACATGAATCAATCTAGCACTATTCTCACTTACATGTATGATCTCACTAAAAATCTACAACTTTACCTTAGAAAAGTTTTTAAGACTAGAGGCTCTATTTTTGGTAAAAATCATCAGGAAAGGGCAATAACTCTATGAAGAGTTAACTGGCAATTTCAGTCATGTTGACATATCTTGTGCTGCTGATCATTTTTGCTTTTTAAAGTTTCTATCTATCTATTATAATAATTTTCAAGATAATAGGTAACAATGCTAAAAAAATATTACAGGGCAATAACTTCAATAAGGAGTAGACTGAAGATTTCAGTCATGTCGACTTATTTGTAGATCTTGCCTTGTTGATCATTTTGGCTGTATAAAGTTTCTATCTATCTATTATAGTTTTTAAGATAATAGGCAAAGAGGCAAAAAATTGGTAAAAATCGTCATCAAAGGGCAATAACTCCAATAATGAGTCGTCTTGATGACTTCAGTCGTAGATCTTGTTTTGCTGATCACTTTTCCCATTTAAAGATTATTTCTATCTTTTATAGTTTTCAAAATCATCAGCAAAAATGAAAAAAAAAACGGAAAAATTTGACATTTAAGGGCAACATCTTACAGCTTTGACATAAAAAGACAGCAGGTAAATCTCGACATTCTGAACATTTCTGCCCTGTTAGATTTTCTCTATTCGTAGGAATTTTCAAGATAATAGACAAAACTTCCATTTTCCTCCCTATGTTCTATTTTTAGCCATGTCGGCCATGTTGGTTGGCAGGTAGGGTCATCAGACAGATTTTTCAAATTAAGTACCCTTATTATGATTGTGGCCAAGTTTGATTTTAATTTGTCCCAGGAGTTTCAGAGGAGAAGATTTTTGTAAAGGTTAATGACCATAACAGATCATAGATGACCGACAACAAGTGATGAGAAAAGATCAATTCCAAGTTCAGAAAAAGGTAACTGCATTAAAGAATTGAATGCTTTTTTTATATTTTTATTTGGGTGTAAAGCGTTAACCAAAGCAAATTTTGTTTGAAGTTGGGATAAAAGCTTATTCCCTTTCATTTATTTTCAGTTTTATATTTTCTGGGAATAACGAAATATATGTCCCAGATATGACTATAAAGAATCATTTTAGTTTAATTTTCAATAATTACATTACATATATGTTTAATTAGAATCTGATTTGGGAACAACTGGGAAGTACTCCAATATCAATTTTATTTCTATATAAAATATAGAACAGCTATGACTGCACACGCTATCTGTGACAATGTTAAAATAATGAATAATGAAAAAACAAACAAAAAACTTGATATAACTCTTACATTTCATAGTCGTATAGCATAAAAATGTAACTATAAGAATTGAATGCTTCTTATATTTTATTACATATAGTATAAGAACATTTTATTTCCAATAAAAGGGCCCTATAAAGAGCTTTTATCACATTACATACAAATACATTAGACATAAATTTAGAGACAATTATTTCTCTATAAATTAAGGGAAGTGTGGGGGGGGGGGGGGGGGGGGGTAAAAAACCATAGCTACTACATTATAGCTCTAAAATCTGATGTTAAATTTTTCATCTTTATTTTATTAGTTGGAATAACTAATAATCTGATACGAAATCCATGTGGCTTCAAACATTTCCTGTTTGGTAATGGATGACCTGCTGGCATCCCTGGGAAAAATATCAGGAAAACATATTTCCAGATACATTACACAACTAGAACCTGCATCTAGAGTATATTACACGACTAGAACCTGCATCTAGAGTATCTGAAGTGGGTAAAGTGGTATCCAGTAGTCCTCATTCATCACAGAATTATATGCATGGATAAAAACACATGCTCAAAATTACTCACATTTTATACTTTATTGACATTTCTTAATATAAGAAATCTGGTAGCAATAAACCAACCTCTGGCATTTTACTAAATTACAGAATAGTGTCATTGTATGTTTATCAAATCCAATATTTTTATACATTTTTCTAGAAATAAATCCCTCAACTACAGAACAGCAATAAAATATGTTTATTTCTCTGAATATCTCAGTAGTATCCATACTTGCAAGGGCGATCCAGGATTTTTGGAGGGGGTATTGAAGAAACGTAATAAATACAAAAAAATAAATGTGGAATGTGTCCATGGGACACAGATGATACCCC
Organism: Mytilus californianus; assembly: GCF_021869535.1. Lineage (NCBI taxonomy): Eukaryota > Metazoa > Mollusca > Bivalvia > Mytilida > Mytilidae > Mytilus > Mytilus californianus. Next base: position 129,210,094 of record NW_026262679.1, on the reverse strand, counting down.
CGCTTGCATATCATATAAAGTTATAAAGGGACATAACTGAACAACAGTAAAAGTGATGCTACCCAAATTTGTCCTTGATCTGAGTTTTGTGGTAATAAGTATTGTGTATAAGTTTCATAACATTTGGTTGAGGCAAACTTAAATTAGAGAACAAAAACGAAAAATTCAGCAATTTTTCCATTTGTAAAGGGGCATAACTCTAGAACAGTAAAAGTGACACCACCAAAATTCAAATTTGTTCTGTATTTTGTGGTAATAAGCATTGTGTATAAGTTTCATAACATTTGGTTGAGGCAAACTTAAATTAGAGAATGGAAACGAAAAATTCAGCAATTTTTCCATTTGTAAAGGGGCATAACTCCAGAACGGTTAAAGTGACGCCACCAAAATTCAAACTTGATCTGTGTTATGTAGTAATAAGCATTGTGTACAAGTTTCATAACATTTGGTTGAGGGAAATCAAAGTTAGAGAACGAAAACGAAAAATTCAGCAATTTTTTCATTTGTAAAGGGGCATAACTCCAGAACGGTTAAAGTGACGCCACCAAAATTCAAACTTGATCTGTGTTATGTAGTAATAAGCATTGTGTACAAGTTTCATAACATTTGGTTGAGGGAAATTAAAGTTAGAGAACGAAAACGAAAAATTCAGCAATTTTTTCATTTGTAAAGGGGCATAACTCTAGAATGGTTAAAGAGACGCCACCAAAATTAAAACTTGATCTGTGTTTTGTGGTAATAAGCATTTTGTATAAGTTTCATGTCATTTGGTTGAGGCAAACTAAAGTTAGAGAACGGAAACCAACTTTGGGACGTACGGACGGACGTACGTACAGACGGACAAGGGTAAAACTTAATGTCCCCTCCGCTACGGCGGGAGCATAAAAAAAATTTGAACAATATATGCCATAAAAAAAATTTTCGTCCATCAAAGGTGAAATTTTGTCTCTTGTACAAAGTACATCACCCTGTATCTATTCCCCTTATTTCTCACAAATTCTGATCCTTCAAATAGGAAGTATGCATGAAGGGGGATTTACTGTACACATCTTTGAGACAGCAACCTAACAACTAAAAAAAATTGCCTACATTGTGTACATTAACTCTGATTACCTGTATTCTTCAGAGTCCTCATCTGAGAGAAATAATCCGATTTCTGGCAAATTCAATGTTTCTGATGTTAATGTAGACATTTTCATATGATATGAAAAAAAGTCACTTTAAACAACACTTCTCATCTTATCACAATTTAACAACACATATCATCTTATCCTAATTTGGAATTTACGCAGTTTGTTCAAAGTACTTCCTATGAAATTTTTTGTAAAATCTACCTACATGAATTGATCATTCAGGAAGTATTATATCTTTTAATTGTAAACTCTGTTTTTTTCTTCTTCATACTCAAAAAATATTTTGGCAAATTGCTTTTAGATATCAGGATGAATTAAAAGATATAAACTGGGAAAATTAGTTTGAAGATGGAATAAATAAACAGTTTCCTACTGCTTAAGTACTAATAATTGATTTTAAAGATGAGTCCGTATCAAAAATCTATCTGGATGCCAAGGGAAGAAAAGCTTGATTCGTGTGCTTATCAAAAATGGAAAATCCTCATCTAAAATCCCCTGCAAAAGTCATTTGATGATGATTATTCTGGTCCAGTAGAGACTTGGATTGGCAAAAGAGGCCAAAATACTCAATTGCTTCTTGGAAGCATTAACCAGCTAAGAATTAAAGAAACTATGTAATGTTAGCCTGACTCTTAAAATAACCTATTGTCATACATGTACTGTAAATTCAGAAATTATTGCGAGCATTTATTATTGCGATTTTGTCATTTTAGACCAAAATGCGATTATTATTTTTGTGATACTAAGGAAAAATTCCACTTCATTCATATAAAAAAATCCAAAATGCGAGTTTAAATTATTGCGATTACAACCCTGTTGCATTTTTCCCAATAATAAAAACATCAAAATAATTTCCAAATTTACAGTACATTGTACATTGAGCATAAAGTATAAGTGTGGGTAAATTACACGAAATTATTAAACATAATTGGACCATAATTTTAATAACCTATAGTAAATGAACTCTAATGAGATGATACTGGAAATTATTGTATTTCAAGGTTCTGTGTACCTTAATTTGGAAAATCAATATCAGTTTAAATCGTGTGTGATAACAAAATATATATTCAACATTTTCTTTTTGTGAAAGTGATGTTACCTGCATAAAGATATTTAATGTAACTAGTCTAATTTGAATACTGTCTGTATGCATTGAGTGAAGTTTTTATCTCATTTGCTGCAGGCAGGTGTAACAGAAAATATGTTTACAATGTTTTAACTCCATGTTATATATCTGGAAAACTACCAAGCAATGTTGTCATTCATTACAATACACCCTTCAAACATTTAAATTAAACTTGTTTTTAACAGCCATATATCCTAAATGAAATCTTGTGAATCTATACATGAACTGCAGACGAAACTATTTTAAACTAGAATATGTCAGACCTTTTCAAATCTAGCTTTTAACTATAAGTTCCATATGAGAAATAAATCTTGCAATGAACTAATCACTGATCATTTTTTTTTCTAATAAAAAGACAGAACAGAGAAGAAAGTTACTACATTTTCAAAGGTAAAACCTTACAATATAAAAAGAACCATATTTGAGGGTCTGTTATAGAGAATTAATGGGCAAAAAGTGAAGAATAAAGGGCAAAAAATTTAAAGAATAGAGAAAAATAGGCCAAACAAGTGAATCTGTGAGCTAACTACTAATGATACCCCTGCCCTGCTAAAAGTATACGGTAAACAGGAAGTTGTTAAGTGATGAATCTGAAAACGCATCACACATTATAGCTGACTAATATAAACCCTGAAACCAAATTTCAGTAATCCTCGTAATGTAGTTCCTGAGAAAGATGCGACGAAAAATATTCATGGGACGGAGGGACGGACTGACGGACTGACGGATGGACGGACAGACAGAGGTAAAACAGTATACCCCCACTTTTTTAAAGCGGGGTATAAAAAATAAAGAATAGAAAATAATGGGCAAAACATATTAAGATTAGAGAAAAATGGCTGAACAAATTAAAGAATACAACACTGAGGGACCCCCATCCATACCCTCATATATTAAGCAGGAATACTGGAAAACAGATAATTATATATTTTCAAGTTCTGCAAAAATGGAACAAATCAGTGTGACATGTTGATTATATATTTTTTCAGTCCTGCAACAATATCTAACAAATCAATCAATCGGTTCAATGTAAACTACATCTGTGAAATTCTCATCATCATCAATAGCTTCACAAATCATTAGTTTTACAACACAAGTGTGCTTGATTATAATGAATACCTTAAATTACTAAGCAAGAATATCCAAGAGTATAATTTAATCTGATTTATAAGTCTACACTTTCCTAGTATATTTTTCTCCAAAAATTAGAGATTAGAAAATTAAATGATTTTTTTTTTATAAAGATGGGATTAATTAGTAAGGTATGCTATCTTTAGGGTTTTGTACTAATCAAACTACTTTGGAAAACCACTTTGTTTCTATCAATCAGCCAACAAGTCAGTCTAATAGTTTCAGCATGTGTGGGTATCCAAAGTACACAATGTTTTTGAGTGAGTGTTTCCTGTTTCTAACATAAGTGCTTCAAAACAGCTGTTATCAATTTTTACTTTCAATAAATTAAATTAGGGATAATTTTGAATATATATGTATATATTTTTAATATGAAAATTTCTGATACCATTTTCTCTTTCTATCAAGTTATTGAGAAATCATGTATGATAATGTATCAAAGTATAAGAGAGAGAGAGAGGGGGAGAGATACCATTGGGATAGTATGTTATGTAAGGTAGACACTCTAGATTCAGGATTTAACAAACAGCAAATCACAAGGGACTTGACCATACAAAAGAAAATGATATGGTTTATAAAAAAATGATATTAGCCAATTGTTGTACATTTGTAGGTAAATGATTGTGTCCTCTTCAGTATAAATTTCCTGTCAAACCAATGATTAAACTGATAGATACTGTACCCAGATAATATCTTTATTGTCTACTCAACCTTCATGAGATAAATATAATATATTTCTAACTATATGGAGGTGTGACCATTTCCTTGTAAGGAATACCATGTATATTTATACATACCTAGCATTCCCAACTGTTTCTTTCTGAAGAGACTGTCCATTCAACTCTAATATTTCATCATAGACATGAATTCTCCCATCTTTGTGAACAATGCCACCTTCTTTAATATTGACTATCCGTAAAACTTCTACGATATCAGCATATCCATTCATAGAATCTATACCTCTATCACTGTATATCCTTTTCCGAGTTGGACTTTCCCCATAAAAATAATTCTCCACTGAAAATAAATCAACTGCATCTATTGAGATACCTAATTCTCCCCCTTTTTTCACATCCAGATCAATAACCAAAATTTTGTCCCTCCTTGGCGGTTTAATCGGAGGCGGAGATTTTTTTCCGACAGAATTTTGTAGAGCTAATTTCAATGTTGACACCATTGTGCATTGAGGAATTTCATACTCATTGTCAATAAAATCGATATTATTTATTCCATGTATAGATGTAAATCCATTAGAGTCCCTAGATGATAGGGGATCATGATTTTGATATTTATTTTTTTTCAACGCTTTTGACGACCCATGATGTTGTAAGCTTCCTTTCCTACATAATTTCTCCTTTTTTGTCCCTTTGGCTGCAACAGATGTTGATGATGAAACGCTGGGAAATCTAATTCTGTTCAAATATGCCTTTAAAGTTTCCATGTTTATATTTTTGCCCCATATGCCACTGGTAATGTATTGATCATGTTGACAGCTTGGGGGAGAATACTGGTAAGTTGTAGTATACTTCCCAATGCTGTCAATCATTCAAAAGTCTGAAAAAGAGGAAGTTTTATATAAATAAGGTATAGTATTACAAGATGTCACTGATAACTTCAGTCTAAATTACAGTTTACATGGATCACTGACATCCAATATTTTATATACATGTTCTCTCTTCATTAGCATTGATCATTTTCACTTGTGATAATGATAACAGTTATTTCATACTTTTAATTTTCAAGTAAAATTTTCTTTCTACTATTTCAAATACATACATTTACATGTATAATTTAAAATATGATACAAAATAATGTTGTTTTTTTTTTTTTTTTGTTATTTAATGAGGTTATATGTAGTTTTATTTCCTTAGTTATTCTCACAGTTAAATCCATTAGAAAACTAATTATATCATCTATACAACAAGAATATGTGTCCATAGGACACCATACCCTGTTAAAACTATCATATTTCCATGTGTTTAGTGATCTGTGAAATTTGGGTCCAAATGTAAAATATTTTAAAACATTCAAATCTTAAGGCTAAAAAAAAGAATAGTTCTGTTAACTGCCTTCGTACTTTGACCCCACCCTAAATGTGCATGCCTACCCTAATAAATTTCATGGAATTTTTGTTTAAAACCTGTTTAATCCTATATAGTCTAACAAATATTTTTTTTGAATAAAATTATTTTACCTACTTACCTAAAGTGATTAAATCATTAAGTGGTTAAAAGGGCCTATTTTTCTTTCAACTTTTATAGACTTGCCATGATTTAGAGTGGATAAAATCATTAATGTATGGACGTCTGGTCTGTCGGTATGTCTGTCTGTTGTTGAAGACTGTATGTTGCCCTCTAGTTATTTGTATTAAAAGAAAGCTCCATTATAAGATGTGCTATAATAAATGCTTTGGCTTTGATTTTTACATACTGGTACTTAATAATACTCAGTTTGATAAAACTGTCAATGGTATGGTTAGGTGTTAAATGTTACAAAATGTCAAGTACTAGTCCTCAGATTTTCATACAAGTAATTAATCCACTTTTTGGACAGGAATAAAAACATTTGACCATTATGTGTCAAATGAATATCTAATACACAATATTTATGATAGACAGTCCAGCATTCTTTCCCTATTTCAAAGTTATGGTTGACATTTTATAGTTATTTTGATTAATGCATTTCTTTTGCATTATATACAGGGTATTTCTCGCTGCATTGATGACCCAATGGTGGCCTTTGGCTGTTGTCTGTTCTTTAGTCGGGTTGTTGTCTCTTTGACATATTCCCCATTTCCATTCTCAATTTTATATTATGAAAAGAGTTCTTAGTTTTCTATTTGGAGATTGGGGAGATTGAAGACACAAGTTCTCTTGTGAACATGCAACTATATACACTGGATCTGGAATAAAGATTAGCACAATCACCGCTCATTTCCTCTATATTGCCACAAAAGAAACTACAAACCAGTACAAAATGATGTTAATATTCAATTTGTAGAATAATTTCAGGATGTATGTGTAAGCATAGAAGGGATATAAGTGCATGCATGAAGTCCTGAAATGTATGGGCTTATATCCAATATCAAACAAAAATTAATAAAACTATCATAAAATCAATCCTCCCCATCTCAAATATATTTGGCAGAATGAAAACACATAAAATTGTAAATGAAAACAAGACCAAGTATTTGTAGTACAGGAACATTTTAATTTAACAAAGAAATACAGGTGGGGCTGTCACGAAATAGAAGTTCCTTCATAATATAAGTTCCAAACGGAAAAATATTCTGGAATATTATTTCCACTGGAATAAATATTACAGTATATGTTCCTAACGGAATAAATGGTATCTAGAAAATTTGTCCAAACAGGAACAGATATTAAGACATTGATTATAACAAAGTTTCCAGTGGAACTTCTGTTAGGCTGAAACAAATATACTTGACAGTGCCATGTTGTTGGATCCAAAGTCCAACCAATATTCTACAGGGATTATTCTGACATATAGTCTCTTAAAACAATATGGCAAGAAAAAAAAAAATATTAAGAGGGTACTTAAGAATTGTTATAAGTGTCAGTCTGGTTCATAAAGAATACACATTTTATTAGAAGAAAAGGGATATTGCATTTTGGCAATAAAAATGGTTTTCAAAAGTTTTTTGTATTTCAATCAAGATAAAATGAGTTATTTTGTCAGAAAAAAAAATTTAATGAAAATGTGGATGTCTATTAGGAAGCTTTTTACTATCTGAGGTTATCATTCAACATCCTGTATTACAATGTAACATTGTATTGTATATAATAGTGCATAGACAAATACAACTAAATATAATGATGTATGCAATTTATTATATAAATCATGTCAAATGAAGTAAATAATTTAAAGTATGTTGGTTCAAACCTGTACATTAGCTGCTTTGTTTTTAAATTCCTACCATTTTCAGAAGTCTTTCAGTAATAAGTAATTACATCTGACATTTTAGATTCTATGAGCATTTTAGTACCTAACAGTTATAAATGTCAATCTTTAAAATGAACATTTTTTTTAATATTGTTAAAGTTGGTGTTTTTCATTTATTTGTAAAATAAAAGCAAAAAAAAAAATAGAAGCTGACAAAGAAAACATCAAAACATAGAATAAAATGTAGAATTTCAATATAATTTCAAAATGTCATACCTTTTCAAGTTCACAATGTAATATTCCATGTTAATTACAGGCTACTTATCACTCTAAAACACTCCCATGTCCTTCACGTCCCAGAGTTTTGGCTCATTATGTGTATTCGGCTTTGATGCAACCTTTTGATCCACTTAGCAGCGTTACAGTTGATTGCCACGAGGGAATTTTACGACTAGATACCTATTGATTAATTCACTAAATGTTTAATAGTTTTATCAGTTTATTAGTTGTTAACAAGTGTCTTTAGCCCTCAGGTACGGGATGAAAGTCGATAAAACATTTAAATAAGCCATTTACCTTATATTTAAGTATTTGATTCTTTGTAACCTTCTGATCTTTCGTTCAAATATTTTCCAAAGAGAGCTTACCCCTCTGTTTCATTCCCAAGATTTGCCAACGTGCTTCATTCCAAAACGAACAGTTCGTGTTGCCCTTTTTCTTTTTTATCAGCAGCTCATTCGACCCTTTTGTTGAGAAATAATCTCAAACAAAAATCGGTTTTAACGTTACAACATTCAAATTGCCAAAGTGGAACGTTAATGTAAGTCTTTATTGTTCATAAGTTTATTTATTTTGTAAATAGTGATTTCAATTTAAGATAAAACATAAATGTGGATGCCATATGCCAGGGGCATGTAAGGCTACTCAATCTGAAAAGGCGGATTATTGAGAAATAAATGTCTCTAAATGGGGACTCGACTATAAACAAGCCTAATACAGTAGTTTCGTCGTATTTTTTTCAAAGGCCGATATCGTCATTTTAATTATTTTAGTTATCCCATAATACCCGTAGAATGACACCCTGTTCTTCCCCTCGCCAAATACAGACTCAAACGTGACTGAATTTTAAAGGTGTGCCTGACTTTTTCGTTTACGATTGGATCACTAGATTATTTTTTTTGGTAATTTTGTGATTATTTTGTTTATCTTTCCACAATAACTTTTGGCATGAACATTCTATTTTTTGGTTTTTATTCTCTTATCTTTTTTTTTTATTATTTGTCCCTTTTAGCGTTTGAGATTTTTTAAAATTGAATTTCTGCTTTAGATTTCTCATTTAATGTGTATTTGCTCTTACCAGAATTGTAACTACGTATACGTGCTGTCCCTCTACTCTGATTTTACCGCACTAACATTAGAGGGATACCACACATTAAAAAGTAATCATGATGAAGTGAAATAGTGGCTAGGATGAAATCTAAAAAAAAAAGGCAGGACAGGAGTTTTGAGTTAAAAAAAAAAAGACAGGATGAGCAACTTGGCAAAAAAAAAGGCAGGATGACAATTTATGTAAAAAAAGTCAGGACCAAATAGAGTGGAAAATTAAAAGGCAGGACAGATATTACAACTAAAAAAAAAGGCAGGACAAAATTTTCCATTCAAGCCCCCCCCCCCATAAAAATCAAATGGTAGCTCCCTAATCGGGGGGGGGAACCTGTTGTTCAGTGGTTGTCGTTTGTTGGCAGAGGCGGATTTAGGGGGGGCAAGGGGCCCGGGCCCCCCCTTTTGTGGGAAAAATTTGGTTGATTATATAGGGAATCACTGAAGCATGACTGGAATGGGCCCCCTCTTTGGCAGTCAGTGGGCCCCTACTTATGAAAATTTCTGGATCCGCCACTGGTTGGTGTGGTTCATAGGTGTTTCTCGTTTCTCGTTTTTTATATAGATTAGACCGTTGGTTTTCCTGTTTGGATGGTTTTACTCTATTCATTTCGGGGCCATTTATAGCTTGCTGTTCGGTGTGAGCCAAGGCTCCGTGTTGAAGGCCGTACTTTGACCTATAATTGTTAACTTTTTATACATTTTGACTTGGATGGAGATTTGTCTCATTGGCACTCACAGAATTCTTTTTTTTTTTCTCTCTAGAGGTGTGCCTGAGACGAAGGTTTTTTATATATACTCCTATATATATACGAATATGTGAAAACTGTTGTTTCTTATTTGTGTTTGTAACTATGTATTATACTGAATTGTTCATTATATTTGTATAAATAATATTATCATGATATTATATTATGCTCCTTGTGAGCCCATTTGATGGAAATCAAGCATCTTCTTCTTCTTCTTCTTCTTCATACCCCATCTTCTTATTTATATTAAATGGATTAAGGTTGTGAGGTCGTTGATACAAATCAGGAGAAGAAAAAACTTAATTGGTGTATATATATGAACACTTCGAAGACCCAAATACTGCTAAGAACTTGTCCTACCTCCAAGACAAATATGTTGTTGTCCCTGCAGACAAAGCCCAATATATAGTTATTGTTTGTTAAACATATATATAAACTACTAGATAAATCAGTGAATTATAGGTGTTGGCTGGGATTATTGTCCCAGGTGTTGGCAATTCACTTGGGAACCAAATATATATACATCCACGGCACTTACTAAAGAGGATCATGAACAATCATAGTTCTGTTTTGTGTTCGTGTGGCATTTCAACCAAATATGAAGAACTGGCTCTTCCTTCTCTCTGTTGGATACCAGAATTACATAAGTGTCCGTACAAACTAAGTTTTAATTCTTGGACTGCCTAATGCTCCACGAAATCATTTCCCAAATTATCAACATCTCCTTTATTAGTAATAAAAACCTGGTCCTCGGTGTAACTGTTAAACTATATTCTAGGGATATTTATACTACAAAATTTGGTTAAAAATCAAATGATTTGTTACAGTACTTACAACCAAGTATCTCTCCTCTTGCATCAGTTTGAGATAAAAACATACAACTTTTCTACCCTTTATACACGTTATATGAAGTATCCATCATTCTAAACTTAAAGACAGATAGAAAGAATTTAATTTGTTTCCTTAAAAGGAATGGTCAATACAGATACGAATATCTTGTTTTAGGGAGCGAAAAATCATACATTATAAAAACACGCTCTGATTCAATCAAAAGGTTATCTGATGAACCTGACATTATCAAGATGCTTTATTATTTTATTGACAATATACTTGGTTTGAGGACGTGTTTTTCAACAGACACTCGACCTTCTTATGGAAGCCAATTGTGTCTTGCCGACGCGTTGCCTTATCCCTATGAAGACTTTACAATTAGCTTCTCTATACGGAAAAAGGAAAAGAAGCTGGCATTATTTACCTTTAACTTCTCGTTCCTCGATTTATAAAGATGAGATCCTTTTACTGAATGATTCAAAGTTTGGTAAGTATGTTGACTGCATCTATTCCAATCAATCTAATTGAAATATAGATATCTAATTTTGTTATACTCATATGACGCAAGTTTCACTATATCTATATTTTAATTATATTGCTATGCCAGTGCACTTGAAATAAAGTGTACCATAGACAAGTCTGCTTAAGAAACTGAGTGCGAAGGTTAGTTAATAACTAAATTTACGACAAAAGAAAAGAATCCTTTCTGTGAAGCATCATTCCAGCTGTGCCTGCATACTATATTTATAACTTCTAATTAATACCACAGGCACTACGTCTTGTCTCTGAAAAAAAAACCCATACCTTAAGGTATATATTAATTTTTTTTTCAAGTGCCTGTGGTAGATAAGACTTTCCAAGACTAGTGTTTCCTGGTATGATTTCCTTTATGGGGAAGGGGGTACCTGTTTACAAGGCAGTGCTTGAAACCAAGGGTTCCAAATGCAAAAGTTGAAGTTATCATTTAAAAGTGTTATGAACGCCATCATGATTTGGTGTGCCGTTATGGAATATCAGTCGGTAACACAGATGACAACGGATATGTTCACTTGTCGTAACCACAATTCCATCCTCTTATTTCTCGATTGAGACATTATCGAATGGGACATATCGCCGAATGTGTACTTAGAAGTAACACGATGGTTGTTTGCCACTCAGAGTGGAACATGAACTGGTTACCCTCCCAGAACACCAGTAAGGTCAACAAGATTTTGGAGGGGTTCATGTTGCCCAATCTTTAGTTTTATGTGTTGTGTTTTGTCGACTGTTGTTTGTCTATTTGTCGTTTTTCTTTTTGGCCATGGCCTATTTCTATTAAACTTGTGATTTTTAATTGTTTTGGTATCTTCCCATTCTCTTTACTTGAAACAATACCATTTTTTTTTGGTGAATCTGCTGGCACTAAACACATGCCACTCTGACGCACATTGTAAGCTTCACTAGTTTTGGTCAAAAGTAACTTCGTTTTTAAGGTACTGGATCGTTTAGAATTGCCGAAGCATATCTGCAGATAATTGCTGGACAGGTTATAATTGATTATCAAAATTTATTTCAAGACTTTCCAGGTAAAGGATTCCTGTTCCATCCTAGGGAATTAAGAGGAGCATAAGACTTTCCAGGTAAAGGTACCACGTTCCATCAAAGGGAGTTGAGAGGAGCATAAGACTTACCAGGTAAAGGTTGTTCTCTCGGATCTACATTCCATGCTAGGTTGTTTTACTTCCAGCAATCAAATAGATATACATAAAGCTTATCATATTGTATGATCTTGTATAGACACAAAATAGAGCTTGAAAAGTTGTACAGACACATGCATGAGAAGAAAAGGAAATGTGGTAGACCAGTGGCGTAGCTAGGCCATTTTTAAGTGTACGCCCGAACCTCATCGAAGGGTTTGAGGTCCAGAACAGAAGACCTCCTGGTTGGGGGCGAAACCTCCCGGATGTTCACGCGTTATTGAGAAAGAGATACCAATATCTGTCATTAAAAACTCATTAATAGCAACATACGTGGTCGGTTAAGAACAAAACTTTACGACAAAGGAGATGATTTCAGCCTCCTATTGTGAACTTTTCTGTTCTATGTAGCAACATTCCAGCTAGCAGCACCTACATATGGAGTATATACATGCCAGTTGATAAGATATTCCATAGCTTATCATCATTTCCTTGATAGATAGTGGATGCTTACAAGGAAGCTACTGAACCAAGAGTTCCAATTGGTGAAGTTGAAACCATCCCTTCGGAAATTTTACGTTCGACATAACGAGTAGGTTAATGACGACGGATATGTTCCAAATGTTGATATTAGCACAATCCCGTCTTCTTTTCCTCTAATGTGATCTACCGAATTAGACTTATCACTGGGTTTGCACACGTTGAGTAGAATTTGCTTACCCTTCCGAAGCACCTGAGATCACCCCCAGGTTTTGGTGGGGTCCGTGTTGTTAAGTCTTATGTTTCTATGTTGTGTTTTGTATACTGTTGTTTGCCTTTTCATAGTTTTTCGTTTTTTGCCATGGCGTTGTCAGTTTGTTTTCAACTGATGAGTTTGAATATCCCTTTCACGTCTCTTTTAGAGTCTAATTTGTTTTTTTACAGTTAAATTTGTTCATTGTATTGATTTGGAATATAATGGTAATGTATTTAAGAGAAAAAATGCTCAAAACAGTTCCTTAAAAATATGTTTAAAAGCAATCTAATATGTATATCTATATTTACTCGCATGCTCGTATCTTATGAGTATAACAAAATCAGAGATATATATTGTAATTAGATTAGTTTAAAAGGAGATGTCACTTTGTGGGGTAAACAATCAATCGACAAAAAATCAAAACTTCATATAGAGATAGTCAAAAAGCAAGTCTCCATTTCAATGTTGTCGTTCTATTAATTTTGTTGACCTTATAGATCTAGTTTACTCACCTTTTTACACTATTTGTTAATGGAAATATGTTCTAATTAATTTTCATAGATGGGCAGGTGTAACGTAAAAATAAATATTGAACTGTAACATAAAAATGCAAGCCACATCGTATTTGACCAGATAATGAATTGAGTAGAATTCACAGTAGATTGCGACTTTGACAGAAAATGAAAAAAATATATAATATAAAATATGAAAACAACACATTATTAATTTCATGAGTTTGAAGCGCTTTTCTTGATTTACCTTCATCAGGAACGCTCAAAGCCGAGGATGTTATAGAACCGAAACAGTTACAGAGCTACATGTATATGACCTAAAAGTACATAATAAATCATATGATACCATTTGATTAAAAAGTATATTTCGTCACTTTGTCTTTTATCTCCAATTACAAGTAATTGAAGAAAAATAATACAAGGCTCGTGTGCTTTTAATCAGTTCTTATAATTTATTTGGGTTCAAATATTTTTTTCTTCAAAATTTATGTGTACGCCCGGGCGTTTTGACGTAAACGTAGCTACGCGCATGTAGAGCACATAACAAATACATGCGAGGTCAACATACAATAGACAGGTATCTATACAATATGCCAAGCTCTAAATCGTCTCAAGTCTTAAAAGTTATTCTATGACCTAATCACGAAAACTATGTTGACTAATGAACCATGAAAATGCGATCAAGGTCAGACGAACCTGCCAGACAGACAAGTATCTTAATATTTTGCTTATAGTACCTAAGGAACAGACTTATTGTTGACCGATCGAAGATAAAAAAAGAGGTCAAGGTCAGATGAAACCTGCCAGAAAGACACCTTTCAATCATTCAATCATACACCAAATATAGTTGATCAATTTCTTAAAATATTTGAGAAACGGACTTAACCATGAAAACTTAACATTGACCTATGAACTATAAAAATTAGGTCAAGGTCAGATGAAACTGGCAAGACAAGACAAGACATGTATACTATGCAATCATCCCATACACCAAATATAGTTGACCTAATGATTTTAGTACCAGACAAACAGACCTTGCCATGAAAACTTAACATTGAGTAATGAATCATGAAAATGAGGTATGGTCAGATGAATCCTGCCAGAGAGACATTTACATCTTTTAAGAAATCATTACACACACTAAATATAGTTGCCCTATTGATCAGTTTCTAATATATAGACTTTGGCCTTGATCACTTATCCATGAAATGAGGTAAATGTCTGGTGAACCCTGTCTGACAGACATGAAGATCTTGCACAGATCTCATATACCAAATATTGTTATCCTATTACTTGTAATAAGTGAGAAATTCATGCAACAAAAACCATAAATTTGAGGCTGTATACAACTAGTTAGCACTGCAATCTGATAAGCATCCCCTAGTCTCTCAATCTGTGACTTTCAATGCAGACAAGACAAATACTAGTTTGACCCCCATGTTCTATTTTTACCATAGCTGCCATATTGGTTGGTGGATCTCGACAAAAATCACAAACTAAAAAGTAAGCATATCTTTTATTCCTATCCAAAAGATGAAACAGACAACATCTGGTCTCGATCCATTGAGTGGTTTCAAAGATTTATAGATTAAAGTTAACAGACGATGGACGCAAAGCAATGCCATTATCTTACCTGGCCCTTTGCCCGATTCAAAATTACATTTTCAATTTAATATTTCTGGGGCTCAACCTTGGACATCTGAAGATAATAAACTGTTGACACAGAGATATGTCTCGCCTGTCGGCATAAAATTCAGAAAATGACAATCTGATGGACAGCAACATTGCTTATCAATTCAAAGTTGCTGGACCATGATCTTGTGGGCAGGGCCTAGAATTGGTGGACAAACAGATGTACAGACAGTAATATAACTTTATAGAAAAATATTGTTGTCTATTGAAAGTAGTTCCTATCAATCTAACTTGAGCAGAAAACTTAACATTGAAAATTGCTAATTAATTCAAAGTCACTGGACCATGTCCTAGGGGGAAGGGCTTCAAAATAGTCATCAAACTGATATGTACTGATAGTAATGCGACTTCATACAAAAATATCATTGATCTATCACAATTAGATCCCATCAAACTAACTTAAGCAGAAAACTTAACATTGAAAATTGCTTATTAATTCAAAGTCACTGAACCATGACTTAGGGACAGGTCCTCAAAATAGTAGTCTAACTGATATGTACTGATAGTAATGCAACTTCATATTAAATATCAATGATCTATCACAACAAGATCCTATCGAACTAAATTAAGCAGAAAATTTAACATTGAAAATTGCTTATTAATTCAAAATCACTGAATCATGACTTAGGGACAGGGCCTCAAAATAGTCGTCAAACATATATGTACTGATAGTAATGCGACTTCATATTAAATATCAATGATCTATCACAAAAAGTTCCTATCAAACTAACTTAAACTGAAAACTTAACAATTGTTGACGCTGTTGCCGTCAAAGCAATCCTTATGTCCCGCTTTACGCGACTTTCGTCGCAGGCGAGACAAAAACCACTTCTCCAGATTTGAACCTCAAACTCTCATTGAACAATGCATAAAAGGAAAGGTCAATTTCCCCTGTATTTGTTGCACTCTCAGGGTCAAAATCTTAAGAGTTGTAAAATCCTGTTGTTGTTGTTTATTGTCAAATTTTGCATCAAAGGAATTCATTGACAAAATTTATTTAATTTGTATTTGAAAGACAAAACATGTACATGATAGCTTTACTTCCAACAGAAATTTGGTTTTGGTTAATGATGTTCTACATTTTTTAGATAAATACTCGATATTTGCCAAATCTGTCAAAATTGCAGTTTTTCAGGAGTTAATCATTTGGTGATCTGTTAAGAAATAAACAAATATAACAATACAACTAAAAGTAAACACATTTGACTGTGATAATATGAATTTAATTAAAATTTAAGTTCTTTTTGAAATTGGCCCTGGTCTAAAATATATTCTCGGGAAATTGGCTTTACCTCTTTGTCCCAGAACCAATAGATCAAAGTGTCTTACCTTGAATCACTGACTATACCCACAACATTGGTTTAAAAAATTAGAAAACAGGTAAATACTACCTAAATAACCACATTACAACACATACCACATCTTGTTATAATACAGATAAAGGGAGACAAATCATGCATTTTGTGATTGGAAATTTTCAAACAAGTGATCTAGATGAAAGAGTTGTAATTCAAATTAGAATTTGACTTGTCACACTGATGCTTTTTTATATTTAACTGTAGGCTGATGACAACAATTTATAAAATTTTTCAAATAAATTAATTAATGATTTTTAAAAATAAATAATATATAATGTACAAAAAATACTTCAGAACAACTAAAAATATAATAGTTCAACAATAAAATGACATTTCTGAAATGTTTACAGGACAGATTTTGAATGGATTTAAAAACATTAAGGGGAGTGATTAAACAATACATCAATACTTAAAAATAATTAAAATAAAAACTATTTTTTTATTTATAATGTTTAAAGTATAAATATAAAATTTATAAATTCTAGACATAAAATGAAAATTTAACTGTCTCAAAATGAAAAATTATTCTTTTTCTAGGTAAAATATTTTTTCCTTCAGGGCACTATCTTGTATTAAAATTAATTAAAGTACAGGCTGTAAAATATGATTTTAAGTAAAGACTGAAACTTTTTAAATATGGCCCCGGTGTGAAATAAATAGGGGGAAATTGGCCTGACCTCTTTGTCCCAGAACTAGTAGACCAGAGTGTCTCACTGATTCCCACAACTTCGAAATATCAGAAAAAAGGGCAAATACTACTTAACCAACCACAATTAAAGGGAGACAAGCCATGCTATTTGTTGTAGACATCTTCAAACAAGTGATCCAGATGAAGGAGGTGTATTTCAAATTACAACTTGAATTATCACACTGATACTTTCTCTAACTGTAGGCTAATGACAACAATATAGCATTTTTCAAATAATTTAATTGATGATTTTTAAAAATAAATAATATATAATGTACAAAAAATACTTCAGAACAACTAAAAAATTAATAGTTCAACAATAAAATGACATTTCTGACATATTTCGTAATAGGACGGACTTGGAATGGATTTAAAAACAATAAAGGGGACTGATTCAATAATACATCAATAATTATTCGTCTCATGCTTAAAAACATAAAATAAAAACAAATTCTTCATAAAGGGTTTATGCATTCTCGACATAAAATGAAAATTTAGCAGTCTCTTAAAATGAAAATATATTTATTTTTAAGGTTATATTTTTTCCTTTAGGTCACTGGTAAAGGTCTTGTTTGTACTCATTTTTTTACTTATTGTACTTTAAATTCAAGATTTCCATTTCATCTCTTGTATAAGAGATAATAAAAAATGAAAACAAGTACTCTTGGAGCCATGACATCACAATAAATATAGTTATGACATAATTAAGAAGATTTTTTATATGTTTTATGAATACAAATATATAAATTTGTAAAAATTAAGTATTGTATGTGTCTTTTTGTCAATCTAAATCACAGGGAATACCTTAGTTATAACCATGCACATACCTATATTTTATTTCCAAACAATTTTCATATGATTTGTAAAGGTTTTTAAACAAATTTTGTCCTGCTATTAAGAAATGCATAGCATCTTGCAGACCTGAGCTACTATGCCGTAGCAAAATGTCCCCCACCACTATGCATGAGGAATTAAATTGTGTGTCACAATGTGAAATTGTGGTACGATATTCAAAAATCCGATGACGTCAACGAAAATGCTAAAATCTAAATGACAGTAAAATATAATAGACAAAGGAAGAGGGATCTATGTTAAATGGTGTCAAGAGGATTTGTGTTGACAAAGTGTCATTGTGGGACATTAGTAAAAATAAATGGTTTAAGTCCCGTTACTTCTATTTCAATTGTCGTATTAAAATAACGGTACAATACAGTCAACAACACATGATTGCAAACAATCCTACCAAGTATAAGAGTTTTCTATAAAATGGACTCGGAGGAGTTGCCTTCACAAGGTGACATTGTTACTATACTCCATAATATTAGTCAAAGTCCATAACCCCCTTAAAATCAAACTGATGTTACAGCACTGTCAAAAGAAGGCGACAAAAAATAATCCTACCAAGTATGAAAGATTTCAGCCAAACAGTCTATGAGTATTGATGTGTTTCGAATGGACGGACAGAGACCCCACGACATCACAAGTGGGGGATAATAAATGTTTTGTTAAGTAGAAAAGCTTTGCATACATTTATATTAGGAAATCAATACTAAAACAAAAGTTTTAACTGTGTGCATAATGGTGTGAAATAAAGAGAACTTCTTGAAAATTTAGTTAACAAGTTTTGACAGAATGTATTATTTTCTGCTAAACTAAAACTGAACTTATAAATAAATAGTAGAAATAAATGAACATAAAATTACACAAAGTAAAATTTACATTTGTATTTGGAAAAGCAGACTACGGAATACAAATTCAAACTGTCTGACCAGTTTTGATCTGTTGAAGTCATAAACACGTTTTGAATGAAATAAGATGATTAAAAAATGTCCAAAACCAGAAAATTTAACTGCTTAGTAATGTTAAGGCAAAAGAAAATAAGAAAAAATTACATAAATTCAACTACAGTAAATATCTACTGGAACTATTTCTATAATAGTCCCTAATATCTTTTAAAAAAATTATAATACTGTTGTTATCTAGTTACCATCTAAAAAGATTATGCCTGGGTTATTACTCTAAATTTGACCTTGATATATTTAGTTATATATTGTTGTTATAATAGTATAAATTTGCGAAGTGTAAACCTAAATCTGAAACTTTGGACCTGTGTTTCTAAAAAATGAACTTTAACTCTAAACAGCTTGAATGACATTTTAAAAATATTACCTTCTTTCAATATATAAGTATCATGGAAAATTAGTCATCAAAAGTTACTCCTAACAGATGATGTTAAAAAATAAAATATGCATAAAATAAAGCAAAATATCACAGTGGTTCAAATCTATCACTGATATGGGAGAATTAATACCTTACACTGAGAAAAAATATTACATATATTCTCTTAACAGTGCAGTTTCTTTTCTGACAAAAAATACATAGGAATATATGAATAATTCTAATTTGGATTTCAGACAAGGTATATGTAAAATGGAAATTTTTCATCTGGGGTTTATATTCACTAATTTTCAATGTGATTAAAATTCGATGTTGTTATATGCTACACTCCCGTATCAAAGCAAAAACTAACAGCTGATTTGAAATAGATTGACTAATTTTATGATTAAAATAAAATCTTGGAACATACTTCCTTACATAAATTTGGTGTATAAGGAAGATCAGGGAGAGGAACAAGAAAAAGTAAGAAATTAAAAATCCTCCTAGAAATCGTAAAATTTAAATTCTGTAAAAATTAAAGAACCTTAGTGAGCACACATTTTCATTGGAGAAATAAAATATGTGTAAGAAAAAAAAATTGTATAAGAAAAAAAAATTGAATCATAATTTCCTGTCAATATGCACATCTACATAGTATGTCCTTATTATCTACAAAGTTTCATGAAATTATGTTGTGTGGTTTCAGAGGAGTTGCGATGACAAACTGTTGCAGAAGTACATTGAAGCAAATAAGTTCAAAGGGGCGTAACTCCTAGAAAAAAATTGAATCATAATTTCCTGTCGATATGCACATCTACATAGTATGTCCTTATTATCTACAAAGTTTCATGAAATTCTGTTATGTGATTTCAGAGGAGTTGTGATGACAAACTGTTGCAGTAGTACATTGAAGCAAATAAGTTCAAAGGGGCGTAACTCCTAGAAAAAAAATTGAACCGTAATTTCCTGTCGATATGCACATCTACATAATATGTCCTTATTATCTAAAAAGGTTTCATGAAATTCTGTTGTGTGGTATCAGAGGAGTTGCGATGACAAACTGTTGCAGAAGTACATTGAAGCAAATAAGTTCAAAGGGGCGTAACTCCTAGAAAAAAAATTGAACCGTAATTTCCTGTCGATATGCACATCTACATAGTATGTCCTTATTATCTAAAAAGGTTTCATGAAATTTTGTTGTGTGGTATCAGAGGAGTTGCTATGACAAACTGTTGAAGCAAATAAGTTCAAAGGGGCGTAACTCCTAGAAAAAAAATTGAACCGTAATTTCTTGTCGATATGAACATCTACATAGTATGTCCTTATAATCTAAAAAGTTTTCGTGAAATTCTGTTGTGTGGTTTGAGAGGAGTTGCGATGACAAGAAACAGGACTGACGGACAGACAGACGGGTCAAAAACATTATACCCTCCGCAACTTGCGTGGGGTATAATAAACCACTTTATGGTACTCAGGATTCATATTAATTTTCCCTCGACTGAGGGTCTAGGCAGATAATCAAAATGGATAGAAGGACAAACTCTTTCCCTGTTTAAAACATGCAACTAGAATAACATGTAATATATGTTTTGATCATTTACAACATAAAAAACTTTTTTGTTTGTATCTAAAAAAAAAAGACATTACCGGGTAACAACACATTATATAAAATCCTTAGCTTGAATGAGACAAAGTTTCCTCACTTTGGATAAAAAGGGATAATATTTCTCATCATAAGGTTCTTACATTGAACACAATATTTCTGTTGAAATCATTACAAAATGCATAAATAACACAAAATATTCAAATAAATAAATTGAGTTGTAAATAAAATTCTTGGTCTATCACAGATGTAACTGGAATGTTATTAGTACAAAAACATAGACAACCATGGCTTATACAACTACAATGTAGAAAATTTACCTGACAATATTCATAAAATGGAATTTAGTTTCATTCATTCTCGTCTTACTAAATTCACTGAATGTTTTTTCTCTAGTAAACATCACAAGAAATGATAGAATTGAAAATCCTAGCCTATTTCAAACATTTTAAACTTAAAAAATAACAACCTTTATATAATTAGTTTCTGTAGCAACAAACAAAAAATGTGCCTTTTCAACCATATCATAAAAAAGTAGATTTCGAACATTTTATATAAAATAACTATGTATTCATTCCTGTTCTTCTCTGTAAGCTATTAACCCTGAGAATCAAAAATTAGCTGATCTCTTCATCTTGAAGTTTGGATGCTACATAGCCATCAATTTGTTCTTGCAGTAGACGAATAGCTGACATCTTTTGGCTTAGTATTCCACTAACTCGCATAATATATTCATCAAATGTCTGAAAATAAGACAACATTATAAGATATATATACCAAATATATTTCTCTCAACGTTCACAATACACAGAGTATAACATTTAAATAAAATAATGTCATGAAACTAAAGAAGAGTGATGGTAGCCATCATAGAGGGTTAGCCTTGAGTAAATAAGTAAATTGTGATGCCATTACAGAGGGTTTGCCTTGAGTAAATAAATAAGTATATTGTGATGCCATTTTAGAAGTAATCAGGGTTATTCCATTCAAACATAGCTAATACAGAAAGTTTACTGATGCACCACTAATTCATTCCCAAACTCTTAAGTGGTTATATTATAAATTAAAGGGCAGAAACAATTTTTGTACATATGCATAGGGTGGCTTAATTAAACTAAGTTTTAAACAATTGCTTTCAATCTATGAAAATGTCTTTCCTTGGTTGCCACACACGGACTAGAGTTGTTGGATAATCGTGCCAGATTTCATTACCCACTCCATTGGTTTTTAAAGTAAGAGAGTGGAAACAATTTTTGTACATGTTCACAGAAGTGGACAAGTTTTTAACCATAACTTTCAATGTAGTTTTTTTTAGATGAACACATCACATCTTGTAGCAGTAGTGAATAATATAAAATTCCAAGTTTCATTACCTTACTTCAAGGGGTTTTAGAGTTAAAGAGCAGAAATAGTTTGTGACACACAGACAGACGAGCTGTTACTTCCGCCCATTTACATATTGATATATGTCAGATATATTCTAAAATGAATAAAGTTAACCTCCTCTCCTCCAAACCTACCTTTTGTCCAGCTTTAGCACCAAGTAAAAGTTTCATTTCTTGTTTACAGAGTGAGGTTACAGAAGCCAGTTGATCTTCATGTGATGAGATTAATCTTTGTCTACAAAACAACAATGTCATGAATGTGTGAAAAATACAATAACTTCAAGCTGTATTTATTGTTTTCAGTTTGTATGTTTTAAAATCTTCTCGACAAAGGCAAAGAAAACTAAGTATCAAAGAGCCATGTGTAGAAAACTAATGACAAAACTTCAGGAAAACTTACCAAGTGTAAAATGTAGGTCACCATTAGCCAAATATTTAAGAATTATGTCCATCAATGAAATAAGGAATAAAATATGAATGATTTATCATTATGCATGTCAAAAATGATATAGTGTGAGATTAAAACAAAGCTGTTCAAGCATGTATCATACTATGTAGATATAGATAAAATACTGAGGATATTTTTGGTACTAAAATTTAAAAGAACTATTGTCTATGATGAGTTTATTTACAATCAAATATCTAACATTCTACCACAGTTTTTTAAAGGGCCCTGAAATAAAAAAAAAAACTTTAATTCTTTCCAAATTATGTAAGTTTTATTAATATATGAATAAGATAATGTAATCTGGACACTTTAGAACAGAAATTTCAATTGTGGTGTCACCATTACAAAATTAACTTGAAAATTGACATATTTGAAATGATATTGGAACTTAAAATGGCCATTTCACACCTCGTTTTTTGCAAAGTTAGATAAGAGCCCATGCCTTACCCTAACAGATTTTTTAACCTACATTAACATCTCTATATAAGACATCTCATTCAGCGCAAGATATCTTTTTTGTGTAAGGACTTGATTCATATCTAAATATTAATGAGAAGATCTCAATAGCAAATATGTAATATAAAATTCACAAACAAAATAACTGATATCTGTTCAACTGATGTCTTGTTAACATCTGAATCAAGTTATTTGATAGGTTTAAAATACTTTTTTATTTTCAAATTCAAGGGTCCAGAAAGTGACCATATCATTTCATAATATGCATTTCTATATAACAATAATGACATTCCTTATATTAAAGCAGATTCTAACGTAGAATATATACATACCTCAAACTAGGAGACTCTGTGTCAACTGACCTGGGATCAGAAGATGATGGTGACAATACAGGTTTAGGATGAACTATATCCTTGTGTGAATGCCCAACAGTTGTTTTAGACAAAGCAGTTGATGTCACTGGCTGTGGATGTATAGGAGAAAATGCTGAACCATTATTTAATTTCTCAGTCTTTATAACATTATTTACTGAACGTGAGCTCCCAACAGGAGAATTAACATTTCTCTGATTGACGGGAGAATACACATTTCTCTGGTTAACAGGAGAATACACATTTCTTTGACTGACAGGAGTTTTAGACCCTGTAGACCCAGTACTTCTATCACTTACTGGAGATCTTGAATTTGGCTGCCTTCCTTTTTTAACATGATGTAATGAGTCCCTAGCATTTTTATATAAATCTGAGTCACTTAAGGCACTGTTTTCCTTAGGTTTTGGTTTAGAATGATGATTATTCAACATTTTAGGTGACCCAATATGTGTGTTATCACTTGAAACTGTTGTTGCCAGTCCACTGTCACTATGCCCTGATAAATTATTCTGTGCTGGTTTTGACCTTGTATTATTAGGTTCATTTTTAGAAAATGCTGATTTTAAACGGCTGGCAACATCTTTGTGTGCTACACTAAGTGATTGTGCTGGCTTATCATGATTCCCAGGTCTTTTCTGAATGGGTAAGAATTCTGATAAATTATCCTC
Organism: Mytilus californianus; assembly: GCF_021869535.1. Lineage (NCBI taxonomy): Eukaryota > Metazoa > Mollusca > Bivalvia > Mytilida > Mytilidae > Mytilus > Mytilus californianus. The sequence goes on along the minus strand of NW_026262679.1, from coordinate 129,186,091 downwards.
AACAGTTTTAAGTCCCGTTTCCTCAAATTCTTGTGCAACTGGTCGAAAGAACGGTGAATTTTCTTCTGAAGGAGCAAAATTATACTTGTCATACTTATTATTGTTTCTTTCAGGTTTTTGTGTATCTTCGTAGTCACTATGTTGATCAGTGCTGATATTAACAGACTTTTGAATTGAGGTAGCTATATGAACAGCAAAGTCAGCAGGAGTTTGGTACCATTGATTTGTTGACAAAGGAGATATATCTAATGGCAGCTGCTCTGATGGAGACTCGTTTCTGTCAGGTCTGGAGTTTTTTCTCTCAATTTGGGGATTATGCTCTCCATGTATTTTTTGTGCATTAGCCTCCATATCAAGCTGCAATCTTCTATGTTCATTTACACCTTCTAAAATAGAAGAAATGTCAACATTCGGACGATGAAATCCTTGAGACTCGGCATGAGATTGTGTCAAGATCAGGGGTGGTGTTCTAGCAATTTTTGGACGACTCTCTGTAGGGTTTACTAGAGCCAGCTGAAACGGAGGAGGTTCCAAATCTGGTTGTTCAAAGTGACTTTTAAATCTTGCTGGGGACCTTTGTGAGAATGTGGTCAAGTCGCTGCTTTTTGCTGGCATGACTGCAGGTAAAATAGGATGAACGGATGGGTCCTGAGGTGTTTTTAACTGAACTTCTCGTCCACGGCTTAAACCCAAATTATTCAGCCCATTATCACCATTGGATGGGGTCCTTTGTATTCTCTGAGATATACTGGATTGAAAAGAAGGTTTATCAAATAACATATCATCCTCAAAACTTTCTGACAATACAGGTTGAAATTGATTATGATGTTGTGGGGAAGAATCCGACAAACGAGGTGTTGTAACGGCAGCAGAAGATGATTTTGTGTCAGTTTTAGGTTGTGATAGATTGTTACCTGCTGGAGTTATATTATTCCCAGGACCTGACTTTTTTTGTGACAAGTCATTAGATACATATGGTTCATTAGTCTCTTGTTCACCTGGATCTTTATATACTTTCTGTCGTAAAACTGGAGCAACAGATGAAGAAGACACTTGTGAAGATTGTGAACCAGTATATTTAGGTATTGCCCCATGTGAACTCCAATCAACAACAGGAAGAGGATGCCCAGCAGTGGACAGCTTGAGGGCTGATCCTGATGTAGGATTGTTTGCACTAGATACTTGAAGAGTTCCATATTTACCACTACTTCTGTTTAAATCATTTAATTCTTCTTCGTTGTTGAAATCGGTTGTAGGAAAATCATTTTCAGTATCTGTAGATTTTATTACAGGAACATTTTGACCACTTGCTGTGGCTGGTTTTACAGTTTTAGCATTTGTGTCTATATTACATGAATCTGAATCAATATGATCTGATTCACTTTGAGATGAGGAACTACGAGCCACATGTCGAACTACAGAAGTTCTGGTTGGAACACTTGGGGTTGGCTTAGGTTGAGCAGGTTTGGTAGCACTTTTGTTAACAGTTTTTCTTTTAACACCAAGTCCTTTTATAGGCGTTTCATTAGGGTCCAGATGAAAATCCCTTTCTGACCCTCGATTGTCCCTATCTGATCCCCTATCTGCTCCTCTGTGACTACCTGTGTGCCTTGTAGTCTTATGTCTAACCGGAGTTGACGAACAAAGAATATTGTTTGGATGAAAGACTGACGGTCCTCCAGATGGAGGAATATTTAAAAGTAAGGAACTAGAAACAGAGCTTCTTGATCCTGCTGGTATACCTTGTTTACGTAATTCTTTGACTCTGGAAAATAAGTTATAATAATTGATTAGTACAGAAAAGAAAGAATAAATTGCCAGAATATAATAATATTACATTAATGATTCCATTTCAACCTTAGAATTTTAACTATACTTATAGAAAGTTAATATATTATAAAAGATTTCTTTCCTAGAATACTTACTGATTAGGAGCAATGAAAAAGTGGTGCAAAAAATTAAAGGTTAACACTTTGTCTTCTGGGATTTTTTGTGTTGTTGGTTGCTGGCTCATTGATGTACACCCAATATATTCGTTTAGACATATGAAACAAACTATTAGCCTTTCATATGTGCCAGCTGTTGATGTCAGGTATTAAACTAGTATTTATTAGAGCTAAGTCCCTCTTCTTTGCAAATGAATAAGTTCTGGTTTATTGATGTTTTCTCCAACCAATACAAGCAGAAATCAGTAATAATAACAGTAATTTATGAAAATTTGAGTATGATAAAGATATATTCAATCACATTAGCTAAATGGTCCAATCTGGTTCGATTATTGTTGAACGTTTATTTCAACTATGAAATGTTCCTTGATAATAATATCCCTTTTCTGTACCTTTGTTCTAATTTCAATTTTAAATTTCTTACTTAGTATGTTCTTGGTTAAAGTTGGATCTTTGCACTATTTCAGTCTTTTAGAATAATCGTGGAATTATGCTAATGGCACTGGTTTTTTTTTTTTCAATTCTTGTTGTGAGTATACATCATGAAATCCATACATTTACTGTTGTTTTTAATATTTCTATCATACATATGAGATTCATGCACTTTTAAAGGATATCCTTTCTTTCACATAAAAACCAAAAGTCATTCATGTATGAGAAAAACATTGCTAAGATAAACTATACTGTAGTTGGAATCTATGTTTCCCTGTGCAAAATTTACCCACTGGACATATTCCTTGATGGCTAGTAACATCTTAGATATTGACTCCATAGGAAAAGGAAATATAACCATAAAGCTACTGAAGTATATTTAGTTTCTTACCTGTCAGCATATCTGAGAGTGTTAAGGGTATGTTCACACGATGACTTTGTTGGAGATATATTAGCTATCATGCATGTTTTAGAATTCCCTGTAAATGATTCTTTCAGTATATGTGTCAGTTTACTTTGTCTAAATGGTTTATGTTTACTTTCTTGGTCTATAGAACGAATACATTCTTTTAGCTGAAAAAGATAAATAAATAGTTTTGAAAATACAGAAATGTGCACTGACAAAGGGAAATTTTTAACAAATTTTCATATTTCTTTTATAATTAACTATTCAGGTTTATGTATATGTTCCAATCAGTATCTTTGTTTTAAAAAAAAATGGACAAATCACTCTCTGAGATAGAAGAAATAATTAATTTTACCCCAACTTTCAAGTCTAAGTTATTTCCCCTTAAGTCAGATCAGGTGTCTTTTTCTGAGCATCCCTTCTAGGCATGTTGCAAATATACATTTATAATAATTTACCAACTATCATTTAATATACAACAGAAACATCTAAAACTTGAAATTTAAAGATAAAACTATCAAAAAATTATGTGTTGTTAAGTGTATACAAAATTTTCAGAAAAAAAATCCTTTTAAAACCAAGGGCAGATAATTATATTGAAATCGATAGGATAGTTATTGGTTTTTGGAATTATCAAAAAAATAAGGCCTGTGATCCCCTATTTTTATTTGATATTTAGGAAGTATTTATGAAAAGTAATTCTCTTATTGAACTTTTACCAATTATATCGTTTAAAGTTTCTTCAATGAGGAAAAATTAAGTTTCCCATATATAAACCATTTAAATTAACTGATTTCATTAATTTCAATGTATTTTAACGAAAAAAACATGGTCCAAGATCCCCAGTCTTTATATTGAAATTTGAAAGTACACTGACTCAGAAGTCTTTTACAGAAGTTTAAGAAAAATCTATCGTTAAACATTTATACACCCATACTACCTTAACAAGAATAAGAAATTACTTTCGTATCAATCAAGACTTTTAAGACATTTGTGATTTCACAATTGTGATGAATAATTAAGGAAGGTGAAGATGAATATGTTTTTTTTTAACTGGAATTTTATAAAAATTTTAAGGTCCATGCAAATTTATTAAGAAAAAAGACAAAGAACAATTTTCGGAGATAACTTACAGCTAATAAGCTTTGGTTGATTTCCGCCCCTTCAAGACGTGTCTGTCTGTCTGTGTCAGTTACATCTGAAGCTCTCTCACTACCAGCCAAATCAATAAATGATATTCTACAAAAACAATACATATGCATAAGTACATTAAGATCTGAATGATGGTTAAAATTTTGCATACAACTTTGGCTTGTTGAACTGAAAATTGAAAAAATAATGGAATTATCTCTTTTAGTTTCTGAAATATAAGTGATTGAATTTTTTTTCAAAATAGGTGAACATTTGTATAGAAATCACATAAAATTGGCAAAGATGTTCTTAAATTTGTCTTAAATTTTCATATCTCCATTTTCAAACCCAAAGATTTTTCTTTAAAAACTATATGCTGATGGTACATAAATTTCTGTTTTAATGATGTTCAATAATAATAGTCATAGTCTTATTTTTAACGGTATACATCATTCAAAGTGGTGTTCTAGGTGAAAAATACCGCAAAACGTCGAAATAATCATAACATCATCGATTGTAGGCAGTAAAATGTTGATTTTTGACATTTCACAAAGAGGTAACAGATTGGCTAATACAAAAACGAAGTCGGTGACTTTATAATTATTTTATATCATTACAACAGAAATTTATGTATCAACAGCATATAGTTTTTTAACAAAAATGTATGGATTTGAAATTTGGAGATTTGATGATTTTAAGACAAATTTAAGATCGTTTTTCACAGATTTTACGCCAGGATTTTTTAATTTGTTGGTTTACAAATCTGCTGACCCTATTTTTCGAATTTACAGAAGAAAAAAAAAATAGACATTTCATGCTTTTTATTCCCCTTGACCCTAACAAATACATGATCCCTGAAATATAAATAAAGATATCTGCTTAGCTTCATTTTCATAAAATTAAATGCAATAAATATCTACAGAAATGAATACACATTGTGTTCTAAAAAAATAAAATCTAAAAATAATCTGTAGTTTGCGTTTCTAAAAATAGACAATCATAACTGACCTCGAAATGTTGTTTGCACAAATAATTTTGCGGAACGAAATCTTAGAACCTGTTACAATAAGTTCATTTCCCTTTTATGTCATAATTCCGTATAAAGATTTTTCATCTGGTAGTTGAAATGGATCCTTCCAAATGCATGAAGTGTGAAAGACGTCAAGTTAAAAGTAACACATATTCACAAATAATTTGGTTTTATAGATTGAAAAAAATGTTCGTCGATTTGGACATCAAAAATGGAATTGCATGAAAAAGGATGAAACAGATATCCTCGTCTTTCCAGTGGACGAGTCCACCTAATTTTTGACACAGATTTTTGTGCGACGTGTTCATGTGTTTTCGTGCTTGAAGCTCATTAGTCACAATGTTTCCTGAAAGATGATAAAAAGCAACGTGAAGCTGTCTATTCGTGTTTGTGAAATGACCGTTTATTTTCCTAATTGACCGTGGACATATACCCCCTAATTATATGACGATGGCATGTATTGTATGTTTAAAACAACTGAGCAACAATATTTGGAATATAATTTAAGACATGATGACAAAATAGCATACCAAATATATTGTGAGTAAGCTGAAATATATATATATATTTTATACATATTCATGTATTGTAAGATTTTTTGTTTCTTTTTCTATCCGAAAGACCAACCGGAGGTTTTCATACAAAAAATCTGTAAACCAACAAATTAAAAAACCCTGGCCTTTAATATGGGCTTTCTATACAATATTCACCTGTTTTGAAAGAATTCAATCAGTAATATTTCAGAAAATAAAAGAGATAAATGCATTATTTTTTTCAATTTTCAGTTAAAGTTCAACGAGCAAAAGTCATATGCGAAATTTTAATAAAATCTGTGACATAGCCCATTTACTGTTCCTTGACCTTAATATTAAACTTTGTCTTGGGGTGTAAGGTCTTAAATGTTGAGTAGGATCACCAAAAAGGGGTCCATTTTGGTATGGTTGCTACTAAAATTGGTACATTATAAGAATATCCTTAACTTTTTCTACAAACATTCAGATGTTAATATTGGTTAAACAATAAGACCTTCAGAAAAGAAAGCATGGAAATATAATTTTACAAAAATTTGGTTCAATATGTGTCTGCATTTTCTTACACAAAAAAATAAGCATTTTAGATCCATTATCTATAATTATCTATAAATAGTAAAGGAGTTCCAAGTAAAAAAAAATAAGGAACAGGAAATGGAATGTAACAAAGAATGGTGGTGTATGCCTCAGGGTGTATGCATTTTCAACACCAGTGTAAAATTCCGTACACCCCTGATTACACCAAGTTAACGAATTTATTTCTTACGAAGCATTATTTTACTCATTTTTAAACCAGGATGTAAAATTGAAAAATGCTAATGAAGAATTTCAAGAGTAACTTTTTTTTCAACACTGATGTTGCTGTGCATTGTCAAATACTTGTTTTCCCTTTATTTTCTGGAAATTTGGATTTTTTTTTTGTTTTGTTTTTTTTATTTTGGAAAAAAAATATTTTTTGTCCCCAAATTTATTTATTTTTTATTTGTCAATTTTTATTTTTTTTTTTCATAATTTTGGCAAAATTTTATCTATCCCCGGGTGAAGAATGGGTGGGGTGTTTTTTACACCCAGATAATTAACCAATCAGATTGCAGGATTCTTGCTGCATAAGAAATAAGTCCTTAAATGCCCCTGATGCTGTATATCTTACAAACAAAAAGTGTCCTTACTCTTTGACATCCTATTGATATTAAATGATATTACATTGATTGCTATGAAATACCATGATTCTCCAATAAAGTAAAAACCAATAATTTCACTCATCTGACTTCTTCAAACTTGTGTTATCAAGACATTGTCAATGACATTGCAGCAAAACCAATAGAGAATGCATAGAAAAAGATATAGTTCCTTGTCTTTTCAACTTTATTTCCATTAATAAGTCAATGGTCAATGTAATTAAAGATAATAGATTCAAGGATTCATATATCAAAAAAATATTCAATTCGTGACAGAACAACACTGTTAATTAACTATTGAGCTACAAGCATTTGTGAATTAATGTGTTGTTCGGTTACTTGTTGAATATTTTTCTATATTTCAATTCTTGGATTAGTTATTCTATAAATATCAATAAGCAGAAACATATAATGTTTAAAAAAATACCTTCCAACTCTTTTGTCTGATGAGTTGCGTACTTCGAGCTGTAGAACAGCGTGAGATCTCGAAGAGTCTGGATTGACTCCAGTAGCACCTTTACTTCGTGCATTGTTGCCATAATCTATTACCTGCAAAATATATATATTGTTATTAAAAGAACTGTTCTTCCTACATTGAACATCACACAATGATGTTCTAAATCTTGTGAACTGTCTTCATTAAAATCAAAATTTAATCACTTGTAAGTTACTTATCTCATTGTTCAATCTTTCCTTTATTCCTATTTTTTGCATCATTTTATTTTTATTGAACTGTTCATAAGTTATTGCACGGAAACAACATAAAGTAGAGTGTCATTTTCCAGTCTATCAAGGACCATAACTCCTGACAGTAAAAGTGAAATCCATAAAAACCTTAACCTCAATTTTGCCATCAGTAACAACATATAAAAATTTGAAGAGCTTTGGTTGAAAAGCTCATAATTTATTGCACAAAAAAGGTTGGCAGCCACCAGCTCGCACGCCTGTAGTACTTCACCATTTCCATAACCAGATTATTTTTCTTCAGAAATTCTTGCTAAAAACCTTGGCCTTCTTGTTATATGCTGTTAATGCACATATCACATCTTATATTTAAAACTATTTAGGCATGTCTTTCCAAATGTTTACCCCAAAAACTGTATATCAGGGCTTCCAAAATTATTTTTAGCCAGCCGGACATTTTATATATTATCCCAATTTTAATCCCTTAAGACTAAATAAACAAAAGGCAATTATGGTATTCGGTTGCTGAGTTGGCCATCCCAATGATTGACATTAAAAAAAAACGACATTAAACTTTCTTTGATTCAAATTCGAAGTTCTGACGTAAACTGTTAAATTGGCAGTGCATCATTCGAAGTGTGCAACATCACCGTACTTATATCTGCCTTAGACTCTTTATTTGTGCAAAATAACGTTGTCAAAAACTTTACATTCGTTAAAATCTTATACCGGATGTTATCTTGACAATGGTAAAACATGGACCAGAGATGGATACGTAAATTCCGTGTACGTTTGCAAAGCATGAATGAGTGTACGTAGCTCTTTCTACGTTATTTCTTCAAGAAAATATTGGAAATAAAAGTGAGATAAAGGTATCAATGACAATTTAAGCATTTTTTGAAGAAATTAGGATGCATAATTAAATTTCACACCTGCGCACATGTGTACTAGTTCAAACAGAGACATGTCTCTGGTTCAAACAACGTGGTTATGACGATTTTTCATTTTCACCTTTTTAATTTTTTCATCAAATCATATTTGTAAACGTATTTCTGATAATATAAATCTTTTTGACTAAATTAATTAGATGCAAACCGCTGAAATGTAAGAAAATAACTTTGAATAGACTGATCAATGTCTGGTTCAAAAAAGTTTACCTGTCACCTGAACAGGTAAATTTCAGCTGTTCGACAACTAATTAGCCTTGATTAAAATGAGAAGGTATTAAAGTAGGGGTTGTTTTGATAGTACTTAATGATCATGTCACTTTTATGACCGGAAATGTGTGGCTGTTAAAGGAAAAAGGTTGGGTAAAAAAGATCGCGAATTATGTTAAAATGACCGTCTCTTAAGAAAGCCTTGAAAACTAAAAAGTAGATGACCGTTTCATGCTTTGCCAAGCCGGACTTTTACCGGACATTATACAAATGTCCGGAATATATGACCGTTTTGGAAGCCTTGCTGTATATGGGAACTCCAGATAAAATATATTCAACCAAAATGGATCTACTAGTATCAAACCTGCATTAATGCTTGAACATCTTTACATTCTGTCTCTGTCAGTCCTGCTATACAGACCCTGTTAGAACCATCTTCCCTGGCTTGTAATCTTAAAAATAATGGAATTCTTCACATAACAAATAAAGAAATAATCTGCATATAGAACCAAATTTGAAGAACAAATTCATAAAAGTGTTAGGTAAAATAAGAGTTAATTAGATGTAAGAATTTTACAGACACTAAGAGGTCAGTAAAATCTATTTGAAAACAGTTCTCATTGAGATGCCCAATTCTGTTTTTTTATAGGTTTACAAAAGTCATTTAGATTACTCATAAAAATCAATTTTCTTGTATGTGTGATCACATTTTTTTTCTACACTTAATCATAAGAGCGAAAAGCAAAATATTTCATTCCAAATTTCAAAAGCAGAAAATATGAATTGAGAATATTTTTAAAGTTTAATTGGGGAAAGACATGAGACTCCGGATAGGGGGTCCTTCATTTCTTTATACTTTAATTCTTTATTTAGATACCCCCTCCTACACACCCCCCCCCCCCCCCCCCCCCCCCCCCTTTTTCCATCTTATATTTCAAATAAAACTTGATCTGCACAAAATTGATTAGAGAAAATTAAAGGTTAAAATCAATTTTGTACTCTAATAATAACTACCTGTTTCTTTTATTGAGGAGATCAAAGAGCTGTCCACAGTAGATTTCAAAGAAGCTGACCCAGACTTTAAGACCAGATCCATACTGTTTGGAGTCTATAATTGAGTAGATATCATGAGCTGCCAGTAAATATTGTCCAGGAACCTCCTGATTCCCCATCATTGTATGAGTTTTACCTGCTCCTGTTTGACCATAAGCAAAACATGAGGCAGTCCCACTAAAAAAATAAAGTTATTAATTAGTTTAAAGTTTAGAAATTAGTTCTTACTGTGGAAGTTTTTGTCTCATAGACGGTTCAGACAATTCTTTGGTTGAAATTAGACTTTGTGGTTTCATTGAAGTTAAGTTTAAACACCAAATCATTACATTAACTCATACTGTTCAAAATGTTAACAGAAGACCAAAACTGGATCTGGACACAGTTGCCACACATGATTGAGGTATTTTTTGTGCTTTTTTTTTAAAAACTTGAATGTATATCTATTCAACAGGTATGCATGCAGTACCTCTGCTAACTATAGTTTATAGGTATGGAAGTGGGTCAAATGGAGATCATGATGTAGCAAACCTTGAAAAATAACATAATAAATAATACATGACTGTATTAATAAACATGAAATAGCTGTGCAGATGGTATGAAAATGTGTCAAACAGTTAACCTTGATTTAACTTTATACATTATAAAAATGTGGCATATGTAGTTTTGGGAAAAAAGTGACAAAGTATTTATTGACTATTGTATGCATACCATGTTTAAGATAAATAGGAGGTAGATGTACATGTATTACTGGTTTAACAATGGATCACATTGTTTAACTTGACTTCATAACACTCACTTCTAAAAATGCAGTGACTGCCAAAAAATTAAACAAGTTTGTTTGTATATTATGAATTACATTTAACTTATCAGCTTTAATATATAAAAATATAATGTTGATAGATGTGTATGCAAATCAGTCTTACAGTGTTATTATCTTGATGAAGCTTACTAGTAGATATGAAATATAGTGATATGTATACAGAGATAATTTTATCCAAAATTTCAAATATATATTCAGCAAACAGAAGGATATGTTGTGGATAAGATAATGGGTCACATTGGTAACCTTGACAAAGCTCACCACCAAATATAAAGAGCCTGTTTGGTATACTTACTCTCAATACCGTAAAAACTCAATTGATTATTTTATCAGACTGGTGCATATAATTGTATCTCAAAGAGGTCATTTAATTTAGTACAAAAGAACATTTTCTTAGTTTTATACACTTACCCTTCAAAAACACAATTAATAAGAGGTCTGGTGGCCCTTATATAAACATCTTCATTTGAACATTTTTCATTGAATACTTCATCAAATATAAACTCATGCTGAAATGAAAAAGCAATGTGCATACAGAAAAAAGAAATAAAAATTATAGTTGATTTACAACAGTTAACATGCATGTGATATATAATATATATATGTGAAATTTAGTAGATCTGTAAAAGAATTGACAAAATATTTCATTACATCAGTGATACCTATGAAAGAGATGATAATTCATTTTCAAATTGGTAAATCTCTCTTTTAAAGTAACTAGTCCAAAATGACAATATTAAGATATGTGGCTACAAGTAGCATAACCATGTGTTAGTAAATGAACTTGGCAGGAGTGCAAGTTACAGTTGAGTATGACTGGCCCTACATAAAAGCTTTTAGCCCTATGATGGACATATTTGTTATTATTGGCGATCTTGATGCATTAGTTTGCTAATGGAAATACACGCATATTCTAGACTCAACGATTATGTCTAGTCCATATATGGGGGGGGGGGGGGGCGGGGGGCAGGACCTTTTTCGGGACGTCGGGATCGGGTGTTTTTAAGCTCGGGATTTCGGGATTGATCCTTTCGAATTTCGGGATGTTGGGATTTAAATTTCTTTAAATTCGGGACCTCAGAATTTCATGTTTTTAAGCCCGGGATTTCGGGATCAGGACCGCTCCTACCCTCCCCTCATATATTATGCATGAAAAAGAAAGCGTATACTATAAACATACCTGTAGAGTGTATGCTCTCAGATCAACAGCTGATTTTGGTTCATTAACAGTCAATGTAGTGTCACTTTCTGCTTTAGCAATGTCATCATCTGTATTCTTTATTTCACGTTTATTTCTAGGTCTTTTCCTTACACAAACTTTAATTCTTTCTATAGCACTAGAATGACTAGTTCTAGAATGACTAGTTCTAGATCTACTTTTACTATTTGTTGGAGTATTTGGTGCATTTGATGGAACACCATAATTATATCCCTTTTGTTTGATGCGGTTGACAACTGATCTCCTTACTCTAGGGGGTGATGATGCTGCATTTAAATGTTTGGTTGCTGGTTCATAATCTGAATGATCAGATGAATCTGATGAAGAATCAGATTCTGAGCTTGCTAATAACCTTAAAAGTTCTGCACGACTTGTTTGACTTGGTGGGTTAATTGGTCGTTCATGAACTCTGACATCACTGACAGCATGCAATGCTTGATCACCTCTCCCACGATTACCTGAAACCAATGGACTTCTGTTACGTTTCCTTGGTGATGGATTGTGACTATTTGGTCTGGCAGCAGACAAATTGGAAGGCTCTGTAGTATGAACTGATTTAATAATATTGATAAGTTCAACTAAGCGTCGTCTGTCTTCATGGGAAGTAATACCTATAGCTGCACAGTCTTGTGGTGTCAGTCGTGCTAATGCTTCAGATTTTGTAATCCCATTCACTCTAAGGGTTGGATAATATTTTTCTAATCTTGCCTCTTTTAAACATTCATAGAGCGTTCCCATATTTCATGAGTAATAAAGTAACTGTTTCAGTTAAGTATTTATAATCAACCTGAAAAAATGAAATAATTTTCTGAAATTTAATTAATAAATTAAGAATCAATATTGGAATTAGCATGTCTCATGTCAACATTCAATACCACATGCATTAATGGTTTGTCAAAAGTGTGGACACCAGAAGACCATTCTTCAAGGGCTGACTGACTTGCATGCTTTAATATACATGTATGTCTAATAAGGCATCATCAACTGCATTGTTTAGTAATGTGTACCTGCACCATGTGCATAGCTACCTTTTATGCTACTGAAACAGGAGGATAGTGTCAACAGTCTACAAGGTTAAATAGTCGGTAATTGAATGCAATTGATAATGTCTAGAATGATCAAGAATATAATAGAATTTTTGCAAATTTTAAAATATTCATACTTCATAAATTCTTGAGGACGACATTCAAATCAGCAAATGAAAAATGACACTCAGTTAATCCATTTGGCAGCTAAATGTAGCTACATGTAGAAGTTTGAAAGTAGGTCTCCTCTACTTTTTTTGGTTTGGTTGTTGGGTTGCTGTCTCACTGATGTAATATCCCAGTATTTATTCAAAGCACTGGACTTAACATGCTTACAGATACAGTTAGGCATGGACCAGGGCTGGGTTTTTTGAAAAAAAATTATCTGGCCTCTATTTTGACAAAAAAAAATAATCTGGCCTATTCAGTTGCTAAAAAAAATATTCTGGCTTTTATGTTTCAGCAAGTATGACATGTATGATGTTGAAAAAAAATATTCTTGCTCGGTTTGCATGATAAAAAAAAATTTAAAGTTTTGTAATCTTATTCAGATATTAAAATGGTAAATATTAAAAATGAATATCTCCAAATTCATGAATAAACATTGAAATAAAAAAAAAAGGTTTTTGTTTTGGAGCATTAATCAGGCTAATTGGCTTCATTGTTACATTTGTTTTTATTCAGAATTACTTTTAATGACTGTTGATTGTAAATAAACTCATCATAGATACCAAGATTGAAATTTTGTACGCCAGACACACGTTTCGTCTACAAAAGACTCATCAGTGACGCTCAAATCAAAAAGTTAATAAGACCAAATACAGCTAAGGTAATATATTTCTAGGTGGAAAAGCCTAATTATTCTGATAATTCAAAGTTTTGTAAATTAGAATGCTTATTAGATATGATTACGATGTCTTTGATCTCATTGATTGTTGTAGTTATTGTTTTTGATGGACCAATAATGAAATTGTTTTTTTTTAAATAAACAAGTCAGCTTGGAACGAGTTAAAACAATGATGTAAAAATTGTAAGACATTAAAGGGAAATTGTTTTCGCCGCTTAGCTTCTTTGATCTCAAGGTGTTGAGTGAGTTTAGCTTGTTATACCTGTTTGGATTGTTTTAAAATTGTTACAAGGTTTCAAAAAAGATAAATTCATACAGATAACTTGGTCTCCAGTTCCTGAACACTTCTTCTTCTTCAAAATACTGTCCACATTCAACACGATAAATATTCTGGCAAAACGTATGATCTGATCAAATATTTCGGCGGAATTTTCAACAAACTATAACATAATTAATTCAAATAATTCATATTACACAAGACAACAAAATAAAATAGAAATCAGGGCGAACGGACTCAGTGCGAACAGGAATTAGGACGAACGGACCCAGGGCGAACAGGTATTAGGGCGAACAGGTACTAGGGCGAATGCAAATCAGGGCGAACGGACCTGGATTCCTCAATTCAGGTATAATCCACCATTTGACATATAGTGAGATAGACCAATTGAAGTATAATGCAGTTTTTATCACAAAATTTTTTTCAGAGATGTTCAAACATCTATTTGAATATACCATCTTAAGCCTTGATGAGTACTCATTGGTGACTTGTAATTGCTTCTGACTTCCTGTGCTGCATTTTGTGAAATGGTGGATTATACCTTAATTGAGGTAAGTCGATCTGCATCAGTACGAACTTTAAGATTTGATTGCATAAGTGGATAGTAAGAAACTGCAGAACAAAAATAAGAGTAAAGATATAACTCATAATTTATAAGTGGCAAAATGAGGGTCATATAAGTTTTGGGGTTTTTCTAACAAAATTCAGAATGAAGTGTCAGAAGCAATTACATGTCATCACTAAGTGGTCCTCAAAGTATGGTTTATGCAAAACGATGCTTGCATCTCTCTGAAAAATTTGTTGTGCTAAAAACTGCATTATATCTCAAATGGTCTATCTTACTATATGTCAAATGGTGGATTATACATGTACCTGAATTGAGGTATAATCCACAAATCAATGGTTATTCCTGACCTGATTAACCTAACATTCACCAAGAAGCAATACCTACTTATTTCACAGGTATGTAGAAAGGGTGGTGTATTTCTGGCACTAGCCCAGCTTTGTTACATTATTATTAAAACCACTCGTATATTTGCACTATAAAAAAACATCCTTATGATGTTATTTTCTATAAAAATGTTGCCTATAATGTAATGTTGTTACTCTATAGCAAACAATTATTCTCTTTAGAAATAAGTTATTAGTACTCATCTATATTTTTGTGAAAATATACATACTGCATTTCTTTTATTTTGCTAGTACGCCGGCGTCGTGAAATAACGTAATGTCCTGTTAAAACTGAAAACATTACAGGTTCAGGCATGTCATCCAAAGATCCATAACAAACTGGGTCATCTTCATTTCATTCATACAAAGAACTATAATGAAACTTGTAAAAATCATTTGAACAAGACAAAATTATTGGAGATTGACATTGATTATTTCGGTATGAAGCCTTATAAATTATTTATTGAAGAGAAAATGTTATCGAAGTAAATATCGGTCACCATTTTGAAAGACGCGCTTTCCTTGGAAACGATATGATATATCATTTGCTGTACTTTTTTTTCTATTGAAGATAAGTTGAAGGGATTTATGTCAAGATGCATGACAATTGATATGTCATTTTAAATAAAAAAATGATTTAAAAATGTCATTTTACATTTCAAAAATGTTCTCTAACAAGGAGATAGGAAAATTATGGCTTCCGGCGGTGGTTTGGTTGCTGCAGGATTGATTATTTTCCGGAAAATTCAAAGTAATATCGAATATTTGCTTCTGCAGACATCGTATGGACAACACCACTGGACTCCTCCAAAAGGTGAAATGCGTTTTTAAAGATGTTTTAGCGAAGCAATTAAGATTTACAAAACCGTTAACAAGGGAAACAACTCTACAAATAGATATATCCAAATACCAAAATGCTAAAGCGTTGTCCAACGTACTAAAACTATGATTGAAAAAAAAACCAAAGCACTTATATCTGACTTCAATAATGCATCAACCCACATCAAAATTCTTCAACTTTGACATTGAACGCTGAATTCAGGCCTGTCACCTTCCTACCTGTCCCCCTCTTATCTGTTTGCACCAGGTCTGTTCAGTATAAATAAGAAGATGTGGTATGAGTGCCAATGAGACAACTCTCCATCCAAGTCACAATGTATAAAAAATTAACAATTATAGGTCAAAGTATGGCCTTCAACACGGAGCCTTGGCTCACACCGAACAGCAAGCTATAAAGGGCCCCAAAATGACTAGTGTAAAACAATTCAAACAGGTTTAAATTTGTTATCAGGCGCCAACCTTCACCCTAACTTGAGACAGTAGTGTAACATTACAACATAAAAAGACACACTATAAAATATCAATTGAAATGGCTCAATTGATCAAAAAGTCATTTAAACAAAAACAAGTAAACATACACTGAACGAATAAGTTAATTTGATCTATGACACAATATAAATACAATAATAAAAGATAGGTGTCTATATAACATAGACGTTACAGGTAGTAATAAAAAATATGTAGTAAGAGTGTCAATAAGACAACTCTTACCTGGGACAAAATGGCGTTAAATAAAACAACGTACACAGGTAAATTTAAGTATAATAATTTTGTTGTTAATAGATATAGGAAGATGTGGTATGAGTGCCAATGAGACAACTCTCCATCCAAGTTACAATTTATAAAAGGAAACCATTATAGGTCAAGGTACGGCCTTCAACATGGAGCATTGGCTCACACCGAACAGCAAGCTATAAAGGGCCCCAAAAAATTACTAGTGTAAAACCATTCAAACGGAAAAACCAACGGTCTAATCTATATAAAAACGAGAAACGAGAAACACATATGAACTACATAAACAGACGACAACTACTGTAGTACAGAAGTAAACATTTTTTCAAAATTAATAAATTTGTTGTTCAGAGTACGAGTACAGAAGTGAAATTTTATCGTCATACTAAATACTTATCAAAGGTGGTACATATTAAAAATAGTGACGAGAAATAACACAAAATAAGTAAACATTGAATTACAGAAATGCATTACAAATTGTGTCAACAGGTCAAATTAACACGAAAGTACGATTTGAGAGTACTCGCAGTTACCGAAAGCTAGTTAAACATGTTAAAAGCCAAAAACAATTAACAATAAAAAATCATGCATCAGAGACTAAAATCAATTAAAACACATCCCAGGGATTTAGTGTTTTGACGCCATGGACAGTCAAAGAAGACATGACTTGTGCAATGCCAAAATAAAAGTAACGACAGGCAGTAGGATCGTTAGGATTTCATCTTATAATAAACATGTATCATGTTATATATAGATAAAGCAACCTCTAAATAGAAAATTAATGTGGATGTGTATTTATACATCCCAAAAACCATTTCAAAAGAATACAAATTTAGTTATGTTTTAATTTGTTGATGACAAAATCGATGTTTAAGTGCCAATGTTAACAATATTCAAAGATCGTATTACAACATTAATAAGATAACCTTTACTAATAAGTTTGTTTAAAGGGTAGATGAGTTTACAGGGATCACATAGTGATTTCCGCGCTTTAAGTACAATATTACCGTAAAATTTAGAATGTGAAATACCGTTTTTAATAAGTTTTCTACAGGTACAGCAAAATTTACTAATTAAATCTTTGTATCTATGAAGGAATTCAGTAAACCTTTTAAGTAATTTATGGTAACGAAATCCCTGACTTAATAATTTACCAGTGATGCATTGATTACGTTCGTTAAAATCTATGACATCACTACACACAGGCATAACGAATGAATTGGGAAATATAAACACTGTATGATGGAGCCAAAGGAACATCACCATCTGAAAAAGGAAAATTAACAATAGGGAATGAAAAATCGTCTTTTTTGTCTTAAATTTTAGTATGGAGTTTCCCTTTAGAAATTGAAATGTCTAAATCTAGAAAAGGACAACTACTGCTGTTTATGTTAGATTGTTCTAGTTAGACTATGTTGTGTTGTAAAAGGCATCATGATATAATATGAATAATAAGTGTTGAAATAAGGTGAACATCGGCAAAGTATTTTTTTTTTTAAAAAGAATGGTCAAAACCAAGGACGTATATGTTAGTTATATGCCGTTGTCAAAACTGAGATCAAATGAGTCGCTTGAATTATTATTAAGTAATGATTTTTGAAAAACTGGGAATTCAAATAAATATTGAAAACTCAAATTTTTCACATGCATCTTTTTTTTAGCAAAAAGTGCATGAAATGGTTAAAAATGGTCATTCAGGGACAATAACTCCTAGTTCATTCAGGGGCAATAACTCCTAGTTAACAATTTCGGCCCTGTGGACTTTTTTGTATACATTCTTTGGCTGAACACTTGCTTTTTACAATTTCTAATTATTCTTTATAGTTGCAGCAAAAAACTAAAAAATTGAGTATAATTAGTCTTTCAAGGGCAATAACTCCTATAAGGGGTCAATTAACAATTCAACCATGTTAAGTCCTTTGTAGGTCATAATTTGTTGAACATTTTTACTATCAAATGATTCTCTTTTATCAACTACAGTTTCCTGAAAAAAAAAATGCAAAGATGGTAAACATCATCATTTAAGGCATTTATCTCCAAAAGGGGGCATTTGACTATTTCCACTAAGTTGACTCTGTTTTTATATTGAATTTTAATGTAAATGAAGTATTAAGCGCAAGAAGCAATTTCTTTTTCTATGCCGTCTCACTTCATTTTAATGCAACGCCATCTTCTTGATAACATCTTGTGTTTGGTTGTCAGAGAAGTTGATTTACAGGATTTATTTCAAATATGAAAACAAGATTGTATTTTATTTTATAATATATTTCAGGTCATGTTGACCCAGGAGAATCAGAACTCCAGACAGCCATAAGAGAAACAGAAGAAGAAGCAGGACTTAGTCAACAAGCTTACAACATTTTTTCAGAATTTAAATATACATTAAACTATGAAGTGAGAGGAAGATCTAAACGAGTTGTGTATTGGTTAGCAGAGATGAAAAACCCAGAATGTCCAATTATTTTATCAGATGAACATCAGACATATGTTTGGTCAACTCTTGATCGAGCTTTGGAAATTTCGCAATATTCTGACATGCAAAAACTTTTAAAAGAAGCAGACAATCACATTAAGAGTCAAAAGTCATGATAATGAACATTCATTAAACTTGGATATATTAAAAACTGATGTATCAAGTACAGTTTTAACAAGACATAACAGACAAAAAATAATCAACATGTGTAAGACTATTGAGTTGAACAATGTTTCAGACATTTTATTCACTAGTAAATATATTCAGTTTGGAATGACCATTTTTGTTTTTGAGATGTTGTAACTGTTTAATATACATTTTTTAAGCAATACAAGATTATATACATTTTATACCTTTTATTAAATTATTATACCATTTTGAAGGATGTATGTTTTATCAGGTTTAAATACTTTGCTCTTCTGGCTTTAATAGCCGCTTTAATAATGGAATCTTGCAATACATTGTGGAAATTAGGTCAAAACATCTTTTTACTTTAATTTGATGTCTATCATCATCAGTTAGTTATTACATATTAAGCTACTTGGTATATATTAAGCATTAAATCTATGTCCTTTCCTCAGGTCTTTGTCCATTTCAGCAAGTCATGCGCTATGTGTTTACGTCAGAATTATCAAAACTTCATCTAGGAAATATTTTTGAGACATCAACACAACTTGACTCTTACATATATAAATGACAAAATTTGCAAAAATTGTTGTGCAAAGGGAGATAACCAATTTTTTTAATAAAAATACCACAATTTTTTTCTCTTTCTCTATGTTATCATTCTACATGTACTGTTGTATTCACACACTGATGTACTGTCATGTTTGTAATCATGCCCTCAATCAGCACTAATTGGTTTAATAAAAATAATGTATTACTGTATTGTATTGCTTGGTGTCAGGATGCCTGTAATGGAGGATAAAACCTCCAACAATTGGGTCACTGACCTACATTACATGCTTCTTCAGTTTTGTTAAGGTTTACATCCCAGTACAATATTGTGCTCATTTGACTGAAAGCCCTTATGATCTTTTTCTATCACTTGGCCTCATAATCGTTTGTAAACTTTTTCAAAGATCTTCTCCAACGAAACAACTAACCCAATTAAAATAGAACTTGATATCATGGATCTTTAGCATGTTAAGATTATGTCCGTAAACTTTATTTTGGTCAATTACATCAGTGTACATGGACCATCTTTTTTCCTATTTTTCTCACATGAAATAACTATTTCTTGAAAATTTGTCCCAAGCATTTTGTTTAGAAGTGAAACAATATTTGTATGAACATTTTATAATAAAGATATGAAAAATAGATGAGTCACTAGATTTTTTTTAGTAGTTTGTCTCACTATGTAGAATAAAGCTAAAATTATAAAAAATTATACAAAATAAGCATAACAATGTGGCAGTCACACTACAAAATTGTACTTTTTCATGTTTTTTTTTCATACTTCTTTCAAACTTCAGTTATTAAAAGATTTGTAACGAAAAGGAAATGGAGACCCATATAATTTTCATACTGTTAAATCAAAAATCTTCAAAGAAATGACATATCTTTCCTAAGCAAAATTCTAAAGCAAAATTTCAATTCAAAATTAAAACAATGGCTTTTTAGAACAATTTTTCTAAACATTTTCAAATATTCTATACATGTATACTTTTAAAAATAGAGAATATTTGATGAAGGCTTTTTCAATATCACACCTGTATCAACCCAAGACATTAATATAATTCCAAGCGCTTTGCTTGAGGGATTATAATGGTTGAGTGTTGATATGGTATGTGATATTGAAGAAGCCATCATATACACTTTATTATATACATGTACCTCAAGTACAACTTAATTAAATGTTTTTCAGAAGAAATGATGTAATACATATTAGGGGTTTGATAAAGCCTTTCCAACCTTGACTGATATCATAACTATTGCCATTGATTGTATTACACATACAATTTACTTGTATTTACTACAGAGTATATAATAAATTCTAATACCAGATATGTCCATACTCATACTGTTCATAAAAATATCATATTATTTTGTTAACTACTTTTAACAGACAATCATATATATTCCTTTTGTTTTTAGTAATTTTTTTTTTTCACCATACATTTTGTATTTTAAATGGTTTGATAAATGTTTTTTTCTAAATACAAATTTTATGAATGATAGTTGAAAGATAACATTGAAAATTCAACAAAGACCCAGAAAGTTGGTTGTGTTGGGAGTATAAATATTTATTCTTGGTTTTTGATACATTTTTCTAGTATGATTATGATGCAATAAAATAGAAATCTGAATTATTTTTTTATTATATATAAAAATAAGATGTGGTATAATTGCAAATGAGACAAATCTCTGCCATGCACCAGAGACCAAATGATATAGAACTTGATTGCAGGTTTCCGTAAAATATTTTAAATCACAATTTAAGAGATTTTAAAATAAAGGACTGGATGATATCATTAGGTTTTTGTCTCGCCTTGATGGAGTCAAAAAGCGAGATATAGGTATGCCGTTTCCGGCGGCAGCATCAACAATGTATTAGTTTGTGATTAGGTCTAGTTTAAGGTGAACCAGTAGTGGTTGGTCAATGATATTTGATATGCAGCTGTATTAGCACTGGCACATCTCATTTCCATGGAGATTATTTTTCCCTGCCCCCTCAGTCATGGTCTATTGACTTGAAACTTTTGCTTAGTTTACATGTATTAGTTTGTGATTAGGTCAGTTTATGGGGAACCACTAGTGGTAAGTCAATGATATTTGGCATGCAGTTGTATAAGCATTGGCATATCTCATTTCCATGGGGATTATTTGGCCCTGCCCCCTTAGTCATGGTCTATTGACTTGAAACTTTTGCTTAATTTACATGTATCAGTTTGTGATTAGGTCAGTTCAAGGAGAACCACTTGTGGTAAGTCAATGATATTTGGTAAGCAGTTGTATAAGCATTGGCATATCTCATTTCCATGGAGAATATTTGGTCCCGCCCCTGCAGTCATGGTCTATTGACTTTGAAACTTTTGCTTAGTTTACATGTATTAATTTGTGATTAGGTCAGTTCAAGGGGAACCATTAGTGGTAGGCCAATGTTAATTGGTATGCAATTGTATAAGCATTAGCACATCTCATTTCCATGGAGAATATTTGGTCCCGCCCCCTCAGTCATGGTCTATTGACTTTGAAACTTTTGCTTAGTTTACATGTATTAGTTTATGATTAGATCAGTTTAAGATGAACTGCTAATGTTAATTCAATGATAGTTGGTATGCAAATTTATTGGCATTTGCAAGTCTTGTTTCCATGGAGATTATATAGCCCCACCCTCTCATCATGGTTCACTGACTTTGAAACTTTTACATAGTTTACAAGTCAATGTTTGTGTTTAGGTTTGTTGAAAGGGAACGACTTAAGATAAGTCTATGGTATTTGGTATTTGGTATGCAGTTGTATTAGCATTGGCACATCTCATTTCCATGGAGATTGTTTTGCCATGTACCTTCAGTCATGGTTCATTGACTGAATATTTGCATAACTTACATGTTAAAGTATTGCTATTTTAGTTTCAACATTTGCATTATCAAAAGTACAAAAAGGTCAGACATATCTCTGTGTTAACAGTATGTTTTATTGTATGTTTTTATATTCATACTCATTTCATTCAGTGCATACACAATTTCATAAAAATCTGAAATACCACCCAATTGTGTACTATTTCCCTTAAGGTAATGTTTATGGACTTGTCTTTCTAAAAAGACCTTTAGAAAATATGCTTATGTAGAGTATAAGAATAGATTAAAGGCTCTCGATAAATTTCCTCTGAGAAAGGTAGTACTTAAAAAACTTGTCTTACAGAATCAATTGTTGAGTTTTACACTACTGCATTTCACAGTTTAACTACATTATTATGACAATCATATGATCCTCAATCAATTTTTTTACAAGTGGTTTGAATCTGGAAATGAGTTTATTCAGAAGGTGTTGTATGGGAGGTAACTCTAGAAGCTAATTTATAGAATAGTTTGAATTATTTCCCTTAGAGTATTGACAATGATTGAATTAATTTTTCATACCATATATTCTGCAAGGTAATAAATCAACATCTGTCTGGTTTTCTTTCATATTGCAACATTTGATTTATGCATTGATATTAAAAGTGTTGTCATTTAAATTTGGTACTTACCTGAATTAGTTTTATTTCCTTTTTTAATGTTTTTTTGTCTTAGAAAATAAAAGTGATTTCACTGATAATGTAAAGCATTAGATCAGAATACTTAAGTATGCTTACATTGATTTGCTCCAAACATTTATTTGGATTGATAAAAGGAAACTCCCTTTTGATTTTGAATATTTTCTGGTTATCTTTTTAGAGTTACAGGACTTAAACTCAAATTTAAGTTGTTGTTATAGGTAAAAAAAAAGTACTTTTTGATTTTGAACATTTTCCTATTTCTTCATTCCAGACTAAATTGGACATACCTTCAGATTTTAGGAATTTTTTCACATGTCACACAATCTTGCTCTATAGTATGCTTTGATCAAATGACTACACAATGTGAACTTTATATTGTTGTTTGTATTCGAAAGAAGGAAGTATCATTCTTTCCTGGCCCAGCTGTTCATTTTGTATATTCATCGGTGTCAAGTCTTTCAAGAGTAAGGGAGCTTGTAATTCAGGGGTTCTTGTATGTGGCTGTCTTTCATATTCATTTTTTTTTCGTTCATTATTTTTTACACAAATGGGGTGGTTTGTTTTCTGTTTGAATTGTTTTATATTTTGTCATGTCAGGTCATTTTATAGCTTACTATATGGTATGGGGATTTGCTCATTATTGTAGTTTTATGGTGAACTGTAGTTGCTTACATCTACATCAATTGGTTTGGTCACTGTGGATAGATGTTATTTCACCTTTGACAAAGTCGCAGAATGCAAGACATAGGGATTACTACCTGGTGGCAATGTAAACTATTTGTATAAAGCTTTATTTTTCAGAAGATGGAACTGGATGCTTCATACCTTGTATGCTGATGACATGTGTTAAGAAGTTTTTGCCTGTCATATGTCCATTGTCCTTGACCTCATTTTCATTGTTCAGCGACTACTTGGCAAAAATGTTTAATTTTTATGTCATGTGAATTACTCAATTTTTGTATCGCCTGCGACAACTTACAGAATGTGAGAAAGGGATTATTATCCAGCATTGGCATAAACTATATTTGCTTTATCGTTATATGGGATCCTTGCAAGGTCTTCATGTC
This sequence comes from Mytilus californianus, assembly GCF_021869535.1. Classification (NCBI taxonomy): domain Eukaryota; kingdom Metazoa; phylum Mollusca; class Bivalvia; order Mytilida; family Mytilidae; genus Mytilus; species Mytilus californianus. Next base: position 129,162,089 of record NW_026262679.1, on the reverse strand, counting down.
AGTCAGATAGGGTTCACCTGACGTTGACCTCATTTCATGGTTCAGTGAATAAGGTAAATTTTTTCTTGGTCAAGTCTGTATCTCAGATACTATAAGCAATAGGCCAACTATATTTGGTGTATGGAATGATTGTAAGGTGTACATGTCAGTCTGGCAGGTTTCATCTGACCTTGACCTCAATTTCATGGTTCATTGGTCAATGTTAAATTATCATAATTAGGTCTGTTTCTCGGATATACTATAAGGCTTAACTATATTTGGTGTTTAGGAGGATTGTAAGGTGTTAATGTCAGTCTGGTAGGGTTAATCTGACATTGACCATGTTGACATGGAACATTAATAAAGTTAAGTTTATGTGATACTTGCAGTAAAACCTTCATATTATAGAATTTCAACATAAATTCTTTCATAATAAGTAAAGTAAAGCAGAGGAGACATTTCAACATGTGCACTCTTGTTTCGGTCATGACTGGCAAATATGACTGTTTCCAGACCCTCGCTCATTAGCCATCATACCACATCTTATTTTTATGTTAATGTAAAGATGATTATTTGGTGGGATAGGTTCATTCTTTTGAATCTATTGAGCAAACATAGGACGGAAATGTGAAACATCTATAGATGATCAGAACTTTCAAAATTATGTATCCATGGAATGTTTAATAACAGCTGTGGAACTGCTTCTTTGGGTTTCAAGCAGCAGTAAAGTATAAAACTTGGGGACAATAAAAATAATTCATAGTAGCCATATCTGCGTCCGTCTAATGTCAGCTCTTGTGTGGTCCTTGTGGTGCATTAGTGCCTCCATTTATTTAGATTCACATCACACTAGTGTCCCAGAAGCGAGAAAAAAATTGGGGCAGGTGCTTTTGAGGCATGACACAAGCAAACCATACCCATGACCATAAATGTTGACTTAAAAAATTTCAGCATCAATATAAATTATGCAAATAATGGAAAACTAGGAATTTCATCAAAACAGGCGAGCAAAGATTAAGTGTCATAATAATATCAAAATGTTTGTTGATTGATACACCTGTTAATTTCCTTATTTCAGCAATAAAATAGGCAGTCATGTCATAAATTACTTAATTCTTTATTTAATGGAGACTTGGTTACCTCCTCAATTTCATTAAAGCTTCTGTCTTGTATAAGACCTTCCTGCCAAAGGTCGTGGTTCTCTCCAGCTTCCTCCACCAGTAATAAAAACTGCTTCGCTGAGCGCAGCTAGATACGCCCGCAGAGGTCCAACCCTGAACAGTTGGGGCAAAAATGGACACAATATTCAAGCTTGATTCAGGTCTGAATTTGGATTGTAATTAAATATTTGACATATAGGTTTCTGAATAAATGTAGTTAAAGAACTTGAAATTGGTTATATGAATTGAATTTATATTCAATTAAAGATTTCTTGCTGTTGTGCAATACTTAGTAAATCTGTTGTCAGACTATAAACAAATAAAGTTCAATTAATTCTCAATGTCATATAAGAAATTTATGAAAATAAAAAAGGGAGATAACATCAATAAATATAAACAATTCACCAAAGTTTCAAGAGAATTGGTGACAGCATTTTTGAGTTATTGTCCGAAAACTGGAAAATCACCCCTTTTTTAATGAATAAAACCCCATAACTCAGAAATGTAAAATGTAAAATTTATAAAATTCTAAAGGGAGCTTACATCAATACATACAAACAATTCACCAAAGTTTCATAAGAATTGCTGAAAGCATTTTGGAGTTTTTGTCCGAAAATTGGAAAATCCCCCCTTTTTTTATGAATAAAACCCTGTAACTCGGAAACGTAAAATCTAAATTTCATAAAAATCGAAAGGGAGCTCATGTCAATAGATATAAACAATTCAACACAATTTCTTGCAAGTTGGTGAAAGCATTCTTGACTTATTGTCCGAAAACTGGAAAATCCCCCTTTTTTTAATGAATAAAACCCCATAACCCCGAAACGTAAAATATAAATTTTATAAAAAATGAAAGGGAGCTCATGTCAATAGATATAAACAATTCACCACAATTTCTTGCAAGTTGGTGAAAGCATTCTTGACTTATTGTACGAAAAACTGGATAATCCTCTTTTTTTAATGAATAAAACCCCATAACTCGGAAACGTAAAATCTAAATTTTATAAAAAACGAAAGGGAGCTCACGTCAATAGATATAAACAATTCACCAAAGTTTTATGCAAATTGGTTAAAGCATTTTTGAGTTAATGTCTGACATGTTGACGACGGACGGACGGACAGAGGTATACCATAATACGTCCCGTAAACGGGCGTATAAAAACTGACAGACATGAAATAGCACATTAGTGTTGAAAGTGGCATTAAACACCAATCAATCAATTGTATAAGACCTCCTGTTTTACTTAACCAATGCCTAGGATCTCAATAACAACCTATAGATAATGAAACTCTGACAATCAATACCATGGACACAGAAGACCTTTTTTCCTGACCTTCAAACAACCTTTAGTCTAGCAACCAGTATTTTGCTGTGTCAGTAAATAACAATAATATAGCTGGATTATTATATATTTTATTGATATTTGAGCAATACTTCCATAATACAATGAGCATGCATACACACATGTTACAATCAAATTATAAGCTGAAGATGAGGCAAGAAAATAAAGAATAAAATGTTATAACATTATAACTGGCAAGAAATTGTACCACAGCTAAAAACAAAGGCTTTTCTGGGCAAAACAATGTCCATAACAACCAATTTCAACTAATGTAAATTTCCTCATTATCTTGTTATTTGTTTTAAAACTAAATTTAATGGAAGATTGCATTTTTCAATAAATATCTTATAAAGAAAATGTAATGCTTTGAAATTTTTCAATTAATTTCATTTAATTAATAAGTTTTTTTGTGATAAACTTTGATGTTAGGAAAACAAATTTTGTCACAGTTGATTACTCTGCAAATATGAATTTTAATCCAAAGCAGTTAAAACACCTTTAAAATTTCAAGAGACCTTCCAAAAATTGCTATTCATTCGTGGTTTGTTTAATACACATTCGTCTGTGAAAGGTAACTAGTGTTTTAATCATAATGGACCATACATTGGTCAACTGTATGACTCTGAAGATTTAGGTCAACTGTATGACTCTGAAGATTTAGATGTTAGAATAGAAATATGTAATTTATATCAACATGATTTTATTTACATTGATTTAGGTACCCTGATTAATTACAATTATTTATATACATACTAACTGTGAAATGATATCAAAATGAGTAAAATGAGAATAATGTATTTTCCTATATCATTTTGATCCTGATGACGATTTAATTTGTTTATGTTTAATATTACAAATAATACCACGCTTCTTTGGCTTAAAAATTCACAGACGGTGACATAGAACGGTTATGTACCCGCATAGAAAGTCATGCTTTACCCTACAAGATATGAATACACGGCTATATAGTTATGGAGTTTTCTTTGATTGCAGTACAATGCCAAACTTCCTTTAAGGCTTCTTAATGTTTAAAATTGTTTTATATATCCATGGCAACCTTAATTTCCCTGAGTTTTACGTCATTGACAGTAGTACCCTATGATTGTCTGTATGTTTTATAATCTATTACAATTTTCCAACTATCAAATGATTAAAATTACTAATACAATTGTAAAACTTTATGCAAAGGTTTCAAAAAAATAAAACAGAATCCAAACCGGACAAAAATTAAATGACTGATGACCCGTAAAATTTGCAGTTTGGAAGGTAAAAGGCATTCAAAAATTTTGTTTTAAAAATTCTGTTAAAATGGAAATGATTTTTTTTTTTTTTTTAACGACTTTCATCCTTGATAAACTTATTATGACATAATCTAATTAACATGAAAGAGCTGACCTATTAGTATGTATTGGTTGATGCTGACTCTGTTTAATTTTCTTTTATGTGATACCATAGGAACTTTGTTTGGGTGAACTTACAAATTGCCTTTCCATACATACCATTTCCTTTCCAGTTTATCAAACAGTTAATAACACAATTCAGTACTTATAAAATTTACCAATATTTTTCACTGCTTTTTTTATTTATTTAAAATTTAGAGCATACTTTTTGAATTTCAAAAACTAGGACTGATTCCTTTTAGAATATTTAATTTGATACCAACAATAAATTTGAAAACATTATTCTACTTTTATGACCTCTGGCATATATAATTTACTTGGATTCCTCCTGATCGTTCTCTTAATACCAACTAAAATAGCATAAATCAGCCAGTGTGGAAATATGTAGGCAGGATTTTTGAACTTTTACACCACAACATATGTCACAATACATGATAAATTAATGTGTAAGTTTTTACATGAATAAATTGACAGAATTTTTTACAATGAATAGATGCAACAATAGAGGAATGAGGTGAATTGAAAAATAATAGCGATAACAACACACATATACACATCAATGCCCTATTTGAGAGTCTTGTTGCTTGGTAGTCACAATTCTTACTTATTTGCTTTTTCTGTGTTCTATGATAACTATCAGTATACATCAAATATTCCAAGATAAGCAACTTCATACTTATAAATAATGTATCATGATTCTGCCTGCCAAAACCTATCTTTCTATAACAGTTACAACTGACAGGCGTGAGCCAGCTAAAACATACTTTTCTACAACTACATGTACTACAACTGACAGACGTGAGCCAGCAAAAAATACTATTTCTATAACCTCAATTACTACAAGCGTTCTCTTCCATTTAAAGGGTGGTAATCCAATTTATCTTTAAGTGTCTAACACATGACTTTTGATACTTTTTAATGTCACGTCAAAAACAGTACTTTTAATACCAATACTGTTGTGTCAATCACACTACTGAAATTCTTGTAAAAAATTGTAGGAATTAAGTATCAAAATATATCCATACTGTTACTTTTCAAGGGTAGATCCAAGTTTTGGAAAAAAAGGGGGGTGTTATTGTCATATATTGCCTGGTCTAGCAATGTAAAATTTTTGATGGACAATTTTATATCAACATTTTTTTTTTTTTCAGACAATCAAAGGGATATGCTCCCCCTCCCCTTTTGAATCTGACACTGCTTTTAGCTAATTAAACCTTCAATTGCTATAAAATATTGATTTACCCTACTTCCATCTTCATCTGGACCAATTGCCACTCGACTCATCTAAAATCAATAACTTGGTATGTTATTGGCATTCAATTAACACCAAGACAAAGCAAATATGTAATAATTGTTAACTTATAACCAAATGTAAACATATATATGTACATAAATGATATAGTGAGGTCAATTTACAGTGTTCACACAATCACATGGTCATACTGAAATACCCGTAAATTATAATACTGACCATTGACATACTTCTTTCATTCTAAATATATGTGAAATGCAAAAGATTTGAAAAATGCAGTCAGTAACAAAATAGATGTAAGAAATGATTAAAATACAATATATAACATCAAATGATCAACAAGAGAATAAAACATAACAAAAAAAGAGGCATTTAATTGTTCAGTATTTACATTAATATAAATATCAAGAAAATAAATTCATACCAATATATATCTTTTCATTTTTTGAGAATTTTTTGGCTATATGTTTAAAGCATTTTTAAATGTCTTCAATATGGAAACGCTGATAAATATCAATACCTAAACACATTACTTAAAATATGCAAATTTATGAATTTAACTTTTTTAAAATGAATGATTTTTTAATTGAATATATAGATATATGTGTAAGTTTATATTCCACAATACTTCTGTTTAACAGGATGGTTGGTGGATGGCAACATGTCCAATGAAAACAAATTGTTTAAGATAATATGGTACATGTTAAAGACTAGCACTAATTTCTTAACAACACACTATATAACATATAAAGCTGTATATCTTATTTACATACAAAACAATGCCTCTAAAACCGAGGATAAATAAAACGACACTTTTTAAAATAAAAGTTTAATTTCACCTGATAATGATATTTAAAACTTAATCCTGCTTCTAATTATATATGCAGGTGTTTAAAAGTGAACATGACTACCTAATTAAAAATTCTGTTTAATATTTGGCATTTCATTCAATGATTAAATGCCCTAATTTTTATTGAACATAAGACGAAGAAGAAGGCACCAAATTAAGTTTAAAAGTCAATATTGTTTATGTTAAATAACTCGTGAAATGTATCTTTGTCTGACTCAGATTTTGACCATGCTACATTGAATGATGGTGACTATAATATAAAGATAATATAAATTGAGGCAAGCTTTCTTTTTATTAATGCCAAATTGTAAAAGGCTAATGTAGGAGTAAAGAGCCCCTCATGTTGTGTGTACAGGATTGATTGATTGTTGGTTGTTTAAGGTCCAGTGGCAAATATTTCATGCATGTTCAGGACGAGACGTGTACAAGAAAACAAAGTCACGTTGTAAAGAGTAAACATATGAAAGTCTGTATCTACACAAAGGTTCTTCAGATTTATGCTTTGACGACAAACAGAAGTAATAAACATTCATCTTTTTTTTTTAGTTTCTCTTTTTTACCTTGATGTTTGTTACAAAAATTAAAATCTGCAACATCTGTGTGGTTATTTACATAACACTATTAACTGACAGTCAAAATAACATATTGAGCTATACAATGACCATGTTGACAACATAACATGTATTTATCTGGATCCAGAAGGTCTAGGCTGTAGAAGTCGGTGATTATTTTTAATTCTGATTAGTTTGATAATACATGTTTCTGATTCAACAGTTGTCACTACATGTACCTTTTTACAGATCTGTCAAAATATAATTCATGATTCTACCTGGTTAGAAATGTGTTTGTTCATTTTTATCTTTATTTATAGCATCCTGTAGTCACTAAAAATACTATCATTCATCCTAAAAATGAAAATCAGAATATTTTTTTCTCACTCCTCTACATTTCACCTAATGAAAGACAGACTTTTTCTTATTTTGTACTTTTTTTTTTATTGTCTGAATTAAACAACTATAGTTTTTGTAACAAACAATTTTGTAGACTTACCTATTTAAGAACTTTCATTTTCTGTGTACATAAGAGAGGTTTTTATGGGGAAGTAAGCAATGGTTTATAACTTTTGTTTCATTTTGCATCTTCTTCAAATTATGATTTATGATAAGAACCTGGGTCCTGTCATTGCAAGATTGTAAAATTCTTCAATCCTTAAAAACTAATAATTTTATTTATTTTTAATAACTGAAAAGTAGTATAGTCTGATCTACTTTTTATATTCAAGGGCCAAACAAATAGCCTTATCATAACCCTTTTCCTTAACTAACAGTATCCAAAAATTATTCAATGAAAATTTTAAATTAGCCAAACATAATAGATCTTTGTCAAAACAGTCAACTGATACAATAGAAATATTGTAAAATTCTCACTAGAGGCATTTTTACAATAAATTCTGAAAACAATATAATATTAAGGACTGGAGGATAAAAGAGACAAATGGAAGGGACATGTAGAAAGATGATATAATGTGTTATTTACAATGGAGAAAATGGTGATTATTTACATCTGAGTCATAACAAATAAAAGTGAGCAAATAACAAAACAAAAACTCAACATTCCTTTTTAAGTTTACAGCACATGTTAACGATTTATTCAAGAAAAAAAAATGTTAAAAAGAATTTTTTTGAATACTAGTTCGTCTTATTTCAAAATGACTTTATTAATTAGTTGATGTTATAGGGAGCGGTTCCATTTGTAAACTTCTCCTTTTTGTTCTTTATCTTTATTTTTAAAATCATCAAAAAACATCCAACCCCTATTACTATACTTGGAACCCCTACTGCTCCAACTTTCAAGATCTATCTTCTTAAAGAAAGAAAAAGTTTAAATTTTAAGCTTAACCACAAAAATCATATTAATGTAATACAAAAATTCGGTCAGGTATCAACGACATTTTTGTACTTTGAATATGAATAAAGAATTACATAATGTGCAGCTCATTGCCACGAGATTAATGCAAACTGCCAAATCAATTTCACTCCATATGTTGCATGCATTTTTGCGTAGGATAATAAAAAATCTACATTAATTTTTAAAAATTGTTGGGGGAAAAAATCGGTCAGAAAACATAATTATAAAGTGTCAAACATGTGTGAAAAAGTAATAAATGGATTCTTCATTACTGAAGCTTTTCTTAACAATAAAACAGTGTACTCAAAATAAACATTAAGTGAAATCATGAACAAGCTTTAAAATTTTGCCCTTTATAAATATTTTCATACAGAAATAACACAACAAGCAACATTTTCATATAGAAATAACAAGCAAAGAATATGTCCATTAAAAAAATCACAAAATTGAGCATAATTTATAACATTTCTTAAGAATATTGATAAAAAGCTGCAGTTCACAAGAGGTATCTTTTACAATCCTGAATTATAGAGCGTGTTTGTTTCTAACCACTATCCATGTATTTGTTGTTTACTACTTTATTATGTTGTAATGTTGTCATCAAAGGATGTATGTGCAGTATAGTTGACTATTAATTAAATGTTTATTGTTTATGCTATATCAGTAGCATTTGAACTTCAGCAATGTAAATACATTGTTTTCCTGAACAAATGGGAACATAAATCATTTTCAATGCAGAAGTATTGTGAGGCATGCATATAAATTTATTAAGTAATGATCTATTGACCAATGTTAACATTGCATTTGTTTCTAAATCTATGTTTAATGTCTTGTTCTGCAGGATAATTAATTGATGACAGCCAAAAGTGAACTCACCAACAGACATAGCTAACAAAATAATGTTAGAAACAAACATGCTCTTATTATTAACTTTGGTTTAAAACAGGTTTTCCCTGATTCATTTAAAAATCTCATAAATTAACTTATTTATTTACAATTGTTTTTTTCTAAGGCTAATTTTCTGTATTAATTCATAAGGCACTTTGGTATTAAAGTTGGAAAATTATAGCATCCAGTCATTATATATCATAGAATTGAACATTAAAATAATATCCTTTATAATTGACATTAATAATTCAATTTTCCAATTCATGTACATTATCAAATTCCACAAAACAACAGCTACATATAGGTTTTCTATATTACAATTAAAGAATGGCTGACTCTATTATGTTATTATGAGTAACTACCATATTTTTAGCACTGTCTTTATATATTTGTATAAAAAAATGTATATACTGTATTTGTAAATGCCCAACAGAATTTAAATGCACATTCACTTTTCCAGAGACAACAAGAAACGTACAATAATTTTGGCAAAAGAAGAAAGTTAATCAAAATAGTTAAAACAAAGGTCATTAGATGTTGACATTTAAAATGAAAACTGTATCCAATTGAAATGCCTAAAAAAGAAATATCCATATTCAAGAATTTAGCAATGTCCAAAAGGCATTAAATCCTACAGGATTGCTAATTTTTTGTATGAATTCTAAAAAAGGTCATTATAAAACAGTGTATGGTACATTTCTGAGTAATTTATTAGTTTAATTTGTCAACATTCCAGCAAGGACAAGACTGTCATCATAATTTACAGATTTGCATTTCACTATCTTTTGGGATTGATTTCTTTACAAACAAAAATCAAATATTCGATAACTCTTTTGAAATATAAGGAAAAAATTTTAATGTTAAGAAAGACCAAATTCTGTTTTATCATATACAAGACCAGCTGTTCAGAGTGTGTATCATTCAAGCTTAGATCAAATCTGATTACATGAAAATGACATAAAAAGTTTTATATCTTTCTATAATCAACATAAAACAGCTATGTTTGATTCTTGATGACTAGAAAGGGTGATGAACTCAATATATATATATATTGTATACTGAATGTACAACTCAATTGAAAATCTTTACAACATCTTTGTTTTCTCAACATTATATAATTTTGTTCTGAAAAGATGAAACATAATCAAGCTGGTTTTCCAAATGTGTCTTCAATTATATCATCTTTTTCACTTTCTTTTTCTCTCATTGGAATTCTTTCGATTCTGATTCCAGTTTCACCTGAAATAAAAAATAAAGAAGCATCTGATAAAAGTGTCACTAAATTCCCTTTAAGGTTTGTCATATGATCGGAATAATACAACAATAATATTAATAAATATTTCTATAATGTCCTCATTGTAAGCATGTGAGAGGCTTATCAATTACACAAAACACCATTACATTGATTAGGAAATAGCCCACACATATCTGAAATATTTCTTTCTGTAAATGTTTATAAACAAGACTGACTATGACTATCCTTCTAAATTAATAATGAAACAACATCATTGGATAGAAAATAGGATTCATCTTTTTGATTGGTCAATAATGGGGTCAAGTCTAAATATTGATTTTAGAAGGCAGTAAACAAAAACATCAGGTGAAGATGAACAATTTTTCACCTCTGTGTGAACTATGTACTCATAAACCTCTACTTCTGAAAGAAAACCACTAAGGCAAAATCATATTGTGAAATAGAATTAACACTATATTTGTTTATTCTTTTATGTTATAACAAATCCCACATTTTAATGTAAACTTACAGATTATCCAACTAAATTTCTTAAAAAAACAAATGTCTTAAAACCAGTGTTTTGAAAAGGGCCTGCAAAGAAGTTTTGTTAAGACTAATACACCTTATCGCTAATTGGTCCAATCCGAAAAAAACAGTCACTTAGACAACTTCCTAAACTGTATCTGTCCCAATTTTATATATCTTTCAAATGAGGCAAAATTTGTTAGGTTATTTACTAATGAAAATTTGTCTATACTTAAATATTTAGGGAGCTATATTATTACATGTCTAGATGTTAGAAGAAATGTTAATTAATGTATGTAATAACAATGATAATTGTAATGATTTTATAGTTCTGATCCTGCCTGGAATTAAATGTATGTGATTTTTATAGAATAAAGATAATAACATCTGTCTGAACTTTTTAATGTTTCATTTTAATATATAAAAATGTTTTTCTGTTACAAATCATGATGTATTGTTTTATGTGTACATGTTATGTTGCCCACCAAGGGCCCTTGATTGGAATAATAAATATTCTTATTCTTATTCTTATTCTTATTGTTTGGGCATCCGGAGCCAAAACAAAGGTCATCAGTAACGAGCTGAGGGAGGAAAAAATTTAGAACGGGAACACTTTGAAACTTTGATAGATTATGATCCACTTTTTCGAAACTCAAATTAAAGTAAAAAAAATATTTTTTTGAAGTGTTTACGATGGTTTAAACAGGTCTCTTTAAAAAATATTATGCATGATACATTGTTTCAACAGGGCCCCAGATAGCTTCAACTGGATGAAAAAGTTGTGTAATTTTAGAACTTACCCGGAATGGAATAAATAGCGATAAGGTGTATATCTGGTAAATATAACTAGTTTCAAAAAGAAGGTTCAGTATAAGTTGTTCTACATGTAAGTCAAATTGGTCTTATATCAAACAAATTCAAGTTCAATCAAAGAAGCTTACAACAATAATTTTGTGTGAAAAAATATAAATTTTGTAACATAAACACATGACGTTTCTAACGATAAATCAGTACACTGAGTGAATGCATGTTTTCATCTGGACCAAAATCAAAACAAGTCAAATGTTTATATTAAAAAAAAACAAAAAATCCAATTATGATAAAACATAGTTCTGTATTAAATATAACAATGTTGGCATGCTTATTTTGGACAAATGTAATGTTTTAAGTAGGACCTGCTTACTGGTGAATGATATTACTCCAGGTAATATTTTACACTGCTCTCACAATATACAATATAAACTTCTTGGGTCACATCACAATAATTATTGAAGCTTTGAATGTAAAAGCAGAAAAACAAATAAATGAGAGTTGAAATATTGATATATTTTCTGTGTTCAAACTGACTATGAATGAATCTAAAAGATTGAATGAATAATATGCTTCTCAATTTTTACAACGATTTTGATTTTGGCGTAATGAAAGTATGCATTATGATTAAGTAATACTGTCAAATGACTGTGGATTCATTTGTTTTTTGTGGGTACAAATTGCATCGATTGAGGAAAAATGTGTCTTTGTTGATATTTGATTTCTTGGTTTAACAAATTCATACAAACTTGTAAGCTCTAAATAAAAAGCCCCATAATTTTATACATGGCCATTTTGTGTAAGAATGTTAGAATATATATATATATATAAGTATTCAGTGAGCAGGAAGATGAGGAGAAATGAGACACACTATATACCATGCTCATAGGAAGATTGATACCAAATTTCAGGAAACTCTTATTTGTAGTTTCTGAAGAATGTGCCAAATATTTATTTGTATTAAGTATTTGGTAAACAGGAACTTGACGAGCAATAGATGTCACATATCACCTAGTATAGAATGCTCACATGAAGCAGTATTTCCAAATTTCAGGAAGCTCTGATTTGAAGTTAATGATAATAAACTGCTTCGCTGAGCGCAGCTAGATACGCCCGCAGAGGTCCAACCCTGAACAGTTTGGGCAAAAATGGACACAATATTCAAGCTTGATTCAGGTCTAAATTTGGATTGTAATTAAATATTTGACATATTACAGGTTTCAGAAAAATGTAGTCAAAGATCTTGAAATTGGTTATATGAATTGAATATTCAATTAAAGATTTCTTGCTGTTGTGCACTACTTAGTAAACCTGTTGTCAGACTATAAATAAATAAAGTTCAATTAATTCTCAATGTCATATTAGAAATTTATGAAAATAAAAAGGGAGCTTACAACAATAGATATAAACAATTCACCAAAGTTTCATGAGAATTGGTGACAGCATTTTTGAGTTATTGTTCTAAAACTGGAAAATCACCCTTTTTTTTAATGAATAAAACCCCTTAACTCAGAAATGTAAAATGTAAAATTTATAAAATTCTAAAGGGAGCTTACATCAATACATACAAACAATTCACCAAAGTTTCATAAGAATTGCTGAAAGCATTTTAGAGTTTTTGTCCGAAAACTGGAAAATCACCCCTTTTTTTTATGAATAAATTCGAATAAAACCCTGTAACTCGGAAACGTAAAATCTAAAATTTATAAAAATCGAAAGGGAGCTCATGTCAATAGATATAAACAATTCACCACAATTTCTTGCAAGTTGGTGAAAGCATTCTTGACTTATTGTCCGAAAACTGGAAAATCCCCCTTTTTTTAATGAATAAAACCCCATAACTCGGAAACGTAAAATCTAAATTTTATAAAAAATGAAAGGGAGCTCACGTCAATAGATATAAACAATTCACCAAAGTTTTATGCAAATTGGTTAAAGCATTTTTGAGTTAATGTCCGACATGTTGACGACGGACGGACAGACGGACGGACAGACGGACGGAAGGACAGAGGTATACCATAATACGTCCCGTAAACGGGCGTATAAAAATGCAAGGACATTTCTTGAGACAGATGGAATGGATTTATTGATTGATTGATTGCTGGTGTCAACACCATGGCCGTCAGTTTTAGCTGGTGGGGGAAGTTGGAGTTCCTGGAGAGAACCACTGACCTCGGCAGGAAATCCTAGTCGAATGCACATACACAACCTCTTGTTTGCAGGCTATTGATCAATGTAGAATAACTTCTTTTAAGACAACTCAGCCATCAAGGCCCCAGAGATAAAGCAGTATAACCCCCTTCCTTCAGAGTGGGGGTATGATAATAAATCCACAGAATACAAAATTACTGAGACATGATTGTTAAGAGGGAAGAAAAGACTAAATTCCCTGTTTCAGAATCTAACGGACTTTGTGTAATTACATTGCTTGTACCCCAAAATAAAAATAATGTGGAATTTCAATTGTTGAGGACAACCTCGGTGTTTACAGGCTATTGATCAATCTAGAATAACTTCTTCAGACAACTTGGCCACCAAGGCCCCCAGAGATAAAGCAGTATAACCCCCTTCCTTCAGAGTCGGGGTAAGATTAAAAATCCACAGAATACAAAATTACTGAGACATGATTGTTAAGAGGGAAAAAGACTAAATTCCCTGTTTCAGAATCAAACGGACTTTGTGTAATGACATTGCTTGTACCCCAAAATAAAAATAATGTGGAATTTCAATTGGTGAGGACGTTGTTTGCAAATCACGCTTGTTGTATACTTTTGAAAATTTTACCCAGAATGCATTAGATTCTGAAAACGGTGAATTAATAACTTGAAGTCAATCAGAAACAGATACATCTGTACCTGCATATTGGCAGAATACTTAGTATCATACCTCAATTTCTTCCTGATGTCTAGTCAGATAAAATTATATGTACTTGTACAGTATTATGCCAGCAATTCATATGAAGTCTTTGATAATTATCACATCAAAATTCTGTTGTTTTAAATATAACAATTAGGTTGGCAGCAGGCACAAGATTTTTTTTAATAGTTCTCTTTGTTGGACAGATAACTATAGTGCCAATATTAAGGAATAATTGATGGATGTATTTACTGTTAACCATTATTTGTCAGAATGAATGCAGATAGTTGCATATTAAAAGAAGTCAGGAATGCCTACAACCCACCAGATAAAATCTTATATATACAGGAATTTGCTTCATCAACTATGCATACTTTTTTATACTTGCAAGGTGTTTTGATTTCTTAAATGACTTTTTTGACATGATTATTTACTGGAGCAACAAGAAAGAGGCCTCAGGATAACCTTAATTGTTTACTCTCTATCGTTTTTCTCATAATTGCAATACCAAATGAAGAAACTTATGATTTTACAGTACATGTATATCAATGAAAGTTAACAATGAATTCAAAATGTTTCATCTTTTACAAGGTCTTGCTTAAAACATTATGGACCACTTATGTATGTTATCTGTGCTGTCTGATTCAAGGGCAAACAGTGTCTTTCCTAAGGGCTGAAATGTAACAGCAACAAAAGTACATTTTATAATTAGTTCAGAATAGTTGGGATGATATATACCGGTAGTACTTTTATAAGCTTCTGCTGCATAGTCCCCATATGTAGATGGGGTATTATTAGTATTGATTTCATGTGGGAAGGCCTAAAAAACTTTTGGAACAGAAAATAAAATAGAAATTGCATAATGCCCTAATGTACTAAGGATAATACGAAAGTTTTATTGAAATGCAGTCACTGATTTAAGAGCTGGGTATCCAAAGTACCGACTAATGTACAGATGAAGGAGGAGCGAACAAACCTATACTAGGTAGAAACAAAATGAATCCAACAAATTTACACTGTAAATCTAGAAATTATTGCATGCATTTTTTATAGCGATGAACAATGGACAGAAATGCAAGATTAATCTATTGCTATTTCAGGAAATGCTGGACAAAAATAATGCATTCAAAATTTAAAACGCAAGTTTTTGTTGTTGTTGCAAAACCCATCTTGTCCCAATTTTTGCAAGAATAAAAACATTACAGTAAGCGAGGGTGTTAAGTATGTGAAACTATCAGAACTTCAAAGGTCCCTCATCTGTAATTGCCATTGCCATCGAAGGATTTATTGTTCTGTGAATTCACTTATTTTCACTGGTATTAATTTTGTGGATTGATAAAAATTCAGAACTTGATTTCATGGTTTTGACAAATTCTGTTAAAAAATCTACAGGAAACTTGTATCTTGTTGCACAGTGAAAGGAGTAGGTTCAATATTAAAGGCCCAAAAATGGCCCCCTTTTTTATCTTAAATTTCAAATTAGTATTTATTAACCAATATCACAATGTGTCATAGCTAATACAGTGACTAAATAAGAAATAAGCCTTTTTTTTGAAAATTTACGTTCCTGCGTTTTATTCATGATGTCACAAATAGTACTCATTTTGATTTTCCACGAAAAAATCAATGAAAATGGGTAAATTTCCATTGATTTTTTAACAGGAAACAAAGAGTGCATACGTCGACAAAAAAGTCTTTTAATATAATGTTTGTAAAGACATTTTACATGTCTAACTTAAATATTTAGTTTGTCGACGCCTGTGCTCTATGTTTTTCTTGTCCTAAATTTGGTTGAAATCCGGCCGATTTTGTCAAATTTCGCCAAAATCTCTCATCTTGACCTATTTTGGATGTAAAAATCAACGCCTTAGAAAAAACTTTGACACAAATAGTTCTATTTAACTTTCTCACATGTCTTTAAGTCAACTTAAAACATTTTTTATCTTGAAACATTGAACTTTATAATCGGGGCCAAATATGGCCTTTACGAAACTTTCTCCTTTGTAGTTCACCTTTACCCATGAAATCCATGACAATTGGTACCCACGCATAATTATAACCAATATTCCTCTGATGCATTTTATTTGCATAAAAAATTCTGTGCAATTATCAAATCAAATCCCTCTGCATTTCCCGCAACATGTGCCATTACAATTTATAAAAGAACAAATAAATGGGGAATGTGTCCATGGGACACAGATGATGCCCCCGTTTGCATATAATGTTATAAAGGGACATAACTCAAGAACAGTAAAAGTGACTTGATCTGTGTTTTGTGGTAATAAGCATTATGTGTAAGTTTCATAACATTTGGTTGAGGCAAACTTAAGTTAGAGAATGGAAACCAATTTTGGGACGTAACGGATATATGGATGTACAGACGGACGAGGGTAAAACTTAATGCCCCCTCCGCTACAGTAGGGGCATAAAAATCCATAAAGGAACTCATATTTTACAAGTATATCATAAGTTTAAACATTGTTTACTATATGTACATTAACTTGAATTTCTTTAATCTGTTTACCTACATACACACATATCTATTACCATTGTTAATACACTATATACATTACATCCTGTTTTCTCAAACTTCTTGATAAAATCCTTCAGCTGGTTAAATCTTACATTATTAATTTTATTACACCTGCTCCAGTTATTGGCCAGGTTAACATATATTTGGCAAGACTTCAATCTCATGATGTCTGGTATTCAGATTTTATCATATTTTCGTTATAACAACTTTAAATGGTCATCTTATGTTCCGATAATAAAAGTAATATAACACCTTAAACTGAACATTATATCGATAACAAATGTGAAAGGTTTAATAGGTTATGCATGTTTTCTTAACTTCATAAGTAAATTTTTTGTACAAATATGTACAGAGTAAGTTGTATTTGATTTTCTAAGCCTAACTATGAAAAAAGACCAACCGTCACATTATTTTTGATCCACTGATGAATGACATTACATTTTAATGGTACAAATTCAGGACATCTTTCGGGGATAAAAACCTTCACAGGAATATGTCGTTAAAGTATGATTCTAATTGATTCAATGGTTCTCTAGACCAAATGCTTATAAAAATTCTACCCAATCAGTAACTACCATATTGAAGAAACAGCACCAAAGTATCAGAGCTAAGAACATTCAGGACTTTGTAAGGAACATTTTTGACAAATTTGAATTAATATTGTTAATGTTTTTAAAGTTGAGGATAAAAGTTTTAGGCAGCAGCAAACAGGATTTTAGCCACATGACCTGACATTAAGGTCAAAGCTAGGTTAAGGTGTTAAATAAATGGTAAAAATTCAAATGCAAATAAAATGCTCCACTGGGCGCAGCTTGATACGACCGCAGAGGTCAAACCCTGAACAGTTAGGGCAAGTATGGACACAACATTCAAGCTTAATACAGCACTGAATTTGGATTGTGATTAAATATTTGACACATCATAGGTTTCTGACACAGAATTAATGTGGTCTAAGAACTTAAAATTTTTTTAACTTACCTATTCAAATCATATCATTATTATTTGCTTTTATATATTAATCAGAAATAACCAATTTAAAATGCAAAATTTTAAAGAAAAAAAAAGGAAAAAAAGGAAAAAAAAATCCCTCCCCAAAATTTGTTGAACCCCCTTACGATTCATCACCCCCAAACTCAATCCCAGCCTTCCCTTTGTGGTATGGTACCTTGCAGTATAAATTCAGAGAGATCTATACACTTGAACACAAGTTATTGTCTGGAAACTAGAAAATGCTTGTTTTTAGGCCCCTTTTTGGCCCCAAATTCCTAAACTTTTAGGGCAATTACCCCCAAACTCAAACCCAGCTTTCCCTTTGTGATATGGAACCTTGTTGTACAATGTCATAAAGATCCATACACTTACACACAAGTTATTGTCCTGAAACTAGAAAAATGCTTGTTTTTTGCCCCTTTTTGGCCCTTAATTCCTTAAAATTTTGAGGCAATTACCCCCAAAATCAATCCCAGCCTTCCCTTAGTGGTATGGTACCTTGCAGTACAATTTCAGAGAGATCCATACAATTGAACACAAGTTATTGTCTGGAAACTAGAAAAATGCTTATTTTTGGCCCCTTATTCCTAAACGTTTTCGGCAATTACCCCCAAACTCAATTCCAGCTTTCCCTTTGTGATATGGAACCTTGTAGTACAATTTCAGAAATATCCATACACTTACACACAAGTTATTGTCATGAAACTAGAAAATGCTTGTTTTTTGCCACTTTTTTGGCCCCTAATTCCTAAAGTTTTGAGGCAATTACCCCCAAAATCAATCCCAGCATTTCCTTTGAGATATGGAACCTTGTGGTACAATGTCAGAGAGATCCATACACTAACACACAAGTTATGTCTGGAAGTTACAAAAATGCTTATTTTTGGCCCCTTTTTGGCCCCTAATTCCTTAACTGTTGGTACCATAACCCCCAAAATCAATCCCAACCTTCCTTTTGTGGTATTGAACCTTATGGTAAAATTTCATAGAGATCCATTCACTTAAACTAAAGTTAGAGTGCGAAAACCAATGTGTTTTAGGATGACGACGAGGCTGACGATGACGCCAACATCGTACCAATAATTTTTTTGCGGCCGTATAAAAACTCCCTCCCTTTATTTTATGGTTTTAATGTTTTACTCTAGAAACTCCTGGGACCCTGCAGTTCAAGTCCTTGATAATAAAGTCTAATGAAATATGAAAGAATATAAGTTTTTGAGGGTTTTTTTTTTTTGTTGGTTGTTTTTTTATAAAATATTCTATTGTCCAATTAAGGTAGATAGGGTGTCTTCCTCCATCTTGGATTTTGTAATACCTGAAAACAATCGGTCTAGATCTTTAATATAATGTGCAAATTTTGAGAGTAGTAGGTAATTCATGTGTAAGAATTTTCATTTCAATATAGAAAATGACATGTTTTATCATATTTATGGTTGTATTTTACAAAAAAACAGAAAACTTTTGTTTGATTCAATTTTTTCCAACTTTGCCACATAAGGGGAGGCAACTCAAATGTAAGGGCAGATAATTCAGATAAAGATACTTTTACAATAGAATGTGTTAGGAATTTACCTATTTTTTTATGTAGCAAGAAAACGGGTCCGGTGACCCCATTTTTTCTTTTTCTTATCTGAAAGCATACTATTAAAGCTATCTTCTCATATTTTATCTCAAAATTCTATGGTGTAGTTTTCGTTTTATGGCAGAAAATTGGGTTTTCCATGCATAATCTATACAAAATCTGTTAATTTTGAACAACCTGTAGCCTGAAAATAAGCCCTGTGACCCATTCTTTTTATCATTTTTTTTTAAAAAGCTTGATATAAACTACATTTTGGCAAATTATTAAAAAATTCTATGGATTATAATTTAGACACCCCATCTACCTTAACAGACATTTTATTTAAAATTTTTAGTGGAGATAGCATCTTAGACTTTCATTATGTTGTCCTAAGCAGGCTTTTAAGGGTGTACATGTACTTTAAAATGATATTGTTTATGTGTTATATGCCCTCATTTAAAAAATAAAATTATTCTTTTCTATTCTATTCTATTCTGTACATATGTATGCATATAAAATAAAAGCATGAATTAAAATGAACAGAAAATAACTACAATTTCTGCATTGTTACAAATTGGCACAAAGATGGAACAATTACTGACTTTGAGTTTGAAATCATGTGAAATAATATTGATAAAGATGCTGAAGGAAAATATCCCTCACCAACCCCTCCTAATATCAAAAGTACTTAACACTGACATTATCAGTTCCAATACCCATTTATCAAAATTATCTTAGTGTCTATCTATCAATCAGTGACCTTCAAATAACAATCCAGTAAATACTTTTTATACAAGGTCATTTAATATTAAATAACCTCATCAATATTTGTCATGTCAAAATCTATTTCAACAAAAATTATCAAAAAAACTTAGTGAGAAATGGAGCAACAATTGCAAAACAAACAAAATTACGCAATGACTACATATGTTACTTATTTATAGAAAAAAGTTCAATGAACTTCAAGGTTAGACCATTAACCCAGATTTTATACAGTACATCATGTAAGGAGCAGACAATTCACCTCAATGTGCAATACGCCAAAACAGACGAAAAATTGTGTAAAAATAGTTGTTCAAATTTTTATAAACTACCTGGTGGATTTTTTTTAACATATTTGGATATAAAAGTAATCAAAACATGTTACTTCTCCTTAATCTTGTGTTAGCCCAATATTACTGTATTGTAGTGAGATATGGTCACTAAATATTGTGAAGAACAACAAAACTCTTGAATCTCAATACTTATCAATGGAATCAGTAAAACTCCAGATCAAATTTGCGAAAAGTCTTCTTAATGTTAATTCAAAGGCAGTAAAAACAGCTGTATTAGCTGAATTGGGAATGTACCCTTTTGGTATACAGGCCCTTAAGTCTTCTGTAGGATTTTGGTTACATATTTTAAATTCAAATGAAAATGAGTCTTTATTATGTAATGTTTATAAAGTTAACAAGCAGTTAAATGATGGATTTGCTTCAAAAATTAAAATGCTACTATCAAAATTAAATTTCACTCACGTTTAGGAAAATCAACGTACCTTTTCTAAAAAACGATTACTTTTAGCCCTCGTGAAGAAGCTCGATGAAAATTACATTATATTTTGGAAAAATTGTCTCTTTAATGATGATAATTCAATAAATGGAAATAAACTAAGAACCTACAGAAAATTTAAAGTAAAGTATGAACTAGAAAAGTACCTTTTATTGAATTTAGATAAAAATGTTACAAAAAGTTATGCCAAAATAAGAATAAGTAATAGTATGCCGGCTGTTGAACACGGTAGATACAACAAAACAGCCTTGGAAAATGCCATAAAGAGGTGGAAGATGAATACCATTTTATCATAACATGTACAGAAATTAATAAAACTAGGATCAAAATGTTGAATGAAATTTCTAGTATTGCTCCATTTTTAATTCAATGAGTAAAGAAAACAAATTTGATTTTATATTTTCTTGTGAAGAATGTGATATTTTACTTATCATTGTTAACAATACACGGTAAGTGAAATGTAGAATGAGAGAAACAATTATAATGTTAATATATAAACTGTGTGTGATTGGTGGCTTAACTTATAATGTTATATATAATCATAATATTTGAATTGATAATTTTATAGAGGAGGCATGCTGTCAAAAATAGTATTATACTTAATATGAATAATCTTTATTTTTTTTTTTCAATGCTACATTTTTGTATTGTTTAATGTCTATCGTTTTGTCATTTATATGCCTGTCTGGCTGTTTGTTTGTTTTGTTTTGGTTTTGTATTGGTTTGTTTACTTAGTAACAATCCTGTTGTTTGGATTTTAAACTAATAAATTCTTATTCTTATTCTTATTCCTAAATTAAACAATAACAATAATGACCTTTGTACCTTATGTTTGTTTTCAGTACCATGAAAATTTTCACACCAGATATGGCATTCACACCTGTACAGTTAAAATATCTATATCAAATTACAAACAACCATTTTTTCTATCATTTCTAAAAGTTAACTGAATACAAGGTATATGGAAATCTAATGAAGGAGGTTAACGTGAGGTACCCATTTTGCACCAATTTTGACAGTTTTTTCACCTACATTTATTAAAGAAACAGACAAAAGTTTCCATTCCATGTTCATTTTGTAGATGTATCCTTATTTACTATATATTTCCACAATTTTAATTTTGAATCCATACTGAAACATAGAAATGGGTTTAAACCTACCTCCAAAAAAACCCAAATTCAGTAATGAGGAGTACCTAAATAGCATCCATGCTTAACTTCAACTTCCATAAAAAGCGATCAACTGATGTTTTGTTTATCCACATTTTTAGAACAATTTGACAATAGTACATGCCTAATTTGCATTTTGTAAGAAAAGTATGCCCGTTGCATAATTTAATTGCTCATTTATAAAAGTTGTTTTTTGTGGACGTCGAATGTGACATTTCCGTAAATTTTAATTTTTTCACTGGATACTTAATCTGTTGATATATAATTTTAGTATATATATTTTAAGTATAATAAGCTATGTTGAAACATGTGCATAATGGCAAATTATAAAACTACAAATTGTTTAGTTTTTCAGGAAACTTATAAGATTTTCGCTGCTTCTTTTGCAAAAAAGGTGCAATTTGGGTACTCGGTGCAATTTGGGTACTCAGTGCAATTTGGGTACTGTTATGTTATATTTATAACGTCCTTGATCTAATAGGCTATATCTTGAAATTTTAAAGTTCACTGTCTTAATAATTTGTGGTGTAATTTATTTTCATTTTTTTGCTATGAAAAAGTGTTGTCTAGTAATAAAAACTTTTAAATTACAGTTTCTGTGGTTAAATCAATTTACAGTAATTCTAACACATAAAATACAACTATTTGATCATCTAATTATTCGTAAACCACAAGGTGTCCTACTAAGATCACCAAGATAACACAGTTCAAATATAACGGAATATTCAATTTGTATAGACATTTTAGTGAATAAAATTATGGGTGTTTTTAGTATCTGTATTATCTCTTAAAGATAGTTTTGATTTTGAAAATAAAGCACCTGAGATAGTTTAAAATATCTTGTGTTGCTATTTTGTTTATAGCCTTTGATGAAATAAATAATCAGAGGAAATAAATCTAAAATGCTTCCTTTCTAAAATTTATCATTACTAGTCATGAAAGAATTTTCTCCATAATTCAACATATTATTTTCTTTAAACTGCAGGTTTATAAATTGAGTACATGTATGTTGACTTTGAAGAATGTTTTTAGATACAATGTACATGTAGTATACATGAAGTAAATACTTCAACTTTAAAAAATATTTTGGTACACACTTCCTTAAATGTGTTTCTGATAATGACTATATCATTAAACCATTTTGCATTGTCAGATTTGAGATTTTATACAGAAGCCTCCCCCCTCCCTTTCACTAGATACCAGGTACTTGTTACCTTGCAAACAATTGATAGTTTTTTTTTCTGGACAGAATTTTAATAATAAATCCTAAGAATCTGAAGAACATTACCTCCCACGACCTGCTAGGACCAGCATGGAACAACATTTATTTTCATTAATACCAATTTTTGTGGTAAAGAGAAAAATTGCATTTCCATGGATATTTGATTTCATGGTTTTGCCAAAGTCAACCTATAGAAAATTTGTACTTCTGACATTGAACATTTCAATTCATGGTAACACTATATCCACGTCAACTGATACCCCCAATGAATAATAATGAATCCACAGAAGGTAAGGTCTTCTACTAAGTTAAATATGGTAATTAGTGTTTGCACAGACTTCTTAGTGACTAGCAATGTTACTAACTTCTTTGCTAATTTCCCATCAATAATTTGAACATTTTTGTTAAATCAGAGACATATAATACTTGTATTATTTGTCTCTGGTTAAATGCATAATACTGTAAATTCAGAAATTTATATATTGTGAGGTTTTTATTAATGCAAATAATGCGATTGGCTGAGTATCACAATAATAAGAACTCTCATTCTGATAACTGATACAAATATCTGTTTGCAGATTTTCCTGAAATCGCAATAACTTATTGCGCAATTTTGTTTATTCCTCAAAAATCACAATAATGAATGCTCACAATAATTTCTGAATTCACAATATATGAATCTACCTTTCACAAATCCTGTCTAACTGGAAATGTAACGAAGTCAGTAAGTGGATAAATAATTTTTATTATGTAATTACAAAGTTAAGACTGTTTCTAAAGTTCAAATGTTAGATTGTTCACAAACTGTCTCTAAAGTTGAATTGTTCAAATGTTCATATCGTCACACGGACACGTGATCGTATAGTGGTATAACCGTTCAGTCCTGATGGAGTACATTCGGATATAAGTGCATTAGTTCCAGCCTACCCACGAGGGGGGAGACCTTGGCCGAATCTCCTGTCGGAATCTATCTGTACGAATCTATCTCGTTCGAGTCCAAAGCTGGATCTTATATAGTTCAGTGGGGTCATCCATCGTTACACAATGGCCCATAGCTGTTGGCAGGTTGCGTAGTAGTCTGGTTGTGGAGTAATACTAGTCTGTGGTTAATTGTCAAACTATGCAATTAACCCCTGACGGATACATGTTATTTCACAGTAGACATGGTCATTTATTGGCTGCAGGGTATAGGTCTATAATATTCGTACAGATTGTTATTAAGTGTCTATAAAGGTTACATGTAATCGTTTCTGATTTGCTGTATTTAGTTACTTCCTGATGATTAACGTATGGAACACAATTGTGTTACATAATGGGTGGAAATTCCTTTAGTTTGAAGTCCTGCAGGCTGGACTCAACTAGTGCACAGTTAAGGGACTTTGGGCTGGCCTTAAGCAGCAAAGAGACTTGACTGCTTACATCAAATGAATAGTAATGATCAGAATTGGGTTTGATTAATAGCTGACACCTACCAAATGGTATTAAATATGACCACAAGAAAACTATCGAACAACACAATAAAGATTGAGTTTAATACCATGCAGTCTCCAAAAAATAGACAAGTGTTAATACAAAATGTCCAGCTCAAATTAACAAAAGTTTAAACAAGTTTTGAATAAATTGTAAGTGTTTCTTGTAAAAGGCTTCACATTAAAAGGCATTATTCTAGACAATGTCAGGCATTTGTCATGAATCAGAATTTCATCCAAGTGACAGAGTAATCATGAACAATGTTAATAGGTGTTAAAAGAGCATTTACCTAATATGTTCAGAGCTTGGATAAATACCACAATGACAAGTCAATGTCATATATTGACAGTGTAAGATTGTAAACAAACTCTCTGGTAAAAAAAAAAGGATCTTCTTTAAGTATGAATGATTAATTTACAGTTTAACTACGGGTTCCATAATTTTTCATTTTCTACCATGAAAAAGCTTTTCTTTATAGATGCTTATATTCATGGAATACCATAAAATGAACAAGAATGTGTCCATAGTACAGTACGGATGCCCCACTCGCAGTATCATTTTCTATGTTCATTGGACCGTGAAATTGGGGTCAAAACTCTAATTTGGCATTAAAATTAGAAAGATCATATTATAGGGAACATGTTTACTAAGTTTCAAGTTGATTGGACTTCAACTTCATCCAAAACTACCTTGACCAAAAACTTAAACCTGAAGCGGAACAGACGGAAGAACGGACGGACTGACGGACAAACGAACAGACCAACAGACCTAAAAACATAACACCCCTCTACTATCGTAGGTGGGGCATAAAAATATGTATTTTGTACATTTTTAATTTAAACCATAACACCAATGTAGATCTGATATCAATTTGAGTATCATTTTTCTTTATATGATCTAACGTACCCCTAAAACCATACCATTTTTCTTTATATGATCTAACATACCCCTAAAACCATACTATTTTTCTTTATATGATCTAACATACCCCTAAAACCATACTATTTTTCTTTATATCTTATTGACTACATTCAAATGATCTAACATACCCCTAAAACCATACCATTTTTCTTTATATGATCTAACATACCCCTAAAACCATACTATTTTTCTTTATATGATCTAACGTACCCCTAAAACCATACTATTTTTCTTTATATGATCTAACGTACCCCTAAAACCATACCATTTTTCTTTATATGATCTAACATACCCCTAAAACCATACTATTTTTCTTTATATGATCTAACGTACCCCTAAAACCATACCATTTTTCTTTATATGATCTAACATACCCCTTAAACCATACCATTTTTCTTTATATGATCTAACATACTCCTAAAACCATACCATTTTTCTCTATATGATCTAACATACCCCTAAAACCATACCATATTTCTTTATATGATCTAACATACCCCTAAAACCATACCATATTTCTTTATATGATCTAACATACCCCTAAAACCATACCATTTTTCTCATCATAAATTGATCCAACAAATAATCCACCATTTTTTTCGTTGTTGATGATAATGGAGATTGGACATTTTGAATCTTGAACTTCATCCTCTATGAAATCGACTACATCCATTTCATTGTTTTCTTCGTCCACATGTTTTGCATTTTCATCGATATCATCCTCAGCATCTAGGTTATCTTTATCAATTTCTTCACCTTCATCTTGAATTAGAGTAGTATGATTTGACATTCCGCTGTCAGTCTTCTTCCGTCTAGGACGATGTCCTCTTTCACGGCAAGTGTTACAGTTAATAATTTCATCAAAACTATTTCCAAAGTAATAAGAAAACTTTGCATATATGACTGGACGAATTGCTAAGTCTACCAATGCTACGATTTCACAATATTTCGAAACTTCAAATAGCATATCAATCTGATTAATCAAAACATCATCATAGTTTGGGTTTATTTTCAAACCAGAAATAAACTCTCGAGTTTTGTAAAAAATCATTATATATACTACTTCATTTGGTAATTTGAAAATAGCAAATGTTATTACTAAGATAGTCACCATTTTTGAAAATCTACGTTCTCTTGAGGAATAACTTTCGTAAAAAAATCGCATGCTTAGGAACTTTGTCACTACATATAAGATACATATTACAAGTAAAGGAATCATATATGAAAATGAAAACCGTAACCATAATATTCTCTCATCTTCTGGAGTAAGGTCTGAACCTAGCTCAACACATACTTTAAAGTCTTTGTCATATGCTACAGTTTTGAGATTTAGAATGTTTGACAGGCATATAACTATCCATATAACAACACACCCTACAATGGTGTGTCGAACGTATGACCTGGAACGGACACGTTCATTCAACATGATACAACGAATAATGCTGAAAAGTACCAAATGTGCTCCTGCAACATATGAACATACTGATGTCAAATAAAAATGTGCTTTACACAAAGGTGTATTCACTATGCCTTTATGCCCAACTTCATTGAAAATGATATATGGACTTTCCATGATGATATTGAGCAAGTCGGCTACTGCCAATCCTCCGATTGCGATGTAGATTGGAATTCTGGGATATTTTGAGCATATTAACGCTTGGATGACCAGTATGTTACCTAGGATACAAACTATTCCTATCAGGGCTACAATAACGCAGATAACTATCATTGATACTCCCGGATTTTTGTCTTCATCTCCCTCCATTTCTAATTATAAGGATGACTAAAGATCTACAAAAAAGACAGAACTTTAAAAATATTAAATAGGATCAAACAAGATGCATAAAACTTTTGAGATTGTTTACACCTATGCCAATCAACGTTAGATTTTCACCTGTTCTCTAGACCTACATTACAGAAACTATTACTATGAATTCATTATAATTCGTTAGATACCTTTCTCTGACCTCTTGGTTAAATGTGATCCACGAATTTCAAAGTTCTAGGAAGCAAAATTTCTAATAAGGCTGATAAGAAAACTTAAGCAAAACAACGAAAATCAAATATCCACAAAAATTGGTACCGACAAACATAAATGCATCTACTGTATATTAGTTGCATTGCAAGTTTTTTTGGGGGTTCTTTTTATAAAAAAAAATATTGATAAAAAGCAATAATGTTGTTCAATTATTTAATTCAGAAAAATTATCATATGGTAAAAATTTATAATTTTGTTGGTTTTCACCTACAAATATATAAGGTTGGTTAATTTGTGCTCACACCAGTGAAGTGAAATAAAATTTTAATAAAAACTTGTTTACTGTAATTTCTCCATTATTCTTTCGGATAAATGATTAATCATCATATAAAATTTCCACAAATAAAACATTCATCTGATGTCACCTGATACATGGATGCAAATTAACTAGGACATCCATTTACCTTACATAACATACGGTAATGTTTTTTTTTGTCAGTTCTTAACCAAATGCTGCCACAAAAAAATGGCAAGAGCTGTGTTAAATTCACAAACAAACTACAACAAACCAAGCTATATTTCTGCACTATGAGTTCAACAGTGACCATTTTGTAAAGAAAGGGTTATTTCAGGTTTTTTCAGGACAAATTTTTATTGCGTGTTCTTTTATGTACATTTTGAACCCATCCCACATTATACTAACCTCATCGGTGGTTGGCTTAAGTTATTTATAATTTTTTGTCCGTGAACAAGAAGTGAGGCAGATATTTTTTATCTCTGTTATATATAATTCAGATAGGTTTACAGCTTAAATATTATATAGACACTCATCTATTATTAAAGATTGCATTTTGAACTCCAAATGAATTTTGCTTTTTTTCAAAAATTAAGCATTACTCTTTATAATTGCAATTGATATCACAGCATATGTTTGTACCAACATATAATTTTGGTCATAAGTTTAAAATTTGTACGTGTACATGTGTATAACAAAATGGATTTTTTTATAAAACATGTTTAACTTATAAATTTTCATTTTTCCACTGATTGTTGGTAAACACTTGTTGGTCAAAATTTTATTTTCGTATTCAAGTTTAGAAAAAAATTTAAAATATCAAAATTAGGTTAAAATCATAACATCCTGTGAAAATTACATAGAATTTATTAATAAAGCAGTTTCTGTTCCATAAATTTTCTTTAATGTAAATTAAAGCTAAATAAAATATGCAGCAAGTGAAGGGTAGGGTAAGAAAATATCACTTCTGGTTTTAATCAACACTTGCAATTTTGTAAGTAGAGTAAAAAAGTTGGAACCAAAAATCCAAAGTAGGAGAAAACAAATACTACCATAGCAAATAATCTCTAAAACATTGACACAATAATAATCCACACTTTATAGAAAAATTTTGAAAAAAAACAAACCCCATGAAAAACTTGTTGAAAATTTGAAACGGTTTGGAAATAAATCTCCAGTATAAAAAGTATATGTCTTAAATTCTGAATATATGAATATGAAGATGTGGTATGATTGCCATAGAGACAATTATCCACCAGAGACCAAGTGACGTAGATGTAAGCAACTAAATGTCAAATTTAAAGTCTTTTATAAATATATTATATTTAACAGCAGCAGAGACATTAGATAAATATATTATATTTAACAGCAGCAGAGACATTAGATAAATATATTATATTTAACAGCAGCAGAGACATTAGATAAATATATTATATTTAACAGCAGCAGAGACATTAGATAAATATATTATATTTAACAGCAGCAGAGACATTAGATAAATATATTATATTTAACAGCAGCAGAGACATTAGTTCATCTTTGGTACTGGTCAAATACTATACAAATAAATCAATAAATGTAAAAATAAGAAACATTTCAATTTCAATATAGGGCTGTATTCAATTGCTATCTATATTAAAACGCTTTTATATTTTCTTCTATTTTCTTAATGTTATTTTTAAGTTCCTGTAATCAAGCTCATGTATGAATAAAAAGTAGTAAAGTATAAAGTCAATGAAAACCGTAACACCAAAGACAAAGAATAACTAAAAATAGCAATATGTAACAGTCGACAACATGTCACACTTTCTTCCAGGTTGATGATGCTCTTTCTATTATTTCCAAAAGCAAAAGAGATTTATAATTTTAATAAATTTTCTGAATTAGAAGAGTGGTAGCAGATTGACATACAACAACTGTATCAAGAGTCGTGCAATGATACAGATAAGCCGAAAACATAACTCAGATAATATCTTTACAAGGATCTAAGCCAGTTTGACAGAAAATATAGATGTTATCATACCCTAAAAATTTGAATTATTAAATGTAAGTATTTGATGAATACTAAAGTTCTTAACAAAATAAAGTTTGGTATATTGTTAAATCTAAAAACAGTTAAACACTCCATTTTTTCCCCCAAAATTTTCAGTTTAATCGAGCAATAAGGTTAACATAAATAAATACACTATTCAAACATTTCTAACTTTAAGAAAAAAACATTTAATTTAATCGACCAGAAAATTTCACGGTTCCTGAATCTTACATACAACTCTCTTCAGTTTAAGGTTTTTTTTATTGATATCATAAGAGGTATAAGAGGTATAAGAATTTTATTAATCTAATCAAGAACCCATAAAGGGCATCATTTACAACAATATTAAGCACAATATGATTGGAAAAAAGAAAAACTATATCCTAATATAATACTATCATATATTGGACAGGATCAGAGCCTAACACATCATGTGTCTTACATAACATTAACAATAATTGCATAATAATTTTATATATTTTGTATCCACCTGGATCTTATTTCTAAACACTTAATTATATAATTGCCTAGGCACATAAGAGTTGGTAAATGCTCATTTGTGAACAGCCAGAAATATTTTTTATCCTTGGATAATTCTTTAAAATTATTACAAAAACTGTTTACTTTATCCCATAATAATTTTCTCTGTTCGTTATCATTATTATCATATTATATATATTTCCATTTATTATAAATAAGTAAAAGATTAGAACATTAAAAGTCACATGAAAACAAAGAAAAAATTAAACAAAACCTATTTAATCTATGGTAAATTGACCGATTTTTCTTACCTTCTTCTAAAAGAATTTCTGGCAGGTCAGACTATACTTAGATCCAAAGATAACATAGCACCTACAACAATCAAAGCTATCATTTAGACATTATATAACTGATTATATAGAGACTCAAGGCCTGCTACTAGATATGGTCATTCATACCATTTTTTTTATCATTATTACAAGGTCATCATTGCTTGTTTATATGATATCACACTATCTGCTCATGTTCATAACAAGGCTGTAGCAATTCGCCACCATATGTTGTTCTGAAATCAAAACTGTATTCTTTTGACTGGCGAGGGATGGATGATTGTATGCAAATTGGACAATGTAGGCTGACCAATGGGAATTGTGATATGATACAAGCAAATCATATTTTAAAACGTATTAGTAAAATACCGCAGTGACACATGTTATTCAGACACCAATATCAGATGATTATTTTATCTTTGAATTCATGTCTTTGTATCCATTGAGAAACCTCCCTCTTCTACATGCAAGGGGATTTCAAATCATGTCCACGAGGGACCACTTCACTGTTTGACTCATCTTTTTTTTTTTGAATGGATGAAACATGCTAGAAATGGATATTTCACAAGCATTCCTAAAAACTTATTTCATCAACTTGAAGTGTTTTCTCTTATCATATTTTTAATTTCCAAAACCCCTTTTTTTTCCATTATTCTATCTGAAATGTGCTGTCCCCCTTACTGACCTTGAGGTCATTATGAGCAAGTGATAATTATAAACAGAAACAAACAGAGTATTAACCATTTCCTAAAACCACTTAAACATTATTGATAATCCTATACTGAAAATGGCGATCATAATAGATCATAATACTTAAATCACGCAGTGAGATTATATTGATATTCCCGTCATTAAATCATAATAGCTCATAGACTAGGAGCAGTAGGAAAACAATCTCATGTATGTCAAACATGTCTCAATTCTAGAACAAAAGCTCTGTCCACAATATTGAAGTATTTATCAGGTTTTTTTTAACATGTTTTGACTTCAGGTTTGTCTGCAAGAATACTGCAATATCAGTACAAAAAGGTTTGTGAAGGTACGTTTGCACTTCCGGTAAAAATAAAATCGGAATTAAAGAACTGTTATTGGGCAAGATCACATACATTATGCAAACCATTTAAAGGAGAAAAGCTTACAATTTATAATGACCTGCTGGCATGGTCTTTTCTGAACGCATATAGATATGATAATTTTCTATTATGTTTTCAATCCGTAATATTGTCTTCAAAAATTGCAAGCTCTATCCCCACAAAAGAATTAAAATTTCACAACTGTGATCTTATATTTGATGTATAGAACTAAAAAGCTATAAGCATCTTCCCCTCCCCCTTATATTTTCCAATACCAAGCTATCATTAGAAAACCCTTTTTCCTGAACTTGTTCTGGTTTATTTTATAAGTAAATATGAACTTATGTTTTAACCTTGGAATAAGTTGGGAACTTTCTATCATTATATGTGACCAATTAAAGTATTACAGAAACTCCTTTTCTGCACCAATCTGATTAAAATGAAGATCATGTGTTTAAGCTTTGCTTACAAGGATCTGACAACACTCCATTTTATACTTTCCGTTCTGGTACTTATTACATCAGCCAATGAAATGTCAGCTTTCAAATTTTTGAAGGTGTGTATTAATCTGACAAAACCAGAGGATCACGAAAGGTCTTTAAAACAGAAAGTAGAACAGAGAGTATTCAGTTCCCTGTAAGCAAAGCTTGGACACAGGATATGTATTTTAATCAGATTGTTTCTGCACAAATTTTTGTCTTTTTTTAGAACCTATGACCCTGTCTTATTGACATTTAAAATCAATGTTTATTTTTTTTATTTTCAAAATTTGACTGGTGTATTTATGAGTATAAAAGTGAAGTGCTTAAATATTTTTAGATTTGAAAATAAACTAGATTTAGTCATATTATAACTAATAGTCATCAAGATCTTCAAATGTTTACCATATCATAAAATCTTTAATTTCTTTCAAACTGACTTAAATCAGTCAATGAGAAAATAACACACACACACAGTCACACACACAAAAAATAATCAAAAAATATTTCTTTTATAAGTTTTATAAACCTCTATCTTAACTTAATTACTGAAATGACATTAAAATTCTGTATGTTTGTTTCAGCATAAAAGACTCATGATATTTTCTTGGCTCAATCAATTTGTCCATACTTCCTTAATTTTAAATTTGCATTGAAAGCTTAACAACTTCCATCAAACAGGATATTAAAACGTAACAAATAATATCCTATACATTTCACTTGGAGTTGAATTCATTATAACCTAAGTTTGATTGTACCTATTTTGATCAATATTCAAAATTCTTTATTTTATTTTATATAAAATTTCAAATTACATAATGATACTCAATAATCTATTTATAACATACAAATTATTTCCCAAGCTGTGATGTTTTAATTTACCGGTACACAAATTTTTTATCAAAAAATTTACACCATAAGCATGTTCGTGATATTAGATCCTGACAGAATAAATCTGATAAAAAATAAAAGCGATCAGAATCTAATGTACTTTTCTAAGTCTTATCAAATTTACATTACAAGTAATGCTTCAAAATTTGATAAAAAAATCCATTTCATTACAATAATTCAAAGTTGACATTTTGAAAAAATAACCCTTAGGCAACAGACTGCTGTCACCTGATAATTTTAACATATTTTGTGTTTGTATCGGTTACCTTCATTAAGATTTACACAATTTTGTATTTAATGCTATTTGTTGTTTTGACAGTTGCAGTGAGAAAAAAATCCAAGAAAAGTGAAATATTTTGTATCTTGTTTTCATTTTTGAGCCTTATTTTAAAAGATCTATACCAGATTAATATAAAAAGTTACCAGCAATGTCATTTAAAGTATACCTCTACTTATAATTGTCTAAAAATAAACTGCTCAGTGGGTCTACTGGTTATAAAAATTCAAAGTATTGTCAAAGAGGAAGTAACTGACCAACAGATCTGAAAATCACTCCTGTCCAGCTAAGCTGAAGATCATTTCCATGGAACAATTCTTCCCAGCAAACTGAAGATCATGTACATGGTACAACTCTGCTCAGCAAACTGAAGATCATTTACTTGGTACAACTCTTCCCAGCAAACTGAAGATCATTTACATAGTACAACTCTTCCCAGCAAACTGAAGATCATTTCCATGGAACAATTCTTCCCAGCAAACTGAAGATCATTTACATGGTACAACTCTGCTCAGCAAACTGAAGATCATTTACTTGGTACAACTCTTCCCAGCAAACTGAAGATCATTTACATGGTACAACTCTGCCCAGCAAACTGAAGATCATTTACTTTGTACAACTCTTCCCAGCAAACTGAAGATCATTTACTTGGTACAACTCTTCCCAGCAAACTGAAGATCATTAACTTGGTACAACTCTTCCCAGCAAACTGAAGATCATTAACTTGGTACAACTCTGCCCAGCAAACTGAAGATCATTTACTTTGTACAACTCTTCCCAGCAAACTGAAGATCATTTACATGGTACAACTCTTCCCAGCAAACTGAAGATCATTTACTTGGTACAACTCTTCCCAGCAAACTGAAGATCATTTACATGTTACAACTCTTCTCAGCAAACTGAAGATCATTTACTTGGTACAACTCTTCCCAGCAAACTGAAGATCATTTACTTGGTACAACTCTTCCCAGCAGTCTGAAGATCATTTACTTGGTACAACTCTGCTCAGCAAACTAAAGATCATTTACTTGGTACAACTCTGCTCAGCAAACTGAAGATCATTTATTTGGTACAACTCTTCCCAGCAAACTGAAGATCATTTACATGGTATAACTCTTCCCAGCAAACTGAAGATCATTTACATGGTATAACTCTTCCCAGCAAACTGAAGATCATTTACTTGGTACAACTCTTCCCAGCAAACTGAAGATCATTTACTTGGTACAACTCTTCCCAGCAAACTGAAGATCATTATCTTGGTACAACTCTTCCCAGCAATCTGAAGATCATTTACATGGTACAACTCATCCCAGCAAACTGAAGATCATTTACATGGTACAACTCTGCCCAGCTATTATAGCTATTTTTCAATACAGGAAAATTTCACTAATTCTATCAAATTCGTTTTGTACTTTACTTTTTAAGATAAAGAAATATTTGATGGAGTAATTGCTTATAAATGTCACTGCTCTACTTATTAGTAACAGCTGTCCAATACTGTTGTCTGTGATAATTATGTCTGATGACTCTGCCAACAAACCAAGAAAATTAAGTGACAATAATATAAATGGAAAATGTTTTGGAAAAATTCCCAGAAAAATAAAACTGATCAGTTTGGTTTGAAAAGTTTTGGCCTTTTAGGAAATGGCTAGTTTGATAATTAATGTTGGTCTCCTTTTTACAAATTGACATTTATCAATTAGGTTGTTACTAAAGAACATCAGAAAAATGGAAAATACATTTTGTAAATGGTTTTTTCCTTGTTCATGTATTATGAAAACATATAATAATCAAACCTGCCAACTTTCACAATTTATAGATTTCCCCCATGAGAGGTGTTGACCTGAATTTTTAAATTCTTTATTATATAAACTAAACACCTCAAAACAGACTTTCAAATGAGTAATAAGGGTATTTAAGCACATACATACTCATTCAAACAATATAGAAGTAGATTAAAAGCACTTGCAACAATATAAGTAGAGCATTAGGTCCTCTTGCTCTTAAAATCCCCCATGGAGATTTTGAAAGGTTGGAAGGTATGAAAAATTGTTAAAGTACAAAACATGTTATGATTAAAGCTAAATTAAAAGCATTCTATTTTGCAGCTTTTATCATAGTTTCTTTTAAAATTTAACGTTATGAAAATTTAATTGAATCTGTCAATGTTTAAGACATTTAAATTTTCCTACACAGTGCTGATGACGATCCCAATTAAGTTATCAGGTTGCCCCAATTAAGTTACCAGGTTGCCCCAACTAAGTTACCAGGTTGCCCCAACTAAGTTAACAGGTTTCACCAGGTAAGTTACCAGGTTGTCCCAATCAATTCCAGAAAGGGATCTAAAAACTACCAGTACATTCTAATTTTTGAGCTTTTAATGGCTAAAACTGTTAATTTAAAAATATTTCAGTATTTAGTCAACAATGTCAATGAAAATCAGGTTCATCAAGGTTTTAAATTATATGAAAATAAATGTTTATGACAAAGAATTGATTAGAAAAAAACAACCTGTACAAAAATAAATTTGTAAACAATCTGTCAATGGACTTAGATTTTTTAGCAGTAGGTTGTTATTAAGTCCTTACAAATAAATAATGATACATTAGAATCAGCCTTATATTACAATGTATCAATTGGAATCTGAAGATGTGTTAAATTTCTCCTGGTTAACCAGGACTTGTCACACAGAATACACCTACACCATTATTTAAGAATATATATATTAATTTTTCAAAATATATTTCTATTCTTCAAAATAACTTTTATAAATTAGGCTTTTATAAAGGAAATGGGGTAAATACAGCCCCCGGTTTTCACCAGTGGTATTAACCACTCTATATACTGGTAAATACTGGTCCATTGAAATTTTCATTGTTTTTTTGACGGACTTAACAAACAATTATTAGTAAAACATTGGGGGAACTTATTGGAACTTTTGTTTTCTTCAATCAGCCCTGAAAAATGTTGAAACATTAAAATTCTTGGATGAATAAGTGTCA
Organism: Mytilus californianus; assembly: GCF_021869535.1. NCBI lineage: Eukaryota > Metazoa > Mollusca > Bivalvia > Mytilida > Mytilidae > Mytilus > Mytilus californianus. The sequence goes on along the minus strand of NW_026262679.1, from coordinate 129,125,631 downwards.
AATGCATCTAATTATGAACATGGCTAATCCAGAGAGCTCTGACCTCCAAGGCCTGTTTTGCCAGACAAGGTGGGGCCGTGGGACCAAGGCCCCAACTTGTCTGGCAAAACAGCCTTGGACTCAGAGCAATCTCCACTAGAACATTTCCTGACATTTCATATAAAAATAAAAAGATGTGGTATGATTGCCAATGAGACAACTTTCCACAAGAGACCAAAAGACACAGAAATTAACAACTATAAGTCACTGTACGGCCTTCAACAATGGGTAAAACCCATGACCACTTCACTGATACATCCAGTTTTCTCTGCTTTATTTTGGATTTGGAGAACAAAATGCCCTGATGCACTTATGCCTAATAAATATGGTTAAGTTCCTAGTGATTTCAGAAAAGAAATTGTTTGAAACAAATTGAGGGCTAAATGAGACAGCTTTTTCAGTCATTAAAATTGTTTCAAATATGCTTTTATAGCTTACTACATGAATGCTGTATGGTGTTTGCTTATTGTTGAAGGCTGCACAGTGACCTACAGTTGTTAGTTTCTACGTCATTTGATCTCTGCAGGAGAGTTGTCTCATTGCATTGGCAATCACACCACAGCTTCTTAATTTTTTTAAAAGGTTTGGAAGATACACAAGAACTTGTCTATAAGTCACATGACTCTAGAATGATAACTATAGGAAAATATAATCCGAAAGGCGCTTGTGCAAATTGACCTTATAAATAATGTTACAAATTTCAAAAAGATCTGTGAGAGAAAACTTGAGTTATTATATCACATTACATATACATTACACATATGTTTAAAGATGTAAGTCTCATTCATTCTGGAACAATAATTAGGAAAACCATCAAAATCAAGAGTATTTACAGTACTCAGTGTGTATAAATTGTGAAAAGAGCTAATCAAGTGAACTTGAGTTACCATTGTGTATAAATTGTGAAAAGAGCTAATCAAGTGAACTTGAGTTACCATTGTGTATAAATTGTGAAAAGAGCTAATCAAGTGAACTTGAGTTACCACTGGACATGCTACAAACTGTCAAATGTTTTACCAATTAATGTCCAATAACTGTGAAACTAAAATTCTAAACATCATCAAAATCAAAACAAAGCTTGTTTGAATGGAACTTAACTGATGCAAAATCTTTTTAAAAAGTTTAACTTCAGTTATCATCAGATAATTTCTTAATTGTTCAATTTCTAATGATTTGAGATAATTTTTGTAATTGTTTAATTTTTTAAGATTTAAAGTCCATTAACTCTCAAATCACAAATATGATAATTGTGTATCAAAACAGAGCTTAATTCTTTTTAAATTAAGCATTGTTTAAAATATTCATAAAACATTCTCTGGAGTCTATCATGAGAAATGGTAAGACATGAAGCCATACAACTGACTGTTTACCATATAAGTTCATCCTTGTGCGTAAATACCAATCCCATTATTTTCATTCCTCATTGAAAATAAAGCAATAAATTAATACTCAGTCTGTTAAGATGTTAACCAACTTATTAAATCGAGACAAAAGAAAACATTTCAATGCAGTATTCCTGTCATTCGTGACTTTATTTTAGGTATCATCAGACAATTTTCAATTTTGTTATGGGCATGTGAAGATTCACTACTTGCATGCAATTGACATAATCTGATCTGGAAACAAGAGCTTCCCACTTGACGCAAATGACAATCTAATATGGAAGTGTCTAAATGAATCAAGCCCAGTTAATATTGTTGGAGTTAGAGAAAACATTGTTTTTTTAACTAAATTACTTTTATACTGAACAAATTACATTTTCAATTCCATGTATGGTCATATAAAGACATGACAGGGTTAATTAGTTTTCATTTTTCTTTAGAAGACTCAGAAATATGTACTAGAGTCAACAGAGATTTTGAAACAACCAAATCTGAGGAATGAATTTACGACATATAATTAGGTCAATGAAGTATGAAATATAGTTATATAAATCATTTACTGTAATTTCAGACTTTTTTACAATGTTTTTATTCGACCGCAAAAAAATTTATGTGGTCGTATATTGGTATGACGTTGGCGTCGTCGTCTTCGTCTGGCGTCGTCCGGCGTCGTCCGAAGACACATTGGTTTTCGCACTCTAACTTTAGTTTAAGTGAATGGATCTCTATGAAATTTTACCACAAGGTTCAATACCACAAAAGGAAGGTTGGGATTGATTTTGGGGGTTATGGTACCAACAGTAAAGGAATTAGGGGCCAAAAAGGGGCCAAAAATAAGCATTTTTGTAACTTCCAGACATAACTTGTGTGTTAGTGTATGGATCTCTCTGACAATGTACCACAAGGTTCCATATCACAAAAGGAATGCTGGGATTGATTTTGGGGGTAATTGCCTCAAAATTTTAGGAATTAGGGGCCAAAAAAGGGGCAAAATACAAGCATTTTTCTAGTTTCATGACAATAACTTGTGTGTAAGTGTATGGATCTTTCTGAAATTGTACTACAAGGTTCCATATCACAAAGGGAAAGTTGTTTTTGAGTTTGGGGGTAATTGCCCTAAACGTTTAGAAATTTGGGGCCAAAAAGGGGCCAAAAAACACATTTTTCTAGTTTCCAGACAATAACTTGTGTTCAAGTGTATGGATCTCTCTGAAATTGTACTGCAAGGTACCATACCACAAAGGGAAGGCTGGGATTGAGTTTGGGGGTGATGAATCATAAGGGGGTTCAAAAAATTTGGGGGGGGATTTTTTTTCTTTCCTTTTTTTTCTTTTTTTCCTTTTTTTTTTCTTTTAAAATTTTCCATTTTAAGTTGGTTATTTCTGATTTATATTTAAAAGCAAATAATAATGATATGGTAGGAGATACACACCAAACAGGATGTGTAAATTATTATATAACAAGTATTGTGCAATAGCAAGAAATTTTCAATTGCACAGTATTGCACAATAGCAAGAAATCTTCAATTGCACGGTATTGCGCAATAGCAAGAAATCTTCAATTGCACAGTATTGTGAAATAGCAAGAAATATCCAATAGCACAATATTGCGCAATAGCAAGAAATTGTCAATTGTACAGTATTGCGCAATAGCAAGAAATATTTAATTGCACAGTATTGTGCAAAAGAAGATACTTCGTATAAATTGCTTATTTCTTGACCAATTTCAATGGGGTTTTATTCTTGAATTCTTGGGGTTCTTTAATATGCTGAATCTAACCGTGTATTTAGTTTTTGGATTTTCGGCCCCATTTTTAAATTGGTCCACATTGAGGTCCAAAGGGTCCAAAATTAAACTTTGTTTGATTTTTATCAAAAATTGAATTATTGGGGTTCTTTGATATGCCGAATCTAACCGTGTATTTAGATTCTTAATTTTTGGTTCCGTTTTCAAATTGATCTACATTAAGGTCCAAAGGGTCCAAAATTAAACTTAGTTTGATTTTAACAAAAATTGAATTCTTTGGGTTCTTTGATATGCTGAATCTGAACATGTATTTAGATTTTTTATTATGGGCCCAGTTTTCAAGTTGGTCCAAATCGGGGTCCAAAATTAAACTTTGTTTGATTTCAACAAAAATTGAATATATGGGGTTCTTTGATATGCTGAATCTAACCATGTATTTAGATTTTTGATCCCCGTTATCAACTTTGTCCACATTGAGGTCAAAAGGGTCCAAAATTAAACTTTGTTTGATTTCATCAAAAATTGAATTCTTGGGGTTCTTTGATATGCTGAATCTAACCATGTATTTAGATTTTGGATATTGGACCATAATAGGTGAATGTACAATTTAAAATTTTTAAGTTCTTAGACCACATTCATTCTGTGTCAGAAACCTATGCTGTGTCAAATATTTAATCACAATCCAAATGCAAAGCTGTATCAAGCTTGAATGTTGTGTCCATACTTGCCCCAACTGTTCAGGGTTCGACCTCTGCGGTCGTATCAAGCTGCGCCCTGCAGAGCATTTTATTATTATTGCGAAAATTAGAATTGACAGAATAGGTTTAACCCGTTTTGCAAAAATAAAAACTCACATTTCTTATTTAGACAGCTTTATTTGTTTGCAGCATTTTCTGAAATGGCAGTAATTAAATTTGTGTCTTATTTCATTGTTGAACGTTCAACAATCAACAATGGCAGTAACAAAACCACACGAAAATTTCTGAAATCACCGTAGATGTAGATTACCATTTAGAATGCAAGACAGAGTCATAGACAATAAATGGGGATTGTGTCCATGGGACACAGATGATGCCCCCGCTTGCATATTATATAAAGTTATAAAGGGACATAACTGAAGAACGGTAAAAGTGATGCTACCCAAATTTGTACTTGATCTGAGTTTTGTGGTAATAGGTATTGTGTATAAGTTTCATAACATCTGGTTGAGGCAAACTTAAGTAAGAGAATGGAAACGAAAAATTCAGCAATTTTTCCATTTGTAAAGGGGCATAACTCTAGAACAGTAAAAGTGACACACCAAAAATTCAAACTTGATCTGTATTTTGTTGTAATAAGCATTGTGTATAAGTTTCATAACATTTGGTTGAGGCAAACTAAAGTGAGAAACCAAAAATTCAGCAATTTTATCTATTTGTAAAGTGGCATAACTCTAGAACGGTTAAAGTGACGCCACCAAAATTCAATATTGATCTGTGTTTTGTGGTAATAAGCATATTGTATAAGTTTCATAACATTTGGTTGAAGCAAACTAAAGTTAGAGAACGGAAACTAAAAATTCAGCAGTTTTTCCATTTGTAAAGGGCATAACTCTAGAACTGTTAAAGTGACGCCACCGAAATTCAATCTTGATCTGTGTTTTGTGGTAATAGGCATATTGTATAAGTTTCATAGCATTTGGTTGAAGCAAACTAAAGTTAGAGAACGGAAACCAACTTTGGGACGTACGGACAGACGAACCGACGGACTGACGTAGACAGTCAAGGCAAAACTTAATGCCCCCTCCACTATGGCGGGGGCATAAAATGTCAGGAACAATTCAACTGTCAATTTATCCTTTGATTAACAAAAGACTTATTTTTTAAATTCTTTTTGTAACTTTATAAACCATTATAAATATTTAACAAATTTTGTTCACAAAATCTACTATTAAACCTTAAGCTGGCCACGTGTCTTGTTAATTTACTGGCTTCATTGTGCCAAAAAATATAACCTTTGCATGATTAAAATTTAACCATTTTAATTAACAATGATATTTAAAGAATAATTCCTAATGTATACTTTGAATTTATTTAATGAAAAGGAATTCATTTGAAGAATTTGATTATACATATATCCTAACTAAGTAGTAATGACTTTTTATCCTGTGACTTTTTGCTTTACTAACTTTTATGACCTTCTCTCCTCCTTTTACCTGACCAAATATCTAAAGGTCAAGCATTATGCCCTGCATTCTTCAGACTAAGTATCCCTGTGTGTACAGTAATACATTTTACACCAAGATGTCATTAACTTAATTATCTATTATGCTTTCCCATAAAACAAGATCACATTGCAAAAAGCCCCCCTCCTTCTAAAATATTAGCCCTTGTCAGTACATCAAATACTTACATCGTAATACAGAAGCTACAGATATATGTTATTTGTTATCTATTGCCATCTCCGTATTTTGTTAAAATGAGTTCCTTGTTCATGTAACATACATCCTATATAAAGATTAGTATTTTACCATTAAACTATCTTTAGCTTCCCTCCAAGTAATAATTTATGAATAATAATTTATATATAGGTTTACCTGTACATCCATGTTTATCCTTCCAATGTCAAACCATCATTAACATTTTCTCTGACCTAGAAAAAAACCACAAAAATTTCCATAAGTTGAAGTACTTTATATCAACAGAATGTCCTCTTGGGGAGATTTTTTATTCCTTTTGTTGTCCTCTTGGGGAGATTTATTATTCCCTCTGTATGCTTAACAACTAGCAAATACATGTATGGTTCCAGTAACTGGCAAACATTTTTTTTACTTATGATTTTTACTGTGATACTTTGCCCAAGTATTTTTTTGTACTTTTTTTCATAAAATGAGATGTTGGATGGAACATATTAATCAATATCAAAGACAAATATAAACAACACAACAAAATCAGGTCTTTAACAATAAACAACATTAATGTCTATATTACAAGCTAAAAATCAACAACAACAACAAAATCAACTTGTCAATAGATGTATCAGAAATTTCATTTGATTGCTGTTAGGATATATTTAATTATCCCTTTGAAATTGTTTAATATTTTGTTTTCAGGAGCTGGTTACTGTTATTCACTTTCTTTCTGGTGAAAAGGAAATTGTCTTGTTCTCAATCAAAACAATATTTCCATATTCTGTGTATTATAAAACACTTGAGTAAGTTGTTACAGGATCTTAATATTTCATCTACAAACTCTAGCAAAAATGTATGTGGAAAAACAAACAAAGTAAATTTTGGTAATAAAATGTTAACAATTTCGGGGTAAAATTGGTGTATTCCTGGCATGCCTACATTTTATACAAAATATATTCCTCAATGCCTACAAAAAAAATTGAATAGATGTTGTTTTAGTAAACAGGTGTTGTTTTATGATTAGGAAAAGTAAAAATTATTTTTCACCTAAAAAGATAATTTTTGTTTCAATAAAAATTTCATTCAAATGAAATGGAATAATGGTATTAAAATTTTTAAGTAAAAAATTAAGACTAAGAAAAATAGTATTAACATTCAAAGTAAAAAATAATAAAATGCTTCGCTGGGGCGCAGCTTGATACGACCGCAGAGGTCGAACCCTGAACAGTTGGGGCAAGTATGGACACAACATTCAAGCTTGATACAGCTCTGAATTTGGATTGTTATTAAATATTTGACACAGCATAGGTTTCTGACACAGAAAGAATGTGGTCTAAGAACTTGAATTTTTTTAATTTACCTATTATGGTCCAATGTCCAAAATCAAAATACATGGTTAGATTCAGCATATCAAAGAACCCCATATATTCAATTTTTGTTAAAATCAAACAAAGTTTAATTTTGGACCCCAACTTGGACAAACTTGAAAACTGGGCCCATAATCAAAAATCTAAACACATGTTTAGATTCAGCATATCAAAGAACCCCAAGAATTCAATTTTTGCTAAAATCAAACTAAGTTTAATTTTGGACCCTTTGGACCTTAATGTAGACCAATTTAAAAAACGGGACTTAAAATTAAAAATCTAAATACACGGTTAGATTGGGAATATCAAAGAACCCCAATAATTCAATTTTTGATGAAATCAAACAAAGTTTAATTTTGGACCCTTTTGACCTCAATATGAACCAATTTGATAGCGGGGCCTACAAATAAAAAATCTAAATACATGGTTAGATTCAGCATATCAAAGAACCTCATATATTCAATTTTTGTTGAAATCAAACAAAGTTTAAATACTGGACCCTATCTTGGACCAACTTGAAAACTGGGCCCATAATCAAAAATCTAAACACATGTTTAGATTCAGCAAATCAAAGAACCCCAAGAATTCAATTTTTGTTAAAATCAAACTAAGTTTAATTTTGGACCCTTTGGACCTCAATGTAGACCAATTTAAAAAACAGGACCCAAAATTAAAAACCTAAATACACGGTTAGATTTGGAATATCAAAGAACCCCAATAATTCAATTTTAGATGAAATCAAACAAAGTTTAATTTTGGACCCTTTTGACCTCAATATGAACCAATTAGATAACGGGGTCCACAAATAAAAAATCTAAATACATTGTTAGATTCAGCATATCAAAGAACCCCATATATTCAATTTTTGTTGAAATCAAACAAAGTTTAATTTTGGACCCCAATTTGGACCAACTTGAAAACTGGGCCAAAAATCAAAAATCTAAATACATGTTTAGATTCAGCATATCAAAGAACCTCATATATTCAATTTTTGCTAAAATCAAACAAAGTTTAATTTTGGACCCTTTGGACATTAATGTAGACCAATTTAAAAACTGGACCCAAAATTAAAAATCTAAATACACTGTTAGATTCGGCATAACAAATAAATAAATGTGATCAAAGATTTTACAAATCTAATGCGCCATACTGTGCAATTAAAGATTACTTCTTGAAATTTTTTAATATTTGAAATTTGAAAAAAAAATAATATTTGAAGAATAATTCTTTTTAATTTCTGAAATCTGAAATGAGAAAAAATTGGCCCCCCACAATTTCTTTTTATCCCCCCCCCCTTTTTCCCCCAAAAAAATTCTTTCCCTCAAGATATGGTCATAATCTCAATTCAAATTTCCAATGGAGATGGCAACCATAATTACCCATTTAAATTTACCATAGTGCTAACTTAATCATGTTAATCTATTTTATAATAGAATTAATAAAAATATAGTGTCAAATCTTTCATATGGATTTTTTTGTAAAAAAAAAAGATGAAACATTTGCAGATATTTTTACTGGTCTTCCTTTATAAATATATGTATTTCTTTAAAAATATGCATTTCTTTAAACATAATTTAAAAGCAGTGTAAGGGAAGTAACCAAAACGTTATATTTGGATTACCTCCCTTACACTGTTTTAGATTATCTTTATTGTTCATTAACCATTACTTTATACATAATTTAAAAGCAGTGTAAGGGAGATAATTTCAATGATGTATTTGATTTATCTCCCTTACACTGCTTTAAATTATGTTTTGTACTAAAGTATTTGTCCATTAACCAGGACAACCTTGTTTTTCCCCCTTTTTTGCCCCTAATTCCTAAACGGTTTGAGCCATAACCCCCCAAAGCAAATCCTAACCATCCCTTTGTGGTATGGAAACTTGTAGTATAATTTCAGAGAGATCCATACACCGTTCCACAGTTATTGTCTGGAAACTAGAAAATGCTCATTTTTGGCCCCTTTTTGGCCCCTAATTCCTTAACTGTTGGTACCATAACCCCCAAAATCAATCCCAACCTTCCTTTTGTGGTATTTAACCTTATGGTCAAATTTCAAAAAGATCCATTCACTTAAACTAAAGTTAGAGTGCGAAAACCAATATGTATTCGGACGGCGACGCCGGACGACGACGACGCCGGACGACGACGACGACGCCAACGTCATACCAATATACGACCACAAAATTTTTTTGCGGTCGTATAAAAACTGAAGCAAAAATTTGAAAAAAAACGACTGTTTAAAGTACATTTGTAAATAAGATTCATTTAAATGTTCAAGTATTATTCATAGAAATATTTAATATATGAGCAAACCAATTCTTGGTACGACTGCTGCTGTATTGCCATTGTTGCCAGTAGAAGAAGTCAAAGATGTCTGGTTTAATGCTATAGAAGATCTTAAGAGGCCCTTACAAGATGCCAGCAACTACAGTATGCAGCAGGAGGAAAGTGTGTTTTACGGAAGCGAAAATACAGGGGAATTGAAGACAGACTATCCAGCCTAAAGATACAACACCAGAATGGAGAGATTTCAACAGTTCAATTTGCAGATGCATGTATGTTTCGTTTACATTCACTGAGCTTGAAAATTTCATTTCAAATATACAGCAAAATACAAATAAATGGGGAAGGTGTCCATGGGACACAGATGATGCCCCCTCTTGCATATAAGGTTATAAAGGGATATAATTCAAGAACTGTAAAAGTGACGCTACCCAAATTTGTACTTGATCTGAGTTTTGTGGTAATAAGCATTGTGCATAAGTTTCATAACATTTGGTTGAGGCAAACTAATTCCTAAACGGTTTGAGCCATAACCCCCCAAAGCAAATCCTAACCATCCCTTTGTGGTATGGAAACTTGTTGTATAATTTCAGAGTGATCCATACACCGTTCCACAAGTTATTGTCTGGAAACTAGAAAAATGCTTATTTGGGCCCCTTTTTGGCCCTAATTCCAAAACTGTTAGGACCATAACCCCTTAAAATCAATCCCAACCTTCCTATTGTGGTTATAAACCTTGTGTTTAAATTTCATATATTTCTATTTAATTATACTAAAGTTATTGTCCGGAAACCAACTGTCTTCGGACGACGACAACGACGTGATACCAATATAAGACCTCAAAATTTTTTGTGGTCGTATAAAAACACTAGTCTGTATATCTTAATGTTCCTCCTTTTCATTTATCAGTAAAATCTTATTGATTAATTGATTGTTGCTTGCAAGGACTTAGGTAAAAACAAAATTTTAAAATATTTCTTCTTTAGATGCTATTTTTATCATTGTTAAAACGAAAAAGCTTCTGTTCAATTTCAATAAAATTCTATGAACAGTAGTAGAGGTTTGGCAGAGTTTTTGATATCTAAAAAAGACTTTAATCAGAGCTTAGTCTATTTATTCAAATAAGACACTGAAGCTCCTTTTACGGAAAAACCTTTTATGGAAAAACCGTGTGGCATTACAATCTATGCCATTAAACCTGATTCTAAAGAAATCCAAACTATAACAAAGAGTGAATGTCATAGTGACAACTTTTATTGAAGTGCTGAATTAAAGGCTACTTTTTTATTGTATATATGATCATATAAAAATAACAAGATACATTTTGTAACTATACAGATGATTTGAAATATACAAACATGAAAAATTCCAGAAGAATTTCAGAAGACCACAGAAAGGTACATCATCTTTCGATAAAATATTTTTTACATCCTTATTTCATTCTTTCTAACAAGTTAATGTTTGATGTGTACAATAACTGAATATACAGCTAGTTATTGTACAGTAGTGATGTCAGCTCAGCTAATATACAGCTAGTTATTGTACAGTAGTGATGTCAGCTCATCTAATATACAGCTAGTTATTGTACAGTAGTGATGTCAGCTCAGCTAAAGGCTAGTTACTGTACAGTAGTGATGTCAGCTCAGCTAATATACAGCTAGTTATTGTACAGTAGTAATGTCAGCTCAGCTAATATACAGCTAGTTATTGTACAGTAGTGATGTCAGCTCAGCTAATATACAGCTAGTTATTGTACAGTAGTAATGTCAGCTCAGCTAATATACAGCTAGTTATTGTACAGTAGTGATGTCAGCTTAGCTAATATACAGCTAGTTATTGTACAGTAGTGATGTCAGCTCAGCTAAAGGCTAGTTATTGTACAGTAGTGATGTCAGCTCAGCTAATATACAGCTAGTTATTGTACAGTAGTGATGTCAGCTCAGCTAATATACAGCTAGTTATTGTACAGTAGTGATGTCAGCTCAGCTAATATACAGCTAGTTATTGTTCAGTAGTGATGTCAGCTCATCTAATATACAGCTAGTTATTGTACAGTAGTAATGTCAGCTCAGCTAATATACAGCTAGTTATTGTACAGTAGTGATGTCAGCTCAGCTAATATACAGCTAGTTATTGTACAGTAGTGATGTCAGCTCAGCTAATATACAGCTAGTTATTGTACAGTAGTGATGTCAGCTCAGCTAATATACAGCTAGTTATTGTACAGTAGTGATGTCAGCTCATCTAATATACAGTAAGTTATTATACAGTAGTGATGTCAGCTCAGCTAAAGGCTAGTTATTGTACAGTAGTGATGTCAGCTCAGCTAATATACAGCTAGTTATTGTACAGTAGTGATGTCAGCTCAGCTAATATACAGCTAGTTATTGTTCAGTAGTGATGTCAGCTCATCTAATATACAGCTAGTTATTGTACAGTAGTGATGTCAGCTCAGCTAATATAAAGCTAGTTACTGTACAGTAGTGATGTCAGCTCAGCTAATATACAGCTAGTTATTGTACAGTAGTGATGTCAGCTCAGCTAATATACAGCTAGTTATTGTACAGTAGTGATGTTAGCTCAGCTAAAGCAATGTATCTTATTTACAGTATATATACACTGATCATTCCACAAAATTAATTATCGCAAATATAGCTGGTTTACAGATTGGATTCAGACTTCTATGATTGAAAACAAACATGCAATTAGTCTGTCTCATTGTGCAATAGTCTAGTAAGTAAAGTCTGTACCATCAAACAGATTGATTTGTTAGATATATAATGTATATGTATACCAAAAAATTCAGGTTTCACACTATTTTTCAAGACAAAAAAAACATCACAAAACTTTAACCTCACAATATATTTTTTGTGTGAAATATTTCTTAATGCATGATATAATGGAATTGCTGTTTATTGTCTATGTATGAAGATATAAATAAATCAAAGCAAGTGTAAAATACATGTAGGTATCTGAAATGACAATAGTTCAATGATTTGCAGCCACATCTCTATTCAAACCAACAGATGCCTTATGCAACATATATGGACATCATTTGCTGCTAAGGCATTCAGAGCATTCAAGCTAAGCTACAGATACTAGTATTTGGTTGTGTATCTTCTGATATACTTGTTAAATATAACAAGACCAATACCAGGATGGACCTGTGTTGCTGCATGCAATCGATTGAGGTAATATGTATACTGGAGCATAACTTATCAACTGATTCATTCCCTTTCACTAATGCCTCAAAACTTTGACGAATATTTCCTTTTACAATGATTGCTGTAAAACTATCAGCAAACAGGAAGTGGCAAGCCAGATGTAAAAGTTGCTCACTCGCTTCAACTCAACACCATCAAGCTGCAGACCAAATATTAAAATCATTCCCTTCAATAGGAGCCAAGAAAAGTTTTCTTTGTACAATGAGTGTTGTAAAATGTCAAAACTAGACCTTCTGACTTCGGCAATGCAAGTAAAAATTCTAAACACTGAAATGTGTTAGCTTTAAAAAAAATACTTGAAAATCTGTCCCTATCCCTTATCATGCATAAAATGTACTGTAAATTTATAAATTAATGTGTGCATTCATTATTACAAATCACTGATTACGGGTTAAAATACAAGATCTAATAAATGTGATTGCAAAAAAAAATTTGTGAAGGAAAATCATTGCTAAAATTATCATTGCAAACCTTAATCTGTCACATATTTTTCACATCAATAAAATATTGCAATAATTTCTGAATTTTGATATAAATACAGTTTAAGTATTTCAAAAACCATAAAAGTTAGCATCAGAAAGTGTTATACATGTCATTGTGACCAGAATACCATGAAATTTATTCAAATTTTAACATTACTTTTGACATCATTGACAAGTATTTTTGTCAGTCATCAAGATTACAAACCACCTAGGTTTAATACTTCAGTACTGGCACCATTTTTTTTTTGTAAATTATCACTTTGTATCTTGAAGATACAAAGTGATAATTGATTCTTGTGTAAGTGTACTAAAACTGAGTTTGGGAAATTCCTTAAGCTGACTAAACTGACTTTTTGTCTTTAAATTATCATGATTATATAAAACCTTTTTGTATTTGATGGTCCAAAACATTTCATGCATTTACAAGTACCTTCCAAAACATTTTTTCAATGGTATTTCAAAACACAGTTCTTACCAATTTCATAATATAATTATTTTCACACACAATCAAGAACAATTTTGTTATCTTTTTTTTTAAACAAGTTCAAAGGCTATTAGAATAAAATAATATTGACAGTGTGATAGTCCAAGGTATGTTTTAATATATATATATAAATGATTAGGCAGTATCATGACATTGACAATATACACATTCAGAGAATATATTAGGTAATATTAACTATTTGAGATGCAGTTGGGTATAACAGCTGGCCCTTCCAACTGAACATTTACAATGTATTTTAAGAAAACATTTTTATTTCAACAGTTTAAAAGACTACCATGTAGTATGCTTAGAGGGACAAATAAAAATGTACTATCATTGCTGTTTTTTCACATATATAGATGTATTACATTTCATAGTGGGATACCATCCCCAAACCAACTTTTAAGAAACATCCACTGTTTAGTAACACTGCTAAGAGTGACCTTGACCTATTCCTCTTCCCTATATCTTCCATGTTTTGTAATAACGAGAACAGAATGACCTGTGTGAATTACAAAAATATTTCTTTATTATTCCTTTACTACACTAGTTTAACCAAAAATGAGCATGAAATATTTGCCAATGTACAAAACCAACAACCAATGAATAATTTGGTTGACACTGGCAAAAAGAACCATAAGTTTCTTTAAACAATTTGAGAACCAATCTAAGATTTTTCTTAAAATGGTAGTGAACAAATTTTCTAAAAGAATGAACATTTGAAAAAATAACAAGGAGAGACTAAAATATGAGCATGAATTTTCCTTAACCTTTTCTGATTTCATGGGACGAGTTAAAGGCAGAGGCAGGTTTAGGGGGCAGGGGCCTTGGGTTATATTGTATATGATAAATGCATAGAATTTTTACAAGTATCACACCAAATGTTCTAGGAGGCCCCCTTTTTCAAAACCTTGGATCCACACCTAAATGTGTGGTTTAGCTAAAGCAGAATTTTCAAAGGACATAAGTTTATATCAGCTCCATGTAAATTCTTGGTAGACCTGCTAAATGTATTTTACAGTGAATTTGTTAAAGCAGGATAAATCCCTGGATATTTGGATAAAGTCAAATCACTAGCAGTTTTAGTGTTTTTTGAAATTGCTAGGAATTTTACAAAGTTAATGAAATTATGCATTGCTATGGATTTCACTGATGTTTAATACATGTATTTGTATCAAAAATAATTAAATTTGATATTGTGATAAGTCATGTGTACAAATCATGACAAATACAAAGATTAAAAAAATTTCCGTACTTATTTTTTAAAGGCATAATTTGCAGGGGCGGGTCCTGCCATTTATAAAAGGGTGGGTCCTAACCCAGGATAAAGGGGGATTCCAACTATATGTCCCATTCAAATGCATTGATCATGAAAAAAAGGGGGTTCCAACCCTCTGAACCCCCCCCCCCCTTTTTGGATCCGCCACTGATTTGGATGACATCTACAGACAATTGGAAGAGATAGTTCCTAAGTTAAGGTGTTACCCATTAACTTCAGATTTGTTCCAAACATGTTAAATGTCATACAATACCCTCTAAACACGGACATCGTTTAAGGTATATTATGCCAATTTATGGTAGCCAAGCTTAAACCATTTGTTTACATAAAATGTACAAATATTTGTCAACATTGCGCTGTGAGCAAATATTTCTGGAAACGCATAAGTTTATCTAAAATACTCTTTACCATATCTTTCGTAAATAAGTTTGGTAATATATGAAAGTCAACACTAAAGCCAATACACATATATAAGTCGGTCAGTAGTGTAAACATGAAACATGCTGCTCACGTTACCTATCGAGAGAAAATATGTATTTCATCTTGTTTTAGATGAATACGACTAAAAGCACAGCAGTTTTGCCATCATAACAAATTATAGTTTTAGAATATAACTTACTTAGTGCAACAGCTACATTACAGTCATCAGTTTACGTAGTTTTCGCTTTTAATTTGCCTTTTAATAGTGGAATCTAAGAAACAGACTGCTCGCACTTGTTATGGTGTCATGCGTGTTGACCTAGAAAATACCTTTTCAACGCCTGCGCCGTTTGTACAAATGTAAATAAGGTCAAGGCTGAATCGTAATACACAGAGGATCAAAGAGAGACAACTCAAAATGTGTACTCTAATTAAATACTCTAATAGATAGCAAAATTATCTCGCCTTGACCACTGACCCTTTCCTCATGCATTTGAACTATTATTTTATGTTTCTTTAATCACTCTTTAATGTTTATGTCATGTTGTTATTAATGTTATGCTCTTAATGGGCCCTTTAATTTGGAAAAAATAAAAATATTGTATTGTATTATTGTATTGCATTGTACTGTTTAAAAAGATTTGAAAAATTTCATCAAATATTCGATGTATCCTCGTGTATTGTATTTTCGACCTATTAACATATTTCTCCGAATTTCTCTTTTATCTTGTTGAACATATATATGTCTAATATTTTGGGAGTCACTATTGAATTATGAAAATCAGCTGAACTTCAGCTATTAGCCTAATGTGTCCCATTTGTATACTCTTAATTTCTTATACAAATCCTTGGATGTCAAGAAGAAAAAGCCGAAGGACCATGAAGAATATGTAAAACAGTGTTATAGTAGTTTCAGTTCCAGTATAAAGGGCCAGGAAGGCAGACAATGCCATCAATAATTCGAGATGAAAGCAAATAACATTTAATAAAATCAAGTGATATAAAACTTTCTCAAGTTAATATTTATAATAGGCAGCTCAAGCTTTCATGAATGTATGGCTTATATAAGGTTTATATATATATAGTTTTATTATAAGATTTGAGTCGAGTCCAGATGCTGTTTATATCAATGGGCGTAGAATTGATTGTCTTATGTACGCCGATGACATTATTATATTATCAAACACTAAACAGGGTCTTCAAAACCGACTTGATAAACTGCACACTTATTGTATTGATTGGTGTCTAGATGTAAACTTGTCCAAAACAAAAGTTTTAATTTTTAACAAGCCTGGAAAATTTTTGAAGGAATCACTTTGTTTAGATAATGAGGCTATAGAATGTGTTAACAGATATAAATATTTAGGGATAGTCTTTACTTCTAGTGGTCTTTTTCAGCAGGGGAAAGAAGAGCTATTCAAAAAGTCCTTAAAGGCAAAATTTAAACTACAAAAATCCATGTCAGCTTGTAATCCAAGTATTGATACTACAATCCATTTATATGATCACACAATAAAACCAATTTTATTATATTGTAGTGAAATCTGGGGTACCTTTAAGATTAACTCTGCTGCTTGCAAGAAAAAAAAGTGATTATCAATTTGAATTTATTTACATAAATGATTATTTGGAAAAATCACATTTCAGGTATCTAAAATATATTCTTGGTGTAAATAAAAAAGCCTCAAATTTGGCAGTGTTATCAGAGGTTGCAAGATTTCCTCTTTATTTTTCAGTCATTATATCTATGGTAAAATATGTGCACAGGCTTAACAAATTGGACGATGGGTTACTTTATGATGCTTATGTTTGTAATAAAATTTTAGATGCAGGAAACATTAATTGTTGGTATTCATCTATGAGATATGTCCTTCAATCACTTGATATACAAAATTTGAATACAAAGCTCAATAAATTAATTAAATTTGTAAAATGTAAACTTTGTAACAGTTTTAAAACATTTTGGGTGGTCAAAAGATCTGATACCTTATCACAAGGTAATAGTAAATTAGAAAATTATTTCAACCTCAAGACTGACTTCGTAAAGGAGGCTTATTTATCAATTAAAGATTTTAATATAAGAAGAGCTATATGTAAATTGAGAATAAGTGCACATGATCTTAAAATTGAGAAAGATAGATATAGTAAAAAATACATAGAGAGAAGTCAGCGTCTATGTCATCACTGCCTATCACATGGATCAAATTCTATTGAAGATGAGACCCATTTCACAGTAAGTTGTCCTTTATATAACGAACAGAGAAAATTATTATTTGATAAAGTAAACAGTTTTTGTAATAATTTTAAAGAATTACCCAAGGATAAAAAATATTTCTGGCTGTTCACAAATGAGCATTTACCAACTCTTATGTGCCTAGGCAATTATATAATTAAGTGTTTAGAAATAAGATCCAGGTGGATACAAAATATATAAAATAATATTTAATTATTATGAAATTATTGTTATAGTTATGTAAGACACATGATGTGTTAGGCTCTGATCCTGTCCATAATATGATAGTATTATATTAGGATCTAGTTTTTCTTTTTTCCAATCATATTGTGCTTAATATTGTTGTAAATGATGCCCTTTATGGGTTCTTGATTAGATTAATAAAATTCTTCTATATATCAAACCTATGATTGCGTTGGATAAAAACCGCAATTTTTATACGTGTGCATGCAAAAAAATTTCTTGTTAGAGGGGTCTAAATACAGCACAAACAACATTTTCCAAAAGACCAAAAAAGTGAAAAAGTATATTTTAACAAAACTCATTTGACTAACAGGTCGAACAACTGATGTTCTTACATTCTGCTGACTGCCATTGGCGATTGCCAAATAAATTGATCACCAGATGTAACATGGATCTTAATTTAAAATTGAATACCAAACAGAAAACAATAAACTTGCGGAAAAGATGGTATATCGCAAATATAAGGTGCAAAAATGTGTACACCATATCCAGATTTCGACAATTAATGTCTCTTCAGTGATGTTAGGGATCGAAACGGTATTTGCAAGGCCATATAATTAACCTCAATTTAGGATAGACTCTTGAATTTTGAAGAGTCGAAATAGGATGAACGGATCATATAAACCCGAAGGAAAATATAATACAAGCCCAAACGAAAAATATAAACAAGTCTAAATTGAAAACAACGTAAAATCTGTTAAACTCTTATTAAAAGCGGGGTAATATATATATATATTGTATAAGTCTAAATTGAAAACAACGTTCAAACCTATGATTGCGTAGGATAAAAACCGCAATTTTTATACGTGTGAATGTAAAACTAATTTCTTGTTAGAGGGGTCTAAATACAGCACAACCAACATTTTCCAAAAGACCAAAAAGTGAAAAGTATATTTTAACAAAACGCATTTGACTAACAGGTCGAACATATCATATCTATATGCATATCTACGCAGCCTCCATTGTAAGTACTTAATAAATCTGCGTGAAATTAATTTTTTTTAATTATACAAGTGTGGACACAGATCAGTGTGGATAGTATGATTGGATGTTTGACAGTGTTTTATATGACAAAAGGAGTTCTATGTTTTATGTTTTCTATGTATTAACTGTGTTGCACAATGACAACCAACATGAGCATTAGGGGTGTTGTTTATGTAATATTTAGTTTTTTATGTTCAACACGGGCATGGAAGAGATACTAATTGCATTAATTACCAAATGATTATGATAGAATATATATGTTCCACATCTTTGATTTTGGATACATTTTGTAGCTAGGAGAGGAACACATAATAGGTTCATTTTTTTCTTAATGTGATTTTTTTATATGGGAGATGGTATCTGAGAACATGTATTTGCTTACTATTTGTATAGTTCTATTTATATTACTTTGTGGGGGATTGTCAGTATCATAAGTAAAAGATTTCGGTTAAATGTGGAAATTGTTTCTCAGTTTAGAAGACATTTAATGTTTTTTAGTAATGACAATGCCTGACATGATGATTGGGGCTAGATGAGCTAGAACGTGAATTTCTGTGTTATTTTTTATTAATTCTTTGAAAATATCTCCTCCAAAGCTGGTCAAAGCAAAAAAAAGTTTTGACCAGTATGAAAATGATATCAACAAAAGAACCTTTGTGAGCATGCTTCAAAGACTCATAACTAACTACAGAAGTCATATGATAAAATGTCAAGTGGATATTATGAACATCTACTTAATATGTCTAAATATCTAAAAAGTTTTAGTATTCAATATGAAAAAGCTATTGCAAAAGTATTCTCTTTTCAGTTTTTTGTTGTTATATGGATACAAATTATAAGTGATACCAATACAGTAAGGCAGTTTTGTTATGGTATGAAAGTGTAGTAATTAACATTTACTGTTAATTCACACAAATTAAGAAATAAACAAATGAATGATAAATGTTGAACATGTACAATGAAATATATTTTAGAAATCAATTAGGCCAGATAGGCCTTATAAATTTTGGTCTTTTTCTTAACATACTGAATGACCATTTACACTCAGGACTGAGTCGCCAGTAGGCAGTACAGATGTAAAAAAAATGTGGATAGTGTCCACATGTGGACACAGATGATGCCCCCGCTTGCATATCATATAGTTATAAAGGGACATAACTGAAGAACGGTAAAAGTGACGCTACCCAAATTTGAACTTGATCTGAGTTTTGTGGTAATAAGCATTGTGTGTAAGTCTCATAACATTAGGTTGAGGTTAATTTAAGTAGAGAACAGAAACTCAAAATTCAGCAATTTTTCTATTTGTAAACACGCATAACTCTAAAACGGTTGTGTATAAGTTTTATAACATTTGGTTGAAACAAACTGAAGTTAGAGAACGGAAACGAAAAATTCAGCAATTCTTATGTTTATAAAGGGACATAACTCAAGAATGGTAAAAGTGTCGCCACCAAATTTCGTACTTAATCTGTATTATGTAGTAATAAGCATTGTGTATAAGTTTCATAACATTTGGTTGTGGCAAACTAAAGTTAGAAAACGGAAACAAAAAATTTGTACTTGATCTTAGTTTTGTGGTAATGAATATTGTGTATAGGTTTCATAATGTTTGGTTGGGGCAAACTTAAGTTACAGAATGGAAACTAAAAATTTAGCAATCTTTCGATTTATAAAGGGGCATAACTCAATAATGGTTAAAGTGACCATACCCAAATTCAACTTGATCTGTATTTTATCAGTGGAAGTCAAAATTAAACATTGCATTGTATAAAGCATTGATTGTAGTTGATTCAACTATAATCATGGACAAAGGAAGATAACTCCAATTTTAAAATTACACGATATTTAGAAGAAAATAAAAATTTAGCAATTTTTCCATTTATAAAGGGGCACAACTCAAGAACGGTTCACCAAAATTCAAACTTGATCTGTGTTTTGTGGTAATAAGCATTGGGTATAAGTTTCATAACATTTAGTTGAGGCATACTAAAATTAGAGAACGGAAACGAAAAATTCAACAATTTTTCCATTTTTAAAGGGGCATAACTCTTAGAACGGTAAAAGTGACGCTACCAAAATTCAAACTTGATCTGTGTTTTGTGGTAATAAGCATTGCGTATAAGTTTCATAACATTTGGTTGAGGCAAACTAAAGTTAGAGAATGGAAACCAATTTTAGGACGTGCGTACGTACGTTTGTACAGTCGGACAAGGGTAAAACTTAATGCCCCCTCCGCTACGGCGGGGGCATAAAAATAAAGTGTAACAAAAGAACCTAGCATCATATTGCTAGTAGGGCCAGTAGCATTGCTTGGTGAATTTGTGCTTTTTTTTTTTAATTTGGCTAATGGACAAAAAATGTTTGGTTCAAATCTAAATAAAATGCTTTTATCTCCCTATTACTTACATTGTACATAGAATGGATACTACTTTGACAATTCCTTGTACATGAGAGTTGTCTGTCAAATCTTTATTTCACAAAGAATGAATTGCATAACAATGAACTGAGCTCAAAGCAAAGCACTTTAATAATACACTTAGACAATGAGCTCAATCCAGTGATATACTTTGTACTACAGGTCCCTCGTGAACATCCTACTGACCAAAACCATATCTCACAAACATGCCATACTACATGGTTGGATCAGAAGTCCTGAAAAAGACATGAACTTTATTAACATATTTTGAGTATATACACCGGTTAAAACTTTCACAAATTTGTGGTAAAATTATTCAGTATCTAGCAACTATCAATCGCTTCATGCACAAATTGATATAGGTTGAGTACCCCTCTGTCAGAAATAAGAACATACCTCCACCTAATTTTAGTAAACTGACGAAGAAACATTCAAAACTATAAAATGTTATCTAATAGACTAGCTGCAATGAAATCCCAGTTTTCTAAAATGGTAGGTGGAACCTAAAACTCGAAAGATTTTAAACTATGCATTTTAAATATTGCAAATATACATGTAATAATAATTCTTCTAAAAAATTCGCTATATTTTTCCTTACACAATGTATTTTGTCTTTTGTTCGAGACTGTATATTGACCTCTAGATGTCTTTCAATTACATCCAGTTTGTTAATTATACAAGCGTGGTTTGGTTTTTGCTTCGCATCACGGTGCGGAGCTGTTAGTTTCAGTCGGTATACACGCCATCTTTGAAATAATTACTTATCAAATATAGATTCTAATTGGTTGCTTTATCATGGATGCGACCGAGATTCAGCAACAGCTATTGGCTTACATGAGATAAAAGCAAAAATGCCGGAAAATTAACTATATGTATTTCAGTTCCGATCAACTGTCATTAATCCATGTTCGTTTTATTATGCATATATTGAACATTGAAATTCAATATTGAAATATCAATTGTTAATACGTGTTTATTTGGTTTGTTAATCTGCAATATGCACGATTTGTTTTGCTAAACAAATGTTCCTATACAATGTTTACAATCAAAGTACTGAAGCACTGAACATCGGATGACTGCAAGTTCTTGTGGATGGTCACAAGCACTTGTCTCAGAAAAAAGAATCACATCTCTATACCTGAAAGAGAGGTTAATGTACAGATATATTTTTTCTTTTTAGACAAGTTCTTGCGTGGATGATAAATAAATGACAGGGAATTCAACCTCACCGTAATAAATATGATATTGATGTGATACAAATCAGTATACTCTGGTTTGTTGTTATATATTATATTAATATTTGTATATTACAGTTACATGTATACATAATTTTCATCCATTTGTATATCATTCTATTCTACTATATTAATAAAAGTGCAGTGCAAGTGCATGGTTGACACTCTTCTGTAATAATTCGATTTTTCTAATAGATTGGATTTGAGTAGCATTCATATTTTCCCGCCAAACTTTCAATCTATCGATCCCTGAGAGAGAGCGAGGACCGATAACCCTGCAAGGGAGATTGCAAACGTTCTTGAGATATTCTTCCCCATGCGTTAATGATTTTTTACTTATATATATATTTCTAACGACAAAACATTTTCATATTATTAATTTATGTTCTAAAAAAAAAATATTTTTAGCAGTATCCATTGACAAAAATGAATTTATAACAAGCGATAAGGAATATTATTTTGCACTCGATAATGTCCGCGTATTTATCATGTTTATAGATAGGTTACAATCCCAACACGAAAGTTACGTAATGGAAATCTAGGCGACAGTAATACACCGGAATGCCCTCACGGTCATCCGATGTAAAAATGCATTATCTGTATTTTGTAACTTCTGCCAATCTAGGCACACCTCCAAAGTCGTGTCTATTTGTAAATGTTTTAATTTCAACAAGTAAAGTGAACAAAATTTTAAAAGCATGTGAGTAAAACACACACTCTTAAAGTAGAACAACATCATTTTCACTGAAACTAAATATGTATTGCTGTTTACAATTACATGTTATTGCTTCGCATTGCAAGCTTTCATGTTACTCTTAATCAACATACCTAAACATTCATATATATCTAAAATTATATACAGAACTAGCAATCAAAATTGCAAGTCAATGACCAGCTGAAAGAACTAGAAAACCACACTCCACAAAAACACATTGACAACTAAACACTGAACAACCAGTTTAAAATTTCAGAAAAGTTCATCTTAATATATATACAAAAATTGATATTCCAAGTCTAAGACGTCCATTTCATATCAATCAATATCTAAAAATACCACATTTCCTATACTAAATCAACAACCACATGCACACATATTACCTTAAATTAGGATAGAGCGAAGCAGTCCACAACTTTTTAGAGAGCTCAAACTTGTAAATTGCGATTACGGTCAATATATACTTGAACGTAATACAAATTAAAACCCCAACTCAGTGATGAATGTTTTAGGTATCAACATTGACTTAAAAGATTCTTCGTTCTACATCATACTGGTGAAGGATATATGTTACCCGAAATATTTCATGATCGATACTTGTATTTACTTATCCCTTTTTACAGCGGATGACCGTGAGGCCATTCCGGTGTTATGTTGCCACAGATATTTCTACCCACGTGACTTGCGTTTTTTGACTGATAACCGAACGTATTAATTTCGTATAATTACGCGGATATTATCAAGCGCAAAATAACATTCCTTATCGCTTGTTATATATCAATTTCATTAATAAATATTCATGAAAATAATTTTTAAGAACATAGATAAATAATATGAAAATGTTTTTTCGTTAGAAATTATATATCAACAACAAATCAAGAATACCGAAAATTTGTGTTAACGCATGCGGAAGAATATCTCAAGAACGTTTTGCAACAAACGCGGGAAAATATGAATGCCTACTCAAATCCAATCTATTAGAAAAACGAATTATTACAGAAGAGTGTCCACCATGCACTTGCACTGCACTATCATTAGAATAGTATGATATCAAATGGATGAAAATAATATATAACTGTTATACAAATATAAAAATGATATATAACAACAAACCAGAGTATACTGATAATAAATGATTATATCACTACAATTTAATAGTTATTACGGTGAGGTTGAATTCATCATCCACACAGGAACTTGTCTCAGAAAAAAATATATCTATGTACCTTATTCTAAGTTTCAGGTATAGAGATGTGATTTTTTTCTGAGACAAGTGCTTGTGACCATCCACCAGAACCTGCGGTCATCCGATGTTCAGTACTTCAGTACTTTGATTTGTGTTGTTTTGTATACCGTTTAGGCTTATATGTAGATCAGATGATAAGTTACGTTAGAGGACCCATTATGGGAAAAATCAGTCACAATGAATATTATATCAAACATTTACAATATAGATACAAAAGAAATAAAAAGATCCAACAAAGATTATAATATGAGTTAATAATATAACTATATAAACCATAATGTTCAGTGTTCTTTGACCATGCACCATAAGCAGCATCATATCCATTATAAAATAAGCTTTTATGAGTTTATCCTCTTTGTGGATGATAGATATGAACAAATATTATAGTAATCCAAATGCAGGAGTCACCAAGGACAGGTGCTAAAAGGACACTCAAGCAAATAAACATAGAAATGAATATTTAAAATAAAAAAAAGAGTTGTGGTATGATTGCCAATGATACAACTATCCACCAGAGTTCAAATGAAGTGGTTATGTGCAATTATAGGACATCGTACAGCCTTCAACAATGAGAAAACCCCTTAACTTATCAGGCGTATAGTCGGCCATAATAGGCCCGGTCATGATAAATGTGAAACAATTCGCACGAAAAACGAACGGCCTTTTTTTAAAACAAAACAATTTTCGAAACACAAATATGACAGACATGAATCAAAGCCAACCACTGAACAAAAGGCTCCTAATTTTGGATAGGTACTCAAAGAATATGGTGGGGTTAAACATGTTGTGAGCGTTCAACTCTCCCCTAAACTGGGACAGTGGTGTAACAGCACAAAATAAGTACAAACTGTAAACATCAGTTGCAATTATTGGCTTAACTGAAAAAGATCGGTACGAGGCTTAAAAACAAATATCGTATACAATAGACACAAAGCACCAATATAAGAGTAGTTACTGAAATCTAGTTCAAAGCCAATTTGAAATAATAAATAAATCAAGTGTATTAATTTTTCAAAAACAAAATTTAAGTACATTCTA
The DNA here is from genome assembly GCF_021869535.1 of Mytilus californianus. Taxonomy (NCBI): domain Eukaryota; kingdom Metazoa; phylum Mollusca; class Bivalvia; order Mytilida; family Mytilidae; genus Mytilus; species Mytilus californianus. The sequence goes on along the minus strand of NW_026262679.1, from coordinate 129,100,423 downwards.
ATTAAATTTATTCTTCCGCCCTTGCTCCTCATTTTCGTTCGGTTGTTTGTATGTCGCGCGTGGGCCATATAAACAACCGAACGAAAATGAGGAGCAAGTGCGGAGAACTAATTTTTATTAGATTGATGTTAGTGTAGATAAAAACAATATTTAAAGATTTAACTACTGTGTTAAATTGAAAACCCTCCTAAAATTTGCAAAGCATGGGTTGTCTCTACACTCTAGAATATTTCGATAATTTTACTTCAAAAAAATTTTCGCCTAGCTCCGCTCGGCGAAATTTTAAGTTTGCGCCCCCTAACTTAAAATCCTGGATCCGCCCCTGGTTTTTATGGACAGTCTTTCGGCACATGAATTCATGAAGACAATTCTCTCATGCAATACGTCATATGAATTAGAAAATGACGAATTGACTTTTTTCTCCAAGATTTGTGTTTGTTCTGCAGAGGTTTTCACAATCGATTGAAAATGAGTCCGTTATCGCCATTATAGACCGTGCTAATGTTTTCCGAGTCTTCATTAACTTGAAACAGTAACTTAAATCCTTTGTTTTTAATTTTCTGTTTTATATATTTCATCTGGGAACAGTATATCTAACATTAACATATATGTTCCTTATTTCATGTACACCAAATCTGTATCATCGAGAAAATAAAGTTATATCAAGGATTTGTATATTCGGGTTTATATGATCCGTTCATCCTATTTCGACTCTTCAAAATTCAAGAGTCTATCCTAAATTGAGGTAAATTATATGGCCTTCCAAATACCATTTCGATTCCTAACATCACTGAAGAGACATTAATTATCGAAATCCGGATATGGTGTACAAATTTTGCACCTCATGTTTGCGGTATACCATCTTTTCCACAAGTTTATTGTTTTCTATTTGGTATTAAATTAATAATAAAGATCCATTTTGTTACATCTTGTGATCCGTTTATTTAGCAATCGCCAATGGCAGTCAGCAGGGTTTAAGAACATCCGTTGTTCGACCTGTTAGTCAAAAGCGTTTTGTTTAAATATACTTTTTCACTTTTTTGGTCTTTTGGAAAATGTTGTTTGTGCTGTATTTAGACCCTTCTACCAAGAAATTTGTTTTGCATACACACGTAAAAAAAATTGCGGTTTTTATCCAACGCAATCATAGGTTTGAACGTTGTTTTCAATAAAGACTTATTTATATTTTTTCGTTTGGGCTTGTATTATATTTGCCTTCGGGTTTATATGATCCGTTCATCCTATTTTGACTCCTCAAAATTCAAGAGTCTATCCTAAATTGAGGTAAATTGTACATGGATTTCCAAAAACCGCTTCGATTCCTTACATCACTGAAGACACATTAATTGTCGAAATCCCGATAAGGTGTACACATTTTTGCACCCCATGTTTGCGGTACACCATCTTTTCCACAAGTTTATTGTTTTCTGTTTGGTATTTAATTAATAATAAAGATCTATTTTGTTACATCTTGTGCTCCGTTTATTTGGCAATCGCCAATTGCAGTCAGCAGGGTTTTGAGAACATCCGTTGTTCGACCTGTTAGTCAAATGCGTTTTGTTTAAATATACTTTTTCACTCTTTTAGTCTTTTGGAAATTGTTGTTTGTGCTGTATTAAGACCCCTCTACCTAGAAATTTGTTTTGCATGCACACGTGCAGCATTGTCCAAAAGACCAACTCAGTGAGAACAAAAAAAAAAACAATTCCAAGCAATGGAATAATTCATGAGAATTTTTTCATTATTCGTTATGAAAGCACAAATTTTATACAGGAGATCCTTATTGTCATAAGTAATTAAGCCAAATGAACGGATCCTTGTTGAGTCAACTTATCAAAACGGTTATCAAGATATTTTCTAACACACAGTAAAAGTATAAATATATTGGTGCTGTTTTGTACACTTTTTGAGTGTCTCGAATTTAGCCCAGCAATGTTAGATCTGCGTTAGCAAATCCGATTTGTTCTCCCCTCAGCGGGATTTGAACTCCTGCTTCTGTGACATCGTGGCAACATAGCATGCACTGTATTCAGCATCCTAGACCAACTACACAGACAAATTTTACTCACGTGAATTTCACATGAATCTCATGTGAAATTCACGTCAAACATTTCATGTGAGATTCACCTCAAACGAGCTTATACATGAAACTCACGTGAAAATTTTCAAGTGAATTTCACGTGAATTGAGATTCACATGAATCTCACGTGAACTTTTGAAAAAATCGTATTTTTCATGATTTTAATTAAATTCGAAAATTTAGATGTTCTTTGAATAACGTTATTTTTCATTTTAACCTGAATTTCAAGTGAAAAAAAAATCATATATTTTTCACGTGAAATTCACACAAGTTTCACATGAGATTCAAGTGAAACTCACATGCATTTATTTCACGTGAGTTTTACGCATAAGCTCGTTTGAGGTGAAATTCACGTGAATTTCACGTGAGATTCACATGAATTTAAATTCAAGTGAAATTCATGCGAGTGAAATTTCCCTGTGTAGCCAACTGTGTATCGATGTGATGAGTTAAACCCTTTTCAACTGATTTTTATAGTTTGTTCTTATGTTGTGCTGTTACACTGCTGTCCCAGGTTAGGGAAGGGTTGAGCGCTCACAAACATGTTTAACACCACAACATTCTTTATGTGCATGTCCTAATGCAGGAGCCCGTAGTTCAGTAGTTGCCGTTGGTTTATGTCTTTCTGATATGTTTTTCGTAAGTCGAAAATAAGCTGACAACGCAATGTCGAAAAAAAGAAAAAGACCAAAGGACAAACAACAGTATACAAAACATAACATAGAAAACTAAAGACTGAGCAAAACGAATCCAAACAAAAACCGAGGGTGATCCTGCTCCACATGTGGCACCCATCGTGTTTCTCATGTAAGTACAAACCAGGTAAAAAATTAAGATATGAGAAAGACTTTACTTTATTTGTTGCATTTTTTTAAATGATAATATAGTAGCTTCTTTTCGTTCTTCATAAGAAGCTCCTGTATGAAATAAGCCTCATATGAATAAAGGACCAAGTCAACAAGAAGAGGAGCACAGTTGGTTCTCATTAGAATGCCAAATGTTTGCTGAACGACTCGTCCTCAAAACGTAATAAATATGTTGTCAATTAAGAAATCAAGCATTTTGAAAATGTCAGTTTCAAAGAATCTTTTGTTTGAATCAGAGGGATTTTTTTACAAAGTACGATTTGTCCCTCCTTAAGAGTAAAAATACTCGCAAGTCATACACATTTCAGTATAACTTACGATCAATTATAATCGTAAGATTTTTTGTAAAAAGAGTCGAAATACCAAAAGAACATAGAACAGACCTATAATTATCCAAGGTTTCCTCCTTTGTAAGTGTCTTGGGTATTTTTTGAGTTTCCAAGTGGATTGTCAATGCCTCATTCATTTATCAAGCAGTTTATATATTATGATTTACTAACAAAAACTATGTTGTTTTCGGCTTTATCTGCAGGGACAACAACATATTTGCCATGGAGTTAGGACGGGTGCTTAGCAACATTTAGGTCTTTAACAATCGATGTAGCATGTGTATTCATAGACCCATTCAGTTTTGTAATTCTGATTTGTATCAATGACCTCGCACCCTTTATCCATTCGGAAAGAGTATCTATGTCTTATTTGTCGTGTTTTACCTGTTGCCTGGCACTTTAATAATCCTCGACTGAATCCATCAGTATTTTGATGTTGTGTTTCCAATTGATGGGTCTAGGCTTACAATATTTCTGACCTTTTGATAACACATTTCGCAGAGAAGTGTTAATTTATTGACTATGTTTTGGTCACCAGTAATAACGTGGCCAGTTGGATTATAAATGAATGGAGAACTAGCACATGTGCAACCAAGAGGTTAAGACTTGAAGTCGTCAAAAGTGATATCCTGCAACACGTGTTTGTAATTGAAAATCATAGTTGCAGTTGGTTTGGTATAGGAATAAGAAATGATTGGCATAGACTGATCTTTAAAATAGGGAGGTATGTTCGAGTGGACTGATTTATGATGCAGGATATGACCAAAGTTATTGACATTGAGACCTTTGTTGGCAAAGGAGAGTTTGAGAAAGGATCTTTTCTCCTTTTAACATTTTCCCAAGTAAAATAACAAAAATACCGAACTCTAAGGAAAATTCAAAACGGAAAGTCCCTTATCAAAAGAGAGGCGAGGGATACTAAAGGTACATTAAAATTCACAAGTCGAAAATAAACTGACAACTCCATGGCTAAAAAGAAAAAGACAAACAAACAACAGTACACAAAACACAACATAGAAAAACTAAATACTGAGCAACTCGAACCCCACCAAAACTGGGGGTGATATCAGGTGCTAAGGAAGGGTAAGCCGATCCTGCATTCATGTTCACCGATGTGACTCAAATTCTCATATTTGATTTATAACAAACTGAAACGTATATATCCAAATTACAAAAAGTATAATACATACAATTAACAATTCATGGACTCGATAATATGTATCAGCATTTTGTGTGTATTTCAGTCTTGAAGATATCTAATTAACCATCGAGATGACTTCCGAAGACTGCCGACGGTCAAATAAACCGATGTAAACATGAATATAAATATATATAGATACCGATAGCGTGCCATAATGAATTGGATGTTTTTAGTCTGTTTGATTTCATATCAAAGGATGAGAAACATGTTAATCATCGTTTTTACCTGTATAAGAATGATGTTTTGTGGATCGAATCAGTCAACGAAATAATTAACCCTGGTTTCACTTTCAATGTTGACATTATTTTCCTTTAAATATCTGATCTGAACACGCCTAGTACATGCGTATTCCATCTCTAGCTAGCTTACGGGGTTAAATTGAAGGTCACATGAATACGGATCCAATGAAGTTAAATTAATGACTTGCAATTCAGTAATACATCAGCGATGTCTATGAGCTTATTTTGACAAATTTGACCAAAACTAACTGCTTTTTACGAAATATAATTTCAAAATTCCGCTTTTATTAATATTTGAATCAAAAAGAATCGATTTTGAAATGTTTGTCTAAATCGTAGTTGATGCTCCTTTAAAAGCAAATAATCCGACTAACTTAAATAGATGATAAATGGTAAAAACCAATAAAATGTATTACACTATCTAAAATATTGACAATGAAATGATAGTGTTATCCTTTAGTAAATAAGGTTTTTGCCATTCTTTTAAACGCCCTGAAAGATAGGTACTGTAATAAGCAAAAGATAAAAGTATGCAAGAGTTGAAAGAATGCCAATTTGACTGAAACCAACAATCAACGACTTAATTGTAAGAGTTACTACCCTGAATTATTAACTATTTCAGAAGATTTGCCTTTTAACTTTAGGATGCACTTAGGTGAAATAAAAATAATCTAGAATTCAAAATTGATACTATGAGTCAGAAGAACATTAGGTAAGGAACAAAATAAGCTAAAAATATTGATAGGTTATGGAACTCATTTTTGAGATATTTGATTTTTTTTTAAATGGCGGGAAAAGGCTGACTTATATTTAACATTGGCATCAAATCGTTAGAAAAAAATCTAGAATCTGCTAAAATGTTGGTAATGATCTTTTTGTGAGCTATTGAAGTCTTCTATGAAAAGAAAAGTGGGTGATATGGGGAAAAATACTTTACCCTGGCACGCACATGATCGTAGGAAAAAACCCAAGAAGTCCGAACATCTGACAAAAATTTATAAATCTCACCTCAATCGGAACTACTCGGCCTTTCTGTTTGCACGAAGAAATAACGTTATTGTATTGCATAGCGAGAATGGCCGAGTAGTTACGATTGATCTCACCTGAGTACATCCTAAAAAATCAAATAACAAAATTTGCCAGTAAGCGTTTGGATACATGTATTTTTAACAAACTTGATATATGGATTTCTAATTCTTTTAATAAACATAAAAAGAATAACAAAAAGTACAAAATACTAGAGGCCCCTAAGAGCCTGAATCGCTTCCCTGTCAAATACATCTTGTATTGCTGATCATTGTTTGTTAACAGTTTCTACCTATATGTTATAGTTTCGAGATAACAGGCAATAACTCGAAAATCCGTCAAAAATTCTCATATAAGGGCAATTACTCCAGTAAGGTGTCATCTACTGGTTCTGTTATGTTCGCATTTTTTTTCAGATCTTGGATTGCTAATAAATCTAACTGTTTACACTTTCTATCTATCTTTTGTAGTTTCCTGGATGAAATACAAAATAAAATCGGCATGCATATCAGAGTTATCCAAAGGTTTCGGTCATGTTCGAATTTTTGTAGATCTTGTATTGTGGATCATTTTTGCTGTTTACAATATCGACTATACAAAAATAAGGAGATGTGGTATGATAACCAATGAGACAACTACCCACCAGAGTTCAAATAACGTGAATCATCAATTAACGGTCAAGGTACGGTCAACAATGAGAAAAACTCATACTTTATTATTGTCAGCTGTAATGAGGACCGACATGACAAAGTGTGAACAAAATTCAAACGAGAAAACTAACACCTATTTAATCACAAAACAATTTACGAAAAAAAATATATTAACCTGAAATACAGGCTCCTGACAAGGGACAGGCACATAAAAAATGTGGCGAGGTTAAAAATGTTTGTGATCGCTCAGTTTCTTCCATATTATTTTTATCGTTTTCGAGATGACATGCAAAAGCTCGTAGTAAAACTAGTCGAAAGCAATAACTTCTGGCCATGCTGGAGCCATCCAATGATTTCGGTCTCAAAAGCATTTTGACAGATCTTGTATTACCGATCATTTTTACTGTTTACAGTTTCAACATATCTATCATAGTTTTCTTAATAATTATACAAAACAAGAAAATAATACAAAACAAGAAAATATTAAAAAATCGCACCAAAGGGCAATTATTGGGAGACAACAAATGGTTCCGGTTTTAATGCCATGTTCTGTTCTGTTCTGTTCTGGTTAAGAAAATCCCTCCTTCAAAGGAGCACTTCGCACAATGACGAATAAAATGTTTATATATATATACCTAAAAAGACATACTAGGTACGCCTCGTGGGATGAGTGTTGGTTACTGTCAGAGACCCTTACGCTTGCTTTGCGGAAGGTTTTTGATTATACGAGTTCGTAGTCCGTGTAGAGCAAAGCATAGCTTCCTCGTTATGTATTCTATAGTGTAGCACGCAGCAGTGCATTGACACTTGCAGCCGCAGGCACATAAAAAGCTACTAGGGTCCAAAATAAAGTTAGTGTCTAGGATGATGTTACTAGGAGTACTACATTTCATGCATACATCAATACATTGTACTACATATAAAGTTATATAATTCTTGTAGATAAGGTATACGGATTTCATGCAGTGCTGGACATTCCATAAGGAAATGATCGATTGTTTCTGGCTTACCCTTGCACAATAGGCATGTTGGATCTACTGCGTTTTGGTTGAAGGCGGCTTTGTTGCTTTGTAGATAGTAAGTACCTGTCAGCAGTTTCAACTTAGTAGGTAATCTACTAATATCTTGAGAAGAGGTATTTACGCTGGCTAAGCTTGGATGCGGTCTGTTCCATAGCAGATTATTGGTGGATAAGTAGGGTAGAGATGAATAAAGCCGAGCGGAGGATGTGGTTTGAGTTTTGTAATAATTGTCTACCGCCTTTTTGACTATTGCTTTCCAGCGCTCCTTGCTGTGTGGGTTATCAAGAATATCCTGCGCTGATGGAAGATCATAAATGGCAAGGAGATTTCGAAGCTTTCCAAACCAGCTAGAGGAGGAAAATCCAACCAAAGCAAGTTGTCTTACAGCGAGTTCTTTCTCCACAGATGAATCCATATCGCAAATTTTATTAAAGGTGTTTAAAGCGGATTTTATGGATTGTTCCAATTATAGGAACAACTCCCGCAAGTGTATATATAGCGACATCTGCCGTATTAGTTGGCATGGATAGAATTTGCTTTAAAGATTTTCGATAAAATACCTCTATATTATCTAGTTGTTTCTTATCTGGAAGGAGAATTTCTAAGCCGTATGTTAACACCGGTAGAACATATGTATGAAATATATGAAGACTTGCTGTAGGGTTAAGTCCATTTTTGCCGTGGAGTCCTGCGCCCATTAGGCTATACATACTTCTTCTTGCTTTGGAGATGTTTTCATTTATATGAGTGGTTATTGTCTTTTTAAAGTTAGCATTATGTTTAATACCCAGGTGTACAGCTGAATCTAGTTGGATAATTTCGTGCCCATTAATTGAGAAGTCTTGGAGTGAACTGGCGTTACTACATTCGTTTTTTAGGACAACACTTTTAGTTGGTTGTATAACATATTTTTCGTGTTTGCTATAATTTTCCACTATTGAGATCATTACTTGGAGTTCTGTTGGTGAGTTTGCTATCAGGGCAATATCATCAGCACATGTTGGTGCTCCACAGTAAATATCTCCAATATATTTTCCTAACCCGTTGTCCTCCAGTTGGTCAAGTACATCATTCACATAAAGTTTGTATAGTTCAGTACTTAAAATTCCACCTTGTCTAACTCCTTGTTGTATAAGGAATGGTTCAGAGGTTAGACCGTCCCATTTTATAGAAGTGAGTGCATTAGTACTAAGCTGTCGTATTAGTAACCAGAGTGTACCTCCCACACCTGACAGGAATAGCTTTCGGTACAAGCTGTTATGGTTCACAACATCAAATGCAGACTTTGCGTCCAAAAGAGCTATAAAAATTGATGTTTTCTGATCTAGAGATTCCAAAATAGATTCTAAAAGAATAAGGGCACTGTAGAGCGGGGAAACTGTAGGAGTAAATCCTCTTTGAAGCCTGTTTTGTATCATTTTGATGGAATCCCTGATAAGATCACGGAGTAGACATTCTAAAATTTTCCCTATAACTGGTAAAACCGTAATTCCACGGTAATTTTTTGCTTCAGATAGTATGCCTTTATTTTTGAAGATTGGAGTAAGTATGCCTAATTTCAGGGAATCGGGTACTGATGCTGTTGAACATATATGATTGATTATTGCCGTAACTGCCTTAATTAATGGCTCTCCTCCAAACTTTATATTCTCTACTGTGATGCCGTAAACATCTGGAGCTTTTTTGGTGTTAAGTTTGCCGATTGCTTGACAAATTTCCTCTTCTGTGAAAGTTATCGGGGAGGCGTTGTTTTTGCAAATTTCTTCAATTACGTCAATATCAAATTCTCTATCTGTGTATTCCACATTTTAGTTTGACGTTTGAGGTGTTGCAAGTTGTTTGAAGTGTTTGTTCCACCCTTGTAGGATGTCGTCCTTTGACGAGTGAATTTCTCATTGTACATTAAGCTCTGATAATATGGTTTTTCCTGATTTTCTTTGCGCATTTACTAATTTATGGAACATTTTACTGTCACTACGTTGTGCAGACATAATGGCTTGCATAGATTCATCTCTTTGTTTGGCAATCTCCTGCCGCCTAGCTCTTCGAAGTTCCTTTTTTGTTTTTTTGCGCTTTTGCATTGTTTCTCCATCAACAGGTTTATCCTCTTGTCTCCATTGATATAGTGCCTTTTTGTTTTCTATAAGTGCCAGACCAATTTCATCATTCCAAATGTGTTTGTTTCTTTGTTTTGAAGGCTTCTTTACAGTAACAACGGAATCTTGCGATTGTTTAATAATATCCAATATGTTTGTAGATCTTGTATTGCTTGTCACTTTTGCCTCTACTGCTTCAACTAATCTATTAAAAACAAAGAGACGGAAGATATCAAGGGGACATCCGAACTCAAAAGTCGAAGAGAAACTAACACCTTGTTAAAATCAAAGTACTGAAGTACTGAACATCGGATGACCACAAGTTCTTGAGGATGGTCAAAAGCACTTGTCTCAGAAAAAAACAACATATCTCTTTACCTGAAACTGAGGTTAATGTACAGTGTTATATTTTTTTCTGAGACAAGTTCGTGCGTGGATGATGAATAAATGACAGGAAATTCAACTTCACCGTAATAACTATTATATTGTAGTGATACAAATCAGTATACATGGTGGACACTTTTCTGTAAAAATTCGATTTTTCTAAGATTGGATACGAGTAGGCATTCATATTTTCCCGCAAAAACAATTACAGAGTTACCGGTCCTCGCAAAAAGTTCTCTGAGATATTCTTCCGCATGCTTTAACACAATTTTTCGGTACGTCTGCATTGATATTATCAATGATTTTTTACTTATATATATATATCTAACTACAAAACATTTTCATATTATTAATTTATTTTGTAAACAAAAATATTTTTATCAGTATTCATTGAAGAGATGTATTTATATCAAACGATAAGGAATGTTATTTTGCATTCGTTTATGTGCGCATATTTATCATGTTTATAGATCGGTTACAAACCCAAAACTAATTTACATAATGGAAATCTAGGCGATAGCAATACATCTGAATGACCCCAAGGTCATCGCGATGTAAAAATGAGTCGACGATTAGACAAACAATTCTACAAAACACTTCATTATATATATATATATATATAGGAATTAAAGACTGATCAATATATAATTCCGCCAAAAACTTTGGCTGATCTCAGGTATTCCGGAAAGGTATGCAAATTCGGTTACGCTTATGATGAGATATCTGGTAATTTTGGTGAAAATGGGAAATAGGTAGATTTTAACATTCTGGGTATAACTTACCTTGTCCAATCTCATTAGAATATACAAATGTAGTTCTCTAATTTCGTTATACTCAATGTACGAGCACGCGAGTAAATATAAGTCTGAATTCTAATCAGATTGTAACCTTGTCGGGTTTTCTCTAGCGATATTTATGTATTTACTCTAATGTTCTATTTTAAGCAATGGTGGCCGTCTCGGCTGAATGGGAGGACCAAACTGTTAACTAGATATCATATGAATCATTGAGTACAAGTGTTGTTGAAATTGGTCAAGTGGATAATGAAAGGACACAACATGTTAATTTTACGACGACAGAAGACGACTGATGACGACGTACGTCAATGATAACGACGGGCATGAAGTGATGGCAATATCTCGCAGAGAAGCTAAATTTGGATGGTATTACAAATTACACTAACTCCTCCGAAAAACCACATAAAACACATGACTCGGTACAGTGGAGGTATTTGATTTCCCCAAATCGTCCTTAATCAATACGGATATTTTTCTTGTGCATAAAACATAACAAACGATGATTACACTATTTTTCTCTTCCTCGTGACATTGCGCTAACAAATAGACGAGAATGGCAATATAACTGATTATAAAGAAGGAGGAGAACATACGTCATTGGATGATAGACAAAATATAATCAAAATCAATTACGAAAATAATATACACGTATATAATGTTAGAAGTATGAGACTGTATCTCATGTTAGAAGTATGAGACAAGTTCTCATGTTAGAAGTATGAGATAAGTGGGTATCCGCAGCAAAATCTGTAAAAATGCAATCATGAGAATTATTACTGTTCGTCACAGGCGGAATGGGTGTTATTTTGTTTAGTTGGAACCAAAACGTCAAATAAACTGACCTTATTTTTATCCTTTAGTGACGTCAAGCCTATAACGGCGATGAGATTGACAAGATTAATTAAATAACCACTTTATTTCAACATTCTGGTCCAATGAACAATTAGCACTATGCCTCATTAAGATGCAGTTATAAGTCTGCATTACAAAGCATTACTTTACACGATTAAAAGATTAAACTATATGTAAAAAAAGAAATATATTTGACAATTGAACTCGAACCTTTAATAATGTAGGTTGAGTTTATGGGTCACTTTGAAAAGACAATATAGATACATGAAACTCTGCAAACAGGATACACACACGCATGATCTTTTGTGATATTCATGAAGTTCGCCAAGGACGTTTTATCGAATGGGCGATATCCGAAAATGTCCGCGGTAAGCAATATTAACATATTAATTTTCTATTTATTATGCTATATTATTAATAATTTTTCAATTAAGGTAACATACTTACTTGTCGTGAGTCTGCTTAATTTGAAAATGGCATAAAACGAAACTTTTGTATATATGGGACCGAATTAGGATTCATAATAGGAACTTGTACAATGAACTCTGGCATAATTTGATATACAGATTGTATTAAAATATCTTTCTTATATTTTATGATTAATTATAACGGGATTATCGTCTATAACCTATATCCAAATGCAAATGTAAGGTCTTAAGAAAAATAAGCCAAGTATAAATACTTGACATGATAAGTTATTACTTTCTACTCGAGAAGTGTCAATCTATTCTGAAATTTACAAAACTTTATTCTACCTAAAATGTAAAAAGTGTCTTTGACTATAATCACGAAATGTTTTTAGCAAAAAAATTAAAAAAGAAGATCAATAATAAAAGATCTACAAAAAAGTCAATAGTGACCAAAACCAGTGAGTGACTCTTTAAGGAGTTATTGCCCGTAAAATGACGATCAACAGTTTTACTCTTGTAAGTGTTTTGCTGATTATCTCAAAAATTAAAATAGCTGTGTACACAGGCAAAATTTGCTCACCTGAAATTCACATGAAAAATTTCACGTGAGATTCACCTCAAACGAGCTTATACATGAAACTCGCGTGAAATTTTTCACATGAACTTTACAAAAAAAATAGTATTTTTCATGATTTTAACTAAATTTGAAAATTAAGATGTAATTTGAATAACTTTATTTTAAAAATTCACCTGAATTTCACGTAAAAAAAAATTAATATAATTTTCACATGAAATTCACGTGAAACTCACATGAACTGATTTTACGTGAGTTTCACGTATAAGCTCGTTTGAGGTGAAATTCACGTGAATTTCACATGAATTTAAATTCACGTGAAATTGATGTGAGTGAAATTTGCCTGTGTAGAATACGGTAAACAGAAAAGAACAAGCAAAACATACATGATCTACTAAACTGCCAATACAACCGAAACAATTGGATGACCCCTTTAGGAGTTACAGCCTTAGACCATGATTTCTTTACTTATTTTCGTGTCCTTGTATATTCAGTTTTCAAGATCTTCTCCTCTGAAACTACTGAACCAATTTTAACCAAATTTGGGGTGAATAGTCCTGATCAGATGACTCATTTTATTATGTATCTATTTCTATCTTTTTATTTTTATTAAAATCATATTTCTGGGTTTCTTTTTGTTTCTTATTTTTTGTTTTTGTTTATTTTTTTTTCTTCTATTTTTGTATTGTTTATTGTATAAATCTACTTCATGTATCACCTTAAGTATTGTGAGTAAAATTATTATGTTTTCTTCACTGTACCTTTGTTAATTGGTTTTAAAGAATAAAGTTTCTATCTATATGAGTTATTGCCATTGAATGACGATTTTTGACACATTTTCCAGTTTTTGCAAATTATTCCGAAAATTATGACAAATAGGTAGAAACTGGCAAAAATGATCACCTACAAATTTGCCAATATGACCGACCATTGGATGACTCATTAAGCAGTTATGGTCCTTAAATGATGATTGTGTCGACAAATGTCTATGTTTTTGTCAATTATCCCAAGAACTATAACAGATATATAAAAACTGTAAGCATCAAACTATCATCAGTTTCGGATCTACAAAAAGCCAAATGACCCAAACCATGATGACTCCTTTAGGAATAATTGCCCATTATTGACGATTTTTTTTTGTGTTTATGGCACTTATCTCAAAAACTATAAAATATAGATAAAAAATGTAAACAACAAAAATGATCAGGAATACAGGTTATACAAAATAGCAAATATGGTCGAAACCATGCTATAGGGTGAGTTCGCATGGGATTTCTTGTCCTTGAAACAATATTTTGACTAAATTAATTTCTATAATTTTGTAAATTATCCCGAAAACTATTATTTCTAACAATTGTGAAAATTTTCCTTAAAACTATAATAGATAACTAGAAACTGTATAACTTATAGCAATAATCTGTATACAAGACTCAAGAGCTACAAAGGTGCAAATATTGCTGAAACCTCAGTTTTGGTCTAACAGATAGGGACATAATGTGCACTGAAAAAGTGATCAGCAATACAAGATCTACGAAAATAAAATAACTGATTGCAATAAAGCTAAAAAATATTATATCAAAATGTTCCGCCTAACAGAAGTTCCACTGGAAACTTTGTTATAAACAATGTCATAATATATGTTCCTGTTGGAAAAAATATTCTATACCATTCATTCCGTTAGGAACATATACAGTAATATTTATTCCAGTGGAAATAATATATATTTTTTCCATTTGAAACAAATATTATGAAGGAACTTCTATTTCGTGACAGTTCTCATTTAAATAATTTTCACAACCTTTTATTTTAGAATTATCTTTCTTTGTACGTTAAAAAAATTGATATTCCCGCGGCATATGTGATTGAATGTCCTACCTGAAAAGCTGTCATTTCTGAAATGTTCAATCCTAAATTAGCCCTAAATATGTGATACGAATGAAAGCAAATGTGGGGTTAACATCAGAAATCCTTGCCCTTCAACACACAAAAGCTGTCGTAGTGGATAAATTGAAATATATGATGATGATGCTATATATTTTGAATGCTATTAATTCAATAACAAAAGAGGCTTAGAAAAAAACCTTTTTTTTGTCTCGGGTGGAAGGTTTTCTCAGTGACAATCATACTTCTTCTCCTTATTTTTACATATTAATTTCGTAACTACAATCCTCTTCCCTTTTCACGAATGTGACTTACCGAATTAGACTATTTACCGGATTTGTAATAACATAAGCAACACGACGGGTGCCACAAAGTCATGTGGAGCAGGATCTGCTTACCCTTCCGGAGCACCCGAGATCACTCCCAGTTTTTGGTGGGGTTCGTGTTGCTTAGTCTTTAGTTTTCTATGTTGTGTCATCTGTACTATTATTTGTCTGTTTTTCTTTTTATTTTTGGTCATGGCGTTGTCATTTTGTTTTCGATCTATGAGTTTGACTGTCCCTCTGGTATCTTTCGTCCCTCTTTTGTACTATATTGGAAAATGATCAGATTTTTGTCTCTCTTAAGCATGTATAAGAGTACATCTCTGCACACGGGTAAATCAAACCAAGTGACAGCTAAATCACGAATAAACTAAACGTATTCGGGGGGGGGGGGGGGGGGCGGGGGGGGGGGGTGATGCAGGATATACCGTTGTGTGTGTGTGAGAGGCAGAGCTTTGGTAATTTCTGTTTGATTTATTCCTAACTTTTTAAAGACTCGAAGCGACTTGGAGCTTTACATGTTCAATGTAAAAAAAACCGCCCACTTATGATTTAAGACTATTTTGATGACACCCGATTTTGACTTATCGCAGATCTTAAAATCCTAAAGATACACTAGTTACATTTAAAGTTAAAATAAAAACCCAAGAGACCTCGAAATTAACAGCGGGAGTTACAAAAAATGCAGAAGAAGCAATTGTAAGTGCTGTAAACAACACCGAAAAACTTTTTCTAGCACAGTAACAAAGCAGCGATACCGGCAGACAAAGCAGCAAATAATGTAGTGGTGGTGTGACGCATATACTACACGGAAGTTCTCCAAAACGAAATTACAAATTCATCTACATTCAGGTCCGTACGCTCCACAGAGAGCCAAATTGTAAACAAGCATATCACTGCCACTACCCAGCTTAAAGCCTCTTCCGAACATTTGAAAGTCCCTACTATGTACTGGTTACCTAAATTGCACAAAAACCATTTAAATTCCGTTTCATCTCCGCATCTAGTAAGTGTTCTACTACCAATCTATCAGTGCTTCTAACTACCTCCCTTACTACTATCAAAGAACTTGTTATTAACTTTTGTAATAAAGCTTATGAAAATAATGGTATTAATTATTTTTGGAGTGTTAAAAATTCTTTAGATGTTTTAGATAAAATACATGCTTTTGATGGTCCTTTTAATTCTGTCGACAGTTATGATTTTTCTACTCTCTATACTACACTTCCACACAATCTTATCAAGAAAAAGTTTTCATATTTGATTAAATGGTCTTTTGAAAAATCTCATTACAAATTTATTTGCTGTAACTCGTTTAAAGCTTTTTTCTGTAACGAAAAAGGAAAGTATGCTAGATACACTTACTGGAAATGTGAAGATATGATTGAAGCTTTAAATTTTCTCCTGGACAACATATATGTACGTTTCGGCGATAAAGTGTATCGACAAGTATCAACTGCGCCCCTTTAAAAGCAGATTTATTTCTGTATTGCTATGAATCTCAGTTTATGACCAAACTCAGTAAAGACACGTCATTGTTACATTTGGTTGATACATTCAACAACACCTTCCGTTATCTAGATGATATTTTTTCGTTAAATAATCCAGAGTTCTCTAAATATACTACCAACATTTACCCAATAAAACTTACTTTAACTAAATCTAACATAAACAGCAGTAGTTGTCCTTTTCTGGATTTGGACATTTCAATCTCTAAAGGAAAACTCCATACGAAAATTTACGACAAAAGAGACGATTTTTCATTCCCTATTGTTAATTTTCCTTTTTTAGACGGCGATGTTCCTTTGGCTCCATCATACGGTGTTTATATATCCCAACTCGTTCGTTATGCCCGTGTGTGTAGTGATGTCATAGATTTTAACGAACGTAATCAATGCATCACTGGTAAATTATTAAATCAGGGATTTCGTTACCATAAATTACGTAAAACTTTTGCTAAGTTCTTTCATAGATACAAAGATTTGATTAGTAAATTTGGCTGTACTTGTAGAAAACTGATTAAAAACGGTATTTCACATCCTAAATTTTACGGTAATATTGTACTTAAAGCGCGGAAATCACTATGTGATCCGTGTATACTCATCGAACCTTTAAACAAACTTATTAGTAAAGGTTATCTTACCAATGTTGTAATTAGATCTTTGAATATAGTTTACATTGGCACTAATATCGATTTTGTCATCAGCAAATTAAAACATAACTAAATTTGTATTCTTTTCAAACGGGATGTATAAAGACACACCCACGTTCGTTTTGATTTATAAAGAGGTTAAACTCCTAACTATCCTACTGTCTGTCGATACATTTATTTTTGGCATTGCACTAGTCATGTCTTCTCTTTGACTGTCCATGACGTTAAAATACTAAATCCCTGGGATGTGTTTTAGTTGATTTTAGTCTCTGATGCATGATTTTTTATTATTAATTGTTTTGGCTTTTAACTAGCTGTCAGTAACTGCAAGTACTCTCAAATCGTACTTTCTTGTTTATTTGACCTGTTGATACTAATTGTATTGTTTTTTTGTTATTTAATGTTATTCAGGGTTATATCTGGTCTATATACCAGCTTTTATAAGTGTTTGGTATTACTATAAATTTTCACTTCGTACTGTGAACATCAAAATTATTTATTTTGTAAAAATATTTCCTTTCTCTATTGGAACTGTATACGTATACCTAACAACAAAATTATTTTCATTTACCTGTGTTTCAAGTTATTGCAAACGACTGATATTTTTGTTCGAGCAGATTGTTTTTCTTTAATTGTTTAACATTTCATACCGATATAACATGTTACTTTTATTATTCTTCCCTTAGTTTATTTATTTTGTATTTACATTGTATCATAGGTCAAATTTATTTGTTCAGTGTATGTTCAATGGTGTTAATATGTCCTTTGATTGAGTTAAGCTATTTCAGTTGATATTTTATAGTGTGTCTTTCTATGTTGTGATGTTACACTATTGTTTCAGAAAAAGGGTGAAGGTTTGGTACCATTAAAACGTTTAAACCCGCTGCATTTGTTTGCACCTGTCCTAAGTCAGGAATCTGATGTTCAGTAGTTGTCGTTTGTTGATGTGGTTCATAAGTGTTTCATGTTTCTCGTTTTTTATATAGATTAGACCGTTGGTTTTTCCCGTTTGAATGGTTTTACACTAGTAATTTTGGGGGCCCTTTATAGCTTACTGTTGGGTGTGAGCCAAGGCTCCGTGTTGAAGACCGTACTGTGACCTATAATGGTTTACTTTTATAAATTTTGACTTGGATAGAGAGTTGTCTCATTGGCACTCATACCACATCTTCTTATATCTATATAACATCTATGCAAGATCTAACTGTACAATGGAAAACAGTATTGATGTTCTGCAAGCTGAAATATGTTGGCGAAACAGAAACCAAATTTGATATCAGACTAAATGATCACCGGTCATTTTATACCAAAGGAAGAAACTGCCCAATCATGAGACACCTCTGAATTTCGCCTTTCAAATAATAGAGACTAACAAAAATTTGGACACATAAGGTAGAAAACAGAGAAAGAGAGAGAGAGAGAGAGAGAGAGAGAGAGAGAGAGAGAGAGAGAGAGAGAGAGAGAGAGAGAGAGAGAGAGATTTTGCATGCTTCAGCAACGTAGTCTTGAACCCGGAAGATTGAATAGAGAGTCGAAAAGCCGTTACATCATAAACCAAAGGTATACTTCATACAATTTAAGCTGTTAAACGAAATGTACAATAAGCTGCAAAAATATCTGTTTATAATTATCAGCATCCGATTTCACCTAGATTGCTGATGAAGCTAGTTCAAATGAAAGTCATTGAAATCAGAATTTCGGAGTTTTATGACAGGATCATCTATATAGAACGAGGCTTATAAGTCATCTTGGGAATGATTGCTAGTTAATTTTCTTTAATCGCCTTTCGTTATCTTAAGGAAAGTTTTTTTTTCGTAGACGGATTTTCCCCCTGCGTAGGTTCCCGGTACTTCCTTTAAACGAGTCTAGATCGGAGGTCTCCATTGTGACTCGTGGGATTTATACTCCTTGTTTGTTGTTAAAAATAAATATGGTGCCATCTTTTACTGTACTGTAAACGTGAACATTTTTCTAGATTTTAATGCATAAACTTTTCATCCGAGCATTAAAAATCGCGCATCGAATAATAAATGCGCCTATCATATCAATGTGCTTACTATACACAAGACTCATAATATATAGTTGAATTGTTCTCGTTATTCGCTAGGGAAATATTTTCGGGAATTTTACTTGATAGCGAAAATGCCAATCTGATCTATCGCAACTCGCGTGCTCGTCTATATATAAGCTCAGATACTCACTTTCAGTAACTGCGAGTACTCTCAGATCTGTACTTATTGTCTTTTTTGTTGTGGGGATGTATCCTACAACGTCCTGTCTGTATTTTTGTCAGATGCTTTTCTGCTTTGTATCGATCTGATGAGTTTTAAAGCCCTTTCCAACAGAGTTTTTAAAGTTTGTTCTTTTGTTGAACAGTTACACGACTGTCCCATGCAGGTTAGGGGGAAGGTTTGGCGCCGGCAAACTAGTTTAACCTTGCCACATTCTGTATGTGCCTGTCTAAAGTCAGGAGCCTGTAATTCAGTTGTTGTCGTTTGTTGCGTATATCATATTTGTTTTTCGTTTATTGTTTTGTACATAAATCAGGCCGTTAGTTTTTTCGTTTGAATTGTCTTACATTTGTAATTTCGGGGTCTTTCATAGCTGACTATATATATGCGGTATGGGTTTTGTCAATAATTGTTGAAGGTCGTGCGGTAACCTATAGTTTTTATCTTCTAGTGTTTAGAAATAAGATCCAGGTGGATACAAAATATATAAAATAATATTTAATTATAATGAAATTATTGTAATAGTTATGTAAGACACATGATGTGTTAGGCTCTGATCCTGTCCATAACATGATAGTATTATATTAGGATCTAGTTTTTCTTTTTTCCAATCATATTGTGCTTATTATTGTTGTAAATGATGCCCTTTATGGGTTCTTGATTAGATTAATAAAATTCTTATCGTATCTTATGTCATATGATCTCTGGTAGAGAGTTGTCTCATTGGCAATCATATCACATATTCTTATTTCTATATCATATGTGGGTAAAGAAATCAGAGATCTATATTTTAATTAGATTGGCGAAAATAGCGAAAAGTTCCACGTTTACGGTATATTTGTCACGAGGGAGGGTTTACACATGCAGGGGTAAATATTGGCATATCAGTTCGGTCATATATAAACTAACCATGTATTACTACATATATTTCAGTGGCTCATTCAAGAACACCCCCCTTATTCCCGTCCTGGTTGGAAGGAAACTCCAAACTATTTCTATATCATTTCAGGTACCAGATACAATATCAGTGGTTGGAGTTACTCCACGATACATTCCCCCGACACACGACAGAAAACACGAAAGACATGACAGCGTTAAACATCATGAGAAGAAGAAAACAGTCAAGAAAACATATTTCAAGAAAAAAAGAAGAGAAGAAAAAAGGGTAGGGTTGTGTGGTTTTGTACTTACAATCGTTCAACAATATAAATCGGCGGGAGACATTTGCTCTTCTCAATTCTCGATAGGACATTTGCTCTTTTTAATGGTCATTTTTGCGTTGTAATCAAACGTACATCTGAGTTTTTTCTACAGAGCACTTGAGCTTCTCTGTTTATCATTTTCTTCTCCTTTATCCAGGCAAATGTCCGGTGAATTTAGTGAAGATGTGCCAAATTTTAAGCGCAAGTGTCCGTCATATATGGAGCGCCAAAGTCATTCCGTGTAACAGGTAAAGAAACGTTATACGTACAGCGGACATTGCTGTTGACTGGAGCACAATGGATTGTTCACGGCCACGATAGTGAATACAATTTACTGTAGTCTGTGAATTTCGTTTTCATTTGATTGATACATCACCATAAGTTTGACTGTATTAACTGTACAACATTTCTTGGGTATTCTAAAAATTTAAAACAGTATTTTCAGAAATCTAGTCTGATTTTCAATATATTAACAAAAGCATGTGGTTTGTAACAATTTTTTTTTATTGTTAAGTTGCAAATTTTTAAAAGTTTGCAAAATGAAATATATGGATTGTGTACTTCTGATTTTAACACGAAATATCTGATTAAAAACTATACCGAAAGAACATAGACGAAATAATTGTCATGTAGAATTTACAAACACGGAAGTATAGCGGTCAACCTTTATACAAAACAGAAAACCATACTTTATAAAAGAAAAAGATAAATTCATGAAGACATTTTTTAATATGAAAATAGAAAAACCAATGTAAAAGTATCTTAATGAAATGATCTTTTACCGTGTTATTCTAAAATAAGTCCATTCAACTGATGTGAAATTAATTCATAGGTGCGATATTGTGTGTAAACACGGTATTACCCCCCCCCCCCCCCCCTTTTCCTCCTTCCTTTTACAAAAATGAAGAACATTTCTTGTTTCAGATTTTTCTATGTATATAATCAAGAGATATCTTTCTTGTCAAAAAAGCATATAAAAAGCTTGTGACAATATACATAATACATAAAAACATATGTACATCAAATTTTACAACAATCAGTTTAACTAATCAAGAGTCCTTTGGTTCCATTTACCGTTTTAAAAAGGACCATAGACTTGTGCTTGGTTTTCATATGATGAAGACATAATCTTTCAATAAGTTTAATTGAGGTCTGGAGCTGGCATGTCAGTAACTGCTAGTAGTCCTTTGTTAATTTATGTATCATTGTCATTTGCTTAGTTTCTTCTGTTACCTATTCTGACATCGGACTCGGACTTCTTTTGAACTGAGTTTTACTGTGCGTATTGCTGTGTGTTTGTTTATTCTACATTGGCTAAAGTTATAGGGGAAGGGTTGAGATCTCTCTAAACATGTTTAACCCCGCCGCATTTTGCTCATGTCCCAAGTCAGGAGCCTCTGGCCTTTGTTAGTCTTGTATGTTTTTTTTAATTTTAGTTCATTTATATGTTTCGTAGTTAAGTATGTTGTCCATTTTCACTGAACTAGTACACATTTTTGTTTAGGGGCCAGCTGAAGCCTGTCTCCGGGTGCGGGATTTTCTCGCTGTTTTGAAGACTCATTGTGGCCTTGAGCTTTTTTTTTAAATATACCCAAGTTCTCAGGTTACGAGGGACCTTTTTTTTTAAATATACCTTATCCAAGTTCTCAGGTTACGAGGGAGCTTTTTTTTAAATATACCCAAGTTCGAATTTATAATGCGCATATTCTAAATTTTGTGATAAGTATAAAAAACACCTGTTCTTTGGTAAAACCATTCGTGTTAAACTGTCTTTATTTGGACCAAAAGAAAACTATATGCAATATATTTGGTAATTAAAAACAGCTGTGAAGAACATAGCCGTTTTATCTTATAAAGAACAGTATGAGGTTGAGGTATAAGTATTATCACCAATCTGAAAACCATACACTAATTATACCCAACGCAACAAACTCCTAAGTTAATATTGTCTTTAACCCGTCAGCCAGTCCATCCATCCGTCATCATTTTGTTGTTCCCTAGATATTGCCTTCTTTTTTGTCGGATCCTCGTAAGGTTTCTACTCAGGTAAATGTAAAGACTGATTTATATTGCTACAACTGCTCTGAATTACAAAATGACATCAAGTATGTATGTGTTACTACTAGTATATGTACTTTTGTCATTGTTAATTGTTTTGAATTTTTAAAATGTAGAGATACGAACTTCCAAGACTCTTTTCGATACCTTTCTCTTAATAAAAAGTTCCCGGTAAATTGATTAATATTGGACTCAAAACAAAAAAATGTAATACACACAACAACTTACCACAATATATTTATATATATAAAAAGTTTTTATCATGTCCTGATCCAGTAAATATTAATAACCGTAGAGTAGATTGTCTTATGTATATATGCTGATGATGTAGTAATTTTTCAGAAACACAGGAAGGTTTGCAAAAGAGAATTAATATGTTACATGAATATTGTTTAGAATGGTGTTTTAATGTTAATCTAAAAAAGACAAAAAGTATAATTTTTAACAAGCCAGGAAAAATTTTTAAAATGCTGTTTACATTTTGGAGGTTAAGTGATTGAATGTGCAAAATTATATAGATATCTTGGAATCACATTTACATCTAGTGGTATATTCAAGCAGTGTAAAGATGAATTATACAACAAATCTTTAAAAGCATGTCTTAAGCTACAGAGATGCTTGTCATCATCTAACCCTAGTATTGCCACTTTTTTACATCTTTATGATCATACAATTAAACCCATACTATTATATGGCAGTGAAATATGGGGAATGTTTCGTAACTCTTATGGAAAAACTGGGCTGTTATATTTGTGACTGTTTTGAATTAAGGAGATCAGGTATGAATATTGACACTAAGTCAAGTTAATGATTTGAGAATGAATGCATATAATGTAATTTTATTCTTTTATTCACAATATATATGTGGTTTTTGGCTCTGAATCTGACCAATGCTAATATACTAAATATTTATTTACAAGTGACTATTATTGTTGTTGTTACCAATTATGTAAATCAATTGTATCTGATTTTATGCCCTCTATGGGCCTTGTAATTTGGGAAATAAAAATATTCTATTCTATTCTATAAAAATAAGATAGATATAGTTACTTCAGATATTGTCATTTTAAGGGAAGATGATTAATTTTTCTGTTCAGATATACACTGTAAATCATCGTTATAAGTACTACCCTTAATAGCCGAGTACATATATTCTAATTTTTTAAAGGGGGATAAAACATATACGCATCAATTAAACTTTTATAAATCGGTTTGGAACTTTTCTTTTAAAAGCGAAACCGAAGAAATGAAAGCTATGTCTACATAGAATTTATCATTAATTTCTAAGTGTACCATGCATTATTGTCCGAACATTAGAAATGCATCTTTAGTCGGTTTATGAAACACCAAGCTCTATGTTGTTGTTCCAAGTACTTTAGAAAGAATGATTAAATCTTACTCCCAGAGTCTTACATCCATAAATTTCAAGATTATTTTAAAAAGAATAGAATTTTCAAGCGTTTATTTATTTACCTTTCTTTAGTTTAAAGTGTTTCAGGAGTTGAGTGGTCAATATTTCGATTTTTGCTTGTTATCAATGACCGATTTTATTGAAAAACACAGACAATGTAAACTTCATCGCTATGCGACTGAATTACACCTGTCAATCGCCATGGCAACGTGAAAACTTTCGTCACCAAATACACCTGTTCCGTAGTTATTTTACATCCGATTATGACTCCTGCAAACTGATTTATATGAATTATAGAAACTTAATATCTAAATTGAAGCAAGATTTATCATTGAGAGTATATAAATAAATAGTCATCATAATTGTCTGTCGATTTTCTCTTCTTTTGAAAGTCTGACGTCAGTGGCACCGCTATTAATGTGATATATAATAACTATGGATCTATTTATCAGTTTCTGAGGTTTTTCTTCATTTCGTGACCTATTTTTTATGTTACAATTTTGAATCAAGTTCATAATGATAAAAGACGTAATGTTGCAATAAAAATTATATCATTTGTGAATGAAAACAGTCGTAATCAGCTGTTTTATGAATCAGTTGTATTTTGTTTTAACCGCTATCTATTGATAAACATGTGTTAAAATAGATATTTTGCTAATTTTGTTGAATTTCACGAAAGTTTACCGTAAATCGTGATCGTTGGAGGACTATAAATACTGCAAAAGTTAGAAAACGTAAAATAAATTCTGGCTTCAAGGATTTAAGTAGATGAAAACTTTGGACCCTGTTCTGCGATCGGAATGGGATGCACTCCGAGCATCCATGTTAACCAAACTGGTGTAGTGATTTGTCACGAATCGGAGGACTCAAATTCACATATTGCATCCTATAGTGCAACATATCATTCCCGTGTGGTCAAATCTGCCGGCACCACAGAAACCTCCTCAGGTGTGGCTGTCACGGCGATAGATAAACAATCTGCTTTTAAAGAACTTATACCATTAGCACTGAAACAAGGAGTCGAAAGCCTTAATATTGAGGCACAAACACAAACAAATATCCAGATAGAAATGAAGGTAGGTTTGATACTGTTGTCAGTATGCATTGCGGATCAAAATGGAATTTTCGTTTCTTAACTTAGAAATTAAAAAAATTCCGCATACAAATCAAATGGCGAATAGAATAAGAATAAGAATAGAATAAGAATATTTATTATTCCAGTCAAGGGCCTTTGATGGGCAGCATGACATGTACACATAAAACAATACATCATGATTTGTAACAGAAAAACATTTTTTTTTGTATACATTGAAATGAAACATTAAAAAGTTCAGACATGTTATTATCTCCATTCTATATAAATCGAATATGATTTTCTTACACTACCCAAAGTGATCAATTCACACACGTATAAATCCAAATTGTTCGATCCTGATTAATTTCTGAAAAATACTACTCAAAATCGAAAAGTTACAATGTTTTGATTGACTGTTGGTTGCTTATACATGTTCTAACCATTATCATCGGTAGGCATGTTCATACGACATGAAAGTCGTAACTATGATTCCTGTTGGAATGACATACCACAATGACATACCGAAGTTGTCTAATGTATGTCAAGGAATATTTTTAATTTATGTTAAAATAAGTTCAAACTCCTGCATGCAGGATTTCAGTTAACGCAACCCAGTCAAGTTTCAGAACAACTTAATTTTGAAAAATGCTCATTTGGATTAAAAAAATACACCGTTTAAATTTTAGGACATATCCAGATTTAAATAAATAAAAAATTGATATATATCTAGATTTTACAAATACTGACCTATATATAGAATTCCTTTGCGATTCAAGATATGGCTTTATGTATACTCATAGTTTTTTTTTAAATACATTCGCGTATTTCAAATGTAGCTGACAGTGTATCAAAAAAATGTCATTGCGACTTCAAATTTTATGTTTTCCAAAATCAACATACACTTTTACAACAACTGTGTCGGTGCAATTTCTGATGGACGGTTTGTCTCTAATGATAGTCCGTTCTAATATCATCAGCCCAGTAGTCAGTACTCCTGTGTTGACATGAAGTACCCTGTTATCATAATTGTGATTGATCTTATCATTAATATCATACAAGTATCAATTTTAATATCATCCTCGGCATCATCGCAGCCGTCGTCGTCGTTGTCGTTGTCGTTTCGTGTCTAAACTTATTAAAATCTGGGTTCTTTGCACGTGACTACAACAGGTATTTCCATTCAAAAAGATGCATAATTCTTATTGGTGCAATCTTAGCGTCAAATATTATACAACTATTTCTTGTTTTTTTATAACGTTCTGTAATAAAATAATATTAAAAACATTCCAAACCCTAATGCTTGTGTGCAATTATTTGAAGCATTTGTGTATGCTTGTAAATTTTTCAAAATTATTCATGTTAGCAGGTTCCTTGGATCTAAATTAGTTGTACTTCAAATATATGCAGAAATAAATAATGTTGGTTAACTCAGATGAAATCATTATGAAGCCTGATTCTGGTCAAGTTTATGTCATCAAATATTTACCAAAAAAGCAATGCGTGTAGCAGTAGGCATCGTAGATTTTTTTCAGGAAATTAAAACGTATTGATTAAAAAAATATGTTTCATTAGGAAAATGATCGCGTCTTCGTCTATGTATCTGCTGATTTAATTAAGAAAATGATATTTGTAATCTTGGATAATTTGTTTATGAAAAAGGTACATGTGGTCTAGTGAAAACCATACTCAGTTAATTACAATGGCTGCGGATCTTGAATTCGAGGGGGAAAATGGGATTTAGACTTTGTGGGATTACGATGTCGTTACACAATTTACGGATAAAAGGAGATTTTAAGTAAACGTCAACAAGACAGCTACTAAACAACACATACCAATATTATGCATGTAGAGTTGGTTGTACGGTACGACAATTGATTGTGCGTTGCTTTAAATCACAAATATTTCATGCAAATTCAGGACGATTTTCTTCTCTATGACGGTGTTGATGTCCTTATGACCTTGATAGTAATTCTTCATATTGTTTCAAATTAATAACATTGAACATGACTAGTATATATCAACTTCGCTGATGTTCAAAAGTCTAGTACTTTAGCTTATGAACTATCCGGAACATTTTTTTGTTATTACATACATTTTGAATTCCATTTTGCATTTTCCTTTGATTGTCACGTTGTTTGTGTCGACTGATTTGCATGCAACATGTTTAACCATGGAAACCAGCAATACTCAAAATAAATGGGCATGAGATTGATAGGGTCTACTTTGAACAACGAACTACCTGTTGAAGTCATAAATCAGAAGGCTACTGTATAATCGGATCTTGCGAACGATTCGACGATACGTCTATTTTGTGCGGTCTATGAATTCAGTGATAAGCTCATCATATAGATGACTGCCCCCTGGGAGCCATCATGATGAAGAGCAGAGATAAATTCATAGTTTCGTACTAGTATACTATTTCTTCCGATTTACACCCACACCCCCCCCCCCCCCACACACACACACACACACACCACACAAACACATATCTACGATCATTTCAAATATATATGCTTTAATCGTATGTTATGTGAGCGAAATAAAACCACGTGTATATATATATAGTTACGACCGCGTGCTTTATTTTAATCACCAACCTAGCTTTTGGTGAGAACTGGAAACTAGCTAATACAACTATCGACAGTATTTAGATATTGACATGCATATAATGTATTACTGTTACTGTTTGAAAAAATACAATAAAGCAAACATAAACTACATTTGCATCATAATACCAAAGGCTACAGGACTTAATTGCTGATTCACACGACACAACAGGACAACATAACAATTGTAAAACCTATTTATTTTATGGTCTTGCTCGTTACCATCTCCTCGTGTTTGTTATAAAAATCTGATTCTAACAGGTAAATTGCTGCAACTTGTTTAAAATCAATGTTTTATATTGACAAAGAACTACATCACAAGACAATGCAAACAAATTGTAACATTAATTTGTTTTTAATAACGACAGTATAAATATGACGGACATATGCAAGGCATATCAAGGTTATGTACTTCGTATACCCAACTTTAGTGTTTGTATTTGAATAGGTTATACGGAGGTTTT
Source organism: Mytilus californianus (assembly GCF_021869535.1). Taxonomy (NCBI): domain Eukaryota; kingdom Metazoa; phylum Mollusca; class Bivalvia; order Mytilida; family Mytilidae; genus Mytilus; species Mytilus californianus. Next base: position 129,072,494 of record NW_026262679.1, on the reverse strand, counting down.
AGTCACACAGCCCAATAAATCAAGGCAAAAACTTAAAGATATTTTTTTATATATATTTTAAGAACCGATATTAGTGATTACAGTGTTGTTGTTGTTTTTTTTAGTTATTTGCTTTTAAATGTTTTGTTCCCTTAAAATTTGTGTTGGTGACGGGAACCTTGGTAGTGTCTGAAATTTCTTCACGCACGATTAAGAGCTATGTTTTTATTGAAAATACCAGTGGCGGATCCAAGGAAAGGGGGCCGGGTGGAGGGGGGAGTTCCGGGGGTTGGAACCCCCCTTTTTTGGACGATCAATGCTTTTGAATGGGGACATATGGTTGGAATCCCCCTTTTAAAAATGGCTGGATCCGCCCCTGAATACTGTATGTTAACCTCGACGTGTTCTTGGGTTTTTTTAAGGTTCAGTTGCTATCTCATTTTCTTCTCTATTTATTGATATTGGGTCTATAGAATTGTCTGATATTTTAAGATCATCCGACTTGGCCCCAATTTTCGTGTTTCATTGTTTTAGTGACGGAATAATTCATTTAAATTGGTTCTATAAGTTCTTCAAGTTGCCATGGACATTCGTCAAGCTGCCACATTTGTTTTTTTTGTTTATTGTTATGATGTAAATTAGACCGTTGATTTTCTCTTTTGAATTGTTTCTCGTTATGTTATGTCGGGCCTTGTATAGCTTACGATAGAATACGGGTATTGCTCATTATTGGAGGCCGTACAGTGCCCTCTATTTTTTAACTTATTTTATACATTTAAATACTTATTTCATAGGAATAATCGTTTATCATGAGAAAATGAAAATTTTCAAATATCTTTTTTATTTAAAAAGATATGACACAAGTTTACGTAGAATTGTTCTTCCATTTGATTGGTTAGATACCAGCTCTCACGCTTTCAAAGTAATGGTGTATCATCGAGAATTAAATCTGCAATAAATTCCAATACATTTGCTAGTACATCTACCCCGTAATTATGATTTTAACCATGTGTGAACTATTTGCCACTGGACGTTAAGTAACCAACAATCAGTCAATCAATCAATCAATATAATTTTATGCAATAAGCATTTGATAGATTAAGTTTTGTTTTCTCCTTGCTAATTAAACATAGACGAAAAATTTGACGTCCACCTCTCAGTAAAACAACAGTATTAGTCATCTGTGTGTTTAGTAAAGGTCTTAAAGGTAGCTATATCTTTAAAAAGACGAATTGTAAAAATGATAATATTTCATAAGAATTGTTTCTATATGTATATAAATATATCTTTATTCTGTCAAACCTTTGCAATTTTCTTTAACTCTTTTCAAATCTTTTTCCCTGTTAGCTTTTTTCTAATTTTTAAATGGCATATTAAATTTAATATTTCAGTAACTGTATATAATAGGTCAACTACTTATCATGCAATTAGAATCGCTTGTACAGAAAATGTACATATGCCTGTCTGAAATGGGTCACTTGACCGTAATCTACAAATCATGGTTCATTGATTCACGTTTGTGATAAAGTTAGTTTCTGAATATCTGTTCTAGTAAGAAAATGTGTTCTCGAAATACCAAATCCAGTATTTTGATCGGTTGGTTTTTGAGTCTGATAATCGTAGTCTAAATGTTTATGACTGTAAGGCCTGGTATCTATAGTCTAATGTCTCTTTTAAGTTTGTCCTTGGCAATATATTAGTAATAATCGGTTATCGACCTTTCTGCTTATCCAACATCATCTTTAGATTTGAAACTGAATTGCGTTTCTGAATGTAAACGTATGGCTCTGGTCTAGCTGTGACTAAAGATGAAAAAATAAGGTGATTACATATTTCTATATGATTGTCAAAATTATTTTTGTCTCAATTATAAAAATCATCGTAATAAATCACTTTGCTCATCATAGGCCCTTTAATTGAACACAGAAATTTTATCTGATATGTAATGCATGGCACCGTCTCGGCAGTGAAAACAGTCCTGTATACTTATTTAGTTTGAGAATATCATGTAGAAATATAATTTTATAATATCAAAATGTTATATAGACTAAACCACTTAAAATAATTATTTCTACTCTTACCACCAAACTTACAGATATCATGCAGAATATATTTTGTATAACAGACTAATGTCATGTGCTGAAAAGAAATAAAAGCTTGCTAAATACAAACAACAAATAAAATTGAGGTAGGCAGAAACCTTTTCAGTTTTTCTACTTTTTTAAAGTTTTGTTAATTTTAAAATATTCTCAATTATTTTAGTCTCAAGCTTCACTGTAATGACATAATTTGTGACAATGCTTATCTGATGCCTCAAACATTGATACCGTTAAATGTTATCACAATCTTAGGTTTCGGTGTGATAGAAAAACAAAGGATATGGGGTATCCATCCTTGACACAAGAGCAGTACATGCACAGCAAAGAAACACAGAATAAGCATAGGAACAGCGCTTTTATTGCTGTTCTTCATCTCAAAGTCACAGTGAGGCCTTCAACACGGAGCAAAAAAAAAAAACTCTCACCTCACTGCAAGTTTAAGACGGCCCCTAGCACCGGCTTGAGCGGAATTCTTTGCAAAAATAAATTTGGATAGACTTTAATTATTAGATGTAACACCACCTAATCGGGCCCGGTCAAAAAAGAACATACTGGAAAGTAGTACATATTTAAAACAAAATAGTTCCGACGCATAGGTGGAAATCTAAAATTATGTAGCATATATTTTAGTAATTAAGGTATCAGATGAAAGGTGAAGGACTGGTGATCCTTGTAGAACACATAATTAACCGATAATTTTGAATAATACAAAAATTTATGAATGAATTCTAAAATTGAGGGCATATATTGCCTGTTTCTCATATATGAGTTCATTCGAAGTTACATCGATCATATAGGCATGAAAAACAATGAACCTTATTGAACCCCAAAATATTGATAGCTTATCGAGTTAATGGATAATACATAAAAGTTATTTCCAAATATAGCGATATGTTGTGTCTTAATATGGTTCGTTCAAGTGTTCTTTATTTGAAAGAAAGACGCATATAGCCCTTCTTCAAGTTAATATATAATTCATTTGCTATTTATAAAGTTGACAAGAAAATGGATAAGGTTTGTGATCAAAATTGTCACTATATTTCCGACGGAAACTAAAAACTCTCGCATCCGTAAGTTTTTATTACAACAGTAATATGTTGTTGTAGGATGTTCGTGAAATGCCTTTTTATGTAAGGACCTTCCCATAGTTTTAAAAAAAGGTCAACGTCCGAAAAGATTAAGAATACGTTTTTTCATATTTTTTTTTTACAAATGTCTTAAGCTATCCCTGCGCAGACACAATTAATACAATATTTTTTATGTCTGTGACCTGCATAAATCATGAATTACTGAAAATATTAACAGTGGTACATTGTGAGGCCTCAAAGAATTATATTTCAATACCATATGAAATCAAGGACTTGTATATTATATATTGTTAGTGTAATAGTAACAGATGAAATGAAGTTATGAGTAATTCAAAAATAATGAATAAGCATATATACATGTACTTAAATATCACATAGTACTTTAGTATAAAAACAGTGAAAAAAAAGGACGGTATCTGATAAAACGTTTAGTAAATATTGAATTTCTATAATATTCTCGTTCATTCACATAAAAGGTGGAGCGCTAAACGCCTTCCGCTTACATCTCTTTTGAATTGTATCTCTGTTTTCAATGTAGAAATAAGAAGATGTGGTATGATTCCCAATCAGACAACTTTCCAGCAGAGATCAATGACGTAGAAGTTAACACCTATAGGTGACCGTGCCCCATAGTAAGTTATAATAGGCCTCGAATTGACAAATGTAAAACAATTCAAATGAGAAAACTAACGGCCTGATTTATGCACGGGGGTGGATTTATGTACAAAACAATAAACGAAAAATAAATATAATATGCAGCAACAAACAACAACCACTGAATTACAGGCTCCTGACTAGGGACAGGCACATACAGAATGTGGCGGGGTAAAACATGTTAGCGGGAACACAACCCTCCCCTAACCTGTGACAGTGATGTAACAGCACAACATAAGAACAAACTATAAAAATCAGTTGAAAAGGGCTTAACTCATCAGATCGATCCAAAGCACAAAATAAATTACAAAAACACAAAAGACACAAAGTTCAAATCTGAGAGTACTCAGTCGCTATTACCACTTCTATAGATGCATCTTTTGAATCGTAATCTTCTCAGTGTTTTGCTTCGTCAATCCATTTGATATTAATATGTGATAAGAATATTAAAAAAAATCGATTTGTTTATGTACATCAGAATTTCAAGACCTTGTGACTTGGTAAAGCAATATGCCCAGATTTTTTTTACACGTACCTGAATTTGTTCCGTTAATACTTTATCAGAGACACATGCGCTTGGGGAATGAACCCTTTTGTCATGAATATATTTTTTGTGTTTTAATGTTTTTTTAATTAAAATCAAAGCACACCAAAAATAAAAATACAGAAAGGGGGGTTGTCCCGTCACAACTGACAAAGCGGCATACAAATGGGGAGTTGTCTTCTCGTCAGATGCATATAGCTCGTTATCATATCTGTGCATACCTAAAAAAACATATGACGTTTTAAATTTTAACTTAAAAAGCAAAACAAAATTTGAAAAAATAATAGATTGCCAGGATTTGCAACAATTCTCCCTATGGTTTTATTTGTTATTTCAGTACGTATATAGACAGTTATAGTATGTCTACTAGGCATAAAGTAATAAATTAAAATAAGATAAAAACGTTAAAAAATAAAACATATTGCGCTAGGTGAGAAAAGTTTACATTACGGAATTCACAACCGTAAACATTCCAAAATTAATCACTCCATCCGCCGAGATGAGGACAACTCGACTGATTCGGGTGTCGCCTGATGCAAAACATATGGTAAACTAGCTGTATGTTCATAAGTAGAGTAAGTTATCACACAATTGTTTTATATGATCGATATGACGATTAACTCCTATAACCACAGGTATATGTTCCAATGCAATCAGTAATGTTGATCATCATCACCTTATGACTCCACTGGCACCACGAATGTTATGAGTACAGACAAACCTATGTCACCTAGGCAATATCATGCAACTGGGGAAGCTTTAAGTAATATTATCAGAATTTAGAATTTCAACTGTAGATAATACTTGAAAAAATGTAAGAAAACATTATTATTGCTGAATTGTGAATCTGATAAAAGAAAGCTCCCTTTTGATTAAAAAAAAAATTGTTGGTATGTCATTTCAGAGTTCTGGACTTTGAAAAATTGCTGCATTTTTTATGAATATGTGCCATTTTAAGTAAAAGGATTCAGTTAAGAAAATATAGTTTTTAGCACTTTCAAATGAGAGATTGTTACTCATTCTGTGGAATAGTTCCCCATTTGGCGGGTTGTCCTCAACCTGTTTTACTGTCAGATGTAAGGCAAATTTTCTCATAGCACATTTAACAGAGTTCTCAAAATCTTGTGTTCAATGGTGGTCCTTGAAGAAAATCTGCTGGTCCTCACTATTATTTCTATTTCAAAATACCAAAATTATGTTTGGTCCTTTGCAAAATATTGGTGGTTAAAACCTTCGGACCACCACTTTTCTAGAACTCTGCATTAACTGTCAGATTTAAGTTCACTTTAAAATGATGTACGATTACTTCAGTATAATTTGATAGATTTTTTTGAAACTTTACACAATTGTTTTAATTAGTAAAAGTAAGGTTCCGTTTGATTTTGAAATTATCCCCATTTATGGAATTTTAAGCATCACTGTCACTAGTTCTACTATACTTGGATCAAATAACTACAAACTTGTCACTTTTTTGGGGATTGGTGAATGTAGGCCCACAACTGATTTTGAAAAGTTTTTGGTCTGAAGTTTCAGAGTTATGGGACTTTTAACAGTTAAATTTTTGGCAATATTTATATGCCTCAGGATATTCTCTTGCAACTTTTTCTACAAGGCCATTTTACTTACTTCTGATTGAAAACCTTCTTATTATTCCATTACATTCTTGCAACATTTCAAAATGCAATAGGAGGGTGTATTATGTCCTAAGGCTTGGCTCAGTTGATTTCATCATCCAGTCACTCAAACTTAAATGATTAAAGACTACAAAACGAAGCCTGTGACAACTATATTTGTCATATCATCGAAACAATATAAATATGTTTAGATATTCCGATGCATCATTACAAGTTATAAATGCATACACAATTTTAACTGTAATGTCGCCAAGTTACATTTACTTCGCCTTAAATCAAAACACAATTTTTTTTTTCATGTTGACCTTTGACATTAATGAACTAGAATGTAATGAATTAACTTGTCATGTACAAGGAAAGAAGCTGTTCAGTGACTCACAGCATTTCTGACTTATTTATTTAAGTTTGTGATGTTTTAAAATTATGCCCTCAGGCAAGGTTTAATATAAGAAAACCAAGTCGACCAGACTTTTGTTTTTTGTTTACTAACTTCAGGGCACCATAGTGGAAGAGTTCTTATTTTTGCAGGCAAGTCTTCATTTGTTTGCTTTTTCTTTTTGCATACTTTTGGCATTATTTACTTCTGACAGCTTGCTTCCTTGTACATGTACATGTATTTTTATATATTTGCTACTTCGCATATTTAATCATGAATTATTGAGTCATTTGAATGATTGCTGTAAAAGTTCTTGGACTTTAAAATTTGAGCTGTAATAAGAAAGAGCATTTAAAGCATTTTAGTAAGGTCTTATTTTGAAAATTTTCATCACAGATAATCTGCCTTTGGTGGGTTAAAGTATTACATAATAGGTGGGGGGCAACCAGCCAAATGAGGAATAGTTTCCCATTTGAGGAGTAACTATACCCTCAAAGGAGGGATATTTTTCTAGTCTTAAATTTTTATTTTTTTATTTTTATTTTATAGTTGAAATGGCATATATTAATGAAAAAAGCATCATATTTTTCAAAAGATGAATAATATATACACAATAATTCCTTAACTGATTTAATGAGAAGTAACAGGCTCATGAAAATCATTTTCAATAGATATAAGAAGATGTGGTATGAGTGCCAATGAGACAACTCTCCATCCAAGTAAAAATTTATAAAAGTAAACCATTATAGGTCACAGTACGGTCTTCAACACGGAGCCTTGGCTCACACCGAACAGTAAGCTATAAAGGGCCCCAAAAAATTACTAGTGTAAAACCATTCAAACGGGAAAACCAACGGTCTAATCTATATAAAAAACGAGAAACGAGAAACACTTATGAACCACATCAACAAACGACAACTACTGAACATCAGATTCCTGACTTAGGACAGGTGCAAACAAATGCAGCGGGTTTAAACGTTTTAATGGTACCAAACCTTCACCCTTTTTCTGAAACAAGTGTAACATCACAACATAGAAAGACACACTATAAAATATCAACTGAAATAGCTTAACTCAAGGCTATTAACTTTTTTAAAACTCAAAATAGTAATATGGTTCTTATATAGGAAAAATTGATTCATTTTAAAAAAAATTAGCTATTTTAAGTAAAAAGACCGCTTATTTTTTTCCATTTTAACACTATCAAAAAATTACTCAATTGAGAGATTGTTACTTTTTTGGGGAAAATATGTAGTTCCTAGTTTGGTTGGTTGCCTCTACCTGTATAAGGATGTTATTAAATACTCTGTTTTTATTTGATAGACTGATGAAATGAAATCAGTAGATCTTTTGAATTAGATCAGACTTATCTCAGGAGATTATAATAATTCAGTACTTTTTCAGCAGAAACACTACAGTATTTCTTTCCAATTTTATCTTGAGACTGATAATTTTCATAAAGTGACTTTTTTTATGTTTTTATTATTATTGAAGTTATGTCTCCAGACTGGGACATCACATTTATTTGTGTTGACCAATTTGTAGTTATTCAATGTTCAAGATATATCATATACTTTATAAGATATCTTTTTTTCCATATAAATAGATATCTTATAAACCTTACAAGATATCTTATATAATTGATATTCAATAATGAAATATTTTATATAATTGATATTCAACAATGAGATATCTTATATTATTGATATTCAGTAATGAGATATCTTATATAATTGATATTCAATAATGATGATAATGAGATATCTTATATAATTGATATTCAATAATGATGATAATGAGATATCTTATATAATTAATATTCAATAATGAGATATCTTATATAATTGATATTCAATAATGAGATATCTTATATAATTGATATTCAATAATGATATATCTTATATAATTGATATTCAATAATGAGATATCTTATATAATTGATATTCAATAATGATATATAAGATATCTTGTAAAGTACATAAGATGCATAGATACATTATATATAAGACGACTTGTAAACTCTAAAAGATATCTTTTTAATTTTCTCTGATATCATTATGGTTATGAGGTATTGAATGATATATATCATATAGAATATAATACATGTGTAGCTCATAATGTATATATGATACATTCGTCCTGAACATGCATGACTTATTTGCCATTGTATGTTAAGCAACCAACAATCAATCAATTTAAGATACATAGTTTATAAGATATCTTATATTGTTTAAGAGATATTTTAAGTTTTGTTTATATAAGATCCTATTTATAAAATATAATAAGATATGTTATGAATTACATAAATATATGATATCATACATACTTTTTAGAAATCTTATGGTGTTTTATTAATAAGATATTTAATAAATACATTTTGTTATAAATAATCTTTTATAAAATTTATTAGATATGATATAAAGAAAACTTCAGATATCTAATAAACTTTTTATAATATATGATATAATAAACTTTATTGTCATATAAACAAATTAAACATGTTTGTGACAAAAAAAAAAACATACACTCATGATGAAATTAAAAATTTTATAATTTAAATTGAGTCTTACCTTGACCTTATTTGCATAGTTCATTGATCAATGTAAAGTTTTCATGAATAAGTCATTTTCTCAGTTATTGTTTTAGTTGGTCTATTGTATAATTATATGGTGTAGACTCTTTTTGATATATCGGTCATCCTACCTTGCAATTAGATTATTTTCCCATTTACTGTAAGTAGTAGGTCAAGTAATTAGATTAATTTCTCAATAACAAGTACTGTAATAAGTAGGTCAACTGGCACATAAAATAACTGTAAGAAGTAGGTCAACTGGCACATAAAATAACTGTAAAAAGTACAAAGTCTATACAGTCATATGTTTTGACAATTATTACAATACACTTGCAGTTGATTTTGCAAACACAACTCCTCTGATACTGTTGAACTGAAAACTTTCATACCTGTAAGGATTGTTTGTCATCATGTGTATTTAACCATACTAAATCTGCAATATGATTTGACAATTATTGTTGGATTTATGAGACTTTGACAAGGGATTTGACTTCATTTTTGTGGAGTATTAATTTAAGCTTTTTGTGAGACATGAATCACTAAGAATTTTGCCAGAACAATTAAGTCACAATCCAAGAAAAGTATACAGGACACTTCATCTTGTCATTTCTTGCTACTTGTAATTTACAATTTAAGTATAGGAAACTTCAGATTGTCAACTCTTGCAACTTGTAAGTCACGATCCAAGTATAGAAAAGAGACACTGCAGCTTGTCAACTCTTACTACTTGTAAGTCATGATCCAAGTATAGCAAAGAGACACCTCAGCTTGTCAACTCTTGCTACTTGTTATTCATGATCCAAGTAAAGCATATGAGACACTTCAGCTTGTCATTTCTTGCTACTAGTAAGTCACAATCCAAGTAAAGCATACCAAGACACTTCAGTACTCATAAGTCACAATCCAAGTAAAGCATACCAGACACTTCAGCTTTTCTTTTCTTGCTATTTGTAAGTCACAACCCAAGTAAAGCATGCCAGACACTTCAGCTTGTCATTTCTTGCTACTCATAAGTCATGATCCAAGTAAAGCAAAGAGACACCTCAGCTTGACAACTCTTGCTACTTGTAAGTCATCATCCAAGTAAAGCAAAGAGACACCTCAGCTTGACAACTCTTGCTACTTGTAAGTCATCATCCAAGTAAAGCAAAGAGACACCTCAGCTTGACAACTCTTGCTACTTGTAAGTCATCCAAGTAAAGCATACCAGACACTTCAGCTTGTCATTTCTTACTACCTGTAAGTCATAATCCAAGTAAAGCATGCCAGACACTTCAGCTTGTCATTTTATGCTGCTTGTAAGTCACGATCCAAGTAAAGCATGCCAGACACTTCAGCTTGTCATTTCATGTTACTTGTAAGTCACGATCCAAGTAAAGCATACAAGACACTTCAGCTTGTCATTTCATGTTACTTGTAAGTCACGATCCAAGTAAAGCATACGAGACACTTCAGCTTGTCATTTCATGTAGGGTTCATGTTACTCAGTCTTTGGTTTTCTTGTGGTTTTTTGTAAACTGTTTTTTGTCTTTTCCTCTTTTTCCTTTTGTCCATGATGTTGTCAACCCTTTTTGGCCTCATTATGTAATTTGCCCCCTTTGTATCTGCTTATAATTTTTTTTATTAAATGTGAATACTGATTAACAAGTTAACAGAATTAAAAGTTTTGACCACTGCCATTCAACATGTTCAGTAACTCAGAGGAAACTTTTGATTTAGAATTTAAAAAGTAAAAATTTTGCAAACATAAATTTTTTGTAGCAATAAAGTCTGTGTATTTTCCAAGCAAGTCCTTTTTGTCAAGCCTGCGACTTTTGTCGCAGAAAGCTCGACATAGGGATAGCGATCCGGCGGCGGCGGCGGCGTTAGCTAACTTCTTAAAAGCTTTATATTTTAGAAGATGGAAGACCTGGATGCTTCATCATTACTTTGTATATGGATGCCTCATGTTACGAAGTTTCCGTCAGTCACATGTCCAATGTCCTTGACCTCATTTTCATGGTTCAGTGACTACTTGAAAAAAAAGTTCAGATTTTTTGTAATGTTAAATTCTCTCTTATTATAAGTAATAGGATAACTATATTTGGTATGTGCGTACCTTGCAAGGTCCTCATGCCCGTCAGACAGTTTTCACTTGACCTCAACCTCATTTCATGGATCAGTGAACAAGGTTAAGTTTTGGTGGTCAAGTCCATATCTCAGATACTATAAGCAATAGGTCTAGTATATTCGGTGTATGGAAGGACTGTAAGGTGTACATGTCCAACTGGCAGGTGTCATCTGACCTTGACCTCATTTTCATGGTTCAGTGGTTATAGTTAAGTTTTTGTGTTTTGGTCTGTTTTTCTTATACTGTATGCAATAGGTCTACTATATTTGGTGTATGGAATGATTGTAAGGTGTACATGTCTAGCTGGCAGGTGTCATCTGAGCTTGACCTCATTTTCATGGTTCAGTGGTCAAAGTTAAGTTTTTGAGTTTTGGTCTTTCTTTCTAATACTGCATGCAATGGGTCAGCTATATTTGGTGTATGGAATGATTGTAAGGTGTACATGTCTAGCTGGCAGGTGTCATCTTACCTTGACCTCATTTTCATGGTTCAGTGGTCAAAGTTAAGTTTTTGAGTTTTGGTCTTTTTTTCTAATACTATATGCAATAGTTCAACTATATTTGGTGTATGGAAATATTTTATGATCTATATGTCAGTTACGCAGGTTTTATTTGACCTTGACCTCATTTTCAAGGTTCATTGCTCAGTGTTAAGTTTTTGTGTTTTCGTCTGTTTTTCTTAAACTATAAGCAATAGGTCAACTATATTTGTTGTATGGAAGAATTGTTAGCTGTACATGCTTGCCTATCATGGTTCATCTGACCTTGACCTCATTTTCATGGTTCATATGGTCAATGTTTAGTTTACTTGGTTAATGTTAAGTTTATGTGACAGTTGTAATAAAGCTTTATATTTAGGACTATCAACATAATATCAATGATTTGTAAAGAAGGCGAGAAATTTCAGCGTGTGCACTCTTGTTTCAAGTAGCTCTTCAAAATTCTCCATCCTTTACACATAAATCAGTTGTACTGACAGATTTTCAAACTATTATCAGAATATGTTTGTTATATTGACCAATGGCCATATTGGTCAGCTGTCAGTAATGAATTTCACTTAGGTTATACATGATATAAACACAGTCAGAATTTAATGTTAGATTTGTAACAGATTTAGGATATAAAGAAGATGGATAAAGCATTAATACTGAATTAAATGTTCTATCCAGTTTCAAAATGTAGTATTTTGTACCAGTGGTCATACATTCAACAAATTGTATCTTCCTTATATATTGCTGATTCATGCATACCACTTAGTCTTGGTTAGGAGTGTTCCTCAAGAAGGTGCTGTATGGAAAAGATTTGAATCTAGCTTGAAGTTGGGGTGTGGTTTGATCCTAAGAGATATAGAATTCTATGGGGTGACTTTTACCCCCCTTTGCCTGAATATTATAATGATATAATTTTTTTTAATATGATACCACTAGGGTATATAAAAAAATAATATATTAGTAAGTTTAGGACATATACAATACATGAAACCTCTTGCTTGTTTATTTGGAATTTTGTTGAACTGACTTAAACTTGCCAATTTTGTTTTTTGTAATTTTCTCAATATGCATTATGGTAAAAATTCTTAATTGCCTTAAGAGGATCTGTCCTTTTTTTTTTAGGGAATATCTGAATTTTTATATTTAGAGGTGGCAGAACTGTTGTGAAATACAATGGATTCATTTATTTTCGTGGATACCAATTTATTGTTGGATGGAGCAAAAATTTATTTTCATGGATATTTGATTTTGTTGATTAGTCAAACATATAGCAAATTTGAACTTAGTTGAACATTTAAATTCTTGGATGACCTTTACCCTCATAATCCGCAAAAAATTTGTATCCCACAAATAATAAGGGAGCTACCATTTGATTTTTATGGGGGGGGGGGCTAGGATGAAAAATTTTGTCCTGCTTTTTTTTTTAGTTGTAATCTCTGTCCTGCCTTTTTATTTTTTACTCTATTCGGTCCTGCCTTTTTTTTTTACTAGTTTATCCTGAATTTTTTTACACAAATTGTCATCCTGCCTTTTTTTTTTACCAAGTTGCTCATCCTGAATTTTTTTTTTACTCAAAACTCCTGTCCTGCCTATTTTTTTCAAATTTCATCCTAACCCCCCATAAAAATCAAATGGTAGCTCCCTAATGAATTCCTAGTATTTTGTTAAATTTTCTGTCTATTCAGGAAAAATCTATAAAGAATTAAAAAAAATGAAAAGACAAAAAGTTTTATACTTCACTGCAGATACTCTAGTTGGAATTAATTAAATGGAAAGTGTATTTGTTTTTCCGTTTCCATGGGTATTTTTAATTTAGCATGCCATAGTAAGATGATAGTGCTAAAATAATAGTTTATTATCATGGATTTAATGTTCTAGTGTATGCTGTTGTTAATTAACCTTTTAGTATCTGTCAATAATAAGTAACATGTAGGTGTTATCCTTAGCTTTCAGGATATGATGATCACAAGGTCAGTATTTATTGTTAGATATTTCATAATATAATGATATTTAGAATAGAAGGATAAAGTATTAAGATGCAAAAAAAAAACAAAACATTTTCTGTTGAAATTCTAAAAGTGCAAGTCAAAACTCGCTGTTTCTGTGCAATTTTTTTCATGTAAAAATCATCAAAATTAAGACTGGAACCGTTTTTCCTTAAATCTAACCCCCAGAACCCTGGTTCCCTAAATCTAACTCCCAGAACCCTGGTTCCTTAAATCTAGCCCCCAGAACCCTGGTTCCCTTCCAAAAACTACATGAAGAACCTAAGTTACCTTTGTACAAATCATTGTTAAACTGTTCTTATCCATGTTATCATGGTAGATTGATGCAATTATTTCTTCAGTAATTTTCACATTCAAACAGCAAATGCTACAGTTTTCAACATTTTTGGGATATGCAGTGTGGATGTCATTTTCCTTCTTTTTTATAATGGTTCTTGCTGTTTTGAAGTTAAATTTCATTAGCTGATCTGACATCCAAAATAGTTAGTGTAAGTGTGTGAACTGGTGAATAGTGAACAAAAGGGACCCATAACTCTTCATATGATAAAGGTAACAAAATCAAGTTTTTATTTTACATCAGTGGCCATACTGATTTAAAGGTATTTTGCAATTATAGAAATATTATCTGTCAAATTCTCAGTGTTTGTAGGGGGGTAAATTTTTGCCACTAGATTTCCCCCTAGTGTTACTTAAGAAATAAAAGTCTAGAACAAAAATCATTGCAAACTATAACTAAAAGAAGGCAAAAATATAATCAAGATTTGATAGGGTTAAAAGATATTTTCATGCTTATCATCTGATTTGAGAATTTTCAAATAAAATATATACAAAGAATTAATTATATCTTAACACCTTTAATATGTTTTCATAAATGAAGCTGTTTCCATGGTAATTTTTGGGGCAGCTGACCTCATTATCACATTATTATCACATTTCACTCCTAGAAAATTAGATTAATTCAATTTGTATTTGGACATTGTATCGAGTTAAAGCAGTCTTCGTTGTTAAATATTGCCACCATAGTAGTGAAATACACAACAGTTGGAATAATGGACAAGTAAAGTTATTTTTGAGTATTTTAGATAGTGTAAGAATCATGAAGTTAGCAGTAAGTAATCTTTACTTTTATTTTTCAATAATCAAAATATATCTAAAATCAATAGCGTGGCGATTGGTTGGATAGCGCTTCAGTCTGTCCAATAGCTCAGTGGAAATGTAACACAGTGCTAAAACTGCCTGAGAGAACACACTGAAAACTTATTATTTAGTTTTGGATGCACAAATGTGATAAAATAAACATTGATTATGTTCTCCTTCGCTATGCTCATACGAACATAAAGATTGTATTAATAATAAGTAAATAAAACAAATGTGGGATGAGAAATTGCACTGATCAGTTTAATATTAATAAATTGTGACTATTCTGTAAATCATGGTCTCCAAATCTCTGAATAAATGGTAGGAAATCTACAAATACAAAAATGTTCAATCAGAAAAAGAGATAACTCTATTTAATAACATATCATGAATGCAAAATATACGTGTCGATCTGATCAGTGAATTTTTCTCGACAAGAGAAAAGGCATGAAATCAAAAGATATATATGTATGAAAACCGAATTACCGAGTCTAGGCATATGCAAATATTTATACGCCAAATTAAGAAATGAATTTATTAACACAATAACTTTTTTATGTATTTTTAGTTTTGAAAAAAAAGTGTACAAATTTTAAATAATAAGCGTCATTTAGTACTGGAAAAGATTCAAGAAAAAAATAAATATGTTGTAAACAAATATTTCATATAAGTGTTTAAGGCAAATAAGATTGTGTCATCTGATGATTTAAACATTCTTGTTAGCTTTTTGTCAGTATTGTCAGTATGTCTTGTGAGCACTATGAAATAACATGTTCTGAAAGAGAAGGCTGTGAAAATAGGAGAATATATATTAAATAAATTTCATGTAATCTTTTTGTATATATGTCTTATTTGACATTTACAGGTTTGTTTGACAGATTTTTTGGTATGCTTTACCTAAATGCAGTTTTTATTATGATTTGAATAAAAGATCATTACTTTTAAAAAAAGGGAAAAGAAATTTATGGCATTGTTCTTTAGGTCATTGTTCTTATTTTCTTGTTATTCAACAAACAAGTTTTAATCAATGAGTGCAGTCATTGTAAATGTAATCAGATGGAGTTATTTCCCCTGA
Source organism: Mytilus californianus (assembly GCF_021869535.1). Taxonomy (NCBI): domain Eukaryota; kingdom Metazoa; phylum Mollusca; class Bivalvia; order Mytilida; family Mytilidae; genus Mytilus; species Mytilus californianus. The sequence continues at coordinate 129,056,730 of NW_026262679.1, read as the reverse complement.
TAAGTTTGAAAATTCTTTTTAAAATTTATTTTAACTATCAGAAATCACTACTTAATATTTTAAAATTGTGTTACCCCTGAGTATCTGTAGATGGCTAGTTGCAAGGCTACATTTCTGCCCCTATCGAACATATCCTTATTTCCAGTGACAGTCCAAATTTTCCACACTCCATCCAGTTTGGCCTACCTTGTAGAACCTACCCATTGCATTTACTGTTTATGGCTTCTCGTCCTGAATATCCCTAAAATGATTGCCACTGGACATTAAGTAAGCAAAAATCAATCAATTAATTTTTGTCGGAAGAGATACAATAACACTAAATACATTAATTTCCATCACAGATAACACGATATTATATTACATTTTCACTTGAAAGTTTAATTTGAGAAATAAGATATACCTAGCGCATTTGTAATGTTGATGACACACAGTGTGTAACATGATAACTGTACTGTAGACATGTTGAAAGTACTTATTTTATTAGTTAATAATACAAAGTTAACTTTGTACTGAGAATAGAGAATGGTCAATGCCATTGTAATAATTCAAATAAGTCAAAAGGGGGATCAACATCAAAAGATACAACTGACTTTCATAATGATCTTATTTTTCATTTATGCTCTAAGTAACAGTGTGTTCATTTGATTTATCCATGAACAAATTGTATCATCAATTTACATCACGGCAAACATTATAATCGTTTATAAGCACAATGATTGGCAGTTTTTTTTTCTGTGATTTACACCATCACAGGTAGAAGGTTCAATGGCTTATAATTGTGTTATATCAAAACAAGTCACATTTGGTGATTACAAAATGGAGGACAGTTTATTGAGTAATCGATTCATTTTTGGTCGAGCCTGCGACTTTTGTCGCAGAAAGCTCGACATAGGGATAGTGATCATGGTTCAGTGACTACTTGAAAAAGTTAAGATTTTTGTAATGTTAATTTCTCTCTTATTATGAATAATAGGATAACTATATTTGATATGTGCCTACCTTGCAAGGTCCTCATGCCTGTCAGACAGTTTTCATCTGACCTCGACCTCATTTCATGGCTCGGTGAACAAGGTTAAGTTTTTGTGGTTAAGTCCATATATCAGATACTATAAGCAATAGGTCTTCTATATTTGGTGTACGGAATGATTGTAAGGTGTACATGTCCAACTGGCAGGTGTCATCTGACCTTGACCTCTTTTCATGGTTCAGTGGTTAAAGTTCAGTTTTTGTGTTTTGGTCTTTTTTTCTAAAACTATAAGCAATAGGTCAACTATATTTGGTGTATGGAAATATTTTGCAATGTACATGTCAGTCTGGTAAGTTTTATTTGACCTTGGCCTCATTATAACGGTTTATTGCTCAGTGTTTAGTTTTTGTGTTTTGGTCTGTTTTTCTTAAACTATAACCAATAGGTCAACTATATTTGTTGTATGGAATGATTGTAAGGTGTATATGTCTGTCTGGCAGGTATCATCTGACCTTGACCTCATTTTCATTGTTCACTGGTCAATGTTAAGTTTTCATGGTTAAGTTTGTTTCTTAGATACTATAAGCAATAGGTCAACTATTTGATGCATAGATTGATTGTCAGGTGTACATGTCTGTCTGGCATGGTTCATCTGACCTTGACCTTATTTTCATGGTTCATTGGTCAATGTTTAGTTTTCCTGTTTAAGTCTGTTTCTTAGAAACTATAAGCAATAGGTCAACTATATTTGGTGTATTGAATGATTGTTAGGTGTACATGTACTTCCGGTTTGGTTTATCTGACCTTGACCTCATTTACTTGGATCATCTTAAGTTTATGTGATACTTTTAGTAAAGCTTTATATTAAGGACTATCAACATAAAATCAATGGTCAGTAAAGAAGGGGAGACATTTCAGCGTATGCACTCTTGTTTACTATGATAGGTAGTATATATCATGATTTGTACCATGAAATAATGCAATTAGTGATTAACACTACAAAAAACAATTTACACAATGAAAATTAATCAGTTATTTTTACATTTGAGCAAGCAGTGAATTATAATTTACACTTGAACTTACTTATTTAATAATTAACGCCTCTTCATAAATATAAATAAGAAGATGTGGTATGATTGCCAATGAGACAACTCTCCACAAGAGACCAAATGACACATATATAAAGTCTATTTCATGATGTATTCTGTGTTTTACACTAGGATATGCATTGTTTTCAACAATATCATCTTCAAAATGCTATGTATTCAGTTAGTTGGTGGCCTTGGGCTGTTTTCTGCTCTTTGGTCGGGTTGTTGTCCCTTTGACACATTCCCCATTTCCATTCTCAATTTTATTTACATAATAGCAGACAATATATTCAGCGATTGGACTATGAAAAAGGGTCTTAATGTGGGGGAGGTGTCTTCATTTCTATATTCAGTGATTGGACTATGAAAGAGGGTCTTAATGTGGGGGAGGGGTCTTCATTTCTATATTCAGTGATTGGACTATGAAAGAGGGTCTTAATGTGGGGGAGGTGTCTTCATTTCTATATTCAGTGATTGGACTATGAAAAGGGTCTTAATGTGGGGGAGGGGTCTTCATTTCTAAATTCATTGATTGGACTATGAAAGAGAGTCTTAATGTAGGGGAGGGGTCTTCATTTCTATATTCAGTGATTGGACTATAAAAGAGAGTCTTAATGTGGGGGAGGGGTCTTCATTTCTATATTCAGTGATTGGACTATGAAAGAGAGTCTTAATGTGGGGGAGGGGTCTTCATTTATATATTCAGTGATTGGACTATGAAAGAGGTTCTTAATGTGGGGGAGGGGTCTTCATTTCTGTATTCAGTTATAAGTTTAGGTCATTTTTTTTCTCTGGTCTTTATTTTTTCCTCATTTTCTTCTCTAAATTTCTTGGGCTTCTTTTTCAAATTTCATAAGATTCCATGAAGGTTTAACAAAGTTATTGATGACTGAAAAACTTTAACTTCAGACAAAATCTGAAGTTAACTGTAAAAATAACTAAATCCATTTATTAGTAAAATACGGAAAAATGAAAATAAATATTTTCAAAATTTTACCCTGGATACTGTATTTTGGTCATAAAAAAGCTTCTATCCCAATTTCATAAAACTCTATGTATGTTTAATAAAGTTATTGATGTAAAAAAAAAATTTAACCCCAGACTGAATCTCAATGTTGACCCTCCCAATGCAGACGACGACATCTAGGATCAGTTGTCTTGCTTTCGCGAAATTAATTTTGCAAGCTCGACAAAAATAGTGCACTATATATGGAATAAGATGTTCTAAAGAGTAATATTTATTGAACTCTTTTGCACTTCATGTACTATAAATCAAGAAGTACCACAATGACTTATACCTATGCATGTGACTTATCATAGCCTAGTAGTACCTATGTACTTCATTATATTCAATTGACTCTGGAAAGGAGTTATTGTCGTCAATAAAATTTTACCCAATTGTTTTTGGCAATTATGTTAAAAAACTTTAATAGATAGGGAGAACCTGTACAGCAAAAGAAGGTTTACAAATAAATACAATGACCAAAACTGTCAATCTACTCCTTCCCAACTTTTCTCCTTGAAATGACAAATTTTACCAATTTTCTTTACATTTTTGTCTATTTTCTTACTAATTATTAGATAAACACTGTGAACAGCTAAAAAGATCAGCACTGGACAGACTAAGGATAAGATCTTAAATTAAATAATTAATGGAACAATTAGATACTCTGATTGACAATTGAATTTTCTGATAAATGCCTTGACATGGATATTGATTTTAATGTTTTGTTTTATGTATTAGATGTTTTGTATAACAACAGAGATGTTTATGTTTAGAAGATGAATAACCTCCCTTGCTTTTGGCAATAAGCATTCTCTCAACACCCATAAACAAAAGCTCTGAATTGCTCTTGAGTCGGTGACAACATGTAAGTAAGGAGTAAGTAAGCAATCAACAGCCTCTGACACTATTTTAGAAAGAGAAAGTTGCAATCACTGACAGTATGAAATGTTTTGTTGTTAGATAATAAAGTACATTGTAGCATGTTTAATGTGTGGTTATTGTACATTTTAGTACAATGTGTCAACAAGACTTGACATTGTAAGTGCACTCTTTTGTACATTCAGTAATTCGATTGGACAGAAAAAAATGTTTCCTACATATTCTTATTCATAAATAAATACATTTAATTAACACAAGGGACTTTTCTGTTGTATTTTACACAAGATTAGCAATGTCAACTAAAACATACAAATAAACACAACTTAGAAATTAAGTTTTTTTATTATTTATTTTTGTTTTGTTCGCCTGAAGGAAATGATTGAAAGGTATGACCTTTTTGAACCTCATTTAATCATAACGTAGTTAACAGTTTATCTTATCAGAAGGCTGTAAGGTTTAGTTGTATAAACTTAAACATAACAACACTTAATTTCTGTACTGACTTTTAGTCCTCATTGTCAACAGATGACTTTCTGATGCAGTTCCTTGGGACTTGATTTTTCATATGATTTTAAATGCTTTTAATGAGACATTTGAATAGAGCTGTAAGCTTTAATGGTGACATGTATATTTCTTTACCTGTTGTGTGGTTTAAAGAATGAAATCAATGTTTGGCAATGTTTGGCAATAAATAATCATTTTGTTGTGTTATGAATAGATAGATTTATTTACTTGTATGGAAAGTTTAATATACACTGAATGGTAAGAGGTTTTAGAGGGATGATATTTTGTGACTATTTACATTTGTGAATTCTTTTTGTTGCGATTTAATTAGGCATACTGTGATTTACGGCTGAAATAAAAGCAAAACTTGTTGACACATAAACGTTTTTTTTTTTTTATGTGTTGTGTTGTGGAACAATTTTATAAGGTATCATATATGAGTTCGTTATTGTATTGTTGACTTGGAGCTTTAAATACATAAGTTAAGTCAATTAAAAAAAAAGGAATCCAAGACATTTGATACGACATGGAGTTTACCATTTACAATACAGATATATATTAAATTAAACTTATTCTTGGAAGCAGATTAATCCATCCTGGAAGAAAATTACCATTCCTGAAAGTGTGGGAAAAACGTGTCATATTCTTAAACAAAGAATGAAAGAGATTTTTTTCGTTTGTCATAAATAATTGTGAAGGTGTTAATTGGATTTTCTAACAGGTGTAACTACAATGTATTGTTTGATGTTTTGGTCATGTTTGACAGTTTAGAAAATATGTTGAGGCCATGAGTCCTAGTTGTTAAACTTTATGTGTTCTACTTTAAAGCAATTCAGTTTTCTTTGATATTCATTGATTTTTGGATTATTAAAGTTTGACCTACAGTTGTAAATGGATTTGCCTCAGTATAAGTGGACATTTAGGGATTAATGATTAAATCGAGTAGTTATTAAAATTCTATTGTTTGAAGAAAAGGATATATATTGTGTAGTGCATTGACAAACTTTTCAATGAAGACATATATGTGTTATGTTTAAAGTGTGGTGATGTTGGAATAATTGTTGTGAAAAGAAAGATAGAATTATCTGTAGAGAAACTTTTGATTTTGAATAGTTCAGAGTGATTCTTTAATAATTGCTTCAGCATATTTGGATTTGTGACACAAACTATTTAAAAACTGCAGTAATTGATTATCCATAATTTATGTACATACATTGATTATTCATATTGAATTACCTGAGGCCAGATTTAATTGTCTTGTATGTATGCACTTTTATCTTAATTTGCTGGAGAAATGTGGATGTTAAGATGTCAATAGAGTTATCTCCCATAGACTAAAAAAAAATAACTTGGATAAAAATCAACATGTGTCCAATGGTGAGTTGAGAATTATTTATACTTCAAATTATATTTGATAATAATTACCATAAAAATGTTTGTTTTTAAAAAATAAAAATAAAAAAAAATTTATATGTGATAAAGATTTGAGAAAAAAAGTCCCAGCTAGAAAAACTACAAAATATATATATATATGGCTAAGGAATAGAAAGGGGAAAATGATAGAACGAAATGATAAGATATAAGGTTTTAGGTAATATTCTTAATAGATTTTTATATGCTAGTTATGCCCACGAGTAGTAGTCATGAAAACTGATATTGGATAATTAAGGAGTAAGTTCACGAAGGGATAAAATTGGCCCTAAGATTTTGAGTTTTTTAATCAGACTAAAATACTACAAATTTCACATAGAAATAGTTGCTATAATATTGTTAATACATAATAACTTCTTATTGGCACATCACATCATAAATTACGAAGTAGTAAACCCTTAATTATCCATTATTTATATTATAACTTCAGTATTGGTCCAATTTCCACTATTCATAACATTATTTGGCATAATTTACTTTGCCCTCAACCTCTGATCCAGATTTTTTTGGGGTCTAGGGATTCAATATCATAATTGGCATCTTTTGGTTAAAGAAGATTTTGGATCATAATTTGACAATTTTTTTCAAATATGTGCTGACTTTGGAGCCTATAATATACTCTTTTGAAGAGATTTGGTTAACCAAGCAGTAGGGTTCAACCCATTTATGAACCTAGTTATGGCCTTTTTGATATTTTATGATAAAGTTGAAATTCACGGCCATATCTTTTATTTTAAACCAACTATAGATGAAGATTCAAGTTAAAAGTCTTATATTAAGTAACCAAGATTCATAAGGAAAAGAAGTTTTTCATTAGAAAAGTTCAAATGTATTTAATACTGATAGGTTCAAGTAAAATATGAGCTCCTTGACTTACTTTTTACTAGAGTAAAAGGGCATACAAAATGTATTTGCAAATAAACATCAACAAAGTTTATGATTGTTAGAGGGAACTTCAAAATTTGAAAACAACTTGTACTGTCTAAACTATTGCACACTCAGATTGAGCTTCCTATTCCTAAACAAATCAGAAAGTTAGTTCCTTTATAGGATAGATATTTGAGTAATTGGCCACTTCAATTTTATAATTAAGTATCTATATTTCAAGATAACTTGTGAAAGATTAGATAAAACTAGACTGGAATAAAGAAAACAAGTAAGGGGATATCATATAAACAGTATTGTCAGTTTATTTGAACTTAATCAGACATATCTACCAATCATTGGTTTTATTCAACCAACTTTACATTGCTCCTGTGTTTATATATATATATATCAACACCAAAGAACTAACGGAAATACCATGGAATTATTTGAATTCATTGGTAATAATTTTGATCTGATTGATAAAAGTTGCAGTTTTGAGGTTAATTTGCAGTTCAAGTATTTATATGTATCAGAATATTGACATTGATTTCCATAGCAGATCCAGGATTTACAAAAAGGGGGAGGGTTGGAGGGGCCCTTTTAAAAATGATCGGGTTAGGGCAGTTAAAAATCAGACAAATGTACAAAAAAACAAAAACAATTTTGCAATAAGTGCGTCTTGGACCCCTCAGCCCCCTTTGATCAGTTCCCAGAATCAATAAGTACGTCTAGGACCCCCTCAGCCCCCTTTGATCAGAATCAAATTATAATTTGCGCATGAAATATGTGAAGCATTCTACCATTACTAATGAAACCAATGAAAATGTACCAAACATAATGGTGGTTATTGGGATTTATTGTCTACAATTTACTTATCAAATCATCTGTTGAAATAAGATATATATTCTGTTCTTTAGAAGAATAAATTGTAGGTTATAAATCAATTATGCAAAAATGTGACCTAGTTTAATCATACATGAATAAGATAATGAATTTAGTTTAACGCATTTGATATGACTTGAACTTATGACTTACGTCAGAGTATTACCTTGGACTTTTCTTCTGGATTGAATACCTGTTCATGCTTAAACAAATCAAAGCCATGTCTATTATATACTTATGAAAGGGTTTATAAGTTTAAAGTGCTTATTTGAAATGGTAGATGACGTAAAGTTTGTCCTTGGGATTTCAATAAATTTCTTACCTTATTCCTTGTAAGAGGTGATTTACCTTGAAAGAGATGAATAATAATTTTTTTGGAATATGACAAGTTTAATCAAAGTACTGAAGTACTGAACATCGGATGACCGCAAGTTCTGGTGGATAGTCACAGGCACTTGTCTCAGAAAAAATAAAATATCTCTATAACCTGAAAGTTAGGTTAAGGTACATAGATTTTTTTTTCTGAGACAAGTTCCTGTGTGGATGATGAATAAATGACAGAGAATTCAACCTCACCGTAATAACTATTATGTTGTAGTGATATAATCATGGGACAATCATTTTTTATCAGTATAATTAATCTGGTTTGTTGTTATATATTATATTAATATTTGTATAACAGTTATATATATATAGCAGTTCATCTTAATAACTCTACCGGCAAATTTTCATCCATTTATACCATCATGCTATTCTACTATTCTAATGATAGTGCAGTGCAATTGCATGGTGGACACTCTTCTGTAATAATTCGTTTTTCTAATAGGTTTGATTTGAGTAGGCATTCATATTTCTCCCGCTAATGAATATGTATTGATGAAATTAATATATAACAAGCGATAAGAGATATTCATCCGCAAACACAATTTTTCGGTACGTTTGCATAGATATTAATGATTTTTTTACTTGTATATATATATTTCTCACGACAAAACATTTTCATAATATTTATTTATGTTCTTAAAAAATATTTTCATGAGTATTCATTGAAGAAATGAATTTATAGCAAGCAATAAGGAATGTTATTTTGCACTCGATAATATCCGCATATTTATACGAAATACGTTCGGTTATTAGTCAAAAAACGCAAGTCACATGGGTAGAAATGTCTGCGGCAACATAACACCGGAATGCCCTCAAGGTTATCTGCTTTAAAAATCGTTTATTTACTAAACTTATAAGAAAAATAAATATATATATGTATACTAATATTGAGTTACAAACATTCCCTACACCTGAGATCATGATAGTTCTAGGAAAATTTTTTATGAATTTAAAAAACAAATTGAAAGGAAAAATTCCTTACACCTGAGATCATGATAGTTCTAGGAAATTTTTATGAACTTTAAAATACAAATTGAAAAGAGACTGAGAATGAAGAATGGTAAGATATAGTTTGTATTTTGAAAAAAAAAAGTTGAATACATTTCGGCAAAATGTTTTTGAAATTTTGTTTATTTTGCATCTACCTGTGTGTACTACCAGCATCTTATTCTGAGAAAATAGAACTGTCTATTATTTTATACTATTTACTAGTAAATTGTATGTAATACAGGAAAAGTATTTTTTGTATCGCATTTAAAATAAAATCTCCTTGATTGCTTTATAAACTATGAAATTAGTAAGCTGTGTTTTTGTTTTTGTTTGTCCTTTTAGTAAATAACTAAAGAAGCTGCTTAATGTTTTATATTTTTAGGTGATTTTTTACATCTGTTTTTCATTTGAAATGGTCTGCCTGGCTCTGCCATATGTATTTTGTGTCCAAGTAAAATTTATTTTAATGCACAGCAGTGACCTTGCTTTTACATATAAGCAAGTTTTTTCAAGCGGTCAAATAAATTTCATTTTTATTAAGAGAAAATGTCTGCTGTTAAAACACTTACTGCTCAGACATTTACTTTTACAAATTGTGACTTGGATGGAGAGTTGTCTCATTGGCACTCATACCACATCTTCTTATATCTACTAAGTCAAAGTTAGGGTAAAGTCACCTTACTGCTCAGACAGACCTTAGTCAAAGTTAGGGTAAATTCACCTGATGCTCAGACAGACCTTAATCAAAATTAGGGTAAAGTCACCTGATGCTAAGACAGACCTTAGTCAAATTTAGGGTAAAGTCACCCGATGCTCAGGCAGACCTTAGTCAAAGTTAGGGTAAAGTCACCTGATGCTCAGACAGACCTTAGTCAAAATTAGGGTAAAGGGTAAAGTCACCTGATGCTCAGACAGACCTTAGTCAAATTTAGGGTAAAGTCACCTGACGCTCAGACAGAGCTTAGTCAAAATTAGTGTAAAGTCACCTTACTGCTCAGACAGACCTTAGTCAAAGTTAGGGTAAAGTCACCTGACGATCAGACAGACCTTAGTCAAAGTTAGGGTAAAGTCACCTGATGCTCAGACAGACCTTAGTCAAATTTATGGTAAAGTCACCTGATTCTCAGACAGACCTCATAGTCAATTTATGGTAAGGTCACCTGATAAAGGCATTTCACTTAGTAATATTGATTAGATATTTTAAAATAAATTCAAATTGAACAAATCCCTTTCCAAAAAAAATTGCTGAATTTATGGTGTAAAATATGTCAAAAAATGGAAATGCTTTTAATGGTAAACACTTGTATGATTTATAGTGTAAAAAATGTCCAAACTAAAAATGCTTATTAAGATTAAAAATGAGTCAAACAGTTTGGTAACATGTACATATGGCTAATATAATTGACAGTTGATCAACTGAGAAGTTATTGCAACTGTCAATTACATTAATTGAATTAATTAAATTGAATATGACAGATTTTTGAAGTACCATTGATAATTTTTTGTCAGATTAATCATCAGTTTATTATTTTAATCACTTGGAGGTGTGAAAATAGATGAGGGAAATTAATTCATATAATTTTAACATAGAGATGTCAGGTATGTTTTGAGTCTTAAAATTAATGACGTTTCTCTTGTAAAATAATTTGTTGAAATGTGATCAGAAATGGAGAAATTTTATCTTTGAAGATTTCTCATTACTTTTAATATTATGTTGAAAATTTAAAGATGACTTAAATACATCAAACACAATATATGAATAAAACTAATCAGAATTGGAATAAATCTAGGTGATCCAGCTGACTTTATATATATAAATCTAGGTGATCCAGCTGACTTTATATATATAAATCTAGGTGATCCAGCTGACTTTATATATATAAATCTAACACCGACATATTGGTTGCTGACTCTAGTTGCTGACTCTAGGTACATGAATTTGTCAATTATTTTCTAATGTCATAAGCTTCAATGTATTGCTACTTTTGATAAATAATAAGAGCAATAATTTCAAAAGAAAAAGATAACATATGGGATTGATACTAAAGAAACATTATTCCTAAATTATAATGGGAGAAAATTTCTATATACATGTATCAACAAATTGCAAGTTTTATTGCTGGAATGCATCTTGCCAGTTACTGAAAGGTCTTATACAATGATCGTCCTGAACATGCATGAAATATTTGCCACTGGACATTAAGCAACCAACAATCAATCAATCTTATTCAGTAAGCTTAAGAACTTGAACCTTTCATCAAGTTCAAGATAGCTTCGTGCATGGACTTGAGAAGCAGCAGCAGTTGAGTACTCTGTGATATATATTCACTAATGACTGCTGCAGGCGTTTAAGATAATGGAGTACTCTGTGATATATATTCACTAATGACTGCTGCAGGCGTTTAAGATAATGGAGTACTCTGTGATATATATTCACTAATGACAGCTGCAGGCGTTTAAGATAATGGAGTACTCTGTGATATATATTCACTAATGACTGCTGCAGGCGTTTAAGATAATGGAGTACTCTGTGATATATATTCACTAATGACTGCTGCAGGCGTTTAAGATAATGGAGTACTCTGTGATATATATTCACTAATGACTGCTGCAGGCGTTTAAGATAATGGAGTACTCTGTGATATATATTCACTAATGACTGCTGCAGGCGTTTAAGATAATGGAGTACTCTGTGATATATATTCACTAATGACAGCTGCAGGCGTTTAAGATAATGGAGTACTCTGTGATATATATTCACTAATGACTGCTGCAGGCGTTTAAGATAATGGAGTACTCTGTGATATATATTCACTAATGACTGCTGCAGGCGTTTAAGATAATGGAGTACTCTGTGATATATATTCACTAATGACTGCTGCAGGCGTTTAAGATAATGGAGTACTCTGTGATATATATTCACTAATGACTGCTGCAGGCGTTTAAGATAATGGAGTACTCTGTGATATATATTCACTAATGACAGCTGCAGGCGTTTAAGATAATGGAGTACTCTGTGATATATATTCACTAATGACTGCTGCAGGCGTTTAAGATAATGGAGTACTCTGTGATATATATTCACTAATGACTGCTGCAGGCGTTTAAGATAATGGAGTACTCTGTGATATATATTCACTAATGACTGCTGCAGGCGTTTAAGATAATGGAGTACTCTGTGATATATATTCACTAATGACTGCTGCAGGCGTTTAAGATAATGGAGTACTCTGTGATATATATTCACTAATGACTGCTGCAGGCGTTTAAGATAATGGAGTACTCTGTGATATATATTCACTAATGACTGCTGCAGGCGTTTAAGATAATGGAGTACTCTGTGATATATATTCACTAATGACTGCTGCAGGCGTTTAAGATAATGGAGTACTCTGTGATATATATTCACTAATGACTGCTGCAGGCGTTTAAGATAATGGAGTACTCTGTGATATATATTCACTAATGACTGCTGCAGGCGTTTAAGATTTTAAGATAATGGAAAAACTTTAAAGGATGAAGTGTATACACCATTACACTTTCCGCTAGGACCACCAGAAAGTTATAAACCATTACACTTTCCGCTAGGACCACCAGAAAGTTAAATACTGTGGATTCATTTATTTTCGTGGGTACCAATTTTTGTGGATCAAGGAAAACTTGCATGTTCGTTGTTATTTAATTTCGTCTTTTGTCGAAGTCTGCATACAAGCCTATAGTAAATTTGCCATTTGTTGAACATTTGATTTCGTGGTTTACCTGTACCCACGAAATCCATGAAAATTGGTATCCCAACGAATAATAATGAATCCACAGTATGGGCAAATTACCAATTATAAATGAACACAAGTTAGGTTTGTAGCCATATTGTAACAAAGAAGTGAAAAAGACCAGCTAAATGCCACTGAAAATAACTATATAAAGAAAGTTGTTTTGCAAGGACTGTGCATTGTATGATTAAATGTTTCTTATACTCACCATTATTTATTTTATATATATAGAAATTGCACCCTTTTTACTCTATGCTTGTAAACAATATTTGTATTCATAAAATTATAATACCAGTTAATGTCTTGGACCTTTCAAAGATATGCTCATTTGATTTGAAAAAGTTGTTGAGTAATAACAAATATTGACAGTATTTGACGTCAGGCTTCATTATAATACAATATCAGTTGTTCTAGGGGTGAATGAATGTTAGAGTCAACAAAGGAAAAGTTTCAAATGTTTGCTAGATTTTTTGCTTCATGATAAAGTTTAAATATACAATTTGGCAAACCACTCCTGTAAATCCAACATGTTGATAATTGTAGAATGAAGTTTTGTCTGTATTTATTTTGTTATCTTTTTAGGATAATATGTTTGGCCTGACTTATTTTTGGATAAATTGGATCAGTTTTTTATGAGCTTGTCAAATAAAAGGTTTTAAGATCTAAAAAATGAATATGCATTAACAATTTGTTAACCTTTCTCCCAAAAAGTCTTGTTTATTATGATACTTTCAGATTTCCAATATTAGTGATGGGAAATAAGTTGTCAAATTATTCATATTGTGCATACACATACTGTAAATTCAGAAATTATTTAGAGGTTTTTATTAATGCAAATAATGCGACTGAGTGAGTATCGAAATAATAAGAAGTCACATTCTGATAACTGATACAAATATAATGGTATCTGTATGAAGCTTTTCCTGAAATTACAAAAATGAATCTAGCATTTTAATTCAGTTTTCAAAGATCGCTAAATCCACGCAGTAATTTGTGAATTTACAGTAGTTTTCTCATTGTCTTTTTACTACAGTAGTTCAAATTTCCCTCTCTTCTCCCTGGTCAGTCGGCTCTACAGATAATTACCAATTGATGCATTGCTGTGGACAAAAGATTGACAATGGGAATTAGCAATATAAACATAACAAGGATAAGTTAAAACATGGGTTTGTTTAGTTGTTGAGTGCTTAATAAATATCCTGTGTCAAACATGTCATACATATTCAGAGGGGAGGGGGTGAATAAACAATGCTCAAGATTGCCACTAGCATTCACTGAAGCAGCCATCTTTTATATTCTTCGATAATTCACCATTTCAGAATCTGAAGCATTCTGGGTAATTTTTTCCATACATTATGATTGGTGATGATGATGGATGGCTGCTTAACGTCTTGCGGCAAATTGATGTGCATATTCAGGACGAGAACATGTTAATGTAATATGATTATTAACCCTGTTTTGTACTAGACTGATAAGCTGAGCCGGATTTTTAAGTGCTAATTCACAAGTTAACAGTCTGCAAGAAGACACATCACCTTACCCGGACACATTATTCTGACTCCGAGTCGACTAGTCTTTGCTCTTACTCCTTAATGCCGAGTACTTAGCGGAGTAGCAGCAAATACAAATTTATAAAGTCTTTGGTTTGACATTGCCGGGGTTTGAACCCACGACCTCACGCATTCGAGGCGAACACGCTACCAAGACACCACAGAGGCGGTCCTATATGTTTGGGACAACGCTTCTAACAATAAAGAACCAGTGACCTAACAAAATATTCATTTTTGGTATGAACATAGAAAGCGCCTATAGTTTTTCAGTTTATGAAAATGTGAATAGCTACTATTATGTCTTAGAAGGAACATATGCTGGAGTTCTTAGATTCATTTGATATTTAATTGCAGGATACTACTATAAGATATTAAATGTGGCATCAAATCATTAGTACATTTAAAACAAATTTTATTGCATTAAATTTGATTTTATAACCATTAAATGTCCAACAAGTTGGTGACAAATTGAATATAAATAAAAATTTAGTACTTGAAGCATTATACAATATGTATTGGAATCCAAAGTTCTTCTGACATTTGTGAAAGATTTTTTTTACCTATTGAATTATCAGAAAATGTTTAATATAAGCCATTTTTTCACTCGATTAACTTTAATTGTTTACAAATCTTTACCAAGAGACAAAGGAGGACATTTACATTTTAAATCTGGTGGCTAATTATTTACCTACTTTAGTTTCCACTCCACTTAAGCATAAAGAATAAATTTGAATAATTTAAAAAATCAAATATTTGACGTACATTTAATTTGTTCCAGTGAACAACTTTGCATGATTGGTGTAGAATTTTTAACGATTAGCATTACGTGTTTACCTAATATATACATACTCTTCACAAGAATATAAGTAAACAAAAAAAAAATATATAAAAGGTCTTATATTGTAAACTTTATTATAGTTGTAGTGGATTATAATGAGTGCTCATACACCATAAATTTATTTGAAAGACGGACAGTGGCAATCGTTTTCTTTTTCTTTTTGTCGCTATGGATAAAAAACTATAAAGGATTAAATATGTAAAAGAACATTCTAAGTGTATCTTATAACAAGCTTAATAAGCACTTTGCAAGGTGTGATAATTTATATTAGATAATCTGGATTAAAAGATATTTTTGTGCATAGTTAATACGGCACCATGTTCCAAATTTACCAATTAGCTCGGTTAGAGTGAATTTTAAAGGTAAACAAGACCATAGAATGTCCACAATGGCCGAAATGGCATCAGGACTGTGTCACTTGAAAATTGGAATATGTCTTAACATAGAAGAAGAAGAAGAAATAAGTGAAAAAGATTTCAGATTCCATGATGATAATAACTTCATCAAGCATGTTAACTGCCGTGAAAATAGTGCAAAGGTAATTTATTCATTATTCTTGGAAAAAACTTAATTAGTGTCTTTACTTTTATATTGCGGAAAGACCATTTTAGAGGAGCATCAGGATTGGGCCTTTTTTTTACAGGAATTCAGGATTTACACTTATTGGGACTTGGGAATTCATGATTTACACTTATTGGGACTTGGGAATTCATTATTTACACTTATTGGGACTTGGGAATTCATGATTTACACTTATTGGGACTTAGGAATTCATGATTTACACTTCTTGGGATTTACACTTATTGGACTTGGGAATTCATGATTAACACTTATTGGGACTTGGGAATTCAGGATTTACACTTATTGGACTTGGGAATTCATGATTAACACTTATTGGGACTTGTGAATTAAGGATTTACACTTATTGGACTTGGGAATTCAGGATTAATCTTTATGGATCTGGGAAAGAATGCTTTATTTTAATGGGGAATTTGAGATTCAGGGTTAACTTTATTTTAGGAATTTGGGATGAAATCACTTCCTACCCCCTAATCATTTAAAATAAGGAGCAGAGTTCTCAAAATCATTTTAGCCAGGTGGTCCTTAGGACCACCAAGACTTCAAATTTGATGGTCCCAGTGAAAATCCTGTATTTGTAGAAAATTTTTGCTTTGATTTATTTCCAAACATGTAGGTATAAATAAGATTAGGCCAATTTTCACTGATAATATGGTTCAATATCAAATATTGATATACATTGTAATCAAGAATTATAATAAATACCAGACAGCCTTAAAAAAATGAATAAAACCAATATAAGTATACAAACGAGTTGGACATCAGGGCCACTGTTACATTCAAAATTGACTGACTTGTCTGATTTTTGTTGGTCAGGACTGACTGGACAGACAGTTTTTGAGAACACTGAAGTAATCACAAGACTATTGTCAATAATAATAATAATAATAATAATAGCACTTAATTTGATGACTTTATGGTTAACTATACACTGAAGGATTTACTATCAGTACTTCTTCTGTTTAGAAAATATGGTTGTTTTGTGTTAGACCATTTATCTGTTTGTCAGCCCAATCTTTACCCCCAGTTTTTTGTGGGGTTCATGTTGCTCAGTCTTTAGTTTTCTATGTTGTGTTTTATGTACTGTTGTTTATCTGTTTGTCTTTTTCTTTTTCATCCATGGCGTTGTTAGTTTATTTTCGACTTATGAGGTTGTATGTCCCTTTGGTATCTTTTGTCCTTTAACCAAATACTTCTAATGAAATTGTTACTAGAATGATATTCAGGTAACATCAACATTTCTTTTTCTACAGTCCTATTTTTGAAGTTTTTCCATTTCATCCAGTTCTTCTTAATTCAAGAAAAATTTAATACTTGTTCAACAGCTCAACAACATTTAGTTTTAAAGTGTGTGCTTGTCGGATCTGTTTCACACCTCACTTACGGCTTCCTGTTTTACCAATACTTTGAATCATGGGAGGGGGTATGTTAAGCACAGACAATTTGTACATTCTTGTTTTATTTTACAGAACTAGTATTAACATAAGGATACTATTGTTAAGTTGACATTTACTTTACTTATACCTGATCTTCCCGCCAACCAGTTTATTGTTGTTGTTTTTTGGTACTCCCCTGTTCATTGGCCTCTAACATTTTAGGATACATTGTTGAACGTATGTCCTTCAGACAAGGCTGAAAGTTGACATTGTATACAGAAGGTACATTGTAGAATGCCTCTAAGGCCTTCCTAGTCATTAGTCAAATCTTTTAGGTTATTTCCTGATGGCCATATATATAAAGTATTGTTTGTTTTTTTTTTGTTTTTAATTATAATTCTTGTATGATATTTTATGAACCACAATGAGCTTTTGAAAATTGACAACTTACATACTGATTATAAAAAAAGAAATCTTGTTGCAAATATGGTTTTTGAAGCAGATTATAGATTATTTTTTTTTATTTTAGATATGATATAATTATTTTATTTCTTTTTGATGGCTGCATGATGAGTCACAGTAACCTGACCCTGAAGTTACTGAAATGTATGTGCAGTTTGAAAAGCATTATTAACTTAACTGTCTGAGACAAATATAAGACTGAAACATTGTTAAAGTCTCGCCTGCGACTTTGCGAGACATAGGTATTACTATTCGGCGGCAGCGTAAACTATTTGTATAAAGCTTTATATTTCAGAAGGTAGAAGACCTGGATGCTGCATACCTTGTAAGCAGATACCTTATGTTGCGAAGTTTCCGTCTGTCATATGCCCATTGTCCTTGAACCTCATTTTCATGGTTCAGTGACTGCTTGAAAAAAAAATACAGTTTTTTTGTCATGTGAAATACTGGATAACTATATTTGGTATATGGTTTCCTAGCAACGTCTACATGTCTGTCAGACAGGGTTAACCTGACCTCAAATTCGTGGATCAGTGATCAAGGTTAAATTTACGTGATTAGGTCCGTTTCTCAGATACTACAAGCAGCAGGTCAACTATATGCAGTGTATGGAATGATTGTAAGGGGTACATGTCAGACTGGTTTCATCTGACCTTGACCTCATTTTCATGGTTCAATGGTCATTGTTAATTTTTTGTGTTTTGGTCTGTTTTTCAATTACTGTAAGCAATAGGTCAACAATATTTGGTGTATGGAATGATTGAAGGTGTACATATCTGTCTAGCTGGTGTCGTCTGACCTTGACCTCATTTTAATGGTTCATTGGTCAATGTTAAGTTTTTGTGTTTTGGTCTGTTTTTCAAGTACTATAAGCAATAGGTCAACTTTAATTGGTTTATGGAATAATTGTAAGTTGTACATGTCTGTCTAGCCGGTGTCATCTGACCTTGACCTCATTTCCATGGATCTTTAAAAATATTAAGTTTATGTGATACTTGTAGTAAAACCTTTATCTTTAAGACTTTCAATATAAAATCAATGGTCAGTAAAACAGGCGATACATTTCAGAGTGTGCACTCTTGTTTGTAAGATACTGATGATCTGAAAAATCACAAATGAAATTGATTTTGGAGAATAAGGACTGGAAATAAGACACTACATAGCATTATAGAGGTTTTGTGTTGGGTACTTAGACTATTTCCATCACAGAAGTTGTATAAAATATTTGATAGTTCTTTGTCAGTTAGGTAGAATGTTTACATCACAGAAGTTGTATAAAATATTTGATAGTTTTTTGTCAGTTAGTTAGACTGTTTAAATCACAGAAGTTGTATAAAATATTTGATAGTTCTTTGTCAGGTACTTAGACTGTTTAAATCACAGAAGTTGTATAAAATATTTGATAGTTTTTTGTCAGTTAGTTAGACTGTTTACATTACAGAAGTTGTATAAAATATTTGATAGTTCTTTGTCAGTCAGTTAGACTGTTTAAATCACAGAAGTTGTATAAAATATTTGATAGTTTTTTGTCAGTTAGTTAGACTGTTTACATCACAGAAGTTGTATAAAATATTTGATAGTTCTTTGTCAGTCAGTTAGACTGTTTAAATCACAGAAGTTGTATAAAATATTTGATAGTTCTTTGTCAGGTAGTTAGACTGTTTGCATCACAGAAGTTGTATAAAATATTTGATAGTTCTTTGTCAGGTAGTTAGACTGTTCACATCACAGAAGTTGTATAAAATATTTGATAGTTCTTTGTCAGTCAGTTAGACTGTTTAAATCACAGAAGTTGTATAAAATATTTGATAGTTTTTTGTCAGGTAGTTAGACTGTTTACATCACAGAAGTTGTATAAAATATTTGATAGTTCTTTGTTGGGTAGTTAGACTGTTTACATCACAGAAGTTGTATAAAATATTTGATAGTTCTTTGTCAGGTAGTTAGACTGTTTACATCACAGAAGTTGTATAAATATTTGATAGTTCTTTGTCAGTCAGTTAGACTGTTTACATCACAGAAGTTGTATAAAATATTTGATAATTCTTTGTCAGGTAGTTAGACTGTTTCCATCACAGAAGTTGTATAAAATACTTGATAGTTCTTTGTCAGTCAGTTAGACTGTTTACATCACAGAAGTTGTATAACATATTTGATAGTTCTTTGTCAGGTAGTTAGGCTGTTTACATCACAGAAGTTGTATAAAATATTTGATAGTTCTTTGTTGGGTAGTTAGACTGTTTACATCACAGAAGTTGTATAAAATATTTGATAGTTCTTTGTTGGGTAGTTAGACTGTTTACATCACAGAAGTTGTATAAAATGTTTGATAGTTCTTTGTTGGGTATTTAGACTGTTTACATCACAGAAGTTGTATAAAATATTTGATAGTTCTTTGTCAGTTAGGTAGACTGTTCACATCACAGAAGTTGTATAAAATATTTGATAGTTCTTTGTCAGGTAGTTAGACTGTTTACATCACAGAAGTTGTATAGCATACTTGATAGTTCTTTGTCAGTCAGTTAGACTGTTTACATCACAGAAGTTGTATAAAATATTTGATAGTTCTTTGTCAGGTAGTTAGACTGTTTACATCACAGAAGTTGTATAAAATATTTGATAATTTTTTGTCAGGTAGTTAGACTGTTTACATCACAGAAGTTGTATAAAATATTTGATAGTTCTTTGTCAGTCAGTTAGACTCTTTACATCACAGAAGTTGTATAAAATATTTGATAGTTCTTTGTCAGGTAGTTAGACTGTTCACATCACAGAAGTTGTATAAAATATTTGATAATTCTTTGTCAGGTAGTTGCTCTATATAATTACAAATAAATGTTGTGTAATAAGCAGCTGCATATTTTTATATCTAAAAGCTTTTAAATTTTTATTCACAAAGAAGTGTTTATGAAAAAGTTGTAAAGTACAAATATTCTAATGTTGATGCATATTCTCATTTGAAGTGATTGAATGAACTGCAGTTAAATGATTTTGATTTAATTTTACAAACTGCAGTTAAAATGAAAAGGAATGAGTTTTTAATGAAAATCTTTTATTTATGAAATGGAAGAAAAAAACCTTTCCTAAAGGTTGTACCAAGCCAGTAGCTTTATTTGTATTTAATTGAAAAATAATATATGAAGAGGCAGACACTAATTGAACATTCCTCATTACAAAACTGGATTAGCTAGGCCTATTATTTTTGATACCCCCTTTTTTATTGGGAGGGAGGGGGCTTTATATATATATAGGAACCAACACTGTTGATCTATCTGTCTGTCTGTAAATGTACATGGTCAGCACAAATCTGCTAGATAGATATATGGATGCATCTTTACACAGTTGTTGAAACTTTAACTGCTGATGTGTATAAAGAATAAAATCCTGATCCTAAATGTTGACTGCAGAAATAATCAAACTTACTTACTTCATTATTTCAATATGTGGTAATATAGTCTCTCATAAGTGCATGCATACAGGAATAAAATCCTGGTCATACATGTTAAAGGAAGATAATCAAGCTTACTTACTTCAATAAAGCATATAAGTATGCCATTTTAATCCAGGTTGGACCTGAATTAGTTAATACAAATTATATTTAGTTAGATGTCCTTAACCACTGTGAAACCAGATGTATATGAAAGAATTTAACTATTGTGAACCAGGGTTATTAATTCTGGTTAACTATTCAAAGTTTGACCAAGAACAGATTTCATAGTGGGAACAGTGTATAATAGCCTCTTGTAAGCCCAACTATTCTTTAAGAGGCTAGACAGAAACTTTACACAGTTTTAGAACACTATCTGAGTAATGTGCAATAAGGAATATATTTTATTCTAATTTCTTGGCTGTTATATGACAGGTGTACAGAAAGGAAACATTTATCAAGTTACACATAAGTTACATAACAATCTTTATTCGTCTTTAATAATTATTTTCAATTTTATTTCTTTCAAAGGTTTTTGGTTAAGTAATACTTTGAACCATTAGTGTCAAGATAAGTCTTTTTAAAATAAATTATTTGATGATTTGGACCAAGGAAGATATAACTAGTTACCAGAAATGAACTATAAATTGCAGGTGACAGAACAATAAATAAGGAAGGACTGCATTGCTTTTTAAATATAATGAATAAAAGAAAATGAGAAGGAACTGAATGACACAACAAACCAAAAGACTTCTAGTCTTCAGCAGTAGTTTCTTTTAAATGCTAGCCGCTTAATGAACATAAGTACAGTCCAGGATACCAACGTTGAGATCAGTTTTAAACTTGTACTTCGAAATAGATTGATTGATTGGTGTTTAACGCTACTTTCAGCATTATTGTGCTATTTCGTGGCGGTCAGTTTTTTATTGATGGAGGAAGCCAAGGTGCCCGGAGAGAACCACCGACCTTTGGTAGGAAAACTAACAATACTAGTCAATTAAGATTGGAGTCAAGCACACTTGTCATGTGCTGGATTCAAACTTACAACCTCAGTGTTGACAGGCTAGTGATACAGTAGTTCGACTACTTAGACCACTCGGCCACTGAGGCCCCTACACAACCTCAGTGTTGACAGGCTAGTGATACAGTAGTTTGACTACTTAGACCACTCGGAAATTCAGGGGAATCTCACTAACAATTACATTAGCATATAAATTATCTCCCTTCCTGTGACTGGTGCACTGCCATAATAATACATAGGTGCAAAAGATAAAAACATCCCCCTTCCTGTAACTGGTGCACTGCCATAAAAACCCATAGGTACAAAAGACAAAAACACATATTCATAGAATTTTCTTTTTTATACAAAGATAATTATTAATACAGGAGAAATAAGAAAATTGAGATTGCTTTGTAAAAAAAGAAAGGTTATTGCTTGATATCAGCTATCATTATTTAATTCAAATAATGTTAATAAAATCCAAGGGTTCATTCATTATTATATTGAAATTAAATAACTAGAGTTGAAATCAGCATGAAACCTACAAATCACATTGGATTCTATTTTCTGTTTGAAAAAACCTGGTACCTTGGAATCCTGGTACCTTGATGTCCTTTTATTGCACCAGGTTTGAAAATACCATTGAAAATGAATTATATAAAAAAAGATTAACATTACCAGATCATTCACTTCCTCGTCAAAGTATTGACAGAACTTTTTTTATTGTTTGATTAATAAGTTGAAGGATATTCAATCAAATGAAAAAAAAATTTGTTAAATCTACATGTAACTTCTTTTCCTTAAACTTCCCTTTAGATGAATCAGTCTTACTAAACTTCTGCTTTAATTATATATACCAAGACCAACAGTCCTTAAAGTATTTATAAAGCTTTCTAATGTATAGATACAGAATATTCAGTGACATAGGATTCATTTATGTCTTGTAGGGAAACAGAATACTGTAAATTCAGAAATTATTGCGATGTTTTTATTATTGCGAAAAATGCGACAGGGTTATAATCGCAATAATTTAAAACTCGCATTTTGAAATTTTTTATATGAATTAAACAGGATTTTTCTCAATATCGCTAAAATTAAAATCGCATTTTAGTCAAAAATGACAAAATCGCAATAATAAATGCGTGCAATAATTTCTGAATTTACAGTATTCAGTGACATAGAATTCATTTATGTCTTGTAGGGAAACAGAATATTCAGTGACATAGAATTCATTTATGTCTTGTAGGGAAACAGAATATTCAGTGGCATAGAATTCATTTATGTCTTGTAGGGAAACAGAATATTCAGTGACATAGAATACATTTATGTCTTGTAGGGAAACAGAATATTCAGTGACATAGAATTCATTTATGTCTTGTAGGGAAACAGAATATTCAGTGACATAGAATTCATTTATGTCTTGTAGGGAAACAGAATATTCAGTGACATAGAATTCATTTATGTCTTGTAGGGAAACAGAATATTCAGTGACATAGAATTCATTTATGTCTTGTAGGGAAACATAATATTCAGTGACATAGAATTCATTTATGTCTTGTAAGGAAACAGAATATTAAGTGACATAGAATTCATTTATGTCTTGTAGGGAAACAGAATATTAAGTGACATAGAATTCATTTATGTCTTGTAGGGAAACATAATATTCAGTGACATAGAATTCATTTATGTCTTGTAAGGAAACAGAATATTAAGTGACATAGAATTCGTTTATGTCTTGTAAGGAAACAGAATATTAAGTGACATAGAATTCATTTATGTCTTGTAGGGAAACATAATATTCAGTGACATAGAATTCATTTATGCCTTGTAGGGAAACAGAATATTCAGTGACATAGAATTCATTTAAAAAAATTGTCTTGTAGGGAAACAGAATATTCAGTGACATAGAATTCATTTATGTCTTGTAGGGAAACAGAATATTCAGTGACATAGAATTCATTTATGTCTTGTAAGGAAACAGAATATTAAGTGACATAGAATTCGTTTATGTCTTGTAAGGAAACAGAATATTAAGTGACATAGAATTCATTTATGTCTTGTAGGGAAACATAATATTCAGTGACATAGAATTCATTATGTCTTGTAGGGAAACAGAATATTCAGTGACATAGAATTCATTTAAAAAAATTGTCTTGTAGGGAAACAGAATATTCAGTGACATAGAGTTCATTTATGTCTTGTAGGGAAACAGAATATTCAGTGACATAGAATTCATTTATGTCTTGTAGGGAAACATATCTGTTAATATAACATGAACCAATTAACTTTGATCTCAATATTTAATTACATTTCAAACCATTTTAGTTACCATAGAAAAGAGTTAATTTACCATAAATATTAAAAAATATTTCCCATTAATATTAGAATCCTAGGCATACGGTCAATAATGAATATATATTAGCTTAAAGTTCATGAACATAAAACTTGACATTTTGAAATGATATAATCAATAATTGACATTTTTAATACTATGTTACGATTTGTTTTACCCAATTTTATTATATAGTTTATTACACAAAAAACAGTACATGTCATTATGATAAAATGTAGCTGAGAATTTCATTCTATTTGTCTACAGCCTATCAGCTGATTTTGACACACATCAGTAAATATAGGTTGTACTGTAAGATTAATGTTTTGGCCTTCACTAAAGAAATGAAATATCTATTGTTCTCAGCTAAGGAAAAAAAGACATTTATTGGAAAATTCAAGCTGTAATAAAAGACACTGATTCTTCTACTGGTATACAGAAAAGAGGCAGATTTAATGTAATGAATATTCAGTGCACAATCAATTCTTCAGGAGTGTAACTTTGTGTTGATATGTTTACATGTTTTACAAGTGTGTTAATGTACAAAATTACATTGAAAGCCTGCCTGTGAAATCAACATTTGCAATTGAAATTTGATAATTACGTGTAATAATGGAGTTATTGATGTAGATCCTTAAAATGATCAGATGATTTACGACATGAGGACTTGTCATCTTAATGTTTAGGCTAATTCAGACCTAGATCAATTCATTACTTATAGATAAAACAAAAATAAATATATAGATATATGTATACAAAAGGCTGACAGTAGAAATTGGTTTATGGTCAGTTTGGTGTACAGCATCTAAAATACATCTTGATCGAAAATAATTTATTATGTGATAATTTAGGATGTAAAGTAACTATTGTTTGTGATTATCCATAAAATGGATACATTATTTTGGAAGTTGAGGCTGCATCAGAATATGTGTATCTATAAGATGTAGGAAGGGGATTAAGGGTAGAAATGGGGATGTGTCAGTGTAAAAAGGAGAGGAAAAACTCCCTCGATCAGGTAGGTCACAGATTAATTATGTACACATATTTATTTCATTTTTTTTAAATACATGTTTATATACATATACGTTACAAGATCATGAAGATTGTTCAAATTACTGATTTAAGAAAAGATTGCTTATTATATTAATTGTTTTATTTTGTTTAAAGATACCTAAGTGATTGATTTATTTCCCCTAATTTGGCATTTTCTGCTTAATATGAAAATTTAGCGTTTGAGGGGGTGGAGGTGTGATGAAGGGACTAAAAATCAGAGATCTTGTAAAGTTTTGGTTAGAATTGAGAAAAAACATTGGAAAATTGAACACAAGGCACTAACTCATAAATTGGTGAACGCTTGAGTAGCATGTTCTTGCATTTTTGTCATAAGCAATTGTCTTAATACAAGAAGGTCATCTTGCTGTTTTATTTCAGATGACATTTAAGGTAATATTGTAATACACATGCAATATAAAGGAAAAATTAACATAAAACCAAATTAGTTGCCAAGGTTTTGAAATTTGACCTGGGTCTTTTACAGAATTTCTCATAGACCCATGTTTTTTTTTTCATGATGAATGGAATCTTAAATAGTAAATTATTTGGCCTATTATTTTATGAACATTTTATAGACCTGTTATGGTATATGCCTATTATATGTCAAATCTAAGAAATGATTTTACTCAAAATGAAGGTCGTTGTCTAAAGCAAAAGGGACTTTAAACATGTTAAATGGTTGGGAAGGGTTAAAAGTTCATGTTACAGAGAAAAAAGAATCCTAAAACATGAATTTTCAATTGCCACATCTCTTTCATAAGCTGTTTTTTATTGATATTTACCATTTAAGACTGAACATAAAATTTTGGTGACATTAATAACCAGTCACCAGTGGGTGGTCTGACTGGTCACTTATTCCATTGTTTTTGACTAACCTGTATAAATTAAGCATGGTCTAAAAGGGAAGCTGTTCTTGCATGTATGTCAGTATGTTGATATGAAAGAAATGAAAGATGTGTAATGTTGATGAGACAACAGTTTGCCAAAAATTCATATGTCCTGATAAATTTTTCCATTCACAATATATTTTGGTGCAGTTATTTTAGCATTCCTTTAACTTTCATTTGTAACATTTATTCATGTAAACAAAAACCAAATGCTTTTAATGAATATTTAAAGAAGAAGTTATTTGCAAAACTTTTTTTTTCTCAAGCTAATTATGATAAAGTTAAAGCGCTTAGAGGGGTATTCACCCCTTTGATTAAAAATTTATCATTTTTTAGCTTAAATCGTCTAAAAAAATGTTTCACCTCGCTGTGCTCTGCAGTATATATTCTGTTTTATGGAATTATGCCCCTTTTAAAAAAATCCTGGATTCACCTCTGTAAACAGAATAAATTTGGGCAGAAAAAATGCTTTCATAGTTTGTATTTTGAGATGGGGTATAACTGATCCTCATTTTCATAATGTATTCACTTTAAAATTTGTATTCCCAATGTTCATGATGTTTAGTAAATTTTTCTGACTCAATAAAAACTTTGTGGACTTTTTGAATTCATTGCTAACTCAGGAAATCTGTGTATAGCTCTCATTTTCTCTCCTAGAATGCTGGTTCTTATTTTCTCTCATAGATTGCTTAGTTCTAATTTAATCTTTGTTGGTATATACGAAATAAGTAGGTGTGCCAATCTTACAAACAAAACTGAAGAGAAAATCGGTAAAATGCCATGTAAAGTTATCTAGGTGGAGGAGGACCAGTAAATGTCAGACGAGAAAAATTTCAACTGATATTTACTTATCTGATTATATAACATGATGCATGTGGATGGTTTAGTTATGTGTATTCTTTGAACATTGTTTATATATGTGTATTCTTTGAAGAACATTGTTTATTTATGTGTATTCTTTGAACATTGTTTGTTAATGTCATTAATAGATGGTGTGTGTATTATGTACAGTTTAAACTTGCAATGTGATGATGTAATTACAAATTGATCAAACTTTTATGTTGACAATCAGGTTTGCTGATTTGGGAATAGAACATTTTTATAGTAGCAGTTTTTCTACCATCTTCGCTAGCCAAGGGTTGAGAGGAGGGGCCAGAGTGTTATACCCTTGGCTAGCAAAGATCAGTTTTTACATGTCTGATGGAAATGTTAAATCTTATAACTTGTCCATTAGGTCTTATAAGGTCAGAATATAATTCTCCATAACCCTTAATTTGAGGGATGCCCTTTTACATCAAATCCTGGATCTGTGCTTGGCATACAATAAAGCTTTGAACTTTCAGGAGTATTAAGAGATTTAATTTGAAAGAAAGCCTTATTACATGAATTTGTTTTAAGTTACCCTGTTATTGGTGACCTTTAATGCCTTGGTCATTGGGAGGACATTTGTGGTATAGGTCAACAGTAAAAACAAATGATATTACATCTAGTAATAAATCATTGGCTGATGTGACCACTATTATGACCATGTGATGTCCAACACTATTGTGACCATGAAGCTTGTATATTTCTGGTCATTTGTATGTTTTATCATGTTCATTTATTTCTATTCTTCTGTTTTGCTTTGTTTCATTGTGTATTATCATTGTAACACTCTTTTCATTACCTTGTAAAAGAATCAAGGTCATCACAAGGTTGAAAGTTTAAAAACTAATTTTAAAGACAGTGGAAACTATTTCAAAAGTTTAGCTATGGCAAACTCAACCTATCTTTTTTGTGTTTCCCCATATTGCAATGCTATGAAATGGTATAGGAATGAATAATCTTTATAGTTTGCAAAAACAAATACATGTTAAAGTATTATACTATTTGAATTTCAACATTTGTATTAACTATCAGAACTACATACAAGCAAGACTTTTTCTGTGTCATGTCCTTTTGGTATCTAAGCTGCCTCTTTTTTCAAAGAAGTGTTTTGACAAAGAGGTGTCAAACATTCAGTGGTATTGGGTCATCACATTTTTGTCTGTTAGGAGAGTATCATGCCACTCATATCTTACTAATGAAAAAGTTGTCAGTTGTGATCATTTCAGTATAACTTAGGAACTATATAATTGTAAGATTTTTCCAAGGAATGAGTTTCTACACTACAAATTTTTGGAGTTATGTCCATAGATGATTTGTAGGAGTAAAGGGATCAATCACACAAACATGACTACTAAATAATTTGTGTTGATTAGCTTTGAATAAGCATTTGACTTGAATTGAACCAGTGTATGTAGTTCAGGATTAGCTTTTGAATAATCAGTTGGCTTGAATTGGACCAGTGTATGTAGTTCAGGATTAAGAATAAACAAAATATCTCTGTAAATCTTAAATGTTGATAAAATATGTAACTTTTTTATGATTGAACATCAGAATAATTTTGTACATGAACTGCATTATGGATAAATTTGAATTACTGACATAATTTATTTGTGAAATGACCTTGAATTAGTTAAAAGTGAGAATTTATTATGTTACAGTAAAAATCGATTTTCTCAGGAACCATTTATAAGGAAATTTCAAAAACTCTGTTATCTGCATGAATGCATGACTCCATACATTTGTAATATAGGTGAATAGTATTAAAACTCTAAGGGTTACACACAACTGTTCATTGTTCAGATTAAATTGAATGTAAATTTTAATTTGAAATGTCTTCTAGGTCTGGTTTAACCTGCATGTTTATAAGGCCATAGTAGTGATTATTAAGACATGCAGAGCATTGCCATTTTGGCACCTCTTACTAGGTGATAATCTCTTTCTTTTCCTGTATTATTTTAAAAAACTTAAGTTCAAAGGTTAATAGTGTCAAATATTTAAAATTTGTATTATTTAAGTACTGTTGTTGTAATTGAAATAAAATATCTTCTTATGAAAAGATTTTACACACTTATAAGAAGTTAATCCGTTTCTTTTAAGTTCACAAAATATTGAATACTGTATATTTAAATCTTCTGTGTCATTTGCTTTTAATACCCTTTTGTTTGTAATGGAGTAAATTGACCAATAGTTTATGCAATAATTTATTGTTTGTAATGGAGTAAATTGACCAATAGTTTGTGCAATATTTTATTGTTTATAATGGAGTAAACTGACCAATAGTTTATGCAATATTTTATTGTTTATAATGGAGTAAACTGACCAACAGTTTATGCAATAATTTATTGTTTATAATGGAGTAAATTGACCAATAGTTTATGCAATAATTTATTGTTTGTAATGGAGTAAATTGACCAATAGTTTATGCAATAATTTATTGTTTGTAATGGAGTAAATTGACCAATAGTTTATGCAATAATTTATTATAATGTTTACCTATTCATAGTTATTGACTGACAAATGAAAGGTGTGGAGAAAAAAGTTATAAGACATAATATCTAAAAAAAAATATTATTTTTTAATCCTAATCTAACTTTATCAGTTTTAATCATTGGACATTTTCATTTCTTTAGGAACCCTTTTGGAATATAAGTTTCATGGTCTGACTATTTTGACCATTCCTGTTTCCCTATTGTTAGTAAATTCTTTTCAGTGAATCTTTGGGTCATTGACATTAACAATGATTCACCTGAACATTCAAATTGACCCAGATTTTAATCGAAGTACTACAAGGACATTTTATTTAACTTGCAAATGAAATGCCTTAGCACTAAGAGTTGTTTGAAAAATCGGTAGAATTAAATGTCCTTTTTACAAGACCCTTTGACGTCAGTAGATTTGTGTCTTGATGTTTCTTTATTGTCCTCTAACCTAAAAGCAGATAAATTGATTTCTCAGTTTGGTTCAATTAAAAATTTCAAGTACTTGTTTTATTGTGAAAATGCTCCTACTATTAGAATTCTACATAAAACCTATAATAGTGTTTTATGATTTAGATTGAATATATATGTCGCGTTAACTAGATCTCGGAAACCAACTGTTACGAAATCCTATATTTGTTTTCTGCAGGTATTAATTTTATTGTATGAGGTAAAATTGCATTGTTTGGAATTTTTTATAGGTCTGTTAGGGATATGATATTACGTCATTGTCCTGTTTTTTCTAACGCCTTCACAACATTTCTGTTTATCTAGATTAATCAGTACATGTCAAAGATTTGAAAGAAATATAGAAATTGATTTCTACTGTCACATGCCAGATTATCTGCCTTCAAATTATTGAATGCATTTGATGTACCATTATACAAGCTAGGTCAAGCCATACATAAATAGGTCTTTAGTTGCTGAAGTCTACGTCATTAGGTGGATAGTGGTCTCATTTGCAATCATACCACCTCTCCTTACTTTTATAATGAAAAAGAAATAAGTTGAGAATCAAGGACTTAGCTGTCTTAAAAAACATATATAAAGTTGCATTTACTTCATATGATTAATACCTAGTTTCACAATCAATTACTAGGGCATGGGGCTGCTTAAATAACAACTTTGACTACACATGAGGGTCTTGCACGGTCGGTATTGTGAAGTGAATTCTTGTTTTCTATCTCAGGTGCGGATCCAGCCATTTTGTAAAGGGGGTTCCAACCCCCAGAACACCATGAAATGTTCAAATAATAAAAAAAAAAAATAAAAAAAAAAAATAGAAAAAAAAAGGGGGTTCTTACCTCGGATTTGCCAATGTATCTAATATTTTATATGAATAGAATAGAGAGCGGAAACAGGGAATGTGTCAAAGAGACTACAACCCAACCAAAGAGCAGAAAACAGCCCAAGGCCACCAATTGGTATTCAATGTTTTCTTATGGATCTGGACATGCTGACCATGTGAATAGGTCACAGCCAATCCAGTTTGTTAAACATCATCAGTAGTAGTCCATTTGGTGAATTTCATCATACTCAGATTTTAAAGTTTTTTCGGGCAGAAGATGTTTTGTTTTATTTATGTCATTTGAAAAGTTTTCTCTGCCTACTGTGTTATAAAAGTATAGCATTTAAATACAAATGTGCCAGTATCAAGAGACTAAAGTATTTAAAAAAAAAAGCTTCTTAGCTGGCATTTAGTCTTAACCTTGAAACATTTGGCTTAATCTTGTAAATGTTTATTTTATTTATTGAAATGCTATTAGACATTCTCTATGTTTTTTTTTTAAATCTCATGTGTATTAGCCATGATGGATTTAGTATCGGAATGCAGTTGTAGTTACCAAGAATGTTAGTGGAAATTTGCCATTAATGAAATTAGCATTTTGTGTAGATATTTTGAGTGTTACTTTTTCTGTCTTTAACCTTTACTAACAGGTGACAGTAAAGAAGCTTGTGTCAATCACAACCTTCAGACATAGTTATACATCATAATGGTAATACACATGATATTGTACAGAACTACACATCAATCAACATACTAGTATCATTCCATAACATCTAGTTTAATTAGTACTAATTACTACAAACATTCTCTGTACATGTAATACATCATAATAGTATTACGTCATACGTTAAGAAAGTTTCAATAATATCCTTATTGTATCAAAGGTTGAATACCATGATGTCTAGCTTGTCACAATCTTTCCCCAAAGAAATGTTTTTTCTTTCTGTATATAGAAATGATATGGTATGACTATTATTTCCACTGAGGTAATTACTTAGGAATGACATGCCAGGCATTACAGTTACTATTTGAGAGGCTAATTTTAGCAACTAAAATAAAACAAATAACATATTGATAAAAAATTCTTCTTGTTCTTATTTAGAAAATTCAAGCGTTTTGTCAATAAGCTGTCAATATATCTTAACCACCAATGATTACTCTCACTGTTTAAAAAAAAGGCATATATAATATGGATTCATTACTATTCCAGGGGTAAAAAACTTCGCAGATTTTGTTCGTATATGATAACCAAAAATTTAAATATTCATCAAAATACCAACAATTTTTCTAAAGGCTTGTAAGCAAAACTTGGCAAAACAAATCAAATATCCCCCAAAAATACAATTTTCCCCCAATCCAAGAAAATTGGTACATTGTACCAACGAATATAAATGAATCTAAAGTACCGATAATTGAATACAATTTTTAAAAGATACTATAAGAAGACATAGTTAGGCAGAATATACATTATATATATTGCCAAGTCTGTGTTTTGTGTATACAAACAAGTAGTGTCTTGCAGGGGTTATATACAACTTGAAGAGTGTCATAACAGGGGAGGGGGAGGGGTGGAACAGGAAACAGGAAATAGAAGTGAATTTTACTAAAAATCAAATGCTTATTTTTATATTTTGTCAAAAGGCTGTGTACCAATCCCAGTAATTGATGATTCCCAAATACAGATGTAAATTCACATTGAAAAAAATATGCAAGAAAAGATCTGTGGGAAAATATGGAAAACAATAAACATGTCAGCTATCAGTGTAACAGATCAAGTGGGAAACAAAACTTTTTACAAACAAAAGGTGACCCAATGAACTTTTGTTTGTTATCTATTATACTGTTCCTAAAGAACTTAGTGCTTTTCCTGTACTTATTTTTATTTCATGTTCTTTTATTTGCCCTTAGTTATTCCACCAATTGAGATTAAAGTGGGAGGATTGAGATCTAAAAAAAATTTTTTGTGTGGCCACATGTTCATGTGCCTATCCAAGTTGGGAACTTACTCAGTGGTTATCTTTTGTTATTATCAGGGCATTTTGTAATTTTGGGGTGCTTGATATTAATGGTAGATCTTTGATAGTCCCTTAAATTTGTTTAAAAAGTTTTTGACTCTGGCTTCTATTGTGAAGAACATATTATGACCTCTAAATGTGATTTATATGTCAGACAACAATAATAAGGTTAACTGCTTTGTCAGCATGTACAAACACAAAACACTTTCAAATGCATCTAATTTGTTATTGTCCCCTGTGTGATGCGTTGCGAGGACATAGAAATACTGTCCCTCCCAGTGTCTGTCCATCTGGTCTTGTTTGCACTCTCATCTACAATTCTTGCTAGATTTTTATAAAACTTGTATCATAGGTTTATATCAGCAATATCTTGGACAAGTTAGAAAGTCAAAATATGATAACCTCTACATGTAAAGAGGTATAAATAATTTCGAGTTAAGATATTTACATCCTCCATACAGGTTTACTTCTGATATAAGTACATAGGTTATAAGTAAGCTAAATGGACATATTATGACACTTAGTGTGTATGGTTGCACTGGTAAATAATGTTTCTGTCCTTGGAGATGACAAAATAAATCAAACCCACGACCTGCAGGTGACATATTAAATCAACACAATGACCTAAGCTATTTGTCTGATGTGCACTCTTAGTATAAAGAAAGTTGTGAAAAATGGAAGCTTCTAATGTATAGATAATTCATCTTCTACTGCTGTAAAATATATTAAGTTAAAAAAGTAGTATTTATCTTGCACAAAACATGATTGATCTCTCCAAAAATTTACCATTCATACAGAAAATTTCTTAACCACTTAAACATTCAGCAAAATGAAAGATATGACTCAAAAGTGTGTACAAAGGGTGTGCACTGTACAAAACTTCTGAAGGGTTTCATTGGAGGGTAATGTGAACTGAACCAAATCCTGAATCAAAGCAAGAGATTTATTTCTTTTTTCAATAAAGTATTTGAAAATTTGAGCATATCAACTTGAAAAATGTAGAGATCTTTGCATTAGCCTAGTGATACCAGATATCTATCTTGTAGATTCAGTTTTAGGTTGGATTCGTACATAAATAGTTTTTGCATTAGCCCAGTGATACCAGATATCTATCTTGTAGATTCAGTTTTAGGTTGGATTCGTACATAAATAGTTTTTGCATTAGCCCAGTGAATCCAGATATCTATCTTGTAGATTCAGTTTGAGGTTGGATCCGTACATAAATAGTTTGTGCATTAGCTCAGTGATACCAGATATCTATCTTGTAGATTAAGTTTTAGGTTGGATCCGTACATAAATAGTTTGTGCATTAGCCCAGTGATATCAGATATCTATCTTGTAGATTCAGTTTTAGGTTGGATTCGTACATAAATAGTTTTTGCCTTAGCCCAGTGATACCAGATAATTATCTTGTAGATTCAGTTTTAGGTTGGATTCGTACATAAATAGTTTTTGCCTTAGCCCAGACATACCAGATATCTAACTTGTAGATTCAGTTTCAGGTTGGATTCGTACATAAATAGTTTTTGCATTAGCCCAGTGATACCAGATATCTGTCTCGTAGATTCAGTTTTAGGTTGGATTCGTACATAAATAGTTTGTGCATTAGCCCAGTGATATCAGATATCTATCTTGTAGATTCAGTTTTAGGTTGGATTCGTACATAAATAGTTTTTGCCTTAGCCCAGTGATACCAGATAATTATCTTGTAGATTCAGTTTTAGGTTGGATTCGTACATAAATAGTTTTTGCCTTAGCCCAGACATACCAGATATCTAACTTGTAGATTCAGTTTTAGGTTGGATTCGTACATAAATAGTTTTTGCATTAGCCCAGTGATACCAGATATCTGTCTCGTAGATTCAGTTTTAGGTTGGATTCGTACATAAATAGTTTGTGCATTAGCCCAGTGATATCAGATATCTATCTTGTAGATTCAGTTTTAGGTTGGATTCGTACATAAATAGTTTTTGCCTTAGCCCAGTGATACCAGATATCTAACTTGTAGATTCAGTTTTAGGTTGGATTCGTACATAAATAGTTTTTGCCTTAGCCCAGTGATACCAGATATCTAACTTGTAGATTCAGTTTTAGGTTGGATTCGTACATAAATAGTTTTTGCATTAGCCCAGTGATACCAGATATCTGTCTCGTAGATTCAGTTTTAGGTTGGATATGTACATAAATAGTTTTTGCATTAGCCCAGTGATATCAAGTTATTAACCTGATAGATTCATGTTTGGATCGATATATGAAATGACTTTTAATTTAAGTTTTGTCTGGATCAGTGTATAAATTGGATACTGCATTAGCCCATAGTTATCCAGATATCAGCCTCGTAGGTTCACAGTTGGGACAATTTAATAAAATGGTTTCTGCATTAGCTCATTTGGGATATCCAGATATCTATCCATGTCTTAGAATCATATTTTATGCTTGTACCAAGTTAGAATATGATAGTTGTGTTCCATTAGTTCCATTGGTTGATATAATTTAACCTTTGATTTTGTTAGGTTTCATGGACTTCCCCCTTTTTGAATGTACATGGGAATTCTGTACTGGTGTTAATACTTTTAGATAATTAAAGGATAATGTGTAGGGGATCCTTTGCAATATGTGTCTTCATGATATTGCGGTTTAAAAGCATGTATGGTAGAAGGCAAACTTTACAGTAAGATAATGAAACATGTACCGTATTCTGTCATGTATAGTATGCATTAGTGTATAATGCACACCCCCTTTTCATCTTTTGGTAATATCTTTAGGGTTCAGATTAATTTTATTTTATTGTCAAATGCAAATTTTGGACTTGAAATTTTTCTATATGGCTATTGTAAATCATGATGTCAAAATAAAAAGTTTACATCAAATTGTAAAACTTGATATAATATATCTTCAAATTCTAACAAAATATAAATGATTCTGCTTTTGATGGTGAATTTTTCCTAAAATTTGACCAGGAATAGGTTAATTTGTTTCACATTTTGACATGTTGGTACCTTTTATAGCTGACTATACAATGTGGGTTTTGTTCATTGTTGAAGAATGTATGGTGATATAGAGTTGCTTACATCCATGTCATTTGGATGACTGCTTGTGCTTTATCTGTTTTTGACAATATAATTCCTGAAATTAGCCCTTTTTTATAAAACAGGCATATCCCCTTACTACAGTCACTTAAACTTTGCCACAGTCAAATTGTGTTGTGAAGCAGAGGCTGTGACAGTATTCAAGTCAATATTCAGTCATTTAATAAAGAACAAATAATAGAACACTTTGATTACTGTAAACACTTAACTGTGTTAATTTTTGACAAGGAGTAGTGGCATTAAGGCCCGGTTTTGACCAAAAAAATAAAATGTTGGACAACTATTCCAAATTAGCACATAATGTTTGGAAATTCATAGAGTCAAGAAATATAAATGAAAAACATAAGATGTTTTATCTGATGACGTCACATTTACGTCATAATATGTACCGTTTTCATGAAAACAATGAAAAATACAGAATTTATTCAGTTTTCCATCGTTATTTCAATTGTGGAAACAACAAAATAATTTAAGAGAAGCTTTATTATAACTATTGACATAATCTCACCAAATATAAAGTTGGTTCTTGGGTGTGCCCATAGTTTGCCAATCTAAGATGTACTTAGAATTTGACGAAAAATTCAAGAAATTTTACAAAATATACAAATTTCGTCATGGTTTGTTGCCATGGTAACTCATTTAATGTAGAATTTATTTTTATTTTCTGAATACCTTGTACCTTAGTCTAGTTAGGACAAATTTAAGAAAATGTATGATAACTTTTTAATTTGCAGTAATATTTGGGCCAAATAAGGGCATTATTGCCCCTACTCTTTTACAGGGCTTGCAACTTAAAGGATACAAAATATTAAAAATTTGATAAGAACATCTTCTGACAGGTTGATTTTTATGAAGAAATGTCAAAAAATGTGTTTTACAACAATGTTTTACAATTGTTTCTCATAGAAATTACATATGCTTAAACAATAAGAAAACTATTATTTTCAGATGGTTTACAGCAAAAATCTTATATTTTATGTAGTACAAATCATTAAAATTTTGTTTGATGTATATTTTTCAGAGCACAAATAATGAAGTATCACTAGGCCCAATGAAGCTGAAACAAAAAACCATGTCTGTAAGTAGTGATTTACTTAGTAGCAACAGCTGTAACTTAGATTTATTTTAGTGCATTAAACATGTATGTTGCTTTATAAAGGGTTGTTTATTATGAAATAATTATGAAAAGTCGAAGAAAACTATCTACTGTTGATCAGCATAATAATAGATCAATTTCATAGAATTTTTCAGTCATTCCTTTTTCTACAGTTTATATTGTCCTTTGATCTTTGAAATTATCTTTGTCTTGTCCATTGAGACATTGACAGTGACAGGTATATAAATCCTACTTAGTGGACAGTTTATATTTTCTTATTAACTGAGTTACTTATAGACATTGATATATTAGAAAAAGATGATATTGACCGCCAAAAAAAAGTTCATTCAGACTTTTTGACTTTTATTAGACAGAAGACAGATTTAGCATATATATTAGTTCTTATTGACCAAAAGGTTGCTGTCCGTTGGAGTATTATTTTATGACACAAAGCACAAGATTTGCCCATGAAAATGACCTATATATATCCTATTTTGGATGCATGTTTAAGAAGGGTTTTTCCCTCGTATATGTTTGCATCCATTTCATTTGTTAAATCATTTGCATCTGCTTCCGAGGATGAACGACAGACAATTTATATTCACATCATTTATATATTAATATTCATAGTCATACTTAGGGAAAGCTTACAACATAATCCATGTTAAACAAACATTTTTCTATGTTCATGCTGTCTTAAAGCTTTACCCTGTTTGTCTTCTGCTCATCTTAGTCTTCTGGGTGATTCATTAATGAAATTTTATAATTTTAGTCATGAATTTTATGTTGCCAGAATAATCATATTATGCAATCTATTTTAAATATTTTCCATTTCCCCTAACAAATGTTTGCCAGATTAGACCCAAATACAAGAACAGAAGTTGTATGGATCATTTATATTCAGAGTGGCCTCCATCAAAGAGGAGGGAAGGAAGAGTGGCCTCCATCAAAGAGGGGGGGGAGGAGGAGTTGTATGGATCATTTATATTCAGAGTGGCCTCCATCAAAGAGGAGGGAAGGAAGAGTGGCCTCCATCAAAGAGGGGGGGTGGGGGTGGGGAAGGAGGAGTTGTATGGATCATTTATATTCAGAGTGGCCTCCATCAAAGAGGAGGGAAGGAAGAGTGGCCTCCACCAAAGAGGGGGGAAGGAGGAGGTCTCATCCTAAATTCCTGAGAGAATACAGTGTTTTCCATTCGGCATTTAAGCCGGGTGTGCCTACCACCTTCTTTTGAAAGCTGACCACCTTTCCATTTTAGTAGGTGGTCGGCTTTTTTTTCAAATTCCGGATTTTTTTTCGGTTCCGCACCGTAAAAATTTAAATACTAATCGCGCCTCGCTAATTTGTTTTCATTGCTATTCAATTCCATAAAATGTGAATACAATACTAACCATTCTTTTTGTGACAACACCCACAGTAAAAAAACTGGTTGGAAAAGTATAAAAAAAATAATACGACCGGTTGCAAGTGATTTTTTCAAAACACCCACCTTACCTTAGTGAAAAATGGAGAACACTGGAATAAATTTAAAATCCAGAATTCCTGTGAAAATAATGTGTAAGTTCCCGCATAATTAAATCCCAAATTCCTGAATTCCCAACGATTTAACTCAGGCTATTTCCAAATTCATGTGCATCAAACAGCTCAATCTGGACATCCAGAAAAAGGTCCTTCTGCCTCTAATTAAACTAAATGTATATGAATATAATGTATATAAAGCTTTTTAATCTTTTAAAGAGTAGGGACTGAAGTCTTTTAAATTTTAAGGAAAGCAAACTCATATTACTAGAAGTTAATGTTACATTGCCATTAAGTTCAATTAGTTTAGGTTTCAGGTTATCAGCAGTTTAATTATTTATACATTTAACTTGTCTTTGTCAAAATGTAAACGTGATAAGTTTATTCTTAACCTATATTAGGTTAATTAGTAACTTTGACCATAACTAACACACAAATGACCAATAAGTTGCAACAGTGAATACATGTATGATATTCAGGTATTATATTTTGCTTACTAGTATATAAAGCCCTTATAGACATTTATATGGTGACCTGATGACACACATTTTCCATGCTCTAATTCATACAATAATGTCACAAGACAATAGCCCAAGGATATGTTAATATTCAGAAGGGAAAATAGCCACTGGCTGACATACAATAATCATGCAACACGTAAGTGACAAAATCCAAACAAGGGACATAATTCTTTGTCAATATTATGGTGTTTGGTGTTTCATGTTTAAAATAAATGAAAACAAAAATTGCTTGATTGAGTTAGTGGAAGTTGTTTTAACGTATGGTATACGTTTTTGGTCAATATTGTTTGTAAATAATATTATTTTGATTAAGAATTTAATTGAACTACTGTGGAATCATCATTATTCGTTGGACACCAATTTCCGTGTAATTCGCAGATACAGATGAACCACAAATTTCAGTGTTCAACGAATTACAAATTTTCTATAAGTTGTATATACAGACTTTGTCAAAACCACGAAATCATATATCCACAAAAACACAACTTTTCTACAAACGACGAAAATTGAGACCGACAAAAATAAATGAATCCACAGTAAGTATTTTGAAATAGGAGTGTAATATGTGTTTTACAATTGGAGTGGAATATGTATTTTGAAATTGGAGTGTAATATGTGTTTTACAATTGGAGTGTAATATGTATTTTGAAATTGGAGTGTAATATGTGTTTTACAATTGGAGTGTAATATGTATTTTGAAATTGGAGTGTAATATGTGTTTTACAATTGGAGTGTAATATGTATTTTGAAATTGGAGTGTAATATGTGTTTTACAGTTGGAGTGTAATATGTGTTTTGCAATTGGAGTGTAATATGTGTTTTGCAAGGAACAATATTCACCATAATTCATGCTATAACCTTTCTAAGAAAAGTTGAATACTCTTGAAATAGTATAATGCCTCTTAATTACTTAGTGGTAACATGAACTTCAAGTGCATTGGGTCATGGATTCCATCTCTGCTAGGTCAAACCAAAGACTTTAGAATTAGTATTTGCTGCGTCTCTGCTAAGGGCAGGGTAAGAAGTAAGAACAAAGACTGGTCAGCTCAAAGTCGGAAGAATATTTCTTGTTTGGGTGAATTGTCATCCTGTTGACTCTTACCTTTGATCCTTTGGAGCAGGAATATTAAAGATCTTATACTCAGTGTGTTGCCAAAGCATTGTGTGTCATATGACATTTACACAAGTATTGGTACACTATGGAAAGACCCCAGTTTCCCATTTGATCCCTATGCCTAGTCAAATGTGTCCTGTATATTCATGACATCTAAGTGAAATGATGTGAGACTGAAGTAAGGGGTCTTAGTTCTTATGGTGCTATCACATGGTTTGAAGTAAGGTCCGATTCTAAACAGCTACTTCTACCACCATGTGCATGCCAGACACATAAATATGTTGAGAAACAGATAACTACTAGTACCATCCAGTTAATGCTTCCAGACTGGCATTATTTAAAGAATTCACAGTTTTATGTTTTGGGGTTCTCTTGACTGTTGATCTCAAGTGAACCTGATAAAGTGTTTTTGAAAAAAAAAATGTTCTTGTTGAGAATTTCACTTCTCTGTTTCCTTTGATATCTAAAATTTTATCATCAGATGCATTATTCTGAAAAAAAAGTAACACCCCCCTCCCAAAAAAAAAAACATCAACAAACAAAATTTACTCTATTGAGAATTTTATCTGTGATGCTGAAACTTAAAACTGTTTAAACTTTTATTAAAAAAATATGTTAAATTTTTTCAAAAGTTCTTTTCTAACATATATTGAAAAGCTTGGTAATATTTTACCTCAATGTTACCCTCTTATATTAAAAAGCTTGGTAATATTTTACCTCAATGTTACCCTCTTATATTAAAAAGCTTGGTAATATTTTACCTCAATGTTGCCCTCTTATATTAAAAAGCTTGGTAATATTTTACCTCAATGTTACCCTCTTATATTAAAAAGCTTGGTAATATTTTACCTCAATGTTACCCTCTTATATTAAAAAGCTTGGTAATATTTTACCTCAATGTTGCCCTCTCATATTAAAAAGCTTTGTAATATTTTACCTCAATGTTGCCCTCTTATATTAAAAAGCTTGGTAATATTTTACCTCAATGTTACCCTCTTATATTAAAAAGCTTGGTAATATTTTACCTCAATGTTGCCCTCTTATATTAAAAAGCTTGGTAATATTATACCTCAATGTTGCCCTCTTATATTAAAAAGCTTGGTAATATTATACCTCAATGTTGCCCTCTTTTGAAAGCTTGACAACATAATGTAAATGTACACAGTAAGACTTATTTAATATTCTTTTATATAAGATCTGTGTCAGACTGACAAAAGTGATTTATGTTGAATTTTTAATCTGATTGACTAACAGCTGATAAAATACTGATTTTGGTTGATATAGATGAAATTTCATGACTGCATTAAATCTTAGCAAATTGTGTTTTGAGTGTAGAAAAGTGCACTTCACAAGGATTTATGATGTTTGTATAGAGATTAACATCAAGAGTGTGGAGAAGTGAATATGTATACATATTACAGCATGAAAATGTACTTTATCACTATTTTTCGTAATAGTATTACTGTTTATTTTTCTATTGTCAATATTTGGAGAAGTACTAAAATGATAAAACAGTTCATTATTTATGCAGTACCGCTGAAAAATCATATTAGCAAT
Organism: Mytilus californianus; assembly: GCF_021869535.1. Lineage (NCBI taxonomy): Eukaryota > Metazoa > Mollusca > Bivalvia > Mytilida > Mytilidae > Mytilus > Mytilus californianus. Next base: position 129,014,916 of record NW_026262679.1, on the reverse strand, counting down.
TTAGAAAATAAACAGTGTTTTATTAAACTTTAATGCTTAAGTCACTTTCTATCAATTGTGAAATCACACATTTAATATAAAAATAAAAAGATGTGGTATGATTGCCAATAAGATAACCCTCCACCAGAGACCTAATGATGTAGGAGCAAGCAACTATAGGTCACTGTTCTGCCATCAACAATGAACAAATCCCATAATGCACAGCAAGCGATAAAAGGCCCTAAAATGATAAACGTTAAATAACTCAAAGAAGAAATGTCCTGATTTATGGACAAAACACAAATATAACACACAACAACAAATGACAACCGCTGAATTACAGGTTCCTGACTTTGGGAATGCAGAATGTGACAGGGATAAACATTGTTGCTGGCACCCATGCAACCTTCCCCTTACCTGGGGCAGTGGTGTAACAGCACAACATATAAAAATCAGTAGAATGAGGCTTAACTCATCAGATTGATACAAAGCACATAAGCAACTAATAAAAACACAAAAGACACAAAGTAAAGATCTAAGAGTACTGGCAGTTCCTGAAAGCTAGTTCAAAGCCAATAACAAGTAATAAAAAAAATCATGTATCTAAGACTAAAATATCAATCAACTATTTGACCCTTGAAAAAGATTTAGAATTCATAAATAATTTTATTGACAACTAATATGAAACAGTTTAATGTGGACACATTGGCATATATGTCTGATGTTAGGAAGACACCATTAACATTGACACATGAGTTAGATTTTTGGTCAGGTTGCATACAGTGCAAAACCAGACAATATCATGTTTGTGTGTGTTTGTGTGTGTGTGTGGGGGGGGGGGGGGGGGGTCATTTGTAGAAAATGGGTGCCTACTTTATGTTATCAACTCCTCCTACAGTATTCTACCCTGCAGTACATGTACTAGAATTGTGCACCATTTTTTCCTAACTTTGGAACTTGATCATTTTCAGACAAAATAAAATACATCTTTTCTTTTTGTTGATATGATGAAAAGGTGAACTGTAATTTCATTTGTCACCATCGAAAGTATATTTTTATTAGAATTTGGCAATCTATATATATATATATATATATAATGTTCCTTATTGTTGTGCTTTTATACAAACTTCTCATTTTATCTGTGGTGTTAAAACATAGCCTTGTAAAATTTCAGTGTCCTTGAATGACTTGAAAAGGATATAGAGTTTAACTTAAAGGAAAGAAAAAATTGTGAAATTAGAGTTATGTAATACAATTCTGTTTTAACAGAAACAAATGTTTTATTGTCCCCATTTGTAAATAATATGGAATACACAAGTTTCATTTGTTGTTTAATGGTGTGTTTTGATCTAGGAGTTTTATTTACATTTGTGAATAAATAATGGAATAATAATAATGTTGTTACAATATTATCTAGGTTAAATTAGTTGACAATATGTTGATTTATGGACAGATTTTACTGTATGTTATCTCTTATTTGATCTGCTGAAGTTTATCCTGTGTCAAGGTGAGGTATTGAAAGGTTAGAATTTCTGTCACATGTAACCCTAGGATATTGATAGGTCGTTATATACTTACAAAAACTAATGCACTTGCACTACAATACATCATATGATTCATATATATTATGGAAGGTTTATGATAATCATATGTAAGGTATATATAAGAAGGATTTTCTTTAAGTTGATGTGGTAAACATCCAATATCAGTTTAACTTATTCAAATCTTTTTCGAACAAAGATCAATGTATGTTAAGGGTCTTTTTTTGACCCCTCTCAGAAGTAGTTCATATTCACATAATCAATAGCCCTTGACCAGGTACTACCAAAAATGGAAATTAATCAAGTCATATTGTCCTGAACATGCACATAAAGCATACAACAATAAACCAATATGAAATAAAGCCAGAAAACTTGATTTTTATGCCCCCGCCGTAGCGGAGGGGGGCATTAAGTTTTACCCTTGTCCGTCTGCACATCGTCCGTCCGTCCCAAAGTTCGTTTCCGTTCTCTAACTTAAGTTTGCCTCAACCAAATGTTATGAAACTTATACACAATGCTTATTACCACATAATACAGATCAACTTCAAAATTGGGTGGCGTCACTTTTACGGTTCTTGAGTTATGCTTCTTTGTAAACATAAAAATTGCTGAATTTTTCGTTTCCATTCTGAAACTTGAGTTAGCCTCAACCAAATGTTATGAGACTTATACACAATACTTATTATTACAAAACTCAGATCAAGTACAAATTTGGGTAGCGTCACTTTTACTGTTCTTCAGTTATGTCCCGTTATAACTTTGTATGATATTCAAGTGGGGGCATCATCTGTATCCCATGGACACATTCCCCATTTTTTACAACATACATTGTAAACTGTTCACTGGAATGTACCAGTAAATAAAAAAAAATATTATCTGTTTGGAAAAAAGATTGATTTTAATTCCAGAATGTGTACATACTTAAGTTTTATACTGTCACAATGAAATTTAATATTTTTTTACTCCAATTAAGGGACTTATATTCAGCATATTAGTATGATATTCATCAAATGTGTAAATAATAACATCTTGTTTATCTAAACTACAAGTATTTGTATACATGTACAGTTAAATAGGTCAAGGATGATATACATTAAGTGTTCTGATATGTCAATTGAGTACAATAATGTATCTAAAAAGTACAACGAAAAAAAACCTCATATATTTGTATTATTTTCTTCGAACAGTTTTTAAAAATGTTTTTTTTTTCTAATCATGGAAAAATATTCATTCTCCATCACAAATACAGGAAATGTGATAATAATAAATACTTTTAAAAAATGATTATTCAGGATTAATTAGTAATAGAAAATAATGATAACTAGGGGAAAATTATTCATTATGGGAAACTTGATAATATTGCATTTAGTATTTCAAGCATATTCAGGTTTTGAAAAAGTTCATTGATATATAGCAATTGCCCTAAAAATTGAAAGAAATAGTACTTTAAGTGACAGTGACTTAAGTTCACCTTCATCTGTTTGATTCCTGAGCACCACACAAAAAGTGTCAAACTTAACTCGCCATGATTTGCAGACAATATAAAAATAAGAAGATGTGGTATGATTGCCAATGAGACAACTCTCCACCAGAGACCAAAGTTCCTGACAATACTAGTTCAAAGCCAATAACAAGTAATAAAAGAATCATGTATCTACAGAAGACTAAAATATCAATCATAACACATCCAACAGCCAATGCCTTTTTATGTCACACTGTTGTTACCTTATCTGTCACATACATGCATACATGCATATAACTTCATGGACAAAATGACACTTATTTTGCATCTGATTAGCCAATGTTTAAACACAGATTCTCATCAAGTTCACAGATGAGCTTACTATATGAGTATAGTTTGCATAAGGTCTTCACTAAAAGAGAAGTTATGAGGAGAGCAACTATTGGGACCCTTGAAAAAGTTTTGGGAATTCATAAATTAATTTTTTTTACAACTGATATGAAACAATTGATCTGGACACATTGGTGCATGTGTCTGATGTCAGGAAGACACCATTAACATTGGCATATGAGTTAGATTTTTGGTCAGGTTGCATACAGAGCTAATATTATGTGTTGGGGGGGGTGGGGTTCAATTGGAGAAAATGGGTGCCTACTTTGTGTAAACAACTCTTCCTACAGTGTCCAACCCAGTACTCTGAAACTTGAGTAACCTAACCCTAACCCTAACCCGAAACTTGACTAACCAGGTTGCATACAGTGCAAAACCAGCTAATATTATGTGTTGGGGGGGGGGGGGGGGGGGGGGGGGAGGGTCAATTGGGGAAAATGGGTGCCTTCTTTGTGTAATCAAATCCTCCTCCTACAGAGTCCAACTCAGTAATCTGAAACTTGACAGAAGGATTGCACTTATATTAGAATTGTGCACCAATTTGAACTGTAATTTCATTTGTCACCATTAAAAGTATATTTTTATTAGAATTTTGTAATCTCTTATTCCTTATTGTGGTTTTTTTATACAAATTTCTCATTTATCTGTGGTTGTTAAAACATGGCCTTGAAAAATTTCAGTGTCATTGAATGACTTGAAAAGGATTTAGAGTTTAACTTAAAGGAATGAAAAAAATATTCTGTGCACTATTGACGTAAATGCTTCCTTTGTTATAACTTCTTTTGAAGTCAAATTACAAATTGCACCTGTAATTAAAAATATTCCATTTATTTGACAGAGAAGTACATTCATATATAATTAATCTTCATAGAATTTTATTTCTTTAAAATATAAAGCATACTCGAGTGAAATTTTGATTGGAATTTTCTTTGATCATTAAATACAAATATTTAACTTTTCAGATCTTTTGCCTGACTTTTAAGAATTCTATTTAAAAAAATTCTCTCATTGTGAAATTATACATAAAAGGATAATAGGAACAATATAAAAAAAATGGTCAGTACAGCAGTACCAACAATTGACAAAAAAATCCCAAAAAAAACTGTATGGCACACACTCAGGTACTATCTTACCTTGACATCATTTGAGTGGTTCATAGGTCAATGTTAAGTTTTTGTGTTTTGGTTTTATTTTCAGATACTTTAAGCAACAGGTCAACAGTATGCAGTGTATGGAATTATTGTAAGGTGTACATGCCTATCTGGCAGGTATCATCTGATCATGACCTTATTTTCATGGTTCATTGGTCACTGTTAAGTTTTTGTGAATCGCTTTGTTTTTTAAATACTAAAAGCAATAGGTCAACTTTTTGTAGTGTAAAGAATGATTTTAAGGTGTACATATCTGTCTGTCAGGTTTCATCTGACCTTGAACTCATTTTCATGGTTCATTGTTTAGTTTTGGTGGATCACTGATAATGTTAATTTTATGTGATACTTGTAGTAAACCTTTTCAACATAGAATCAATCATTATCAGAAAAACAGGGGAGTCATTTCAGTGTATGTGCACTCTTGTTTATCTTATCCCTTCAAAAGTGTTTCACAAATTGATGGGAAATTGTACAAACATTTAAATGTTGGAAAGATAATGTCCAATTGGTTTTGTTTAAGGAAAGGATTATTTTAGAATCATTTCACTACCATGCTACTTGACTCAATACTAGTCAAGAATTAAGTGACCTGGAGAGGGTAATGACTTGGCTTTTTAGTCATCTTTGATAATTATCTATTTCAAACTGTGGTACAGATAAGAGCATATGAACCAAGGTATTATTTTGGTTTAAATTAATTGATGCACTATTCTTTTGTAAACTTGTCACTACGTTGTCATAATAAATTATTTCTCAAGCAGAAGGTTCATTCACTAGTATAGGACCAAGAAAGAGAAAAACAGAAGGTCTTTCAAGGTCATAATCATGTTTTTGACACCATCTTCATAGACCATCAGGAAACACTCAGAACATTTGGTAAAAAAGAAGTTTGAATCATCATCAACACCTATATAATTTTCACCTTTGTGACATGTCTTTCTGCGCACTTTACCTTGTGAACTAGCACATTAAAAATGATGGTCTAGTACAACCAGGAGTCGTTTGAATTAATCACATTCACTTGAAATTGTCCTGAATATGCGTTTTATTTTGCTACTGGATGTTAAACATCCATTGATCATCATCATCATTTAGAATATTATGAAAAAGGATTATGGAAAATTTTAATTTGAGGATTTTAATATTAGTTTCTTGTCATATCGTCATGACAACATTACTGTCCAGTTGTTGTCTTTGTTTGCTAACAGATGTAAATATTTTTTGTTTCATATTATCATTATTGGTATATACTAGTTCAGGCCATTAGTTATCCCTTTTAAAGCTTGTAATATGCAATGGGTTTTGCTCATCATTGAAGGCAGTACGTTGACCTATTGTTATTTACATCCTAATACCACCTCAGTGGTCTCGTGGAAGTGTGTTTACCTGTAGTGCAGGAGTTCATGGGTTGGAACCCCTGCCAGGTCAAACCAAAGATTCTTAAATTAATATTTGCTACTTGTCCACTAATCATGTGACATTAAGGAGTAAGAGCAAATACTGGACGGCTCCGAGTCAGAATAATGTGTCCGGATAAGGTGACAGGTCTTCCTGCGGACTTTTACCTTGTGAAACTAGCACATTAAAAATCTGGCTCAATGTGTTGGTCTAGTACAAAGCAGGGTTAATATTCATATTACATTAATATGTTATCCTGAATATGCATATTAATTTGCTGCTGAACGTTAAGCAGCCATCCATCATCATCATCTTTTAAATCCTAGTTTTTTGTTGTAAGGATGATACTTGTCTCTCTTACCACATTATCTCTTTATTTTATACTGTCATTTCCAATGTATTTTAGGTTGCCTCGGGTCAAGAGGTCTAAGTAGTTCATCTACTGTATCACTAGCCTGTCAATACTGAGGTTGTGAGTTTGAACCCTGCATGTGGCAGGTGCGTTTGATTCCAATCTGAATTGATAAGGATTGCCAGTTTTCCTGCTAAAGGTTGTTGGTTTTCTCAATGCATGCCAGCTTCCTTCATCAGTCAAAACTGGCTGCAACAATACAGCCAATAGTGCTGAAAGTGATGTTAAACACTAACAATCAATCAATCAATCTGTTCATAATTGAAGAAAAGAAAGCATTTTATGTGATGAATTTTTATATTGTTCTCATGTAAAGAAACAAATGAAAATATTTAGTTATGAATATTCATGATTTGTGTAAGAATTGGTATTTTACATTCATTACCATTTATCTAGAATCTCTTGCATTATAATCTGGATTTTAACATGAAAATGTAATCAGATGAAAAATCTTCTGTTATTGTTCAATATTACATTAGAATGCATTTAATATGTGAATTAATAGAACAATAGTTGATTAATGTTGACATTTTGCATTGAAGATCGAAGGTGCTTATTTGTTCTGCTTTTATTAGAGAAATGCCACAGTTCGTATGAAAGAATATAAGAACGATTCTTAATCCTTTTTAAATGCGAGAAAAAAGTTGTCCATTTATTGTTAATTTGTTGTATTTAATCAAAATTTATTGTCAGATCTAATTATTAACGTGAAAAAGTTAACTGTGGTATAATTAAGTCTTTTGTGGAAATATTCTTCAGGGAGAAAATGCTGAGAAGCAGTCAATAATTCTGACAATACAAATAATTCCAAAATCCACTGGATATATCACTGAATAAGTATTCAAGGCAGGAATTTTTCACTTGGAACTAATTTCCGCTAGATGAGGACGATTTTTTATGCAAGATCAATGAATTGTAAAATCAGCTGGAAACATTTGTATTCAGTTGGAGAACTTTTCCAAATAGATTTTTTATATCGGAGAAACCATTGACAGGATTGGCAACTTTGACTTATAATTTTGACGATCTTAAAGATGATCTTGAGGCAATTCTCTAAGTTTTAGAAGTGCTATTAATTATTTTAGGTATTCTGAAATATTTCTTTATTAATTTTTTACGTGATTCTAAAATAGTTAGTGGTTTGTGTTTATAACTTATGAAATAAACCAATATCAATAAGAAGATGTGGTATGAGTGCCAATGAGACAACTCTCCATCCAAGTCACAATTTGTAAAAAATAAACAATTATAGGTCAAAGTATGGCCTTCAACATGGAGCCTTGGCTCACACCTAAAAACAGCAAGCTATAAAGGGCCCCAAAATGACGAGTGTAAAACAATTCAAACAGGAAAACCAACGGTCTAATCTTATATTTAAAACGAGAAACACTTATGAAACACACTAATAAATGACAACCACTGAACAACAGGCTCCTGACTTAGGACAGGTGCATAAAAATGCAGCAGTTTCAAGTTTATAAAAATAAGAAGATGTGGTATGTGATTGCCAATGAGACAACATTCCACAAGAGACCAAATGACACAGAAATTAGCAACTATAGGTCACCATACGATGAGTAAAAGCCATCCCGCATACGGCGCATAGACAGCTATAAATGGCCCGGAAATGCCAAATGTAAAACAATTCAAACGAGAAAACAAATGGCCTGATTAATGTACAAAATAATGAACGAAAATCAAAAATGATATACAGCAACAAACGACAACCACTAAATTACAGGCTCTTGACTTGGGACAGGCACATACAGAATGTGGCTGGGTTAAACTAGTTTGAAGGTGCGCCAACCCTCCCCCTAACCCGGGACAGTGGTGTAACAGTACAACATAAGAATAAACTATAAAAATCAGTTGAAAAGGGCTTAACTCATCTGATCGATACAAAGCAGAAATACATCTAACAAAAACACAGAGTGGATGTGGCAGGGTACTTTTACATCCCCACAACAAAAAGACACTAAGTACAGATCTGAGCGTACTTTGTCCTTTTCTTCATAATTTGAAGGTTTGATTTTGTGCCTGTACAAGTCAGGCTATCAGGACAATGTTTGTTTGTTGTTGTTTCTCTTTGTTTTTGGGAAGTCAGATGTATGCCAGTATGGTTAATGTGGTCTGTTATGCTGTCCTTCATGTTAAGTGGTTCTTGTTGTTTTTCTAATGTATCATTCAGTATTAGTGCATTTAACAAAAAAAATTTCTTCAAGAAAAGTTTTGGTAGAAATGTAAATGATTTTAAATATTATATATTTCTTTAGATCAGACTAAGTATATAATGTAGTGTTCTATTCTGAAAATCCATGTATATTGTTGTTTTTATATTATGTATATTAGGTACAAGGAATGACTTTAGTTCCTATTTTTATTAGGATTTGCATTTAATGAATAAGTTGACAGTTATTAAGCACCTCTGAACTTTGCCAAGAAGTGTCAAGATATTATACCCAAACTGGGACTTACACTAATTTATCTAAATTTTGTACATTTAAACCACATAAAATAACATTAACTAATATTGCTTATTAATTCAGGCCATCCGTTTTAAATTAAGAGCCTTTTAAAGCTTGTTATATGCTATGGGTTTTGCTCATCATTGAAGGCAGTACGCTGCCCTATAGTCATTTACATCTTTTGTTGTAAGGATGATAGACATATAATGTGTGTTCTTAGTTTCTTGGTATTTTTGGGTTGCTGACTTACTGACGTATTCCCATGTCTTTTATTCCTACATTCAAAGAACAGTTTATAGGGCATAACTCATAAACTGAGAAAAGAGCATTCTTTTTACACATGTTTAGATGGTGAGGTTAAAAGTATCAACTTTATCACATTGAATATATACAAAAGGTAAACAAACAAAATCAGCTGACTTTGTGAAATCAGAGAAAATATATTTCCTGATGTTAGATTCAAGGTTTACATGTATATACCTGTCTACAGTTAAACAGCTATTGGCTGAACCTTTCTTTACCTGTAGTCTGTAGATCTAGTTCAGTAGTATTTGCACATAAAAACATCTGTGACATCAATTTACAAATTTATGCAACAGATTCAGAAATTTATGTTTTGGAAAATTTTCTTTATTGACTGTTGTACAATAATATATTCTGATTACTGTTCAAAAACTTGTTGTCGAAGATTATGTCTAAATGCATTATGTACACAATGCTTGGGTACAAATACAAGAAAAATTTGTTTACATGGTGTCCTGTATATAGTTTTCTTTATGCTTATATGAACAAAAAGTGTGAATTCATTATCCTTTATGTATGTCATAACATACAGAACTTGCCAGCTTTTATACAGTATCAGCTTGCCTAAAACATTATCTATAGAATCTCTTGTCTAAAACATTATCTATAGAATCTCTTGCCTAAAACATTATCTATAGAATCTCTTGCCTATAACATTATCTATAGAATCTCTTGCCTAAAACATTATCTATATAATCTCTTGCCTAAAACACTATCTATAGAATCTCTTGCCTAAAACATTATCTATAGAATCTCTTGCCTAAAACATTATCTACAGAATCTCTTGCCTAAAACACTATCTATAGAATCTCTTGCCTAAAACAGTATCTATACAATCTCTTGCCTAAAACAGTATCTATAGAATATCTTGCCTAAAACATTATCTATAGAATCTCTTGTCTAAAACATTATCTATAGAATCTCTTGCCTAAAACATTATCTATAGAATCTCTTGCCTAAAACATTATCTATAGAATCTCTTGCCTAAAACATTATCTATAGAATCTCTTGCCTAAAACATTATCTACAGAATCTCTTGCCTAAAATAATATAGTGTCCACTTGCTTAAAAACACTACAGTGTCTACTTGTCTCCTCTGTATTTGCCAGAAAACATTATACATTGTCGAGGAGAGACTTAGGCATACTGTTTCCAGCAACATCCAAAATTGTGACGGTTTGTAATTAGGTCAGTTTAAAGGGAACCAACTAATGACAGGTCAATGATATCTTGTAGGCAGTGGAAAAGATAAAGGGTAAGAAGGTCCTTCTCTGGCACCATCCTGTTTGTCATGTATTTTCAATGGAAAAACCATCAGTTTGTCTAGGTAAAAAGTTTTGATTTGATGAATGCATTAAATGTTCTCCAATATTGTGCATATTGAACAAGAAAAAAGCCAAAACAAAACAAAACGAAAACTAAACAAAACAGATGAATTTGCTTGCAAGTTTTCATCATTATCTGTTTTTGCATACCTATTTGCACCAATTTTATGATTAGCAGTGTGGTGCTAAATGATTACCTTGGCTGTCTACCTAAATGTCTCTTGTTTGTTGTATGTAGAATAGTTTATAGATTTGTCATGGTAATTAATCACACATAAGCAATCTGAAATACAATTTTATGTTACTGTTTTATTCTAATTTCCTACATATGTGACACAATTTTATGCAATGTATACTTTTCTTATACAATTTTATAAATATAATAAAGCATCATCCATTAGCAGGAATAATTTTTTTGTCAATATTCTTAATTATCTCCCCCTTGTCAAGGATCTACCAATTATTATCTCCCTTTTGTAGATGAAATCCTGTTATTCATACATATTGGGACCTTTTATATTAAACTTACTATGTCTCATTATACAATTATGGCCCGTTGAAAAGGTGAATATCCAAAATTGTCAACACGAGAAGGTTATTTCACTGAGGGTGCAGCCCGAAGTGAAATAACTTTTAAGGGTTGACAATTTTGGATATTCATCGCTTCTAAGGGGCCACAATTGTTTTATTATACCGAACTAACAGTGGAAGGGCATTTTGAATCATTGTAAAAGCACTTACCCTTACTTGAGTCAGTAACAAACACAAGTTGACGTTCAAAAATACATGTAATTTGTGTCTTAGAATTCTCGTATGTACAACAAAGGTAGATTCTTTTTGTAAAATATTGATGGCCCTGAAAAGGACCGTTATTAGAGATATCATCGGCACAAGATGCACGTCAAAAGCCTTATTTCCTCTTCTATCAATGGGCTTTCTGTAACTTGAACGTTGCCATTTTGTTTATTTACGTCTGTGACGTCATTTTCATGAGTACAAATCAACAAACTAAAAAGGTTATTCGCCGGTGAATAATAGGGTTATTCAACGCTGGTGTAAATTTTTAGGGTTATTCGTTCTTCCTTACAATTGAATGAAAATTAACTGAATTATTCCATGTCACGTGATAACGTTTTACCCAATAGAATTGTTTGAAATATATGTAAGGTATAATAATGATGAAGATTATATGATTATCATTATCATTATGTGAAATATGTTTTTCTTAGAATTTATCATAGCTACTTTTACTTTTATGAGTATATATTCTCCCATAGTAAGATGTTGATATTCAGGAAATAGTGAAATATTATCTTTTGTTCCACAAAATAATTGTTTATTTTATTTCTCTCTCGATCCTTTTTTACGGAAGAAAAATGAATTACTCGTACCATTGAGTAACTTTTTAATTGTTAAACAATAATATTTCCACAGAGCGTTATGAAAAGTTACCATGCAGTATCCATTGCACTAGTGCAAAAATAGCTTCAAATTATTGACGTCATCAGTGACAAAAACATGTGTGAATCAGCTATGCTGTATAATAAAAGGCTTATTATTGCATGACTATTGGTCAATATTATCTTTCTTAGATTGGTATATTACATTGCAAGCTTGCGCAATATAAAAGTTTTCTCGGGACAGTAACCCTATGATATAAACATTCATAATGTTGTTTGGCATTTTAATGGAAAAGGATCAATTTCTATTAATGACATTATTTCATATTTGGATTGATTTCATCATTAGTCAACATATAATATAATAATTATTCTGTAATAATAAGGAAAAGTTTTAACTGTCTCATGTAAACACTCATTGTCTCGTCGAAAATGAAATTATCTTGTTCTTGTACAAGATCCTAGACCTAGGTTATCCATCATCACAAATAGTAATGTATTATGACAACATTAATTACTAGACTTTTGTGTGACTTTGTAAAATGTTTATGAATGGGAAGAATTGCTTGACCTAGTATTGTATCAGACTATATAATATAGGATGTTTGTTTGGCCTTGGAACAGAAACTAGGATGGATATCCTGTTCGCCGTGGTTCCATTTTCTGGAGAAGTACGATGAACTGGATTTGAAATATGATTCTTTCCATTGAGAAAGCCATTACTAATTTTGGTCAAAATGTCCAAGCCTTTGTGGCTATCTTTATATTTCTAGATTGATTCCTATACAACTGAACATGTTTATCTTATGCATATTTTTTTTGTTGAAGATTTTTGCTTTTGTTTTCTTTGTATAAAGTATAAAAAATGAACATTAATATATATCAGTCACTATTTTAGGCTACAAATACTTGTAAACAACTGTAAGGACATGAATAAAATGAGACACTGACACCAAATATTGTTTTTCATTTGCAGCTTAAGAGATCTAAACCAAAATAGGTTACACAATATCATACATGAGACTTCAACATCAGCAAATACGACTTGCTTCTTTATCTCATTGACCAAGCTGTCCAACTTATGAATACAGATGACTTATTCTTTTCTCTTTTACATTGAATGAACTTGTAATGTGTGTTGACTAAACACATTGAATGAACTTGTGATACTGTAAGTGTTGACTAAACACATGGAATGAACTTGTGATATGTGTTGCACTAAACACATTGAATGAACTTGTGATATGATATTTGTTTTTTGTTAATTTTTTTGTTATAAATTAGACCATTAGTTTTCTCAATTGAATTGTTTCATATTTTTCATGTCTGGGCTTTTATAGCTGACAATACGGTATGGTTTTTTTTTCATTGTTGAAGGCCATACTACAGTTACCTATAATTGCTTACATCCACTTTATTTGAACTTTGATGGATAGTTGTCTCATTGGCAATCATACCTCATCTCCTTATTTTTATATTGTGATATATATTGAATGAACTTTCTTTGTAAATAATGCATGTCTGGTCATAAAGTCAAACCAGATTATTAAGTGATAATATAAATTCAGTTTTTAAGGTCATTAGAGTAGATGAATGACCTATGATTTCAAGTAGTGTAAAAACATGGTTCAGTAATATATGTTGTCATGTATCACACTTCTTAGTGTGTTTAGTTGAAATCTGCAAGCCATTATTGTTAATAGTTTGTTTATAATTTGCAACTTTAATATGTGCCTACAGTCAAGTGGATGTAATTTGTTGTCTTCATAACTTATTTTGGTTTAATGCTATGACAGTGGTTCAAAGTTTTCTCGTTTGAATTGTTTCACATTTTAATATCCCTTTATGACATTCTATTCAATATGGGTTTTGCTCATTGTTGAAGGCTGTCACAGAGGGATCTGTAGTTGTTAACATTCTTGTCCTTATAATTGTTTCTTTGGCAATCATACCACATCTCCTTATTTTTCTGTTTCTTTGGCAATCATACCACATCTCCTTATTTTTCTGTTTCTTTGGCAATCATACCACATCTCCTTATTTTTCTGTTTCTTTGGCAATCATACCACATCTCCTTATTTTTCTGTTTCTTTGGCAATCATACCACATCTCCTTATTTTTCTGTTTCTTTGGCAATCATACCACATCTCCTTATTTTTCAATGGAACTTAGAACACACCCGCAACATCGCGGGTCCGTGACTGATTTTAAGTACCTATGCCTTATTTTTAGCCTGAATTTTTAGTATTCATATTGTCATCTGATAAAGTCATGCTGATTGTAAGGTGCACAGTTTTCTCTGTTTTCAAAATCTTTCTGTTTGAACCCGTCCTTGTTTACTTACTACAATAAACTTACTATAAACTAAATTTAAATCTTGAACTAATTAACCAACATTAATAGTGGTATTGAGGTGGAAAAATTCCAGGTTCTCCTGATAGAGGAGAGATTTACAGAAGGTAACAGGTTACAAACGGTATCATATTAGACCGGGAACTTGTTAATTATTGAAAATATTAATTATGTGGAAAACAAAAGGGCCTGGAATAGTGTAATTTTTAAACAACACCATTGTCCTATATTAGTTATTCAAAAGTTGAATTCTTTGTCTACGTCTACGTCATGCTGGCTAACAAATTGAACCTCTTTATTTTAGTAGTATAGATGTTCTGCTTTGATTATCAATCTTTAGGCAGGTAATGAGGGGCATACAAAGGGTTATTATTTCCTTTCTTTCTTCCCTTGTCTTGTTAATCTCACTTCTTATGAACTTGAATATTGTTCTATTCAGAATGATGTTAACAATTATAAACCAGCTTTTAATGTGCACATCATTTGAAGATGTTGGATATATGTTTAAAGTTTAAACAGAGGTGAAAGATATCAAAGGATAATCAGACTCGTAAGTTGAAAAACGAACTGACAATGCCATGTCAAAAAACGATAAAAAACAATCAAAAGACAAACAACATTATACAAAATACAACATAGAAAACTAAAGACTGAGTTACACGAACCCCATCAAAAACCGGGGTGATCTCAGGTGCTCTGGAAGGGTAAGCAAATCCTGCTCCACATGCAACACCTGTCATGTTACTCCTATGAAATATGTTGATAAGCTATATCTAATGAAATTGAAATGAGACAACATAACCACAATTAAAAAATGACATATAGAGGACAACATATGGTTAATCAATAGAAAGCTCTCAACAGAGACTATGGTTAATCAATAGAAAGCTCTCAACAGAGACTGTTAATAGAAAGCACTCAACAGAGACTGTTAATCAATAGAAAGCTCTCAACAGAGACTGTTAATCAATAGAAAGCTCTCGACAGAGACTGTTAATCAATAGAAAGCTCTCGACAGAGACTGTTAATCAATAGAAAGCTCTCAACAGAGACTGTTAATCAATAGACAGCTCTTGACAGAGACTGTTAATCAATAGAAAGCTCTCGACAGAGACTGTTAATCAATAGAAAGCTCTCGACAGAGACTGTTAATCAATAGAAAGCTCTCAACAGAGACTGTTAATCAATAGAAAGCTCTCAACAGAGACTATGGTTAATCAATAGAAAGCTCTCAACAGAGACTGTTAATCAATAGAAAGCTCTCGACAGAGGCTGTTAATCAATAGAAAGCTCTCGACAGAGACTGTTCATCAATAGAAAGCTCTCGACAGAGACTGTTAATCAATAGAAAGCTCTCGACAGAGACTGTTAATCAATAGAAAGCTCTCAACAGAGACTATGGTTAATCAATAGAAAGCTCTCAACAGAGACTGTTAATCAATAGAAAGCTCTCGACAGAGACTGTTAATCAATAGAAAGCTCTCAACAGAGACTATGGTTAATCAATAGAAAGCTCTCAACAGAGACTGTTAATCAATAGAAAGCTCTCGACAGAGACTGTTAATCAATAGAAAGCTCTCAACAGAGACTATGGTTAATCAATAGAAAGCTCTCAACAGAGACTGTTAATCAATAGAAAGCTCCCAACAGAGACTATGGTTAATCAATAGAAAGCTCTCAACAGAGACTATGGTTAATCAATAGAAAGCTCTCGACAGAGACTGTTAATCAATAGAAAGCTCTCGACAGAGACTGTTAATCAATAGAAAGCTCTCGACAGAGACTGTTAATCAATAGAAAGCTCTCAACAGAGACTATGGTTAATCAATAGAAAGCTCTCAACAGAGACTGTTAATCAATAGAAAGCTCCCAACAGAGACTATGGTTAATCAATAGAAAGCTCTCAACAGAGACTATGGTTAATCAATAGAAAGCTCTCGACAGAGACTGTTAATCAATAGAAAGCTCTCGACAGAGACTGTTAATCAATAGAAAGCTCTCGACAGAGACTGTTAATCAATAGAAAGCTCTCGACAGAGACTGTTAATCAATAGAAAGCTCTCAACAGAGACTATGGTTAATCAATAGAAAGCTCTCAACAGAGACTGTTAATCAATAGAATGCTCTCAACAGAGACTGTTAATCAATAGAAAGCTCTCAACAGAGACTTTGGTTAATCAATAGAAAGCTCTCAACAGAGACTATGGTTAATCAATAGAAAGCTCTCAACAGAGACTATGGTTAATCAATAGAAAGCTCTCAACAGAGACTGTTAATCAATAGAAAGCTCTCAACAGAGACTGTTAATCAATAGAAAGCTCTCAACAGAGACTTTGGTTAATCAATAGAAAGCTCTCAACAGAGACTATGGTTAATCAATAGAAAGCTCTCAACAGAGACTATGGTTAATCAATAGAAAGCTCTCAACAGAGACTGTTAATCAATAGAAAGCTCTCAACAGAGACTATCAAAGGTCTGCCATCAACACCAAAATTCTGATTATGACAAAATAAAACAACTAACATTAGTGGAACAAAAGCTAGCATTGACAAGCTTTCAGACTTGGGATAGACTCTGATCATAGGGTATGGTTAAACGAGTTTTTTTAGTTCCATCCCCTCTTTTTTATCTGGAGCAATGGTTTAACAAATGGTACCTAAAAGAAATAATGAAAAACTAGTACAGTATGAGCACTCCACTAAATGATAAAACATCTGTATATAGACAAAACATAGTAAAGTACATGATTTATCGGAAATAATTTTTGTACTTTATCTAGATTTGAAAGACTGTTTGATTTTTGTAGAATTTGTTCGTCACTACAAGTTAACTTGGGGGCAACTTGACACAACATATTATTTATTTTGATGTTTATTATTAATTGTTTTAGGGACACATTTACAAATGATGCTCGGTGATAAGTGATTTCCGCTATAAAAATGTAAATTTTGCGGTTTTAAGTGTATACAGTTTAATTTGTGAATGAAAATTGTTGGGTTCTGTATTACTATGTTCAGAAGTTCTGAATACCATATGTCAATGTTTTTGTTGATACTGTATTTGTCATGTCTTGGTAAACATAATGATAATTCATGAATGCAATGAGGATGTGTTTGACAGGACTGTTGAAGAACAGTGTTTATACCAGTCAGGTACTTTAACAATATTTGAAACTCTTAATGCTATAATGTTTCCTTTCAGTGGATGTATGCGACTGACACTTCTTCTAACATGACTCAATAACTTTAGCCTTAAAGAAAATAATCATAGTGACTAAGATTTGTGCAGATAGGTTAATTTTTTTCCTAATAATTGGTTGATGTTTAATTTTGTCACTTTTGATTGACTTCCCAGGTTTTTTAATTTAACTTAGAGTTCAGAATTTTTGTTAATACTTTTTTCAATGACCAAGTGAAAAATGTGTTGTATAGTTATAAGGAATTTGAATCATTGATTTGAATATTTTTATTACACATTTCTGCTGCTTTTCAGTAATTGTCCTTATTTTGAGTTTTTGTCCTTGTAATTTGTAACTAAAAAGAGACAATGTCAATCGGAACTAACATATATGTATTCAGTACAAAAAAAAAAACAAAAAAAACCCACCAAATTTGACTAAATGGCTAGGAATAGAATAAAAAATTAATTCTTTTTAGTTTCTACATGACAATTGAGTGTCTCCACTCAATCTTGCTGACAAAAACATGAAAAAAGCCTGATCAGGTATTTTTGTAGGTTAGTGGAATACAGAGTTGTCATTGGTTGTTTTAAGTTATAAATTATTGTTGTCTTTTGTAGTTCATTACTGATCTTTGATAGTTGCTGTTAAATTTATTCACAATTTGTCAGTAATATGAACAACCAAGGTTTTTTTAACTAATTGGATGAGACAAAAGCAGTTATGTATTTTTAATATGATACAATACTTATACAATAAATGCAAATTTTGAATTTGTTGGCACTTTAAATGTGTCTTTAATGACCAAACCAGTTCCAATCTTTTACATAAAGGATGCATGAATATGATTTTATAGGTATGAACTGTCTCATTTAATTTCAAAGTAGATTCTTGCAGTGCACTTATTTTTTTTTTAAATGTGTTAATTTGTAACTGACATGAGCATCTAGATTGATCCAGTATCATCTGATATAAGTTAAAGGGACAAGCAAGTAATAATTGTACCGGTAGTTATGTAATAAGATAAGTTACAGGGACAAGCGAGTAATAATTGTAGTTATGTAAGAAAAAATACCAGGTTTCTGACATTATAAGAAGCATTATGACTTCTCTACCTTTACTTTTAGGTTTTTTTTTATAACGATGAATTAAGAAAATAAATATTTTGTATATTTTAGATCTTGCTAGTGTTTGCCAAGGAAGATGCCCAAAGTGATGGGTTCTGGTGGGCAGCAGACAAGATTGGATATAAATGTTATATTGCCCACAATCCAGAGACAGCCATGGAGAATTACCTGGACAAACATCCAGATGTTGTAATCATTGATCACAGAAATAGCAAACACTTTGATGCTGAAGCCCTTTGCAGGTAAAGGACCTGATCTTATCTTGTTACTATCTATAGACTAGTTTATTTGTCATGTGACTATCTATAGACTAGTTTATATGTCATGTGACTGTCATGTTACTATTTATAGACTAGTTTATTTTATTCAGTACATGCATAATTTAGCTATTAATTGGAAAGTAGAATAATTTTGTTACATAAATATGGGCTGTTTTTGACAATACAATGCACATGCATCAGGAACTAGCATCATTAATTCGTGCAAAATTACTGTAATCTTCACAATTTTAGCATTTGTGCTAATTTTTAAATGTTTTTTGTCTGAAATGGAAGTGGCCGCACTTGTGTTCATCTTTAGTATTCAAAACTATGTTGCAGTTGATGATTATACATAACATATATAAAGGTTGAGACTGAACACAAATGCGGCCACTTCCATTTCAGACAAAAAACATCTGAAAAGTGATGTTTTGTGGCATATTTAAGAGATTCTTCATATTTAAGCTTGAATTTGAGCGTCTTTAATGACCAAACCAGTTCCAATCTTTTACATAAACTAATTGAATTGACTTAAGTAGACACTTAAGTGTTTAAAAATGTCAAAAATCTTCTATCAGATGCACTTCAAAGTTTAGGCCAAACTTAGCCCTTACCGGACCTTCTCCTTTAGTTGCAGATAACACATATCATTAAATGACACATACTGCAAACACCATGGTTAGAAACTACAACCATGGATCGCAACAAGGAAATAAAACTGGATTTGTTGATTTAACTACATCTCCTTACAATTATCCTAATAAATCTCAGAGGAATAACACATATTACTTTACACTGTCAAATTAATAGTCTCTGAATTATTTGTTGGGGGCCCTGTGATGTGCAAACAAGAACCCATATAGATATATCAATCTTTCTGTCAATTCTGCACTAAAATGGAAGAAAAGTATAGACCTGATTGATGATGAAAACCCTCATTTAATCATTCTTCATTTCAAGCATGTTCTGTCAAAATGAATTCTTTCTTATTGTAAATTACATGTTTTATTTCTTGCTGATAGTGTATGTTTTATAAAGAAGTAGTGTAATCTGGTCATTGACATTTGACTTAAGAGGATGATGGTAGCCTGGGTTGTTGACACAGTGAGAGTTAGGCTTCAGGATCTTAGTTGATGCTGTGTCTGTCTCTACAACTATATATAGTCATTTGTTTTTTTGTTTAATACATTTCAAACTTTAAAGTACATGCTTACAATGCACTAGAATTGTTCGCAATATGGAGTTTTATTTTGATCAAATTTTTTGTTTTGAATTTTTTCTGTGCATGCAGATTATCTAATTCTTGAGGTTTTCCTTTGAAATAAAATTCTGGATATATAAAGGAGAATGTTTTATTAAGCTGGTCAAAAAGACAATTTTGAGGCATTACTATCACTTGGCATTTCTTGTTTTCTGTCATTGTCTAGTAAGTTTTGACATTTTCATCTTGTACTCTCCTAGAACTAAACTTAGCATTGATAGTGTTTCTATTAAACTCTGTCATATCAAATCAGTTTTTCATATCCTTCAATGAAACTAATTGGCCAGTCCTTATCAAATTAGTAGCAATAATGTATAGAAGGTCTTTTGTAAAACTTCTCATTTCCCTCTGGTTAAAGGAAAGAATTCTTGATTCAGATTAGTCAATTTTCCTGGGAATAAGTAAATGCTCTTTAATGAGAACAAATCTATTTGCATAATTTCTAAGGATTGTATGATACTATTTGATAATATTAGTGTTAACTTACGATTTTGTAGTTTCCTGGAATCACAAGTTGTTGGTAAAACTGTTGATAATGACTGTATACAATAATTACAATCTTTTGCACATCTTTCTTGGTAGCATGTTCGTCTCAAGTGGTGA
Organism: Mytilus californianus; assembly: GCF_021869535.1. NCBI lineage: Eukaryota > Metazoa > Mollusca > Bivalvia > Mytilida > Mytilidae > Mytilus > Mytilus californianus. Next base: position 128,994,309 of record NW_026262679.1, on the reverse strand, counting down.
GGTTGTGGGTTCAAAACCTTGGCCGTATTAAGCCAAAGACTTTATAATTGGTATTTGCTGCATGTCCACTAAGCATGCAGTATTAATGAGTAAGAGCAAAGACTGTGTGAACTAGCATGTTAAAAATCCAGCTCAGCGTTTGGGGCTGGTTACAAAGCAGGGTTACTATTCATATAACATTAACATGTTCTCTCCTGAATAAGCATTTACTTTGCCGCTAGACGTTTAAAACAGCCAGCTATCTTCATAATCTTTGATTCCATATCAGTCTAGTTCTGCTGTGATGAACTATGCATCTATTCAAAATGAGAAAATTGATAAAATAGCTTAATTTTGTTGAAGATATAAGGCAGTCTTAAATGTATCTGTGGTATCCTTTATTTCAAGTTCGATGGGATAGATGCCATCAACATAGTCACCACACTTTGAATTATTCAGTAAAAAAGACTATAAAAAATCCAGCATCTTGATGATGTCAGTTCAGAGAACTTTTTGTATTATTCAGATTGGTTTTGACCTGTTTCTTAAAGTAATGTATCTGCTTTTGGTTTTTTTTAAAACAAATTTATGGTTGATTTTGAAAACCGATACAATGATTGATCAGTATGGTGACTTACAGTGGTGCGTTATAGGTCTCCATTGAATCCTTTCAAAAGTTCTTATCTATCTTTTTCTTTGAAATTACTTGTATTGTACCAAACTTTGCAGAAGTAATGTTAGGAGGAAGGTCATATTATATAGAAGTTTCACATTTTGTGTGGATCATAAAACTATATTGCTAAATTCTTCATTTAAACTGAGTCCCATTTTAACCCTCTGAGATGTTTTTGGTTAGGAAATCTTCAACAGAGTTAAGCTAAATAACAGTGATTTTTTTTGCACAATATGATGTAAATAACAACCAATAAAGTTCTCAGTCTCTAGTTTATTTTTTTTACTGTGGCATTATGAAATTTTATAGCTGCATGTGTAAAGAATATATTTTATATCTAAGTTGATGGCACATTAATAAATACTCCATTAACCCAGAAATTTTTACAATAAATCTTTGAACAAAAACACATTCTGATTATTTTGTAATATAACTTATTGATTCCAAACAGATATCTTATGCTACAGGTTATAATATGGTTTACCACCAATTAAAATCCTGACAGTTTTATTTCCCATTAGTTTTACACAAGATCTTTATAGGTTCAGAGAATTAAAATACACTAATATATTGACTCTTTAACCAATGAAGATGCTTTTTAACTGCTTCATAGAATCAGGTGATATGAGTACTCTTAAAAAATAAATCTTTCATGCTATGTGTGGGATGCATGCTCTATGCTCACTTTGATTTGGGTAGGAATTATATTTATCCTTTTCTTTAAAATGAGCATAGAGGATGGCATGCTAGAATTATTTCAATTTTAACAGGAAAATTCAGATCTATGTTTGAAAGGCAGCCATTTTGATTTGATGAAGCATAAATGTTCAAGAAAACCAACTGTTTCATGATTAAAAAATGAACAGATACATGTTAGCTTACTTTCAGAATGATTTTATTTAATTTCCTAGCAAGCAACACAAGAAAAAGAACCAATTTAATCTCTGGCGTTGTTCAAAATACTACTGACCCTGCCCAATTAGTGGTGACCTCAAGTACGTGTACACTATGTTCTATTGGAATTATAACATGGCTTTGTTTACAAACTAAAGAAGATTGTCAAATTATAATTTTTTTTTAAATCAGGTGATATATTAAAGTTAAAAATTCTTGTTCTAATTAGTATATATCTGAAGTTCTTAAAAAAAAAAACTGATCAAACTCAGTAATTAGTATTAATTTATCTCGTGTGATTTTTTTTGACGGACAGTGACAAGTGATTTATTCAGTGAAATAAGCTTTAAAAAAATACTTTTTCTTTTTCTAAGTTGTGTAATAGAACTACAGTCCTGCTACTTTAGACCTCAAAATTATGCATGAACATTTTTGCAAAATAAATCAACAAACAATCACCTGTTTATTTCGATACTAATCTGCTTTTGAAATAGATATGTATATTATTTGCCATTTAAAATGTATGAGAATAGAATTAGGTATCATGAATGATATATGATGAATAATATGGTAATTTTTTGCTCTAATAACAATAATGAATTTTTGCAATGTATTGTATGTTCAATTTTTTTAATCAGGTTTTTGAAGGCAATCGTCGCAGTTTGTCGATCTATGTCAAAACTAAGCAGCACCTGTGAAATTGAAACAGTTTTTGTATTTTTTATTTGTAATGATTATCAAAAAGATACAATTTCATTTAATTAAAGTCTGGGACTATTTTCCATTTGAATTCCACCTATATAGGTCATTTCGGTGGTACCTCATGTTAAAAAAAAAATAATCATGAAGAAATGGCTGTCGTCACCAGGAATAAAAATCAATACATGAAATGCTGTAAATGGCTCCCAGTTAGTTGTCATACATGACAAAATCTCTGAGAATTGCTGAATATTCCAACTTTTTTTTAACAATGTTGACAAGATTTTTTATTGGTGAAGCAGACGCTATTTGCATTGGTTGTCTTCTAATCTGCTGGAAGGCAGTAATGTCATATCCACATACTTCTGCTGCAGCAGATTGCGTTTTCTTTACAGATAAATTATCCAATTCTGTTTCTGTTGAAGAGAGAAATTTTCAATACTGTTTAACTATAATGAACGAGGTGATAATTACATGTACTTGATGTAGCTTGTGTTAATTGCTTTATAGCTGCCAATTAATCACGAGCTAATTGATCCTTTTACAACCAGAATTCCTCTGTGAGAAGACCATGATTGGATTTGGGAGTGAATCCAAATTGTCCAATTTGTTTATTGCATCATGTAGACAAATTAAAGCAGGTTTTTTCTTTGTATTGATTGCTTTGTGTGTCTTCCATAATTGTGAATTCATTGTTGACAAATCCTTGACAAGAAATGCTGATATCCAATTTTATATTCATTGATACTGTCCAATTTGCAAATTGATGCAGAAAAAATTCAGCGCCTAATCTGGGTGAGATTGACATTAAAAGGAAGGAGGGTCTTTAAAGGGAAACCCAACAAGAACAAAGAAAAAGTGTCTTTTATTTATGGCTTCAATCAGGTAGTTCCACCTGTCATAGGATGGATGCTGGGACTTATAAAATATTTTCTTCCTGATGGACAGATGATGTACTTTAATATTTATTAGAGCTATCAAATAATAGAAATATAAATCGTTATCAAAGGTTTCTATCAGCAATGTCTCAGTCAAGTTCAAAAATCAGTGCTGATCAACTATTTTTATACGACCGCAAAAAAACTTTTGTGGTCGTATATTGGTATGACGTTGGCGTCGTCGTCGTCCGGCGTCGTCGTCGTCGTCCGGCGTCGTCCGAAGACACTTGGTTTTCGCACTCTAACTTTAGTTTAAGCGAATGGATCTTTATGAAATTTTACCACAAGGTTCAATACCACAAAAGGAAGGTTGGGATTGATTTTGGGGGTTATGGTAATAACAGTAAAGGAATTAGGGGCCAAAAAGGGGCCAAAAATAAGCATTTTTGTAACTTCCAGACATAACTTGTGTGTTAGTGTATGGATCTCTCTGACATTGTACCACAAGGTTCCATATCACTAAAGGAATGCTGGGATTGATTTTGGGGGTAATTGTCTCCAAATTTTAGGAATTAGGGGCCAAAAAAGGGGCAAAAAACAAGCATTTTTCTAGTTTCATGACAATAACTTGTGTGTAAGTGTATGGATCTTTCTGAAATTGTACTACAAGGTTCCATATCACAAAGGGAAAGCTGGGTTTGAGTTTGGGGGTAATTGCCCTAAACGTTTAGGAATTTGGGGCCAAAAAGGGGCCAAAAAACACATTTTTTTCTAGTTTCCAGACAATAACTTGTGTTCAAGTGTATGGATCTCTCTGAAATTGTACTGCAAGGTACCATACCACAAAGGGAAGGCTGGGATTGAGTTTGGGGGTGATGAATCATAATGGGGGTTCAAAAAATTTTGGGGGGGGATTTATTTTTTTTTCCTTTTTTTCTTTTTTTCCTTTTTTGTTTCTTTTAAAATTTTCCATTTTAAGTTGGTTATTTCTGATTTATATTTAAAATCAAATAATAATGATATGGTAGGAGATACACACCAAACAGGATGTGTAAATTATTATATAATAAGTATTGTGCAATAGCAAGAAATTTTCAATTGCACAGTATTGCACAATAGCAAGAAATCTTCAATTGCACAGTATTGCACAATAGCAAGAAATCTTCAATTGCACAGTATTGCGCAATAGCAAGAAATATCCAATAGCACAATATTGCGCAATAGCAAGAAATTGTCAATTGTACAGTATTGCGCAATAGCAAGAAATATTTAATAGCACAGGATTGTGCAAAAGAAGATACTTCCTATAAATTGCTTATTTTTTGACCAATTTCAATGGGGTTTTATTCTTGATTTCAATGGGTTCTTTAATATGCTGAATCTAACCGTGTATTTAGTTTTTGGATTTTGGGCCCCGTTTTTAAATTGGTCCACATTGAGGTCCAAAGGGTCCAAAATTAAACTTTGTTTGATTTCATCAAAAATTGAATTATTGGGGTTCTTTGATATGCCGAATCTAACTGTGTATTTAGATTCTTAAATTTTGGTTCCGTTTTCAAATTGGTCTACATTAAGGTCCAAAGGGTCTAAAATTAAACTTAGTTTGATTTTAACAAAAATTGAATTCTTAGGGTTCTTTGATATACTGAATCTAAACATGTATTTAGATTTTTGATTATGGGCCCAGTTTTCAAGTTGGTCCAAATCGGGGTCCAAAATTAAACTTTGTTTGATTTCAACAAAAATTGAATATATGGGGTTCTTTGATATGCTGAATCTAACCATGTATTTAGATTTTTGATTTTTGGGCCCCGTTATCAACTTTGTCTACATTGAGGTCAAAAGGGTCCAAAATTAAACTTTGTTTGATTTCATCAAAAATTGAATTATTGGGGTTCTTTGATATGCAGAATCTAACCGTGTATTTAGATTCTTAATTTTTGGTTCCGTTTTCAAATTGGTCTACATTAAGGTCCAAAGGGTCCAAAATTAAACTTAGTTTGATTTTAACAAAAATTGAATTCTTAGGGTTCTTTGATATGCTGAATCTAAACATGTATTTAGATTTTTGATTATGGGCCCAGTTTTCAAGTTGGTCCAAATCGGGGTCCAAAATTAAACTTTGTTTGATTTCAACAAAAATTGAATATATGGGGTTCTTTGATATGCTGAATCTAACCATGTATTTAGATTTTTGATTTTTGGGCCCCGTTATCAACTTTGTCCACATTGAGGTCAAAAGGGTCCAAAATTAAACTTTGTTTGATTTCATCAAAAATTGAATTCTTGGGGTTCTTTGATATGCTGAATCTAACCATGTATTTAGATTTTGGATATTGGACCATAATAGGTGAATGTCCAATTTAAAATTTTTAAGTTCTTAGACCACATTCAATCTGTGTTAGAAACCTATGCTGTGTCAAATATTTAATCACAATCCAAATCCAAAGCTGTATCAAGCTTGAATGTTGTGTCCATACTTCCCCCAACTGTTCAGGGTTCGACCTCTGCGGTCGTATCAAGCTGCGCCCTGCGGAGCATTTTATTTAAAGTGTTATGCCCCTTGGAAATATAAATACATGGAAAATAACAGTATAAGCGATCTCATGCCGACATTTCTTGTTGGATATTTATTTTTTTTTAAATTCAGCCTTTGGGCAGATAAAATATGGGCAAAACAGGAACATTGGGGACGTTGGAACTCTGTTCTTTTATTATTGTTGTTTTTATGAACATGGTTTGTGGCTATTACATTTCTTGGGAACATAAGTTATGGTATTGTACATGCATCATTGTACATATACTTAGGAATATTATTTGTAGTCATATTGCATTGAAGTTTCTTAGGAATACATTTTTTGACATTGTATTGTTGATCTTAAGAACAAAATTGTGGTCATTATATCATTGATCTTGGTAATATTTAAAACTGTCTCTTGTACATGTCTTTATGGTCGCATGTTAGCATGATCAGATTGGTGTGTCAGGTCATACGGTCAATCACTGCCAGATCAAAGACTCTAGAATGGGCATTTGGTGCTTCTTCTGTAAGCATGAATAACAACAAAGACTTGTCAGCTCAAACTCAGAACCATGCACGTGGCATGTGTTTGACTTCTATCTTTATTGACTAGGAATGTTAGTCTTCCTGCCTAAGGTTAGTGATTCTCTCCACGTACTCTGGCTTCCTCCACCAGTAAAACATGGCTGCAGTGATATAGTCAAGTGTGCTGAAAGTGGCATTTAACACCAACAATCATCAATCAATTGATCAAAATCAGAATAATATGCTCATGTAGAGTGACATGTCTTTCTGTGGGCTGGTACCTTGTAAGCTCAGTCGCATGTTAGAGATTTGGCTGCATGTCAATCGAGTGAAAACATTAACATGTCCTGACTATGCATGGTATATTTGCCACTGTGTGTAAAGCAGTTATATATCAATAAATCACATATTTATATTAGTGAGATTTGAATACAAATGCTTTTGAGTTATTTTATTCAGAGGAGACTTACAATCAAAATCCGCTTTACCAGTTTATGTAAATCTGCTGGAAACTTGTAGCTGTAGTGTAAGATGAAAATTACTTGAACAAGTGTGTAGAATATATAATTGTATAATACAAGAAGTCAAGCAATATAATGAATTAATTTCTACTATAACTGTGCCATTATTTTGCAGATCTTTAAGAGCAACAGAATCAAGTGAACACACAGTTATAGTGGCAGTCACAAAACGATAGTAAGTAATCTATACTACAGCCTCAAAAAGTGGCAGTCACAAAAGGATAGTAAGTAATCTATACTACGGCCTCAAAAAGTGGCAGTCACAAAACGATAGTAAGTAATCGACACTACGGCCTCAAAAAGTGGCAGTCACAAAATGATAGTAAGAGATCTATACTACGGCCTCAAAAAGTGGCAGTCACAAAACGATAGTAAGTAATCTATACTACAGCCTCAAAAAGTGGCAGTCACAAAACGATAGTAAGTAATCTATACTACAGCCTCAAAAAGTGGCAGTCACAAAACAATAGTAAGTAATTTATACTACGGCCTCAAAAAGTGGCAGTCACAAAACGACAGTAAGTGATCTATACTAGGGCCTCAAAAAGTGGCAGTCACAAAACGATAGTAAGTAATCGACACTACGGCCTCAAAAAGTGGCAGTCACAAACCCATAGTAAGTAATCGACACTACCGCCTCAAAAAGTGACAGTCACAAAAGGATAGTAAGTAATCTATACTACGCCCTCAAAAAGTGGCAGTCACAAAACGATAGTAAGTAATCTATACTACGGCCTCAAAAAGTGGCAGTCACAAAACGATAGTAAGTAATCTAAACTATGGTGTCAAAAAGTGGCAGTCACAAAACGATAGTAAGTAATCTATACTACGGCCTCAAAAAGTGGCAGTCACAAAACAATAGTAAGTAATCGACACTACGGCCTCAAAAAGTGAGTGTCACAAAACGATAGTAAGTAATCTAAACTATGGTGTCAAAAAGTGGCAGTCACAAAACGATAGTAAGTAATCTATACTACGGCCTCAAAAAATGGCAGTCACAAAAGGATAGTAAGTAATCGACACTACGGCCTCAAAAAGTGACAGTCACAAAACGATAGTAAGAAATGGACACTACGGCCTCAAAAAGTGACAGTCACAAACCGATAGTAAGTAATCGACACTACCGCCTCAAAAAGTGACAGTCACAAAAGGATAGTAAGTAATCTATACTACACCCTCAAAAAGTGGCAGTCACAAAACGAAAGTAAGTAATCGATACTACGCCCTCAAAAAGTGGCAGTCACAAAACGATAGTAAGTAATCTATACTACGCCCTCAAAAAGTGGCAGTCACAAAACAATAGTAAGTAATCGACACTACGGCCTCAAAAAGTGAGTGTCACAAAACGATAGTAAGTAATCTAAACTATGGTGTCAAAAAGTGGCAGTCACAAAACGATAGTAAGTAATCTATACTACGGCCTCAAAAAGTGGCAGTCACAAAAGGATAGTAAGTAATCGACACTACGGCCTCAAAAAGTGACAGTCACAAAACGATAGTAAGAAATGGACACTACGGCCACAAAAAGTGACAGTCACAAAATGATAGTAAGAAATGGACACTACGGCCTCAAAAAGTGACAATCACGAAATGATAGTAAGTAATCTATACTATGGCCTCAAAAAGTGGCTGTCACAAAACTATAGTAAGTACATGTAATCTATACTATGGCATCAAAAAGTGGCTGTCACAAAACCATAGTAATCTATACTACAGCCTCAAAAAGAGGCAGTCACAAAACAATAGCATGTTATCTATACTACGACCTCAAAAAATGGCAGTCACAAAACGATAGTAATCTATACTACAGCCTCAAAAAGAGGCAGTCACAAAACAATAGCAAGTTATCTATACTACAGCCTCAAAAAGCGGCAGTCACAAAACAATAGAAAGTAATCTATACTACAGCCTCAAAAAGTGGCAGTCACAAAACGATAGTAAGTAATCGACACTACGGCCTCAAAAAGTGGCAGTCACAAAACGATAGTAAGTAATCTATACTACAGCCTCAAAAAGAGGCAGTCACAAAACAATAGCAAGTTATTTATACTTCGGCCTCAAAAAATGGCAGTCACAAAACGATAGTAATCTATACTACAGCCTCAAAAACAGGCAGTCACAAAACAATAGCAAGTTATCTATACTACAGCCTCAAAAAGTGGCAGTCACAAAACGATAGTAAGTAATCTATACTACAGCCTCAAAAAGAGGCAGTCACAAAACAATAGCAAGTTATCTATACTAAGACCTCAAAAAATGGCAGTCACAAAACGATAGTAATCTATACTACAGCCTCAAAAAGAGGCAGTCACAAAACAATAGCAAGTTATCTATACTACGACCTCAAAAAATGGCAGTCACAAAATGATAGTTATCTATACTACAGCCTCAAAAAGTGGCAGTCACAAAACGACAACAAGTAATCTATACTACAGCCTCAAAAAGTGGCAGTCACAAAACAATAGCAAGTTATCTATACTACGGCCTCAAAAAGTGGCAGTCACAAAACGATAGTAAGTAATCTATACTACAGCCTCAAAAAGAGGCAGTCACAAAACAATAGCAAGTTATCTATACTGCAGCCTCAAAAAGTGGCAGTCACAAAACGATACTAAGTAATCTATACTACAGCCTCAAAAAGAGGCAGTCACAAAACAATAGCAAGTTATCTATACTACAGCCTCTCAAAATTGCAGTCACAAAACGATAGTAATCTATACTACAGCCTCAAAAAGAGGCAGTCACAAAACAATAGCAAGTTATCTATACTACAGCCTCAAAAAGTGGCAGTCACAAAACGATAGTAAGTAATCTATACTATGTCGATCCCTTATTTTGGAATTGCACCAGGTCTTGTTTTTTCTCTGACTGTTAATGACCTCTTTACACTAAATCCATTGGATGTTGGATGTGTACTGATTGATATTTTAGTCTTAGATACATGATTTTTTTTATCAGTTGTTATTGGCTTGAACTAGCCGTCAGTAACTGTGAGTACTATCGGATTTGTAGTTAGTATCTTTTTTGTTTTTAGGGATGATGGATGGATAAATACCCTGCCATGTCCATTCTGTTTTTATATTTGATGTTTATCTGCTTTTTATCGATCTAATGAGTTAAGCCTTTTTCAACTGATTTTTTTATATATGTTGTGCTGTTACACCACTGTCCCAGGTTAGGGGGAGGGTTGAGTGCTCACAAACATGTTTAACCCCGCCACATTCTTTATGTGCCTGTCCCAAGTCAGGAGCCTGTAGTTCAGTGGTTGTCGTTGGTTCATGTCTGTCATATTTGTGTTTCGTTAATTATTTTGTTATAAATTAGGCCGTTAGTTTTCTCAATTGAATTGTTTCATATTTTTCATGTTGGGGCCTTTTATAACCTACTATACGGTATGGGTTTTTCTCATTGTTGAAGGCCGTACGGTTGCTTTTAATTGCTTACATCCACTTTATTTGAACTTTGGTGGATAGTTGTCTCATTGGCAATCATACCTCATCTATTGTAACAAAATAAAGAACCTTTGTGAAGATTGTCAAGAGGAAATCTAATGAGATATCTTGCCCTAGTTTGATTGGTTAATTCAGTATCAAGGCTAGACATTGCCAATGCCATTTCCATATTCCTTCAAGCTGGTCTCTTGTACTTTCTCCTGACTGGTACAATACTTAAAAACAAAGTTAAGATTAATGTTCTGTTTTCTATTATAAATTTGTCTGGCCTTGAAGCTATGCAGTGTTGCTTACATAATTTGGGTTATGAATGAAAAGTCTTTCAGCTAGACAAACTTCATTAATTTAAACTGAAGTTAAAAAGTACTGGTAGGTCTTGATGTATTAACAAGGAATGTGTTTATGAATGAAAACAAACATTCATTTATCACGAAGGACATGTAATAAAAAAGCAACAAGACACTTTACATTTTGTTCTATTTCTGTAAAATTGGCAAGCATTTCCAGGCAAAATGTTTTTTTTTAGGCCAGGCATATTTTGATTTGTTTATATTTTTTTTTGGTCATGATATAAAATAGTTTTCCAACAATCAGTATGGATGTTACCTTTTATTTCTTATTTCAACAGAGGGTTCTGAACTTATCGAGCATTCAAACACTAAAAGGTGTTTACATAAAATCTTCTATAACTTCATGTAGGTGTTTAATGAATTTTAAGATCTTGTAATCTTTACTTTGGATATTCAATGTTATCACATGGATGTGTTTTTTGCCAGGTATTTGTAAAACAAAATTAAATGACGAATGTTGAAAGCAGATGTTAAAGCTATAGTGAATGTAATTCCTACAAATAAATGTACTTTTTAAAAAATACATATCATAGAAGGTCATTGACCGATTATTCCTAGGACATAAACTAGATGAGGCTGAATGTTGCATAAATGACAGCATGTCAGCAGTGTCTGTAAAAGTTCACAAAGGTTGTTGCCCTTTGTTATTAAACTATGTCAGTGAACAGTGAAAAAAATGTATTCTCAGTAAAGAACTATGTCATTGAAAATGTATTCTCAGTAAAGAACTATGTCATTGAAAATGTATTCTCAGTAAAGTGCTATGTCAGTGAAAATGTATTATAAGTTAAGTACTATGGCAGAAAGGGGGGAGGGAGTAATACCAGTAAAGTACTGTCATAAAGTACTATATCAAGGGGGAAAATGTATTATTAGTTAAGTACTATGTCGGGGGGGGGGGGGGGGGAAATGTATTATTAGTAAAGTGCTATGTCAGGGGGGAATTTGTTTCACTAGTAAAGTACTATGTTAGGGGAAAAAATGATTTATTAGTCAAGTGCAATGTCAGGAGAAAAAAATGTATTATTAGAAAAGGCAAAAGGTATCAAATAGAAAGGAATCTCATTTTGCACATTTATGGAAATTATTTATGTTTTTAATTAATTAATTTGAGGGAACTGTAAAAACAGTTTAATTGTTTGGTTTTTATTTATTTTCCAGTGCGTTAGACAAAGAAGAACCATCATTTTTACCATCCATTACGGCAGGATTCAATAAGGTAATACATTTGAAATAAGAATTGTGATATATTATAAAATAAGGAGATGTGGTAAGATTACAAATGAGACATCTATCTAGCATGCAGGTATACTCCAAATATAACTCATAGTATGAAAGAGAGGCAATTGAGGGATGGATTTTTTTCAAATATATTATAAAGCACTGTAATTCAATGTTAAGACTTTGTGATTTGTGGGTTTTCATAGCATTTATTTCATTTGAAAAAAAAATGTTAATCAGTCATATAAACATTGAACAATTGCCTTTAAGATAGCAAATTTGGCTCTGTTCAAATTATATTGTTTATTTATCTGAAGGACTATTGGTAATTTAATTATTTGAACATCAAAATCAAAATTATATCACACTATTGCCTGTATAACCATTATGTTGGTAGATGCTATGCAACCCCAAGTTTTGGATATCTTTTTGTAAAGATAACTCAGAAAGCTGTAGATACTGAAAGGCCCCATTGGCCTCCAATCTAACTTGCATGATTGCTACATTGCACTATAGATCTTGAATTGTAATCTGCATAAATTTATGATTCAGTCTACTGTCTAAATCTCTTTGATTTACTTTGTGAGCAGTTGCTGTCTACATTTCTAATGCTCATTCAAATATGTAGTTGGAATTGAGCTTTTGTCAAAAAATGGCTTGTAAGATTCACGTACATTGATGTTTTGCTAGTAGGATGTCTTAAAGCCTTAAATTACACATTACTAGAACATTTAAACCTGACAGCTTCATAAATATGTAGAAGTCTTGTCAGATAGAATAAAGGCTGTGATATATTGATTTGAGAAGTAGGTTTATAGATGATATATCAGATTAACTAGTCCTATACTTGTCAACATAGATACACCATCAATTACCTACCAATTCAAAATCTCTAATCATGACTTGCATTCAAACTAATTAATATGATTATGGATCCATATTACTGAATGTATCTATTTCTTGTATTCATTTTGAAGTCAAAACCAAGCCTTTCTGTCATAAGCCCTAATTAAATTCTCGTCATCTAATCTATAGAAAGCTTTCTTATCATGTAGATCACAATCTAGTAGTCAGATATCCAATTCTTTTAGCATTTCATTAAGACTAGGTTTGGATGAGGAAATTAGAAGCCAGTATATAAAAAATGCACAAAGTCCATAGATGTCTCTTTGTATTAAATTTTATGCATTTTTCAAATTGTCAACATTTTGTTTAAATTAATTTTGATTAAGGTAATTTAAAAACATTGTGCTCCAGTCAGATTTAGACCTTTATTTTAGTTTCAAAATTGGAAGAGGTCCAAAGAAGTAAACATGTTAGTATGTGATCAATAAATTACTTCTAATATATACTGAATTGGTAAGAGGTTAGGCAATTATACAAAGGGGGTTTAATTGCAAGAATGTATGTAGAAAAATTAAGAAAACCCCAACAATGTGCAAATAACATTTCTACAATAAAAAATATACTGTAAATTCAGAAATTATTGCATGCATTTATTATTGCGATTTTTTAATAACCGACAAAATGTGAGTTTAATAATTGCGATTTCAGAAAAATCTGCATGCAGATCTATGTATCAGTTATCAGAATGCGAGTTCTTATTATTGCGATACTCACCCAGTCGCATTATTCACTTAATTAAAAACCTGGTAATAATTTCTGAATTCATAGTATGTATGAATTAAAAATGAGGTCAGTAATCATTGTTTAATGGCAGTCTAGACAACTCGGTCTAAATCTGCCTCATTTAGATTTAGATGGACTATTATTGGTCAATAGTTGTAGAGGTGTGCATCTCCTAAAATCATATCAGGAACTAAAAGATATTGGATCATTAGCTTTGCATACTAATTCGTCTTATACAGAACTATAGGAGTCTTCTTTATGAACATGAGGTCAATATGACTTACAATTCATGCTTCACATAATTCTATGATATACAGCTATGTTTTAATGTCTAAGATTTTTTATATGATGTATGGTTGTAATTATTAAATTTTGATTGACCTAGTTAAATTTTGAAATGACATTTGTTGTTTAATTTTTTGCAGAGAATTGTTGAAAGTCCAAACATAAGTATGTGTATGAACGAATTACTGACATTAGAATATGGCGAAGTTCAATCCCGGTTAAAGCTGAGTGCTTGTAAAGCTGTCTTCTCAGCACTTGATAATGTCTCAGATGCTGTCGAAATCTCTAGTGAGGACCATGAGGTTCAGGTGAGAGCTCAAACAACTCAACAGATTCGGGCTAGTAGAAAGAGTGATTCATTTTAGGGCATGTAGAAATAGGGTGATTCATTTAATGGGCTTGTAGAAAAAGAGTGATTCATTTTAGAGCATGTAGAAATAGTGTGATTCATTTTAGGGCATGTTTAAATAGAGTGATTCATTTTAGGGCATGTTTAAATAGAGTGATTCATTTTAGGGCATGTTTAAATACTGTAAATTCAGAAATTATTGCGTGCATTTATTATTGCGATTTTGTCATTTAAGACTAAAATGCGATTTTAATTTTTGCGATATTGAGAAAAATCCTGTTTAATTCATATAAAAAATTTCAAAATGCGAGTTTAAATTATTGCGATTATAAACCTGTCGCATTTTTCGCAATAATAAAAACATCGCAATAATTTCTGAATTTACAGTAGAGTGATTCATTTAAGGGCTTGTAGAAATAGAGTGATTCATTTTAGGGCATGTAGAAATAGAGTGATTCATTTTAGGGCATGTATAGATAGAGTGATTCCTTATAGGGCTTGTAGAAATAGAGTGACTCATTTTAGGGCATGTATAAAAGAGTGATTCATTTTAGGGCATGTTTAAATATAGTGATTCATTTTAGGGCATGTTTAAATAGATTGATTTATTTAAGGGCTTGAATAAATAGAATGATTCATTTTAGGGCATGTATAAATAGAGTGGTATATTTTATGGCTTGTGCAAATAGGGTGATTCCTATTGTATGAATATAGTTTTTCATTTTAGGGCTTGTATGAATAGAAGGATTCATTTTTGTGCTTGTATAAATAAAATGATTCATTTTAGGGCTTATATGAATAGAATGATTTATGTTGTGTTTGTATAGACAGAGTGTTTCTTTTGTGCTTGTATAGATAGAGTTATTCATTTTGTGCTTGTATAGATAGAGTGATTCATTTTGTGCTTGTATAGATAGATTGATGCATTTTAGGGCTTGTATGAATAGATTGATTCATTTTAGGGCTTGTATAAATAGATTGATTCATTTATAGAGTTATTACTCTGTTCTCATTGTAGAGACTGTATTTGAAGAATATTAGCTTCAGAACTTGTTATTTAATTTGAAGACTTTAAAGTTTAATTCTGAACAAAGTATGAAATTTAAAGTAGTATACTATAGTTGAACATTCTTATAGAGACAGTGAATTTCTATTGATATTCTTTTGGTAAGTACGAAGTTTAGAGAGTTAATATGTTTTATTATTTTTCAGTATGTAAATCATGCCTTTGAAAGGTTGACAGGATATAGTAGTGAAGAGGTTTTAGGAAAAAACAGTTCAGAAATCGTCAAAAACGACCGTAACCGACCTGATCTCAATGATACCATAAATAGCCAGCTAAAAAAGGGAAAGGTAAGGCAGAAAGAAATTCAACCACATAGAATTTCCAATCTCTGATAGTGTTATTCTGTCATTTACCAAACAAATAATGACCAGCAGTAACATATTAATAGTAGCAAAAGTGTCAAGTTATGAAAAAAGAGCTCAGAAAAAAAGCCGGTTAATACAGCAACAAGTTTTAAGATGGAAATTGACCTTCAATCATTTTGTTAAGTTAAAAGAAGTATCTCATAGAATTTACAGTCATAAGTGAATTCTGACCTACATTTCAGATTTAAATGACTTAAGTTAAGTTTATGATTAAGTTAAGTTCTCAGTAAAATGACCTACAGTTTTATTCATATACCGTATATCGTTTTTTTTTCGCAATTTGATGATTAAATGGGCAGGTTAAATTTACACTGTGTATAATATTCGCTGAATGGGAAAATACACCTGAAAAAATAACTGTATCGTATTGTTAAAAAAACTTGATTAACTAACAGGTAATGGAATAAATATGAGTACATGTATTACAAACGACAATACACATACATCAGAGAATTTTTAATGAACGTAAATTATGTACATAGGGCATGCTAAAAATTGAAGGTTTTGACCATTACAGATATACAAATATTTGTGTAATTGTGAATTGTTATTATTTTATTTTTACATTTTATGCAAAATATTCGAGTTATGACACGAATCAATAGATCGTAGCTAATTAACAAATTTTAACATGTCACAGATTGCTGTGTTGTCAAAAGGTGTGACATGTATGCTTAGCCAGTTTAATTATTATGAAAACAGAGATCTTAATTAAGTAGCCCATTCTTGTGATCTGTCAAACAACACAAAATTTCTATAGTTAACAGTATAATGATAATGTATGAAACCTTCAAACAACGATAAATCTACGAATTTGCAGGGAAATTTATATAGGGTAAAATTTTTGCGTTTCTTTAACAGCAGCTTACAAAGCGAAAAAAAACGATATACGGTATAGCATGGTGCAAAGGTGCATCTAAAAGAGTATATCCACGTTCAACTAGGAGTACAGGTGAAGTTTACTTTGACCTTCAATCCACATTCAACTAGAAGTACAGGTGAAGGTCACTTTGACCTTCATTTGCATTTCAATGACTGGTTTATATGTCTATGTTCAGTTTTTAGATACTTGATTGTTGACATATACAAGTGAAGACAATAACAGCTCTATTGTTTGCATATACAAGTGAAGACATTAAAAACTCAATTGTTGTCATATACAAGTGAAAAACAGCTCTATGTTTGACATATACAAGTGAAGAACAGTTCTATTGTTGACATGTACAAGTGAAGACATTAAAAACTATTGTTTACCTATACAAGTGAAGACATTAACAGTTCTATTGTTGACATATACAATTTAAAAGACATTAACAGCTCTTTTGTTGACATATACAAGTGAGGGCATTAATAGCTCTATTGTTGACATATACAATTTAAGACATGAACAGCTCTATTGTTGACATATACAAGTGAAGACACTAATGGTCTAATATACAAGTGAAGACACTAATGGTCTAATATACAAGTGAAGACACTAATGGTCTAATATACAAGTGAAGACACTAATGGTCTAATATACAAGTGAAGACACTATTTTGTTAACATATACAAGTGAAGACATTGAGAGCTATTTTGTTGACATATACAAGTGGAGTCCTGAACAGCTCTATTACTGACATATACAAGTGAAGACAGTAACTACTCTATTGTTTACATATATAAATGAAGACATTTTTAGCTGATAAACAAACTGTTCTGGTATGTCTTTCCATGCTTGAAAATTTTCGAAAGGAGTGTATTGAGTTTTTATTTAATAAAATAAAAACTTTATTTATTGAAAACTTCAATGTTTTACGTAATACATTTTCAATGTTTATGATATTATTAATTTTTCAGTACTGGGATGGTATTTACCATACAAGAAGGAAAAGTGGTGAAATCTTGCCTAGTCACTGTCATATCTGTCCAGTTCTTGGTCAAGGGGGGTAAGTGATAAAAAAAATTGTAGTTATTGTCATATTTTTATTTTTGACTGTTAGAAGTGAGGAGACATAGTAGTCTCTGATGATAAGCTGATAAGAATGTGTTTTGAATTAATTATACTATTCCTGATCTTGGAGAAGTGCAAATTCCTTGATGCTTTTCCACTTTTGAGTCGGCATGTTTAAGGATAATGTTATAGTTCATTCATTTAAAAAGACATTTATTGGCTGTAACTTGAGAAATGACTAAGGTCAAACTTCAGATTGGAATGGATTATGATTAGGAGTTCAAAAGTCAAAGATGAAAACCAGTGGGCAACTTTCGTTTTAAATTAAGAGCCTCTTCTCCCAATATTATCAAACTTTATTGTCACACCTCAGTATTATTAAACGTTAAAGTCACAGTGACAATATGGATGTAAAGAACCTTTCTTCATGTGCAAAATTCAAATCAAAGCAATTTATGAACTTTTTAAATCATGAGCTGTTTCCCCTAATATATTCTATATTGTTTGGCCTGCAAGGAGCAACTATTATAAGAATCCTGTCATTAAGGTTGAAATTTAAAAAAAAAATCAAATATTTGAACACCTGAGAAGAAAAATGAATGTGCAGTATCTAAAGAAATGTAAACTTTGTTCCAATAAGCAAGCATAAGTTTTGCACCTGACAGCTGGACTAGCAGAATGCACTATTAATGTTCATAGGATTACTTTTTTTTTTTTTACATTTTCTTGCACTTCATTAAGTAAACTTACTTTCTTTTCATTTCATTAATAATTTCTCTTGTAGAAAACATATTTTGTTTGGAATAATCATCACCAATTGCAAATAGTTATTATTATAATATTATATTGTTATATTTACAGGAAAATATCACATGTTATATCAATAAAGAATTCAACCACAGATACCTCACATATTTTAAAAGAAAGTACAGAATTTAATTTAGTTAATGGTAAGTGTTATCAGTAGATGTTACAGGTGTCATAGCACATTGCAAGGAATTTATCTAAATATTTTAAAATCGTGTATACAAGTTAAAAAAAATCAAATACTGCTAATTTTGTTTTTACAACTGACTGCATAATGTACTATGAGAAAGTTGCAAGTCTTGATGAAGCTGTGATGATTTTGAGGATATAAGCAAGAAATTTTGCCTTTCGAACCTTTTGAATAATTGATACTTGAGCACGTTTTAACTATTAACACTGTGAAAATAAAGTCAGGGATCCATATAAATTTTTCCCTGATAAAGGAAAACAGAATTTTTTATAGCAATAACATAAATAATTAAATAAAAATTGAGAGATTTATCTGATTATTCAAGTATTCAGATTCCGTTCAATTTTTAGTTGCATGCAAAATTTAATAAAAAAATCAGAGGATGTTCCTCAATGAGGTTGATGATATTATATCATATTCTATGGTGTATGAAAGTTAATGAGACAATTTTTCTCAAAATAAAAGTGACATATTAGGGTTGTTATTGGCAGTGAACGAAGGGATGTTGATAGTTTTGAAATTCTCAAAATTGAAATTATGATAAATCTAGTCGAAAGTCTTGTAAAAAAAGGGAATTGATTGAGTTTTGTAACTATTTACAGGAAGGCTATCTCGACAGTCTAGTAAGTTATTTGTTATTTGCTGTGAGCTACATATTGAAAAAGACAAAAAAAAATTTATGTAGGAAGTTGTGATATTGGATGGTCAGTTATAAATTGGGCCAAATAATTTGATTCATGTGTTGATTATTGTATGTGTTGTTGTCAGTGTGTTCCTCTGATCATATATGTCTGTCATCTATTGATTGTCTGTAGTCATATATCTTTTTGTTTATATGTATTGTACCATCAGCTTTTGTCAGTATGTCTGTTGGCTTCATGTGAACAGGAGGAATAGAAGATGTGCCTCTTGTCCTGTTAGTTGACTTTCGTTTGAGGTTCCGGAGTCACAAATCATTTCCTGTGATTATAATTTGATATAAAAATGTTGTCTGATATGATAAATTGTTGTTTGTATAAGTATTTTACTTCCTGATAGAAGTCAAAAGATATTATTTTCTCACAGGTTGTTAATTTGACTGTACAAATAGTAAAATGGACTTTTCCCATGATTCTTTGGTTCCGGTATGTGACATTAGAAATCATTTGATACCTTTCTGATATGAGTTTTTAACGTACTTTTTTCTAATTCATGCCTGATTTGGAGGGGAAGGGTTCGACCATCTCTCTGTGAGAAACAACTGTACCAGTATAGTTCTATCACAAGCACTAAGTTCCACCTTATGTAATACATAGGAAACTTTTGTGTTCAATCAGAGAGGATAACTAAGATGTCTGTCATATAAGTGTTACTGTTTATAATGTACTCTTGGAATTTGTTATTGATGTTAATATCATTCTCGGTCATTATTATCATTAGTACAACTTCTTTGATGTTTTGATTTTGAACTAATTGTTACCATGGTAATTAATGTAAAGTATAAAAGTGTGGATTTAATTGTTGTATTTGTTTTGTTTTATATTGCAGTTCAATTTTTTGTGGTTTTATCAAGCTTTCCTATTTGTCAAAGTGACAGTTTGATACAAAAATAACTTATTTTATTAAACAAATTATAAAAACATCAAAAGCATGAATATATAAGTAAAGCACACAAATTACTTAGAAACATCTGATTTTGTTATTGCCCCTTCTAAAAAACAGTGATGAAGTGAAACTTAAAAAACTTGTGGTATAATCGGCTAACTATTGGTGTGTATTTGTTTTTGTTACCAACAGTTTGTACTTGTTAACTGTTGAAAGACCTTTTTTGCAGTATTATTGATGGTATTGCCTTTTTTTTTATAATACATGAAAAAATGTGATGATTATTTAGTTTAACTCTAATTTTAGAATTGTACAACTTGAAGTGGAATTACAGAGACTACTTCTTGTTTTTATTTTTGTAAAATATCACTTTTTGGAATAGTGTACTTTCCCATTTGTCAAATGTGTCACTTAGGATAAAAACAGAAAATAGAATGAATGTCACTCATTTAAATTTAAATTACATAATCAGTTTGCTAACTACTTCAGGTGGTGAATGGCATTGGAATTAAATAATATGTACTCAGTTAAGAGTTTTTGATCAAAATTACATTCTCTTTGGGTTTTTTTTTCATGTACACCATTTAAAAAAATTAAATGTATGTTACAAAGACTGTTCCAAACACAAACATTTATCGGTCAAAAGTAATTTATTTATCTAATTGTGTTCTGATACCATTGTTGTAAATAGAAGCATAATCCGGGAAAACCCTGGAATTTTTTGTTTTTATTAAGAGTGGCAATCTTTTGTCTATAACTACTTTAATAATCTTCTGCAAATCAGTTCAAAAACTATTTACCGATGCAATTATTAACTTTTCTGCAATTCTATTATAGGTCTCTGATTGTTCATTTAAAAAAAAATTGAATATTTAATATTTTTTTGTAGAGTTACATTGTGTTCATGGATATTTTATGTATTTTTATTTCTCAGGTGGATTACATGGTGTTCCACGGAGGAAAGAATCTATAGCAAGGATCCACTCAATGACTATAGAAGCTCCAATCACAAAGGTAGTAATATTCTGGAAGTTATTTAAGTACAATGAAAAACATGTTTTTAAAAAATCAAACACTAGTAAGAAATATTGGATATTCAGTACACTGAAAAAAGGCTTTGAACAGGCTTATTGGAGTTAAGAAAAGGCTTGATTTTAATTTTTCAAGAGAAAAACAACTTTGCAGGTCGCTTTCTACAACAGGAACCATTCTTTAAAACCACAGAATCAAGTATTTTCAAAACTGAAACTTTTTTTATAAGCCATGAAAACTGGTATCATGGACATTTAATTAGTCCACAGTATGATATACTGGTACCTTGAAACAGTTTACAAATGTCTGTTTAGAGGAAAGATAATCTTAACAATGAATGAACCTTAGCTTCAGTTTGGTCTATACTGGTACCTTGAACCAGTTTACAAATGTCTGTTTAGAGGAAAGATAATCTTAACAATGAATGAACCTTAGCTTCAGTTTGGTCTATACTGGTACCTTGAACCAGTTTACAAATGTCTGTTTAGAGGAAAGATAATCTTAACAATGAATGAACCTTAGCTTCAGTTTGGTCAATATATTCACAATTTGTTATTAACTATATTGCTGGGAATATATTAAAAATATTTATAAGATTATAGGATAACAGAACTAAAATACTTAACTATTTGAAATACAAATGAGTATACAACAAAATATTTACGAATATGAGTTCAAATGATATTTTTCCTGATTTTAGGTGATCAATATAATAAATGCGGCTCAGGAAAGTAGTCCAATTACTGTTGTACAGGCGTTGGATAAGGTGCTAGAAATTCTACGAACCAGCGAACTTTACTCACCATACTTCGCACAACAAATGAAAGATAATGATCCCATGACTAGTGATTTAGTCAGTGGGCTCGTCTCGGTAGGTTTAATTTTCTTACTTTTATATATCTGACTTAGTCCAGTGACTAGTGATTTAGTCAGTGGGCTGGTCTCGGTAGGTTTAATTTTCTTTCTTTTATATATCTGACTTAGTCCAGCGACTAGTGATTTAGTCAGTGGGCTCATCTCGGTAGGTATATTTTTCTTACCCTAGTCCAGTGAGGAAATCAATTTACATGTGTTGATATGTATATTTTTCACATATACAAATGATATCTTTTTGTTAGAATGAGATTTATATTGCTTAAATTGAAATAAAAAAATAAATATAAAATGACTTTTTTACTTTTCATTTAAAGTTAAGTTGAAAAGATGATTGGAATATCCTTGACAGTCATTTGTAGTTGATAAAAAGGCATTTGTATGAAAAATTTAATTACAGCTGCATACATTTTAATTTACAAAATGCAGGGAAAAGTTATGAATTAAACACATAGAAACGGGTGGAGGGCTTATTTTTGCAAAAGTGCAAACTTTCTTTGTAACATTGTAGAGTTTGTTAGTATAATAAGAATAAGAATATTTATTATTCCAATCAAGGGCCCTTGATGGGCAGCATAACATGTACACATAAAACAATACATCATGATTTGTAACAGAAAAACATTTTTATATATTAAAATGAAACATTAAAAAGTTCAGACAGATGTTATTATCTTCATTCTATAAAAAATCACATACATTTAATTCCAGGCAGGATCAGAACTATAAAATCATTACAATTATCATTGTTATTACATACAATAATTAACATTTCGTCTAACATCTAGACATGTAATAATATAGCTCCCTAAATATTTAAGTATAGACAAATTTTCATTAGTAAATAACCAAACAAATTTTGCCTCATTTGAAAGATATATAAAATTGGGACAGATACAGTTTATCTCCTTGAAAAATATCTCCCTATCATTATTGTATGCTGGACAACTAGTAATAAAATGTTGTTCATCTTCAACCAGATTTAGAGTACATTTCTTTCAAAGCCTTTGGTCTCTTTCTATATATAAAGTTTTATACCTGTCTCTTTCTATTTTGAGATCATGTGCACTGATTCTGATTTTACATATGGCACTTCTCAATTGAAAATTGTTTAAAGATAGATACATTTCTTTTGACATCGAAAAACAAGTTTTAAGTTTGAAATAAGTATCTAATTTACTACTCTTTGTATCTCTTCTTTTTGTGTTCCAAAATTTTACAAAACTATTACAAAGTTTTTGCTTAACTGACTTGATAAAAAAGTTGAGCTTTACCTCCAAATTATGAATATTCAGCTTTTTAAAAATGTAATGTATGGATGAATACCAGCATTCAATATTATAGCTAAATTCTTGAAAAAGTATACTTGTAATAATTCAAATCTCTCCACAAATTAGGTAAATAACTGCAAAAAGGTAGAAATAAGTGACAATCTTTTTTTTGTTTTAACATTTCACAAATGGATTGAACTTAAATCACTTCTGTTGCTAGGAATTAAAATTTCTAGTTAATATTAAAAATAAAAACAACTTGGTCTGCAATATGTTGTACACAATGTGTGATGTAATTGTGATTACTTACAAATCTATTACATAATCTACAATACTTTAAGGGTTAATAAATTTATGACAATATGATCTAGAACTCTATTGTACTTTGAGATTCATTTTGTGGGATATAAATCATTTTGTAGTAAAACTATAATTATTCTCAATCAGTTTCCCTCAAATTTATGTTTTTGATGAGAACCTAGAATGAATATAATGATAAGAAATTGTTGGAATATAAAAGCTCATTGTTTTTGGGAGACTTTGATGAAATAATGATAAAAGCTGATAGTATAGAGTGCAGTTTGCCTTGAAACAGTTAATAATAAAATTGAGGATGGAAACAGGGAATGTGTCTCTAATATATAACTAGATTTTCACATGAACAGTTTCTTCCAAAACCAGCTTTATAAATATAAGGCGATGAGGTATGATTGCCAATGAGACAACTATATCCACCAAAGCTCAAATAAAGTGGATATATATATGTCTATTGTTATAAATATTGTATCAGGTTCAAAGGAAGGGTTAATCTTAATAATCTAATTAATAGTTTGATATACTGTATAGACACCTGTCTATTGTTGATGTCTGGTTATTTGTATAGTTGAGTTGCTAAAGTCTTGTAGACATAAACCCGACATATCTACATTTATTAAAACAAAACTTATCAAAATCTTCTGATCAATGGGGACTTGTATGTCATTATGCATTACACAATTATTAAATAAGAAGTGAGATTGTAATTTTTATGATATTCTCTATATATTGAATAAAATCCAGTGTAATTTGATCCAGGTTTTTAAAACATATTTTGTCATTTTTGAATTCCTAGACTGACTGATTCTCTGAAAATTAAAGATATTTTGCATTAAATTGTTTATTTGAAGTATGAAATATTTATAATAATCTTGATACATCTGCACTGCATTCCACTATAGGTTAAATGTCTCATTAAAACCTGACGTAACATACATATATCAATTTCAAAGGTAGAAATAATATCGATTTTCTTGCTTTCATTTGACTTTTTTATGATCACTTCTGTTACCAAGATGGTTTGACATCAAAAAGATCCATGAAAATATTGTATAAAAAATTTTCTACAAGATGATGTAAATGTCTTTTAGTGTTCCTCTGATCGGAATTTCAAATTTATTATAAAATCTATAACATGTTTATGTATAGATTTGCAAACAATTTACCACAATATAATCTTATTGTATATTATACAGTACAGCATATTAACATTGAACAAGGAAGTGTTATACGTAACATGCCTGATAGGTGTGAAAATGATACATGATGTTTTATTCTACAGGTTACGGCTACTCTTGTTTTATTGTTATAAGTAGCAAAGGGCAAACAATGTTTCATACAGTTATTTATGAGCAATACCAACAGCATTTACAACTTTTGTTAAACCTTAAATAACCAAAAAAAGTAAAGGAAATATTAATATTATATCTTTCAAATTAATTACATATCTTTTTGAAAACTAAGATTTTACATTAGAGGAATATTTCTGTTAATAAGGAAATATGCTTTGCTCATGACTGTTTGCAAATATGGCCTAATTCAGGCTAATTGTTTCCTGATTTTGTACTTTAAAATATCCTTTCACACCTGTATTGAAGTTGAATAAATGTTCTTAAGATAGACAAGACCTTACAGTTTACACTTTGAATTACATCAGTTAAATATTTTAAAATTTAAGTTGTATGATTTCGTACCACTTAAAATTATAGACCAAATAAGGATCTAATAATACCCACATCTTTGTATCTGTGAACATAGGGAACTTTTAAAGCAATATATAGTACAATTGAGCCTCTCCATGCGAAAAGTACATAAAGTGGTTTTTGATAAACTTTACAGGACACGTTGTTGAAGTTCGTTAAAATTTTGTTGAAAAACGATGATATCTGTAAAAATTGGTATTATTGAAAACATCCATTGAATAGTCAATTCTGCCCCAAATTTGTCAGTAATAACTGAAAAAGACATAGAAATATCTGAATTATTGTATTTAAGCAAGTGCAAAATTATTTGTTATTCAGAACAATGCTATACTGAGTCAAAATAAAACCATTTACAACACTAAAGAGAGAATGGTTTAATTGTTACCATCACTACCTATGTGTAAAGAAATAAATACACCAGTTAAACATAAAGGAAAATGCAAAACAATGATGTCATCTTGTGTTTTTGAAATTGAATTTTAAGTGAAGTTAAGCGAGAGAGATCCTTATCCCAACTGCTATTTAAGAGAACATAATAAAATGGCAAGTTTAAACACTTATACATGGCCAAATTAAAATATAGAATTTGAAATAATTGAGCAAAATATTAAAAAAGGAGGGAGGAGTTGTGACTTGTAAGCACTGAAATGTGTGTATAGTTTATATTATACTTGTATAAGTAAAGTAACTGTGTTTTATTGATCACAAGTCTGCTACCAATAATTGTGCACACTTTTTAGAAGTTTTTGTCGAGCCTTCGACTTTTGTCGAAAAAGCGAGACATAGCGATCCTACATTCCGTCGGCGTCGGCGTCGTCGTCGTCGGCGGCGTCCACAAATATTCACTCTGTGGTTAAAGTTTTTGAAATTTTAATAACTTTCTTAAACTATCCTGGATTTCTACCAGACTTGGACAGAAGCTTGTTTATGATCATAAGATAATATTCAAAAGTAAATTTTGTAAAAAAAAAATTCCATTTTTTCCGTATTTTACTTATAAATGGACTTAGTTTTTCTGCCAGGAAACATTACATTCACTATGTGGTTAAAGATTTTAAAATTTTAATAACTTTCTTAAACTATCCTGGATTTCTACCAAACTTGGAAAGAAGCTTGTTTATGATCATAAGATAGTATCCAGAAGTAAATTTTGTAAAAAAAAATTCCATTTTTCCGTATTTTACTTATAAATGGACTTAGTTTTTCTGCCAGTTAACATTACATTCACTCTGTGGTTAAAGATTTTAAAATTTTAACAACTTTCTTAAACTATCCTGGATTTCTACCAAACTTGGAAAGAAGCTTGTTTATGATCATAAGATAGTATCCAGAAGTAAATTTTGTAAAAAAAAATTCCATTTTTCCGTATTTTACTTATAAATGGACTTAGTTTTTCTGCCAGTTAACATTACATTCACTCTGTGGTTAAAGATTTTAAAATTTTAACAACTTTCTTAAACTATCCTGGATTTGTACCAAACTTGGACAGAAGCTTGTTTATGATTAAAAGCTAGTATCCAGAAGTAAATTTTGTAAAAAAAAAAATCCATTTTTTCCGTATTTTACTTATAAATGGACTTAGTTTTTCTGCCAGTTAACATTACATTCACTCTGTGGTTAAAGTTTTTAAAATTTGAACAACTTTCTTAAACTATCCTGGATTTGTACCAAACTTAGACAGAAGCTTGTTTATGATTAAAAGCTAGTATCTAGAAGGAAATTTTGTTCCATTTTTTCCGTATTTTACTTATAAATGGACTTAGTTTTTCTTCCAGTTAACATTACATACAGTCTGCAGTTTAAGTTTTTAAAACATTTATTAGATTCATAAACTATCCTGGATTTTTACCAAACTTGGACAGAAGCTACTTACAATCAAAAGATAGTATAGAGAGGAATATTTTTATTAATTTTTTTCCTCATTTTTGCTGAGCCTGTGATTAACAGCAAAAAGTAGGCGAGACACTGGGTTCCGCGGAACCCTTACGAATTTTTTTGTTTTTGTACCTTTTTGCATGGACTAGCTCAATTACAATTATTAATTATAGATTAAGAAACATGCATTTGCACTGCTTAACCTTTTTGTTTGTATATTTTCAGCAAAATGTAAAGAGGTCATTAACTCCAAGTTATTTATCAGATGTAAACAGTAACAGCAGTGGTAAACAAGGTGAGAGATTATATTTTAACCAGACCGAGAGTTCCTTACAAAGTCGTAATGATTGTCAACTATCTGCGTTTAACTCACAAACTGAATTAAAGTAAGGACTTTTATGGAAAGTTTGTGAGTCAGCAACCCAGTTTACACATCAATAACCTCTAGAAAAAATGTGTTTAATCCTTATAATTCTTAACCCAAACATTTACAACTTTTAATAAACATTTTATTTTCATTGGCATCTACCGTCAAATCCACAGTTGACATGTTAACTAAGGAGTGAGCCGCCATATTGACTAGGTGGAATCCATAAATGTTCGATTAATGCAATAAAATCGAAAATGAAACAACACCTATATCAAAAAACTCCATTTTAATGAGATATTATTCAAATTTGAAGCATATAAGTAACAGAATATCATTCAGCTTGAGAGTATTCATTCGTATGACGTCATGTTTTGCTATGATATTAATGTGCCAAGATCGTTCATGAAATTTTGCGGAATTTTATTTTATTATAAATTTATACATTTTTCCAAGCTCAAATGCATTATTTCTGTTTGTGATGCACAAGAACAGGAATAACTGTTCTGTAGTGTTTTTGTTTCAATATTTCAATTTTCTTAGAACCCCAGGATCCCATTCAAGTGTATTGCACATGAAAAGGTTACAAAAGAAGTTTTGGCAACATCGTCTATGGAAATGTAAACCAAGGAAAAAAATTCTTAACAGACCAAGTATTTGAAGATGTGCAAATCATACAAGAATTGTTAAACCTCTAATTTTTTTTGAAACAAGCTAATTATTCAAAGATTAATGCTTTATTATTTTTTTTGTTATCCCAGTTGTTGAGTTTCAGTCTCATTGACATATACTCCACATATCTTTTTATTCATACCATAAACCATTGAAGATTTTTTTAAAGGTTTTGTCTACATGTATTGTTTAATAAGTCTTATAGATGTGTCACCATTCAAAATAGCAAGGTAAAAAAGCTTTGAATTAATTGACATAATTCAGTGTAGCTCATAAAGTACTCATATTTTCACAGGCAGTGATCTACAATCTAGACGACCGAGTGAGTAAAATGCTGCTTCATTTTGCTGTGTGATTTAATTGTAAAATATTTCAAAACATATTGACCAATTGACTGAATACTTCTATTGTATATAATATTGACCTCTAATTGATCAACAAAAATCTTGTCATGATTTTTTCTCATAAATTTTTTAAAGTAAATACAGTATACTAGATTTAAACACATTTATAAGCATGTTATAAATTTACTCAATTTAGGTTATTTTTTAACAAATCTATGAATTATTGAATTCATGAATGTATAACGAGCAGAAGCGCTTCTTGCTTAAATGATAATGTCACTTGCTTTTAATTCTAATAAAGTTATGAATTTACTCAATTTAGTTTTTTTTTTTAACAAATCTATTAGATATCTCTTTCGTTCAAAATTATTATTACATAGAATGTTTCTGTTAAAACATAAGATTTAATGAGAATATCTCCGGATAAGAAAATCATGAAATTCATTTACAGAAATATCAATTATTGTTAAAGGGTAGATAACTGTTAG
Organism: Mytilus californianus; assembly: GCF_021869535.1. Lineage (NCBI taxonomy): Eukaryota > Metazoa > Mollusca > Bivalvia > Mytilida > Mytilidae > Mytilus > Mytilus californianus. The sequence continues at coordinate 128,965,448 of NW_026262679.1, read as the reverse complement.
TGTTAATATTTTGAAGCCAAGCCCTTTCTATTCTGTCTTTAGACAGATTTTGGTAACAATAGTTTTATGTGAAATATTAAAAGAGTGTTGAATGGAAAAAAATCATTTTTTAGGTAGGGCTTTGTCTTCCAGACAGTCGAGTGAGTAATTGACTGCTTTCTCTGCTGTGAATTAATCTACAGTCTTTCTTGACCTTTGTTTTGCTTTGATTGAGTTTTATGACAGGACTTTTAGTCACTTTATTTGGCATATTGAAGATGGAGCAGATGGAGCTTATATGAATGATGGACCAATCCTTATTTGATTGAGTCTTTTCATTATGGATTGCTGGTTTACTTCATGACCTAATTCTGATACTGTGTCATCATATTTCAGTCCGACCCTAAAAATGATGTTCTTTGATGGTACCATATAGTTTTGTCCTCAATTCCTTAGTCATCTTTTCATTTTCCCGTGTTATCTATTAATATTTGTTATTACTGAACAATTTAAGCGAGTTTTATTCTTTTCAGTGGTATAAGGATTGGCATTTTGGAAGGCAGAATTTCTGCCCCTATCCTATATACTATAATTTTCCATTTGCAGTCTTAAGTTTTCTGTCTTCATCCCAGTTGACCGACTTTGAAGGACCTACTTATTGTTATGATTGTTTATTTGTTAATTTATTCTCATCCTGAATATGAAGTACATATTTGATACTAGATGTTAAGTAGGCAACAATCGATCAACTTCTTAATGTCTGCTTTTACATGTTGCTTTGGTTGTCATACTTTAAAAAGTAATACATCTGTTTTTATGCACTTCCTACATTAGTAAAGGAGCATAATATTTTCCTGGTTGTGTGTCTATCCATCTGACCATCCCGTTTAAAGTTAAAATTTTTGGTCAAGGTAATTTATGATTAAGTTGAGGTCACATCAACTTGAAATTTGATATAATTGTGCATTATGATGAGAACTTATTGAAATATATTTGAAATTAGGGTTTTTAGGAAATGTGTAATTTGCAACAAAAAATTGAATAATTAGTTGAAAATTTCATATTATGACATTTAAAGAATGGTTCTTTTCGCCTTGTCTTTTGCATTTTTCAAAGCATGAGCTTGAAAAAATAAATAGCTTCCAGTGTCTGAAGTATAACAATAATAAATGTTCAATAGAACATACATGTAGTAAAGAAACAAGAGAATCAGGAAATTCTGTGACTGAGCGAAACAACCTTCGAGTTACTTCAAAAATAGATTGTGTCTATGAATTGTTCGGGTTAAAATTATGGTGTTTTACATAAAGCTTTCTTTGTATACTAATCCTGCTTAAGAGAATGTTGTTCATTCCAAACTATCAAGTTTGTTTGACTGCTGCTTATTTTTTCTCTTTAACAGAATTTTTGGTTTTTGCTTGGACATGTCATTACATTTTACTTAAGATGTCATTATCACATACACGTTTTGCTGAGTTCATTAAATAAATATAACTTTCTACATTATAGTCGTGACATATTAAACTTATTGTATGATATATTTTAAAAAAGAAACAACAGATTAAGTATGGTGGCCGCGATATTTTTTAATCAATACCGAAGACCTATTTATGTTAACTTCTATGTCATTTGGTCTCTGGTGGAGAGTTGTCTCATTGGCAATCATACCATATCTTCCTATTTTTATACGACCGCAAAAATTAAAAATATTTTGGTCGTTTATTGGTATGACGTTGGCATCGTCGTCGTCGTCTGGCGTCGTCCGGCGTCGTCCGAAGACACATTGGTTTTCGCACTCTAACTTTAGTTTAAGTGAATGGATCTCCATGAAATTTTACCATAAGGTTCAATACCACGAAAGAAAGGTTGGGATTGATTTTGGGGGTTATGGTACCAACAGTTAAGGAATAAGGGGCCAAAAAAGGGCCAAAAATAAGCATTTTTGTAACTTCCAGACAATAACTTGTGTGTAAGTATATGGATCTCTCTGACATTGTACCACAAGGTTCCATATCACAAAGGGAAGGCTGTAATTGATTTTGGGGGTAATTGCCTCAAAATTTTAGGAATTAGGGGCCAAAAAAGGGGCAAAAAACAAGCATTTTTCTAGTTTCATGACAATAACTTGTGTGTAAGTGTTTGGATATTTCTGAAATTGTACTACAAGGTTCCATATCACAAAGGGAAGCTGGAATTGAGTTTGGGGGTAATTGCCGAAACGTTTAGGAATTGGGGGCCAAAAAGGGGCCAAAAATAAGCATTTTTCTAGTTTCCAGACAATAACTTGTGTTCAAGTGTATGGATCTCTCTGAAATTGTACTGCAAGGTACCATACCACAAAGGGAAGGCTGGGATTGAGTTTGGGGGTGATGAATCATAAGGGGGTTCAAAAAATTTGGGGGGGGGGGATTTTTTTTTTTTCTTTTTTTTTCTTTTTTTCCTTTTTTATTTCTTTTAAAATTTTCCATTTTAAGTTGGTTATTTCTGATTAATATTTAAAAGCAAATAATAATGAAATGGTAGGAGATACACACCAAACAGGATGTGTAAATTATTATATAATAAGTATTGTGCAATAGCAAGAAATTTTCAATTGCACAGTATTGCACAATAGCAAGAAATCTTCAATTGCACAGTATTGCGCAATAGAAAGAAATCTTCAATTGCACAGTATTGCGCAAAAGCAAGAAATATCCAATAGCACAATATTGCGCAATAGCAAGAAATTGTCAATTGTACAGTATTGCGCAATAGCAAGAAATATTCAATTGCACAGTATTGTGCAAAAGAAGATACTTCGTATAAATTGCTTATTTCTTGATCAATTTCAATGGGGTTTTATTCTTGAATTCTTGGGGTTCTTTAATATGCTGAATCTAACCGTGTATTAAGTTTTTGGATTTTGGGCCCCGTTTTTAAATTGGTCCACATTGAGGTCCAAAGGGTCCAAAATTTAACTTCGTTTGATTTCATCAAAAATTGAATTATTGGGGTTCTTTGATATGCCGAATCTAACCGTGTATTTAGATTCTTAATTTTTGGTTCCGTTTTCAAATTGGTCTACATTAAGGTCCAAAGGGTCCAAAATTAAACTTAGTTTGATTTTAACAAAAATTGAATTTTTAGGTTTCTTTTATATGCTGAATCTAAACATGTATTTAGATTTTTGATTATGGGCCCTGTTTTCAAGTTGGTCCAAATTGGGGTCCAAAATTAAACTTTGTTTGATTTCAACAAAAATTGAATATATGGGGTTCTTTGATATGCTGAATCTAACCATGTATTTAGATTTTTGATTTTTGGGCCCCGTTATCAACTTTGTCCACATTGAGGTCAAAAGGGTCCAAAATTAAACTTTGTTTGATTTCATCAAAAATTGAATTCTTGGGGTTCTTTGATATGCTGAATCTAACCATGTATTTAGATTTTGGATATTGGAACATAATAGGTGAATGTCCAATTTAAAATTTTTAAGTTCTTAGACCACATTCATTCTGTGTCAGAAACCTATGCTGTGTCAAATATTTAATCACAATCCAAATTCAGAGCTGTATCAAGCTTGAATGTTGTGTCCATACTTGCCCCAACTGTTCAGGGTTCGACCTCTGCGGTCGTATCAAGCTGCGCCCTGCGGAGCATTTTATTCTATTTATGTGTTTGCATATCTATGCACTATAGAAGTTTCCACTCTATGTCCTAAAGGATAAAGATGCTTTCCCTTGCAACTGTTTTCACACTATCAGATTTAATGTGTATGAGAAGAAGGTATGATTAGGCCACTTGTTTTGCCCCTTGGGATTGAAAATCAAAAAGTATCATGAATCTACCAAACAACTTCCTTCAAGTGTTCATTAGATAGTAGTTTGTTGGACATCGGTATTTACACTTTTTTTTATTTAGTCTTAGGGCTTCAAACTTCTTGCTTTTAGTGCAAAAATTATATGTGAAATGGCCATTTCAGGTCAATATTTAGAATCATTAGACTATGGAAGGAAAAAATCATTTTCACTGAAATAGTTATATCAGGTCTGTAGTTCTTGGTGTTGAAAGATGTAAGAAATTTCCCTATTTGATATTTATGGTTTTTCAGTGTTCTAGTTCTATTAATGACATTAAAGTTATAGATAGGATGAGAAAAACTGTCTAATATAAATTTTTTTACAAGAAACATTATAAGAGGTCCATTATTAACAAAGTTGATAAAAAAACAATGTGCTAAATTTGGTTAAAGCTATATCATCTTATGCCCTTCAAATGATAGTGCTTTAACTCATGGTAGCCTCCCAATAAAAGTCAGACTAAGAACAGCAGTAAAAGCAGGGTTCATTTGATTTACTTCTCAGAACATTTTTGAAATGTCTCGAGTTCATCTGTGACTTATCTGTTTTCCCCAATATTTGGTATGGTTTTCAGAGACATAATGATACTTATGAAAGTATGGTAAGAATTTATTTCTGTACTAGTAATACTTTTTGTGTTAAAAGAAGATTGAGGTAAATGTTTACAATATTAGAGAGTAGCATGCAGTTATAGGGTATATTCTTTCATAGAATTATGGTTTTTGAAATGTGAATTGAAATTAAAAGACGAACTGCATTTTTATTTTCAGGTCATCATTCTCATCTGCACATTCCTAGTCCAGTAACCTCATCCTTATCTCAGGTTCCAGATCATATACAGGAAATTCTGGATAAAGATTACACCTGGGAATTTAATGTTATAGAATTAGAAAAAGTTACCAATAAAAGGTGAGCTCTATTACTATAAGACCATGGCAATAAGAAAAAGTTACAAATAAAAGGTGAGCTCTATTACTTTGTTTTCTATAATTTAGAAAAACTACAAATAAAAGGTGATCTCTATTACTATATAGACATGGCTTGGCCGCTTGAGATTAAATCTTGGGAATAAGGATTACGTTAAAATTTAATATCGCAAGCTCAAATTACCATGTATGAAATTCTAGCTAAGTAACATGCCTCAGAATGAAGAGTGGTCGAAACAGGAGCTTCATTAAAACAATGAAAATTCTGTCTACAGATCGCACCTGATAATTTGCTGTTATAAACTTGAAAAAAGTTATAAAATGTAATCAATTACTGACATAAGATCATGTATTGGATTTTTTTCATTCCTAATTTTTAACAGAAATAAATAATTATTGCATGACTGAAGAGACATTTCTAAAAATTAGATGTTATATAAAAGATTTTACTTATATAGAAAAATCAATGCTAAAAGAGAGTTCAATATTTTTTTAGGTAATATCAAGTGCTAAAAAGTTTGCTGTATTATATATTAATAGCAATGTGTGGGATATAAACCAATGTGACAACAAATCTACAAAACAAAATCTAACAAAAAACATCTTATATGCCAAAAATACATGGTTATATGAGAGCTTGCATGTTAATTAGTAATATGTCATGACTTTTGCTTTTTTCCATTTCAGACCACTTTTATATTTAGGATTAAAGACATTAACTAGGTTTGGAATTTGTGATTTCTTTCAAATTGAAGAGAGCGTAGTAGCAAACTGGTTAAAACTGGTAGAAGGCAGATACCATAGTACTAACACATATCATAATTCTACACATGCTGCAGATGTCATGCATGCTTCAGCATTTTTTCTAGAGAGAGAAAGAAATAAGGTATTGGGTATTGTTTCACCTATAGAAAAAATGCAGCTTTTTGGTCTTTTTGTTTAGAGATAAAATGTAGAATTGAAATGCATTTGCCCAGGCGACTATTTAAGGGATGATTTGCAGACAGGACTATTTATACATAATTGATTTGTGTTCAGTTAACTACACCATAGCCACCATTTTGTTTCGGTTCTCTTGAGATGGTTCATATAGAAGTTAACTACACCATAGCCACCATTTTGTTTCCACTCCCTTGAGATGGTTCATATAGAAGTAACTACACCATAGCCACCATTTTGTTTCGGCTCTCTTGAGATGGTTCATATTAATATCATTGGCTCTATGTTCTGCAATGTTGAAAAACCAACACAGAATTGTTCTGCAGCTTGATTAAAATTTTTATTTATATTTCACTTAACCAAATGTGTAATGTGAGTTTTTTTTCGTTTCTTTAAGTCTTTCCCTAAACTTTTACGAATATCTCCTTTGATATAAACAAGAGGCCAACTGGATTCAGATTGACAGCCATTATTTTTAGAATTGGTAGTTTTACAAATAATATCTCATCATGCTACCAACTAACCAAAATGGCTACCATTGCTATAAATAGAACATAGGGATGAAACTGGAAAAATGGAATTTTTTGAATGACTAGAGTATATGATTTGTATAACTGTATGCAAGTTTTTTTTCCTATTGACCTTTTTAGCATAATTATGAACCTTAAATGAAGAAAATTTCCTAAAAATGCCTTTGATGTCTGTTCTTTTTGCAAATCTTGAACTGATATGTGATAGATAGTTGTATATTGAGAACTAATAGGTCACATAAGTTTTCTTCTATTTTACCTTCTATGAATGTTATCAAACTGCATTTTTATTCCTTTTCAAGTATATCTGAATTCCTAAAAAATGTATGCATATATATTCTGATTTTAAGGTCCCAAATAAGTGTATGATATGAGTTTTGTTCTGAGTGAACCACAGGAAATAATTGATCATGCCTAGAAAATCAAAGGGTTTTGTTATGGGACTTTATGTCTTCATTTATAGTATTATCAATAAATTCCCTGTAACCACTGCATAAATTTCTGAATGGGGTTCCCTTAAATGGTATTATATTTCTGAATGGAAATAGTTAGATGTAATGTGTTGCTATTTGATCTCATTTTTATACATATAATATAATTGATAGTAGTATCCATGCTCAGTGATGTCCAAGCATTAATAGACAGAGGGTGCATCAACATAAAATGAGAATCAATCTTTATCGTAAAATGATGTGTAATAAACTCCAAATACACTCCATTAAACTGATTTATAGTCACATTCTGTTTTTTCCAATTAATGTGTTGTCATTAAAAGCAAAAATCTATATGAGTGATGGCTCAGAATTATGAAATTATAGATTGTAAATTGGACTACTGTCTTTTAGTTTTAAAGGCATTCATTATAAATTATATGGATGTAATTAGTCTTATATAAGATTCTGTCATAATTATAAGATCATGTATACAAACGTTACAAAAAAGTGATGAATATAGAAACCAATGGAGTTACTTGTTTACTTGTATATCTCTTAGTATGGGGGTCAGGATGGGGTGAGGGTCATCATTTCTGTATTGTTAAATTGTTTTAGGTCATTGTTCTCTATTCTTTATTATTTCTTCATACCCCACCGAGACGCTCTTAAGATCATAGTATTGTTTTCATTATTGCAATTCAATCATGTCAAAAAATTTGTTTTCATATTTACATTGCCAACTGTTATTTACCAAAAAAATACTCATAAAATAAATTTTAAAACACCTGTATTATTTTATAATTTTTTCAGGCTGTTTTTGACCAAATGGATGAGATGGCTTGTTTAATAGCTGCAATAGTCCACGACTTAGACCATCCAGGGAGAACCAATGCCTTCCTTGTCAATGAGAGAAATGAATTAGCTATATTATATAATGACCAGTAAGATTTCTATACTAATAATTTCATGGATAATATGCTACCATCATTCACCTAAATTTCTCTGTGCAATAAAAGAAACGGCATTTCTGTAGAATTGCAGTTTGTAGAACCGTGGTAAAATATAAAAGTGCAAGGAAATGCTTTTACATACAATAAGTAAAGTTCATTTGTCAAGGAATTGTTAAAAGTTAATGAATGATTAAAGATTTAAGCCTTCTTATGGTTTAAGGGAGTTTAGGGTTTCTACATGTTTGAGTGCAAAGCTTTGAAAAGATTGAATCATGTTGTGGTTGGAGCTTGGAGGTAGAAACAGTGCAGATCCAGGACTTTTGTTTTACTTCAAGTACAGACTGAATAAGCTATTTTCAAGTAAAAATTGAAAGAAAGTTAAAACAATCATTTTTTTTTTAAAGTTATGCCTCTTGGAAATATTAATCATATGGAAAATTGCATTGTAAGTGCTCTCAAGAACATTTCTCTAAGTTATTTATAAAAACTTTTACAGAACAAAATTTTTTCCTCTCAGTTATTGCCCTTGGACAGATAAAATATGTGCATCAAGTGGGCATTGAACTCTGTTCTTTTATTAAGTCTCCCAAACGAAGTTTGGGAAGACTTATTGTTTTTGCTCAGTTCTTATTATTATTATTATTCTTCTTCTTCTTCTTCTTCTTCTTCTTCTTCTTCTTCTTCTTCTTCTTCCGCCGCTTTTAAATTTGAACTTGTCCGCACCCATTCTCCAAAACCGCTTGTCAGATTAACTTAGGGTTTCACAATATGTTAGACTAACATGTCTAGTGGTGCAATCAGGGTTTTGTTTGTGCAATGGGGTTTATAAAGGGGTACTTTGAGGGGCAAAAAGAAAAGAGGGTTTTACTATAGAACCCTATGGGATTTTATTTTTTTTAAATTTTCAAATGATTATAAATTGAAAACCGTTTGTGATAGACACAATCTTTTTAATTGAAAATGTTCTAAATGATAAAGCCCATTAAATGAAATACAGGGTTAGTCCCCAGGGGTCACCCCCACCCCCTGCCATTTAAGAAAGTTCTAATACCTTGTAAGTGGTCAAGATCCCCACCCCTAAACCATATATATTCTGGTTTGTCATGCTAAGATGGTTTGAATGATATACAGGGTTAGTCCCCAGGGGTCATCCCGACCCCCTGCCATTTGAGAAAGTTCTAATATCTTGTAAATGGTCGAGATCCCCACCCCTAAACCATATATATTCTGGTTTGTCATGATAAAGCACATCAAATGTTATACAGGGTTAGTCCCCAGGGGTCACCCCCACCCCCTGCCATTTAAGAAAGTTCTAATATCTTCTAAGTGGTCAAGATCCCCACCCCTAAACCATATATATTCTGGTTTGTCATGCTAAGATGGTTTGAATGATATACAGGGTTAGTCCCCAGGGGTCGATCCTGACCCCGAGCCATTTGAGAAAGTTCTAATATCTTGTAAATGGTCGAGATCCCCACCCCTAAACCATATATATTCTGGTTTGTCATGATAAAGCACATCAAATGAAATACAGGGTTAGTCCCCTGGGGTCACCCCACCCCCTGCCATTAAAGAAAGTTCTAATATCTTCTAAGTGGTCAAGATCCCCACCCCTAAACCATATATATTCTGGTTTGTCATGCTAAGATGGTTTGAATGATATACAGGGTTAGTCCCCAGGGGTCATCCCGACCCCCTGTCATTTGAGAAAGTTCTAATATCTTGTAAATGGTCGAGATCCCCACCCCTAAACCATATATATTCTGGTTTGTCATGATAAAGCACATCAAATGTTATACAGGGTTAGTCCCCAGGGGTCACCCCCACCCCCTGCCATTTAAGAAAGTTCTAATATCTTCTAAGTGGTCAAGATCCCCACCCCTAAACCATATATATTCTGGTTTGTCATGCTAAGATGGTTTGAATGATATACAGGGTTAGTCCCCAGGGGTCATCCCGACCCCCTGCCATTTGAGAAAGTTCTAATATCTTGTAAATGGTCGAGATCCCCACCCCTAAACCATATATATTCTGGTTTGTCATGCCAAGATGATTTGAATGATATACAAGGTTAGTCCCCAGGCATCACTAATGCATATAACTTTACTGGACCAAACCAATTTTCACTGGACGTTGCCCAATGTCAGGCGACCCTGGGAATTACGAATTATGGGAGCTTCGTTTGGGAGACTTCGTAACAGCATCCTGTTACAATCATTTCTTGTTATCACTTGAATTTAACCAAAACAAATATTTTTCATAATTTGAAACATATACTTTAACAGAGCTTTGACTTTTTATATAATTCTTCAAGTAAGAAATTATTTCTGTTTTAGGGCTGTTTTGGAGAACCACCATTCAGCATTGGCATTCCAGTTAACGTGGAAGGATGACTCTGTAAATATTTTCAAAAATTTGGAGACGTAAGTACATTTATTTTGTAAAGTATTTAAAACAAATAAAAGCAATAAGGAACAAATAAAAGATAAAAATTCGTAAGGGTTCCGTGGAACCCAGTGTCTCGCCTACTTTTGTTGTTAATCGCAGGCTCAACAAAAAGGAAAAAAATTCAATAAAAATGTTCCTCTGTATACTATCTTTTGATTGTAAGTAGCTTCTGTCCAAGTTTGGTAAAAATCCAGGATAGTTTATGAATCTAATAAATGTTTTAAAAACTTAAACTGCAGACTGTATGTAATGTTAACTAAGAGAAAAACTAAGTCCATTTATAAGTAAAATACAGACAAAATGGAACAAAATTTCCTTCTAGATACTAGCTTTTAATCATAAAAAAGCTTCTGTCCAAGTTTGGTACAAATCCAAGATAGTTTAAGAAAGTTGTTAAAATTTTAAAAACTTTAACCACAGAGTGAATGTAATGTTAACTGGCAGAAAAACTAAGTCCATTTATAAGTAAAATACTGAAAAAATGATTTTTTTTTTTTACAAAATTTACTTCTGGATACTATCTTATGATCATAAACAAGCTTCTTTCTAAGTTTGGTAGAAATCCAGGATAGTTTAAGAAAGTTATTAAAATTTCAAAAACTTTAACCACAGAGTGAATATTTGTGGACGCCGACGCCGACAGAATGTAGGATCGCTATGTCTCGCTTTTTCGACAAAAGTCGAAGGCTCGACAAAAAGTACTCACTAAAAAAACTTTGGTCTCATTTGGAGTAGATCCTAAGTAAATGGCTGCTTCGAAAAAAAATCTACTGAACCAACAAATGAATCACAAGCTACAGACAATCATTACCTTCAGCTGACATAGATGGATGTTTAATTAGGTGTGAAAGTTACGTTTGCCTAATGATATAATTCATTAACGGGTATGGTTTTCATTTGATACATTTTTGGAATTAAAATGTGTCCCCTCGCTTTCAGTCAATGGACACCAAAACACACAAGCATAAAAACTAACAACCCAATTAACACAAGTAAGACAGCACTTAGTTATTTTAATAACTATGGATCAATCAGATGTGAATCAAAATTTAAGTTTATTTAAATAAAGCCAATCAAACAGAAAGAAAATATCAAAATTGTCTGTTTCTCTCCTATTTGCCATAGGTTATTTTGTTGCTATCTTCTTATAATCACATAATAGTAAGTATTCTTACTATTTAATAAATATCTGCTTAGTATCACACTAGTTATTCACATACTCATCTACCAGTATGTTTGGCTGATGAAGTTGATCTTATTATATGGCTGATTAAGTTGATCTGACTGTTTGGCCGATGAAGTTGATCTTATTATATGGCCGATGAAGTTGATCTTATTGTATGGCTGATGAATATAAAAATAAAGATGTGGTATGATTGCCAATGAGACAACTTTTCATCAGAGAACTCATGATGTAGGAGTTAACAACTATAGGTCACCGTTATGGCCTTCAACAATGAGTTAAACCCATACCATACCCACAAGTTGATCTTACAGGTTGATAAAGTTGATCCTAATGTTTGGCTGATGAAGTTGATCATAATGTTTGGCTGATGAAGTTGATCCTAATGTTTGGCTGATGAAGTTGATAATAACACTGCATTTGAATACATTTTACCTTTCCAGTTAAACATTAAAATTAAACATTAAAATTAGTGTTTGTATTATTATAAGATATAAAAATAAGGAGATGTGGTATGATTGCCATCAAGACAACTATCCAAAGTTCAAATAAAGTGGATGTAAGCAATTATAGGCAACCCTACGGCCTTCAACAATGAGAAAAACCTATACCGTATAGTCGGCTTTAAAGACCCCGACATGAAAAATATGAACATTTCAATTGAGAAAACTAAATAAGCATGCTTACCAATTCAGCATAGCTTCCATAATGCAAAAATCTTACAAGTGCTCCAAGCGTAAAAAGTAAATAGATGAGTTTGAAAAATATATTTTTTGATTACAGAGATGATTACAAGATTTTGAGACAGAATATTATTGATATGGTCCTAGCAACAGAAATGAAACAACATTTCCAACATCTAAATAAATTTATCAACAGTATCAACAAAGGTTGTCTCAAAATGGATGAAACATCATCAATGGTATGTATCAACAAAGGTTGTCTCAAAATGGATGAAACATCATCAATGGTATGTATCAACAAAGGTTGTCTCAAAATGGATGAAACATCATCAATGGTATGTATCAACAAAGGTTGTCTCAAAATGGATGAAACATCATCAATGGTATGTATCAATAAAGGTTGTCTCAAAATGGATGAAACATCATCAATGGTATGTATCAATAAAGATTGTCTCAAAATGAATGAAACATCATCAATGGTTTGTATCAATAAAGATTGTCTCAAAATGGATGAAACATCATGAATGGTTTGTATAAGTGTGTATGCTTATAGAAGATATCACTTGTTTTCATTCATAGAATAATATATGTCCCCTATGTTGAGTACAGCATATGTTTAAAGTATGCCTGGGCTTTCCTTCTCAGCAAAGACAGAGGTTGATAAAAAAAAAAATGATAATCAATTGGCTTTTAACATGAATATTTTAAAAGCTGTCAAATATTTTAACATTAACACTACTCAATAATGACATAAAACACAGACAACTTCACTGCACAGCAATGACTTAAAAACTAGAAGACATCATTCCTCACCAATAACATAAAAACACAGTAGACAATATCACTCCTCACCAATGACATAAAAACACAGTAGACAATATCACTCCTCACCAATGACATAAAAACACAGTAGACAATATCACTCCTCACCAACGACATAAAAACACAGTGGACAATATCACTCCTCACCAATGACATAAAAACACAGTGGACAATATCACTCCTCACCAATGCCATAAAAATACAGTAGACAATATCACTCCTCACCAATGCCATAAAAACACAGTAGACAATATCACTCCTCACCAATGCCATAAAAACACAGTAGACAATATCACTCCTCACCAACGACATAAAAACACAGTAGACAATATCACTCCTCACCAATGACATAAAAACACAGTAGACAATATCATTACTCACCAATGACATAAAAACACGATAGACAATATCACTCCTCACCAATGACATAAAAACACAGTGGACAATATCACTCCTCACCAATGCCATAAAAACACAGTAGACAATATCACTCCTCACCAATGACATAAAAACACAGTAGACAATATCACTCCTCACCAATGACATAAAAACACAGTGGACAATATCACTCCTCACCAATGACATAAAAACACAGTAGACAATATCACTCCTCACCAGTGACATAAAAACACAGTAGACAATATCACTCCTCACCAACGACATAAAAACACAGTAGCCAATATCACTTCTCACCAATGACATAAAAACACAGAAGACAAACAAAACCTTGACTGGAAAGCAATAATCACCAAGTATTGATTTTAATTAAGAATAACAAGACTTTATTCAAGCAATTAAAATTGATGAGGGTTTAATCCATATACAGAAAAACAATCAGTTATATCACCCATTCAAACTTCATTGATATAAAGAATACAATTGTACCAAGTAAAAATAAAACACTTTATATTATTTGAGCTGCAATCTTTAATCTAAAAAAAAAATGATTTAATAAAATGATAAACATATGTTGAGGTTCCACCAACTGTTAATAATAGACTGGAAAGAAATAAATCACTTTGATAAAATATTTTATAGCACAGTTAACTGTTGATCTTTTTGCATTATATTTGAGTAATAAAAATATAAGTATGTCATCTTGTATGTAAAAATCTTTGATATGGTAAAAATTTACCCATTTAAGGATGTGGGCTTGTCTTGTTTTTTTTACTTTTTGTCAGATATTCTGAATCCTTTGGTTTTAACCATGTGGTGCCATTCAAAAGTTTGCCCACTTTTCTTTCCACCACTTTATAACTCATAGTTTAATCAAAGTACTGAAGTACTGAACATCGGATGACCACAAGTTCTTGAGGATGGTCAAAAGCACTTGTCTCAGAAAAAAAACAACATATCTCTTTACCTGAAACTGAGGTTAATGTACAGAGATATATTTTTTTCTAGACAAGTGCGTGCGAGTATGATGAATAAATGACAGGAAATTCAACTTCACCGTAATAACTATTATATTGTAGTGATACAAATCAGTATACACTGATTTGTTGTTATATATTATATTAAAATAACAGTTACATATATATATGATTTGCATCCGTTTGTATATCATTCTATTCTACTGTCAGTCTAATAATAGTGCAATGCAAGTGCATGGTGGACACTTTTCTGTAAAAATTCGATTTTTCTAAGATTGGATACGAGTAGGCATTCATATTTTCCCGCAAAAACAATTACAGAGTTACCGGTCCTGTCGCAAAACGTTCTTTGAGATATTCTTCCGCATGCTTTAACACAATTTTTCGGTACGTGTGCATTGATATTATCAATGATTTTTTACTTATGTATATATATCTAACTACAAAACATTTTCACATTATTAATTTATGTTGTAAACAAAGATATTTTTATCAGTATTCATTGAAGAGATGTATTTATATCAAATGACAAGGAATGTTATTTTGCACTCGTTTATGTGCGCATATTTATCATGTTTATAGATCGGTTACAAACCCAAAACTAATTTACATAATGGAAATCTAGGCGATAGCAATACATCGGAGTGACCTCAAGGTCATCGCGATGTAAAAATTCACTTCTGAAAATCTTATAAAATCCTTGTTATTTTTTCAAATTTTGAATGATAAAAGGTGTCAGTGTTAAATTTATGAAAAATCTAGAGAGAATCATTTCCAGTCAAATTTTCAGTGACTTATATCTCAAAAGCAAGCACACGGACCTTGCATTTTTTTCTACTTTTTTAGTTCCTATTTATTAATACTCTCAATTTATAAATGTCTTTAAAAAAGTTTGTTATTTTGAAACAGAGTAGCGAACGTCCTTAGCATCTTATAACCATTAGCAATTTTAATTTTTTTATCCAATCTTTACCTTGCTTGCTGGTAAGATAGATGATCTTATTGAACATGCATTGTTTTCTTTATTAGAGTGGAAATGGTTCACCAGATAGTACCATGATGCTGAACCAGTTATCTTCCCCAGAAAACAAGACTTTCATTAAACGTATTTTAATCAAGTGTGCTGATGTAGCTAACCCGTGCCGTCCATTAGATGTTTGTAAAGAATGGGGGAAAAGAATTGCTGAAGAATATTTTCTACAGGTTTGTTTAAACAATTACACAAGTCAAGTTTTTCCCAAAAAGGAAATTTTTTGGTACTTTTTTACATCACAATTAATGTGGTTTGCTGGTAGATTTATACATCCCTTTGCATAATGTAAGAATTCGATTGTCTGTCCGCCTGCTATGCTCTCAGCTGTTGTATGTCTGTCATCGACAGAGTGAATTATGGGATACTACCAAGGCTTCCAAAACGGTCATATATTCCGGACATTTGTATAATGTCCGGTAAAAGTCCGGCTGGGCAAAGCACGAAACGGTCATCTACTTTTTAGATTTCAAGGCTTTCTTTAGAGACGGTCATTTTAACATAATTCGCGATCTTTTTGACCCAACCTTTTGCCTTTAACAGCCACACATTTCCGGTCATAAAAGTGACATGATCATTAAGTACTATCAAAACAACCCCTACTTTAATACCTTCTCATTTTAATCAAGGCTAATTAGTTGTCGAACAGCTGAAATTTACCTGTTCAGGTGACAGGTAAACTATTTTGAACCGGACATTGATCTGTCTATTCAAAGTTATTTTCTTACATTTCACCGGTTTGCATCTAATTAATTTAGTCAAAAAGATTTAAATTATCAGAAATAATTTACAAATAAGATTTGATGAAAAAATTAAAGAGGTGAAAATGAAAAATCGTCATAACCACGTTGTTTGAACCAGAGACATGTCTCTGTTTGAACTAGTACACATGTGCGCATGTGCATGTGCGCAGGTGTGAAATTTAATTATGCATCCTAATTTCTTAAAAAAATGCTTAAATTGTCATTGATACCTTTATCTCACGTTTATTTCGAATATTATCTTGAAGAAATAACGTAGAATGAGCTACTTACACTCATTCATGCTTTGCAAACGTATACGGAATTTACGTATCCGTCTCTGGTCCATGTTTTACCATTGTCAAGATAACATCCGGTTTCAGAATTAAAAACGAAAGTAAAGTTTTTGACAACGTTATTTTGCACAAATAAAGAGTCTAAGGCAGATATAAGTACACTGATGTTGCACACTTTGGATGATGCACTGCCAATTCAACAGTTTACATCAGAACTTCGAATTTGAATCAAAGAAAGTTTAATATCGTTTTTTTTATGCCAATCATTGGGATTGCCAACTCGGCAACTGATTACCATAATTGCCTTTTGTTTATTTAGTCTTAAGGGATTAAAATCGGGATAATATATAAAATGTCCGGCTGGCTAAAAATAATTTTGGAAGCCCTGGATACTACTCTCTGTTTTTCTCTCAGATTTTCCAGATGTCTGTAATTTTAATATAGTATTAAAATTACTGGAAGAAATCTTACTGTCAAATTTCATATAAAAATAAGTAGATGTGGTATGATTGCCAATGAGACAACTATCCACCAAAGTACAATACTGTAAAAATCAGTTGAAAAAGGCTTAACTCATAAGATGGATACACATAGAAATACATCTAACAAAAACACACGTGGACAGGTACTTATACATCCCTACAACAAAAAGACACTAAGTACAGATCTGAGAGTACTCGCAGTTACTGACAGCTAGTTCAAAGCCAATTACAACTAATAAAAAAAATCATGTATCTAAGACTAAATGTTTGTTTAGATTGCCATTATTAAGTCAAGTTATTGGACTTGAATATTTCAAAAAGCCTGCAGATTCACATATTATAAATTGACCTCCTTTTTAGTTTGAAGATTATGTGAATTGTTGGTCCTGAGTTATGTGACTTTATCTTCTTATTTCATGAAAATGTTCTCAGTTGATGACTCATTAGGGTATGGGGCAGCTGTTTATTCTACTTTTTCTTTCAATTTACCAAATATTCAAAATATTACAATGAAAAATTTAACCTTTGTATATAAAAAAAAGATACTCCAAAATCTTAATAACTTTTTCAGACTGATGAGGAAAAAGCCCGAGGATTACCGGTGGTTATGCCTGTTTTTGATAGAAAATCTATACGAATACCAAAGTCCCAGCTTAGTTTTATTGATGTCTTCATCAACGAAATGTTTGAAAGCTTCGATGGTAAGGTTACAATTATTATTCACTTAAAATGTACAGTCTCCAAAAATTAGTGTTTAAATCCTTTCATCATAATTATGTATCTTGTATTGCCTAATGGATATGATAATGTCATTTGGCTGTTTCATTACTTGTTTAAAAAACATTTATCATCTGTTGAATATTGTAAGATATAAAAAAAAGTCATTTTCTGCTAATTTGAAAAGTTTTTCAAGGTCAAATATATTATTATAAAAACAAGTGTACTTTTAAAATCCATATTTTCCTGCTACTTATCAGTTCTGTTTCAATTTTATGAGCACCTGTTGTTTCAGTAATAATGGGGAAAACAATATATTACACTATATTTTTCTATGATACATAATTGAGAAGAGTTATGGTTCTTTGTCTGTCGATGGTAGAATTTAATGTAAATTCTCAACTATTTTAAATATTTCTTAATAGATTACTGTGACATACCTGAGTTAATAACACATCTCCAAACAAACTATCAGTACTGGAAAGAAAGAGATGAAGAAATCGGTGAAAAGAGTGAACAAGAAAACTTACCAAATGGCACAACAGAAGATGACACGTAGCAGACGACATGCTGCCTAGTTCATAACATGTCATCTATCAATACCTCATTCACAGTTCATTGATATCATACAGAGAGAGAGAGAGAGAGTTGTGGTGAAAATTTCTCCAGTCAAGATTCCTGAAATGAAAGGAAGAATGATATTTAAGTCATCGAAAAAATCAGCAATAAAACATTGAGTTTATACAGATCTTTAATCGTGTGTATATAAGGAGGAAATTTAAATCCAGATAGCTGATTACGTTCCCAGAAATAGAAGATTTAGTCTTGAGGGAGAAAATCACAACTTGATACACTACGTAATTTGGTGGAAAACCAAAGCATTTACTGTAGATTATGAAAATATATTATGTATTGGGAATTCCCAGCATCAGGCGGTGCTTATTACAGACTGATTTCCTGTTGTCTGTTATGTTTGGTACCCATTTGTGTAAATAAAGGCTAGATTTCCTTGTCATGACAAGAAATGGTTTTCATTCCCTCCAAGAGTGTTATAAATGGGGACCAGTATTGACTTGCATGAAGGTATCTGCTACAATGAGTTTGTGTGAACAATGAAGGGGAACCAGTCAAGCTTGATTCTTTTCAGCATTTACTTTAAAATGTCATGTGTGTTATTGTATGAATAGTTTTTTATTTATTTTTTGTGATTTTTCTAAGATATGATAATGCTTATAAAGTTTCATATTGTGACATAGCTCATATTCCAAAGAGTAATCCTTTAATCATATAAACCAAGATAATATGGCAAACTTTTTACTATTGATAATACTGCATATAAAACACACCAAATGTCTTGAATTGTGATATTTTTTTCTTCTTTAACTCATTACTCAAATGCCAAAAAATGGGTAGGGTATGCCAAAATGAATAATTTTCTCGACCTAATACCTAAATTTGGATAATTTGGGATGCATTCTCAAATCGTTCTTCATTTTATATCTTACATTAAATTATTTGGAATTTATTCTCGAATTGTTCTCCATTTTATATCTTACATTGGATTAATTGGGATGCATTCACAAAATATAATATAATAAATTTGTTTTCAAAAGGAAAGTTACTGGTAGTATGTACTAGTATAAATACAGAAACTAAAAAAATGGAATGCAGTGTACGATTGATCTTCTGTAGCTTTAAGAATGATGGGGCATTTGGTCACAGAGAGATGCAACAGATATAAATGGGGCATATTAAATACGTCAATCAGAAAATAACTGGATAAATTTTTTAAAAGTTATGTCCTTTTTCAGGAGCCTTTCATCCCCTTTTAAGGAAATAATGTATCGAGTCCAGTAAATGCTTTAACAGTAATTCTTTTGAGGGTAGAACAGACAGATCAACCTTTTGTTTTGATTTGCCAGTCCTTGTTTATCCTGATACCATAAGGATCTTTACAATTATTTTGAGAAGGAAAATTTTCTGGTGAATGATAATGTATCCATGGAGTCTCTAAGAAACTGCTGATTATGCCAACATAAAACTGTTATATCAAATCAGTATTGCTACCTCACATGTTACAATAAACCATATAAGTAACGAAGTGACAAAGAATTAAATAATCTTTAAAAGAAAACAAAAGTGTTATGTAGTCGGGCATATTTTCTGTATGCAGTTTATATTTGTAAAATTTCATTATTATTTTGTAAATTTTACACAAACAAAGCAAAAAGTACTTTCCAATATTCTTTTTATGCCCCACCTACGATAGTAGAGGGGCATAATGTTTTTCGGTCTGTGCGTCCGTTTGTTCGTCCGTCCGTCTGTCTGTCCCGCTTCAGGTTAAAGTTTTTGGTAGTTTTTGATGAAGTTGAAGTCCAATCAACTTGAAACTTAGTACACATGTTCCCTATGATATGATCTTTGTAATTTTAATGCCAAATTAGACTTTTTACCCCAATTTCACGGTCCACTGAACATAGAAAATGATAGTGCGAGTGGGGCATCAGTGTACTATGGACACATTCTTGTTTTTCTTGGTATTACCATAATTTAAGAATATTAATATTACTGCTGTGCAGTATTTCATGAGCTAGATAGAAGATCCTTTCGACATCCATTGTTTAACATATGAATGTAAGCATGACATATTGTACAAGGAATTCTCCATAGTTATTGTTAAACACGTTACACTCACACATAGTGATTATATCAGTATTACATTTGAGAAATATCATTAACTAGTAAACATTGCATTACATCATACCTATTTCTGTCTAATTTCCATTTCAAGCAAATTGTAAATACCACTTATATTCAATATTTGATCCTTTTATTAAGTCATATTGTCAGTCAAAAGTCAAACACAAAAGAAAGTTTTGTACTAAAATGCTACATTTTTTTTAAATGAATTGTGATAGTACTTTTATTCCTGGGTTTAGATCTTTAGCTGTTGGTGGAAATTTCATTATAGTTTGTTGATATTTTTAGGGTTTCAGGCGGTAACAAATGAGAAGATATTCATTTTGTTGGGTGTTCTTGAATTTTGATTTGCCTTAAAATCCATGAAAATTATAACCCATGAATAAAAGTACATCTCAATATTTATAGTTTAACTGTAAGTAAACAAAAATTCTAACTGAAATTGCTATTGCCTTGGTTACTCTGATCTCTAGTCTAGTTATAATGTGATATACAGTGTACATTTGTCTTTGGGTATCTACAGTATTGCCATGGAAACAGGGTATACAACATACATATATTTTAGTTTTAGCAAAATATTGTATGAAACTGGTTTAAACTTTCCAATAGTAACTGTGGCTCCGTATTCATTCAACATGGCCATATTTGCATATTTGTTACTTACCTTAAAAAATATAATTGGGTGAATGTACCTATTTAATTCATTTATAACATTTTTTTTGTGTCAAGGTTAGACATTTTTAGGTAAATTTTTAAATTTATAATGGTAGATCTTGTAACATTGAATGGATTCAGTCTTAATGTAGAAAATTCATATATAATTCCATATTGGTTGTTTCTGCAAGATAACTGTACAATGTCATTTTTGTCGCAGTGTTTATTTCTATTAATCAACAGTTGTGGCGTTTCACAATCATGTCAGAAACAAATTTGCAGGTTTATACCCAAGCATCATTATTGAAAAGAATATCTTTTCCAACCATACCCGGTCCCATCATTAAGTTTTTTACATGTATCTATTTAGCTAACACCGGTAAATAATTTATAGGTATCTTATTGACTGTATTGACAGTAATGTACATTCTGGTGAATATTATATTGTAATATATTTGTCTTAGAGAATTCACTGTACTATTTATATATAAGATTTATATATATATTATACATATATTAGTATATATTTAGCCTCTAAAATTTTTAATGTTCTATAAATAACTGGCTCAATATACTGAATCTGCTGCTATTCATCCATCCAGTTGTTCCACAAATTTTTACCAGTGCTACAATGTTCATTCATGCCTTTTTACGGTAAAGAATTTTTAATTTGATTAGAATATTGCAGCCTAATACACAAATTATGTTTTTACCGAATCATTTTTCATTAATTCGTTGACTTTTTTTAGGTTAATAGTACTACTTGATTTGGTGCTGTGTTTTGACTACCATTTTTCTTTCCTTTTTGGTAATTTTATTTAAGGATTATACAGTTATGAAAACTGAAAGATAAAAACCTCACAAGCCCATTTCAAGGAGGGGGTATTACATGCATACAAATTTGTAAACAATGTCAATTACCAGATCTGTTTTATAAATATTTAATTACGAGTAATAGTTTTTGCTAATTTTTTTGCATTTGATTAGAACCCAGTAGTCTGTTTAAAAAAAATTTCAAAGCTTTACTGCATTGAAACATTATATTGTAATTTAATCAAACTTCATATGTTTTAAACAAGAAAGTTTAATGTATTCAAGCAGCAAAACAATCTGAAATGTTGTAATAACTAATTTGGTTACTAGAAAAGACTTACTTTAAGCTGTATAAAAATTGAATATATGAGGATATTTTTAATTTCAAATTTGTTTTGAAAAGCCTACTTTCAGTGTGAATGAGTATCTTGACTAATCAGCTTTTAATGATTTTTTTCCTTTGCTTGGCTGACTTCGGGCAGAAAGTATAGTTTATTCAGTTGTTTCATTTTCTAGTTACCTTATTTAGTTTTTACATTTTTTAGTTGCTTAAGGAGATAACCTTCAACCTTTCAATATAATTTTTGAGGAGTTTCACAAGTTATACCACTTCCTTATTAAAAAATAGTTTCTCTAGCTACTGCCAGTCCTTGAATTTTAGTCCGATAAATTGTACAACATTGCTGATTTTTACATATCAGTTAAAGAAAAGGGAACCAGTTTTGGCAATCTTTGGTAAACCTATATTTTGTGCCCGAAGTATGCCTTTATTAAATTATGTTTCTGAACCGAAATATCTACCTCTTGGTCGATTCTACATCCCTTTTGACAATGGCATAAGGGGAGGTAATATTTACCATAATAAAAGGGAAGGGAAATAACTCCATGGCTTGAATTTTGTTATTGTTGATTAATTTTGTTGAATAGATTGTTCTGTGATAGTGAAATAATAAAAAATGGCATCATGTCTGAAATTAATATGAAATTATTTATAAAGATAAATTTAATTTTATATATTTTTCACTGTGATCATAAGTTGACTTGTTTGTCAGAATAAGAATTTTGATCCAGAGTTTGTGGATATCTTTAAAAAGGTTTTACAAGCATTATGTAACCTTTAATATTATCATTAAATATTGCAGGTTTTAGCATTCTCATATTAAATGTATAATTAAACATTGTCTAGGGTTTACATTGTGTAGCAGTCTGCAGTTTTTTATGTTTGATATATTTTATATATGTATTTCCAGACTGAGGTAAACTTAGGGAAAAAAGTACTAATGTTTCATTCAAATATTTATCTTCTTTTATGTACTGGTAATGTGCATAGGGACAGTTCTAACCTTTGAAAAAATGTATGAAATCATGATAAAACTCTTTGAAAAAAAAATTCTAAAAATTTCAGATTGTAGCATGTAGACTTGTCCACAAACTTTTGGATCAAATCTTGAAAATGTAAGGTTTCAATAATATATAACCATACAAAAAAAGTTATTAATTCTTTTGTTTGTTTTGTTTCTAAGACTTTCTGAGTGATGATTAACAGCATGAATTCATTTAAATTTTTCATTGAATTTATAGTTTCATCATTAAAGCTAAAGTTAGTTTCGCTGTGACTTTTTACCTAGGCAAATTTTAGCTGTTTTTTTTTATGGTTTCTTGAGAATGTGTAATGTTGTTATCATCTTTTTGAGGTATTGCTGCATTAAAATTTCTGTGGATCATCTAGTAGGATCCCTACATTTTTTTTCAATGTATAGTTAAAATTACAGGATAGTTTTTGCCTAGTTGTGACTTGTGATGAAGTTGTTATGTTTATTATGAATGGTATATTGTGTATTAATCCATTCAAAAGTCTACAAACTTTTAATAAAATGTTAGAAACATGCTCATTTGGTGTTATTAGTTTTTGCTAGATACCGGATACACGTACATGTACCACCAGTGAATACATGTTTTACATGAATTTATTTAAAGATTGCTGATATCTTCATTTGTTTTTAATAATTTCCAATAAATTTCGTCCTGAAAAAAAATTCCCCAATTCCTAAATTGTGGAAAGATGAGAAAACTAGAAAAGTAATTAGGGCAGCCTATCAATCACTGGAAGGCCTGTAGTAATCAGCTTGTCCATGCTTCTGTCCTTTGGAAATCACAATGAATCTTTGTGAATCTAACTTCATTGAGACCGTTTGATGCAAAAATTTCATATTTGGTAGGATTGTTTGCCATCATGTGTAGTTGACCATATTGCACAATGCTTTTGAATCAACTATTTTTACAGAAGTTATGGGACTTTGTTCACAATTTGTGCCACAATGATCCTTGGGAACAAAACTCCACTGGGACCATTGGACAGAAAACTCTCATACTTTAAAGAAAGGTTGGCATTATGTGTAGTTGACCAGATTGTGCTGTCATTTTGATTCAACCATTTTTGCCTCACCTGCAACATAAGTCCCTGAATGCGAGACATAGGAATTACAAACCAGCGGCGAAACTATTTATTCATTACCTTGCATGCAGGTACCTTATGATACGAAGTTTCCGTCTGTCATATGTCCATTGTCCTTAACCTCATTTTCATTGATTAGCGAATGATTGAAAAAAAAAATGTTTTTGTTAAGTGAAATACTCACTTATTATGAGTAATCCTTGCAAGGTCTGTCAGATAATGTTCATCAGACCTCAACCTCATTTCATGGATCAGTGACCAAGGTTTAAGTTATGTGATCAAATCCTTATCTCAGATACTATAAGCAGTAGGTCAACTATATTTGTTGTATGGAATGAATGTAAGGTGTACATGTCCAACTGGCAGGTTTCATCTGAACTTGACCTCATTTTCATGGTTCATTGGACAATGTTTAGTCTTTATGGTTTGGTCTATTTCTCAGATACTTTAAGCAATAGGTTAATGATATTTGGCTTATTGAATGAATGTAAGGTGTACATGTCCAACTGGCAGGTTTCATCTGAACTTGACCTCATTTTCATGGTTCATTGGACAATGTTTAGTCTTTATGGTTTGGTCTATTTCTCAGATACTTTAAGCAATAGGTTAATGATATTTGGCTTATTGAATGATTGTTAGGTGTACATGTCTGTCAGGCAGGGTTCATATGACCATGACATTATTTTCATGGTTCATTGGTCAATGATAAGTTTTTGCAGTTTTATCAGTTTATCAAATACTATAAGCAATAGGTCAATTAATTTTGGTCGGTGGAATGATTGTAAGGTGTACATGTCTGTCTGGCAGGGTTCACATGACCTTGACCTCATTTCATGGTTCATTGGTCAATGATAAGTTTTAGTGGTTTTGTCAGTTTATCAAATGCAATAAGCAATAGGTCAACTATATTTGGTGTATCGAACAATTGTAAGGTGAACATATCTGTCTGGGTTCATATTACCTTGACATAATTTTCATGGTTCATTGGTCAATGTAAATATTTTGTGGTTTGATCTGTTTCTCGGGTACTATTGGCGATAGGACCACTTAGTTTGATGTATGGACTGATTTTGAGGTGTACATGTCTGTCTAGCATTTTCATACAAAATTGATGTTTATAAGTTTATGTAATACTTGTTGTAAAACCTTTATATTACAGACTTTTAACATAAATTCAATCAAAAGTGAAGCAAGCCTGACAATTTAGCGTGTGCACTCTTGTTTCAGGACTTTGATCGTAAAAATTTCTGAATTTACAGTAATTAAAACTCTTTAAAGGCTATCATATCATGGCTTGCATCTAAAACTTGATCTATGAGAGACCAAACTCACAATTTTGACATTATTTTAGTTGTTGAAAACCAATTTTTATTGATTTTGTTGCTATAGGTAAACCACAAATTTAAATGTCCAACAAAGTAATTAAAAAATTCAATAGGCTTGTATGAAGACTTCGGTAAAGCCAGCGACTCTTTTCACAAAGAAATCTTACGATTAAAATTGATCGTAAATTATACTGAAATGCGTATGACTTACGAGTATTTTTACTCTTAAGATTTTTTGTGAAAAGAGACGCAGGAAATCAAACATCCTCGATTATCCTCAATCCATGAAAATTGGTACTCCCAAAAACAAATAAATCGCCAGTAGTGGGAAACTATAAATGAAATTTTCTTTCAATAAAGCCCTGTTTTAAGATAGAAAAATGCATGTTTAACATTGTAAGGCTTTCAAGTACAGATGAAACAAAGTGAAAAAGGTGCTATATAAAAATAAGAAGATGTGGTATGATTGATTGCCGATGAGACAAATCTCCACCAGAGACCAAATGACGTAGAAGTTAGCAACTATGAATGCTTAACAGTAAAAATTGCCATCTCTTATATCTATGCAGTCAAAGTGTGGGTGTACATGTTGATTTTAGGGCCATTGATTTCACCCTTTAGAATATAAAGGACATGCCAGTTTCAGGGCCATTGATTTCACCCTTTAGAATATAAAGGACATGCCAGGTTCAGGGCCATTGATTTCACCCTTTAGAAAATAAAGGACATGCAAGGTTCATGGCCATTGATTTCACCCTTTAGGCCGGGTTCACTTGAAACTCTCGAGTTAACCCATCTTACCCCAGTTCCAACCCCCACGAGCCACAGTTAAATTTGAGTAACCCTTGAATGACAACAAACCAATCAGATTTCTTCATTTTTTTATGCTAAGCCGGGGTATTACTCTCGTGTTAGTTAGAGTTGTTCCGAATAGCAACTCAAATGCATTCACGTGAGACTCTTGAAACTCTGTAGTCAACTCTAGAGTTTCAAGTGAACTCGCCCTTAGAATATAAATGACATGTTAGGTTCATGGCCATTGATTTCTCCCTTTCGAATATAAAGGACATGCCAAGTTAAGGGCCATTGATTTCATCCTTTAGAATATAAAGGACATGCCAGGTTCAGGGCCATTAATTTTACTCTCAGAAAATAGAGGACATGTCAGGTTCAGGGCCATTGATTTCACTATTAAGAATTTAGAGGACATGCTAGGTTCAGCTTGACAAAAAAAATCAAATGGGGAAAGTTGAAAGTTTTATTAGGTTAACACATAATATTTACGATGGAAACAGACCCTAGCTTTCCATCTAAAACAATAACAGTGCATACCATTTTCTGATTATCGGGTATATAACTACAAAAGGTTGAAATCATCTTAGAACTGGTTTTTTCCACTGCATTTATATCATTACGAGATAAAAACACACATCCAAAATATCAAAAGCCCATTCTGTCCATGCTACATCTTCTGATCACTAGGTAACATTCTGTGCTCTTAGTTTAGTTCATTATTCTAATTTGATTTTTTCTGTATCTTTATATCTTTTAAATTTGTAAACATACAGATAAGGAATTAAGCTATACATATACTTGTTCACCCAAAGATAAATCATCAAGGATCCTCCGAATTAACCATTGATAACTTATCTCTTTCAGGATGTAACTTGTTAATATGTGCCAAATATAGAGATCCTCACAGCTAAATATGGCAATTCAAGGATTCTTTATCTAAGAAAGACATATCTAGAACGATTTGAATTTAGATATAGTTTATCATTGTTTATAAACGATAAAATGAATTTGTTGAAGGGATTGTGTACCTCTTTAATGTCATTGACTTTCCACATTACATTTATTTAAACAATTGTGAATACTTTAAAATATTAGATTTGTGAATATTTCTACCCAATTGGCCGATATATTCTAATATCCTATATTCATTTACAGGATAAAATTAAGCTTAAATATATAGAAAATGGTTTGGCATTTTGAATTAATATTGCAATAGTGGATAAATTGGTTTAGACTATATTTGATTACACTGATGTTTAGTATTTTCATTGACAGAGTCTCAAAGTCATGAAATAAAAAGGTTATAATACAACCTACTACATGTAACTATAAAAACACTAAACCAATCAAAACTGGTCAGATGTCTTTTGGATGTGTCAATGAGTTGTTGAATTAAGATGCAGAGGATTTCAAACTCATAAGCATTATATACCATATTTTTGTTTAGAAACAGCCATAGCTCCAGTAATGTTTATAAAGTTATCAAAGAGCAGTAACTCAAAAAATTAAGTGGTCATCACCAACCTTATCATGCACCATGCATTCACATTGACGACATATTTTTTAGTAGGTATTGACTTTCTGGTCATTTATAAATTGTCAGTGTTCAGGATTTTAGACTATTATCTTACATTTTAACCCTGTATTTATTAGACATGACTAATATTTGCCTGTCTGAAGTCAGGAGCCTGTAATTTAGTGGTTGTAATTTGTTGCTGTATATCATATCTGTTCAGTTGTTCAGTATTTTGTACATAAATCAGGTTGTTAGTTTTCTCGTTTGAATGGTTTTACATTTGTCATTTCAGGGCCTTTTATAGCTGACTATGCTGTATGGGTTTTGTTCATTGTTGAAGGCTGTACGGTAACCTATACTTGTTAACCTCTATGTCATTTGGTCTCTGGTCGAGAGTTGTTTCATTGGCAATCAAACCACATCTTCTTATTTTTACATTTTTGTTGATGGGCTGTAACATATGTAGTAAGATCACCAACTAAAATCTAGACACAAAAAAATACATTCATGTTTAATTTGGTTTATATTGGTATGAGTTTCAGAGGCAAAGATCTTTGAAACAAAAGTACAAATATTGGCTGAAAAAGTCACTTAGCAGAACTAAATTCAATTAACCGTTTTGGTCAGGTGACTTTTGTTTCTGTCCATCTATAAGAGCTTTGAAAATGATGGGCAGAAAAGCTAAAATTGGTCAAAAACTTTCATTTAAGTTAAGAACAAAGGAGTTGTCAGGAAAATATGGGTAAAAATGTACATACAGTATGGTAAGATTTTCTATATTTATTATGTTCTTCTAAGATACTACAGAATTACTTTCATTTTATCCATGTTTAATTTTCACATAATTATGGTGGTAATGTTGGTTGGTGGAGACAAAAACACAAACTTTATACTGAATACACTAGGAATCATTCAGACTGCCTTCATGGTCTCATGGTAGCTTGCTTGCCTCGAGTGTGGAAGGTTGTTGGACAAACTGACAACTTGAAAATTAGTATTTGCTGCTTCTTCACTAAGCAGGTGGCATTTGGGAGTAAGAGCAAAGACTGACAAAGATCATGTTCTCGTCCTGAATATGTGTTTAGTGTGCCACTGGAAGTTAAATATTCAAGATAAGTTTATTTGTAGTTAGTCCAGTGGATACACAGAAGATTTCTTAATGAGTTTATGACAATGGACAATGATGACATGACAGAAGCCAAGTGATGGTTTACACCAGGACCTACCTTTGGTCAAAGTTTGCTAAAAGGAAACTGAATGTTACCCATTGAGAGCCATGCAGTTCTTTGGAGAAACATTCATTGTGGATTATTTGAAATTGTGTGGGTCTTATGTTATTAATGTGTATGGGTTTATCAATAAAGATGACATAGTGAGATCAGCTGAACTACATAACATCTATATGTATGAATAACGAAGAATACTCAGTTAAAGAAACAAGAGGCTCCACGGAGAATCACTCACCTGGTTTACACTAGCCGAAAAGAAATATTTCAAAACCAACAAGTTGCTTTTTACAATCATCAAACCAAACATTTTGATTGGTAGTTTCAGAGATGTTCTTAGATTGTCTCTTGAGTTCATGATTTTAGTCCAATCAACCCAAATGAGGAAAATTTGCAGAGGATCTTACATACAGTATATTCCTTTAACTTTGTTTAAAATTGGTTATTTAGTTTTAGAGAACAAGGTGAAAATATGAAATTTGATAATGAATGTCAATTGATGACAATAGTTGACATGGCCTGAAATGAGAATCAGTTGAAGAGAACCTTCTATTCATTTTTCCTGTCAAGTTTGTTTTAAATTGGCAATGTGGTTTCAAACAAGAAGATGAAAATCATGCCAAGGCACATAATTCATCTGAAACATCCAGAGATTTCTACTAATGTAATCCAGATGAGTGATTAAGACTCCTTGAAGCCTCTTGTTTTTATACTACCGCAAAATTTTTGCGGTCGTATATTGGAATGACGTTGGCGTCATCGTCATTGTCGTTGTCGTCGTCATCGTCCGAAGATACATTGGTTTTCGCACTCTAACTTTAGTTTAAGTGAATGGATCTCTTTGAAATTTTACCATAAGGTTAAATACCACAAAAGGAAGGTTGGGATTGATTTTGGGGGTTATGGTACCAACAGTTAAGGAATTAGGGGCCAAAAAGGGGCCAAAAATAAGCATTTTCTAGTTTCCAGACAATAACTGTGGAACGGTGTATGGATCTCTCTGAAATTATACTACAAGTTTCCATACCACAAAGGATGGTTAGGATTTGCTTTGGGGGGTTATGGCTCAAACCGTTTAGGAATTAGGGGCAAAAAAGGGGGAAAAACAAAGTTGTCCTGGTTAATGGACAAATACTTTAGTACAAAACATAATTTAAAGCAGTGTAAGGGAGATAAATCAAATACATCATTGAAATTACCTCCCTTACACTGCTTTTTAATTATGTATAAAGTAATGGTTAATGAACAATTAAGATGAATTAAAACAGTGTAAGGGAGCTAATCCAAATACAACGTTTTGGTTACTTCCCTTACACTGCTTTTAAATTATGTTTAAAGAAATGCATATTTATAAAGGAAGACCAGTAAAAATATCTGCAAATGTTGCATCTTTTTTTTTTTACAAAAAAATCCATATGAAAAATTTGACACTATATTTTAAATTCTATTATAAGATAGATTAAGTTAGCACTATGGTAAATTTAAATGGGTAATTATGGTTGCAAGCTCCATTGGAAATTTGAATTGAGATTATGACCATATCTTGAGGGAAAGAATTTTTTGGGGGAAAAAAGGGGGGGGGGGGGGTAAAAAGAAATTGTGGGGGTCAATTTTTTCTCATTTCAGATTTCAGAAATTAAAAAGAATTATTCTTCAAATATTATTTTTTTTTCAAATTTCAAATATTGAAAAATTTCAAGAAGTAATCTTTAATTGCACAGTATGGTGCATTAGATTTGTAAAATCTTTGACCACATTTATTTATTTATTATACCGAATCTAACCGTGTATTTAGATTTTTAATTTTGGGTCCAGTTTTCAAATTGGTCTACATTAAGGTCCAAAGGGTCCAAAATTAAACTTCGTTGGATTTCATCAAAAATTGAATTATTGGGGTTCTTTGATATGCCAAATCTAACCGTGTATTTAGATTTTTAATTTTGGATCCTGTTTTTTAAATTGGTCTACATTAAGGTCCAAAGGGTCAAAAATTAAACTTAGTTTGATTTTAACAAAAATTGAATATGTGGGGTTCTTTGATATGCTGAATCTAAACATGTGTTTAGATTTTTGATTATGGGCCCAGTTTTCAAGTTGGTCCAAGTTGGGGTCCAAAATTAAACTTTGTTTGATTTCAACAAAAATTGAATATATGTGGTTCTTTGATATGCTGAATCTAAACATGTATATAGATTTTAGATATTTGGCCCAGTTTTCAAGTTGGTCCAAATTGGGGTCAAAAATTAAACTTTGTTTGATTTCAACAAGAATTTAATATATGGGGTTCTTTAATATGCTGAATCTAACCATGTATTTAGATTTTTTATTTGGGGGCCCCGCTATCAAATTGGTTCATATTGAGGTCAAAAGGGTCCAAAATTAAACTTTGTTTGATTTCATCAAAAATTGAATTATTGGGGTTCTTTGATATTCCAAATCTAACCGTGTATTTAAATTTTTAATTTTGGGTCCCGTTTTTTAAATTGGTCTACATTAAGGTCCAAAGGGTCCAAAATTAAACTTAGTTTGATTTTAACAAAAATTGAATTCTTGGGGTTCTTTGATATGCTGAATCTAAACATGTGTTTAGATTTTTGATTATGGGCCCAGTTTTCAAATTTGTCCAAGTTGGGGTCCAAAATTAAACTTTGTTTGATTTCAACAAAAATTGAATATATGGGGTTCTTTGATATGCTGAATCTAACCATGTATTTTGATTTTGGACATTGGACCATAATAGGTAAATTAAAAAAATTCAAGTTCTTAGACCACATTCTTTCTGTGTCAGAAACCTATGCTGTGTCAAATATTTAATCACAATCCAAATTCAGAGCTGTATCAAGCTTGAATGTTGTGTCCATACTTGCCCCAACTGTTCAGGGTTCGACCTCTGCGGTCGTATCAAGCTGCGCCCAGCGAAGCATTTTATTTACTAGTGTAATTTAGATGAGTGATTAAGACTCCTTGGAGTCTCTTGTTTTTACAAGTGTAATCCAGATGAGTGATTAAGACTCCTTGGAGCCTCTTGTTTTTACTAGTGTATTCCAGATGAGTGATTCACTCTTTGGAGCCTCTTGTTTTTTGTTAGTGTAATCCAGAAGAGTAATTCAGACTTGTAGGAGCCTCTTGTTTTTTTCCTACTGTAATCCAGATGAGTGATTCAGACTCCTAGGAGCCTCTTATTTTCTTATCTGTCAGATAAGACATATGTGAGATGAAAATCATGCCAAGGCACATAATTCATCTGAAACATCCAGAGATTTCTACTAATGTAATCCAGATGAGTGATTAAGACTCCTTAGAGCCTCTTGTTTTACTAGTGTAATTTAGATGAGTGATTAAGACTCCTTGAAGCCTCTTGTTTTTTTTAGTGTAATTCAGATGAGTGATTAAGACTCCTTGGAGTCTCTTGTTTTTACTAGTGTAATCCAGATGAGTGATTAAGACTCCTTGGAGCCTCTTGTTTTTACTAGTGTATTCCAGATGAGTGATTCACTCTTTGGAGCCTCTTGTTTTTTGCTAGTGTAATCCAGAAGAGTAATTCAGACTTGTAGGAGCCTCTTGTTTTTTCCTGCTGTAATCCAGATGAGTGATTCAGACTCCTTGGAGCCTCTTGTTTCCTTATCTGTCAGATAAGACATATGTGAGATATACTAACAACCAATAAAAAATCCAGACCTAATCCTGAATGCTGGAGTATGAAAATGAGGACGAAGTCATTTCACAGGTGTCAGAGGGGCATATAAACCTAGCAATCAATCTACATGTCAAATATTGTATATAATAGATAGTTACTGAGAATTTGTACCAGTTGACAAAGCACCCAACAATGTGGTGGTGGTATGACGTAAATACTACACAGAAGTTTTTAAGAGTTAAATTATAAATACTTCTACTTAAATACCATGCACTCTACTGAGAGTCAAATAGTAGACAATCATTAGCTTAATGTCTCTTTCCAACAAATGTAGGTCCCAACTATGTATTGCCTACCTAAACTTCATAAAAAACCCTGTCAAGTACCTTTCATCTTGCTTTAGTAAATGTTCTACAACTAATTTTTCTGTCCTTTAAACTAGTCCCATGACTACAACTTATTAATTTTTGTAGCAAAGCATATATTTTTCACTAAAAGTTGCCATCACTTGTTTGATGCCCCAGAAGTCCACAAGGGTATCATGTTTTATGTCAGAGTTTAAATTTTGGTTGATGTCTCAGATAGTGCACAGTAAGGTCCCAAATGTATCATGGGCTAAGTCAGAGTAAATAACATTTCAACCAAATCTAAGGTTTGAGCTCCTGCAGACAAAGCTGCGCATAAACACCTTTATTATTTTTTATAGGACTAATATAAACATGAGGTAATATTAGCAATGTTGAAAAGATGATACCCCTGCAACCTCATTCAGTAAAGGCAAAGATATAACTATATAACTATATACTGCCGCTCAAAAAGCAGTGGTATAATAATATTTTGCAGTTTTATTTCCATCTGTAACAGCAAACACAGGGCAATATAAAATATAATATTGGGCTAGGATATAAAAAAAAACACCAACAGCTTATACACATAGAATTTAATATACTGATCACATTATCATTGTCAAAAATAAATATCACAAAAAT
Organism: Mytilus californianus; assembly: GCF_021869535.1. Taxonomy (NCBI): domain Eukaryota; kingdom Metazoa; phylum Mollusca; class Bivalvia; order Mytilida; family Mytilidae; genus Mytilus; species Mytilus californianus. The sequence goes on along the minus strand of NW_026262679.1, from coordinate 128,931,967 downwards.
ACATGTAAATATTAATGATAAAATTCTTGACCATAATTTGACCATACTGGTAAGATTTTTGTTCTGGGTCTATTCTATACATGCATATTTCAACAACCTTAAAGTTTTGTTCCAATTAATGCTGTTGGTTAAAAAGATTTTTTATTTTTGATTTAAGTGCAGTGTTTGTATGTCTTGCAAATTAAGTGTAAATATAAACTATGCCCCTTAAATTGTGTCTGTGCTATAAAATAACAAGTAATAAACTATTTTAAGTAAATAATCATCAAAATAATATTTAATTTTTGTACTTAAAATAATGTAAAGTTGGCTTTTTTGGGGGGTTTTCATGATTAACCTTTAACATAGTAAATTTTGAAGTGTTTTAGAATTATTTCAGTTGTAGACATAGGCAATAGTCTGAATGTATGTGACAGACCCAAATCAGATGATTTAATTCCATGGTATCATACAACCTAGATGTAATCATTGAATACTCTTGATAAAATAATCATTTCAGAAAATAAGAATAATCTTCAAAATTAATGGACAGAGTAGGCTTGGTTCATTTTTTTCATGCTACAAAATAGCTAAATTATATTTAAGCTCGATTTAGTTTCTACCATTTAGCGTATAGATTCACAAACTATGATGACTTGCGAGATTTTCTTTGTTTGTTTTACTTTAATAACATTTGGTCTAGTTAGGTAAAGAGGGTGGTTTGTGGGCTCATGAAACTTGTTTAATCCCAACCACATTTTGTGCCTGTACCAAGTCAGGCTATAGAACCATGTGTTCTTTGTTGTTGTATGATTAGAATAAAGAATGGAAAAGGGGGATGTGTCAAAGAGACAACAACCCGATTAAAGATTAGAAAACAGCTTAAGGCCACCAATGGGTCTTCAAGGCAGCGAGAAAATGCCACACCCAGGGACTTGCTTCGACTGGCCCTAAACAACAATGTATACTAGTTCAACGAAATGGACACAACCCTAAACTCCGTATTTTTTGTCAGAATCAGGTGTTGGTGTTGATGTGTCTGCTGTGCTGTCCATTGTTTTTGGTAATTCTTGTGTTCAGTTTTTTATATATTGTCTTTGTTCCCATAAAAATCAGGAATTTTGAGATCCTATTCATCAAATCACTGGTAAATAGGATTCATCGTGGCAAACAGAAATTCAAGAAATCCTTAATAAAATATTTCACAACATATTTTCTGTAGAACAATATTGCATAACTTGAATTTCTTTTTGTAACAAGCACTCTACTTCACAAATTATGCTTCAACACTCATTAGAACGAACTTCAACTTTAACAAGTTGAACATGACTGCTTAAAACAAGATGTAAGAAGAGTGCTATTAATTTTATATAATTCATCCAAATAACACCATCAGACCTTGTAAAAAAACTGACGTCACTAACTTATTAAAATTAATCATTTGAGCAGAATTGAGAATAATGAATACCATGAAACAAGTATTACATTTCCACATCTGCTTAATTAAACATGTAGGTGTTTGGATTAACTGTGAAGTTTAATTAAAGTTCTTTGCCATAAGCCCAATGTTTTGATTCAATATGTTGCCAGAAAAGTAATCAAAAACAGTGCACAAGTACTAATCAAAAAGGTTCTAAAAGTTATTATAAAGGATAGTAGGTTAAATCATTAAAGGGAAACAACTCCTTAACTGTTAAAATATAAATGCACATTAAACATTTATATATACTCTTCATAATAGCTAGATATGACTAGAAATTTCCAGACTTGTTTTCATCATATTATTAAATGTAACAAATTAATGGTTCCAATAATAGCTTATAAAGGAAAAGATTAGGTTTGGAAATGTAAGTGGGTTACTGTTTCCATTATATCGTAATATATCAAAAATGGTCTAGGATGCTATTAAACAAATCAACGCTCCTCTTACGTTAACAAAAACTGCTTAAGGCTATCAGTTTATACAGCATGCAAGTCTTCTTAATTTAGTGAAGTTGATTACTGTATCATTTTCCTGAAATGTCAACTATAACGAGTTAACTAGAGGGTACACCTACTCAAAAAAATTTAATGTCGGAAAAAGAAAGAAAATTATTGATTTGGAACATAAAATATTCAGATTTCAGAATTAGTTTCAACTGGAATGCTCGTGTTTTAAATGTCATACTGTTCTATTGTTTCGTAAAAGATCAAATAACTTTAGAAAGCTTGAAAAACAGAAAAGTTAAAACTATTTACAGTAATACAAAAACTGCAGTCGCTCATCTGTACTGAAATATTAATAGATGGCTTGTAATAAGTGGAGTACTTGATACTAATTGGACTAAGCTTGAGCTTAAAAAGCAATAAAGAATTTCAATTTCTAAATACAAAATGAATTAAAAGATTAATAAAATATCCATAGTTATCATCATCATCATCAAACTTTAAATAACTCAATTAAAAACCGCCTAATTATGAACAGTCTAATTATTTAGACTTTACTATTGCATAATGTACTGCAAAATTTGGTTTTCCAATTGATGTTGGTTGCTCTGTAATTTCAAAATTGAATTTAGTAATTGAAAATTAAAACCAGAAATAATTAAATGAAATCCTGTTTATTTCAGGTTTATAATTGAATTTTTTGCCACTTCAGACGGACTCACATAAATATCAAAACATAATATCTTGTAAAATATCACAAAAATATATGAATTTTAATTTTTTGGGGGTACACAATATACACATAAATCAATAAGTATAAATTTAATTGTTATATTCTATGGATGACTTTATTAAATGAACTTTAAAAAAAAAAGATTTTATAAACCATTCTTAACTCAAATATGTTACATGAATATATATCTAAAATGAATATTAAAATATTTGATTCTGACATTCTTCTTTAAGTAGTTTGCCAAACACAATCAATTTGATCACATTTAAATTAATAAATTACGGCTTTCTTCTGCTTTTAAAACAAAATCAACTAATAAGCGATATGTTTGTCTGACTCGGTAAAACATGCTGTCTCTATGATATGACTTTTCCATCTTCCTTTAGTGAGTTACCAAGATTAGTGAAGAACTCTGCCATTGATCCTGGTATAGCAGCATCGGTCAGGTTCTTAGGAACCATTCCTTTTATGTCTGGCTGTATCAGACTGACTAGTTTACACTTGTTTGGATTACTACAAAATAGATACAGCACTGTAGATTCAGAATTATACGCATGTATTTTATTATTGAAAATCATTGATTACTGATAAAAATTATGAGATTTAATTAATGTGATTGCAAAAATTTTGTGAAATTATGAATGCCAGTTTTTATACGACCGCAAAAAATTTTTTGGGATCGTATAATAGTATGATGTCGTCGTCATCTGCGTCGTCGTCTGTGTCGGCGTCCGAAGACACATTGGTTTCCGGACAATAACTTTAGTTTTAGTGAATGGATCTCAATGAAATTTTTTTAGAAGGTTCAATACCACAAAAGAAAGGTTGGGATTGATTTTGGGGATGATGGTCCCAACTGTTTAGGAATTAGGGGCCCAAAAAGGGGCCCAAAACAAGCATTTTTCTAGTTTCAGGATAATAACTTGTGTATAAGTATTTCGATTGCTCTGAAATTGTACCACAATGTTAAATACCACAAGTAGAAGGTTGGGATTCATTTTAGGGGTAATGGGGGCCAACAGTTTAGGAATTAAGGGCCAAAAAGGGGCCAAAAACAAGCATTTTTCTAGTTTCCAGACAATAACTTGTGTGTAAGTGTATGGATCTCTCTGACATTGTACCACAAGGTTCCATATAACAAAGGGAAGGCTGGGATTGAGTTTGGGGTTAATTGCCCCAAACATGTAGGAATTAGGGGCCAAAAACAAGCATTTTTCTAGTTTCCAGACAATAACTTGTGTGTAAGTGTATGGATCTCTCTGAAATTGTACTACAAGGTTCCATACTACAAAGGAAAGGCTGGGATTTAGTTATGGGGTTATTGCTCCAAGGGGGGTTTCAAAAAGTGGGGGGGGGGGGGATTTTTTTCCAAATTTTTTTAAGGGATTCATATTTTTTTTTCAAAATTTTTAAAATTTGAATTTTTGAAAAGTTTCAAGAAGAAATCTTCAATTGCACAGTATTGCGCAATGGATTCATAAGATCTTTGACCACATTTATTTTGTGTCAGAAACCTATATTATGTCAAAATTTTTATCACAATCCAAATTCAGACAGTATCAAGCTTGAATATTGTGTCCAAATTTGCCCCAACTGTTCAGGGTTCAACCTCTGCGGTCGTATCAGGCTGCGCTCAGCGAAGCATTTTATTATAATTGCGAACCTGATACTGTTAACAGTATATCAAAGAGTTGGAATTATTGTTTTCCATTTTAAAGATGGTATTAATTTCAGTAAAACTTGGACTGGATACATATGCAAACGCTGTTTTCTTTTCTTTTCCCCAAAAAAAGATACCGACGACAAAAATAAAAATTAAAAAAAATACTAGGGTCTTATATATCTAGTCAGAGGCACAACTTGAGACTAGTTTGAAGGAAATCCATGACACACAAAAAGATGTCATAAGATTTTGAATTGAAAATTGCAGGTTGTCAGTAAAAAACCCAATCTTGTTGACCTATTTGTAGATCTTGTCTTGCTGATCATTTTAGCTATTTAAAGCATCTATCTATCTATTATAGTTTTCTAAATAATAGGCAAGCCAGTGCTAGGGGCAGTCTTAAACTTGCAGTGAGGTGAGAGTTTTTTTTGTTTTTTAGCTCTGTGTTGAAGGCCTCACTGTGACTTTGAGATGAAGAACAGCAATAAAAGCGCTGTTCCTTTGCTTTTTGTGTGTTTTTTTGCTGTGCATGTACTGATTTTGTGTCATGGATGGATACCCCATATCCTTTTTTTTCCCTATTAAAAAACACTAAAAGTGGTTAAAATCATTATTATAAAGATCAGAACCTCCAATAACCAGTCGATTGAAGAAGTGATGAGAAAAGCTCACTTGGCGCTGTCGGCCAGGTGATCTAATAATCTAAAATGCTTGGTAATCCTTTGCAGACAAAGGAATATACAACATCAACTCATGCAGACTTACTGTAGGCTCTTTAAGGTAAACTTACTGGGAATATTTTAATACTACTACACCGCAGGGATAATTCCAACCTCTAACAAATTTCTTCACCTCAGGAAATTCTTCACATTCACAACTTATAGCTACAATATATATAAGCAATGATACACGAAGCAAAATTCATAACAAGATTACTAGCAAATCAGATTTAGTCAGTTTAGTCATGGTTATAACTTAGTTTACTGGTCAGCTATTTCAGGAAAATATGAACTGTGGAATCTTTACTTTTTTGGGTAACAATTTTCCTAGATTGAGGAAAAATTATATTTTCTTGGATATTTGATTTCATGGTTTTGCCAAAGTCTGCATACAAGCATGTAGAAAATTTGCACTTCGTTGAACGTTTAAATTTGCGGTTTGTCACAAAATTCACGAAATTTGGTTTCCGTCCAATAATAACGAAGCCACAGTACATAACATTTCTTAAATTTAAGTAAGCTTAATAAAATTTTTATCTCTTTAACAACAATCTAAAAAAAATTCTGAGATAAGCAAGTGCCATACATCAAGATCAGTTTAACTTTTGAAGAGAATTTGTCAAGAGGTATGATAACTATTATTTGTTTAAATGGAAAAAAAGATAGATTGATGAACAAATCAGAGACTGATTATCAGGATGCACTACAATTTCAGATGAGATAATAATTTCAATTTCATCACCAAATCTATTTAAGAAAAAATGAAGAAAGGGCTTTAAACTCACTACTCTTTTTGTAGAGAAAGTGAACATTTCATAAAATTAACAATGAACTTATTTTACAGACATTACAATGACATAAAAGTCATTAAATTTTCATTTATTGATGACCAGATTTAGACCCAATGTTTAAACTGACAAAATCTGACTGACTATATTTGTTTAGTGTTGCTAAGCAACTCGTGCATAAAAATAACAATTAGGAAATATAAAGCTGATTGTTAACATTTAATTAGAACTGGCATTTATCTATATAGGTAGCACTTTCAGTTCAATGACACCCAATAATTTATAACATTGGAATCTCAAAGATCTAATAAGGATTATTGTTTAGTAGAACGAACAGCTGAAAGTGCTAATCAGCCGTGGACAGCTATATCATTACTCTCTGATGCCTGTGCAAGTAAGATTCTGTCCATCACAGAAAGTCAAGATAATCTACAACTAAATTCTCCATGCAATGCTAGGACTACATTTTCATGCAAACAATAGTTAAAACTAAAATTGAGACACATCTTTATACATTTAACTTTATACTGATTTTAATGGATCATTAAAAGATTATATTTTATATTATGATTATACAGAAACTGAGAATGAATACATTTTTAGAAGTAAAGAAGGTTTATCAAATCTGAAAGCTATTTTTAGTCTATTATATTGACAGAAAAGTTTGGTGTGTGTAACCAGGGGAAAATACAATCAAAGAAAAATCAGACAGGAGTGTTGCAATTAAATGGACTATAACACTGTATCAAAATTCAAATCTATTTGTTCTTCAGTAGTATTTAGAAAATTTGTATAATCAAAAGGAGAAATTGGCAAGTTAATAAGACAGCAACTCAACAACACAATAGAATCAACAAAATACATCTAAAGGTCAACATACAGTCTTCAATAATTGCTTTTTTTGACAAAATTTTAATCATAAGAGAAACAGATAAAATATTGACAAATGCCTATTTACTAATAATTTTTAGCATGGGTTATAAAATACTGTTAATGTTCATCCTTGTTATACTTTTATTAATGCAAAAATAAATCATGAGGTCATCTTTAACCTTTCAAATATAAAATACTGTTATCTTATAATTGTAAATGTTGCTGACCAGAAAGGATAGCACTAAAGTAGAACCTAGCAAAAATCTATATTCACACAGGATACCACGGCTGTATAGCAAAGTTATTGCTTAAACAGTCATTTACTTAATACTTGATATCCCTAACAACAAAAATATACAACTTAGACTGTCCTAAAATGTCTGATAGAAACAAAAGTAATGTTAATATCATGCTCTGTTTATTCTAAGACAGTAAGCAAACAGAAGATAATATTGTACTTGCACAGGCATGCAGGGAATAAGAACTTACTCTGGAACTTTGTGGACTATCATCCCACATGGCCAATTCCAGCCTCGAACATGGCCATTTTCTTGACCATTGGCATGGTCTATACTCATAGCTGTTGAAATAAGATAAAATCTTAAATATTTACATTCTGTTTCTCTCAGGCTTTCATAATCTGTTATTCTAAGACTGAGGGAGTGTGATAAGGATCTTGCTTTCCATAAACATAGGAATTTTGTGTCAAAATAATTGGTAGGTTTAAGCAAAAACATATTATTGATATTTCATTGATATCATAACTAGGTTTGCTTTGATGTCATTGCTCCCAAACTGTCTATCTTTAGTTTTGTAATATCTCAACTTTTGATACAGTCATAAATTGGAATTTAAGATTTTAGATCAAAAGAACAAACTTCAGTGAAAAATTTAGCCAAATAAGCCCTTACTGCACAGAATGTCAGAATATCATAAAGTACTACAATGCACCATGTAAGTATTAAATTAACATTATAATGCTTCCATGATTTTACTTAATATTCACATTTAAAACAGTAAACATGAGGTCATAACACTTTAGTAAATAGTACTCCAGATTTCTGAGGTTAAGAGACCAATACATTCTAAACACTAAACAGAAAGAAAATATTCAAATTTCAAGAGCAGAAGGCTATATATCTTATGTGTTATCATCTGTATAGGCAGCTTCAAAGCTAAGATGAAAGTAGAAGATGTTTTTACCAAGGATAATTTGTGCATGTAGAGAGTTATGTAACATCTAATGTAGTATAATGTTAGAAAGAACCAAGTAGTTATGTAAAAGATATTAGTGAATAAAATTTTCTACATATGTTCTCAATGAAATCAATTGACATGGTAGAATCCAGAATATTTTCATGCTATCTGAATTTTACTAGACAAATAAAAGTTAACATTCCTGTAAATATATACCAGTGGCAGATCCAGGGTACTGTAGAGGGTGTACAACCCCTTCGATAGAAAAAAAAATAACTAACTGTTTATAAGATTATTTAGCATCAAATAGTCCAAAAAAATTTAGGACATACAGGCATGTATTCAGTTTTCTGGAATTACACCCCCTTCAAAAATCCTCTATCAGCCCTGCATACATACCATTTGTGGATAAATATGTATCTGTTTCTTTTGTGACTATGAGATCAACAAAGTCTCGTGGTGATATCAGTCCCATGCAGGCACTTGATGTACATGCTCGATTTATTCTTAAATCCTACAAAAAAAAAACATTTAAGTTTTAAATCAAATATTACTCAACCTGGTAAATAATGAAACCAACAGATGCCTTTCTGTTTCAGTATCATGCTCTTTCTTAATAAAACTATTCAAATTTTGTCTTCTTCTATTTTTGGTGAAAAATGGCAGCATTCACAACTTATAAAAAACTTATAGAGGAGTGAAAAAGGGACCTGTTGCATTGAACTAAGTGTTAGTCATTTTATCATTATAGCCACATTTTCTGTGGCTACTTATTTTCCAAAATTAAAATATTGATTCACTAAAGAACGCATTCTTATCTAGAATACTCATCTAATATTTGCTGAGTGGCATCAAAAATAACTGAATATACATAAGCTAAAAACAATGTCCATTTTACTACAGGAAATGCAAAAAATTAAACAATAAAATTTGAAGTGCAAAAAGTTATTATGTAATAAAGAATGAGTGATAGTTTCCCTCAAATCCAGTTTCTGGTTTAGGAGTTTTGAAGACTTCATACATTAGTTTTCATAAAATTATAGTACAACAACGAAAAAAAAGATCAAAGTTATTACCATATTACCACATCCCGAAACTAAATTGTTTGTGTGGGGTATCAAAATACAAATGGTTTAAAAATCACTTTAATCAAATCATCACAGATATTTAAACTTTCATAAAAATATATTATTGGAACATGGTCATTGTTCAGTTTCACTCAAATTATTATAATATGTAAACAGCACTATCCCATTATAGAGTTACAGAAAGCCATGATGTACTGGGTAAATACTTCAAGATTCCTTTTAGTATGACTCAGGATGATTTAGAGACTTACATATTGTCTTGTGGTAGCTTTAGCAGTTACGTTACATATCCACTAAACTGCCAATTTATTAAAAGCACTTTTTCATGTTGGGGTGTGCCCGAGAAGGAGGTATAACACTTGTTAACGTATATATATACATGTATATATTTATGTGTGTGAAGTCCATACATGTTCAAACTGCTTTTTCTTTTCTTTGTATGTATACTTGACTATTGTTTTTTGTTGTTGTATAAATATTACCTTATATTGTAATATGCTCTTCTTCTTCATTTTTTTTATTTTATTCTATGATGACTAGCAATATGAATGAATTGAAAAACTATCTGTAAGTAAGATCTCTCTTATAGCACCAGATAATTCAGAACTCTTTAATACAGTTTATTTTCTCACCAAAATTATTCAATCTGTTGTAGTTTTATATTTTGTTCATTATATTGAATAAGAAAGAAACTACTGAAAGAAAATAATCTTTTTATTTCAAATGGTTTTGTTTTAAAAAAATACAAAATTGCAGAGGAAATGAAGGTGAAACTTAAATTACTTACTTTCAATATAAACCTTAACAGTGAGATTTTGCTTTACAAATGTTACAAAAAAGTTTCCTTGGTGAGGGTCTCAGAGTAGTTTAAGACAGAACAAAAGCTATACCAGCTGATGAAATTTTCAATCTGCTGTCAATTTACTTGCCTGAACGAAATAGGTGTACATGTTCTGTTCATGTAATACTTAATTATATCTCACTAATTTTGACTTTTGCCTACTGGAACGTTTGTCATAGGCAAGACAAAAAAAAAAAAAATGCATATGGAAAAGAAAAGTGCAATTACGAATTACAATCAATACACCAAACTATCTCAACTTTACAAATTAAGACAAGTCTCAGGGTCAAAGTCAAAGACATAGTTTAAAAAATAATTCTTTTTATGTATGACCAGTCGAAAGCTCCAGATTTATAATTCTAAATACTTTTTGTTATTTACAAATGAATATAAATATATCTAAAGGTTACTTAGGGTACTTTAGAATACCAGATTAAATTGCATTATAAAGCCTTTGCATTTTTTTATGTCTTAAATACACTGAACACATAAATATTTGATTAAAAACAAGAAGCAGCCTCTATTTAACTGTGATGAATGTGAGAGAATGCCAATAAAAACTGACCCCTTGTGGTTTTTTGGATGATTTTTTATCAATTTACAGTCTAGATGAAATACCTACATGTTTGTGTAATTAGATTGATATAATACTATCTCTCAATAATGGTAAGTGTCCCAATGTTATTCCTAGACATTATATATACATTATTTCTACCTCCCATAGCTAATGATCAAATAAAGCACTTAAAGATGGATCTGACAAAAACTTTGAAAATGGGAAAAAAAAAAGCTAAAAACGCTTAAATTGAAAGATCATTTTGAGACAATAAAAGCATACATTTTAAGGAGCTTCTTGACAATTATTAAATCTTTACATAAATAAGGTGATGTGGTCAGATTGACAATGAGGAAGCTATGCACTAGATACCAAAGGATAAGGATGGGAGCAACAACAGATCACCAGACAGCCTTTAACAATGAGCAAAACCAATACCATATAGTAAAGCTATAAAAGGCCCAGTTTTCTTCATTTGACTTTTATACTATAAGAAAACAATACTAAACAATGATATAAGGAATAAAACCACTAATTCATAGCCCTATTGCTTTCTATGTAAAATTTTGCAATTTGAAGCATTCATAGCTATTTTGTCTTAAGTTCAAATAAAGTGAGTAATTTCATGTCAAACTATACCTTATCCTGACCATGACTTGTGCTGAAAAAATCAACAAACATTTAAAAGCATATTAGAGCGCACTGGTTCCCTGAAATTTGATAGAAAAAAAATAGGTACTTCTGATCTGAGCAACAGGTCAATATGCTCTCCTTTTTTAATTTCATGTATATTTTTTTTAATTCAAAGGAAACTTTAAAAAAAGGGTTCTACAGTGATCCCAAGTCCTTAATCTTTCATTTGATACCTAAATTACCCAAATAGTTAACTTATTGACAAAGTTACAGCTATGCGAAGTAACTATTTTGTTAAAAATATGTACTACTTTCTTGTATACATGTTCATTCTGGACAGGCCCTAATTAGTGGTTCTATACCATAACATTAAGATGTATCAAAGCTCAATTTTAAGCTTGGTCTGTTTGCTTCATTTTTTAATATCTTGATTGTTAATCAGTTATCTGAACAACAAGTGAAGTAATCAATCAAACTCATCAGAAATTGACAGTTTCGACAGATAGACATGTTGGAGGGCAGATTACAGAACAACAGATATAATATGATGTCTTTTTAAGATGTCAGTACACAAATGCACTTTTTTTGCTGATGATAGCATTTTAGATATTATGGTGCTCAATAGGAATTCTAACTTTAATGTTCAGAAAGAAATCAGGACTATAATAAAAAAATATTTGGTTCAAAAGCAATACAGCTTATATATATGTAGCATACTACAGGTAGTATACATTTATTACAATTTAATATTGACAAAATGGTTCAAAGGCTGAGACACCATCGTTTCTCTTTCTGAACAAAAGGTGCCTTTCCTGATTGATTGGTTTTTGGTGTTGAATGCCACTTTCAGCAGCATTGGCTGTTTTGAGGCAGACAGTTTTTGTTGGTGGAGGAAGCGGGTGCCCAGAAAAAACTCTGACCTTTTGGCAGAAAAACTGGCAATTCTTATCAATTAAGATGGGACTCACCTGCCACAAGCTGGTTCAAACTCACAACCTCAGTGTTGACAGACTATTGATAATGAAGACACTCTGCAACTCTGCAACTGAGCATCCCCCCCCCCCAGCCACCACAGAAAAATAATTATGATTGGATTGGTGCAAAAATAATAATGATCCACTGTTGCAAAGCATTATTAAAGACGTAAAGAGATCTGAGAATGAAAGGATCATCGATCTTACTTTGACAGACCACCAAGGTAGTAATATTAATGGATTGGAAAACACGTTAAAATAGCAAATTTAAAAATGATGGGCCAGGTAGGATTAGCAGCAATATCCATAAGCAGTCAACTGACTTTAATTATTGACATCAATCGAAAAAAGCAATACTTTCAAAAACCATTAAATTCATTAAATCTTTAGGTAAGAAGAATGTTTACTTGAGCCTTCTCTCTACTTCAAATGACTTTCATAGGGTGCTTCTACATAACCCTATAGGGATGATTACATCAAAGAAAAAAATTAAAGGGATTAGAGCAATTGGAAAACTATACATAAAAATAACCAAGTAATCCCCTTTGCATTATATAATTACAAAAAACATCCTAGGAGATAATTACCAGTAGAAAATTAGTGTACCTAGTATTACCTAACATCTAATTTACCACATATTTATTACATCAAACATCTTTTTATGTCATAAAAGTTCCATAAATATTTCTTTAATCTTCAAATTGCCAGTTTAGATTGCACTTAACAGTTTAAAGTCTGCTCCTGTTAACCAGGTGCCCTGATATAGGTAATGAGAAAAATCATCCTCATTGAAAGTTCATTTGATAAAAAAAACTTCTTCTCTCAAAAACATATTCCTTATTACACAACTTTTTTTAATTTCCATCATCCTAAAGATATACATGAACTATTATCCACTCGACATTAAGCAAGCAAGCATCAATCAATCAATTTCCAGTACAACATTGCTGACCTTGCAAAGTTTATGACTAGAAAATCATCATTAGCAAGAATTAGAGAGATTTTATAAACTGCAACAGAGCAAAGTCATCTTCATCATTTTTTGTAATTAAAATCTCTGAACTACAGTCATCTTCAGCAATGAAAGTGTAAACTTTTGTAATCTCTGAACAACAAAGTCATCTGCAGCAATGACACCTAAAATTGTATAATCTCTGAACTACAGTCATCTTCTGCAATGACAGTGTAAACTTTTGTAATCTCTGAACAATAAAGTCATCTGCAGAAATGACAATGTCAACTTTTGTAATCTCTGAACTAGTTTCATCTTCAGCAATGACAGTGTAAACTTTTGTAATCACTAAACAGCAAAGTGGACTGCAGAAATGACAGCTAAACCAACTACAGTCATCTTCTGCAATGACAGTGTAAACTTTTGTAATCTCTGAACAATAAAGTCATCTGCAGAAATGACAATGTCAACTTTTGTAATCTCTGAACTACTTTCATCTTCAGCAATGACAGTGTAAACTTTTGTAATCACTAAACAGCAAAGTGGACTGCAGAAATGACAGCTAAACCAACTACAGTCATCTTCTGCAATGACAGTGTAAACTTTTGTAATCTCTGAACAATAAAGTCATCTGCAGAAATGACAATGTCAACTTTTGTAATCTCTGAACTACTTTCATCTTCAGCAATGACAGTGTAAACTTTTGTAATCACTAAACAGCAAAGTGGACTGCATAAATGACAGCTAAACCAACTACAGTCATCTTCTGCAATGACAGTGTAAACTTTTGTAATCTCTGAACAATAAAGTCATCTGCAGAAATGACAATGTCAACTTTTGTAATCTCTGAACTACAGTCATCTTCAGCAATGACAGTGTAAACTTTTGTAATCTCTGAACAACCACTCATCTGCAATAAACTGCAAACATTGAAATGAAATAATCCGTTTACAACAATGACCAATTGTGAATGTCTCTAGTCACCTCAATCAATGACAAAACAGCTTTTTTACCATGACTGTGACATCTTCATCCCAAGCAATTAGGATGTAGACTTTAAATAAGCTTTATAACTTGAATACCATCAAGACATGAAGAGGGGTGACAAGAGCCAAGAGTGATGACAAGAGCTAAGTTCCATAGATGTCAATTTCATTCATTTTTTTTAATTATAGGCCCAAAAAAATGGAGGAAGATTATATATGAATCATATACATATTACAACTCTTCATATTACAAATGGTTTTTTTTAATAACATAAAAACTAGCAAACACAAAATTAGAACCATTCATTCAAATGAAAAACCTTACTCCGTTTTACAGACTGACTCATTTTTATTGCTTATTCAGCAGCCAATTATTTTGTAACAATTTTCAGGAGATTTTATGGACATTTCTGTCATTTATAACAAAAATAGAAGATTTTAATGATTCTCTACTGTCTACAGACAAAAACTCAATTTTGACATTTAGCCTGGGAAATGTAATAATAAATCCAAACATTAGACTAACAAACAACTATTGAAATTTTACTGCAACTATCGTGCATATCTGCCAATTAAGTTTTTTGTATGGATTCAAACTAGTGTGTAATGTTTTCCATCAATTATCATCCATCATAATATACATGTTCTGTAATTCCTTTAATAATTATGTATGTATATTAATTCTTGTTACGCACAGGGCAGGTGCACTCGACTCCAATCTTAATTGACTAGTTTTCCTACCAAAGGTCAATGGAGACTCTCCGGGCATGCCAACTTCCTCTACCAAGAGAAACTGACCACCACGAAATAGAACAATAGTGTTGAAAGTTGTGTTAAACACCAATCAATCAATCAATAAATAAATAATTCTTGTTATATAAAATAATATAATCACCTTGTCAAGCCATTTTAAGACTTCTATCTTTTTCATATTTTTGTCCCATTTCATTCTTGGACCTTCTGGTAGAGGTTCCACATATTCAAATACTGTTTTTGGTGGTACATTGTACTCTGCTTCTCCTTTATATCTAGAAAATAAATCGTTTAACAATTTACATTTCTGATGATTTTTTGAGGGTTTGTAGTCTAAGTTGAATAAAAATTTAATAAATATAAATTAAAGAAAATGTAGGGTATAAATGTATGAGACAACCAAACAACAACAAAAAAATCAAATTAGAGGCTCTTTGGAGCCAGCATTACTCACCTGGATCGTTATGCTAAATGTTAACCATGGCCATTATTAAAACCTGTTCAATTAAAATCAAAAGCAGCTTAAATGTAAACCATGGCAACTATTAAAACCTGTTCAATTAAAATCAAAAGCAGCTTTAATGTAAACCATGGCCATTATTAAAACCTGTTCAATTAAAATCAAAAGCAGCTTAAATGTAAACCATGGCCACTATTAAAACCTGTTCAATTAAAATCAAAAGCAGCTTAAATGTAAACCATGGCCATTATTAAAACCTGTTCAATTAAAAGCAAAAGCAGCTTTAATGTAAACCATGGCCACTATTAAAACCTGTTCAATTAAAATCAAAAGCAGCTTAAATGTAAACCATGGCCACTATTAAAACCTGTTCAATTAAAATCAAAAGCAGCTTAAATGTAAACCATGGCCACTATTAAAACCTGTTCAATTAAAATCAAAAGCAGCTTAAATGTAAACCATGGCCACAATTAAAACCTGTTCAATTAAAATCAAAAGCAACTTAAATGTAAACCATCGCCACTATTAAAACCTGTTCAATTAAAATCAAAAGCAGCTTAAATGTAAACCATGGCTACTATTAAAACCTGTTCAATTAAAATCAAAAGCTGAGCTATCAACAGCAACCATGTTTTAGTCTCTGAGGAATTTTCTTTCAATCATACATTATTCATGTCAGTATAAAATAAGGAGATGTGTATGACTGCCAATAAGACAACTATCTAAAAGTGTCCAAAAGACTTGGATTTAACCAATTATAGGATGACAGTGAATCTTCAAAACCCATACTATATAGCTGCAATAAAGGGCACAGAAATAACAAAATGTTAAATAATTCAAATGAAAACAACCAACGACCTGATTTATGACATAAACAATATTCATACATTGAAGGAAAATATCAAATTTATTTGTATGATCTTTAGAAACAGAGGCAAAAGCAAGGTTCACCAATTTATCTCTTATTTCTTTACAAGTGAGATCAAATTAATTTTCTTACAAGGTATGAATATTGTTTTTATCCTGCAATTTAACACCTACGCATAATTTTGAATAATTTTTTTACTTCCCAACTGCTATATTGTTTTTGAATCAAATCAACATGACATGGGACAGTGACTAGGACACTAATCAAATCAACATGACATAGGACAGTGACTAGGACACTAATCAAATCAACATGACATGGGACAGTGACTAGAACACTAATCAAATCAACATGACATGGGACAGTGACTAGGACACTAATCAAATCAACATGACATGGGACAGTGACTAGGACACTAATCAAATCAACATGACATGGGACAGTGACTAGGACACTAAATTGAACTGTATTGTAAATGAAAACAGTATGTTGAATACAACCGTTTGCTCAACAGAAGCAGGATACCAGTAGACTATAAATGTATACTAAATTTTTATCGCTTCATGTTATCTGTACACCTATATTTGTATAGTAAGAAAGGTTGATTGCAGGCAAACCAGGAGACTATAAATGTATACTATACTATTATCACTTCGTGTTATCTGTACATCTGTATTTGTATAGTAGAAAGGTTGGTTGCAGTATAAAAAACAATAAACAATTAAAGAAGAATGTGTCTGAGGACACGAATGCATCAGCTCAAGCTTGCTTTTAAATGAAAATGGGACGGACAGAAAGACGGAGAGAATGACAGCGAAGGGTAACACTTAATGCCCCCTTTGCCGTGCGGCGGGAGCATAAAAAAAATGTTACCTATACAGCAAATAAAAGACAACCACTACAGGCTCCTGACGAGACAGGCATATACAGAATGTAGAAGTTAACAAAAACTTTATCAAATTCCAATATGATGTGAATATTAAGTAAATGATGCTTATTTCATTTTTTTACAGAGCTTTCAACTTATATCCATTCTGTTACAAACCAATTTCTTTTAACATACACCTTTATATAATGAAGTGACTATATTCTGCATCTTTTGATTTAATTATAACAGCTAGAAATGACTGGTCTTTTAAATAAGCTTTTTACAATATTAAATAACACTTAGTCCGTGACTGTCCAAACGGTCAATACTACTATGATTGTAAAACTGAGAAATTCACATACATTACAATGTATTTGAGAATTTGTAATAAAGAGAAATATTCACACAAGAACACACCAGCATGTTAAAATGAAATAATACATTAGCCCGTACCAATACAGGATATTTAAAAGGGTTCATTAGAGTAAAAGTAATGTCATCTAATTCTTGATATAATTTTATTCATAGTTTATGATTACAAATTTATTCATTTATCTAGTTATTTGATTCATTCAAGATACTCAATGAAAATCTTTTAATTTTTTCATTGTTCAGAATTGCAAAAAGATTTTTACATAGTTATATGGAATAATACAACTGTTCTCATTTGCTAAAACTATTTTCTCAATGAAAAGGCATATTTTTAAAACATTGTTATATATGTTATTTTATCACCTTGGTGTGATATTTTGAATTGTTTTTAAGTTTCAGGAAAAGCAAGAGGTTTTTAACTTTTGAAATGTGCAAAATCTCACGTCTTGTGTGTGAGAATTGACAGTTGTATTGAATCTGCTCGACAAAACAAATTTGCTTGCTAAAAATTGACATTAGTTATTACATCACTAAGGTATGTCTGACATGTGCATTATTCATTAGCAGTATCATTAACACACAAGGGCCACAACTGCAGCAGGATCATACTAAAACGACCTTATTCTTGTGGTTGGCAAAGTTACATCACTCTCGTTAACTTTCCATTCATACAAATGTCATTCCTGTATTATTCATTAAAAATCTTAGTACAACAGGAAGCAGTTCTTGAAAAAAAAAATATTACACATGAAGTTAAGTGCCTCCTACGTTTTATTCATGCATCAAGTTTGATCATACATTTTTCATAAATGCATGTTAGCAAATTACAAGCTGTAAAATCAATTAAAATGCTTACGTTCCCTCCTTATATGGTTTACCGAATTTTTTTTTCGTAACTTGAATTTTTATGAATGAGTTACACCAGTCGACCCTAGGTCAATTGGCTTATCTGATGTCATTGAACAATAGGTTCTTTCTGTGACTTAATAACATCAGCATTGTGACATAGCAAAATTACCCGAAAATGCATCTTATAGGTTTGCTCCTGATGTTCGAAAATAAACATTTTACATTAAATAAATTATTAAAATTACTCAGAATCACAAATGATTAATAAATTGTCAACAAAAACTGCATCACATTTTTATAATTTCTTCCTCATGTTTACATACAAAAACATATACAAGTGCATTTTGATGACAAACCACAATAAAACTCTTGTTTGGTGCACTAATATCACCTCTATTGAAATGTATACAGATTACATCATATCTCCATGTCATTTAAAGTATCAAAACTATGCAACAAAAACTTTTTAATAAAAAAGAATATTTTAACTCGCATAGTTTTTAACGTATTAGAGTGCTGAGAAACATTCTATCATACACATTCTTCTTGTATTCAGTAAGTTATAAATACAGACTTAAAGTACATTTTAATTCTAATATAACTGCTTGTCTATTAACTGAATATTAGCATAGAGATTAAAGTACACTATGTGTTTGGATTTTAATTTTCAATAAAAGTTCTATTTATTTAGACTATAAAAGTACACTGTGTTTGGAAGCTAAATTGGATGGATCTGATTGGATGCAGGATTTCAGCTTGGACCTACCCATTGTTAGGAAACAACCCAGGCTTGTATTTCTCGTAAAAAAAAATCTACAGACTTCAGTTTTAATTTTTCTTTAATACATGTTACACAATAATCAAAAGATGAGCAATAACACTGATTTCTTAACTTCCAACTTCTGGAGTTTTTAAAATATTCCATGCTATAAAGTATATAGCTTAAAAGCTTACTATACAGAATTAGTTTTGCTCATTGTTGAAGGCTGTACAGTAACATGTTGTAGTTTACGTCCTAATATCCTTTGGTCTTTGTTTTATAATTGTCTCATTGGTAATCATACCACACCGCATTATTTTTGTACTGAAATTCCAATGAAAAATATTTTAATGTCCTTATGAC
The DNA here is from genome assembly GCF_021869535.1 of Mytilus californianus. NCBI lineage: Eukaryota > Metazoa > Mollusca > Bivalvia > Mytilida > Mytilidae > Mytilus > Mytilus californianus. The sequence goes on along the minus strand of NW_026262679.1, from coordinate 128,912,766 downwards.
AAATGATGTATTTTAGACCTTGACCAAACGGAAACTGACCTGTGTAACCTTTCATAAAAGGTTAAGGCACAGAAATTATGATTATAAAATAACTTTTAATCAAATTTCTATGACCATAAATTGATAAATGAAGAATGTGAGTGTGTTTAACTGTGTTGATTATTGTTATTACACATACATGTATATTATAGCAAGAAAAAAGGAGAAGAAATTAAAATAGCGTAGGTCTATCCTTAAACCAAATCCATTAGTCCAAAATAAAAAGATCTCCCTACGGACAAGATTTTGTCTGCCCTAAAATGCCTATTGAAAGTAAATAAAATAGATCTTACTACCAGTACCTTACCCTATTAATTCAGTCATTATAGTCGGTCTACGATGTTAGAGTGTTCATCAGGGGGAGAGACTGAATCATTTGGGTTAACCAGTACCTTACCCTATTAATTCAGTCATTATATTCTGCTGCTCTACGTTGTTAGAGCGTCCATCAGGGGAAGAGACTGAATTATTTGGGTTAACCAGTATCTTAGCGGTTCCCTATTAATTCAGTCATTGTATTCTGCTGCTCTACGATGTTAGAGCGTCCATCAAGTTGGGTTAACCAGTAGTCCCTACCCTATTAATTCAGTCATTATACACTGCTGCTCTTCAATGTTGGAGTGTCAATCAGGGGGAGCAACTGAATTAGTTGGGTTAACAAGTACCTTTCCCTTTTTTTAATCAGAAGTAAATTTGAAACAGGCATACTTTTGACAGTGTTATCAATTAAATACGTCAGATATGTTTGTATTTTATTTATTTTAAGGCCATTTGATTGATTATGTTAAAAATACTTACAGATGACCACTAAAATATTCTGACTTCACACAGGAGATCTTGAAGTCTTTCTGAAAAAAAAACACCATATAAACAGATATTAGTAGCAGTAAAAGACTAATAACCTTTATGATAGCTTAGACCCAGTGCCAGATGACAAACTTCCTACCTTTTAAGATAAAATTGAGAATGGAAATGGGGAATGTGTCAAAGATACAACAACCCGACTAAAGAGCAGAAAACAGCCCAAGGCCACCAATGGGTCTTCAACACAGCGAGAAAATCCCACACCAGGAGGCGGGCTTCAGCTGGCCCCTTAACAAAAATGTGTACTAGTTCAGTGAAAATGGATGTCACTCACTAAACTCCGAATCATACAAATGAAATAAAATTAAAAAAAAACATACAAGACTAACAACGGCCAGAGGCTCCTGACTTGGGACAGGCGCAAAAATGTGGTGGGGTTAAACATGTTTTGTGAGATCTCAACCCTCCCCCTATACCTCTAGCCAATGTAGAATAAAGAAACACACAGCAATAGGCACAGTAAAACTCAGTTTCAAAAAACCATATCACCACACAGCTAAAACTAAACACAAGTTTTCATTGTGAAAGTAATAACATTAGCATTACAAGTATGACAGTTTTATTAGGATTAGACAACAAGTGAATTATCACTTTTACAAATTCCTCTCTTAAATAATAATAAACACAAGTTGAATGTCAAGATGGACAGTAAAAAAATCGTTCTGCAGAAATGGAATGTAGACATAAATAAAAGTCATTACTGATAGACAAAATTAAATATCATTAAACATATAAAGACAGAGGAACCACACATGACAACATGAGTTCTATTGTCACGATGTTCTATCTTTAATGTAATCTGTTTGGTTTTATTTTTTAAATGGAGACAAGGACTATATATATGTAGTAAGGATCACTGTCTGTATGACACTTATTCTTGAGCATTATTATGATGATGATGATGATTTTTACTTTAAATTCTGAAAATTTTGCACGCATTTTTTATTGTGATTGTTCAACAATGAACACAATCAAATAGGAGATATATTAGTATTGCGATTTCAGGAATTAATGTGCGAAACCTTTCCTGTTGAAATTTTCCCAACGATAAAATCATTGCAAAAATTTCTGAATTTACAGTAGTATTCTAGTTGTAGATTCGGTATCATATGTTTTTATTACCGTTTCAGCAAATAGTCTCATTCCCTTCACTAATCTTAACTTCATTTTCTGGAAAAAAATTATCTAAATAATATTTGATACTAAACTAACAAGAAATTCTTAACTATCAATCACATTTGACTACTATAAATTAACTAAAAGTAGTTGAACACCCAAAAAGCACCAAAGTATGTTACCTTCCGCTTGCACTACTTGTACTTAATTGAACCAAAATATCAAACTGAAGGATCTTGTTATCAAATTTGTGAGTTCTAGTGATAAATCTTAAAGAATGACATTTGAAGGATCTCTGATGACAATCAAGTTATGGGAAGTCACAATACTCTGACATATTCAGCTCGCTAGTTGGGGTTAGGCAAGGGGATGTTCTAAGCCCAAATTTATTTAAGCTTTTCATTAACGATCTGCCTCCAAGATTTGAGTCGAGTCCAGATGCTGTTTATATCAATGGGCGTAGAATTGATTGTCTTATGTACGCCGATGACATTATTATATTATCAAACACTAAACAGGGTCTGCAAACCCGACTTGATAACCTGCAAACTTATTGTATTGATTGGTGTCTAGATGTTAACTTGTCCAAAACAAAAGTTTTAATTTTTAACAAGCCTGGAAAATTTTTGAAGGAATCACTTTGTTTAGATAATGAGGCTATAGAATGTGTTAACAGATATAAATATTTAGGGATAGTCTTTACTTCCAGTGGTCTTTTTCAGCAGGGGAAAGAAGAGCTATTCAAAAAGTCCTTAAAGGCAAAATTTAAACTACAAAAATCCATGTCAGCTTGTAATCCAAGTATTGATACTGCAATCCATTTATATGATCACACAATAAAACCAATTTTATTATATTGTAGTGAAATCTGGGGTACCTTTAAGATTAACTCTGCTGCTTGCAAGAAAAAAAGTGATTATCTATTTGAATTAATTTACATAAATGATTATTTGGAAAAATCACATTTCAGGTATCAAAAATATATTCTTGGTGTAAATAAAAAAGCCTCAAATTTGGCAGTGTTATCAGAGGTTGCAAGATTTCCTCTTTATTTTTCTGTCATTATATCTATGGTAAAATATGTACACAGGCTTAACAAATTGGACGATGGGTTACTTTATGATGCTTATGTTTGTAATAAAATTTTAGATGCAGGAAACATTAATTGTTGGTATTCATCTATGAGATATGTCCTTCAATCACTTGATATACAAAATTTGAATACAAAGCTCAATAGATTAATTAAATTTGTAAAATGTAAACTTTGTAACAGTTTTAAAACATTTTGGGGGGTCAAAAGATCTGATACCTTATCACAAGGTAATAGTAAATTAGAAAATTATTTCAACCTCAAGACTGACTTCGTAAAGGAGGCTTATTTATCAATTAAAGATTTTAATATAAGAAGAGCTATATGTAAATTGAGAATAAGTGCACATGATCTTAAAATTGAGAAAGATAGGTATAGTAAAAAATACATAGAGAGAAGTCAGCGTCTATGTCATCACTGCCTATCACATGGATCAAATTCTATTGAAGATGAGACCCATTTCACAGTAAGTTGTCCTTTATATAACGAACAGAGAAAATTATTATGGGATAAAGTAAACAGTTTTTGTAATAATTTTAAAGAATTACCCAAGGATAAAAAATATTTCTGGCTGTTCACAAATGAGCATTTACCAACTCTTATGTGCCTAGGCAATTATATAATTAAGTGTTTAGAAATAAGATCCAGGTGGATACAAAATATATAAAATTATTATGCAATTATTGTTAATGTTATGTAAGACACATGATGTGTTAGGCTCTGATCCTGTCCAATATATGATAGTATTATATTAGGATATAGTTTTTCTTTTTTCCAATCATATTGTGCTTAATATTGTTGTAAATGATGCCCTTTATGGGTTCTTGATTAGATTAATAAAATTCTTATCTTATAAGTTCTAGTACCTAGGTATGAAATTTCATTGGCAGGCAATCTTTGATAAATTTAAATGTACTCATTGAAGCAATAAACAGATCAGAAAACTGGGTATAATTGATAAAATACAGATTATATAAATCTTTGATTACACCTGAAAATGTTGATAACCTCTTTTGAATTTCATTCACATATTTCTTATGTTTAATAACTATTCAGGATTGACTACACCTGGCCATGTAAGGGTGGTCACTACTCATCCAACCTTGAATTGTTTAGCATCACTCTTGATTTTCTCAGCATAAACCTTAAGTTTTAAGATTATATGAGATAAGTTTGGAAATATTCCTTCAAATCATGAAAAAGAGTTTGATTAAATTTCAATTTGTATTTGTCATAAAATTAAGATACATACATTTTTGTACACACAATTATTCAAAAGGTATAAGATCTATAGATATTTTTCTTCAATGTTTAAAATAATTATTTTATAAACTTCACCGTTGAAAATTGGTCTGTGGTATCATCCCTTGGAGATCAGTATCACTATTTTGCGGGCTGCGGGTTGCGGGCTGCTCTATTTCATTAAATTACAAAGTAACTGTTACATAAAAATCTAAATACTAATTTTCCATATGAAAATGTGTATTTTAATGAAAGTTGCTTATAAACCATTAATTCAAAAGTATAATTATCTTTAATTATAGCGATAATATAAATTTTAAGAAATTAAAATCAATATGAAAAAAAAAGAGATATTTTACTTAACAAACAAAAAAATTACATTTCTGATTAATAACAAAATAAACACTAATTGATTTGATTGCATGGTGATCCTCCCATGGCCAGATCTGTTTCACTCCCCCTCAAATGTATACTGATTTATAGAATAAGGAAATCAATTGTTATAGGATCATGAAGGTTCGATTTTTCCTGTTAGATAAATCCCCCACACACAGTAAAGGTATAATAAATTACACAAGGTGGTTAATTTATTTATTGTTTCCTTCATAAAATCAGTACAATTTGTCAACAAAGACTTCTATATATACATGTAGAAATTTGTCAATGGTCCCCTACTTAGTACACTAAAACATTGAACTGTGATTATTTCTACAAGGTTACAGACTTTATCAGTTACACTCTGACATAATCCAAATTGTGTAATCAAGCAGTGATAGATATTGGCAAAGTCATTCATATTTCTGTTCTCTGTGTTACAATTACTAATGCATTTGAAATACAATCATTATAAATTTTATCAACTATTGGAATAATTGCTGAATGAAAACCTAAATCTAGGAATATTAGGTCATTATTTAAATATCTTTTTACCTTCAATTTAAACCAAGGAGACACATTTGAGTTCAGTGAAACACTAGTATGCCAAATATTTTCTTAATTCTGAGCAGATCCAGAAGTTGGATGTTCTAGGAGAGGGTTCCAGTCTAATTTACATTGTTGTCTTTTGTGTTCTTTAAATTTGAAGAAATGGAGGGTTAAACTGCCAATAATTCTCATAAGTCATAACTGTAGAAATTAAAGCAAAAAAATAAAAAGTTTGGGTATAAATTCTACAAGACCTAGTTAGATGCACAACCTACGAGTATAATCTACTCACACTGTCTTCTGAACTTAAGAGGTTTTAAGTGAAGAACTAACCAGGGGCTATTATGGTCTCATATGGATGGTTGATGCTTTAATTATCTTTCAAGAGTTATCAGATTGAAATCTTAATTTTCCATCAAACTGATGAATCTTTCCAACGACTAGTTAACTAAAACAGTGTGATTTATTTGCTACAACATTAGCACTTTGAGGTACATTGAGTTCAAATGAAGTAAAACCTTAATCAAAATGCCAATCTTATTTCTGATACTACTAATCACCTTTTCATAGATAATAAATACTTGTAAATCCTCAACCATGGATAATCTATTACAGATCAGAACTAAAAATGAATGATTTATGAGGTTTTTGAAAGAATTCTTCAATTTCCACCATCTAAATTTTCTACAAATTATATATATTTATGTTTCAGATCTCCTAAAGATAGAGAAATATGATAAACTGCTTAAAACTTTTATCCTTTTTTTAATAACAGGGTTAAAATGCTTCTTACACTGATATACCAAAAAAAATTAAACAAGATTCACAATTTTATTGATAAATAATGGATCCTCAAGGGGCATATACTCAAAATATAACATTGATCTTGAATTTATGAAAACCAGTGTAGGGTCACAAAAACCATAGCTTTTAAAAAAAAAGGAAATTGTAAATCATAGGAGTATTGAGGCCAGCCACCCACTTCACAAAAAATCTTATGAGAAAAAATACTTGAAAGTCATGAACATTTCAGCATAACTTACGATCAATTTTTGATGTAAGATTTTTTTGTGAAAAGAGCCACAGCCATGGATTTTCCCTTTGAAGAGGATCAGAATGTATCTCTCAACTTGCCATCCTGAAAGAATAGACCAAATATAAAAAAAATTGTGGCTTAAAATAAAAAATAAAATCTTGACCTTCCTTTTAATTTTCATACCAAGACTTGGTATTCAAGGACCCACATTTAAAAGAATTTGACATGACCAACAAACAGGATAATAAATAGAAAAAAGATGCCTTGCTCTACTTTTCTTTTTATTTTTCGAAATGTCAAATATCTTTTTACTTGTAATAAATTATAATTAAATAGAGATGTTTCCTGAAATATCAATGTTTACTGACAATAATAGCAGTCTAGACAGATAAATATTATTTAAATAGGCAATATCCCATTCATGTCAAAATTTAATGCATTTTCATGTGTCATATCAAATAGTTCATGCATGTAAAATACAACAATGTCTATATAATGAAACACTTTAAGTTCTTCTCATAACACATAAGGATGTTGATGGAAACAAGTGGGAGAGATCCACTCTTACTCTACTGTATAATGAATCAGTACATCCACTTCCCTTTGTGGTGAACACTGAATTAGGTTCGAGTAATGCTTGGAATGTTAACCATATTAGATTACTTTTTGGTGCAATATTACAAATTTCCATGATTTAAGTTCATGTCAGTACATCTAGGTTTGATTTTGTTATGCAAGCATTAGTCCCATAATTCTCAAAAATAAAACTTGATGATAAAATAGAAGACAGCTGGTCAAGCAAACTTCTTTTTAACTGGTTTGTGACCTATTTTGGATGAATTTTAGAGCAAGGCTATTCAAAACAACTGCGAAAATAAAATGTTTGTATTCATAATACAGATTTTCCCCATTATATATACTGTAATCCAAGTTTTACAAAATGGGACAATATTCCTCCAATAACTATACATGACTATATATATAATCTCCAGTGTCCTGAGCAGTTGCTCCTGATGACATATTGACTTTTAATGCTATGAATAGGGAATGTGCCATGCTCTCTGGGTGTAAAAGAACATTAAACACTTATTGTAGTTGACCAACTGTAAGGCAAACTCAAACTTAACCACATTGTTGATCCATGCATTTTGTATTATCTGTTCTCATCCAGAAAATGCATGAAATATTTGCCACTTCACTTTAATTTCAACCAATTAATCCACACTCAGAAGTTACATTTAGGACCATTTGGCTAAAAATCCAAAAGTCAAATTCCAAGCTTAATCATAACAGAATTTTGCTTAATTTTCTTCCTACTTTTTTGCACAAATTCAGGAAGTCTGAGCTTCCTATTGCAAGGCAATTTTCCTATGGTGCCTACCTGTAATTTATATTCCCTATAAGAGAGAACTATCTTTCATTATCTAAAATGACTTACACAAAAATTATCAATTGGTTCAAAAATGCAAAAAAGACATTTAATATGCCACCAACAATCCCAGTATTTTGTTTCAAGATTTTTGCGTTTAACTTGCTGATGGCAATGGACTTGGATAAAATGAATAGTTTGAAATAAATGGCAACAAATGAATGATGTCTAAAATCTTTTGGAAGATACATTAAACAGAAGATATCTCTTCTCTGTAAGAAATCATTGCGACATTGCAGGAGGGTCTGGAAAATTGCCTAAAAATTTTCAAAAATAAAGGAATAAAGGACCCCCCATCCAGACCTTTGTACAGATAATAATTAAAATTTTCTTAATTATACCATAGTAACCATACCTTTTAAGTTTTTAACAGAAAATATTAGCATGAGACTCAAAGCAGTCAATAAATACATAAAATTTTATATCATATATCTCTTAATTTTGTGGTTTACATTCTAAGCATCTTTAAATCAGTAAACATTTAAGATTTGACTAACATATTTGATTGGGACAGTGTTAATTTGTGAATTTGCTGGTCATTAAAATCATAGAAAACAAAAAGAAAACTAATAAAGTAAAATAAACTCAAATATAAATACATATAAACTTAAAACAGAACAAAAAACATTCAATATATAAAGATAAGAAAGAAAATATTCATTCAATAGAAATTAAGAAACTCTTTTAATTATCAAAATTCAATAAACAAAGGGGTTAAATTTCACTGACTAAAATTTTACAAAATTTTGTTAAGAGTGCCAGCCAATGTTTTATTTTAGCCCAACCAGGAAGGTAGTTTTGAAAAAAAGTTACTATAGAATATATATGATTGTAGATTTGATAACTCCATTATAGAAATCAATTTCTTCATTGAAGAAAAATATGTAAAAGTCATTAATTATGTGATGTTACAGAAAGTAAGACAATGTAAGACACAGTTACCTACATTTGTACATATCTACAAAGCAGGATTTGTACATCCTTCTTGGGCTCTAGATGCATTTGATGTTGGGTTGCTGTCTCATTGAAATATAACTAGCATTTGTATCAAAAATCAAAACTGTATTTTAATTTATTATTTTAACTTCTTTATAATAAATTGCTATTTGCTTAAATTCCAGTGGCAAATATTTCAAACCTATTCCGGACGATAACCGTTTTAATTAAAGCCTATCAATTTTTAAATTGAGATAGATATGCAATTTTTCTCTACTTCGCATCTGTTAACTACAAAATAGAATTATTCCAATACAAATTAACGATTAAAAATAAATTTAATTAATTAATTAATTACCGTTTCTTTAGCAACTTCCCATTTGTATTTATCAGCATTATTAAGATATTGTTGAAGTTCCTCTGCAACCTTTGAAGCCTTGTCATGATAGTCCTCTGTCGTCATTTTGATTTGGCTTTGATTTGAGTCGATTTAAGTTCTTCAGCATTCAATATACCTTTTCACGTGTTACCGGTGCTGTCAAATAAATAATATGAAGTCATGTGACTTTATAACCACTTAAAGGAGAATCTAATATATCAATGTGATTAAAAAAATACGTTAGTGGTCATTTAAGATTTGAAATTATTGTAAATATCTGTTTTACACTACGATTTTGTTAGCTGCGGTCAATTAAATTGTGTATTTGATTTTTAAATCATTGAATTACTTTCGTCTGTACAATTCCGCCTATATCAGACGAAATAAAACAATTTCTCCCTAACCGGAAGTAAACAAGAATCAATACACATGCGCATGCAGACGAAGTATTTTATGAAACCCAAAAGGTGCAATGAGTATCAACGACTTTTTCAAGTCTTTCTTCGGTTTTAATAGGACACAAGAGCATCATCCATTTTCAAGAGAAAAGTATGTACTATGAAATCCAGGATTCAGGTCTATATACGAAAGAATATGATACACATTTTATGTTGAAGATGTGTTTTGAACAGCTGGAACACAAAACGACGCAAAAAATAAACTATACCTTCAGGGTTTTCTATTTATATGCTAGCTTTAGCATTTATATATTTATAAATAGTATTTCAAATATAGACGCCAATTGTTCAAAAATTAAGTCCAGAAATGGTACATCTGACAAATGTTACCACTCCATGTCCTCTATTCTATTGCATCATTTCTTTTTTGTTGGGCAACCAGGAAGGTAATACACCTTATTGCTATTTGTCTGCCATTTCTGGACATCACAAAGGTTCCCAAAATATTTTGATCTCACAATAGAAAATGACTTACGCCACAAAGAAAAGTGATATGTCACCTCAATACTGACAATGAATAGTTCAAGTATCGCAGATATCAATAATAGCTATAAGGTCTATAACAAAGATACATATATATAAAAAAAAATCATATACACAATTAATTTTTATATGACCGCAAAAATTTTGCGGTCGTATATTGGTATCACGTCGTTGTCGCTGTCAGCGTCTTCCAAGTCGTCCAAAGACATTTGGTTTCTAACTTTAGTAAATGTAAATAGAAATCTATGAAATTTAAACACAAGGTTTATAACCACAAAAGGAAGGTTGGGATTGATTTTGGGGGTTATAGTCCTAACAGTTTAGAAATAAGGGGCCAAAAATTAGCATTTCTAGTTTCCAGACAATAACTTGTGGAACGGTGTATGAATCTCTCTGAAATTATACCACAAGTTTCCATACCACAAAGGGATGGTTAGGATGTGCTTTGGGGGGTTATGGCTCAAACCGTTTAGGAATTATGGGCAAAAAAGGGGAAAAAAATAGGTTGTCCCGGTTAATGTAATGGACATATACTTTAGTACAAAACATAATTTAAAGCAGTGTAAGGGAGATAAATCAAATACACCATTTGAATTACCTCCCTTACACTGCTTTTAAATTATGTATAAAGTAATGGTTAATGAATAATTAAGACAATTTAAAACAGTGTAAGGGAGGTAATCCAAATACAACGTTTTGATTACTTCCCTTACACTGCTTTTAAATTATGTTTAAAGAAATGCATATTTATAAAGGAAGACCAGTAAAAATATCTGCAAATGTTGCATCTTTTTTTTTTTACAAAAAAATCCATATGAAAGATTTGACACCATATTTTAAATTCTATTATAAAATATATTAAGTTAGCACTATGGTAAATTTAAATTGGTAATTATGGTTGCAAATTCCATTGGAAATTTGAATTGAGATTATGACCATATCTTGAGGGAAAGAATTTTTTTGGGGAAAAAGGGGGGGGGGGGGGGGGTAAAAAGTTATTCTTCAAATATTTTTTTTTTTTTAAATTTCAAATATTGAAAAATTTCAAAAAGTAATCTTTAATTGCACAGTATGGCGCATTAGATTTGTAAAATCTTTGACCACATTTATTTATTTGCTATGCCGAATCTGACCGTGTATTTAGATTTTTAGTTTTGGGTCCAGTTTTCAAATTGGTCTACATCAAGGTCCAAAGGGTCCAAAATTAAACTTAGTTTGATTTTAACAAAAATTGAATATATGGGGTTCTTTGATATGCTGAATCTAAACATGTATTTAGATTTTTGATATAAAGTTAATTTACCTATTGGGTGTAACAACTTTTTGAGGTAAATTAATCTTCTAATCTATTATAATAATTAGTAAAAAAGATTTATTTACACTTTGGGTATTTTGCTGAATTTGCTCAAAATGACCCTAGATCTACCTCTGAACAACTTTCTGATGTCATGTAACAATCAGTTTTTAATTTAATGTCAAATTTTCCATTGAACATATTGAGTGAACATGTATGATGTCACTTTACAAGAGAGGTGGAAGATACTAAAGGGATAGTCAAACTAATAAGTTGAAAAACAAACTGACAATGCCATGAGTCAAACCAAAAAACAAACAACAGTCTATATATACCAAATACTGCAAAGAAAACTAAAGACTGAGCACAATGAACCCCATCCACATGTGACACCAGTAATGGCAGAAAAATTTGCATACAAATGAAATGTAAATGCATTTATACAAAGTAGGCATTGGATTAATCACTAGGTGGGGCTCCAAAAGATGGATAACTCAATCAAATTCAAGACTCTAATTTCATGCTTCTGACATATATTACTTTCATTCTTCTGACATATATTACTTTCAAAAATAAATTTATTCTGTAGCATGAAACAAATATTAAGGTGAAAGAATTTTATAGATTGCTAAAGATAAGGCTTAAATGTTCTTCTATAGTAATAATGAAAAAAAAACAATTAATTTTTCTGCTAGAATTTTCCCTTGGATATCAACCCTGCAGAGAGTCGGCACATTTTCACCATTCCACATGGCAACACTGCATACTCTCATGCCACTATATGTGTTGTTATACTGTTCTAGTTATCGATCTTTCCGAAAAAGGCTATTATACATGTATGTCAGAAAACAGCTGAGATGTTTTATAAAAATATACAAATATTTGTACAGATTGCGTTATCTCCCTTGTCCTTTTAACACTTTCTGATATATTTTTCTGATGTATTATTAATTTTCTTATCATATCATAGAAACAAATTGCTTTATTTAAATGAAAAGAAATTTAGTACCCTAGGAACCAGGCAACAAAGAAAAATTTATCTTGCCCTGTTTATTAGATTCTGTAAAACTACAAGATTATCCAAATAATTCCTAAAAGTGAAGTAGAGTTACCTCCCATTGAATGCAGAAATTAATGCAAGGAATTATTTTCAAAGTATGAAAATTCATAATATATGACAAACATTGAAACAAATGAAAAGAAGTGTACATCTGATAAATGCAAGCACTAAGGCATCTTTTCCGATTATTTTATTGGCTATTTGGCAATTGAGAATTTAGTTGGAATGCCTATTAAATGTACTGTTGAGCTCCAAGGGTTAAACCTATAATGAAAGAAAATGAACAAAATAATGTGCAATGTCACATAATTGTTTAATCTTGAAACAGTACTGCCTGTACAGACTAAGGATGTTAGATCAACTTCTTTACTGCTCAACAATATTTTTAAGGGTTACAATTTTTCCCGGAATTTTTGTATGAGCAGTTTTATACTCTAGAAATATTTTCATTTCACTTCTTTTTTCTTACGGTATACTGATGATGAGGTAGTAACTGTTTTCTTCTTTTAAGTTGCATGATTCTTGTACTTAATATTTCATTGTGTAGAAAAAAATACTAGCTAGAATACAGGCAAAATCTTTTCTTGTGTTGGTTAGAATATTTGATTTTAGAAACTTCAATAGAACTATACTTTTTCATTTGTAAATCTTTTTTTCTCTTTTAGTATTTGGGATGAGGATGGTAACGACGAGGAAGATGATCATGGAATGTTCTTCTTTCACTTTGATTTAAACCGTCAGATGGAGAGCATGCAAAGAGAAATGGAGGATATGTTTCGAAATTTTGGTGCTGTAGAATTTTTCCCAGGTGATTATAATAGTATAGACACATGTAAAATTCCTGTTAATAATAACCAAGAATTTTTTAATAGGTTTGGACATAAACACATTTTTTTTTAAATCACGCTGTCTTGATAAAAGTTCCTGTCTTTTTATAACATTACATCATTAATCAAATGATATATACACCTTTTTCTTTATACATTGTAGTTCATAACAAGTATTTAAATGATAAACTTTTTTATTACAGGTTCACAGCATCCTGAGGTAAGAAATCCGCAAAATCCAAGAGATCTGATGTTAAAAGGCAATGAACACAAAGAGGAAATTTTCATGCAACCTCGTCAACCATTTGCACCAGAGTCAAGAACCCAGCAAAATCCAAGAGATCAAATGTTAAAAGACAATGAAGAGAAAAAAGAATCAAAGCCATATTTCATACAACCATTCACTCCTGTAATTATTTGGCTTTATTTTCCCTTTGTCAATCACTCTTACTTAATTATTAGGTTGATCAGAGATTGTAAACAGTTGTCAATTGTAAATTAACATTTATAAATCATTTTATTGCATATTTAGTATGTGCAATGATTATCAAACTACCAGAAATGTTTTTGTTTCCTTCCTTCATCGGTATTATGTAAACACCAAACAAATGAAATGTTGCTGATTATTTGTCATGGCATTTATTCAACATTATTTAACCAACAAACAACATCAACAAACTGGTCAACAAGTGAAAACTTGATGACAATTGATAACTAAAGGGAAACCAACAGTGAATATAAAATAGTATGTCTAGCTGCTGGTCAGATCCATAAAAGCTCAATGAGTATAAATTGAATAAATCACTGCCATTTAAATAAGTTGATGTTGATATCCAATTCACTATACTTATAGAACTGAATGCTTTGAAGATAGACATATTTTAATCACTAATTTCTTGAAACTTTCTGTATTCGTTGCATCTGTCAAACGTTGAAGCTTCTTTAATACACAAATAATGATACCAGATGGTCTAAACTGTACATTTAATACATATTGGTCTGTTCATCATGCAATCTAAAAAATATACCATGAAAATAAATAAAAATTTATAAAAGGGAGAGAGTGTGGGCTGTAATGTCTTTAAGAAAATTTGACATGGAATGAAAACTTAGCAGGAACACATGTTTATATATCACTAAAGTCCATGAGGCACTTAAAATCATATTCTTCATAGTATGTTTGAATTTAATGTAAATGGCAAACCGATAATAATGGACTGTACATTTAAAACACAATAAACAAATAAATGCATTTTCAATGTAATAAATCAATTTATATATTTAACATTAAATTGTATTTATGGAGTATACTGTTAATTGAGTACATTGGTTGGAATGTGTGCTTTTATTACATTGTATATCTCAGTTAAATAATAAAATTTTGTGTTTTATTTTCTTTGTCAAATTCAAATACTTAACAAAAAAATAAACCCCAAAATACAGGGAAAAAACTCTATTTATATATTCAGGATGTTACCTTCTCTGTGGTAGGACATTTGTGTATTCCGTCAAGTAAGAGCAACTTAAAGAAGTATAATAATGCTTACAGTCGGTGCAATTTGGGGAAGAAAATAACTGTCTTATGTTTGTTAAATACAACAAAATTATCAGAAAACAGTTAAATTTCCCTCAAAATTTCACCAATTATAAGCTTGATTTTACTTCTTTAGGTTACTCTTGCTTGACTGAGTATCAGAATGTTCAACCTCAGAGTAGGTAACCTGTCGAAAAATTATAAACTCCAAAAGTTGGTAAAGGAAAAAAATCTATTGATATATTAAATGTTGTTTTCTGACCCAATGTATTGTAAATGCTTTAACATAAATATGATGTGCTGTAAAATGCTGACGTTATAGAATATTTGTATTGTAAAGATTAATATTCTTTTATAGTTCCGATCTCCATTCAGTCCGAGATTACCTGCAACAGAAAAGAGAGAAGACTCAGGTACATAAGTCTCATAGAAACTGATGATTGTGATTATTCAACATACTGTAAATTCACAAATTATTGCATGCATTTATATTTTCGAATTTTGTTTAATGGACTTAAATATGAGATTAATTATTGCGATTTTAGGAAAATCTGCATATATTTATATGTATCAGGGCTGATATGCATATCCAATCATCGTAGTACATGTAAAAAAAATCTGTCCATTAAGAACAAATCTTAACTTCAGTAGCTTTATGCATATCAGCCCAGATATCCGAATGCAAGTTTTTATTATTGCAAAACTCATTCAGTCACACTATTTGCTTTTATAAAAACCTGGCAATAATTTCTGATTTACAGTATCATTAAATGCTAAGAAACATTCAGAAAGTAAGAGAATAAGTATCCTATTCCTAGCCTTTTGAAAATCTCTCTTAGAATTTCAAGGGTAGAATTTTTAACTTAAATGTACACAAGTATGCACAATAGCCATATCATTTAAACAATTTACTGTAGATTCATAATTTTTCGCTAGGTACTAATTTTCATTGGTTTAGATGAACCAAATATTCTTTACTCATTAACACCATATCTTCATTCCAGTTAATTCCCCTTTTGTAAATCTTTCCTCCATTTTAAAATATCGGGATTACGTTACAAGGATTCAGAAAATTTTTAGTTTACAAAGCAAAATTTTACATCTGAAATTCATGTTTTGTTTTTGTTTAAAGCAGTGTTATTCAACAAATAGAAAAATAAAACCCACAGTAGAAATAAATTAGTTGATATTGAATAAATACAACATAACATGCAGCTTTGTGTGTCATTTAGTATTCAGTATTGGTACATGCATATTCATCAATAGGAAATTGATAATTTTGTACAGCAAAATAAATCAATGGTATTTTAAGGAGAAAATTAAAGTTCCCATTGAATTAACTCCACAGATGATAATAGTAATTGCATTTATTCAATAGGACAGCTCACCATCCATGAATTTAAAAACCCCATACTGATTCCCAAGAAATTTTTACTTTATTTTCTTTGCAATAAAAATATAAAGTCATCCCAACAAGTATAAAAAACTTCTCTTATGAAGTTCTGACAGTTCATCAAATGACCACACAAAAGTTGATTATATAACACAAAGAGAAACTAGTGACTGATAGGAGTGCAATTAAATACTCTCCATTCATTGAAACAAAATCGATGTTTAGGTTAAATATACTCATCATTAAACAGAGGAAAATTATTCTGATGCTTTGAAACTGTATAAAAGAACCTCAATTAAAAGTATCAAACATTTGGATGTATCATTGTAGATGTGGATGGAAAGCTTGGAGTAGATGATGTTGCGAAACTCTTTGATAGTCCAAAGTCACAGCCAGAGTTCAGAATGGAACAACCTAAAACATATTCCTATAACCGAAGCTTTTCATTTACAACATCAAGAGGTCCAGATGGGGTACGTTAATTTACATATATGATTATGTGCAGTTTAAAAGATGTTTCATTAAGGTGTAGTAATTGGCTTAATATTAATTTACTTAAACAAGAGACATTTACCAAAATGTTGAGAAAAAAAGAATAAAAGAAGGGCCAAAATCTACCAAACTGTTATAGCAATAAAAAAAAAAATCATTATAAGTGGCAATATATTATATATACAAAATTCTTTGCTATTCAAAAGGGAATTATTTATACTGGTACATATAAAACACTTTCTGATATCTGATAATCCGACTGTCATCAAGCAAAATCTTCCCTGCAATTTAAAAAAAAACCTTTGGGAGGAGGGGTAAACTTTCCATTATTGCTATGAGCGAATTATTGTCATTTAATGCAGCTAAATGAGAAATAATGTCATTATTTGAATACCATTTACATTTTGTCCAATATTTGAAAGTTCAAAGATGAGGACAAACTACCAAAGATTTTTGTAATGTCACATACAATTGTCAACCTGGTGTTTCTATAATTTATGGTAATATCAAGTGTGACCCATTTATATAATATTTGTATTCTCAGATTATTTAAAGCTCATCTTTTAAATTTTGTGATTTCAGAGAGTAGAACAAAGGAAGACAGTAAGAGATGGAGATGGGAACGAGGAAGTGACAGTTACAAGATCTATAGGAGACCAGTCACATTCTTTCACTATAAAGAAAGATAAATCTGGTGTTGAGGAAAAGATTGAAAATTTTAAAAATATGGACGAAAGTAAGAAGTATTTATTGTTATAATGTGCACTGATAAATTAAGTTATAGTTTTATCATGTTTGTCTTGGGAAGTATTAAAAAGAACCAAAACCTTGTGTTTGAAAAGGATAAGAGGTACACAGAATTTTGCATTAAGTCTTTAAAAACAAATATATACCAGTAAGTGGTTTTCAAGAAAAATGTTTTATCATATTATTTATATACATCAACACTGTCTAAGATGATGTATTCTTTCCAAGTCTGATGTTAGACCAAGGTGTCTTAAACTACAATTAAAAATTAGCAAATGTTAAAAATGGCAGATTCAGCTTGATTTAGCTATTTGTTGGTACATAATTTGACAATTTTCCTCATCTATATTTTCTTTACAGAGGATATGAATAAATTCAACAGAACTTGGAAATCTCAGCAACAACCATCATTACCAGAATCTAAAGGAGATCAAATGATCAGAGACAACCATCCAGATTTAAGAGACAATATCCCAGTGATTAAAGACAGTACAGATGCATCATTGTTCCATAAATTCTTTAATGGTTGGTTTAAACCAAAGAAGACCTGAAACTCTGTTAAATCTGTCCATTTCTAAATGGAAACAGAAATGTAAAATTCTCAAGTGACTTGTTTGTTTTATGTACATGCTGTTTCATATTTTACATAAACCATTGTCTTTCAGTTTTTATTTGCAAATGAATGGTAACAGATATGTTTTTTTATTTTTGTTTGATTTAACTTCTCATAACCAAAGAAGATGCTTAAGACTCATAGTGAGCATGTTTAATATAAGTGCTGACACTTTAGGGTAACTTTTGGAAAATAATAAAATTCATTGTATCAATATTGAATATTTAATGAAATCAAGCTTGGAAAATGAATAGTTTTAAATTATTACAACTACTGAAGTTTTTCATGTAATAGTTTTCACATTGTGGTCTTTTAAATAGTAAACATATCACTGTGTAAATGAAGAAAGTGAGATATAAAAGAAGGATAAATTTAATCCACATACAAAATACTGAATACCTGATATGCATAGATCTAATTCACTGGTAAAGAACCCTGTAATAATAATTTAATGTCACATGATTTATGTCAGTTGGATATTTACTTCCTACCAAGAATATACATACCAAATATTGAACCCACTTGTATAATGAGTAAGGGAATGACCTATTCATAAACACTTAAAATGGCTATTAGAATATGAGTGAATTCAGTCTTAAAACTATTCAGACTCACATATATTCCCTACATCTAAATTAATTTAGTAAATTATTGTTCATCTATCATGCAAAGTTCCTAACAAAAACAGGATATTTTTTACGATTTGGTCACTAGTTATCTTGAAAATGAGGTAAATGTCATGACATTTGATTACTGTCCAGCTCTAGTAGTATTAATCACTGTATAAATGTTGGTTGATCTAGATTTAAAAGGGAATAAGATTATAAAAGTGTTTTTGCGCCTGTCCCCAGTCAGGAGCCTCTGGCCTTTGTTAGTCTTGTATGTTTTTTAATTTTAGTTCATTTATATGTTTTGGAGTTTAGTGTGACGTCCATTTTCACTGAACTAGCACACAATTTTATTTAGGGGCCAGCTGAGGACCACTTCCGAGTGCAGGATTTTCTTGCTGCATTGAAGACCCATTGGTGGCCTTCGGCTGTTGTCTGCTCTTTGGTCGGGTTGTTGTCTCTTTGACATATTCCCCATTTCCATTCTCAATTTTATTACAAATATAAACTTTCAATGGCAGAAGTATCAATATGTCTCGCTCCCAGCTATAATCTCAGACAAGACAAAAAACACTCCTATGTCTCTCTCCCAGCTACTTAAATCTCAGACAAGACAAAAAAAAACACTCCTATGTCTCTCACCCAGCTACTTAAATCTCAGACAAGACAAAAAAAACACTACTATGTCTCTCTCCTAGCTACTTAAATCTCAGACAAGACAAAAAACACTCCTATGTCTCTCTCCAAGGTAATTAAATCTCAGATAAGACAAAAAAAACACTATGTATCTCTCCCAGCTACTTAAATCTCAGACAAGACAAAAAAACACTCTTATGTCTCTCTCCCAGCTACTTAAATCTCAGACAAGACAAAAAAAAA
The DNA here is from genome assembly GCF_021869535.1 of Mytilus californianus. Classification (NCBI taxonomy): domain Eukaryota; kingdom Metazoa; phylum Mollusca; class Bivalvia; order Mytilida; family Mytilidae; genus Mytilus; species Mytilus californianus. The sequence goes on along the minus strand of NW_026262679.1, from coordinate 128,893,323 downwards.
AAACTCCTATATCTCTCTCCCAGCTACTTTAATCTCAGACAGACAAAAAATACTCTTATGTATAAGTTTTTATATAACAAATTTATGCATTTATAAGTTTTGAGATATTTTAACAAGTGACTTTACTAAGATATAACCAATCTTATTGAATTTGTTACAGAAAAAAAACTCATCAAAGATGCCAGTCTTATAATTTTGTACTCCAGACATGCATTTCATTTACAAGACTCATCAGTGACGCTTCAAAAAAAATATCTATTCCTGCGGTAGAAAATCCTTAGTATTTCGAACAATTTAAAGTTTTGAAAACAGTGAATTTTTATAAATATGACGATATCAATGATAATTTATGTCAACACAGAAGTGCTGAATACTCTGCTGGTGATACCGTCTTGGAGGAAACCTCCAACAGCAAGTGGCATCAACCCATTTGTTGTAAAATAAATGGGTAATGTGTCCATGGGACACAGATGATGCCCCCTCTTGCAAAGCGTTATAAAGGGACAAAACTCAAGAACTGTAAAAGTGACGCTACCCAAAGTTGTACTTGATCTGAGTTTTGTGGTTATAAGCATTGTGTATACGTTTCATAACATTTAGTTGAGGCAAACTTAAGTTAGAGAACGGAAACAAAAAATTCAGCAATTTTTATACGACCGCAAAAATTAAAAATTTTTTGGTCGTATATTGGTATGATGTTGGCGTCGTCGTCGTCGTCCGGCGTCGTCCGAAGACACATTGGTTTTCGCACTCTAACTTTAGTTTAAGTGAATGGATCTCCATGAAATTTTATCATAAGGTTCAATACCACGAAAGGAAGGTTGGGATTGATTTTGGGGGTTATGGTACCAACAGTTAAGGAATTAGGGGCCAAAAAGGGGCCAAAAATAAGCATTTTTGTAACTTCCAGACAATAACTTGTGTGTAAGTGTATGGATCTCTCTGACATTGTACCACAAGGTTCCATATCACAAAGGGAAGGCTGTAATTGATTTTGGGGGTAATTGCCTCAAAATTTTAGGAATTAGGGGCCAAAAAAAGGGGCAAAAAACAAGCATTTTTCTAGTTTCATGACAATAACTTGTGTATAAGTGTTTGGATATTTCTGAAATTGTACTACAAGGTTCCATATCACAAAGGGAAAGCTGGAATTGAGTTTGGGGGTAATTGCCCGAAACGTTTAGGAATTGGGGGCCAAAAAGGGGCCAAAAATAAGCATTTTTCTAGTTTCCAGACAATAACTTGTGTTCAAGTGTATGGATCTCTCTGAAATTGTACTGCAAGGTACCATACCACAAAGGGAAGGCTGGGATTGAGTTTGGGGGTGATGAATCATAAGGGGGTTCAAAAAATTTGGGGGGGGGGGGATTTTTTTTTTTCTTTTTTTCTTTTAAAATTTTCCATTTTAAGTTGGTTATTTCTGATTTATATTTAAAAGCAAATAATAATGATATGGTAGGAGATACACACCAAACAGGATGTGTAAATTATTATATAATAAGTATTGTGCAATAGCAAGAAATTTTCAATTGCACAGTATTGCACAATAGCAAGAAATCTTCAATTGCACAGTATTGTGCAATAGCAAGAAATCTTCAATTGCACAGTATTGCGCAATAGCAAGAAATATCCAATAGCACAATATTGCGCAATAGCAAGAAATTGTCAATTGTACAGTATTGCGCAATAGCAAGAAATATTCAATTGCACAGTATTGTGCAAAAGAAGATACTTCGTATAAATTGCTTATTTCTTGATCAATTTCAATGGGGTTTTATTCTTGAATTCTTGGGGTTCTTTAATATGCTGAATCTAACCGTGTATTAAGTTTTTGGATTTTGGGCCCCGTTTTTAAATTGGTCCACATTGAGGTCCAAAGGGTCCAAAATTTAACTTTGTTTGATTTCATCAAAAATTGAATTATTGGGGTTCTTTGATATGCCGAATGTACCCGTGTATTTAGATTCTTAATTTTTGGTTCCGTTTTCAAATTGGTCTACATAAAGGTCCAAAGGGTCCAAAATTAAACTTAGTTTGATTTTAACAAAAATTGAATTTTTAGGGTTCTTTGATATGCTGAATCTAATCATGTATTTAGATTTTTGATTATGGGCCCAGTTTTCAAGTTGGTCCAAATCAGGGTCCAAAATTAAACTTTGTTTGATTTCAACAAAAAATGAATATATTAGGTTCATGGATATGCTGAATCTAACCATGTATTTAGATTTTTGATTTTTGGGCCCCAACTACTTTGTCCACATTGAGATCAAAAGGGTCCAAAATTAAACTTTGTTTGATTTCATCAAAAATTGAATTCTTGGGGTTCTTTGATATGCTGAATCTAAACATGTATTTAGATTTTTGATTATGGGCCCAGTTTTCAAGTTGGTCCAAATCAGGGTCCAAAATTAAACTTTGTTTGATTTCAACAAAAATTGAATATATTAGGTTCATGGATATGCTGAATCTAACCATGTATTTAGATTTTTGATTTTTGGGCCCTGTTATCAACTTTGTCCACATTGAGATCAAAAGGGTCCTAAATTAAACTTTGTTTGATTTCATCAAAAATTGAATTCTTGGGGTTCTTTGATATGCTGAATCTAACCATGTATTTAGATTTTGGATATTGGACCATAATAGGTGAATGTCCAATTTAAAAATTTTAAGTTCTTAGACCACATTCATTCTGTGTCAGAAACCTATGCTGTGTCAAATATTTAATCACAATCCAAATTCAGAGCTGTATCAAGCTTGAATGTTGTGTCCATACTTGCCCCAACTGTTCAGGGTTCGACCTCTGCGGTCGTATCAAGCTGCGCCCTGCGGAGCATTTTATTCCATTTGTAAAGGGGCATAACTCTAGAACGGTAAAAGTGACACCACCAAAATTCGAACTTGATCTGTGTTTTGTGGTAATTAGCATTGTGCATAAGTTTCATAACATTTGGCTGAGGCAAACTTAAGTTAGAGAACAGAAACAATGTGGTAATTAGCATTGTGCATAAGTTTCATAACATTTGGCTGAGGCAAACTAAAGTTAGAGAACAGAAACGAATATTTCAGCAATTTTTCCATTTGTAAAGGGGCATAACTCTAGAACAGTAAAAGTGACACCACCAAAATTCAAATTTGATCTGTGTTTTGTTGTATTAAGCATTGTGTATAAGTTTCATAACATTTGGTTTTGGCAAACAAAAATTAGAGAACGGAAATGAAAAATTCAGCAATTTTTCCATTTGTAAAGGGGTATAACTCTAGAACTGTAAAAGTGACACCACCAAAATTCAAACTTGATCTGTGTTTTGTTTTATTAAGCAATGTGTATAAGTTTCATAACATTTGGTTGAGGCAAACAAAAGTTAGAGAACAGAAACCAATTATGGGACGGACAGACAGATGGACGGAGGTACAGATGGACAAGGGTAAAACTTAATGCCCCCTCCGCTACGGCGGGGGCATACAAAACTCATCAAAGATACCAGGCTTATAATTATGTACACCAGTTGCCCATTTCTCTACACAATACTCATCAGTGAATCAAAAGTGTTGAAAGGCCAAATAAAGTACAAAGTTGAAGAACACTGAGGACCTATCTTACCAAAAGGTTTTGTCAAATACAGCTTAAGTAATCTTTTCATGGGGTAGAAAATCCTTTTATTACAGGGGACATTAGAAGGACTGGTATTCATTTTGTGAGTTCTGACTTGTCTCGCTCTTGACACTCTTAAAATCCATGAAAATAAGGTGCAAGGTCAGATTAACCTTCCAGACAGACATGAACACCTTATAATCATTCAATTTACAAATATAATTAACCTATAACTTGTAGTACTAGTATCTGAGAAACCGACATATCAACAAAAAATCAAGCTTGACCAATGAACCATGAAAATGAGGTCAAGGTCAATTAAATGGACAGACAGACAAGACCGTTAAACTTTACAATCATTCCTTATACCGAATATAGTTCATTCATTATTTTGTGCATAAATCAGGCCGTTAGTTTTCCCATTTGAATTGTTTTACATTTGTCATTTCGGGGCTTTTACAGCTATCTATGCGGTATGGGTTTTGCTCATTGTTGATTTGATTTTTTGAGTTTTGGTGTTTTAACGCCACTTTTAAGCACCGCTTTTGGGCTATTTCATGGCACCCAGTTTTTATTGGTGGAGGAAGCCGGAGTGCCCAGAGAAAACCACGACCTTCGATAGGAAAACTGACAATCCTAGTCAATTAAGATTGGAGTCAAGTGCACCCGCACAAGCGGGGTTCGAACTCACAACCTCAGTGTTGACTGGCTAGTGATTACAGTAGTAACTACTTCGACCACTCGGCCACCAAGGCCCCTGCTCATTGTTGAAGACTGTACCATGGCCTATAGCTGTTAACTGCTATGTCATTTGATCTCTGGTGGAGAGTTGTCTCATTGGCAATTATACCACATCTTTGGCACTGCCAACTGAAGGTTCCTGAACTGCACATTTATGGAGAGAAAAGATTTTTGGGATAAAAATAGCATTCATTTAATCAAAAGCCTTATGTTGCTGGCTTGATAGTTATCAATTTTCTAAACTTTATCACTACTATTGAGATTAAAAAACATAGTGCATTGAGCACAACATTCTGTATATAGGATATCCATGAACATTTCAAAATAATTATTAATGAAATATATATATAGAGATATTCAAGTTACAGTGTGTATATCACGACTGAATTATTCGGGTTAGTGTGTGTCTTTCAGTAGTAATTTTTTGCCATGGCATTGTCAGTTTGTTTTCGACTTGCAAGTTTGAATAGCCCTTTGGCATCTTTCGCTCGTTTTTTCAATTCTCTGGTTTGGGGTTCGAATCCACGACCTTTCACAATGAAGAATCCCTGAGCATTCAACAAAGAGGAGGTTCTGTAGGATCTGGGACTCTTAAATATAATATGTCCCAGGGAGGATAAAGACTTAAGATTTTTCTTATTGCTTGTTCAGGGTTTTATTAGTCTTAACCAATCGATGAACTTGTAATGATATTTAATACTGCTAGACTTTTCAATGTTTAAAACAAAACAAAGGTTGCGTTACTTTTACCTTCAAACCTAAAAGCTTTGAATAATTTTTGTATCCCAGGATCAGACTACAGATACTGTAAAGTTCACAAAAAGATAGCTACTAGCTGTCCCTTATATTCATCTTAATACAACCTATTAACCTTGAACTAAACACAACACCCATTGGTGGTGGGCAAACATATCACCGATATCCTTCAAAAAGTTCAAATGTTGTGACCTTGACCTTGCAGACGGACATTCTAATTATTTTCTACACGCCATCCGAGATGGTTCAGCATCAATCGTACCAAGTGAAGGATTTGTATAGATCTCACTTCACAAATTCTTGACCAAGTGAAGGCCCAAAATGATACCTCCTGTCCCATGTATACATCTTCATTTAGAAAGTATTGACCTTGACCTTGCAGACAAGTCATTACCACCTTATTTACCACATCTTCTGGTTAGGGGAGATATTATGTAGTATCATTAATATCTTGCAAAGCATTCAAATGCTTGGAGTGGGGCTCAATAGTTAAAACTGTTTGACCTTGACCGTGCAGACACATTCTAACTAAACAACCATGAGGTGATGTGCACCAATTATACCAAGTATATTACTTTCTTTCAAGGCATTTTAAAGTTTTGACAGACACAACTTACAGACAGGCATGGTAATTCCTATGCTGTGTCATTTTCGGTTAGATCAAGCTAAGTAGTTGGGAAAATTTCTAAAAAGTTAAAGAGTGATGACGATAGACACATAGTGATGGAATTAAAAAGCACTGTCACATATCCAGTGTTCTCCTTAAGGTCTTTAGCATGATGGTAATTTGATGCTTAAAAAGAATATGCTAGAATGTGAAGCGATCTGAAATTTTTATCTTAAATACTGCTATAATTTCTAGAAACGAGAAGGTATTTCAAAACTCCCTGTTTATCAGTAAGTTATATGAATATCATTGGGAGAAAACTGCATATCACTTACAAAAGAGACTTCTTCCTCCTTCAACTGTCATCCATAATAAAATAAGATGGATCTCTAAAAAAACTTTTATTTACAAATTTATTCATCTATATCATTATTATGCATCATGATAAAAAATACTTAAATTAAACAAGACAATCTGCTTCAAATGTAAATCAAATATAATTATCAAAGAAATACTAATTAATAATAAGCTTTTGGCCACTATGTATATATATCACTGGTGTAGAAGGCAGGGGACAAGGGGGGACGCCCCCCCCCCCCCCCCCCCCCCCCCCCTTTTTTGCCAAAAAAATGAAAATAGAAAATGAAAATGAACTTGTTTTGTTCTTTATTTGCTAGTTACTTTCAAAAGATTGCTCCCCTTCCCCCCATTTTTTTAGTTTACTCCTATGCACTGTATATATCAACATTTGGGTCATGTATCATAGGGAAAATATAACAATTATACTAAATAAAGACAGTACCGTGGATTCATTCTAATTTCTTGGACACCAGCTCTTAGATTGACTGATGATTGCTGAACACCTGATGATGTCAGGGCATACAGGCTATATCACAACAATGCCAGTTCTTAGACTGTTTTATAGAAATTAATATCTATTTTGAGATACAGTAACTGTATATTGTATTCATTGGCCATTATCAAAGTAACAGTTTATTTTTGGAGTTAGATCACTGGCACTTGTCTCAGAATTTTTTTTCCTTTATACCTTAATATAACAATTTATATTAAGGTATATAGGGAAAAAAATTCTGAGACAAGTGCCTGTGAGTTAGATATATAAATTTGAGGCTTTCCTTTACTTAACACTAAATATATAAGAATTTATAGATTTCAACAACAAAAACATGAATCCAGAGTTTGTCTCATACTTTAAAAAAACAGCATTTCAAACAATACAATAGAATTCTTATACAAAGACAAATATTGTAAAAACTACAGTAAACAGGTGACAAATATCTGAATTAAATTGTTTATTTGAGGTGTATTTCGCAGATACCAATTTTTGTGGATTGAGAGAATAGTCTCTACATTCCTGGAAATTTGATTTCATGCCAAAGTCTGCATGTAAGCCTATATATAAAGTGGGTATTTCATGCAAAAGTCTGCATACAAGCCTATATATGAAGTGGGTATTTCATGCCAAAGTATGCATGTAAGCCTATATATAAAGTGGGTATTTCATGCCAAAGTCTGCATACAAGCCTATATATGAAGTGGGTATTTCATGCCCAAGTATGCATGTAAGCCTATATATAAAGTGGGTATTTCATGCCAAAGTCTGCATGTAAGCCTATATATAAAGTGGGTATTTCATGCCAAAGTCTGCATGACGTAAGCCTATATTTAAAGTGGATATTTCATGCCAAAGTCTGCATGTAAGCCTATATATAAAGTGGGTATTTCATGCTAAAGTCTGCATACAGGCCTATATATAAAGTGGGTATATCATGCCAAAGTCTGCATGCAAGCCTATATATAAAGTGGGTATCTCATGCCAAAGTCTGCATGTAAGCTTATATATAAAGTGGGTATTTCATGCCAAAGTCTGCATGTAAGCTTAAATATAAAGTGGGTATCTCATGCCAAAGACTGCACGCCTATATATAAAGTGGGTATCTCATGCCAAAGTCTGCAAGCCAATATATAAAGTAGGTATCTCATGCCAAGGTCTACTGAGGGTTACCTATACTGACAAAATCAATGAAAAATAAGTATCCCATGAATAATAATGAATCCCCAGTATATCAGTATCTAGAATCAGAGCTACTATGAGTAATATCAATGTTATTACAATTCATGCATAATGAGACCCAACTACATGTATTAAAAAAAAAAAAAGTACAACATAATAAAAAATATTCAAACCGTCTTATCATTCACATTACAAAATTATGGTACAAGCTGCTAAATTTTGCTTGCTACCTTAAGTCTAATCATTTTAATTCTAAAGTTTCAATTGGACCGCTCTCCCACTCCAAAAAAGAATAAAATATATGTACACACTGCCATTTGTTACTGAAGATAATCTGAAAATTTTTTAATGAAAAATTAGAGATGGAAAAATAAACAGATAATCTTCCCCACACACAGAAAAACTCATTGAACAGGTCCATGTATTTTTAGCAATTTTTTTGTACTGTTTGTTTCATTGTTGGTATTTTTAATGCCACTTTCAGAAACCTTCGACTATATCATGGTGATCAGCTTTTATTGGAGGAAACTGGTGTATTTTATTGGATGGCATTCAAAAGCCGTAAGAAAAGTATTTTAATTCTATAAATTCAACTTTCAGAAAGTTTATAAAGATAAATAAGGTACAGATACAAGACAAACATTTTGGTGTCTGCTTTTTGAAAATGCTACTCAGAATGCATTAGATGCTGAAATGGTGAATTGTATAAAAATGTAAAACCCAACCAACTTACCAAATTTGACATTCCATCAAATGCTTAGTACTGTAATTATTGTTTTAGAGGGACTGCTTTTTGATTATTCCCTTTGGTGTTTAGCCAACAATGTTTTTGACAGGAAAACTTTATACAGCAAAGTCGAGACAATTTCACAAAACAAGACTTGTATGTACATGACTTAATTTATGTAAACTGATGAAAGTCTAATGGATGCTTTGTAAAACAGTACACTTGTACTCCTCAAATAATTATTATACAATTTTGTTTATCATAAAGCAAAATACAATGTACAATAATATCATGAATATATAAATAATGAAAACATATTTATACTGTAAATTAAAAAAAAAAATTGCAAGAATTTATTGATTGGCATTGTTAAACATTAGACCAAAAGGTTAAATTAATCATTGTCATTTAAGGACATGTTGCAAATAATTAGTGTTATCAAAATTTAAAATATAATTTTATTTTTGCAAAATCTATCCCGGTGTAGCAATTGTCAGTAAAATAAAATGTATCAAAAATCTGAATTTTCAGTAATTGGAGAATAAATAAAAGCATTAAATAAATGGGGAATTTGTCCATGGGACACAGATGGTTGCCCCCGCTTGAATATCATATAGTTATAAAGGGACATAACTGAGCAATGGTAAAAGTGAAACTACCCAAATTTGTACTTTATCTGTGTTTTGTGGTAATAAGCATTGTGTGTAAGTTTCATAACATTTGGTTCAGGCAAACTAAAGTTAGAGAACGGAAACCAACTTTGGGACCTACGGACGGACAAGGGTAAAACTTAATGCCCATTACACTTTGTGGGGCATAAAAAAAATTTTTTTTTAATTTACAGTAATCAGAAAATAAATAACAGCATTAAAAATCTAAATTGTGAATTTACAGCAATTGGAAAAAAATAACAGCATTAAAAAATCAATCATTTGACTTACAGAATTATCATTTAAGGTTTTTATTAAACAAAAAAGCAATATAGTTTATCATGTGGTTTGCATGCTTATTATTGTCCACAGGACTGACAACACAAGGCAGCAGCAGGAACACACCTGTAAAAGAAATAAAATTATATTTCTTTGTTGACAATTCATAATAATTAAGTAATGTTAAAATATATGAATTAGGTAATGTTTAAATAGTTGAGTGGCAATTTTTCTTTTAAATAGACAGATATTGTTGTATGTAAAAATACTTGTCTTCTATTCAAATTTATTGATTTACCAAAAAATATTGTAATAGAAATCGTGCAGCTAAATTTGTTATATTAAAATGGAGAGTCATCTTATTATGTACCAATTTTGATTTTCAAGGTGTTAAAATCACTTTTACCAATATCGCATTAATCATTCATTGAGTGTCAGATAAGGGCAGAAGCTATTAAGCCGAAAATTTGAAAAATTTACACACGATAAAATCATTCAGGCAATTTTGATAAACTTTCATTGTTTGTTTCAAGTTTTATCACATTTACTTTGTTTCTCCATATATTGACTAACGAAATGAATTCTTTGGAAATTTGTATTGATAGAAATTCAAAACTGAATAAGAAGCAAAGTTTTGATATAATTAAGACATCTTGTCTTTGTAACAGCACTTGCCTTTTCATTGCAAATGAATGTGAAGTTATCTCCCCTTTTCAAGTAACCACAATTCTCTATTACATACAAAAACAATGATTCTCTTTGATGTTTCAGTACATGGTCATTAGGTAAAAGTTTAAAGATGGAATAAGAGAAAGTAGTTAAAAAGGGCTATAAACCTTCTAAACTATAAAAACATCTGATTTACATCTATTAAGGTTGCAGTAGAAAATATAAAGATGACAATAAAGATTTATAGAAATTTAAACTGTCCACAAGATTACATGAATTAATTAAATGTGTATGTGGAGGAATAAATATATTCTCACCTTAAAACAGATCCAAATGCTACCCTAGTCAGTATCCCTATGGACAAGCTGTGATGCTAACCTGTAATACAAAGTGGAATCAGTTATTTAAATCCTTCAAAATAATCTACTGTGGATTCATTGATTTTAGTGGGGATTGAGGAAAACATCTGATTTCTGTTGATTCATTTATTTTCATGGGGATTGAGGAAAAATTGGATTTCTGTGGATATTTGATTGAAAGTTGATAGAAAATTGGTACTTGCTGAACATTTAAATTTGTGGTTCACTATTACTCACAAAATCCAATGGGTATTCAGTTTAAAACAAATAGACAAATATAAAAAACGTCAAAAATGATTTCTCTTTCTAAGATTGGCAATATGTTTACTATTTAAGACAATTATGTACCCTTTTTCCTCTGGAGCTGAATCCCCCCATGTAATTCAATCTTTTGTGATACCTGAACCATTATTAAATTGACATCAAACAGTTATAGATTAAAAAAAGTTTGTATACCTACCAACATGTTAGCAGTATCAGATCTCCAATTTTTACTCCCAACACCATGAAATCATTGTCATTACATCAGCCTATAATCAAATAAAAAAAATATACTTGTTTGAAATATTCCTTTTACAGATCAATCCAAGCACGATAGATTTCTTTAACAAAACAGTATATTTTAAAATTACACATACTTGTTAAAGAAATCTATCGGTGCTTCAATTGATCTTTCATATTTTCACAGCTATGTGACATTATAGCTGTGAGAATATAACATTGTCAACCAATGAAAAGCCAATGACGACAATGTTTTTTTCATGTCATGACTATCTGCATTATTTGCATCACAGCTATGTGTTATTTGAGTTATTTTAATTTAAAATTAAATTATTGACAGACAGTATTTGTTGTTTATTTCACTGCACCAAAGAATAATATAATTAAAATAGTTGTTAGAAAACATCTGATGAAACTCCCGTAATTTCAAATCGTGTGTGATCGTTTGCGGTATTTTCATGGTAAAACCTGTTTTCCATCATCAAATATAAGTTGAAAATGCTTGTAAATAATTCTAGAACACTTCATGAGTGTTAAAATTAAAGAACCTTAGTGAGCATGCTCACATATACCATGCCCCCACATTGTCACTGGGTAAACAAAATCTTACAGATTCCTAAGTTCAAAGACTCATAATTCCATCAAAAGTCAACTGATAAAAATTTCTTATGGATATGCACATTTACATATTATGTCCTTATAATCTACAAAGTTTCATGAAATTATGTTATGTAGTATTAGAGGACTTGCGATGAAAAACTGTTGCAGTAGTATATTGAGGCCAATAAGTGCAAAGGGGCATAAGTCCTAGAAAAAAAAATTGAATCATAATTTCCTGTCGATATGCACGTCTACATAATATGTCCTTATCTACAAAGTTTCATGAAATTCTGTTGTGTAGTTTCAGAGGAGTTGCGATGACAAACTGTTGCAGTAGTATATTGAGGCCAATACGTGCAAAGGGGCATAACTCCTAGAAAAAAAATTGAATCATAATTTCCTGTCGATATGCACATCTACATAGTATGTCCTTATTACCTACAAAGTTCGAATAGCATGTGTAAATGAAAATAAATATGGTGAGTGTACGGAAAATCTGTACTTAATAGATTTGCCCTGGAGATTTTAACGAGATTTGACAGTACTTTGTTACATAGCAACATACAATATCGGAAAATGTAAACAAAACAATTTGTTTCTTGTTGCATAAAGCATAAAATTAATGCATAAAATCAATTCCTATTCTAAATTTAAAGTAACGAATGCATTATAAAAAGAAAATAGATATTGAAAAAAGGCATCAATTTGAAATCAAATAAAATTCCGCTAAACTCCATGAATGATTTGGGCACATAAACTTCATGGTAAACATGACATCATACAAAATGAAAACTTTCGAACTGAAGGCTATTACGATATGTCCACTGTGGATTTGACAGTAAATTTTAGCCAATGAAAAATTTTTCCACAATATTGATGGTTTGAAAAACAGAATATTCTTTCAATCTTTATTAGTTGATTTGCGATAACATTTCTTGGATTGTAGCATAAAATAAAATTTCATGTTTACAATGGGAATTGCGGTATAATACACGTGATTTGATTGGATGATGGAAAAAGTCTCATGACTAATTAGATTCTACAATATATCAGATCTCACCAGCTGTTTATGAACAAAGTGTAGAAGTCAGCCGAGAACCAGCTTATCATTATGCATAAGCTGGTTCCCAGTTGACTACTACACTTTTTTCGTTCTGTTAAATTCAAGCAGATTCCAGTTTATTTTAAGCAATGTAGTGAAAAGAAACTAGAATCATTTAATTTTGAAATTTAACAGTTTATATTTGATATTGAATAAAAATTACATATTAATATGGATTAGGTAAAATTATTAGTTTTGAAAATTATAAGAGCGCCCTCTACAATTTCAATACCAAACATGGTGGAATGTAAACAATCCTCGCAAAATTGATTTTTACACTAATTTCTTGATTGTCATACTCTATAGTCCGCACCCCTGTCTGGCAGGTTCAATTTTGGAGAATAAAACAGCGTACTATATAAAAGCCTGAATTCGGTAATAACAAACTTTAGAATTTTGTTTTCCAGTATTTAATTATCTCGACACCTCTCTTCAGATCTTTTATACAGAATTATTATTAACATTGAAATACAAGATGGCTGTTCAATGACAAATTACATGCAGGACAAGAACATGCAAAAGCAATGTGAATATAAAAACTGCTTTGTACTAGGTAGACACGCTGAGCTACATTTTTATGTGCTAGTTCACAAGGTAACAGTCCACAAGAAGACATGTCACCCTACCTGGACACTTTATTCCGACTAAGAGCTGACCAGTCTTTGCTCTTACTCCTAAATGAGGCATGATTAGGGGAGAAGCAGCAAATACCAATTTTCAATTCTTTGGTTTGACCCAGGTTGGGATTGAAATCATGACCTCTTGTACTAAAGACAAATTCTACCATGAGAACACCAAGGCAATTATAAATACAATTAAAGAACCTTTGTGTGAACACGCTCACATACCCCACGTTCCCACATTGTCACTGGGCAAACAAAATCTCAACAGATTCCTAAGTTCAGAGACTCATAACTCCTAATAAAGTCCTGATAATTTTTTTTTGTGGATATGCACATCTACATATTATGTCCTCATTAACTACAAAGTTTCATGAAATTCTGTTGTGCAGTTTCAGAGGAGTTGCTATGACAAACTATTACAGCAGTATATGCCAAAATTCTAAGTTCAAAGGGGCATAATTCCTAGAAAAAATTGAAATGTAATTTCCTGTCAATATGCACATCAACATAGTATTTCCTCATTAACTACAAAGTTTCATGAAATTCTGTGGTGTGGTTTCAAAGGAGTTGCAATGACAAGAACAGGACTGACAGACAGACAGACTGACTGACAGACGGAGGGGTCAAAAACATTATACCCTACGCAACTGCATTGCATTGGGTATAATAAAATCTTCATCTATATATGATTCAATAAAATAGGACATTTACATGATCTGAGATTAGAAATTCATAAATCTATGTTGAGTTTATATCTTACCTTAAAATAGATATAGGAAGATGTGGTATGAGTGCCAATGAGACAACTCTCCATCCAAGTAATTTATAAAAGTAAACCATTATAGGTCAAAGTACGGCCTTCAACACGGAGCATTGGCTCACATCAAACAACAAGCTATAAAGGGCCCCAAAAAATACTATTCAAATGGGAAAAGTGTTTTTAAAAATCTTACCTTAAAAGTCTGCTTCAATTGTCATTTCCAGTCTCAATCCTTATGAACAAACTGAAAGCTAACCTGAAAAATATAATGTTTAAACATTCAAATTTGTTAAGAACTTCAATTGGTATGTTGTATGTATATATAGAAATAGATTATATATGATTTAAGTTAAAGGATATGCCAGGAAAACATAGTTTTACAGCAACCCAAGATGATGATGATGATAAATGATAGCTGCTTAAAGTCCACCGGCAAATTGATATGCATATTTATGACGAGAACATGTTAATGTAATATGAATATTTACCCTACTTTGTACTAAACTGACACGCTGAGCCAGATTTTTAAGGTGCTTGTTTAAAAGGTAACAGTCTGCAGGAAGACATGTCACCTTACCTGGACATATCATTCTAACTCCGAGCTGACCAGTCTTCGCTCTTACTCCTTAATGTGTTAGGGGAGAAGCAGCAAATACCAATTTTGAAGTCTTTGGTTTGACCCCGCCGGGGTTTGAACCCACGACCTCCCTCACTCGAGGTGAAGACGCTACCAGAAGACCACTGAGGCAGTCAACAACCCAAGAATACAAAAGTTTAAGACTTCCATGTAATCAATTGGGTTATTCACATTCAGTCATATAGATTGCAAAATACAATTAATTTCCCAATAAGTGCCAATAGTAGCGCTTTGAGATACAGACTTTAGATTGATTGATTGTTGGTGTTTTAACGCCACTTTTAAGCGCCACATTTGGGCTATTTCATGGCGGCCAGTTTTTATTGGTGGAGGAAGCCAGAGTGCCCGGAGAAAACCACGACCTTCGATAGGAAAACTGACAATCCTAGTCAATTAAGATTGGAGTCGAGTGAACCTACACGAGCGGTGTTCGAACTCACAACCTCAGTGTTGACTGGCTAGTGATTACAGTAGTAGAACTACTTAGACCAATTGGCCACCGAGGCCCCCTACAGACTTTAGATACCGGGTAGTTGATTTTTAGATTGAAATCTTGCTCAGATTTATAGGGCTGGGTTTTATTATTTTTTAAAATAATCTTGCCTCCATTTTGATTTAAAAAAATATAATCTGACCTATTCAGTTGCAAGTCAGGAGCCTGTTGTTCAGTTGTTGTATTTGGTTCATGTCTGTCATATTTGTTTTTTGTAAATTGTTGTGATAAATTAGACCATTAGTTTCCTCTATTGAATTGTTTCACATTTTTTCATGTCAGGCCTTTTATAACAGACTATACAGTATGGGTTTTTCTCATTGTTGAAGCCGTTCGGTTGCATAATTTATTACATCCACTTCATTTAAAGTTTGGTGGATAGTTCTCTCATTGGCAATCATACCACATCTCCTTACATTTATAAAGGTTTATTGTAACCTATAACGATACTGATTACATATTTTTTCAATCCTCAGGACACATTATTTTCACTTTATTTTTTTTTTATAGTATAACGAACATATCATTTGTTTCAAAAAAGGAAATTATAAACGTACTTATATCTTAGCTGTGGTAGGCCTCCAAGCCTTACTCCTAATACCATGAAACATGTCCCAGAAATAACCTAAAAGGAATTAAAATTGACACAAATTATATATTTTTCCAATTTAATTAAACTATGATCCGCCTTAAACTTTATAAAAGTTTTTCCGTTTCTTACTACCCAATAATATAGCATCAGTCTTGTCTGTAGGAATTTAAGAGCTGGAAAAAGATTTGATTTTAATGCCAACTGCACAAAAATTATCTGAGTAATCTCCCATTGAATGAAACATTATTGTTTGTTTGTTGTACTTGTCTCCCCTTAAAGATGAAATAATTTGATATTATAATTGCTTTCCTGTACCTCGGAACTTATTATAAAATATATGAAAATGGTAAATGAACTCGTTATTGGTGTTATGAGAAAGATAAAAATAATTTTATTGTTTGTTGTCTTGTGTACTTTTACGTACATGTTCATTTCTATAGAATCTATAAAAATTGTATGGCTTAAATAAACTTGCCTGATTTCGTTCATGGTAAATTATCAGACTTGATTGAAGATCTATTTAACCATCTTCCTTGGAGCTGCTATTGATTCCTTACTGCTTTTTTTAAGTGTTTTTCAACATTGGTTTTTATGCTATCAAAATCCAGTCCATTTGAATAACTGAAATGTCTACTTCATTCACAATATTTAATAATATACAGTTTGTCACAAAAATATTTATTTATTTTCTCACATTAATTTCTTTTTTCCGATCATGATGATTTACTGGATTATTATAATATATTAAGTACATGTGCGTTAAAACATATCCAATATTTTGAAAATTTCCGAAAAGTTGGTTGTAACCCACAATTTCTTCCACCCTTTAAAACTATTATCTAGAACTCTGCTCTAAATAATAACAATAGACTAGTTAGCAGACATCTGATATATAAATACTTATACACATATAATAGACATAGTTAAAAAACGTCTAGTTATTGCCTACACTGAAGGAACTTCATTTCTCTCTAAAAGTAGCACATGAAGGTATATATTTTATTACATATTTCAATTGACTAGGTGACAAATAGCTTGTATGCAAACTTTCGTCAAAATATCACCTTAGGATCTAAATTGTATTGTATGCCCTTAACTTGGCAAGTGGAGAAAATGTTGTAAACAAAGTGAAACTTTAAAATTTCAAGCCTCACTTTTAAATTAAAAAAAATTAACTGTTTAAAGTGGAGAAATGTCATCTCACATTCGATTCAAAGGTAGAATCTACAGTTCTTCAAATTTTGAATTTTAAACCTGGGGTATTTTTTTAGAATGGTTATGTAACATTTTCAACATTCACAATGTTAAATGGTTTAAGGAACTATTTACAATGAGATTCATACACAAGTTTAATTTTAAAATAACACCCAAATAAATGTTTCATCTAATGTATGGAGAAAATATAGATGACAGCCTAGTATTGAAGGTCAAGGCTGAAAATTAACCCAAGGTTTGAGATAATTCATGTGTAAATAATAAAGATTACTGGAAGATGATAGTTTCAGATGACTGAATGAAAGTATTGGAAATTATAGATATCAGTATTTTTAATTTTTGATCAAAACAATAAAAAATATGTGAAGTACCCACATCATTCACATTAGACTTATTAAATATTATTTTTACTGCAGGTTTTCCTTCGTAGTCATCTTGTCTTTTCAGAACTAGATAAAAAGCCAATGTAATTATATACTTTTTAAATTTTGTCAACTTGTGCTTAAATTCAATTTAATATAACGTACAAAATCAACTTTTACTTGAGTGCTTAAATTTAATTGAATATTCAGAATGCTTTTTTTTTCATTTTTCGATATCCGATGCATCATAATGTGTCAAATACCATAAGTTTTTGATTTAAAATGTTTTTTAACTTCATTTTGAAAATTATAAACAAAATTAAAAGCTTAATAAGCTAATATTGGTCTTTTCCATTTCAATAACTATCAAATATCGAATGTACTGTAAATTCAGAAATTATTGTGTGCATTTATTATTGCGATTTTTCAAAAATGGACAAGAATGCGAGTTTAATTATTGCGATTTTAGAAAAATCTACATACAGATCTATAGTTTAGTTTTCAAATGCGAGTTCTTATTATTACGATGCTCACCAAGTCGCATTATTCGCATTAATAAAAACCTCGCAATAATTTCTGAATTTACAGTATATCATTTCAGAATTACATTAAAGATCCCTTTGAATACCACACACACCATATCCTGAATACATAGAAACCACTAAACCATCCATAGAACAAAAGCAAGAAACAAGACAATAAAACCTGACCAATCAGAATTACCTCAACACACAACCATGTTAAATGTTAGTAAAGATGCAGCACTTGAAGCGCAATGTATTTCTGAAATGATCATTTGATATTTGTTTTCTATAGCAAACTTTTTTCAGATCAAATTATTTCTTTTAACCATCAGTTTAAAGAAATTTCAATTCAAGGTTTATATTGTTCTACAATCTGACAATTATGATGCATTAAATATATAAAAAATGGAAAAAGAATATGAAAATATTTTCCTTATGTAAATTTGAAATTTGAATTACAAAAATTGTATGTCCTTTTTTAGCAAACACATTTTCACTTACATAAGAACTGATAGAGCTAACCAAACATATCTCTATATAGAATTCACATACATTGACTATATTTCTTCAAGTCTTTCACTTTCTGCTGGTTCTGCCATCATTGGTATAATTGGAAATAAAGATATTATTCAGAATCTACAGAAATTATCAAATTTGTATTCATAATTCAAAAAAAAAAAAACCAAAAAACATACATATTATCTAAGTTTACAGTTCAGGATGACCCCTTTTCAAGCTTAAATATTTTCTAATTCTTCAAGGACTAGTCTGTGAACTTGATTATGAAGAACCGCAATAAAATAAAAGGGTTTCTTTGTTGTATACCAAGTATATTTGACATTTTCCCTCTCTTTTTTTCTATGTTTTTGCTTCTTCAACAGGGGCATCAGAAAGAAACAATCAATTAAACAATCTACTTCAATGGGTAATACCCATCCTCACACTTCTACCAGTGAGCGTATCTTTAGTTTGGCTGAATCCTCTTTTCATGTGGATTGCTCCCAAAAAATAAAACCAGATAATCTCCAGAAAACTTCAGCATGATATCTCAAAGTCCTCTTCTACAGGCATAGGCAGGAAGCCTGTAGCTGTCGTAGGTCGCTTGCGAACATCTATTCCTCGCGAGATAGCGACGGAGGCCTTCTCAACATCGATGACTGTCGTCCCGTTTGGAGGTAACCAGCTAATTTAAGGAAACACCCCCCAAACAACAAAATTACTTAATATTACTTACACTGACTACATTTCTTCAAATCTTTCAATTTCCTCTGGTTCTTCTGCCATTCTTGGTATAGTTGGAAATAAAAGAAATAGTCATTATTATTCAGAATCTACAGAAATCACAAAATTTGTATACATAATTTTCTTTAAACATTTACTTATTGTTGAAGGACTTGTCTGTGAACTTAATTATGAAGAACCGCAATAAAATAAAAGGGTTTCTTTGTTGTATACCAAGTATATTTGACATTTTCCCTCTCTTTTTTTCTATTTTTCTGCTTCTTCAACAGGGACA
Source organism: Mytilus californianus (assembly GCF_021869535.1). Taxonomy (NCBI): domain Eukaryota; kingdom Metazoa; phylum Mollusca; class Bivalvia; order Mytilida; family Mytilidae; genus Mytilus; species Mytilus californianus. The sequence goes on along the minus strand of NW_026262679.1, from coordinate 128,873,983 downwards.
TCAGAAAGAAACAATCAATCAAACAATCTACTTCAATGGGTATTACCCATCCTCATACTTCTACCAGTGAGCATATCTTTAGTTTGGCTGCACCCTCTTTTCATGTGGATTGCTCCCAAAAAATAAAACCAGATAATCTCCAGAAAACTTCAGCATGATATCTCAAAGTCCTCTTCTACAGGCATAGGCAGGAAGCCTGTAGCTGTCGTAGGTCGCTTGTGAACATCTATGCCGCCCGTCCTCACGAGTCAGCGATGGAGGCCTTCTCAACATCGATGACTGTCGTCCCGTTTGGAGGTAACCAGCTCATTTAAGGAAACACCCCCCAAACAACAAAATTACTTAATATTACTTACACTGACTACATTTCTTCAAATCTTTCAATTTCCTCTGGTTCTTCTGCCATTCTTGGTATAGTTGGAAATAAAAGAATAGTCATTATTATTCAGAATCTACAGAAATCACAAAATTTGTATACATAATTTTCTTTAAACATTTACTTATTGTTGAAGGACTTGTCTGTGAACTGAATTATGAAGAACCGCAATAAAATAAAAGGGTTTCTTTGTTGTATACCAAGTATATTTGACATTTTCCCTCTCTTTTTTTCTATTTTTCTGCTTCTTCAACAGGGACATCAGAAAGAAACAATCAATTAAACAATCTACTTCAATGGGTATTACCCATCCTCACACTTCTACCAGTGAGCATATCTTTAGTTTGGCTGCATCCTGTTTTCATGTGGATTGCTCCCAAAAAATAAAACCAGATAATCTCCAGAAAACTTCAGCATGATATCTCAAAGTCCTCTTCTACAGGCATAGGCAGGAAGCCTGTAGCTGTCGTAGGTCGCTTGCGAACATCTATGCCGCCCGTCCTTGCGAGTCAGCGACTGAGGCCTTCTCAACATCGATGACTGTCGTCCCGTTTGGAGATAACCAGGTAATTTAAGGAAACACCCCCCAAACAACAAAATTACTTAATATTACTTACACTGACTACATTTCTTCAAATCTTTCAATTTCCTCTGGTTCTTCTGCCATTCTTGGTATAGTTGGAAATAAAAGAATAGTCATTATTATTCAGAATCTACAGAAATCACAAAATTTGTATACATAATTTTCTTTAAACATTTACTTATTGTTGAAGGACTTGTCTGTGAACTTAATTATGAAGAACCGCAATAAAATAAAAGGGTTTCTTTGTTGTATACCAAGTATATTTGACATTTTCCCTCTCTTTTTTTCTATTTTTCTGCTTCTTCAACAGGGACATCAGAAAGAAACAATCAATTAAACAATCTACTTCAATGGGTATTACCCATCCTAACACTTCTACCAGTGAGCGTATCTTTAGTTTGGCTGCATCCTGTTTTCATGTGGATTGCTCCCAAAAAATAAAACCAGATAATCTCCAGAAAACTTCAGCATGATATCTCAAAGTCCTCTTCTACAGGCATAGGCAGGAAGCCTGTAGCTGTCGTAGGTCGCTTGCGAACATCTATGCCGCCCGTCCTCGCGAGTCAGCGACGGAGGCCTTCTCAACATCGATGACTGTCGTCCCGTTTGGAGGTAACAAGCTAATTTAAGGAAACACCCCCCAAACAACAAAATTACTTAATATTACTTACACTGACTACATTTCTTCAAATCTTTCAATTTCCTCTGGTTCTTCTGCCATTCTTGGTATAGTTGGAAATAAAAGAATAGTCATTATTATTCAGAATCTACAGAAATCACAAAATTTGTATACATAATTTTCTTTAAACATTTACTTATTGTTGAAGGACTTGTCTGTGAACTTAATTATGAAGAACCGCAATAAAATAAAAGGGTTTCTTTGTTGTATACCAAGTATATTTGACATTTTCCCTCTCTTTTTTTCTATTTTTCTGCTTCTTCAACAGGGACATCAGAAAGAAACAATCAATTAAACAATCTACTTCAATGGGTATTACCCATCCTCACACTTCTACCAGTGAGCGTATCTTTAGTTTGGCTGCACCTTTTTTTCATGTGGATTGCTCCCAAAAAATAAAACCAGATAATCTCCAGAAAACTTCAGCATGATATCTCAAAATCCTCTTCTACAGGCAAAGGCAGGAAGCCTGTAGCTGTCGTAGGTCGCTTGCGAACATCTATGCCGCCCGTCCTCGCGAGTCAGAGACGGAGGCCTTCTCAACATCGATGACTGTCGTCCCGTTTGGAGGTAACCAGCTTATTTAAGGAAACACCCCCAAACAACAAAATTACTTAATATTACTTACACTGACTACATTTCTTCAAATCTTTCAATTTCCTCTGGTTCTTCTGCCATTCTTGGTATAGTTGGAAATAAAAGAAATAGTCATTATTATTCAGAATCTACAGAAATCACAAAATTTGTATACATAATTTTCTTTAAACATTTACTTATTGTTGAAGGACTTGTCTGTGAACTGAATTATGAAGAACCGCAATAAAATAAAAGGGTTTCTTTGTTGTATACCAAGTATATTTGACATTTTCCCTCTCTTTTTTTCTATTTTTCTGCTTCTTCAACAGGGACATCAGAAAGAAACAATCAATTAAACAATCTACTTCAATGGGTATTACCCATCCTCACACTTCTACCAGTGAGCATATCTTTAGTTTGGCTGCATCCTGTTTTCATGTGGATTGCTCCCAAAAAATAAAACCAGATAATCTCCAGAAAACTTCAGCATGATATCTCAAAGTCCTCTTCTACAGGCATAGGCAGGAAGCCTGTAGCTGTCGTAGGTCGCTTGCGAACATCTATGCCGCCCGTCCTTGCGAGTCAGCGACTGAGGCCTTCTCAACATCGATGACTGTCGTCCCGTTTGGAGGTAACCAGCTAATTTAAGGAAACACCCCCCAAACAACAAAATTACTTAATATTACTTACACTGACTACATTTCTTCAAATCTTTCAATTTCCTCTGGTTCTTCTGCCATTCTTGGTATAGTTGGAAATAAAAGAATAGTCATTATTATTCAGAATCTACAGAAATCACAAAATTTGTATACATAATTTTCTTTAAACATTTACTTATTGTTGAAGGACTTGTCTGTGAACTTAATTATGAAGAACCGCAATAAAATAAAAGGGTTTCTTTGTTGTATACCAAGTATATTTGACATTTTCCCTCTCTTTTTTTCTATTTTTCTGCTTCTTCAACAGGGACATCAGAAAGAAACAATCAATTAAACAATCTACTTCAATGGGTATTACCCATCCTCACACTTCTACCAGTGAGCGTATCTTTAGTTTGGCTGCACCTTTTTTTCATGTGGATTGCTCCCAAAAAATAAAACCAGATAATCTCCAGAAAACTTCAGCATGATATCTCAAAATCCTCTTCTACAGGCAAAGGCAGGAAGCCTGTAGCTGTCGTAGGTCGCTTGCGAACATCTATGCCGCCCGTCCTCGCGAGTCAGAGACGGAGGCCTTCTCAACATCGATGACTGTCGTCCCGTTTGGAGGTAACCAGCTTATTTAAGGAAACACCCCCAAACAACAAAATTACTTAATATTACTTACACTGACTACATTTCTTCAAATCTTTCAATTTCCTCTGGTTATTCTGCCATTCTTGGTATAGTTGGAAATAAAAGAAATAGTCATTATTATTCAGAATCTACAGAAATCACAAAATTTGTATACATAATTTTCTTTAAACATTTACTTATTGTTGAAGGACTTGTCTGTGAACTTAATTATGAAGAACCACAATAAAATAAAAGGGTTTCTTTGTTGTATACCAAGTATATTTGACATTTTCCCTCTCTTTTTTTCTATTTTTCTGCTTCTTCAACAGGGACATCAGAAAGAAACAATCAATCAAACAATCTACTTCAATGGGTATTACCCATCCTCACACTTCTACCAGTGAGCGTATCTTTAGTTTGGCTGCATCCTGTTTTCATGTGGATTGCTCCCAAAAAATAAAACCAGATAATCTCCAGAAAACTTCAGCATGATATCTCAAAGTCCTCTTCTACAGGCATAGGCAGGAAGCCTGTAGCTGTCGTAGGTCGCTTGCGAACATCTATGCCGCCCGTCCTCGCGAGTCAGCGACGGAGGCCTTCTCAACATCGATGACTGTCGTCCCGTTTGGAGGTAACCAGCTAATTTAAGGAAACACCCCCCAAACAACAAAATTACTTAATATTACTTACACTGACTACATTTCTTCAAATCTTTCAATTTCCTCTGGTTCTTCTGCCATTCTTGGTATAGTTGGAAATAAAAGAATAGTCATTATTATTCAGAATCTACAGAAATCACAAAATTTGTATACATAATTTTCTTTAAACATTTACTTATTGTTGAAGGACTTGTCTGTGAACTTAATTATGAAGAACCGCAATAAAATAAAAGGGTTTCTTTGTTGTATACCAAGTATATTTGACATTTTCCCTCTCTTTTTTTCTATTTTTCTGCTTCTTCAACAGGGACATCAGAAAGAAACAATCAATTAAACAATCTACTTCAATGGGTATTACCCATCCTCACACTTCTACCAGTGAGCGTATCTTTAGTTTGGCTGCATCCTGTTTTCATGTGGACTGCTCCCAAAAAATAAAACCAGATAATCTCCAGAAAATTTCAGCATGATATCTCAAAGTCCTCTTCTACGGGCATAGGCAGGAAGCCTGTAGCTGTCGTAGGTCGCTTGCGAACATCTATGCCGCCCGTCCTCGCGAGTCAGCGACGGAGGCCTTCTCAACATCGATGACTGTCGTCCCGTTTGGAGGTAACCAGCTCATTTAGGGAAACACCCCCCAAACAACAAAATTACTTAATATTACTTACACTGACTACATTTCTTCAAATCTTTCAATTTCCTCTGGTTCTTCTGCCATTCTTGGTATAGTTGGAAATAAAAGAATAGTCATTATTATTCAGAATCTACAGAAATCACAAAATTTGTATACATAATTTTCTTTAAACATTTACTTATTGTTGAAGGACTTGTCTGTGAACTTAATTATGAAGAACCGCAATAAAATAAAAGGGTTTCTTTGTTGTATACCAAGTATATTTGACATTTTCCCTCTCTTTTTTTTCTATTTTTCTGCTTCTTCAACAGGGACATCAGAAAGAAACAATCAATTAAACAATCTACTTCAATGGGTATTACCCATCCTCACACTTCTACCAGTGAGCGTATCTTTAGTTGGGCTGCACCCTGTTTTCATGTGGATTGCTCCCAAAAAATAAAACCAGATAATCTCCAGAAAACTTCAGCATGATATCTCAAAGTCCTCTTCTACAGGCATAGGCAGGAAGCCTGTAGCTGTCGTAGGTCGCTTGCGAACATCTATGCCGCCCATCCTCGCGAGTCAGCGACGGATGCCTTCTCAACATCGATGACTGTCGTCCCGTTTGGAGGTAACCAGCTAATTTAAGGAAACACCCCCCAAACAACAAAATTACTTAATATTACTTACACTGACTACATTTCTTCAAATCTTTCAATTTCCTCTGGTTCTTCTGCCATTCTTGGTATAGTTGGAAATAAAAGAATAGTCATTATTATTCAGAATCTACAGAAATCACAAAATTTGTATACATAATTTTCTTTAAACATTTACTTATTGTTGAAGGACTTGTCTGTGAACTTAATTATGAAGAACCGCAATAAAATAAAAGGGTTTCTTTGTTGTATACCAAGTATATTTGACATTTTCCCTCTCTTTTTTTCTATTTTTCTGCTTCTTCAACAGGGACATCAGAAAGAAACAATCAATTAAACAATCTACTTCAATGGGTATTACCCATCCTCACACTTCTACCAGTGAGCGTATCTTTAGTTGGGCTGCACCCTGTTTTCATGTGGATTGCTCCCAAAAAATAAAACCAGATAATCTCCAGAAAACTTCAGCATGATATCTCAAAGTCCTCTTCTACAGGCATAGGCAGGAAGCCTGTAGCTGTCGTAGGTCGCTTGCGAACATCTATGCCGCCCGTCCTCGCGAGTCAGCGACGGATGCCTTCTCAACATCGATGACTGTCGTCCCGTTTGGAGGTAACCAGCTAATTTAAGGAAACACCCCCCAAACAACAAAATTACTTAATATTACTTACACTGACTACATTTCTTCAAATCTTTCAATTTCCTCTGGTTCTTCTGCCATTCTTGGTATAGTTGGAAATAAAAGAATAGTCATTATTATTCAGAATCTACAGAAATCACAAAATTTGTATACATAATTTTCTTTAAACATTTACTTATTGTTGAAGGACTTGTCTGTGAACTTAATTATGAAGAACCGCAATAAAATAAAAGGGTTTCTTTGTTGTATACCAAGTATATTTGACATTTTCCCTCTCTTTTTTTCTATTTTTCTGCTTCTTCAACAGGGACATCAGAAAGAAACAATCAATTAAACAATCTACTTCAATGGGTATTACCCATCCTCACACTTCTACCAGTGAGCGTATCTTTAGTTTGGCTGCACCCTGTTTTCATGTGGATTGCTCCCAAAAAATAAAACCAGATAATCTCCAGAAAACTTCAGCATGATATCTCAAAGTCCTCTTCTACAGGCATAGGCAGGAAGCCTGTAGCTGTCGTAGGTCGCTTGCGAACATCTATGCCGCCCGTCCTCGTGAGTCAGCGACGGAGGCCTTCTCAACATCGATGACTGTCGTCCCGTTTGGAGGTAACCAGCTAATTTAAGGAAACACCCCCCAAACAACAAAATTACTTAATATTACTTACACTGACTACATTTCTTCAAATCTTTCAATTTCCTCTGGTTCTTCTGCCATTCTTGGTATAGTTGGAAATAAAAGAATAGTCATTATTATTCAGAATCTACAGAAATCACAAAATTTGTATACATAATTTTCTTTAAACATTTACTTATTGTTGAAGGACTTGTCTGAACTTAATTATGAAGAACCGCAATAAAATAAAAGGGTTTCTTTGTTGTATACCAAGTATATTTGACATTTTCCCTCTCTTTTTTTCTATTTTTCTGCTTCTTCAACAGGGACATCAGAAAGAAACAATCAATTAAACAATCTACTTCAATGGGTATTACCCATCCTCACACTTCTACCAGTGAGCGTATCTTTAGTTTGGCTGCACCCTGTTTTCATGTGGATTGCTCCCAAAAAATAAAACCAGATAATCTCCAGAAAACTTCAGCATGATATCTCAAAGTCCTCTTCTACAGGCATAGGCAGGAAGCCTGTAGCTGTCGTAGGTCGCTTGCGAACATCTATGCCGCCCGTCCTCGCGAGTCAGCGACGGAGGCCTTCTCAACATCGATGACTGTCGACCCGTTTGGAGGTAACCAGCTAATTTAAGGAAACACCCCCCAAACAACAAAATTACTTAATATTACTTACACTGACTACATTTCTTCAAATCTTTCAATTTCCTCTGGTTCTTCTGCCATTCTTGGTATAGTTGGAAATAAAAGAATAGTCATTATTCAGAATCTACAGAAATCACAAAATTTGTATACATAATTTTCTTTAAACATTTACTTATTGTTGAAGGACTTGTCTGTGAACTTAATTATGAAGAACCGCAATAAAATAAAAGGGTTTCTTTGTTGTATACCAAGTATATTTGACATTTTCCCTCTCTTTTTTTCTATTTTTCTGCTTCTTCAACAGGGACATCAGAAAGAAACAATCAATTAAACAATCTACTTCAATGGGTATTACCCATCCTCACACTTCTACCAGTGAGCGTATCTTTAGTTTGGCTGCACCCTGTTTTCATGTGGATTGCTCCCAAAAAATAAAACCAGATAATCTCCAGAAAACTTCAGCATGATATCTCAAAGTCCTCTTCTACAGGCATAGGCAGGAAGCCTGTAGCTGTCGTAGGTCGCTTGCGAACATCTATGCCGCCCGTCCTCGTGAGTCAGCGACGGAGGCCTTCTCAACATCGATGACTGTCGTCCCGTTTGGAGGTAACCAGCTAATTTAAGGAAACACCCCCCAAACAACAAAATTACTTAATATTACTTACACTGACTACATTTCTTCAAATCTTTCAATTTCCTCTGGTTCTTCTGCCATTCTTGGTATAGTTGGAAATAAAAGAATAGTCATTATTATTCAGAATCTACAGAAATCACAAAATTTGTATACATAATTTTCTTTAAACATTTACTTATTGTTGAAGGACTTGTCTGAACTTAATTATGAAGAACCGCAATAAAATAAAAGGGTTTCTTTGTTGTATACCAAGTATATTTGACATTTTCCCTCTCTTTTTTTCTATTTTTCTGCTTCTTCAACAGGGACATCAGAAAGAAACAATCAATTAAACAATCTACTTCAATGGGTATTACCCATCCTCACACTTCTACCAGTGAGCGTATCTTTAGTTTGGTTGCACCCTGTTTTCATGTGGATTGCTCCCAAAAAATAAAACCAGATAATCTCCAGAAAACTTCAGCATGATATCTCAAAGTCCTCTTCTACAGGCATAGGCAGGAAGCCTGTAGCTGTCGTAGGTCGCTTGCGAACATCTATGCCGCCCGTCCTCGCGAGTCAGCGACGGAGGCCTTCTCAACATCGATGACTGTCGACCCGTTTGGAGGTAACCAGCTAATTTAAGGAAACACCCCCCAAACAACAAAATTACTTAATATTACTTACACTGACTACATTTCTTCAAATCTTTCAATTTCCTCTGGTTCTTCTGCCATTCTTGGTATAGTTGGAAATAAAAGAATAGTCATTATTCAGAATCTACAGAAATCACAAAATTTGTATACATAATTTTCTTTAAACATTTACTTATTGTTGAAGGACTTGTCTGTGAACTTAATTATGAAGAACCGCAATAAAATAAAAGGGTTTCTTTGTTGTATACCAAGTATATTTGACATTTTCCCTCTCTTTTTTTCTATTTTTCTGCTTCTTCAACAGGGACATCAGAAAGAAACAATCAATTAAACAATCTACTTCAATGGGTATTACCCATCCTCACACTTCTACCAGTGAGCGTATCTTTAGTTGGGCTGCACCCTGTTTTCATGTGGATTGCTCCCAAAAAATAAAACCAGATAATCTCCAGAAAACTTCAGCATGATATCTCAAAGTCCTCTTCTACAGGCATAGGCAGGAAGCCTGTAGCTGTCGTAGGTCGCTTGCGAACATCTATGCCGCCCGTCCTCGCGAGTCAGCAACGGAGGCCTTCTCAACATCGATGACTGTCGTCCCGTTTGGAGGTAACCAGCTAATTTAAGGAAACACCCCCCCAAACAACAAAATTACTTAATATTACTTACACTGACTACATTTCTTCAAATCTTTCAATTTCCTCTGGTTCTTCTGCCATTCTTGGTATAGTTGGAAATAAAAGAATAGTCATTATTATTCAGAATCTACAGAAATCACAAAATTTGTATACATATTTTCTTTAAACATTTACTTATTGTTGAAGGACTTGTCTGTGAACTTAATTATGAAGAACCGCAATAAAATAAAAGGGTTTCTTTGTTGTATACCAAGTATATTTGACATTTTCCCTCTCTTTTTTTCTATTTTTCTGCTTCTTCAACAGGGACATCAGAAAGAAACAATCAATTAAACAATCTACTTCAATGGGTATTACCCATCCTCACACTTCTACCAGTGAGCGTATCTTTAGTTGGGCTGCACCCTGTTTTCATGTGGATTGCTCCCAAAAAATAAAACCAGATAATCTCCAGAAAACTTCAGCATGATATCTCAAAGTCCTCTTCTACAGGCATAGGCAGGAAGCCTGTAGCTGTCGTAGGTCGCTTGCGAACATCTATGCCGCCCGTCCTCGCGAGTCAGCGACGGAGGCCTTCTCAACATCGATGACTGTCGTCCCGTTTGGAGGTAACCAGCTAATTTAAGGAAACACCCCCCAAACAACAAAATTACTTAATATTACTTACACTGACTACATTTCTTCAAATCTTTCAATTTCCTCTGGTTCTTCTGCCATTCTTGGTATAGTTGGAAATAAAAGAATAGTCATTATTATTCAGAATCTACAGAAATCACAAAATTTGTATACATAATTTTCTTTAAACATTTACTTATTGTTGAAGGACTTGTCTGTGAACTTAATTATGAAGAACCGCAATAAAATAAAAGGGTTTCTTTGTTGTATACCAAGTATATTTGACATTTTCCCTCTCTTTTTTTCTATTTTTCTGCTTCTTCAACAGGGACATCAGAAAGAAACAATCAATTAAACAATCTACTTCAATGGGTATTACCCATCCTCACACTTCTACCAGTGAGCGTATCTTTAGTTTGGCTGCACCCTGTTTTCATGTGGATTGCTCCCAAAAAATAAAACCAGATAATCTCCAGAAAACTTCAGCATGATATCTCAAAGTCCTCTTCTACAGGCATAGGCAGGAAGCCTGTAGCTGTCGTAGGTCACTTGCGAACATCTATGCCGCCCGTCCTCGCGAGTCAGCGACGGAGGCCTTCTCAACATCGATGACTGTCGTCCCGTTTGGAGGTAACCAGCTAATTTAAGGAAACACCCCCCAAACAACAAAATTACTTAATATTACTTACACTGACTACATTTCTTCAAATCTTTCAATTTCCTCTGGTTCTTCTGCCATTCTTGGTATAGTTGGAAATAAAAGAATAGTCATTATTATTCAGAATCTACAGAAATCACAAAATTTGTATACATAATTTTCTTTAAACATTTACTTATTGTTGAAGGACTTGTCTGTGAACTTAATTATGAAGAACCGCAATAAAATAAAAGGGTTTCTTTGTTGTATACCAAGTATATTTGACATTTTCCCTCTCTTTTTTTCTATTTTTCTGCTTCTTCAACAGGGACATCAGAAAGAAACAATCAATTAAACAATCTACTTCAATGGGTATTACCCATCCTCACACTTCTACCAGTGAGCGTATCTTTAGTTTGGCTGCACCCTGTTTTCATGTGGATTGCTCCCAAAAAATAAAACCAGATAATCTCCAGAAAACTTCAGCATGATATCTCAAAGTCCTCTTCTACAGGCATAGGCAGGAAGCCTGTAGCTGTCGTAGGTCACTTGCGAACATCTATGCCGCCCGTCCTCGCGAGTCAGCGACGGAGGCCTTCTCAACATCGATGACTGTCGTCCCGTTTGGAGGTAACCAGCTAATTTATGGAAACACCCCCCAAACAACAAAATTACTTAATATTACTTACACTGACTACATTTTCTTCAAATCTTTCAATTTCCTCTGGTTCTTCTGCCATTCTTGGTATAGTTGGAAATAAAAGAATAGTCATTATTATTCAGAATCTACAGAAATCACAAAATTTGTATACATAATTTTCTTTAAACATTTACTTATTGTTGAAGGACTTGTCTGTGAACTTAATTATGAAGAACCGCAATAAAATAAAAGGGTTTCTTTGTTGTATACCAAGTATATTTGACATTTTCCCTCTCTTTTTTTCTATTTTTCTGCTTCTTCAACAGGGACATCAGAAAGAAACAATCAATTAAACAATCTACTTCAATGGGTATTACCCATCCTCACACTTCTACCAGTGAGCGTATCTTTAGTTTGGCTGCACCCTGTTTTCATGTGGATTGCTCCCAAAAAATAAAACCAGATAATCTCCAGAAAACTTCAGCATGATATCTCAAAGTCCTCTTCTACAGGCATAGGCAGGAAGCCTGTAGCTGTCGTAGGTCGCTTGCGAACATCTATGCCGCCCGTCCTCGCGAGTCAGCGACGGAGGCCTTCTCAACATCGATGACTGTCGTCCCGTTTGGAGGTAACCAGCTAATTTAAGGAAACACTCCCCAAACAACAAAATTACTTAATATTACTTACACTGACTACATTTCTTCAAATCTTTCAATTTCCTCTGGTTCTTCTGCCATTCTTGGTATAGTTGGAAATAAAAGAATAGTCATTATTATTCAGAATCTACAGAAATCACAAAATTTGTATACATAATTTTCTTTAAACATTTACTTATTGTTGAAGGACTTGTCTGTGAACTTAATTATGAAGAACCGCAATAAAATAAAAGGGTTTCTTTGTTGTATACCAAGTATATTTGACATTTTCCCTCTCTTTTTTTCTATTTTTCTGCTTCTTCAACAGGGACATCAGAAAGAAACAATCAATTAAACAATCTACTTCAATGGGTATTACCCATCCTCACACTTCTACCAGTGAGCGTATCTTTAGTTTGGCTGCACCCTGTTTTCATGTGGATTGCTCCCAAAAAATAAAACCAGATAATCTCCAGAAAACTTCAGCATGATATCTCAAAGTCCTCTTCTACAGGCATAGGCAGGAAGCCTGTAGCTGTCGTAGGTCACTTGCGAACATCTATGCCGCCCGTCCTCGCGAGTCAGCGACGGAGGCCTTCTCAACATCGATGACTGTCGTCCCGTTTGGAGGTAACCAGCTAATTTATGGAAACACCCCCCAAACAACAAAATTACTTAATATTACTTACACTGACTACATTTTCTTCAAATCTTTCAATTTCCTCTGGTTCTTCTGCCATTCTTGGTATAGTTGGAAATAAAAGAATAGTCATTATTATTCAGAATCTACAGAAATCACAAAATTTGTATACATAATTTTCTTTAAACATTTACTTATTGTTGAAGGACTTGTCTGTGAACTTAATTATGAAGAACCGCAATAAAATAAAAGGGTTTCTTTGTTGTATACCAAGTATATTTGACATTTTCCCTCTCTTTTTTTCTATTTTTCTGCTTCTTCAACAGGGACATCAGAAAGAAACAATCAATTAAACAATCTACTTCAATGGGTATTACCCATCCTCACACTTCTACCAGTGAGCGTATCTTTAGTTTGGCTGCACCCTGTTTTCATGTGGATTGCTCCCAAAAAATAAAACCAGATAATCTCCAGAAAACTTCAGCATGATATCTCAAAGTCCTCTTCTACAGGCATAGGCAGGAAGCCTGTAGCTGTCGTAGGTCGCTTGCGAACATCTATGCCGCCCGTCCTCGCGAGTCAGCGACGGAGGCCTTCTCAACATCGATGACTGTCGTCCCGTTTGGAGGTAACCAGCTAATTTAAGGAAACACCCCCCAAACAACAAAATTACTTAATATTACTTACACTGACTACATTTTCTTCAAATCTTTCAATTTCCTCTGGTTCTTCTGCCATTCTTGGTATAGTTGGAAATAAAAGAATAGTCATTATTATTCAGAATCTACAGAAATCACAAAATTTGTATACATAATTTTCTTTAAACATTTACTTATTGTTGAAGGACTTGTCTGTGAACTTAATTATGAAGAACTGCAATAAAATAAAAGGGTTTCTTTGTTGTATACCAAGTATATTTGACATTTTCCCTCTCTTTTTTTCTATTTTTCTGCTTCTTCAACAGGGACATCAGAAAGAAACAATCAATTAAACAATCTACTTCAATGGGTATTACCCATCCTCACACTTCTACCAGTGAGCGTATCTTTAGTTGGGCTGCACCCTGTTTTCATGTGGATTGCTCCCAAAAAATAAAACCAGATAATCTCCAGAAAACTTCAGCATGATATCTCAAAGTCCTCTTCTACAGGCATAGGCAGGAAGCCTGTAGCTGTCGTAGGTCACTTGCGAACATCTATGCCGCCCGTCCTCGCGAGTCAGCGACGGAGGCCTTCTCAACATCGATGACTGTCGTCCCGTTTGGAGGTAACCAGCTAATTTATGGAAACACCCCCCAAACAACAAAATTACTTAATATTACTTACACTGACTACATTTTCTTCAAATCTTTCAATTTCCTCTGGTTCTTCTGCCATTCTTGGTATAGTTGGAAATAAAAGAATAGTCATTATTATTCAGAATCTACAGAAATCACAAAATTTGTATACATAATTTTCTTTAAACATTTACTTATTGTTGAAGGACTTGTCTGTGAACTTAATTATGAAGAACCGCAATAAAATAAAAGGGTTTCTTTGTTGTATACCAAGTATATTTGACATTTTCCCTCTCTTTTTTTCTATTTTTCTGCTTCTTCAACAGGGACATCAGAAAGAAACAATCAATTAAACAATCTACTTCAATGGGTATTACCCATCCTCACACTTCTACCAGTGAGCGTATCTTTAGTTTGGCTGCACCCTGTTTTCATGTGGATTGCTCCCAAAAAATAAAACCAGATAATCTCCAGAAAACTTCAGCATGATATCTCAAAGTCCTCTTCTACAGGCATAGGCAGGAAGCCTGTAGCTGTCGTAGGTCGCTTGCGAACATCTATGCCGCCCGTCCTCGCGAGTCAGCGACGGAGGCCTTCTCAACATCGATGACTGTCGTCCCGTTTGGAGGTAACCAGCTAATTTAAGGAAACACCCCCCAAACAACAAAATTACTTAATATTACTTACACTGACTACATTTTCTTCAAATCTTTCAATTTCCTCTGGTTCTTCTGCCATTCTTGGTATAGTTGGAAATAAAAGAATAGTCATTATTATTCAGAATCTACAGAAATCACAAAATTTGTATACATAATTTTCTTTAAACATTTACTTATTGTTGAAGGACTTGTCTGTGAACTTAATTATGAAGAACTGCAATAAAATAAAAGGGTTTCTTTGTTGTATACCAAGTATATTTGACATTTTCCCTCTCTTTTTTTCTATTTTTCTGCTTCTTCAACAGGGACATCAGAAAGAAACAATCAATTAAACAATCTACTTCAATGGGTATTACCCATCCTCACACTTCTACCAGTGAGCGTATCTTTAGTTGGGCTGCACCCTGTTTTCATGTGGATTGCTCCCAAAAAATAAAACCAGATAATCTCCAGAAAACTTCAGCATGATATCTCAAAGTCCTCTTCTACAGGCATAGGCAGGAAGCCTGTAGCTGTCGTAGGTCGCTTGCGAACATCTATGCCGCCCGTCCTCGCGAGTCAGCCACAGAGGCCTTCTCAACAGCGATGACTGTCGTCCTGTTTGGAGGTAACCAGCTAATTTAAGGAAACACCCCCCAAACAACAAAATTACTTAATATTACTTACACTGACTACATTTTCTTCAAATCTTTCAATTTCCTCTGGTTCTTCTGCCATTCTTGGTATAGTTGGAAATAAAAGAATAGTCATTATTATTCAGAATCTACAGAAATCACAAAATTTGTATACATAATTTTCTTTAAACATTTACTTATTGTTGAAGGACTTGTCTGTGAACTTAATTATGAAGAACCGCAATAAAATAAAAGGGTTTCTTTGTTGTATACCAAGTATATTTGACATTTTCCCTCTCTTTTTTTCTATTTTTCTGCTTCTTCAACAGGGACATCAGAAAGAAACAATCAATTAAACAATCTACTTCAATGGGTATTACCCATCCTCACACTTCTACCAGTGAGCGTATCTTTAGTTTGGCTGCACCGTGTTTTCATGTGGATTGCTCCCAAAAAATAAAACCAGATAATCTCCAGAAAACTTCAGCATGATATCTCAAAGTCCTCTTCTACAGGCATAGGCAGGAAGTCTGTAGCTGTCGTAGGTCGCTTGCGAACATCTATGCCGCCCGTCCTCGTGAGTCAGCGACGGAGGCCTTCTCAACATCGATGACTGTCGTCCCGTTTGGAGGTAACCAGCTAATTTAAGGAAACACCCCCCAAACAACAAAATTACTTAATATTACTTACACTGACTACATTTTCTTCAAATCTTTCAATTTTCTCTGGTTCTTCTGCCATTCTTGGTATAGTTGGAAATAAAAGAATAGTCATTATTATTCAGAATCTACAGAAATCACAAAATTTGTATACATAATTTTCTTTAAACATTTACTTATTGTTGAAGGACTTGTCTGTGAACTTAATTATGAAGAACCGCAATAAAATAAAAGGGTTTCTTTGTTGTATACCAAGTATATTTGACATTTTCCCTCTCTTTTTTTCTATTTTTCTGCTTCTTCAACAGGGACATCAGAAAGAAACAATCAATTAAACAATCTACTTCAATGGGTATTACCCATCCTCACACTTCTACCAGTGAGCGTATCTTTAGTTTGGCTGCACCCTGTTTTCATGTGGATTGCTCCCAAAAAATAAAACCAGATAATCTCCAGAAAACTTCAGCATGATATCTCAAAGTCCTCTTCTACAGGCATAGGCAGGAAGCCTGTAGCTGTCGTAGGTCGCTTGCGAACATCTATGCCGCCCGTCCTCGCGAGTCAGCGACGGAGGCCTTCTCAACATCGATGACTGTCGTCCCGTTTGGAGGTAACCAGCTAATTTAAGGAATACCCCCAAACCACAAAATTACTTAATATTACTTACACTGACTACATTTTCTTCAAATCTTTCAATTTCCTCTGGTTCTTCTGCCATTCTTGGTATAGTTGGAAATAAAAGAATAGTCATTATTATTCAGAATCTACAGAAATCACAAAATTTGTATACATAATTTTCTTTAAACATTTACTTATTGTTGAAGGACTTGTCTGTGAACTTAATTATGAAGAACCGCAATAAAATAAAAGGGTTTCTTTGTTGTATACCAAGTATATTTGACATTTTCCCTCTCTTTTTTTCTGTTTTTCTGCTTCTTCAACAGGGACATCAGAAAGAAACAATCAATTAAACAATCTACTTCAATGGGTATTACCCATCCTCACACTTCTACCAGTGAGCGTATCTTTAGTTTGGCTGCACCCTGTTTTCATGTGGATTGCTCCCAAAAAATAAAACCAGATAATCTCCAGAAAACTTCAGCATGATATCTCAAAGTCCTCTTCTACAGGCATAGGCAGGAAGCCTGTAGCTGTCGTAGGTCGCTTGCGAACATCTATGCCGCCCGTCCTCGCGAGTCAGCGACGGAGGCCTTCTCAACATCGATGACTGTCGTCCCGTTTGGAGGTAACCAGCTAATTTAAGGAAACACCCCCCAAACAACAAAATTACCTAATATTACTTACACTGACTACATTTTCTTCAAATCTTTCAATTTCCTCTGGTTCTTCTGCCATTCTTGGTATAGTTGGAAATAAAAGAATAGTCATTATTATTCAGAATCTACAGAAATCACAAAATTTGTATACATAATTTTCTTTAAACATTTACTTATTGTTGAAGGACTTGTCTGTGAACTTAATTATGAAGAACCGCAATAAAATAAAAGGGTTTCTTTGTTGTATACCAAGTATATTTGACATTTTCCCTCTCTTTTTTTCTATTTTTCTGCTTCTTCAACAGGGACATCAGAAAGAAACAATCAATTAAACAATCTACTTCAATGGGTATTACCCATCCTCACACTTCTACCAGTGAGCGTATCTTTAGTTTGGCTGCACCCTGTTTTCATGTGGATTGCTCCCAAAAAATAAAACCAGATAATCTCCAGAAAACTTCAGCATGATATCTCAAAGTCCTCTTCTACAGGCATAGGCAGGAAGCCTGTAGCTGTCGTAGGTCGCTTGCGAACATCTATGCCGCCCGTCCTCGCGAGTCAGCGACGGAGGCCTTCTCAACATCGATGACTGTCGTCCCGTTTGGAGGTAACCAGCTAATTTAAGGAAACACCCCCCAAACAACAAAATTACTTAATATTACTTACACTGACTACATTTTCTTCAAATCTTTCAATTTCCTCTGGTTCTTCTGCCATTCTTGGTATAGTTGGAAATAAAAGAATAGTCATTATTATTCAGAATCTACAGAAATCACAAAATTTGTATACATAATTTTCTTTAAACATTTACTTATTGTTGAAGGACTTGTCTCTGAACTTAATTATGAAGAACCGCAATAAAATAAAAGGGTTTCTTTGTTGTATACCAAGTATATTTGACATTTTCCCTCTCTTTTTTTCTATTTTTCTGCTTCTTCAACAGGGACATCAGAAAGAAACAATCAATTAAACAATCTACTTCAATGGGTATTACCCATCCTCACACTTCTACCAGTGAGCGTATCTTTAGTTTGGCTGCACCCTGTTTTCATGTGGATTGCTCCCAAAAAATAAAACCAGATAATCTCCAGAAAACTTCAGCATGATATCTCAAAGTCCTCTTCTACAGGCACAGGCAGGAAGCCTGTAGCTGTCGTAGGTCGCTTGCGAACATCTATGCCGCCCGTCCTCGCGAGTCAGCGACGGAGGCCTTCTCAACATCGATGACTGTCGTCCCGTTTGGAGGTAACCAGCTAATTTAAGGAAACACCCCCCAAACAACAAAATTACTTAATATTACTTACACTGACTACATTTTCTTCAAATCTTTCAATTTCCTCTGGTTCTTCTGCCATTCTTGGTATAGTTGGAAATAAAAGAATAGTCATTATTATTCAGAATCTACAGAAATCACAAAATTTGTATACATAATTTTCTTTAAACATTTACTTATTGTTGAAGGACTTGTCTGTGAACTTAATTATGAAGAACCGCAATAAAATAAAAGGGTTTCTTTGTTGTATACCAAGTATATTTGACATTTTCCCTCTCTTTTTTTCTATTTTTCTGCTTCTTCAACAGGGACATCAGAAAGAAACAATCAATTAAACAATCTACTTCAATGGGTATTACCCATCCTCACACTTCTACCAGTGAGCGTATCTTTAGTTTGGCTGCACCCTGTTTTCATGTGGATTGCTCCCAAAAAATAAAACCAGATAATCTCCAGAAAACTTCAGCATGATATCTCAAAGTCCTCTTCTACAGGCATAGGCAGGAAGCCTGTAGCTGTCGTAGGTCGCTTGCGAACATCTATGCCGCCCGTCCTCGCGAGTCAGCGACGGAGGCCTTCTCAACATCGATGACTGTCGTCCCGTTTGGAGGTAACCAGCTAATTTAAGGAAACACCCCCCCAAACAACAAAATTACTTAATATTACTTACACTGACTACATTTTCTTCAAATCTTTCAATTTCCTCTGGTTCTTCTGCCATTCTTGGTATAGTTGGAAATAAAATAATAGTCATTATTATTCAGAATCTACAGAAATCACAAAATTTGTATACATAATTTTCTTTAAACATTTACTTATTGTTGAAGGACTTGTCTGTGAACTTAATTATGAAGAACCGCAATAAAATAAAAGGGTTTCTTTGTTGTATACCAAGTATATTTGACATTTTCCCTCTCTTTTTTTCTATTTTTCTGCTTCTTCAACAGGGACATCAGAAAGAAACAATCAATTAAACAATCTACTTCAATGGGTATTACCCATCCTCACACTTCTACCAGTGAGCGTATCTTTAGTTTGGCTGCACCCTGTTTTCATGTGGATTGCTCCCAAAAAATAAAACCAGATAATCTCCAGAAAACTTCAGCATGATATCTCAAAGTCCTCTTCTACAGGCATAGGCAGGAAGCCTGTAGCTGTCGTAGGTCGCTTGCGAACATCTATGCCGCCCGTCCTCGCGAGTCAGCGACGGAGGCCTTCTCAACATCGATGACTGTCGTCCCGTTTGGAGGTAACCAGCTAATTAAAGGAAACACCCCCCAAACAACAAAATTACTTAATATTACTTACACTGACTACATTTTCTTCAAATCTTTCAATTTCCTCTGGTTCTTCTGCCATTCTTGGTAAAGTTGGAAATAAAAGAATAGTCATTATTATTCAGAATCTACAGAAATCACAAAATTTGTATACATAATTTTCTTTAAACATTTACTTATTGTTGAAGGACTTGTCTGTGAACTTAATTATGAAGAACCGCAATAAAATAAAAGGGTTTCTTTGTTGTATACCAAGTATATTTGACATTTTCCCTCTCTTTTTTTCTATTTTTCTGCTTCTTCAACAGGGACATCAGAAAGAAACAATCAATTAAACAATCTACTTCAATGGGTATTACCCATCCTCACACTTCTACCAGTGAGCGTATCTTTAGTTTGGCTGCACCCTGTTTTCATGTGGATTGCTCCCAAAAAATAAAACCAGATAATCTCCAGAAAACTTCAGCATGATATCTCAAAGTCCTCTTCTACAGGCATAGGCAGGAAGCCTGTAGCTGTCGTAGGTCGCTTGCGAACATCTATGCCGCCCGTCCTCGCGAGTCAGCGACGGAGGCCTTCTCAACATCGATGACTGTCGTCCCGTTTGGAGGTAACCAGCTAATTTAAGGAAACACCCCCCAAACAACAAAATTACTTAATATTACTTACACTGACTACATTTTCTTCAAATCTTTCAATTTCCTCTGGTTCTTCTGCCATTCTTGGTATAGTTGGAAATAAAAGAATAGTCATTATTATTCAGAATCTACAGAAATCACAAAATTTGTATACATAATTTTCTTTAAACATTTACTTATTGTTGAAGGACTTGTCTGTGAACTAAATTATGAAGAACCGCAATAAAATAAAAGGGTTTCTTTGTTGTATACCAAGTATATTTGACATTTTCCCTCTCTTTTTTTCTATTTTTCTGCTTCTTCAACAGGGACATCAGAAAGAAACAATCAATTAAACAATCTACTTCAATGGGTATTACCCATCCTCACACTTCTACCAGTGAGCGTATCTTTAGTTTGGCTGCACCCTGTTTTCATGTGGATTGCTCCCAAAAAATAAAACCAGATAATCTCCAGAAAACTTCAGCATGATATCTCAAAGTCCTCTTCTACAGGCATAGGCAGGAAGCCTGTAGCTGTCGTAGGTCGCTTGCGAACATCTATGCCGCCCGTCCTCGTGAGTCAGCGACGGAGGCCTTCTCAACATCGATGACTGTCGTCCCGTTTGGAGGTAACCAGCTAATTTAAGGAAACACCCCCCAAACAACAAAATTACTTAATATTACTTACACTGACTACATTTTCTTCAAATCTTTCAATTTCCTCTGGTTCTTCTGCCATTCTTGGTATAGTTGGAAATAAAAGAATAGTCATTATTATTCAGAATCTACAGAAATCACAAAATTTGTATACATAATTTTCTTTAAACATTTACTTATTGTTGAAGGACTTGTCTGTGAACTTAATTATGAAGAACCGCAGTAAAATAAAAGGGTTTCTTTGTTGTATACCAAGTATATTTAACATTTTCCCTCTCTTTTTTTCTATTTTTCTGCTTCTTCAACAGGGACATCAGAAAGAAACAATCAATTAAACAATCTACTTCAATGGGTATTACCCATCCTCACACTTCTACCAGTGAGCGTATCTTTAGTTTGGCTGCACCCTGTTTTCATGTGGATTGCTCCCAAAAAATGAAACCAGATAATCTCCAGAAAACTTCAGCATGATATCTCAAAGTCCTCTTCTACAGGCATAGGCAGGAAGCCTGTAGCTGTCGTAGGTCGCTTGCGAACATCTATGCCGCCCGTCCTCGCGAGTCAGCGACGGAGGCCTTCTCAACATCGATGACTGTCGTCCCGTTTGGAGGTAACCAGCTAATTTAAGGAAACACCCCCCAAACAACAAAATTACTTAATATTACTTACACTGACTACATTTTCTTCAAATCTTTCAATTTCCTCTGGTTCTTCTGCCATTCTTGGTATAGTTGGAAATAAAAGAATAGTCATTATTATTCAGAATCTACAGAAATCACAAAATTTGTATACATAATTTTCTTTAAACATTTACTTATTGTTGAAGGACTTGTCTGTGAACTTAATTATGAAGAACCGCAATAAAATAAAAGGGTTTCTTTGTTGTATACCAAGTATATTTGACATTTTCCCTCTCTTTTTTTCTATTTTTCTGCTTCTTCAACAGGGACATCAGAAAGAAACAATCAATTAAACAATCTACTTCAATGGGTATTACCCATCCTCACACTTCTACCAGTGAGCGTATCTTTAGTTTGGCTGCACCCTGTTTTCATGTGGATTGCTCCCAAAAAATAAAACCAGATAATCTCCAGAAAACTTCAGCATGATATCTCAAAGTCCTCTTCTACAGGCATAGGCAGGAAGCCTGTAGCTGTCGTAGGTCGCTTGCGAACATTTATGCCGCCCGTCCTCGTGAGTCAGCGACGGAGGCCTTCTCAACATCGATGACTGTCGTCCCGTTTGGAGGTAACCAGCTAATTTAAGGAAACATCCCCCAAACAACAAAATTACTTAATATTACTTACACTGACTACATTTTCTTCAAATCTTTCAATTTCCTCTGGTTCTTCTGCCATTCTTGGTATAGTTGGAAATAAAAGAATAGTCATTATTATTCAGAATCTACAGAAATCACAAAATTTGTATACATAATTTTCTTTAAACATTTACTTATTGTTGAAGGACTTGTCTGTGAACTTAATTATGAAGAACCGCAATAAAATAAAAGGGTTTCTTTGTTGTATACCAAGTATATTTGACATTTTCCCTCTCTTTTTTTCTATTTTTCTGCTTCTTCAACAGGGACATCAGAAAGAAACAATCAATTAAACAATCTACTTCAATGGGTATTACCCATCCTCACACTTCTACCAGTGAGCGTATCTTTAGTTTGGCTGCACCCTGTTTTCATGTGGATTGCTCCCAAAAAATAAAACCAGATAATCTCCAGAAAACTTCAGCATGATATCTCAAAGTCCTCTTCTACAGGCACAGGCAGGAAGCCTGTAGCTGTCGTAGGTCGCTTGCGAACATCTATGCCGCCCGTCCTCGCGAGTCAGCGACGGATGCCTTCTCAACATCGATGACTGTCGTCCCGTTTGGAGGTAACCAGCTAATTTAAGGAAACACCCCCCAAACAACAAAATTACTTAATATTACTTACACTGACTACATTTTCTTCAAATCTTTCAATTTCCTCTGGTTCTTCTGCCATTCTTGGTATAGTTGGAAATAAAAGAATAGTCATTATTATTCAGAATCTACAGAAATCACAAAATTTGTATACATAATTTTCTTTAAACATTTACTTATTGTTGAAGGACTTGTCTGTGAACTTAATTATGAAGAACCGCAATAAAATAAAAGGGTTTCTTTGTTGTATACCAAGTATATTTGACATTTTCCCTCTCTTTTTTTCTATTTTTCTGCTTCTTCAACAGGGACATCAGAAAGAAACAATCAATTAAACAATCTACTTCAATGGGTATTACCCATCCTCACACTTCTACCAGTGAGCGTATCTTTAGTTTGGCTGCACCCTGTTTTCATGTGGATTGCTCCCAAAAAATAAAACCAGATAATCTCCAGAAAACTTCAGCATGATATCTCAAAGTCCTCTTCTACAGGCATAGGCAGGAAGCCTGTAGCTGTCGTAGGTCGCTTGCGAACATCTATGCCGCCCGTCCTCGCGAGTCAGCGACGGAGGCCTTCTCAACATCGATGACTGTCGTCCCGTTTGGAGGTAACCAGCTAATTAAAGGAAACACCCCCCAAACAACAAAATTACTTAATATTACTTACACTGACTACATTTTCTTCAAATCTTTCAATTTCCTCTGGTTCTTCTGCCATTCTTGGTATAGTTGGAAATAAAAGAATAGTCATTATTATTCAGAATCTACAGAAATCACAAAATTTGTATACATAATTTTCTTTAAACATTTACTTATTGTTGAAGGACTTGTCTGTGAACTTAATTATGAAGAACCGCAATAAAATAAAAGGGTTTCTTTGTTGTATACCAAGTATATTTGACATTTTCCCTCTCTTTTTTTCTATTTTTCTGCTTCTTCAACAGGGACATCAGAAAGAAACAATCAATTAAACAATCTACTTCAATGGGTATTACCCATCCTCACACTTCTACCAGTGAGCGTATCTTTAGTTTGGCTGCACCCTGTTTTCATGTGGATTGCTCCCAAAAAATAAAACCAGATAATCTCCAGAAAACTTCAGCATGATATCTCAAAGTCCTCTTCTACAGGCATAGGCAGGAAGCCTGTAGCTGTCGTAGGTCGCTTGCGAACATCTATGCCGCCCGTCCTCGCGAGTCAGCGACGGAGGCCTTCTCAACATCGATGACTGTCGTCCCGTTTGGAGGTAACCAGCTAATTTAAGGAAACACCCCCCAAACAACAAAATTACTTAATATTACTTACACTGACTACATTTTCTTCAAATCTTTCAATTTCCTCTGGTTCTTCTGCCATTCTTGGTATAGTTGGAAATAAAAGAATAGTCATTATTATTCAGAATCTACAGAAATCACAAAACTTGTATACATAATTTTCTTTAAACATTTACTTATTGTTGAAGGACTTGTCTGTGAACTTAATTATGAAGAACCGCAATAAAATAAAAGGGTTTCTTTGTTGTATACCAAGTATATTTGACATTTTCCCTCTCTTTTTTTCTATTTTTCTGCTTCTTCAACAGGGACATCAGAAAGAAACAATCAATTAAACAATCTACTTCAATGGGTATTACCCATCCTCACACTTCTACCAGTGAGCGTATCTTTAGTTTGGCTGCACCCTGTTTTCATGTGGATTGCTCCCAAAAAATAAAACCAGATAATCTCCAGAAAACTTCAGCATGATATCTCAAAGTCCTCTTCTACAGGCATAGGCAGGAAGCCTGTAGCTGTCGTAGGTCGCTTGCGAACATCTATGCCGCCCGTCCTCGCGAGTCAGCGACGGAGGCCTTCTCAACATCGATGACTGTCGTCCCGTTTGGAGGTAACCAGCTAATTTAAGGAAACACCCCCCAAACAACAAAATTACTTAATATTACTTACACTGACTACATTTTCTTCAAATCTTTCAATTTCCTCTGGTTCTTCTGCCATTCTTGGTATAGTTGGAAATAAAAGAATAGTCATTATTATTCAGAATCTACAGAAATCACAAAATTTGTATACATAATTTTCTTTAAACATTTACTTATTGTTGAAGGACTTGTCTGTGAACTTAATTATGAAGAACCGCAATAAAATAAAAGGGTTTCTTTGTTGTATACCAAGTATATTTGACATTTTCCCTCTCTTTTTTTCTATTTTTCTGCTTCTTCAACAGGGACATCAGAAAGAAACAATCAATTAAACAATCTACTTCAATGGGTATTACCCATCCTCACACTTCTACCAGTGAGCGTATCTTTAGTTTGGCTGCACCCTGTTTTCATGTGGATTGCTCCCAAAAAATAAAACCAGATAATCTCCAGAAAACTTCAGCATGATATCTCAAAGTCCTCTTCTACAGGCATAGGCAGGAAGCCTGTAGCTGTCGTAGGTCGCTTGCGAACATCTATGCCGCCCGTCCTCGCGAGTCAGTGACGGAGGCCTTCTCAACATCGATGACTGTCGTCCTGTTTGGAGGTAACCAGCTAATTTAAGGAAACACCCCCCAAACAACAAAATTACTTAATATAACTTACACTGACTACATTTCTTCAAATCTTTCAATTTCCTCTGGTTCTTCTGCCATTCTTGGTATAGTTGGAAATAAAAGAATAGTCATTATTATTCAGAATCTACAGAAATCACAAAATTTGTGTACATAATTTTCTTTAAACATTTACTTATTGTTGAAGGACTTGTCTGTGAACTTAATTATGAAGAACCGCAATAAAATAAAAGGGTTTCTTTGTTGTATACCAAGTATATTTGACATTTTCCCTCTCTTTTTTTCTATTTTTCTGCTTCTTCAACAGGGACATCAGAAAGAAACAATCAATTAAACAATCTACTTCAATGGGTATTACCCATCCTCACACTTCTACCAGTGAGCGTATCTTTAGTTTGGCTGCACCCTGTTTTCATGTGGATTGCTCCCAAAAAATGAAACCAGATAATCTCCAGAAAACTTCAGCATGATATCTCAAAGTCCTCTTCTACAGGCATAGGCAGGAAGCCTGTAGCTGTCGTAGGTCGCTTGCGAACATCTATGCCGCCCGTCCTCGCGAGTCAGCGACGGAGGCCTTCTCAACATCGATGACTGTCGTCCCGTTTGGAGGTAACCAGCTAATTTAAGGAAACACCCCCCAAACAACAAAATTACTTAATATTACTTACACTGACTACATTTTCTTCAAATCTTTCAATTTCCTCTGGTTCTTCTGCCATTCTTGGTATAGTTGGAAATAAAAGAATAGTCATTATTATTCAGAATCTACAGAAATCACAAAATTTGTATACATAATTTTCTTTAAACATTTACTTATTGTTGAAGGACTTGTCTGAACTTAATTATGAAGAACCGCAATAAAATAAAAGGGTTTCTTTGTTGTATACCAAGTATATTTGACATTTTCCCTCTCATTTTTTTCTATTTTTCTGCTTCTTCAACAGGGACATCAGAAAGAAACAATCAATTAAACAATCTACTTCAATGGGTATTACCCATCCTCACACTTCTACCAGTGAGCGTATCTTTAGTTTGGCTGCACCCTGTTTTCATGTGGATTGCTCCCAAAAAATAAAACCAGATAATCTCCAGAAAACTTCAGCATGATATCTCAAAGTCCTCTTCTACAGGCATAGGCAGGAAGCCTGTAGCTGTCGTAGGTCGCTTGCGAACATCTATGCCGCCCGTCCTCGCGAGTCAGCGACGGAGGCCTTCTCAACATCGATGACTGTCGTCCCGTTTGGAGGTAACCAGCTAATTTAAGGAAACACCCCCCAAACAACAAAATTACTTAATATTACTTACACTGACTACATTTTCTTCAAATCTTTCAATTTCCTCTGGTTCTTCTGCCATTCTTGGTATAGTTGGAAATAAAAGAATAGTCATTATTATTCAGAATCTACAGAAATCACAAAATTTGTATACATAATTTTCTTTAAACATTTACTTATTGTTGAAGGACTTGTCTGTGAACTTAATTATGAAGAACCGCAATAAAATAAAAGGGTTTCTTTGTTGTATACCAAGTATATTTGACATTTTCCCTCTCTTTTTTTCTATTTTTCTGCTTCTTCAACAGGGACATCAGAAAGAAACAATCAATTAAACAATCTACTTCAATGGGTATTACCCATCCTCACACGTCTACCAGTGAGCGTATCTTTAGTTTGGCTGCACCCTGTTTTCATGTGGATTGCTCCCAAAAAATGAAACCAGATAATCTCCAGAAAACTTCAGCATGATATCTCAAAGTCCTCTTCTACAGGCATAGGCAGGAAGCCTGTAGCTGTCGTAGGTCGCTTGCGAACATCTATGCCGCCCGTCCTCGCGAGTCAGCGACGGAGGCCTTCTCAACATCGATGACTGTCGTCCCGTTTGGAGGTAACCAGCTAATTTAAGGAAACACCCCCCAAACAACAAAATTACTTAATATTACTTACACTGACTACATTTTCTTCAAATCTTTCAATTTCCTCTGGTTCTTCTGCCATTCTTGGTATAGTTGGAAATAAAAGAATAGTCATTATTATTCAGAATCTACAGAAATCACAAAATTTGTATACATAATTTTCTTTAAACATTTACTTATTGTTGAAGGACTTGTCTGTGAACTTAATTATGAAGAACCGCAATAAAATAAAAGGGTTTCTTTGTTGTATACCAAGTATATTTGACATTTTCCCTCTCTTTTTTTCTATTTTTCTGCTTCTTCAACAGGGACATCAGAAAGAAACAATCAATTAAACAATCTACTTCAATGGGTATTACCCATCCTCACACTTCTACCAGTGAGCGTATCTTTAGTTTGGCTGCACCCTGTTTTCATGTGGATTGCTTCCAAAAAATAAAACCAGATAATCTCCAGAAAACTTCAGCATGATATCTCAAAGTCCTCTTCTACAGGCATAGGCAGGAAGCCTGTAGCTGTCGTAGGTCGCTTGCGAACATCTATGCCGCCCGTCCTCGCGAGTCAGCGACGGAGGCCTTCTCAACATCGATGACTGCATGTCGTTCCGTTTGGAGGTAACCAGCTAATTTAAGGAAACACCCCCCAAACAACAAAATTACTTAATATTACTTACACTGACTACATTTTCTTCAAATCTTTCAATTTCCTCTGGTTCTTCTGCCATTCTTGGTATAGTTGGAAATAAAAGAATAGTCATTATTATTCAGAATCTACAGAAATCACAAAATTTGTATACATAATTTTCTTTAAACATTTACTTATTGTTGAAGGACTTGTCTGTGAACTTAATTATGAAGAACCGCAATAAAATAAAAGGGTTTCTTTGTTGTATACCAAGTATATTTGACATTTTCCCTCTCTTTTTTTTCTATTTTTCTGCTTCTTCAACAGGGACATCAGAAAGAAACAATCAATTAAACAATCTACTTCAATGGGTATTACCCATCCTCACACTTCTACCAGTGAGCGTATCTTTAGTTTGGCTGCACCCTGTTTTCATGTGGATTGCTCCCAAAAAATAAAACCAGATAATCTCCAGAAAACTTCAGCATGATATCTCAAAGTCCTCTTCTACAGGCATAGGCAGGAAGCCTGTAGCTGTCGTAGGTCGCTTGCGAACATCTATGCCGCCCGTCCTCTCGAGTCAGCGACGGAGGCCTTCTCAACATCGATGACTGTCGTCCCGTTTGGAGGTAACCAGCTAATTTAAGGAAACACCCCCCAAACAACAAAATTACTTAATATTACTTACACTGACTACATTTTCTTCAAATCTTTCAATTTCCTCTGGTTCTTCTGCCATTCTTGGTATAGTTGGAAATAAAAGAATAGTCATTATTATTCAGAATCTACAGAAATCACAAAATTTGTATACATAATTTTCTTTAAACATTTACTTATTGTTGAAGGACTTGTCTGTGAACTTAATTATGAAGAACCGCAATAAAATAAAAGGGTTTCTTTGTTGTATACCAAGTATATTTGACATTTTCCCTCTCTTTTTTTCTATTTTTCTGCTTCTTCAACAGGGACATCAGAAAGAAACAATCAATTAACCAATCTACTTCAATGGGTATTACCCATCCTCACACTTCTACCAGTGAGCGTATCTTTAGTTTGGCTGCACCCTGTTTTCATGTGGATTGCTCCCAAAAAATAAAACCAGATAATCTCCAGAAAACTTCAGCATGATATCTCAAAGTCCTCTTCTACAGGCATAGGCAGGAAGCCTGTAGCTGTCGTAGGTCGCTTGCGAACATCTATGCCGCCCGTCCTCGCGAGTCAGCGACGGAGGCCTTCTCAACATCGATGACTGTCGTCCCGTTTGGAGGTAACCAGCTAATTTAAGGAAACACCCCCCAAACAACAAAATTACTTAATATTACTTACACTGACTACATTTTCTTCAAATCTTTCAATTTCCTCTGGTTCTTCTGCCATTCTTGGTATAGTTGGAAATAAAAGAATAGTCATTATTATTCAGAATCTACAGAAATCACAAAATTTGTATACATAATTTTCTTTAAACATTTACTTATTGTTGAAGGACTTGTCTGTGAACTTAATTATGAAGAACCGCAATAAAATAAAAGGGTTTCTTTGTTGTATACCAAGTATATTTGACATTTTCCCTCTCTTTTTTTCTATTTTTCTGCTTCTTCAACAGGGACATCAGAAAGAAACAATCAATTAAACAATCTACTTCAATGGGTATTACCCATCCTCACACTTCTACCAGTGAGTGTATCTTTAGTTTGGCTGCACCCTGTTTTCATGTGGATTGCTCCCAAAAAATAAAACCAGATAATCTCCAGAAAACTTCAGCATGATATCTCAAAGTCCTCTTCTACAGGCATAGGCAGGAAGCCTGTAGCTGTCGTAGGTCGCTTGCGAACATCTATGCCGCCCGTCCTCGCGAGTCAGCGACGGAGGCCTTCTCAACATCGATGACTGTCGTCCCGTTTGGAGGTAACCAGCTAATTTAAGGAAACACCCCCCAAACAACAAAATTACTTAATATTACTTACACTGACTACATTTCTTCAAATCTTTCAATTTCCTCTGGTTCTTCTGCCATTCTTGGTATAGTTGGAAATAAAAGAATAGTCATTATTATTCAGAATCTACGGAAATCACAAAATTTGTATACATAATTTTCTTTAAACATTTACTTATTGTTGAAGGACTTGTCTGTGAACTTAATTATGAAGAACCGCAATAAAATAAAAGGGTTTCTTTGTTGTATACCAAGTATATTTGACATTTTCCCTCTCATTTTTTTCTATTTTTCTGCTTCTTCAACAGGGACATCAGAAAGAAACAATCAATTAAACAATCTACTTCAATGGGTATTACCCATCCTCACACGTCTACCAGTGAGCGTATCTTTAGTTTGGCTGCACCCTGTTTTCATGTGGATTGCTCCCAAAAAATAAAACCAGATAATCTCCAGAAAACTTCAGCATGATATCTCAAAGTCCTCTTCTACAGGCATAGGCAGGAAGCCTGTAGCTGTCGTAGGTCACTTGCGAACATCTATGCCGCCCGTCCTCGCGAGTCAGCGACGGAGGCCTTCTCAACATCGATGACTGTCATCCCGTTTGGAGGTAACCAGCTAATTTATGGAAACACCCCCCAAACAACAAAATTACTTAATATTACTTACACTGACTACATTTTCTTCAAATCTTTCAATTTCCTCTGGTTCTTCTGCCATTCTTGGTATAGTTGGAAATAAAAGAATAGTCATTATTATTCAGAATCTACAGAAATCACAAAATTTGTATACATAATTTTCTTTAAACATTTACTTATTGTTGAAGGACTTGTCTGTGAACTTAATTATGAAGAACCGCAATAAAATAAAAGGGTTTCTTTGTTGTATACCAAGTATATTTGACATTTTCCCTCTCTTTTTTTCTATTTTTCTGCTTCTTCAACAGGGACATCAGAAAGAAACAATCAATTAAACAATCTACTTCAATGGGTATTACCCATCCTCACACTTCTACCAGTGAGCGTATCTTTAGTTTGGCTGCACCCTGTTTTCATGTGGATTGCTCCCAAAAAATAAAACCAGATAATCTCCAGAAAACTTCAGCATGATATCTCAAAGTCCTCTTCTACAGGCATAGGCAGGAAGCCTGTAGCTGTCGTAGGTCACTTGCGAACATCTATGCCGCCCGTCCTCGCGAGTCAGCAACGGAGGCCTTCTCAACATCGATGACTGTCGTCCCGTTTGGAGGTAACCAGCTAATTTATGGAAACACCCCCCAAACAACAAAATTACTTAATATTACTTACACTGACTACATTTTCTTCAAATCTTTCAATTTCCTCTGGTTCTTCTGCCATTCTTGGTATAGTTGGAAATAAAAGAATAGTCATTATTATTCAGAATCTACAGAAATCACAAAATTTGTATACATAATTTTCTTTAAACATTTACTTATTGTTGAAGGACTTGTCTGTGAACTTAATTATGAAGAACCGCAATAAAATAAAAGGGTTTCTTTGTTGTATACCAAGTATATTTGACATTTTCCCTCTCTTTTTTTCTATTTTTCTGCTTCTTCAACAGGGACATCAGAAAGAAACAATCAATTAAACAATCTACTTCAATGGGTATTACCCATCCTCACACTTCTACCAGTGAGCGTATCTTTAGTTTGGCTGCACCCTGTTTTCATGTGGATTGCTCCCAAAAAATGAAACCAGATAATCTCCAGAAAACTTCAGCATGATATCTCAAAGTCCTCTTCTACAGGCATAGGCAGGAAGCCTGTAGCTGTCGTAGGTCGCTTGCGAACATCTATGCCGCCCGTCCTCGCGAGTCAGCGACGGAGGCCTTCTCAACATCGATGACTGTCGTCCCGTTTGGAGGTAACCAGCTAATTTAAGGAAACACCCCCCAAACAACAAAATTACTTAATATTACTTACACTGACTACATTTCTTCAAATCTTTCAATTTCCTCTGGTTCTTCTGCCATTCTTGGTATAGTTGGAAATAAAAGAATAGTCATTATTATTCAGAATCTACAGAAATCACAAAATTTGTATACATAATTTTCTTTAAACATTTACTTATTGTTGAAGGACTTGTCTGTGAACTTAATTATGAAGAACCGCAATAAAATAAAAGGGTTTCTTTGTTGTATACCAAGTATATTTGACATTTTCCCTCTCTTTTTTTTCTATTTTTCTGCTTCTTCAACAGGGACATCAGAAAGAAACAATCAATTAAACAATCTACTTCAATGGGTATTACCCATCCTCACACGTCTACCAGTGAGCGTATCTTTAGTTTGGCTGCACCCTGTTTTCATGTGGATTGCTCCCAAAAAATGAAACCAGATAATCTCCAGAAAACTTCAGCATGATATCTCAAAGTCCTCTTCTACAGGCATAGGCAGGAAGCCTGTAGCTGTCGTAGGTCGCTTGCGAACATCTATGCCGCCCGTCCTAGCGAGTCAGCGACGGAGGCCTTCTCAACATCGATGACTGTCGTCCCGTTTGGAGGTAACCAGCTAATTTAAGGAAACACCCCCCAAACAACAAAATTACTTAATATTACTTACACTGACTACATTTCTTCAAATCTTTCAATTTCCTCTGGTTCTTCTGCCATTCTTGGTATAGTTGGAAATAAAAGAATAGTCATTATTATTCAGAATCTACAGAAATCACAAAATTTGTATACATAATTTTCTTTAAACATTTACTTATTGTTGAAGGACTTGTCTGTGAACTTAATTATGAAGAACCACAATAAAATAAAAGGGTTTCTTTGTTGTATACCAAGTATATTTGACATTTTCCCTCTCATTTTTTTCTATTTTTCTGCTTCTTCAACAGGGACATCAGAAAGAAACAATCAATTAAACAATCTACTTCAATGGGTATTACCCATCCTCACACGTCTACCAGTGAGCGTATCTTTAGTTTGGCTGCACCCTGTTTTCATGTGGATTGCTCCCAAAAAATGAAACCAGATAATCTCCAGAAAACTTCAGCATGATATCTCAAAGTCCTCTTCTACAGGCATAGGCAGGAAGCCTGTAGCTGTCGTAGGTCGCTTGCGAACATCTATGCCGCCCGTCCTCGCGAGTCAGCGACGGAGGCCTTCTCAACATCGATGACTGTCGTCCCGTTTGGAGGTAACCAGCTAATTTAAGGAAACACCCCCCAAACAACAAAATTACTTAATATTACTTACACTGACTACATTTCTTCAAATCTTTCAATTTCCTCTGGTTCTTCTGCCATTCTTGGTATAGTTGGAAATAAAAGAATAGTCATTATTATTCAGAATCTACAGAAATCACAAAATTTGTATACATAATTTTCTTTAAACATTTACTTATTGTTGAAGGACTTGTCTGTGAACTTAATTATGAAGAACCGCAATAAAATAAAAGGGTTTCTTTGTTGTATACCAAGTATATTTGACATTTTCCCTCTCTTTTTTTCTATTTTTCTGCTTCTTCAACAGGGACATCAGAAAGAAACAATCAATTAAACAATCTACTTCAATGGGTATTACCCATCCTCACACTTCTACCAGTGAGCGTATCTTTAGTTTGGCTGCATCGTGTTTTCATGTGGATTGCTCCCAAAAAATAAAACCAGATAATCTCCAGAAAACTTCAGCATGATATCTCAAAGTCCTCTTCTACAGGCATAGGCAGGAAGCCTGTAGCTGTCGTAGGTCGCTTGCGAACATATGCCGCCCGTCCTCGCGAGTCAGCGACGGAGGCCTTCTCAACATCGATGACTGTCGTCCCGTTTGGAGGTAACCAGCTAATTTAAGGAAACACCCCCCAAACAACAAAATTACTTAATATTACTTACACTGACTACATTTTCTTCAAATCTTTCAATTTCCTCTGGTTCTTCTGCCATTCTTGGTATAGTTGGAAATAAAAGAATAGTCATTATTATTCAGAATCTACAGAAATCACAAAATTTGTATACATAATTTTCTTTAAACATTTACTTATTGTTGAAGGACTTGTCTGTGAACTTAATTATGAAGAACCGCAATAAAATAAAAGGGTTTCTTTGTTGTATACCAAGTATATTTGACATTTTCCCTCTCTTTTTTTTCTATTTTTCTGCTTCTTCAACAGGGACATCAGAAAGAAACAATCAATTAAACAATCTACTTCAATGGGTATTACCCATCCTCACACTTCTACCAGTGAGCGTATCTTTAGTTTGGCTGCACCCTGTTTTCATGTGGATTGCTCCCAAAAAATAAAACCAGATAATCTCCAGAAAACTTCAGCATGATATCTCAAAGTCCTCTTCTACAGGCATAGGCAGGAAGCCTGTAGCTGTCGTAGGTCGCTTGCGAACATCTATGCCGCCCGTCCTCGCGAGTCAGCGACGGAGGCCTTCTCAACATCGATGACTTTCGTCCCGTTTGGAGGTAACCAGCTAATTTAAGGAAACACCCCCCAAACAACAAAATTACTTAATATTACTTACACTGACTACATTTTCTTCAAATCTTTCAATTTCCTCTGGTTCTTCTGCCATTCTTGGTATAGTTGGAAATAAAAGAATAGTCATTATTATTCAGAATCTACAGAAATCACAAAATTTGTATACATAATTTTCTTTAAACATTTACTTATTGTTGAAGGACTTGTCTGTGAACTTAATTATTAAGAACCGCAATAAAATAAAAGGGTTTCTTTGTTGTATACCAAGTATATTTGACATTTTCCCTCTCTTTTTTTTTCTATTTTTCTGCTTCTTCAACAGGGACATCAGAAAGAAACAATCAATTAAACAATCTACTTCAATGGGTATTACCCATCCTCACACTTCTACCAGTGAGCGTATCTTTAGTTTGGCTGCACCCTGTTTTCATGTGGATTGCTCCCAAAAAATGAAACCAGATAATCTCCAGAAAACTTCAGCATGATATCTCAAAGTCCTCTTCTACAGGCATAGGCAGGAAGCCTGTAGCTGTCGTAGGTCGCTTGCGAACATCTATGCCGCCCGTCCTCGCGAGTCAGCGACGGAGGCCTTCTCAACATCGATGACTGTCGTCCCGTTTGGAGGTAACCAGCTAATTTAAGGAAACACCCCCCAAACAACAAAATTACTTAATATTACTTACACTGACTACATTTCTTCAAATCTTTCAATTTCCTCTGGTTCTTCTGCCATTCTTGGTATAGTTGGAAATAAAAGAATAGTCATTATTATTCAGAATCTACAGAAATCACAAAATTTGTATACATAATTTTCTTTAAACATTTACTTATTGTTGAAGGACTTGTCTGTGAACTTAATTATGAAGAACCGCAATAAAATAAAAGGGTTTCTTTGTTGTATACCAAGTATATTTGACATTTTCCCTCTCTTTTTTTCTATTTTTCTGCTTCTTCAACAGGGACATCAGAATAAAAGGGTTTCTTTGTTGTATACCAAGTATATTTGACATTTTCCCTCTCTTTTTTTCTATTTTTCTGCTTCTTCAACAGGGACATCAGAAAGAAACAATCAATTAAACAATCTACTTCAATGGGTATTACCCATCCTCACACGTCTACCAGTGAGCGTATCTTTAGTTTGGCTGCACCCTGTTTTCATGTGGATTGCTCCCAAAAAATAAAACCAGATAATCTCCAGAAAACTTCAGCATGATATCTCAAAGTCCTCTTCTACAGGCATAGGCAGGAAGCCTGTAGCTGTCGTAGGTCGCTTGCGAACATCTATGCCGCCCGTCCTCGCGAGTCAGCGACGGAGGCCTTCTCAACATCGATGACTGTCGTCCCGTTTGGAGGTAACCAGCTAATTTAAGGAAACACCCCCCAAACAACAAAATTACTTAATATTACTTACACTGACTACATTTTCTTCAAATCTTTCAATTTCCTCTGGTTCTTCTGCCATTCTTGGTATAGTTGGAAATAAAAGAATAGTCATTATTATTCAGAATCTACAGAAATCACAAAATTTGTATACATAATTTTCTTTAAACATTTACTTATTGTTGAAGGACTTGTCTGTGAACTTAATTATGAAGAACCGCAATAAAATAAAAGGGTTTCTTTGTTGTATACCAAGTATATTTGACATTTTCCCTCTCTTTTTTTTCTATTTTTCTGCTTCTTCAACAGGGACATCAGAAAGAAACAATCAATTAAACAATCTACTTCAATGGGTATTACCCATCCTCACACTTCTACCAGTGAGCGTATCTTTAGTTTGGCTGCACCCTGTTTTCATGTGGATTGCTCCCAAAAAATAAAACCAGATAATCTCCAGAAAACTTCAGCATGATATCTCAAAGTCCTCTTCTACAGGCATAGGCAGGAAGCCTGTAGCTGTCGTAGGTCGCTTGCGAACATCTATGCCGCCCATCCTCGCGAGTCAGCGACGGAGGCCTTCTCAACATCGATGACTGTCGTCCCGTTTGGAGGTAACCAGCTAATTTAAGGAAACACCCCCCAAACAACAAAATTACTTAATATTACTTACACTGACTACATTTTCTTCAAATCTTTCAATTTCCTCTGGTTCTTCTGCCATTCTTGGTATAGTTGGAAATAAAAGAATAGTCATTATTATTCAGAATCTACAGAAATCACAAAATTTGTATACATAATTTTCTTTAAACATTTACTTATTGTTGAAGGACTTGTCTGTGAACTTAATTATGAAGAACCGCAATAAAATAAAAGGGTTTCTTTGTTGTATACCAAGTATATTTGACATTTTCCCTCTCTTTTTTTCTATTTTTCTGCTTCTTCAACAGGGACATCAGAAAGAAACAATCAATTAAACAATCTACTTCAATGGGTATTACCCATCCTCACACGTCTACCAGTGAGCGTATCTTTAGTTTGGCTGCACCCTGTTTTCATGTGGATTGCTCCCAAAAAATAAAACCAGATAATCTCCAGAAAACTTCAGCATGATATCTCAAAGTCCTCTTCTACAGGCATAGGCAGGAAGCCTGTAGCTGTCGTAGGTCGCTTGCGAACATCTATGCCGCTCGTCCTCGCGAGTCAGCGACGGAGGCCTTCTCAACATCGATGACTGTCGTCCCGTTTGGAGGTAACCAGCTAATTTAAGGAAACACCCCCCAAACAACAAAATTACTTAATATTACTTACACTGACTACATTTCTTCAAATCTTTCAATTTCCTCTGGTTCTTCTGCCATTCTTGGTATAGTTGGAAATAAAAGAATAGTCATTATTATTCAGAATCTACAGAAATCACAAAATTTGTATACATAATTTTCTTTAAACATTTACTTATTGTTGAAGGACTTGTCTGTGAACTTAATTATGAAGAACCGCAATAAAATAAAAGGGTTTCTTTGTTGTATACCAAGTATATTTGACATTTTCCCTCTCTTTTTTTCTATTTTTCTGCTTCTTCAACAGGGACATCAGAAAGAAACAATCAATTAAACAATCTACTTCAATGGGTATTACCCATCCTCACACGTCTACCAGTGAGCGTATCTTTAGTTTGGCTGCACCCTGTTTTCATGTGGATTGCTCCCAAAAAATAAAACCAGATAATCTCCAGAAAACTTCAGCATGATATCTCAAAGTCCTCTTCTACAGGCATAGGCAGGAAGCCTGTAGCTGTCGTAGGTCGCTTGCGAACATCTATGCCGCCCGTCCTCGCGAGTCAGCGACGGAGGCCTTCTCAACATCGATGACTGTCGTCCCGTTTGGAGGTAACCAGCTAATTTAAGGAAACACCCCCCAAAACAACAAAATTACTTAATATTACTTACACTGACTACATTTCTTCAAATCTTTCAATTTCCTCTGGTTCTTCTGCCATTCTTGGTATAGTTGGAAATAAAAGAAAAGTCATTATTATTCAGAATCTACAGAAATCACAAAATTTGTATACATAATTTTCTTTAAACATTTACTTATTGTTGAAGGACTTGTCTGTGAACTTAATTATGAAGAACCGCAATAAAATAAAAGGGTTTCTTTGTTGTATACCAAGTATATTTGACATTTTCCCTCTCTTTTTTTCTATTTTTCTGCTTCTTCAACAGGGACATCAGAAAGAAACAATCAATTAAACAATCTACTTCAATGGGTATTACCCATCCTCACACGTCTACCAGTGAGCGTATCTTTAGTTTGGCTGCACCCTGTTTTCATGTGGATTGCTCCCAAAAAATAAAACCAGATAATCTCCAGAAAACTTCAGCATGATATCTCAAAGTCCTCTTCTACAGGCATAGGCAGGAAGCCTGTAGCTGTCGTAGGTCGCTTGCGAACATCTATGCCGCCCATCCTCGCGAGTCAGCGACGGAGGCCTTCTCAACATCGATGACTGTCGTCCCGTTTGGAGGTAACCAGCTAATTTAAGGAAACACCCCCCAAACAACAAAATTACTTAATATTACTTACACTGACTACATTTCTTCAAATCTTTCAATTTCCTCTGGTTCTTCTGCCATTCTTGGTATAGTTGGAAATAAAAGAATAGTCATTATTATTCAGAACCTACAGAAATCACAAAATTTGTATACATAATTTTCTTTAAACATTTACTTATTGTTGAAGGACTTGTCTGTGAACTTAATTATGAAGAACCGCAATAAAATAAAAGGGTTTCTTTGTTGTATACCAAGTATATTTGACATTTTCCCTCTCTTTTTTTTTATTTTTCTGCTTCTTCAACAGGGACATCAGAAAGAAACAATCAATTAAACAATCTACTTCAATGGGTATTACCCATCCTCACACGTCTACCAGTGAGCGTATCTTTAGTTTGGCTGCACCCTGTTTTCATGTGGATTGCTCCCAAAAAATAAAACCAGATAATCTCCAGAAAACTTCAGCATGATATCTCAAAGTCCTCTTCTACAGGCATAGGCAGGAAGCCTGTAGCTGTCGTAGGTCGCTTGCGAACATCTATGCCGCCCGTCCTCGCGAGTCAGCGACGGAGGCCTTCTCAACATCGATGACTGTCGTCCCGTTTGGAGGTAACCAGCTAATTTAAGGAAACACCCCCCAAACAACAAAATTACTTAATATTACTTACACTGACTACATTTCTTCAAATCTTTCAATTTCCTCTGGTTCTTCTGCCATTCTTGGTATAGTTGGAAATAAAAGAAAAGTCATTATTATTCAGAATCTACAGAAATCACAAAATTTGTATACATAATTTTCTTTAAACATTTACTTATTGTTGAAGGACTTGTCTGTGAACTCAATTATGAAGAACCGCAATAAAATAAAAGGGTTTCTTTGTTGTATACCAAGTATATTTGACATTTTCCCTCTCTTTTTTTCTATTTTTCTGCTTCTTCAACAGGGACATCAGAAAGAAACAATCAATTAAACAATCTACTTCAATGGGTATTACCCATCCTCACACTTCTACCAGTGAGCGTATCTTTAGTTTGGCTGAACCCTGTTTTCATGTGGATTGCTCCCAAAAAATAAAACCAGATAATCTCCAGAAAACTTCAGCATGATATCTCAAAGTCCTCTTCTACAGGCATAGGCAGGAAGCCTGTAGCTGTCGTAGGTCGCTTGCGAACATCTATGCCACCCGTCCTCGCGAGTCAGCGACGGAGGCCTTCTCAACATCGATGACT
This sequence comes from Mytilus californianus, assembly GCF_021869535.1. Lineage (NCBI taxonomy): Eukaryota > Metazoa > Mollusca > Bivalvia > Mytilida > Mytilidae > Mytilus > Mytilus californianus. The sequence goes on along the minus strand of NW_026262679.1, from coordinate 128,834,721 downwards.
GTCGTCCCGTTTGGAGGTAACCAGCTAATTTAAGGAAACACCCCCCAAACAACAAAATTACTTAATATTACTTACACTGACTACATTTCTTCAAATCTTTCAATTTCCTCTGGTTCTTCTGCCATTCTTGGTATAGTTGGAAATAAAAGAATAGTCATTATTATTCAGAATCTACAGAAATCACAAAATTTGTATACATAATTTTCTTTAAACATTTACTTATTGTTGAAGGACTTGTCTGTGAACTTAATTATGAAGAACCGCAATAAAATAAAAGGGTTTCTTTGTTGTATACCAAGTATATTTGACATTTTCCCTCTCTTTTTTTCTATTTTTCTGCTTCTTCAACAGGGACATCAGAAAGAAACAATCAATTAAACAATCTACTTCAATGGGTATTACCCATCCTCACACGTCTACCAGTGAGCGTATCTTTAGTTTGGCTGCACCCTGTTTTCATGTGGATTGCTCCCAAAAAATAAAACCAGATAATCTCCAGAAAACTTCAGCATGATATCTCAAAGTCCTCTTCTACAGGCATAGGCAGGAAGCCTGTAGCTGTCGTAGGTCGCTTGCGAACATCTATGCCGCCCGTCCTCGCGAGTCAGCGACGGAGGCCTTCTCAACATCGATGACTGTTGTCCCGTTTGGAGGTAACCAGCTAATTTAAGGAAACACCCCCCAAACAACAAAATTACTTAATATTACTTACACTGACTACATTTCTTCAAATCTTTCAATTTCCTCTGGTTCTTCTGCCATTCTTGGTATAGTTGGAAATAAAAGAATAGTCATTATTATTCAGAATCTACAGAAATCACAAAATTTGTATACATAATTTTCTTTAAACATTTACTTATTGTTGAAGGACTTGTCTGTGAACTTAATTATGAAGAACCGCAATAAAATAAAAGGGTTTCTTTGTTGTATACCAAGTATATTTGACATTTTCCCTCTCTTTTTTTCTATTTTTCTGCTTCTTCAACAGGGACATCAGAAAGAAACAATCAATTAAACAATCTACTTCAATGGGTATTACCCATCCTCACACGTCTACCAGTGAGCGTATCTTTAGTTTGGCTGCACCCTGTTTTCATGTGGATTGCTCCCAAAAAATAAAACCAGATAATCTCCAGAAAACTTCAGCATGATATCTCAAAGTCCTCTTCTACAGGCATAGGCAGGAAGCCTGTAGCTGTCGTAGGTCGCTTGCGAACATCTATGCCGCCCGTCCTCGCGAGTCAGCGACGGAGGCCTTCTCAACATCGATGACTGTCGTCCCGTTTGGAGGTAACCAGCTAATTTAAGGAAACACCCCCCAAACAACAAAATTACTTAATATTACTTACACTGACTACATTTCTTCAAATCTTTCAATTTCCTCTGGTTCTTCTGCCATTCTTGGTATAGTTGGAAATAAAAGAATAGTCATTATTATTCAGAATCTACAGAAATCACAAAATTTGTATACATAATTTTCTTTAAACATTTACTTATTGTTGAAGGACTTGTCTGTGAACTTAATTATGAAGAACCGCAATAAAATAAAAGGGTTTCTTTGTTGTATACCAAGTATATTTGACATTTTCCCTCTCTTTTTTTCTATTTTTCTGCTTCTTCAACAGGGACATCAGAAAGAAACAATCAATTAAACAATCTACTTCAATGGGTATTACCCATCCTCACACTTCTACCAGTGAGCGTATCTTTAGTTTGGCTGCACCCTGTTTTCATGTGGATTGCTCCCAAAAAATAAAACCAGATAATCTCCAGAAAACTTCAGCATGATATCTCAAAGTCCTCTTCTACAGGCATAGGCAGGAAGCCTGTAGCTGTCGTAGGTCGCTTGCGAACATCTATGCCGCCCGTCCTCGCGAGTCAGCGACGGAGGCCTTCTCAACATCGATGACTGTCGTCCCGTTTGGAGGTAACCAGCTAATTTAAGGAAACACCCCCCAAACAACAAAATTACTTAATATTACTTACACTGACTACATTTCTTCAAATCTTTCAATTTCCTCTGGTTCTTCTGCCATTCTTGGTATAGTTGGAAATAAAAGAATAGTCATTATTATTCAGAATCTACAGAAATCACAAAATTTGTATACATAATTTTCTTTAAACATTTACTTATTGTTGAAGGACTTGTCTGTGAACTTAATTATGAAGAACCGCAATAAAATAAAAGGGTTTCTTTGTTGTATACCAAGTATATTTGACATTTTCCCTCTCTTTTTTTCTATTTTTCTGCTTCTTCAACAGGGACATCAGAAAGAAACAATCAATTAAACAATCTACTTCAATGGGTATTACCCATCCTCACACGTCTACCAGTGATCGTATCTTTAGTTTGGCTGCACCCTGTTTTCATGTGGATTGCTCCCAAAAAATAAAACCAGATAATCTCCAGAAAACTTCAGCATGATATCTCAAAGTCCTCTTCTACAGGCATAGGCAGGAAGCCTGTAGCTGTCGTAGGTCGCTTGCGAACATCTATGCCGCCCGTCCTCGCGAGTCAGCGACGGAGGCCTTCTCAACATCGATGACTGTCGTCCCGTTTGGAGGTAACCAGCTAATTTAAGGAAACACCCCCCAAACAACAAAATTACTTAATATTACTTACACTGACTACATTTTCTTCAAATCTATCAATTTCCTCTGGTTCTTCTGCCATTCTTGGTATAGTTGGAAATAAAAGAATAGTCCTTATTATTCAGAATCTACAGAAATCAAAATTTGTTATTGAGGATTTAAAAAAAAATCCACCATATAGATTATATTTAAAAGTTCTAGTTTGATATACTTTATTTAGTTGAGTAGTCTTTGAGAAAAGATTGCGAATGAAACATTTTAATTAGTTGAAATTCCAGTCAGAATGAAATTTAAATGAAAAAAGTATAGGCAAACAGGAAGTAGGCGAATGACAGATCAAAACATGCTCACAGTTTACAACTAGTCACTATTGAGCTGCAGACCAAATATGAAGTCATTGTGTTTGGTATCTTTGGATTATACAAAACAAGTAAAATTGTTGTTGACTTTCAAGATGCACATTTTTGAACAATATTTTACAATATTTTGACAATGATTTGTTTTTTTTTTTCAGTTGCTCTGGAACTTTTCAAATGTATACTAGTGAACAAACAGATTACTAAATACTGATTCAATAAAACAAAAATTTACTCTGCTTGCCTTTTCAATAATGACAATTTTAAATGGACTAATTTTTTTCCAACTTTTAAACGTGAATAGAAGCTCTATAAAACAAGACTAAAATGTACTCAGTATGTGATAAGTACTTTAAGTAACATTCCAAATATCTAAATGAAAAAAATATACCTCTCTTAGTAAGTCTAACATATCATCCTCAAGGCTATAAAAAATGTTTGGTTCCTTAATTTATGCTAAACAATGAAAATCTATGAAAAAAATCTGTTTAGTTGCACAAACCCTTCAAGCCTTGCTATCATGTATTAAAAAATTTAATAGTACCTTTAATAAATACTGAACTAAAATCTTGTTAACACTTAAAATATCTGTTTGAATTAAACTCATTTATACTCAGAATGTCTACAGTCAAAGTCAGTCAAATGTTTTAATGAACAGAATAGTTCAATGCAACTAACAAACATCATGTCATATTTCATCCTGCAACCTCACTCAAGAGGTGCTATACCACTGGTGGACCTTCTTAGTGTGGTCATTAGTGATATATCATTTATATATTTTGTCAGAAGTCTTCATGTCTCAGTCAAAGTGCAGTTTTTTGTGTTGTAGTCTAAAAGAGAAGAAATGAGTATTATAAAAATCTTTTAAAATAAAAGTCCTTCTTTGAATATATGAATATAAGGACATTACATTATAAGCAAGATGTTATATGATGTAGGATATACTTTGGACATGTTAGTGCTCTAATAAGGGGTCTCCATGCAGTTACTCATAATTATTTGTGTTTAAACAATGACATCCTACATCATATACTTCATGTTTTGGAAAAATGCAAACAAAATCTTTCATTGATGTAAGCATGGCTAAGGGTAATGCAATAATTTCAATTTCTGATTTTCTTTTAGTTATGTTATTGATAAGGAAATTAATGCCAACTTGACTCACATTAAAGAAACAATCACCAATTGATTAAATGTCAACTTGTAAAAAAATTTTAAGTACCATAGGAACTGAAAAAGAAACCATCTGAAATATTATAGGCCAATGAGAAGTTTTCTAATTAGATGCATATTAAAATAAAGAGCTGCACCTTGAGCATATGATACGCCTGTTGGTTTTTCAACAAATAAAGTTCTATTACTCCTCAATGTCATATCAGAAATATATAAACAACAGTGCACACACTGAAATGTCTCGCCTTCTTTACTTATCATTGATATTATGTTGATAATCCTAAATATAAAGCTTTATTACAACTGTCACATAAACTTAACATTAACCAAGTAAACTAAACATTGACCAATGAATCATAAAAATGAGGTCAAGGTCAGAAGAACCATGCTAGGCAGGCATGTACAGCTAACAATTCTTCCATACAACAAATATAGTTGACCTATTGCTTATAGTTTAAGAAAAACAGACCAAAAAACAAAAACTTAACACTGAGCAATGAACCTTGAAAATGAGGTCAAGGTCAAATAAAACCTGCGTGACTGACATATAGATCATAAAATATTTCCATACACCAAATATAGTTGAACTATTGCATATAGTATTAGAAAAAATGACCAAAACTCAAAAACTTAACTTTGACCACTGAACCATGAAAAAGAGGTCAAGGTCAGATGACACCTGCCAGCTAGACATGTACACCTTACAATCATTCCATACACCAAATATACTAGACCTATTGCTTATAGTATCTGAGATATGGACTTGACCACCAAAACTTAACCTTGTTCACTGATCAATATAATGAGGTCTAGGTCAAGTGAAAACTGTCTGACGGGCATGAGGACCTTGCAAGGTACACATATACCAAATATAGTTATCCTATTACTGATAATAAGAGAGAATTTAACATTACAAAAAATCTTAGTAGTCACTGAACCATGAAAATGAGGTCAAGGACATTGGACATGTGATTGACAGAAACTTCGTAACATGAGGCATCCATATACAAAGTATGAAGCATCAAGATCTTCCACCTTCTAAAATATAAAGCTTTTAATAAGTGAGCTAACGCTGCTGTCGTCGGATCACTATCCCTATGTCGAGCTTTCTGCGACAAAAGTCGCAGGCTCGACAAAAACTAAAGGGAGCTTATTTTAATAGATTTAAAGCAGTCACTAAAGTTTTATGAGATCTGCTCGAAGCATTTTTTAGTTATTGTCCGAAAACTGGAAAATCACCCCTTTTTTATGAATAAAATCCCACAACTCAGAAACGTAAAATCTAAAATTTATAAAAATCGAAAGGGAGCTTACGTCAATAGATATAAACAATTCACCAAAGTTTCATGACAATTGGTTAAAGTGTTTTTGAGTTCTTGTCTGACGGACAAGAGTATACCATAAAATGTCCGGGCGTATAAAAATCATGTGATAAAAATTTTATATCTTTGTACAAGTTAATTTTATTTCTTGATAATTATTTGCCATTTTTGTATTTACTTGTAGTACCAATAATGCCATAAAAAAATACTTACCATGTTCAATTATAACCGGTTTTAAGACCCTACCTCTCAGAAACTGCAAGAGATGTAACACATGTACAAACATTGCTTACTCTTTAGCTTTGTTGCATTACTTTCTGTTTTCTACCACGTTGTTGGGTTTCTCTAAAATATTGGTTCTATAGTTAATGTTTAAAACTATGACAACTTCATGTTTTTTTCAACTATATTATTTTTTTCTATAATAAACTGTTAACACAGAGATATATCTCGCCTTTTTGTTATTTTGATAATGCAAATGTTGAAATTTAAATAGCAATACTTTAACATGTAAGTTATGCAAATATTCAGTCAATGAGCCATGACTGAAGGTGCATGGCTAAACAATCTCCATGGATGCGAGATGTGCCAATGCTAATACAACTGCATATCAAATACCATTGACTTATCAGAAGTCGTTCTCTTTAAACAAACCTAAACACAAACATTTAATTGGTAAACTATGTAAAAGTTTCAAAGTCAATGAAACATGATGAGGGGAGGGGCTAATTTATAATCTCCATGGAAATGAGACTTGCAACTGCAAATACATTCGCATACCAAATATCATTGACATAACATTTAGTGGTTCATCTTTAACTGATCTAATAACAAACTAATACATGTAAACTAAGCAAAAGTTTCAAAGTCAATAGACTGAGGGGTAAGGACCCAATATTCTACATAGAAATGAGATGTGCTGATACTTATACAACTGCATACCAATTATCATTGGCCTACCACTAATGGTTCCCCTTAAACTGACCTAATCACAAACTAATACATGTAAACTAAGCAAAAGTTTCAAAGTCAATAGACCATGACTGAGGGGGTGGGGCCAAATAATCTCCATGGAAATAGCATACCTTAATATAATGTCTCACTTTTCTACTCCGTCAAGGCAAGACAAAAATGTGTTTATTACAATTTTTTTTAAGAATGTTATCCAATTTAACGAAGACACTGGCAGTGTGCAAGAGGTTGTGGGCTCAATTCCAAACAAGGTCAAATGACAATTTTAGTGATAAAAAAATAGTTGTTTGGAGTCAGAATGTTTCTGGTTACGATGACCGAGGTCTTCCTTCAGACTGTTGCCTTGTGAAGTTAGCATTCTTAAAGTCAATTGTGAGACTAGGACATGCAGGTTTACTTACATGTTCTCGTCCTGAATATGTATGTAACATTTGCCACGGGACACAAACACCAATCCATATGTGTTTCACCTAATTTCTAATGATTGACTGAACATAAATATTTAAAGCCACTTTCAGCACTCTCGGCTATATCTCTGGCCAGTTTTTAATGGTAGAGAAATCCAAAGTACCACAACCCCTACTTTCTAATATTTTTATCTCTCAAGAAAACAAAATTGTGGACTATACCTGTATTAACTGGAGCTACCATTCGGTAAGTTTCTATACTGTTTCTCAGCTATCCTTTTCACTAGGGCTACCATGGGGACGTTGTTATACTGTCACTCAGTTCTCCTATTTGCCAGGTTTCCACTAGGGGAAATAGATATACTGGTACGCCCTACTCCCTAGATACATCAAAACACCATTATAGAAGATGACCGCAAGTCTCATAAACTTAGAATCCAAAAACTGTAATGAGATGTAAATCATAAAAGTCAGTGAAATTGAAAACTAAGTTAAAATGATCTGTTTAAGGAGGAAATATATTACACACCTTAAAGCATTTCAATACATTACATTTTGGGGTGAAGTTACATGAACCTATGTTACAAGGTTTTCAATCGGTTTAAAATGGGAAAACAATCCTCAAATAGTAAATAATTTCCTCAAATGGAAGATATTTGAAAGTATCAACCTACTTTCTTATTGCAAATGGTATATTCATGACTCATATCTTTTCATTTATTTTTATATAATTTAATTTCGGATGTAACACGTCTTCTGATTGGCTGAAAGTGTTTTGTCTATCAGCTCATAGACATAATTTTGTCATGGGACCGTGACGTCATCGACGTTTTTATCATGATTTACTCCTTTTTAGAATTAAATTATAAGGAATGACTGTAATTGTCTGTCTATTCGAAATAACCTAAGAAATGTGGTGCACACTTTTAAATAACCCGCTACGCGAGTTATTCAGTGTGCACCACATTTTTGATGTTATTTCTTCATAGACAGAAGAAATATTACAGTCATTCCTTAAATAAAAAATTTCAGCAATTTTTATGATCTAGTAATTGCCATTTGTATTGATCAGTTGATTGTTTGTATTGATCAGTTGATTATAAAAAAAAAATTCAACAACAGAGTGGAGTGGGGGAAATTTCTGTGTTCTTTAACTTTTTACACTAATCGATTTACAGTTTAAATTACAGCATTCGTACCGGTCTACTCGATTCGCTCCGACATTTAAATATGTCAACTTTTATTGGCAGGATTTTGGGCTTGAAATGACTATACTGGACTGGTAACAATAAAAGACATAATCTAGCCATAAACAGGAGGGATATAAATATTCTGCCGAACAAAATACAGGCTGGTAAACAATGTTGAACAAAAGGCCCAGCAACAGGCGAAAATGAAGATTCCGTCCTAGAAAAAATTCCCTCACCAGAAAACCAAATGATCGTCCCCTAAATATATTTAAAAGTTTTTGTAACATATAGTCTTTGTGTGTTTTAACTCGTTCTCGACATTCAGTTCAACAAGCTAAACACTCATAATGTGTAAAATTTAAATTACACAGTTTAAATACAGGGCCATTTTAGTGGTGTCCAGTAGCGGATCCAGGGGGGGGGGGTTCCGGGGGTTGCCGATCAATGCATTTGAATGGGGACATATGGTTGGAACCCCTCCCCCCCTTTCTCCTGGGTTGGGAACCCCCCCCCCCCCCCCCCCCCCCCCCTTTTAAAATGGCTAGATCCGCCCCTGGTGTCAGTAAAGAAAGATTAAGACTGACCTGACTGATATATATAATATAAGGAATTTCCAACCACAAAGTCAAGATATAAAATAGGTGTTAATTTTCAAACAACCAGTTCAGTGTTAGGTGTTGACTTCACTCGTAAGAAAAATTAGAACAATAGAATTTACCCGCCAAATACATTAACCAATGAATGGATAGCGGCTTAATAAACCGTGAATCGGGAAATTAAGACGTACGGTGAAACAAAACTTCACTAAAACTATAATAAAACAAAAGACAAAATCAGTCCGTCAATAGTCTAGGTCCACGTCAATTAGTTAAAATAAGGGGAGAAATTACAGCGTTGTCGCTATAGACAGGTGTGGGTCCAGCTAGGATTTGGAAAACGGGGCCCCGGGCAATCCAATATTGGGAGTGATACAGTTACTTGTAAAAAAAGTATGCATTTAAGTATACGTATGAAAAAAAATATATATCTAGTATAAACGTAGCTTGACTGCTGACGGCATGAAATCATATAATCACAGATACTTCTTTCCTGATGTGGCATGAAATGCCAATAAGACAACTACATCCAACCAGAGACATATATGTCTCTGATCCAACACAGTCCCGGATTCAAGCAACTATAGGCCACCGAACGGCCTTCAATAATAAGCAAAACCAATACCGTTATCAAAGGTTCTGACATGACAAAATGTGAAACATATGATTACCAAACGAGGAGAAAAAAGAGTTATAATTAATGACAAAACGGAAACTTGACAGATGTAACAAATAAACAGCAAACATCGACAACCATTTTAGCTTATTATAGCTGCGGTTCTAATGGAACTTTCAAAGGCGTTTGATTGCCTACCACATGCAATTCTGCTTGATAATTAAATTATAGCATATGCATAATGGTGTCTCTTCTCATCCGAGTTCACTTCTTCAATCTTATTTGTCAAACAGGAAACAACAAGTTAAAATAAATAGCATTCTTAGCAGTTGGGCTGACATTCAAAAGGGGGTTCCCAGGGTTCTATCCTGGACACCCTACTGTTCAATGTTTTTATCAATGATATATTCTTATTTATAAAAAATGGAACTCTGTATAAGTATGCAGATGACAGTACCTCATCTTATTGTAATCCAGATTGTGATGTTTTAATTTCTACTTTAGAATCTGAATCACTTAAACTTATTGAATGGTTGAAAATTAAAAAAATGCAGGCAAACCCTGACAAATTTCAGGTTTTAGCAGTTGGGAAAAAGACATATAACAAAAATCCATGTATACGTATTCAAAGTGCTGATCCTTCGCGTGAGTCAACGGTCAAACTTCTTGGCATTGACCGATTGATTATCAGCTAAATTTTGATACTCCTATCGGTAAAATATGCAGGAAGGAATTTCAGCAACTTAATATTTTGAAACATTTGGGAACTTGTTTGAAAAAGAGAAGTAAGCTCACTATATTCCATACATTCATTTCGAGCAATTTCAATTTCTGCCCTTTGGCATGCATTTTTGTATGAGAAAAATTAGAAAAAATTAGAAAAAGTGCAAGAAAGAGCACTAAGGTTTGTGTATGAAGGTCATTCAAGCTCATATCAACAGTTGCTTGAAAAGGCTAAGATGCCTTCATTGCATATTAAAGACGAAGATCAATGGCAGTTGAAACTTTTAATATAGTTAATAAATTAGCACCTGTCTGTTTACATGATCTGCACGTACATAAGCTTTTCATATATTTTCTAGTTATAGCTCTAAATGTCTGCATTATGCCTTAAATTTTGCATGTATGCTTTATTTTGTATTTGACTTAATTTTTAGTTGTGCTTGAATTTTAGTTGTACTTGAATTTTAGTTATGCTTGAATTTTAGTTATGCTTCAGTTTTGGCATGTTTACATGTGTAGTTTGGTAGTGCTTTGCAAGTATTTCAATATGCCTGTGCTGTATCTATGCATTGAAATAACAACTGCTGCTTACATATCTTATCTGCATGTTCTGTGTTTTAATGTTATGTACAAACTACATGTTATTTATATTCGGTAAAAAGCGCTCAGTAGCTTATGTTTGTATTGTTAAATGTGAGCTGAATCAAAATAAAGCTTTCGTATTCGAATAACCACCCATATTTGCGACAAGCACACGAAGATTTGGCATGGTTAAACATGTTTGTGAGCGCTCAACCTCTCTCTAACTTTGAAAAATTGTGTATCCACCAGAGCGCCAATAAAAAGAAGTATACATATGTCGCCGGGTATATATTTTTCCCATATGGCTATACAAGTTCGTAAGTGCCCACAAATATTCATTCTGTAAATATATATACAATGATAGTTACAAATAGTATAAACATACCATTGAACAATTGTATTTTTAGAAATAAAACAGTTATAAACGAAAATATTAGAGCCGAACCTTAAAACTAAGAAATAGAAAAACCAACCTGTAAATATATAGCTAATAGCGCAAGCCATCTGTAGGTTTCAACGCCTGAATACAGAATACAGGTATGAAAAGATATTACAGGTAAGAAGGGATTTTTTGGCGGTAACTAGAAAGCATGCAGGTAAAAAGGTGTGCTTGATTTGGATTTGTCATTCGTCAAGCGTCAATGTAATATGATAATGAATATGACATATGAAATATGATATGAAAACATGTATGACATAGAAATATTTCATGCGGTGACACAAATAGTGTGAAACGATTTTTTAGTCAGTTTTACTTTAAAGGACCGACCATTCATTTTTGTTAGAGGTTGATTCTTACTTTTGTCTTAGATGGGAAGTAAGATCGTTTTATATTAGAGTCGAGAACAAATTATTCTAAGACTACCCCTCACTAAAAAAAAGACGAATAAATGAATGGTCGGTGCATAAAAATATATTTTCTATGTTATTAAAATATGAGGTCAAATTGACAATGTACCTATTTACAAAACCTATATTAGGCGTGTTTGATTTGTCAATACATGTCATTTCCTGAGGCTCTTTACATGTGCATTATTATAGTGAGTAGTTTTACACTCATTAAAATATTTATAAGTATGCCATTGTAATAATCATGAAATATTTTCAGCTCATACTTTTGGGGGATAAATAATTGTAAGGTTATCATCAGTCAATGCACATTTGAGGCATAATAACGAATAAATAAGACTCAATGAACAGTACAAAACAAAAAGACTAGGGTCAGTAGTTAGTGTAGTGAATACCATGATATTTTGACCCTGCTCTCTAAATTATAAGCCGTCTTTTATATCTTTGTTCAAGTTAGGGGTCATCTGGTGGTACAGCTTGAAATCCCCTCCCATGTTTGCATCTGTACTAAATTTCTGTGTCATTTGGTCTCTTGTGGAGAGTTGTCTCATTGGCAATCATACCACATCTTCTTAGTTTTATATATAAAAGCGAGGCGAAAGATACAGAAGGGACATTCAAACTCATAAGTGGAAAATATAAAAAAAAAGAAAAAGACAAACAGACAAACAATATAAAAACACACATAGAAAACTAAAAACTGAGCAACACGCGATAAAACAAGAAAATATTTTCGTCATACCGCACAGAATGATCAGTATAACACAAGCAGTAAAATTATTCAAGCCCTTCAAAATTATGTTAATTATATATATATATTGTAAAATGATCAGGACACTTAGCGCAGAAAGGTTATTTTCAATGTTATTATATACGATGTCCTAAACATGTCAAAATTGACATAGATGACAGGGAGTGGTCATTTTACACACAGTTTTTGGACAAAACTGTGGCGAGCCAATGTTTTCCTAAGAAACATATTGTACACACATTAACATCTTTGTAAAATATATCTTGTAGCAAAATCTCATTCTGGGTATGTGACTAATATTAAATGAAAAGAAGTTTGGAGCACTAATGTACATTTGTAAATTTAAATACTGATGTCTGGCACAGACTCGTGTTTTACAAGCGTCTGGTGAATCATTAGGTATAAAGGGGCCAAAAGTGCCCTTTATATCATACATCCTTCTTTCACAATTTGTTGTATATATATTATTTTGATATAATGAAGTATTCATACAATTGCTGTATACTAAAATCATTTCACCTCGTAGCATATAATTATAATTTAATATCCATGTACATAATTTATAAATGTTTTATGCTTTTGAAGTCAATAAATCATTTCACTTCACAGCATTTTCACTTTGCCTATTACTGAAATATTTTAACTATGGAATGAGTAAGTCCTTGTGTGTAAATTTAACAAAAGAGGGGGAAGATACCTGGGACATAATATTGTTAGTATACTATTCCCAGGAAGATACCTGGGACATAATATTGTTAGTATACTATTCCCAAGAAGATACATCGGACATAATATTGTTAGTATACTATTCCCAGGAAGATACTTGGGACATAATATTGTTAGTATACTATTCCCAGGAAGATACCTGGGACATAATATTGTTAGTATACTATTCCCAAGAAGATACATCGGACATAAAATTGTTAGTATACTATTCCCAAGAAGATACATCGGACATAATATTGTTAGTATACTATTCCGAAGAAAATACATCGGACATAATATTGTTAGTATACTATTCTCAAGAAGATACATCGGACATAATATTGTTAGTATACTATTCCCAAGAAGATACATCGGACATAATATTGTTAGTATACTATTCCCAAGAAGATACCTGGGACATAATATTGTTAGTATACTATTCCCAAGAAGATACATCGGACATAATATTGTTAGTATACTATTCCCAAGAAGATACTTGGGACATAATATTGTTAGTATACTATTCCCAAGAAGATACCTGGGACATAAAATTGTTAGTATACTATTCCCAAGAAGATACATCGGACATAATATTGTTAGTATACTATTCCCAAGAAAATACATCGGACATAATATTGTTAGTATACTATTCTCAAGAAGATACATCGGACATAATATTGTTAGTATACTATTCCCAAGAAGATACATCGGACATAATATTGTTAGGTTACTATTCCCAAGAAGATACCTGGGACATAATATTGTTAGTATACTATTCCCAAGAAGATACCTGGGACATAATATTGTTAGTATACTATTCCCAAGAAGATACCTGGGACATAATATTGTTAGTATACTATTCCCAAGAAGATACCTGGGACATAATTTTGTTAGTATACTATTCCCAAGAAGATACCAAAACTTATACTATAAATACTAACTGAAAAAAACGAAAACCAAATAAAAACCTATGGAAAGCCTCAGCTGTCATATATTAGAGATTTACAAAACGTTATGCTGAAGCTTAAAATGTAAAGTTAAGACAGCGTGATGTTGATTTGAGTCATCAAAATGCTAACTCTAAATTACAATATGCTAAGTTGAATCTGCGCAATGTTGACTTGCAATGACAAGTGCTTTAGTCGTGATAGTATAAAGATAAGTCACGATGTTGTGATGATATGCCAAACACACGTAACGTTGGGTTTAAAGTACATGATGTGAAGTTGACGTTGCATGATGTTAGCTTGCAGATGGATACTGCTCAGTCATCCACTTCGATAGCTATGATAACAAATAAAATGAATAGCTAAAATATACGGTGCTGACTTGTTATTAATAAATGTTGAGCTGAGATAATACGATGTTATATCATTGTGATATCACGATAGGTCTATCATGCAATCTGTTGATTTAAAACACCATGATGCACAGTAGAAAGTACATGATGTTAAGTTAATATAACACGATGCTACACCACTATATTGAAACGAAAAGCTTACCATACAATTTGTTGACTTAAAACAAAACGATGCAACGTGTTAAGCTAAGATGCTCACTTGAACCTACACGACGTACAGTTGAAATTTTGTAATGTTAAGCTACGATAGCACGGTGTTATATCATTATAATGTCACAATAGGCTTATTATACAATTTGCTCACTTATAACTACAAAATGTATAGTTGAAAGTACGTGATGTAAAGCTAAGATAGCACGTTGTTATATCATTAGAATGTCACGATAGGCTTACCACACGATATGCTCGTTTAAAACTACACGACGTACAGATGAAAGTACGTGATGTTGAGCTATAATAGCAATATCTTATATCATAATAATATCACGATAGGCTTGCCATACAATATGCAAATTTAAAACTACACGACGTACAGTTGAAAGTACGTGTTGTTCAGCTAAGATAGCACGATGTTATATCATTATAATTTCACGATAGGCTTACTATAATATATGCTCATTTAAAACCTTCACAACGAACAGTTGAAAGTATGTGATGTTGAGCTATTATAGCACGATGTTATATCATAATAATATTACCATAGGCTTGCCATACAATATGCTCATTCAAAACTACACGACGTACAGTTGAAAGTACGTGTTGTTGAGCTAAGATAGCACGATGTTATATCATTATGACGTCACGAGAGGCTTATCATACAATGTGTTGACTTGAAACTACACGATGTAAATTTGAAGTAGTTTGGTCTTGACTTGAAACAGTAAAATGTTAAGTTATAAAAACAGAACGTAAAGTCAAAATAAAACAATGATAGGATGACATATACTTGTGCAGAGTTGAAGATTTTTGGTGTTGACTTCGCATATAGTACAAATATTAGATCGTTTTATGTTAAATTGAAAGACAATAACGATGCGTAAAACATTACAGAATTATGTGAATTGAAACGGCAATTCTACGGAAAAGAATGAGGGACAAATCCCTAGGATTTTTACTTCTTCATTTGCAAGTTGATGAATATAAATGAAATTTAACTCCGGAGGCAAAATGATATACAAAGAAAGTTTTCCATAAATTCATAAAGCAAAAGAATTACCCATCGCTATATATTACACTTGAATACAGTTTTGTCGTATATTTTGGATTATTTTTTATGATTAGAAACCAGACTTTTTTTTATGAACAATATTTATGAAAATATTTATCTATGTTGTGTGTTAATATATACAACATATTATTGTGCTTATAAGACTTATGACTGTGAGGGTAAAATTTTACTCATATAAAATCACATCTATGTAAGAGTTATCGGAGAATTTGTATTTACCACTCCCGTTTTCCCCAAAATAAAACATTAGAATCTGGAGTCTTAATCTTAAAAAACAAAGATCAACTGATATCACAAATAATACGCTAAAGCGTAGGACTGAGAGGGTCAGAGCTATATGAGAATGTGACCCCCCCCCCCCCCCCCCCCCCCCCCGGCCTTGTTAGAGGTATCTGAGAATTTGTTGAATTTTCTTTTACACGAAATAAAACAAAAGAATCTGGACTTAATCAAAAGCGATGCGATTACGATTTCCATAGAATGTCAGAGACAGTTTGTCGACTAGTTCGTTGAAAATTCTACTAGGCAAGTAAAGTATGTCTTGTAACAAAGCAGGGTTTATTCATTATTCATATCACACTTACATGTTCTCGTCCTGATATGCATGTAATATTTGCCACTGTACGTACAACGCACTCCTTAATTTTCCCCGATATAAAACCAAAAAATCTGGACTTAATCAAAACCGATAATATTTGGATTTCCATAGATTGTCAGAGACGGTTTGTCACCTAGTTTTTTTTTAAATTTCGGCTAAGCAAGCAAAATATGTCTTGTACAGAGCCAAGATATATTCATATTTATATCACACTTACAAATTCTCGTCCTTATATGCATGTAATATTTGCCACTGTACACTACATACAAATACATTTTCATCAATTCTTTTTTTATGAAAAGGAGCCTATTTTAAGCACGTTCATCGATTTGACACCCTGTAATTCATGTTTTTTGGTAGTTCCTCGAAAATTATAACACATTCCTTCTTTATTTGCAACTTCGCCAAGTGACGGGTGCCACATATGAAACAGGATCTGCTTATCCTTCTGGAGCACCTGAGATCACCCCTTTTTTGAGGGTTTCGTGTTGCTCAGTTTTTGTTTTTCTATATGTTGCGCTTAATATACTGTTATTTGGCTTTTGATCTTTTTTCTCTCGTTTATTTCGGCTGATGAGTTTTTGTCATGACATTGTCAGTTTGGTTAAGAGTTTTACTATCCCTTTTGTATCTTTCGCCTTCTTTTATCCATTTTTGTGTATTTTTTTTTTTTGATTCTCCCCTCCCCCTGAACAGTATAATAGATAGATAAATGAAAACAGAAACCCTTTTCAACAAAAGGAGATCTACAAGTAACTCGACGTGACCGAAATTGTAAATTTCTTCCTCATTAGATATATTGCCCTTAGGGTAGATCGGGTGTCTTCCGCCATCTTAGAGAGTTACCATTTGATTTTTATTGGGGGGCTAGGATGAAATTTGAAAAAAGGCAGGACAGGAGTTTTGAGCAAAAAAAAAGGCAATTTATGTAAAAAAAAAGTCAGAATAAACTAATAAAAAAAAAATGCAGGACCGAATAGAGTGAAAAATAAAAATGGCAGGACAGAGATTACAACTAAAAAAAAGGCAGAACAAAATTTTTCATCCTAGCCCTCCAGATCATATGTTTATTTTAAACTGTCTTATTAACAAAAACTGTAATTCAAAAGACGGTAGACTGTTTGCCTGTTTTGTTGATTTTCAGAAGTCTTTTGATACTGTTATACATACAGGGATCAAGATTAAACTACTAGATATTGGGGTTGGGTCTTATCTTTATAACATTGTTAAAAGTATGTATGAAATTAGCAAATCATGTGTCAAAATTCAAAATCAAGTAAGTGCTTTTTTTCCCATTAGATATTGGAGTCAAACAAGGTGACAACCTCAGTCCTGATTCATTCAAGATATTCATAAATGATTTGCCCAGATATTTGTCAGATACAAGAGACCCAGTTAATGTCAATGACAACGATCTACATTGTTTTATGTATGCGGATGATATTGTTTTATTATCTACATCAGCTGAAGGACTACGAGAAAAGCTGGGAATGCTTGATAAATTTTGCAAATATTGGTGTCTCAATGTTAATACTAATAAGACAAAGGTTCTGATTTTCAAACAAAGCAGGCAGACATGTAAAACAGATATTCACATTTCAGAATATAAATCTGGAATGTGTTTCAAAATACAAATACCTAGGTTTATATTTAAGCTCATCTGTAATCCTGACGTAAAAACAAGTATTCATGTTTTTGACCACACTGTAAAGCCTATTTTATTATATGGTAGCGAAATATAGGGGGTGTTTAATTCTCTTTCCTCTAAATGCAAGAAGGAAGATATATCTTTTGAAAAATTATATTCAGGTTTACCCTGTGAGAAACTTCATATAAAATTTTGTAAATTTATACTTGGGGTACACACGAAAACAACAAATGCTGCAGTGTTATATGAACTTGGAAGATTTCCAATATATTTTAATATAATAAAAGGAATGTTATTGTACTGGTATAGATTAGAGAATTTAGGTAATAATTTTTTTCTATTAAAAGAGGCATATACACAATCAAAGACACTATATCACATGAATATAACATCATGGTATGGTTCAATAAATGTTTTTTTAAAAATACTTGGTATTGACTATACAAATGCCATAAACGCTCCATTTTGTGAGTCCTTATACAAATTTAAGAAGTATATATATACAAACCAAGCTATCAATATTGTTTATTAGCTGTTGGAAAAACAAATAGATAAATTTTCAGACAGTAAACAGAAAAACTACCTTTGATATAAAACAAATTTTGGTTTTGAAAAATATCTAACATTGATCACGAATTTTGAACTTAGAAGAAGTTTTACTCAATTACGTGTATCTTTTCATAGATTACAAATAGAATTAGGTAGATATCAGGGTATTCCCCGAATTAACAGAATATGCAATAAATGTTCTTCCAATACTGTCGAAGATGAGGCTCATTTTCTATTTGATTGTAAAAAATTTGAGGATGATAGAAATTGTATGTTAGCTAGTATTGCAAAATATAATTCTTATTTTAATCATATGGGCAGTCAAAACAAAATTATCTGGTTATTTAGTGTAGAAAATGTTGATTTACTTAAAATAATATGTAATTGTATATACAAACATCTTCCTTTAAAATAGTGAAGATTAGTTAAAGGAAATCTATGTGTGTATATACATTTGATTGGACATAGAAAAATATATTCATCTGAATATCACAAACATACCAGCCGATTAAAAAAAAGAATTAACTGTTAAGATATATTATTTATTCAAATGTTCTCTTATATCCTTGAGGCATCGTCCACTGGTATCAACTGCATTCAAGTTACCTATGATGCTTCCTTGTTTGCTTTTGATACAGGTAGGAAAGAGACATTTACACACATTTTACATGCCTATGGCCCATAACGTATCGCCCCCTGGTGTCAGCTGCCTTTAGGATACCATAATACTTTCCTATTTGCTGCTGACACAGGATGAGTCATGGACATGCTTAATTTCTACGTTCTTTTTGGCTAATTATTATATGTTTAATTGATCCAACTTATTGTGTACTATACATATATGGATATCTATTTTTCTTTTTTTCTTTTTGGGCTGCTTGTTTGTTATTTATATCAACCACACTTGCATTAAAATGCATCAGTATTAAAAAAAACATACTATAATAGATTCTTTATCTACGTATTCTTTAAGAACTTAAATATTTCTCATTTATCTTTTTTTTATCTCATTGTTTGTATTGTATGAAAAATTATTGATGTTGTAATGTTTATGCCCTTTGGGGCCCATAATTGGAAATAAAAATATCTTATCTTATCTTATCTTATAGGGAAGATAACTCGGTTAACATTACTTTTTGTCGTTTTTTAATTTTTTTTAATTTTTTGCCATGTCATTGTCAGTCTGTTTTCGACTTATGAGTTTGAAATCCCTTTGGCATATTTCGTCTCTAATGATGGAGTGTGTATGGACTTTATTTATTTTGTTTTGTAGACAGAAAACGAGTCTCGTGATGCCAATTTTTATTTTTATTTTTTAACATTGAGTTTTCCATGTATAGTTTATACAAAATCTGACAATACTGCATAACCTGTAGCTTGCAAAATGCTCTGCGGCCCAAACTTTTTATTATGTTTTTCAAAAAAGAATAAACTACATTTTGGCAAATAATTAAAAAAAATCTACCGATTTTAATTTAGACCACACTCATGAAAACTATAAGAGAGAGAGAGAGAAAGAGAAACTGTTGACATAAAAAAAACATATCTATAAATTAATCAAAGCAATACCAAAATAATTCATGGACTTTAACAATTTTTACAGATTTTTTCTTTTTTTCTTTTTTCTTTGAAAACACATATAGATAGAGAGAAGCGGCAAAGAACCAAGAAAATCACTATGGACAAGAAAATAAGTGACGGAAATCATTAATTGGCTTCTTGTTATAAGTTATAGGGGTCATTGTCCATTAATGACTTTACCAATTTAAAAGAATAAAATATTCTCCGAGTGGATATATACATAAACCTGGGCATTATCTTACTTGGTGCTGGAAAAATGGTTGGCACTGCTGTAAATTATGTTTTTTTTTTAAAGTTGACGATTTAGACTGAAGGCTCTATGTCAAATTTCATTAGGCTTCACAGACTTCATGTATGAGCGAAAAGTATACAACATAATCTACCATACTTTATGTTTGGGTTGGCCCCATGCAGTAGGATTCTTCCACCTATCAATCTTTTTTTTTTATTTCGTGGAAAAGAAAATTCAAATTTTAAGATACCTCTAACAAGGCCGGGGGAGGGGGTCACATTCTCATATAGCTCTGACCCTCTCAGTCCTACGCTTTAGCGTATTATTTGTCATATCAGTTGATCTTTGTTTTTTAAGATTAAGACTTCAGATTCTTATGTTCTATTTCGTGGAAAACGGGAGTGGTAAATACAAATTCTCTGCTTACTCTTACATAGATGTGATTTTATTTGAGTAAAATTTGACCCTCACAGTCATAAGTCTTATAAGCACAATATTATGTTGTATATATTAACACACAACATAGATAAATATTTTCTTAAATATTGTTCATAAAAAAAGTCTGGTTTTTTATCATAAAAAATAATCCAAACAAAACATGTAAAATATACGGCAATTAAAACTGTATTCAAGTGTAATATATAGCGATGGGTAATTCTTTTGCTTTATGAATTTATGGAAAACTTTCTTTGTATATCATTTTGCCTCCGGAGTTAAATTTCATTAATATTCATCAACTTGCAAATGAAGAAGAAAAATCCTAGGGATTTGTCCCTCATTCTTTTCCGTAGAATTGCCGTTTCAATTCACTTAATTCTGTAATGTTTTACGCATCGTTATTGTCTTTCAATTTAACATAAAACGATCTAATATTTGTACTATATGCGAAGTCAACACCAAAAATCTTCAACTCTGCACAAGTATATGTCATCCTATCATTGTTTTATTTTGACTTTACGTTCTGTTTTTATAACTTAACATTTTACTGTTTCAAGTCAAGACCAAACTACTTCAAATTTACATCGTGTAGTTTCAAGTCAACACATTGTATGATAAGCCTCTCGTGACGTCATAATGATATAACATCGTGCTATCTTAGCTCAACAACACGTACTTTCAACTGTACGTCGTGTAGTTTTGAATGAGCATATTGTATGGCAAGCCTATCGTGATATTATTATGATATAACATCGTGCTATCATAGCTCAACATCACATACTTTCAACTGTACGTTGTGTAGTTTTAAATGAGCATATATTATGGTAAGCCTATCGTGACATTCAAATGATATAACAACATGCTATCTCAGCTTAACATCACCTAGTTTCAACTGAAAGTCATGTTGTTTTAAATGAGCATATCGTGTGGTAAGCCTATCGTGACATTCTAATGATATAACAACGTGCTATCTTAGCTTAACATCACGTACTTTCATCTGTACGTGGTGTAATTTTAAATGAGCAAATTGTATAATAAGCCTATCGTGACATTATAATGATATAACCGTGCTATCTTAGCTGAACAACACGTACTTTCAACTGTACGTCGTGTAGTTTTAAATTTGCATATTGTATGGCAAGCCTATCGTGATATTATTATGATATAAGATATTGCTATCATAGCTCAACATCACGTACTTTCATCTGTACGTCGTGTAGTTTGAAACGAGCATATCGTGTGGTAAGCCTATCGTGACATTCTAATGATAAAACAACGTGCTATCTTAGCTAAACATCACGTACTTTCAACTGTACGTTGTCTAGTTTTAAATGAGTAAATTGTATAATAAGCATATTATGACATTATAATGATATAACATCGTGCTATCGTAGCTTAGCATTACAAAATTTCAACTGTACGTCGTGTAGGTTCAAGTGAGCATCTTAGCTTAACACGTTGCATCGTGTTGTTTTAAGTCAACCAATTATATGGTAAGCCTTTCGTTTCAATATAGTGGTGTAGCATCGTGTTATCTTAACTTAACATCATGTACTTTCAACTGTGCATCATGGTGTTTTAAATCAACAGATTGTATGATAGACCTATCGTTATATCACAATGATATAACATCGTACTATCTCAGCTCAACATTTATTAATAACAAGTCAGCACCATATATTTTAGCTATTCAATTTATTTGTTATCATAGCTATCGAAGTGGATGACTGAGCAGTATCCATCTGCAAGCTAACATCATGCAACGCCAACTTCACATCATGTACTTTAAACCCAACGTTACGTGTGTTTGGCATATCATCACAACATCGTGACTTATCATTATACTATCACGACTAAAGCACTTGTCATTGCAAGTCAACATTGCGCAGATTCAACTTAGCATATTGTAATTTAGAGTTAGCATTTTGATGACTCAATTCAACATCACGCTGTCTTAACTTTACATTTTAAGCTTCAGCATAACGTTTTGAAAATCTCTAATATATGACAGCTGAGGCTTTCCATAATTATTTGCAATACTTATTATGTATGATCAACTATGTAATTAATATACCATGAGCCTTAACCATTTATTGTTGATGAGTTTGTGCTAATAAATATTTGTATTTGTATTTGTATTTGTGAAGTCTTGGGAAGGCTATTTTAATTTTTGATTCCTGTGTCGACTCGTAGCAATACATCAAAAAGTATCCCGTTGCATTATAAGTATTTGGATTATATTGGACAACACCGAAATTGAGGACATTGATCATATTTTATCTTTTAATGACATAATTAAGATCAATTAAGGAATTTCGTCAGTGATTTTCTGATGTTTTAACTGTTTCCAACAATTTGACGTTGATGGTAGATTTTGATGGTATCATCTGTCTTATATTAGATATAATAGCATGGCTAATAATAATAATAAAAAACATTTATTTAACGAAGGTAACTCATTTAACAATGACATGTTAATCTTCCCTGAGGCCTTCAAAAACTATTAATACAAATGGGAAAAAAAACAACAAAACAAAATAAAATACATAATACAGTTATATAAAGCAGCTTAAATATTGAATAAGCACATATGCATTCAATAGAAGAAGAAAAAATGCATTAGATTCAGCAGAGACATATAATACAAACTGTATTATATGTCTCTGGATTCAGGTATCTTCATTCTGTACAGTTAAAAAATAGTTTGAACATTTGATCTTAAATGTATCTATATTATTTATTTATTTAATATTATTTGGCAAATTATTCCAGGTAATAAGACCCTGGGACTATTATACTAACATTATTAACTGTTAGTATAATAGTCCCAGTGAGACCAGAATATTTAAATGTTCTTTTAAAAAATCAGAATTAGGTCTTGGTACATGAAGAAGTCCTGATGTTGTCGACCTGTATAATTATATGGTCTTGTACAAATATATATATATCATCAACTTTTTCAGACTCTGGTAATTGCCATCCGATACCAGTTAATTTCTAAAACATAATTTTTTTTTGAAGACCTGTGCTGTTCATTCTGGGAAGAGTTGTGTTGTTTGATCCTCTATGTTTGTTTTTTTATTTCTCGAATCACATCAATATGTTTTGCGCTCAAGTTTTAAGTCACGGAGGAGTCCAACAGAACTCTATCTGAAAATAATGTTCTCCAGCAAGAAATTAAAATTTTGATGTATGTAAAAATCTTTGCAAAACTAAAAGAGAAAATAATTTGATATAAATAAGGATTTCTTTCTGCGGGTTCTGTATAAGTTAAGTCATATCAACTTAATCAGTCCAGGAAGTGTTGGCAGTGAAAAGTTATTGAGCATCCCCTTTATTTGCGAAAATGTCCTCTCAAGTTGACCTAAAGCAAACGTTGAAGTCACAAAGATTTGTTTTTTTCTCAAAACACCAGCATAATATTTGGGTAGAGTGTCTAGGGTAATAGTTTTATAACAACCTGATTAAAATTCAGATCTATCGCAACTCGCATGCTCATCTATAGAAGAAGAAGAAGAAGAAGAAGAAGATATTTTATTTCCAATTATGGGCCCCAAAGGGCATAAACATTACAACATCAATAATTTTCATAATACAATACAAACAATGACATAAAAAAAAAGATTAATGAGAACTATTTAAGTTCTTAAAGAATATGTAGATAAAGAATCTATAATATTTTTTTAAATACTAATTAAAAAAATGCATTTTAGGGATTAAGAATCAGAGATATATATATTTTAATTAGATTGAGTTTTATCAATCAACAATATAGATAAACTATTTCAAGTTTTATTTTAATAAGCGCTTTAAACTTTTTGATATAGGGATTTTTTTTGCAATTTTCCCATTTTTTGCCGAATTTTTAATTTCAAAGAGTTATGTTCCTTTGATGAAAATAGGATTCAGGATTCAAATTTGCAATATGCAAACACAAATGGCAAGCACGATGGTGCTTTGTGATTCGTGGTTTCTGCTTTGCTTATATTAAGCTATTTTAAAGCAATTTATTATTTTTTTTTGGGGTTTTTTTTTTTTTTTTATAAAGGCCTGATTTTTAAAGATGGAATCTGAACGGCTATGTTAACATTTTTCAATTTATCTGTAATTTTAAAAAACTTATACATGATGCAACTTACTTACCGTTTTGTATGGGTTTTCTTTGAGATCAGCTCATTAGAGTGGAGTCTAAGGCTAGTTGTTGTAAATCAGAGAGTTAGCATCTCTCTTCAAGTCCTGTCACACCGTATTTGTGTTTTATTTATTCAACGTTCACGATATCTCAGCGTATACTTCATAAGATGTCTTCTATTCTTTATAAGACATCTCATATAATTCACAGTTAAATATATGTCTAATACATATTTTAAATATTTTAAATTGTATAAGATATCTTATAAAAAATACCGAACTCCTAGGCAAATTTAAAAAAAGGGAGGTCCATAAAAACTGACAAAATCAATTGCTATCAATCAACGGAACAAATGAAAAACAACTGTCATAAACCAGGCTCACAGTCTGCAAAGCATCTTGCAAACCAATAAACATAATCAGTATGCCAGTATGGAAAGCCTCAGCTGTCATATATTAGAGATTTACAAAACGTTATGCTGAAGCTTAAAATGTAAAGTTAAGACAGCGAGATGTTAAATCGAGTCATCAAAATGCTAACTCTAAATTACAATATGCTAAGTTGAATCTGCGCAATGTTGACTTGCAATGACAAGTGCTTTAGTCGTGATAGTATAATGATAAGTCACGATGTTGTGATGATATGCCAAACACACGTAACGTTGGGTTTAAAGTACATGATGTGAAGTTGACGTTGCATGATGTTAGCTTGCAGATGGATACTGCTCAGTCATCTACATCGACAGCTATGATAACAAATAAAATGAATAGCTAAAATGTATGGTGCTGACTTGTTATTAATTAATGTTGAGCTGAGATAGTACGATGTTATATCATTGTGATATTACGATTGGTCTATCATGCAATCTGTTGATTTAAAACACCATGATGCACAGTTGAAAGTACATGATGTAGAGTTAAGATAACACGATGCTACACCACTATATTAAAACGAAAGGCTTACCATACAATTTGTTGACTTAAAACAACACGATGCAACGTGTTAAGCTAAGATGCTCACTTGAAACTACAGGACGTACAGTTGAAATTTTGTAATGTTAAGCTACGATAGCACGATGTTATATCATTATAATGTCACAGTAGGCTTATTATACAATTTGCTCATTTAAAACTACACACCGTACAGTTGAAAGTACGTGATATTAAGCTAAGATGGCACGTTGTTATATCATTAGAATGTCACGATAGGCTTACCGCACGATATGCTCGTTTAAAACTACACGACGTACAGTTGAAAGTACGTGATGTTGAGCTATGATAGCAATATCTTATATCATAATAATATCACGAGAGGCTTGCCATACAATATGCTCATTTAAAACTACACGACGTACAGTTGAAAGTACGTGTTGTTCAGCTAAGACAGCACGATGTTATATCATTATAATGTCACGATAGGCTTATTACACAATTTTCTCATTTAAAATTACACCACGTACAGCTGAAAGTACGTGATGTTAAGCTAAGATAGCACGTTGTTATATCATTAGAATGTTACGATAGGCTTACCACACGATATGCTCATTTAAAACTACATAATTTTCAGTTGAAACTAGATGATGTTAAGCTAAGATAGCATGTTGTTATATCATTTGAATGTCATGATAGGCTTACCATACAATATGCTCATTTAAAACTACACGACGTACAGTTGAAAGTATGTGATGTTGAGCTATGATAGCACGATGTTATATCATAATAATATCACGATAGGCTTGCCATACAATATGCTCAGTCAAAATTAAACAATGTACAGTTGAAAGTACGTGTTGTTGAGCTCAGATAGCACGATGTTATATCACTATGACGTCACGAGAGGCTTATCATACAATGTGTTGACTTGAAACTACACGATGTAAATTTGAAGAAGTTTGGTCTTGACTTGAAACAGTAAAATGTTAAGTTAAAAAAACAGAACGTAAAGTCAAAATAAAACAATGATAGGATGGCGTGTACTTGTGCAAAATTGAAGATTTTTGGTGTTGACTTCGAATATAGTACAAATATTAAATCGTTTTATGTTAAATTGAAAGACAATAACGATGCGTAAAACATTACAGAATTATGTGAATTGAAACTGCAATTCTATGGAAAAGAATGAGGGACAAATCCCCAGGATTTTTTCTTCTTCATTTGCAAGTTCGGAGGCAAAATGATATACAAAGAAAGTTTTCCATAAATTCATAAAGAAAAAGAATTACCCTTCGCTATATATTTGTACTTGAAAACAGATTTGCCTATATTTCACATGTTTTGTTTGGATTTTTTTTTATGATTAAAAACTAGACTTTTTTTTTATGAACAATATTTAAGAAAATATTTATCTATGTTGTGTGTTAATATATATAACATAATATTGCGCTTATAAGACTTCGGTTATGACTGTGAGGGTCAAATTTTACTCATATAAAATCACATCTATGTAAGAGTTAGCGGAGAATATGTATTTACCACTCCCGTTTTCCACGAAATAAAACATAAGCATCTGGAGTCGTAATCTTAAAAAACAAAGATCAACTGATATGACAAATAATACGGTAAAGCGTTGGACTGAGAGGGTCAAAGCTATATGAGAATGTGACCCCCACCCCCGGCCTTGTTAGAGGTATCTGAAAATTTAACTTTTCTTTTCCACGAAATAAAACAAAAAGAATTGATAGGTGGAAGAATCCTACTGCTAGGGGGGGGGGGGGGGGGGGGGGGGCAACCCAAATATAAAGTATATTAGATTCTGCTGTATACTTTTCGCTTATACATGAAGTCTATATGAAACCTAATGAAATTTGACCTAGAGCCTCCAGTCTAAATCGTCAAATTTCAAAAAAAGAAATACATCATTTACAGCAGTGCCAACCATTTTTTCCAGAACCAAGTAAGATAGTGCACAGGTTTATGTATATATCCACTCGGAGAATATTTTATTTTTTAAATTGGTAAAGTCATTGATGGACAATGACCCCTATAACTTATAATAAGAAGCCAATTAATGAATTCCGTCACTTATTTTCTTGTCCATAGTGATTTTCTTGGTTCTTTGCAGCTTCTCTCTATTTATATGTGTTTTCAAAGAAAAAGAAAAAAAGAAAAAATCTTTAAAAATTGTTAAAGTCCATGAATTATTTTGGTATTGCTTTGATTAATTTGTAGATATGTTTTTTTTATGTCAACAGTTTTTCTCTCTCTCTCTCTCTCTCTCTCTCTCTCTCTCTCATAGTTTTCATGAGTGTGGTCTAAATTAAAATCGATAGATTTTTTTTTAATTATTTGCAAAAATGTAGTTTATTCTTTTTTGAAAAACATAATAAAAAGTTTGGGCCACAGAGCATTTTGCAAGCTACAGGTTATGCAGTATTGTCAGATTTTGTATAAACTATACATGGAAAACTCAATGTTAGAAAATAAAAATAAAAATTGGGATCACGAGACTCGTTTTCTGTCTACAAAACGAAATAGATAAAGTCCCTACACATTCCATCATTAGAGACGAAATATGCCAAAAGGATTTCAAACTCATAAGTCGAAAACAGACTGGGCTAGGACGAAAAATTTTGTCCTGCCTTTTTTTAGTTGTAATCTCTGTCCTGCCCTTTTTAATTTTCACTCTATTGGTCCTGCATTTTTTTTTATTAGTTTATTCTGACTTTTTTTTTACATAAATTGTCATCCTGCCTTTTTTTTTTGCCAAGTTGCTCATCCTGCCTTTTTTTTTAACTCAAAACTCCTGTCCTTCCTTTTTCTCAAATTTCATTATAGCCCCCCAATAAAAATCAAATGGTAGCTCCCTAAGATGGCGGAAGACACCCGATCTACCCTAAGGACAATATATCTAATGAGGAAGAAAATTACAATTTCGGTCAAGTCGAGTTACTTGTAGATCTCCTTTTGTTGAAAAGGGTCATTTATCTATCTATTATACTGTTCAGGGGGAGGGGAGAATCGAAAAAAAAAAATACACAAAAATGGATAAAAGAAGGCGAAAGATACAAAAGGGATAGTAAAAATCTTAACCAAACTGACAATGGCATGACAAAAACTCATCAGCCGAAATAAACGAGAGAAAAAAGATCAAAAGCCAAACAAAACTGAGCAGCACGAAACTCTCAAAAAAAGGGGTGATCTCAGGTGCTCCAGAAGGGTAAGCAGATCCTGTTTCATATGTGGCACCCGTCACTTGGCGATTTTGCAAATAAAGAAGGAATGTGTCATAATTTTCGAGGAACTCCCCCCCCCCCCCCCAAAAAAAAAAACATGAACTACAGGGTGTCAAATCGATGAACATGCTTAAAATAGGCTCCTTTTCATAAAAAAGAATTGATGAAAATGTGTTTGTATTTAGTGTACAGTGGCAAATATTACATGCATATAAGGACGAGAATATGTAAGTGTGATATGAATATGAATAAATCTTTGCTCTGTACAAGACATATTTTGCTTGCTTAGCCGAATTTCTAACAAACTAGTTGACAAACCGTCTCTGACAATCTATGGAAATCCAAATAGCATCGGTTTTGATTAAGTCCAGATTTTTTGGTTTTATTTCGGGGAAAAGGGGTGCGTTTTACGTACAGTGACATATATTACATGCATATCAGGACGAGAACATGTAAGTGTGATATGAATATGAATAAACCCTGCTTTGTTACAAGACATACTTTACTTGCCTAGCCGAATTATCAACGAACTAGTCGACAAACTGTCTCTGACATTCTATGGAAATCGTAATCGCATCGCTTTTGATTAAGTCCAGATTCTTTTGTTTTATTTCGTGGAAAAGAAAATACAAATTTTCAGATACCTCTAACAAAACCGGGGGGAGGGGGTCACATTCTGATATATCTCTCACCATCTCAGTCCAACGCTAATGGTATTATTTGTCATATCAGTTGATCTTTGTTTTTTAAGATTAAGACTCCAGATTCTTATGTTTTATTTCGTGGAAAACGGGAGTGGTAAATACAAATTCTCCGCTAACTCTTACATAGATGTGATTTTATATAAGTAAAATTTGACCCTCACAGTCATAACCGAAGTCTTATAAGCGCAATATTATGTTGTATATATTAACACACCACATAGATAAATATTTTCTTAAATATTGTTCATAAAAAAAGTCTGGTTTTTAATCATAAAAAAAACCCCAAACAAAACATGTAAAATATAGGCAAAACTGTATTCAAGTGTAATATATAGCGAAGGGTAATTCTTTTGCTTTATGAATTTATGGAAAACTTTCTTTGTTTATCATTTTGACTCCGGAGTTAAATTTCATTAATATTCATCAACTTGCAAATAAAGAAGAAAAAATCCTGGGGATTTGTCCCTCATTCTTTTCCATAGAATTGCAGTACTTCTACGCATCGTTATTGTCTTTCAATTTAACATAAAACGATTTAATATTTGTACTATATTCGAAGTCAACACCAAAAATCTTCAATTCTGCACAAGTACATGTCATCCTATCATTGTTTTATTTTGACTTTACGTTCTGTTTTTTTAACTTAACATTTTACTGTTTCAAGTCAAGACCAAACTTCTTCAAATTTACATCGTGTAGTTTCAAGTCAACACATTGTATGATAAGCCTCTCGTGACGTCATAATGATATAACATCGTGCTATCTGAGCTCAACAACACGTACTTTCAACTGTACGTCGTGTAGTTTTGACTGAGCATATTGTATGGCAAGCCTATCGTGACATTCTAATGATATAACAACGTGCTATCTTAGCTTAACATCACGTACTTTCAGCTGTACGTGGTGTAATTTTAAATGAGAAAATTGTGTAATAAGCCTATCGTGACATTATAATGATATAACATCGTGCTGTCTTAGCTGAACAACACGCACTTTCAACTGTACGTCGTATAGTTTTAAATGAGCATATTGTATGGCAAGCCTATCGTGATATCATTATGATATAAGATATTGCTATCATAGCTCAACACCACGTACTTTCAACTGTACGTCGTGTAGTTTTAAACGAGCATTTCGTTTGGTAAGCCTATCGTGACATTCTAATGATATAACAACGTGCCATCTTAACTTAACATCACGTACTTTCAACTGTACGTTGTGTAGTTTTAAATGAGCAAATTGTATAATAAGCCTATTGTGACATTATAATGATACAACATCGTGCTATCGTAGCTTAACATTACAAAATTTCAACTGTACGTCCTGTAGTTTCAGGTGAGCATCTTAGCTTAACACGTTGCATCGTGTTGGTTTAAGTCAACAAATTGTATGGTAAGCCTTTCGTTTCAATATAGTGGTGTAGCATCGTGTAATCTTAACTTAACATCATGTACTTTCAACTGTGCATCATGGTGTTTTAAATCAACAGATTGCACGATAGACCTATCGTAATATCACAATGATATAACATCGTACTATCTCAGCTCAACATTAATTAATATCAAGTCAGCACCATACATTTTAGCTATTCATTTTATTTGTTATCATAGCTGTCGATGTGGATGACTGAGCAGTATCCATCTGCAAGCTAACATCATGCAACGTCAACTTCACATCAAGTACTTTAAACCCAACGTTACGTGTGTTTGGCATATCATCACAACATCGTGGCTTATCATTATACTATCACGACTAAAGCACTTGTCATTGCAAGTCAACATTGCGCAGATTCAACTTAGCATATTGTAATTTAGAGTTAGCATTTTGATGACTCAATTCAACATCACGCTGTCTTAACTTTACATTTTAAGCTTCAGCATAACGTTTTGTAAATCTCTAATATATGACAGCTGAGGCTTTCCATAAAAACCAAACAATTCTACAAAACACATCATAGAAAACTAAACGTCGGGCAACATGATCCACAATAACAGTTTGGGCAATCTCCGGTGCTCTTGGGAAGGGTACGTAGATCGTGCCTTAAATGAAGTTCATGATAGCATAAAATATTCATAGAAGACAGATTAACACAATTAATCAGTAGTCGTTTGTTTCTGAATTCAACGTGTTACCGGGCCAAATTAAAATATGTGTAAAGGAATTCTTGCCAAAGAATTGTAGTAGGTTTATAGTTTATAGTTTTTGGTTTCATTTTGTCATTAAAAATATCATGTCTTCACTGAGTACGATTAGAGTATTATTACCATCGTTTTACTTTAAGTCCTGTAAAAGCCTGGATTCTGCTACAAAAAGGATGCCAACTTACTTGAACAAGTTAACAAAAGATAGCATATAAAACGCAAAACAGACCAGCTGGGTCGGCCAGAATATATTATACTCCCTAATACAGGAAGCTAGCTAAGACAGCAATAGTCTTATTTCAATTCCATCGTTTTATAAAAATGCACTAAACTCTCCATCATAATTAGGGAATGGAATACACACGTACTGGAAGAAATACTGAAAACAATAAAGATAAGAAGATGTGCAATGTTTACCAATGAGAAAACTATCCACCCAAGTTCGAATGACGTGGATGTAAGCAATTTTGATATTAAAGGAGGAGGTATTACTATATAAGGCCAAAATTTGACCCCTTGAATTCCAAACATAAACAAGAGGCCCCAAGGAGCCTGTTTCGCTCACCTTGCATTTTGGCCAAAAATATAAATAGACACAACGTAAAAAGATTATGTCTGTTGAATCTGTCTTGCTGATTATTTTCGCTTAGACAGGTCGTTCACCTGACGTTGACCTCATTTTCATTGTTCATTCGTCAATGTTAAGTTTTTGTGGTTTGGTCTGTGTTTTTCAGATACTATCAATTTGATTGAAACACATATTATGTGTCCACGCTTTGCTAACACGGATCTGACAACACTCCGTTCTACACAGGATTTGTATTTCAGTCAGATTGAGATACTATAATCAATAGGTCAACTACATGTACACCTTATATATTACTCCATACAACTTAAATAGGTCAACTACATGTACACCTTACATTTACTCCATACAACTTAAATAGGTCAACTACATGTACACCTTACATTTACTCCATACAACTTAAATAGGTCAACTACATGTACACCTTACATTTACTCCATACAACTTAAATAGGTCAACTACATGTACACCTTACAATTACTCCATACAACTATATTAGGTGTATGGAATGGCCTCGTTTTCAACGTTCTAACAGGCGCCAACCTTCACCCTAACCTGAAATAATAGTGTAACATCATGTCTGTCTGAAAGGTTCATCTTACCTTGATATAAAATAAGGAGATGTGGTATGACTGCCAATGAGACAACTATTTTAAAAACAGATACCATATGAAGTAGATGTAAGCAGAATACACATCGCGTAGAAAGCTATAAAAGGCCCAGTCGTGACATAATGTAAACAATTCAAATAAAAAATCAACAGTCTGATTTATGTACAAACAACAACAAGAAAACAAATATGATATACTGACCTCATTTTCATGGTATATTGGTCATCATAGAAAACCCAAAGACTAAGCAACACGAACCCCATCAAAAACCGGGGGCGATCTCAGATCGATGCTCCTGAAGGGTTCGCAAATTTTGCACCGCCTGTGACACTCATCGTTACTCCTATAAATTACATTGCTAAGTAATATCAAGTGACAAGGAATCACGCAATAGCGGATTGGTAAATGATTTTTATCTAACCCTAAGACAGCACCAATTTCGGAAACCATCGGTCATGTTCATTTTTTAACCGTGTAATTTGGAATTGAAACATGTTTTTCATAACAAAGGATTCACAAATTAAGTCATAAAACTTGATTCAGTACTCGGAGTACAAAATTTGTGCTCGAAATATTAAATCCAGTATTTAGATTGGTTGAATTCTGAATCTGAGTACAATAATCGTACTCCAAATTTTTAAAAATGAAATTATTGTGGATACTTGATTTCATAGCTTGACAAATTAAATGAATCCACTGTATTACAGGGGATACGTCTCATTCGGTAGGTAACATTCGAGGAAAAGGGGACGGGATTGTGGTAACTGTGAAACAGTTCTGATCAATAGGTCAACTATCTTTGGAGAATGATTTTGAGAGCTATATGTACACGTCTGTCAGGACAGGTTTCATCTGACCTTGACCTTGACCTCATTTTCAAGGTAACTTTGTCCCTGCAAGGTCTGTTTGTTAAATACTATAAACTATAAAACAATATGGTTGTAAGGCGTACCCGGCCTTCTCAAAAGAAATACTCGAAACTATAAAAACTAGAGTTCTCCACTAAGCTGGTATATAATACCCCCTCCCCTCCCCCGCATTGTGCATTGACGATTGAATATTCATGTGACTGAAATACAGCGTATCAACGAAGTTGATAATATAAATTTGGACTTTTTATTTGATGTTGCAATTTCCGGATGGCCTTGGACTATTATACTTATTTATACTTAGTATTATTGTAACAAGGGGTAAAAGAATTTTAACGCACTATTATTGTGATCCTTTGCGCCGCATGGAAATTTCGTTTTTATGGCAATTCTGCATGCATATACATTTGTCTTATTCTCTGGCTTTATAATGGACATTAAGTTTCAGAATATATTTTTTTTCCAACGGTCATACTGCCTCCCCCTTTAGGTTGAGCGGAACATTATGATAACCATCTTGTTGTCCCAGAAAATCACATATCAAATGTGCGTCCTTCAATTTTCAAGGCTGTACACTATTTTAGTTTGAACATTTAAATTTACATAATTAATAAAAAAAAATTTAATTGCGTTTCAAAACCTTCATTTCTTTTTAATTTCTGCGTTAAAGTATTAGTTTTTTTTTTAAAACAAAACAAAATAGAAATTAGCTTTTATCTAATATAGCAGGAATTCAAGTGTTTACGGATTCAAACAGGTTATAAGTTATCCTCTGAAAGAGATTGTTTTCCAACGATCCCTCAAACTCCTGTTGAACGCCAGATTTTAATTTTCGTCATGCGATTATGCATTATTTTCTATGACAAAACCGGGTCTGCTTTGTGAATTTAAGGACAAAACCGGGTCGTACACATTGACAAAACCGGGTGCTTCAATTTTGACATGACCCATTTCTTTCGTTCCATGGACAGACATGCAAATATTGAGATGATCATAGTGACTAGTCTTGATATCTCGGTGTTAATATCTTTCTCTCCGTACCTTTCGTTCCGTACAATGTGCTCGATTTCAAGAGAAATTAAACAAATTTGAGTCAAGGTTAAATCAATTCACCATTTTGCTGTGCCTTTTTACTTATTTCTCCATTAATCTAGAACGGTTGTAGAAAATGGTACATCTCACAATCGAAAATAGTTTCATGTGTATGTATATTCGTCAATATCATTAAACAACAAATAAATAAACAGAAATTCTACCATTTCTCTGTCTATTGATTGCCCGTCACCGTACCGGACATTAGATACTATCGAGTCCAAACATTTTTTGCCGGGGTAGTTTAGACACAGTGTTTGTAAACACTGAGAGGCGAAATATACCAAAGTGACATTCAAACTCATAAGTCAAAAAATACTGACAACGCCATATGGTTAAAAAAGAAAAAGACAAACAGACAAACAATAGCACACAAAACACAACATAGAAAGCTGAGGACTGAGCAACACAAACCCCACCAAAAACTGGGGGTGATCTCAGGTGCTCCAGAAGGGTAAGCAGATCCTGATCCACATGTGGCATCTGTCATGTTGCTCATGTTAGTACAAACCCGGTGATAAGTCTAATTCGGTATATCACATTCGAAGAAAAGGGGACGGGATTGTAGTTTCGACAATTCGAATATATCCGTAAGCGTTGCCATCTGTGAAAAGGATATTCCATAACGGTCAACCAACTCGTGATGGCGTCCGTGAAAATTACGAAAGGACGATTTCAACTTCACCACTTGGAACTCTTGGTTTGATAGCTTCCTTGTGAGCAGCAACCCTCTATCAAGAAAATCATGATAGGAAATACAAGCCCTGGAATATCGTATCAACTGGGAGATATATACTCCGTATGAAGGCGCTGCAGGAATGTTGCTACACAGAAATGGAAAGCTGAAATCATATCTTTTGTCGTAAAAGTTTTGCTTTCGAGCGACCCTCATTGTAAATTTCAAGGTGTACGTCAAGATATGAGGCAGACTTTGTAAGTATTATATAAACCCCAAACAAAATGTAATTTGGCTTTTTTAATTTCAAATATGTTCTACAAGAAAATTATAGGGAAAATTGTATTTCTGTTCTACCAAACACAGTGCACTGGGTATGTCTGCATGATATCCTTAGAAGGTCTGTTACCATAATAAAAGATTTTCTAATAACATTTAGATTTAATGCTATACAGAGGATTCATTTAATTTGTCTCACTATGAAATCAAGTATCCACAATGATTTCATTTTTCCTCAACAAAAATGTGTACCAACAAAATTAATTGAATCCACTGTATAACATTTAAACTGTCATTTGAAAATCTTTTAGTATGGTAACAGACCTTTTAAAGATATGATGCATACATACCCAGTGCACTGTGTTCAATAGAACAGAAATACAATTTTCCCTATAATTTTCTTGTAGAACACATTTGAAACTAAAAAGGCATGACTTTTGTATCAGCAGATAATGTAATCCAGGACTTGTTTTGACACAGTATTATTTGAGAAAATTTGTATTTTTATGTCATCTATAATACAGATAGTACACACTGTAACTTTGGGATGAAGACCGACAATAAAAGCATTGTTCCTTTGCTTTGGACTTGTCAAGTGCGTGTGTTATTTTGTGTCATGAATTAATACATGCATTTCTATTTTCCACTTCATACAGTTCATTGGTTTTTGTAAACTGATTTGTATTCTTATATTTGACTGACTTAGATTAAAAGGGGAAGGTTTGGGTGCTATGAAATTCATATTTAATCCTGTCACATGGATATGTGCCTGTTTTTGAACCGGAATATCACCAGTGGTTGCTTTTGTTTGTAACTTATTGTTTTCACAGTAGGTATAGTGTCCAGCTGGGACGTTGTTTTTTTTTTCGAGTGATTTTATCGGCTTTTTTTTCGAGTGTGACTACGTTTTTTTCGAGTGAATATGATAAAAAATGTAAACAAACAGACATTATTATGGTATGACGTAAAAAAATGTGTTAGAACCTAACATACAAGATCATACAAAGTAAATAAGTATTTGTGATAAAAAGATATGATCAACCCTTCATTATTTTGTTTTAAAACGTTTAATGAGGGTTACAATCCTTTATTCCAAATTATAGACTAATTAGATATAAGAATATGTGGTATAAGTGCCAATGAGACAACTCTCCATCCAAGTCAAAATTTATAAAAGTAAACCATTATGGTCAAAGTACGGTCTTCAACACGGAGCCTTGGCTCTCACCGAACAGCAAGCTATAAAGGGTCCCAAAAATTACTAGTGTAAAACCATTCAAACGGGAAAACAACGGTCTAATCTATATAAAAAACGAGAAACGAGAAACACTTATGAACCACATCAACAAACGACAACTACTGAACATCAGTTTCCTGACTTAGGACAGGTGCAAACAATTGCAGCGGGCCTTTAAACGTTTCAATGGTACCAAACCTTCACCCTTATCTGAAACAATAGTGTAACATCACAACATAGAAAGACACATTATAAAATATCAATTGAAATGGCTTAATTCAATCAAAAGACATATTAACACCAGTGAACATACACTGAACAAATAAATTAGATCTATGATACAATGTAAATACAAAATAAATTAACTAAGGGAAGAATAATTAAAGTAACATGTTATACCACTGTGAAATGTTAAACAAAAATATCAGCCAGTTGCAATTACTTTAAACACAGGTAAATGAAAATAATTTTGTTTTTAGGTATACGTGTACAGTTCAAATGGAGAAAGGAAATATTTTTAAAAAATAAATAATTTTGATGTTCATAGTACGAAGAAGTGGAAATTTATAGTAATACCAAATACTTATCAAAGCTGGTATATAGACCAGATATAACCCTGAATAAGTAAACATTAAATAACAAAAAAGCATTACAATTAGTATCAACAGGTCAAATAAACAAGAAAGTACGATTTGAGAGTACTCGCAGTTACTGACAGCTAGTTAAAAGCCAAAAACAATTAATAATAAAAAATCATGCATCAGAGACTAAAATCAACTAAAAGACATCCCAGGGATTTAGTATTTTAACGTCATGGACAGTCAAAGAAGACATGACTTATGCAATGCCAAAAATAAATGTATCGACAGGAAGTAGGATAGTTAGGAGTTAACCTCTTTATAGATCAAAATGAACGTGGGTGTGTCTTTATACATCCCGTTTGAAAAGAATACAAATTTAGTTATGTTTTAATTTGCTGATGACAAAATCGATATTAGTGCCAATGTAAACTATATTCAAAGATCTAATTACAACATTGATAAGATAACCTTTACTAATAAGTTTGTTTAAAGGTTCGATGAGTTTACACGGATCACATAGTGATTTCCGCGCTTTCAGTACAATATTACCGTAAAATTTAGCCTGTGAAATACCGTTTTTAATCAGTTTTCTACAGGTACAGCCAAATTTACTAATCAAATCTTTGTATCTATGAAAGAACTTAGTAAAAGTTTTACGTAATTTATGGTAACGAAATCCCTGACTTAATAATTTACCAGTGATGCATTGATTACGTTCGTTAAAATATATGACATCACTACACACACGGGCATAACGAACGAGTTCGGATATATAAACACCGTATGATGGAGCCAAAGGAACATCGCCGTCTAAAAAAGGAAAATTAACAATAGGGAATGAAAAGTCGTCTCTTTTGTCGTAAATTTTAGTATGGAGTTTTCCTTTAGAGATTGAAATGTCCAAATCTAGAAAAGGACAACTACTGCTGTTTATGTTAGATTTAGTTAAAGTAAGTTCTTTTGGGTAAATTTCGGTAGTATATTTAGAGAACTCTGGATTATTTAACGAAAAAATATCATCCAGATAACGGAAGGTATTGTTCAATGTATCAACCAAGTGTAACAATGACGTGTCTTTACTGAGTTTGTTCATAAACTGAGATTCATAGCAATACAGGAATAAATCTGCTATTAAAGGGGCGCAGTTAGTGCCCATAGGAATACCTACTACTTGCCGATTCACTTTATCGCCGAAACGTACATATATGTTGTCCAGGAGAAAATTTAAAGCTTCAATCATATCTTCACATAAAGCCATTTTTATTCACTTACCAATGCAAATGTCAAAGGAAATGCATACATGTAACCTATATACACTAAGATATACAGACACGATACAAAAATTCTAGTCATTGCATTCATAAGGACATTTTGGAGAGTAAATTCATTTTTATATGTCCGTGTTTTTTCGAGCGCGTTCGTATTTTATCGAGTGAAAACACAACATTCTAATGGCTTAAAATGTAATATGTAAGTGCGTTTACGTTTAAAAAACAATGAAAAGGTTCAAATAATATGTTTTATCGGTCTAGAAATGGAAAACAACAACAATGTTCAAATGCTCCTACTGTGAAGAGGAGTCTGATCAAACGTATGTTATGCTTGGTCACACAGAAATAACGCACCATTATGGCTTCCTTTCCATCAGATATTAAAAGACAAAAAAATGACAATTTATATTTGTGAGGTGTACGGATATTATATACGCTTTTCGTTTTTTTTTTTTAATTTCAAAAGGATCGTTTGAAAGCTTATATATTATTTATTTCATTGTTTATCAAATACATTGGATTAGTCCCCGAGCTTATTATCAGCTCAGTAGTCAGAACTTTGGTACTGACATAATTTATAACAAACCTTTCTAAAATTGTTAACATGCAAGGGGGCGTGGGATTAGAAATATGGTCACTTAGGTCCTCTTCCGACTGACAATAAAACCCTTGCCAAACAGGGGCATCCGTTTGGCTGTGCGGCACGTACAAGTACACAGCCACGTCCAGCCAGAAGGGGGCGTGTAGAGGAGTGCCACGCTCTTTTCGCGTTAAGAAGCCTTGCAACAACTCTTTCAGGGGTCCGTATGTGGCCTGTTGCAATACGAAATTTGTGTCCCTATTCGATTTATCCTCATTTTCTAGTGGCAGCATAAATTTCCCAACCATCATCCCGATCGGCCTCTATTACAGGACCTACCTATTGTATTTATTGTTCTCGTCGTGAACATGCATGAAATATTTACCACTGAACATTTAACAACCTGCAATTAATCATCTAAAATTTTCCGTTTATGAATTTGAAAATTATAAAAAAGACTATAGTTTAAACTCCCTCAGGCAAAGTTGAAACTGAGATGGATTAGGCTATTTTTTAGGTGACTTTTGGTGATATAGCTCTTCAACTTTTTCTGTTGTTATACATCACTGGCTTTCAGGTATTCGGTTGAAGGAAAATCCCGAAAAGCGTTTCAGACGCAGGAAATTTATAAAGTGTTGTTATCGTTTTTTATTAAATAATCCATTTGATTTAAATGTTATTGTCAATGGAATATAGAACATGGGCGGATTCAGTGTGTGATTTTGTTTTTGTTATTGTATTATTTTTTAAGGGAGGCCTCTTTTAGTAGAATATATGTGTTTATATTGGGTTTTTTTATTCTTTTGCTGCTATTCCTGAGTTTTCTTACCCCTATTGTCAAAACTGCAGGATTTGCAACTGTAATAAATTATCAATCGTAAAATAGTATTGACTGTAAAAACAAAGGTTGCATGACATGAAATTGTAAAGATTACGAGTCCCCTGTACTCCGTTCTAAATGCTGTTTTAAAAAGGACCCAATGATATCTTAAATATATATATATATCTAAATTGAAAACAACGTTCATACCTATGATTGCGTTGGATAAAAACCGCAATTTTTATACGTGTGCATGCAAAACAAATTTCTTGTTAGAGGGGTCTAAATACAGCACAAACAACATTTTCCAAAAGACCAAAAAAGTGAAAAAGTATATTTTAACAAAACGCATTTGACTAACAGGTCGAACATCAAATGTTCTTAAGCCCTGCTGAATGCCATTGGCGATTGCCAAATAAACGGATCACCGATGTAATAAATGGATCTTAATTATACATTTAATACTAAACAGAAAACAATAAACTTGCGGAAAAGATGGTATACCGCAAACAAAAGGTGCAAAGGTTTTTGTACACCATATCCGGATTTCGACAATTAATGTCTCTTCAGTGATGTTAGGAATCGAAACGGTATTTGGAAAGCCATACAATTTACCTCAATTTAGGATAGACTCTTGAATTTTGAGGAGTCAAAATAGGATGAACGGATCATATAAACCCGAAGGCAAATATAATACAAGCCCAAACGAAAAAATATAAACAAATCTAAATTGAAAACAACATTCAAACCTATGATTGCGTTGGATAAAACCCGCAATTTTATACGTGTGCGTGCAAAACAAATTTCTTGTTACAGGGGTCTAAATACAGCACAAACAACATTTTCCAAAAGACCAAAAAAGTGAAAAAGTATATTTTAACAAAACACATTTGACTAACAGGTCGAACAACAAATGTTCTTAAACCCTGCTGACTGCCATTGGCGATTGCCAAATAAACGGATCACCGATTTAATAAATGGATCTTAATTATACATTTAATACTAAATAGAAAACAATAAACTTGCGGAAAAGATGGTATACCGCAAACAAAAGGTGCAAAGGTTTTTGTACACCATATCCGGATTCCGACAATTAATGTCTCTTCAGTGATGTTAGGAATCGAAACGGTACATATATATATAGTAAGACTGCAAGGTTATTGTAAGATGCTTTCAGTACAGAAAATTAGTATTAAATCGAAAATGGTCAATATTGTAATAAGCTTTTGTGATTTATTGGGGAAATATAATATTGTTCTTCGCTAAATTACAGTTATAAACTTTAAAAAAAAGTCAATTCTAAATCCTTTCTTTCTTATTCACATTTTCTTTGAAAACTCCGAACCGTTTGTTAAAAAACCTGGACGTTTTAAATATTGCTCTCGAAAAGAAAACACGGACATTGTGAAACACTGAATTTTAAGTAAAATTCAGGGAAATAATTGTGTGTAGTTTGTGCTCAAAATATGTATTGTATTTAGAACAAGATGAACAGTCATGCATGAAACTAGTACACTAATAGCAGTAAATTGGTCTGATGGCATGTAATATCACTCGTAAACACCTGATCTACACTCGAAAAAAGTGGACCAATTCACTCGAAACAAACACGATGTCAGCCGAACACTATACCTACCGTGCATACCTTATATTGCGTAATGTTTGCGTGCATCTAATTTTCACTATTTTTGTGGTAGACATTTTTCTGCGAAAATTTCCATTTCAGAAATTTCTCTGTTCATTTAAAATCATTGGACAAAGACATGCAACAGGAATAATAATCACAGCGAAGATTTCACGGCTCAATGTAAGGCCCAATTTGCTAACGAAACCAGACGAATAAGACAAGTCATACACGGTCCCTGTTTGGGGGTTAAAGATTGCATTCATGCAATCAAAACCCTTATGTGGCTAGCTTGACAGTTTTCCAGACTTTATGACTACTTTTGAGATAAACAAAACATAGGGCATTGAACACAACATTCTATACATCCAATCCACAAATATTTCATGAAATTTATGAAAGAAATATATACTCAAGTCTCAAGTATTCAAGTTACAAAATGATGTGTATGTGTATAACCATACTTGTCGGGAAAATAACATAAATTCTGCATGATGTTTGAATCTAGTTTTTGTTCTAAAAGTATCAATGATGTCATTGTTAAAGTGATATTTAAAATTGGAGCCATCTTCCTTTGGATTGTAGTTGAACCATTTACCATCAATGGCAAGGGAAGAGTATTGCCTATGGTGATTAATAAAATGCAATGTTTAATTTTTAATTCCCATAGAAAAAAGAAGGCAATAGTTATCCCTCCATTGCACACATGCATTTGATTATTTCAAGGGTTCAAATTAATAGTATGCTTGGAGGGACAAATATAATGTACTATGATTGCTGTTGCTTTACCTGAATACATGTGTTACAATTCATAATGGGATACTGGAGTAATTATCCAAAAACATTGACATAGCAAGGACTATATGATCCAGATACGTATAGAAAGTCGTGCCTCTAGAAACCAACATTAATGATTCCCAATATACATATAAACCCTTTTGGGGCTTACACTCAACGTTTGATATCTCTTAATTCTTAAGCCGTCAGATCTTTGTTTTGCCCAATAAAAATTGCATTATTATTTGTTCTTATACAAGAATAAGGAGATGTGGTATGATTGCCAATGAGACAACTATCCACCAAAGTTCAAATGAAGTGGATGTAAGCTATTTATATACTATAGTCAGCGAGGGTGTCATCAGTGCTATGATACTTATATATTAAAAACAAAGACTTATTTTAAATTCCCCGTTCATAATTCAGAAAAATTACAAAGAAACTAAGGCTCCCACTTCCTTGGGCAATGTTGACCGTAGATGAATTTGTCTATTTTGTTTTGTTTTTTTTTGTTTTTGGTCATATGGCTTTGTGATGTGAAAATTTCATAATGAACGAAAGTTACACAAGAACATTTTGAAGGAAATGAGTACTTACTTTTAAATTCAGTGGGTTTATTCTTTCGTCAGTCTGAGTGGGTTTTTTGTTATCTTTTCATTAATCTAACACTATATTTGGAAACTTGAGTTTTTCTGCCTATATTACAATGATTTCATCTTAAAAGAAGCATTTTCTATGTGAGAGTTGGAAGATCCTGTAGTTTATGTATTAAGATGAAATTTATTAAATGACTGCGGTTGAATAAGAAGGTAAGTAAAGTTAACATGTTCAAATTAAAAACAACAAATGAATTTAGTGCTGCACTGATACTTGAATGTTTTTTTCTTGTATGATACCATAATTTTGATAGTCCTGGGCATTTCAAAACTTCACATTTGTATTTTATTTCCGTA
This sequence comes from Mytilus californianus, assembly GCF_021869535.1. Lineage (NCBI taxonomy): Eukaryota > Metazoa > Mollusca > Bivalvia > Mytilida > Mytilidae > Mytilus > Mytilus californianus. Next base: position 128,791,149 of record NW_026262679.1, on the reverse strand, counting down.
TATTGACAAAATCTATAACTGCACATGCTCTGTGACAACTTTAAACAATGAACAATGCAATAAAACAATGCATAGAAAAAAAATGAAAGGCTTGGTCTAAGTCGTAATTTCATGGTTGTAGCATAAATATGCATTATTTAATCATTTATGATATGGAGGCTGGGACAAGCCATGAAGCCAAAAAAAAAATATATGGTGCTCTTGAAAAGATCTTATTGTGGCCTTTGAGAACACATGGTGTTGGGTTGGGATCTGAACAGTTATATATTGAACAATTTTTGATAAGGGATAGGGCAGGACACCCAAAAACAAAACCTATGGTGCACTGCAACGGTCTTGTGGTGACAATTAAGAGTAAAAAATGGTTCAGGGTGAGGATCTGAACATTTTTCAAGATATTTAACAATAATGTTAAAGGGGCGGAGCATGTCCCCTAGGAACAAAACATATGGTTGACTAGAAAGGTCTGATCAAGGTAATCCAGAATATACATGGTTATGAGGTGCTGATTTGAACCATTTAAAGATATTTGGCAATTTATATTTTAGGGAGTGTTTAGCAACACTAGTACTGTAAGCAAAACTATCTAAGGTCCAATCCCCTTGCTTTTCACTACAACAGTGGCAAAAGTTGTAACCCAGTGAACAAGCTATATAATTGTATATTTTGTCGATAAAGTCACATATGTTATGTGATTTTTACAGATTTTAACAAATTGAAATGAGCAGACAGATGGCCAATAAAAGTATTTTAGCAGAAATTTTGCTCAAAGTTACCGAGAATAAAGGTCGTTCATTGTATACATGTTTTAAGAAAGGGTAAACTTTCTAGTATCTCCTGCCGTAAAAAGTCCTGCATACTCTCTGGATTTGCCTCTTCTCTGAATTTACAAATTTTGGTAATTTTTGTTTTTGGAAAAACCTAAGAAAATAAGAAAAAAGTATAACAAAAATACTGAACTCCAAGACAAATTCAATAAGAGGAAGTCCATAAAAACTGACAAAATCAAGCGCTATCAATCAACGGTACAAGCGAAAAACAAGGAGATTTTACCAACTTTGAAATAATAGATTTTTTTAATTAATACTGTGAAGTGAAATATTTAATTTGAAAAGTACATTTAATGCCAGGAATTCTGCAGTGTGTTTGATTGATTGGTTATTGCTTGCTTAATGTCCAGTGGCAATTATTTCATGCATTATTCCGAACGACTAGCATTTTTGAGGTGGAGGGTAAGATATAACGGGGGCTTAAACTTTGGGCCTTATTTTTAAAGCCAATATATGAATATTAATTGAACATCATTATAAATAGAAATTATGAATTAAAAAAATTGGGAAAAAAATATTTTTTTTTACGTTCAGATATTTTTACAAAGTTCAACTAAAACTAGAGAGCCTGTGTTGCTCACTTAGGTCTATGACCATCTTCATCAATGGACACTCTCCAACATTGTAGACTAGAATATTATTAATGACTAAAATTTCGCAATTGTTAAACTTGTATTGCTGATAATTTTTCTGTTTACAGTTTCTCTCTTTCTTTTATAGTTTTTGCCCCCCCCAAAAAAAAAAAAAAAGAGAAAACAAAAATCGTCAATTAAGGGCAATGACTCCTTAAGACAACTGACAAATTCATCCACATGTGTGATGACCTATTTGCATATCATGTCATTTCTGCTTTTTAAAGTTTGTATCTACTATAGTTTCAAGATAACAAGCAAAAACGCAAACAATGGTAAAAATTGTTATTCAAGTGCACTGACTCATATAAAGAGTCGACCAACGATTTCAGGAATATCCGCTTTTTTGTAGATCTTGCAATGTGGATTATTTTTTGCTCTCTTATTTTTATATACATATGCATATTCATGGCTCTACAATCTGTCGATACCTGTATCTTGGCATTGCACAAGGTCGTGTTTTTCTCTGATTGTTTATGACGTCTTTACACTAAAGCCATTCGATGTTGGATGTGTATTGATTGATATTTTAGTCTTAAATGCATGATTTTTTTATTAGTTGTTATTGGCTTTGAACTAGCTGTTGGTAACTGTGAGTACTCTCATGTCTGTACCTAGTGTCTTTTTGTTGTGGGGATGTATAAGTACTCTGCCACGTCCACTCTGTGTTTTGTTACTTGTTTTTGCTTTGTATCTATCTGATGAGTTAAGCCCTTTTCAACTGATTTTTATAGTTTGCTGTACTGTTACACCACTGTTCCAGGCTAGCGGAGGGTTGGGCGCCCGCTAACATATTTAACACCGTCACATTCTGTATGTGCCTGTCCCAAGTCAGGAGCCTGTAATTCAGTGGTTGTCGTTTGTTGCTGTACATCATATTTGTTTTTCGTTCATTATTTTGTACATAAATCAGGCCGTTAGTTTTCCCGTTTGAATAGGTTTACATTTGTCATTTCGGAGCCTTTTATAGCTGATTATGCGGTATGGCATTTGCTCATTGTTGAAGGCCGTACGCGGGTGACCTATATTTGTTAATTTCTGTGTCATTTGGTCACTTGAGGAGAGTTGTCTATTTATCTTATATAGTTTTCAACGTAATAAGCAAAAACTCCAACAACAAAAATGGTTAAAGTGCAATTACTCTAATAAAGAGCCCACCGACGATTTTGATCATGAGACTTATCTGTAGATCTTGTAATGCTGATTTATTTTGCTACATTATTTTTATGTCTATCAAGATAAAAAGCAAAAATGAATGAAAAAAATGGTAAGATTCGTCATTTAAGGGCAATAACTCCTACAAGAATTCGTTTGGCAAATCACGTTTTTCTGAACACTTTTGCCCTGTCAGATTTTCTGTATCTATAGTGCTTTTCAAAACAACTTGCATTTTATCCCTATGTTCTAGTTTTGGCCATGTAGGACATGTTCGTTAGCAGTCGGGGTCATCGGACACATTTTTAAACAATATACCCAAATGAAGATTGTGGCCAAGTTTGGTTAAATTTGGCCAAGTAGTTTCAGAGGAAATAATCTTTGTAAAAGTTAACGGACGACCACAGACGAGGGACGCCAAATGATGGCAAAAAGCTTACACTTGCCCTTACGTCCATATTACACATAATGTTACATAGTATACTGTTTAGCATATATTTATGCGAAGTGATGGCAAAAAGCTCACACTTGCCCTTACGTCCATATTACACATAATATTACATAGTATACTGTCTAGCGTATATTTATGTGAATATTAAATTGTTGACATTAACAAAGTAATTATAAACAATATGAAATTAAATTAACTCTGCCAGTCTGGTGGATATTTTGTCCTATTGGCAAGCTTACCATATTTCCTTATTTCTAAATACTTGTATAAATATTTCATATTTATAATGAACAATTGAATATATTTAAGATGTGTTACTGAAACTATGTTATCTTCCTGTTTCAGTAACGATAAACATTTCCTAGTTCATACTTCTGTAATTGGAAATTTCCTTCCCAAGTTTGAAAAATTCCTGTATTTAAGTAGAACATCCTTCGTCTCACATAAAGTAAAAATTTCTTATAAAAATTAACTCATATCAAATAATTCTAAATATTTTACACTCTGAAAAACAAACCATATACAAAACTTTATCAAATATGTAAAAAAGGGGGGTGTGTATTTTTATAATGTGCCAGGTATATTTGGTATTGGAAGCTACATACAAGGTTCCATTAGATAACTTTATAATGTGCCAGGTATATTAGGTATTGGAAGCTACATACAAGGCTCCATTAGATAACTTTATGATTTACGATTGACAGCTCAAGTTTGGCTACTCCATTACTATTTCTTTTACGTAGACAAATGACTGAATTTCAGACAGCTTTTTGTTTATTTTAAAGGAAAATCAACACTAAACCTTAGAAGGATAAAAGGACATCTATGAGATAATACCGCATTAGCAACCAGAGACTACAAATAGGATAGAAAGAATCTCGACAATTAAACATTACCATTCAGAAACATTTAAAGGATAGAGATTATTTAAACGATTATACAGTATCATCCAGAAACCAGAACAAGGATAGAGAGAACATCTATACAATTAACAGTACCGTCCAGAAACCATAACAAGGCTAGTGAGCATATCTAGACAATTATACAATACCATCCAGAAACCTTTACAAAGATAGAGAGAATATCTAGACAATTAACAGTACCGTCCAGAAAACAGAACAAGGATAGAGAGAATATCTAAACAATTATACAGTACCATCCAGAAATCATTACAAGCATAGAGAGAATATTTAGACAATCATATAGTACCATCCAGAAACCAGAGCAAGGATAGAGAGAATATCTAAACAATTATACAGTATACCGACCTGAAATCATCATAAAGATAAAGATCTCTATAGGTAATAAGCAGTACCACGCTTAGACCATAACAAGGAAAAAAGACTTTTAACAATAACACAAAACCATCCAGAACCACCACACGGAGAAATAAAGAATATCTGTACAGTAAGAAGTAATATTTAGAATCCTTTCTAGGATAGGGAAAGAATATTTGGACAGTAAAAAGCACAATTTTAAATTTCTACAAAACGAAGGACAATGTCTCGCAGTAAAGCAGAATCAATGCATTTTTATAAATATTTGTGTCGGAAGATTGGATCAGGAGAAGTGGTAAAAGCTAGACGACTGAAATTCATAAGTGAAGACTTGAGCTATTCTAACAGCTTAGTTCGTCAAATAAGCAGTGGAAGTAAGGCAGAAGGACTAAATCTTACAGGTAGTGATCTCGATATGATGTTCCTTATTCATTTATATGTAGTATACGAATCAGATAAAGATGCAGTCCGAGGATGGCTGAGGGTAGCGTTAGTCATGGATACTGAGGACACACAGCCATGTTTTACAAATTTACGATTATATACTAATTATGATTATTTACCAAAAGGTATCCAACAATTGCTTCAACTTCACAAAGGAGAGTACCTACTTTCAAATGAGCTTTACAAAACACAGATGTTAAACACGTTCAATCAGCAGATGCGAGTCTATGAAGTTCATGGTCCTTGTTGTTCAGACAAGGAACAAAAGTTGGATCTTGCAGAATGCCTTAAATGTGATCAGTGGGTGTCTCAAGCACAACCATGGATCTCTAGACCACGTTTAGAATGGCCTTCACCTGCACTTATTTCTAAAATAACTTTATGTGGTGTTTTATTTGTTCCTATCGGCTACAAGGGATCTATGAATGAGCATCTTCAGTGGCGAATATCCTTTTCTGTAGCAGAAAAAATACTCATTTATTCTTTCAGTCATACCCAGTTACTATGCTATGCTTTATTGAAAATACTGTTGAAAGAAATAGTAGATAGAAATGAAGATGTAAAAGGTTTGCTGTGTTCATACTTTATGAAGACACTAATGTTTTGGATTTTAGAAGAAACTGAAACATCAGTCTGGAGACCAGACAATATTATACCCTGTTTTATGGCCTGTTTACAAAGGCTTATATACTCTATAGAATATTCAACATTGTTGCATTATTTCATTCCTGATAACAACTTGTTCTATTTAAGGTTTACCAGTAAAAATAGGAACACATTAATTAACACCATTAAGAAATCATATCAAAAAGGAATTCAGATTTTCTCAACATCTCAGACTTTACATGATTACAGAAGATTTCCACTTGTAATTACAAAATCAGTGAATGGAATTTCTACATTAATGAAAACAATAATAGTTCCAAACACTTATCTTTTGCATTATCCTATTATTAATTTCTTATACATACTCAACACTTTGCTACATCATTGTAGAACAGAACTATCTAAATGTATATTAACACAGTCAATCGCATATGCAATTCAAAAAATACCTCTTACACAAACAAATATAAATACCCTAAACAATAAACAACAATACAAAATCTACAAAAAAACTAGAAGTCAGTTGTTGTTTGGTTTAAATTCAGATGCAGTATCAGGGTGGCTGAAATTGGCCTCTTTCTATGTTCACAAAAATCCTTTAACATCAATAGACATTATAAATTACACTTTGTCAAAATATACAGATGAATCGTCATTGCCACATATTACATTGAAACAGACACAGAAACTAAAGCTTTCATCACTGTTAAAGACAATATCATGTCGTGTTACAATACCATTATCATCCATCACAATCGTTCAAAATGTGATTGTCACTAGTTCCGTATCATTTGCACATTTCCTCCGTTTTCTGTGTTGTTACAATCTCCAGGATTTCAAATCATGTGAGTATTGTATAAATCAGCAGTCAAGAACACTTGATAAGCGATATCTATCAGAGAAAAAAGTGTACATGCATGATAGTATGTCACTGGCAATAGCTTGTCAGATGTTAGGTCAGAGAAATAGAGCAAGAAAATATTTTCGTCTTGCTGCACAGAATGATCAGTATAACATAGGCAGTAAAATTGTTCAAGGCCTTCAAAATTACGTTAATTATATTGTAAAATGACCACAGAAAGGTTGTTTGTAATGTCTATATATATATATGATGTCCTAAACATGTCAAAATTGACATAGATGACGGAAAATGGTGATTTTACACACAGTTTTTGGACAAAACTGATGCGAGCCAATGTACTCCTAAGAAACATATTGTACACACATTAACATCTTTGTAGCAAAATCTCATTCTGGTTTACGACTCGACTCAAACGTAAGGGTATGTACTCATTTAAAATGAAAGAAGTTTGGAGCACTAATGTAAATTTGTGAATTAAAATACTGATGTCTGGCATAGACTCGTGTCTTACAAGCGTCTGGTGAATCATTAGGTATGAAGGGGCCAAAAAGTGCCCTTTATATCATACATCCTCCTTTCACAATTTGTTGTTGTATATATATTATTTTGATATAATGAAGTATTCATACAATTTTTGTATACTAAATCATTTCACCTCGTAGCATATAATTATAATTTAATATCCATGTACATAATTTATAAATGTTTTATGCTTTTGAAGTCAATAAATCATTTCACTTCACAGCATTTTCACTTTGCCTATTACTGAAATATTTTAACTATGGAATGAGTAAGTCCTTGTGTGTAAATTTAACAAAAGAGGGGGAAGATACCTGGGACATAATATTGTTAGTATACTATTCCCAAGAAGATACCTGGGACATAATATTGTTAGTATACTATTCCCAAGAAGATACCTGGGACATCATATTGTTAGTATACTATTCACAAGAAGATACCTGGGACATAATATCGGTAGGATACTATTCCCAAGAAGATACCTGGGACATAATATTGTTAGTATACTATTCCCAAGAAGATACCTGGGACATAATATTGTAAGTATACTATTCCCAAGAAGATACCTGGGACATAATATTGTTAGTATACTATTCCCAAGAAGATACCTGGGACATAATATTGTTAGTATACTATTCCCAAGAAGATACCTGGGACATAATATTGTTAGTATACTATTCCCAAGAAGATACCTGGGACATAATATTGTTAGTATACTATTCACAAGAAGATACATGGGACATAATATCGGTAGGATACTATTCCCAAGAAGATACCTGGGGCATAATATTGTTAGTATACTATTCCCAAGAAGATACCTGGGACATAATATTGCTGGTATACTATTCCCAAGAAGATACCTGGGACATAATATTGTAAGTATACTATTCCCAAGAAGATACCTGGGACATAATATTGTTAGTATACTATTCCCAAGAAGATACCTGGGACATAATATTGTTAGTATACTATTCCCAAGAAGATATCTGGGGCATAATATTGTTAGTATACTATTCCGGAAGATACCTGGACATAATATCGTTAGTATACTATTCCCAAGAAGATACCTGGGACATAATATTGTTAGTATACTATTCCCAAGAAGATACCTTGGACATAATATTGTTAGTATACTATTCCCAAGAAGATACCTGGGACATAATATTGTTAGTATACTATTCCCAAGAAGATACGTGGGACATAAGATTGTTAGTATACTATTCCCAAGACGATACCTGGGACATAAGATTGTTAGTATACTATTCCCAAGAAGATACCTGGGACATAAGATTGTTAGTATACTATTCCCAAGAAGATACGTGGGACATAAGATTGTTAGTATACTATTCCCAAGAAGATACCTGGGACATAATATTGTTAGTATACTATTCCCAAGAAGATACCTGGGACATAAGATTGTTAGTATACTATTCCCAAGAAGATACCTGGGACATAATATTGTTAGTATACTATTCCCAAGAAGATACCTGGGACATAATATTGTTAGTATACTATTCCCAAGAAGATACCTGGGACATAATATTGTTAGTATACTATTCCCAAGAAGATACCTGGGACATAATATTGTTAGTATACTATTCCCAAGAAGATACCAAAGTGATATTCAAACTCATACTGTAGAAGACCAACTGCAAAAAACGAAAACCGACTAAAATCAAACAACAGTATACAAAACACACCATAGTCTTTAGAAAACTAAACACTGAGCAACACGATCCCCAATAAAATCTGTGATAATCTCAAGTGCTCCCGGGAAGGGTACGTAGATCTTGCTTTAAGTGAAGTTCATGATAGCATCACATATTCACAGAAGATAGATTAACACAGTCGATCAGTATTCGTTTGTTTCTGAATTCAATGTTTTACCGGGCCAAATCGAAGTATATGTTTAAGGGTTTCTTGCCAAAAACAAAAGAAATACAGTAGGTTTATACTTTATAGTTTTTGGTTTTATTTTGTCATAAGCTAAGCTTAAAAATATTATGTCTTCACGGAGTACGGTAAGAGTATTATTTATATCGTTTTACTTTAAGTCTTGTAAAAACCTGAACTGAAGGATGCCAACTTACTTAAACAAGAAAATAAAGACAGCATATAAAATGGAAAGCAGGTCAGCTGGGCCGGACAGCATATAATAGAAATGAAAGAATATGGGGTATCCATCCATAACACTAAATCAGCACAATATAAAACACAAAAGGCAAAGGAACAGCGCTTTTATTGCTGTTCTCCATCTCAAAGTCACAGTGGTGTCTTCAACACGGACCAAATACTCTCACCTCACTGCAAGTTTAAGACGGCCCCTAGATCTGTTTGAGCGGAATTCTTTGCAAACTGACGATCACGCCACAACTGCATGTGAATTGAAGAACAAAGCCATGGAGTAATATCAATAAAATAAATCTGGCAAAGAAATCAAATATATTCACTACTACAGGAAGCTGGCTAACTTAACAATAGTCTTACTTCAATTCCATCGTTTTTTAAAAATTAACTCACCCTCCATCATGATTAGCAAAAAATACATTGTATATAAAGGAAGAAATACTGGAAGCAATTAAGATAAGAAGGTGTTGAATGTTTACCAATGAGACAACTTTCCAACCAAATTCAAATGACATGGATGTGAGCAACTTTGATATCAAAGGAAGAGGTATTATAAGGCCAAATTTTAACACATTATATAAATAAAGGAATGTGCTATGATTGCCAATGAGACAACTATCCACAAAAAATCAAATGAAATGGATGTAAGCAATTATAGGCAACCGCACGGCTTGCAACATTGAGCAAAACCCATAGCGTATAGTCGGCTATAAAAAGCCCCGACATGAAAAATGTGAAACAACCCATTTAAAAAAAACTAACGGCCTAATTTATAACAAAACAATTTACGAAGATACAAGTTCCTGACTTGGGACACGCACATAAACCATGTCCGTCAGACAGGGTTGACCTGACCGTGACCTCATTTTCATTGTTTAATGTTCAAGGCTTGTTACCGATTCGAGGACACAGGATTTGCATTTTAAATCAGACTGAGATACTATAAGCAATAGGTCAACTATACATCAGGTGTATGGAACGATTGTAAGGTGTAGATGTCTGCCTTATAAAGTTGATCTGACCATGACTTCATGTTCATGATTTATTGTGTTTTATAAAAATAAGATGTGGTATGATTGTCAATGAGACAACTCTCCACAAGAGACCAAATGACATAGTAGTAAGCAACTACAAGTCCGTTTCTCAGATATTATACGCAATAGGTCCAATATATTTGGTGTATCGAATGATTGCAAGATGTACTTGTCTGTTTGAAAGAGTTAAACCGACCTTGACCTCATTTTCATGGTTTGTTGTTCAATGTTAAGTCTTTGTGTTTTAGTCTGTTTCTTAGTGATGTAAGGACTTATTTTTTTCGGGGAAATTTTAATAAATTGTGTTTTAGATATTAGATGACACAACGGTACAACTAAATGGTAGAAAATATTATGTTTAAGTTTCCTAATTTTGAGTATGCATGTAAATCATACAATATTTTTGTGAGGAATTATCTTTTTGTTTATATACAGCTTAATTTAATAAATTCAAAATCTGAGTTTTATTCCAGCTTTTACATCAAATACTACTTAATTAACTGAAATTTTAATGTTCAAATAAAATGCTTTTTATATGGCACTCAAATGTTTTAATTTCCAGTTTAAATTGTATCCGTATATTGTCCAGATATAACTACTAACTGTGGATACAGTAATCTGATTTTTGGTAAGCGTATTCGCTCACGATTTAGTTTATAATTAATTTCAAAAGTTAATTTTTCTTTTTTGTTCTCTTTTGCATTTCTTTGATATTGCTTTTGTTGTTGTTGTAATTTTGAAGTCCTAAATATTAACATAAATATTAAATTATCAATTTTACTGCACTGGTAAACTTGAAACTTTTTTTTAATTTTTTGTTAGTTTTAAAATTCAACTTTCAATCAATAATCCGCACAAGCTGTCTTGATAAATGTGCTTCTGGGCAGTTATAACTCATTTACAGAAATTCTTTGTTTTGAACTGTAAATAGACCTAAACAATAGGATAATCCCTTACAAGGAACATGATTTACATTCATTCTTCACTATTAAGGAACATTAAATCCTATAATTTCATTGGTCGAGAGCACTTTGCTATTTTCTAGATACTATATGAAACAGGTCAACCATATTTTGTGTTTGGAATGATCGTAAGGTGTACATGTCTGTCTGAGAGGTTCATCTGACCTTGACCTCATATTCATGGTTGATTTGTTAATTTCGTGATAAAGTCTGTTTCTCAGATATTGTAATCATTAGGTTAACTTAAGTTTTGTGATAAAGTCTGTTTCTCAGATATTATAATTAATAGGTTAACTATAGAATGAAAGTAATGCGTTCCTGTCATTCTCAAAGGAAATTTTGAAAACTATAAAAATAAGGAGAATGTGATAAAATTGCAAGTGAGACAATTATCCAACCAAGTCCAAATGACGTGGATGGAAGTATCTTTAATATTAAAGGAGGAGGTATTTTAACTTGCGGCCAAATTTCGGCCCCTTGAATTCCAAAAAATAAACAAGAGGCTACAAGGAGCCTGTAACGCTAACCTAGCATTTTGACCAAAAACTAATAGATACAATGCAACAAGATTGTGTGTGTTGATTCTGTCTTGCTGGTCTTTTTGGCTGGACCAAGTTTCTAAGTAGGTATACGTGTCCATCAGACAGGGCTGCCATGACCTTAAGTTGTTGTGGTATGGTCTGTTTTTCAGATACTTGTACTATAAATAAACTCATCATAGATACCAGGATTAAAATTTTGTACGCCAGACGCGCGTTTTGTCTATAAAAGACTCATCAGTGACGCTCGAAACAAAAAAGTAAGCAGTAGGTCAACTATATTCGGCTTAATGAATGGTATACATGTCTGTCTGCCAGGTATGATCTGAACCGGACCTATAGCTTGCTGTTCGGTGTGTGCCAATGCTCCGTGTTGAAGGCCGTACCTTGACCTATAATGGTTTACTTTTATAAGTTGTAACTTGGATGGAGTGTTGTCTCATTGGCACTCATACCACATCTTCCTATATCTACTAATTTGCATGGTTCATTAGTCAATAATAAGACTCTTGTGGTCATTTGACGACTAACACACAAGGATAAACCTGTATAGCATGATTGTACTATATAGGGCAGTTGTTTACAACTAGATCTAGTGCAATAAAGAATTTGTTAATGTTAAAAATAAAAAAAAACATAAAAAAGACTTTCATGGTTTGATCTGGGTTTTTTTTCAGATACTATAGCAATGGGTCAATTATATTTGGTGCAAGCATTGATTGTAAGGTATAAATGTCTTTCAGACCGAGTTCATCTGATATTGACCTCATTTCATCACTTATTGGTCAATGTTAAGTTTTTGTTTTCTTAGTCCGTTTTTCGGATCCTTTATGCAATAAGTCAACTACATTTGGTGTATAGAATGATTGAAAGGTGTTTTTGTCTGTCTGAAAGAGTTCATCTGACCATGACCTCATTTTCATGGTTTGGAAGGATTTTAAGGTGTACATGTATGAGTGACAGGTTTCATCTGACCATGACCTCATTTTCAATGTTCATTTGTTAATCTTTAGTTTTCATGGTAAGGTCTATTTCTCAGATACTATAAGCAACAGGTTTATTATATTTGGTTTATGGAATGGACACAATGCATACCGGTCCTTCTTAATGGAAATTTTTGAAACTATAAAAATAAGGAAATGTGATATGATTGCCAATGAGATAATTATCAACCAAAGTCCAAACTACGTGGACTGTAGCAAAAGAAGGGGTAATATAAGGCCATTTTTTTTTGGTTCCTTGAATTCCAAAAATAAACAAGAGGAGCCTGTATCGCTCATCTGGTATTTTGGCCAAAAATAAAATGATACAATGCTACAAGATTATGGGTGTTGAATTTGTCTTGCTGATCATTTTTGCAGGACCAAGTTTCTGCATAGGTCTACATGTCTATCAGACCAGATTCAACTGACCTTCATCGATCAGTGAGCAAAATTAACTTTTTGCTATGAAGTCCGTATCTCAGATAGGTCAACTGTATTTGGTTTATGGAATGACTAAGGTGGACATGTCTGTCTGGCAGGTTTCATCTGATCTTTATCTCGTTTTCATGGTTTATTGGTCAATGTTAAGTTTTCATGGTGAAGTCCGTTCCTCATTTACTATAAGTAATATGTGTATATAATGGTTGTTGTGCGTACCGGACTGTCCACCTAAAAGGGTTTATCTGACATTGACTTCATTTAAAAAGATCGTTGATATTGTATATTTAATTTAAAGCTTGTAGTATAACCTCTTTCTTTAAGACTTTAAACCCTCTATTCTCTATTATTAATTAGCATCAAATGAGCCTTATCATTCTTCAAATCACATTTGTCAGTTACCATTTGCGTTAGGTGAAGTAAAATGTTATCGTTAATAAGAGCAAATTTTATTGTTAATTTGTAATTGGGTTACCCTGGGAATAGTATGCTGACAATAATAATAGTCAATGTATTATGTCTCTGTTGATATCTTAAAAACTTTAACCACAGACTGTTTCTGAATGTTAACTGTTAAAAAAACTAAGTTCTTTTATCAGTCAAAATTGAGCAAGAAAAGACCTGTCAAATTGACAACAAACTGGGTTTTCTGTATTTTGAAGGCACTGTCAGGCTTGTTTGAACTGCCACATTCTGTGCCTATTTTCAAATTTATCAAGGACCATAACTCCTGAACCGCAAAAGTATCCTCAACTTGAAATTTACCTCCATTTTGTCATCAGTAACAACATATTAAAGTTTGAAAAGCATTTGTTGAACGGTTCATAGATTATTGAAAAGAAACACCATAAAATGCAATTTCATTTCATATCAAAATCTATCAAGGACCATAACTTCTGAACGGTAAAAGTGAAAATGGTCAATATTGAACTTGACCTCCATTGTGCAATTACGAACATATTAAAAATTTGTAATCATTGATAACATGGAAACAACATTAAGTGCTATTTTCCAATCTCTCAAGGACCATAACTCCTGAACAATAAAAGTGAAAATCGTCAATATTGAACTTGACCTCCATTTTGTAATCGCTAACAACATAGTAAACCTTGAAAAGTATTGATTGAACGGTTCATAAGTTATTGCACAGAAATTGTTGGCAGCCGCCCGCCTGCTGTACTTTCAACAAATTAATAACTTCTATGAAAAGCTTCTGTCAAAGTTTCATAAAATTCATTAAAATGGTACGCTTTTCGTACTCGCAACTCCTCCTCAACCTCTTATTACAATCTATTTAAAATTTCTCACATTCTTGTCCATATAATGCTTTTGTGCATCTCTGATTCTATTTATTTTTTACCAGCATCATTTCACAGTTTTCTTCAGCAAAGCATTCAGTGGTTGTAGTTTGTTGCTAAATATCATATTTGATTTTCGTTTATTTTTTCGTACATAAATCAGGCCATTAGTTTTCTCATTTGAATTGATTTACATTTGTCATTTCCAGGCCTTTTAAAGCTTACTACATGTATGCGGTATGTGTTTTGCTCATTGTTGAAGGCCATACGGTGACCTTTAGTTGTTTACTTCCACGCCATTTGGTCTCTGGTTGAAAGTTGACTCATTGGCAATCTTACTACATCTTCTTATTTTTATATAAGCACAGTACACATTTATATCCCCTTCTCCTCCTAAACCTATACAATATATCTTGATCTATTTGTGATTATGTCTTGTTAAAATAATGTCCAGTAGAGGCAGGTATGTTTGATTTTAGACTGGAACCATATGAATCACATAATTATGTTGAGAAGAGTTATCATCTTCTTTGATCTTGGTTTGCTTAAGTCTTTGAAACAGTAAGACAAGAGTGCTGAAATGCCTCACCTGTTTAACTTATCATTGAATTCAAAGTCTGTAATATGAAGGTTTTACTACAAGTATCACATAAACTTAACATTATGAAGGCCATACGGTTGCCTATATTTGCTTACATCCAAGTTTTATTTGAACTTTGGTGGATAGTTGTCTCGTTGGCAATCATACCACATCTCCTTATTTTCATATTATCAATGTTCTATGAAAATGAAGTCACAGTAATATGAACGATACCAGACAGACATGTGGACCTTACAATTATTCCATACACCAAATACAGTGATCTTATCACAAATAGTACCTGAGAAACACAATAAACCACAAAATCTTAACATTGACCAATGAATGAACCATGAAAATGAGATCAAGGTCATATGAACCCTGCCAGACAGACATGTACACCTTACAACCATTCCATACACCAAATATAGTTGACCTACTGCTTATAGTATCTGATAAACTAAAAAAATTATGAAAACTTATCTTTGATGAATGAACCATGAAAATGAGGTCAAGGTCATATGAACCCTGCCCAACAGACATGTAAACCTTACAATCATTCCATACACAAAATATAATTGACCTATTGCTTAAAATATCTGAGAAATGACCAAACCACAAAAACTACAAAAAAAGTTCAATAAACCATGAAAATGAGGTCAAGGTCAGAAGAAACCTGCCAGACAAACATGTACACCTTACAATCATTCCATACACCAAATATAGTGGCCCTATTACTTAGTGTATCTGGGAAATAAACCAAACCACAAAAACAAAACATTGTAAAATGAACCATGAAATTAGGTCAAGGTCAGCTGAAACCTGCCAGTCTGACATGTACACCTTACAATCATTCTTTACACCAAATATAGTTGAACTTATGCTTACAGTATCTGAGATATGGACTAAACCACCAAACTTTGACCTTGATCACTGATCCATGATATGAGATGAAGTCAGGTGAACCCTGTCTGACGGACATGTAGATGCTGCAAGGAACCCATATAACAAATATAGTTATAATATTACTCATAATTAGTGAGAAAATTCAAGCAGTGGCTGAACCATGAAAATGAGGTCAAGGACAATGGACATATGACAGACAGAAACCTAGTCACATAAGGTATCTGCATACAAAGTACAAAGCATCCAGGACTTGTAACCTTCTGAAATATTAAACTTTATACAAATAGTTCATGCCGTCATCGCCGTCAAATTGTAATACTTATGTCTTGCATTCTGCAACTTTCCTCACAGGCGAGACAAAAACTATTTACATGTATTAACACATGGTTTCTAAAGAACTTTGAAAGTAAAAATGCATTATTGGCCCTGGTAGATATAATGAGTCATTGAATTTAAATTCAGAACAAATACTATTAATTTTAGTAATGGCCATCTAAGTAACGATGTTTCTAAGTTTGACTTTTTTCGTTTAGTTGATAAAAAAAATTAAAATGCATTAAAGTTTTTTTTCAATGGAAAACAGGCATACAGGCACAATTTCTCACATTGTCCAAGTGAATCAGATAAGTCAAGAAAGATCACTTAAAAAAAAACTTTAAATTTTTCGAGTTTAATCGTCAAATTTAATTTTCTTTCCTTGGAAAGCTTGGATCGTTGAATGTTCCTTTCTCTTCTTACTAGCCTCCCAGGAAGGATGGATTTTCTCCTCTGTCTTTGTTGATGAACCTTGGAAAAAAAATATTCATTTTCAAGTTTAGCTCTAACATAATATATCGTAAATATTAACTGGTAAATCAATATTACACAATAAAAACAACGGGGATAAGGAAACACTCTAACATAATATAATGTAAATGTTAACTGGTAAATCAATGTTACACAATAAAAACAACAGGGATAAGGAAACCAGTTCATATGACTGATATCTATTTTACCCTGAACTTAAAAGTAGCAACTATTTCTTTTAACTTGTTGGTTCAATATAAATTTTTCCTTTCAAGAGCTATCTAAATAGTTGTAAGATATTGAATTTAAGTATTGTTCTGGTGAAAGCTTGCGTCAGGTGACTTTAGAATTACCTGATTTCCACCTAAGCAACAGAGGCAGATTTAGGTGGGGAGGGGGCAGGATACCCTGCTCCCCTACTCCTTATGGAGCTACATATATGGTTAATGCATAGACTTTTTACATGTCCCACTCCAAAAGTTGCCTAGTTTGGGGGCCCCGGGCCCCCCTTTTTCAAAATCCTTGATCCGCATCGGAGCGATGTTGGACTCAACACTTGACATTTTTAACACAGCATTTAATACAATCAAACAATCAAATAGAATTGTTCAATTGCAATAAATTGGTTAACATTTATATGAATTAAAATCAACTAAAGTATATTAAAGAATGATATCTTATTTATCTTTATTTACGAAATAATAATTTTAACATAATTTGTCAAAAGAACCCTAAAAATTGCAAGGATATGTAATAATTGTAAGCATATGACAACTGACCCAAACCAATACAAAATTACGGTACTTTGATTGTAACGCGAAAATAAAATGACATCATAACATAATTACCTTTATTGTCAGCGTAGGAATTTACATTTCTGTTTATGTTCGACCTGTAAAATATTAATGCAAGATAGATTTTGAAGTTGAAATTAGTTTTCTCTTTTTCTTGATGAACTATATTTGTGTCTTGGGTTTGAGATTGTTTTTGGTGCCAGGCCTATAACCATTGTTACCGTAATTTTCAAACTGTCATTTGTTTAGAAAAAGGAAAAAAAGCTCTTTACAAAAAGTCTCCACATCCAGTTCAGAACTAAAATATACATATTTTCCAATTGTGCATTACAAGTATATTTAATTATATAAACGGTACCAATTTTACTGCACCAGATGCGCATTTCGATACTAAATGTCTCTTCAGTGTTGCTAGAGGCCAAAATATTTAAAAATCCAAAACCAAATACAAACATTGAAGAGCTGATCAACCAAAAGAACCTAAAGTATAGCCAAAATCGGACAAAGAATCAGTGCTTTGCATGAGGGAGATATATTCCTTAATTTGAATTGATTTCTAAAATTTTATAACAGTAAAGTTCAAACAACACAATATCAGTAATTTCATGCCAGTACTGAAGTACTGAATCTACAATGTCATTTTAGTTAAAATTGTTGTAGGAATGTAGGGAAGTAAAACACAAACCACAATAAAATGTTTAAGGCAATTTTTGACTTCCCAAACTGGAGAATTTAATTAAGGGTTGTAAAAAAATATTTCTTGTACACATATTTTTTTGTAGAAGCATGAGGAGAGATTATTCAAACTATGAAAAGAAAATGTAATATATCTGACAATTGTATAAGTATTTACCTTGACCTGGATCTGATGTAAATATACGCTCCCTAACATAGTAATTTTGGTAAAAATGTTTTTAAAAAAATCACTTTTCAACAAGCGTTATGTGTGAAATAAATGATAATTTTACATTGAAATGTTTTATGGCTGCATGACTGTTTGGTTTTAATGTGCGGAAAATAAATAAACCAATTCAAACAATTAAAGTAAATAGATGAGCCTTATATATCAGAGAGACTTTGTTTGCCAATGATGCAGCCTATTTTGTTTTATATAAAGTATAGTTTCAGTGGTTTAACTTACAAAAATTAATTGTAAACATAAAATTGTTATCATGATCATGTACTCACTGGTTTTGTCTGTATGAACTTCCTCTATGGTCTGACCTCTGGAAACCTCTATGGTCTGACCTCTGGAAATCTCTAGGTGCATTCTGATGAACATTACTGAATTTTCCTCGGAAATTACCTCTTCCTTGTCTTTCAAAATGTTCTTGTCCTCCTCTCCCTCTATAATTATCAAATCTATCTGAATTTCCAAATCCTCTGTCCCTACCATATTCTCTGTATTGTCCCCTCCCTCTGCTGTCATCTCGTCTGTCAAAATATCCCCTCCCTCTACTGTTATTTCCTCTGTCAAAACCCCCCCTTCTTCTACTGTCATTTCGTCTGTCAAAACCCCCCCTTCCTCTGCTGTCATTTCGTCTGTCAAAATGTCCCCATCCACCTCCAAATCGTCGTCCATCACTTCCATCAAAAGGTCTATGTTTTAATTTCACTTCATTTAAAGCACCTAAAAAAGAACTACTAATAGCATTTCTACTTGCTTCTCTCTTTTCATCTTCACCCATGTCATTGTCATCTGATTCACTGTCACTATGGGTAGAAGATAGATTACGGTCTGAAACTTCATCATCACTATTATCACTATCTCTTCTTTCAAAGAATGAATCTTTAGATTTTCTCACTTTTGAAATGTTTTCCTCCTTCGAATTGGCTATAAGAAAATCTGGGATATCTTCATCTTTGCTATTAACTAGGTCATCCATGTTCAATTTCTTGACTACCATTTCACCTTTAATTTTAGTGTGGTCTTCATTCTCACTTTCAACCTGTTCATCATCGTCTGAATCTTCCTCACTTATCTCACTTTCAGCATTGTCTGAACCTTCTTCTCTACTTTCATTTTCAGCATTGTCATAATCTTCTTCTCTACTTTCACTTTCAGCATTGTCTTGGCCATCAGAAATTTCATTATTTTCACTTTCTATCAAAGAATCATTATCTCCATTTGAATTACTGTCCTCTTTTTCATTTGTCTGTTTTTCAGTTACCTCACTTGTATCACTTTCTTCATTAACATTTGTTAATTTATGTTTTTCTTCCATTATTTTTGTAAATTTTTTTGGACTTTTATCTCTAACTTTACTTGTCTTTTGTGGGCTAACTTTTTCAATTTCCGTTGATTTTTTGGTTTCTTCATTAACATTTGTTAATATACATGATATTTCTGGCATTACTTTTGTTAATTCTTGTGGACTTTCATCTTTAACTTGAGTTGTCTGTCCTGGACTTACTTTTTCGATTTCCGTTGATTTTTTCACCAGTTTTATGTCTGATGCATTTACCGAAACACCACTATTATCTTCTACAGTTAATTCTGAATCCTTTCCTATTTTACTTTCCAAGTAAGTCTTTACTAAAACATTTCCTGCATTAACATTTGTTACCATTTTAGATTTCGATTCCTTGTATTTATTTTTGTAAAAACGCCTAGGAATGTGGTTAAGAAGAAACTCTGATAAGGACTTCCAGTCATCATGGTCCTTTCTAAATTTGTCAACTTCATCTTTCATTGCAGTATGTTCTGATAGTCTAGCTAGTGCTTTCATTTCTGCAGAGGCATCGGACTGTAAGTATAAGTTCAAGTCTTACCTAATGTTAGTATTTTATGTGAAGCAACCATCATATTGGATTTGTCAAGAAAGTCAAAACGAATAATTGCTACAAATCTAATAAAATGTACATATTTTTTTTTATTATATATACATAATTCTGTATGCATTTAAACTGGTTCTGACCAATTTGATAAATTTAAAGTTTTTTAATTTCTCAAGTGAAATTTCACACCATTTTCATTCAGAACATTGCACTAGACAATAATCATTAGTTCATTACAAAAACAGATGCTACCACTTTACTCTGTTGACAACAATACTTATCCAGTCTCTAAAGTGAAATTTTAATACATTTAAATGCTTGGTAAACTTCCCATTTTAAAGTATAATAAAGAGCTGCGCTATGAGCGCATGGTACGTGGTACGCCCATCGCCCATTTAGCTTGTCTTTATGCTTTAAATGAATTTATTTGATCAACTAGAAATGGTCCGAGTACACAGTTATTTCGTAGTGCATTTCTTTTAGACAATAAATGAAAATTAAAAAAATCCCACCTGCGCTTTCTCAATAATATTTTTACAGTGTGTTGTACTACTTTTGGGACAAATTATATCAAAATTATAGAAAACTTCATCGGCTCTAACTCAAAATATGGACAATTTCATGTTAAGGGGGTCTTCAAATCTTTTGACAGCTTCCGAAGTGCTAATTTTTTACATTTTTCAGCTGGACCAAATCACTACTTTACTTTAAAATTCATGACCCAATTTTTTTTACAGTGCCATTTCACCCCCCTACTTACTATTTGAGTCATAAAACATGGAGAAATAAATTTGGAAGGGGTATAAAAAAAATCGACAAGTAACACACTGTCCACACTAGGGACTATATTCGTGGACAACGAAAATCAAAGGACGATAACTGTGTACCCGGACCTAATACTCTGAGCACTGCTTAATTAGACCCCCCACCTCCCTAAAAAAAAAAATTATTAAGGCTACCTCAAGTTTTACTAAGTTTGTGGCTTGTATTTTAGAACGAATAAAATTCTATAACCATCTAAAGTGTGAAAAATGGACAGTTTTCAACAAATTTCCAACGAATAAAGTTCAATCACTCTGCAATTTAAAATCAGAAGTTTATGAAAAAAAAACAAAAGGGAGCTTATTTCAATAGATATAAACAAGTCACCAAAGTTTCACGAAAAATGCTCAAAGCATTTTTAAGTTATTGTCTGAAAACTGGAAAATCCCTCCTTGTTTATGAATAAAGTCCCAATACTTCAAAACATAATACCAGAAAATTTTAAAAACTCAAAAGGGAACTTATGTCAATAAATATAAAAATATGGGGAATGTGTCCATGGGATACAGAAGATGCCCCCACTTGCATATAACATTATATAGGGACATAACTCAAGAACGTTAAAAGAAACGCTACCCAAATTCATACTTGATCTGAGTTTTGTGGTAATATGCATTGTGTATAAGTTTCATAACATTTGGTAGAGGCAAACTTCAGTTAGAGAACCATTTGTAAAGGGGCATAACTCTAAAACGGTAAAAGTGACACCACCAAAATTCAAACCTGATCTGTGTTTTGTGGTAATAAGCATTGTGTATAAGATTCATAACATTTGGTTGAGGCAAACTTAAGTTAGAGAACGGAAACGAAAAATTCAGCAATTTTTCCATTTGTAAAGAGGCATAACTCTAGAAAGGTAAAAGTGACGCCACCCAAATTCAAACTTGATCTGTGTTTTGTGGTAATAAGCCTTGTGTATAAGTTTCATAACATTTGGTTGAGGCAAACTAGAGTTAGAGAATGGAAACCAATTTCGGGACGTACAGACGTCCAAGAGTTAAACTTAATGCCCCCTCCACTACGGCGGGGGCATTAAAATTTGTAAGGGGTTCCTCTGAACCCTGTGTCTTCTACGATTGCTGGTCAGTGAAAAAGTGTAATGTTGACTTAAAAAGTTAGTACATTTATCAGTAAAATACAGTAGTTAAAAAAAAATCAAACTTTTTCTTTAAATGCTAATTCTTGGTCTTGAAGATTAGCTTCTGTCCAAGTTTCACATATTCCATGAAGGCTTACAAATTTATCAAAAAATGTTTATCCCAGACTGTCTGTAAATGTTAACTGTAAAAAAAACAAAGTTCATATATCAGAAAAATACTAAAAATGAAAAAAATATATTTTCAAAAGTTTGATTCAGACATTATCTCTTAATCATTAAAAAGCTTCTGCCAAAATTTCATAAAAATCTTATGAAGGTTTGACAAAGTAATTGATGTGTAATAAACTTTAACCCCAAACTGTATCTACTTGTTAACTGTAAAAAAACTAAGTCCATTTATCAGTAAAATACGGAAAAATGAAATTAAATACTTTCAAAATTTTGCTCTGGATACTGTATTTTGGTAATAATCAAGCTTCTGTCCAAATTTCATAAAATTCCATGAAGGTTTGACAAAGTTATTGAAGACAGAAAATTTAACCTCAGACTAAATCTGAATGTTAACTGTACAAAAAAACTAAGTCCATTTATTAGTAAAATACGGAAAAATGGAAAATAAATATTTTCAAAATATTGCTCTGGATACTGTATTTTGGTCATAAACAAGCTTCTGTCCAAATTTCATAAAACTCCATGTAGGTTTGACAAAGTTATTGATGTCTTAAAAAACTTTAACCACAGACTGAACCTAAATGTTGACGCCGCCAATGTCTCGCGTTTACAAAAATAATTTCGCAGGCTCAACAACAATTTACCAAAGTTTCATGAAAATTGCTCAAAGCATTTTTAATAGAGTAATAGTCAGAAAACTGGAAAATACCCCATTTTTTTTTATTAATAAAATCCCATAACTTGGAAATGTAAAATCTAAAATTTATAAAAATCAAGGGAGCTTACATCAGTAGATATCAACAATTCCTCACAGTTTCATGAAAATTGTTGAAAGCGTTTTTGATTTATTGTTTGAAGTGTTGACAACAACAACGGTATACCAAAATACATCCTGTAAATGGGCGTATAAAAAATGCCCTATCTCAAGTGGACAAATATTCTAATCAAAGGGAGTTATGTGGTAGAATCTACTGATATATATCTTTATTACTACCAGGCAAATTGGTCTCCAAGTTTAGGTGGTTTTAATTGTTCTGTTTCAATCTTGGGTTTGGGCTATTTTTCTAAAGTTTTTAAATGTTTCATGTGATCTTTAGGTCTCAAAGAGAACCTGATGAAGGATATTCCCATTACATGTGCTTACAATAAAACTGGCATCATACTATATTCATAATCACATTAATTTGTTTGACCTTTTACCCCCAATCAAGTATATTTAATTTTGATTTCCCTTAACAAAGTCAATTTTGTTGATGGATAAATTTCCATATGCAAATCTCAAATAATAATCAAAATTGGAAATATACAAATGTACCACAGCCTTGCAAGAGTATAACATAAGATAATCATTTTTTTTAAAACCAAAACAGAGCACCAATATGTACACAATAAAATATTCAAGCTTTGATGTAGTAACTAAGTTTTGACCTGGGAGAGAAATTAATTCTCTCCTCCAAAAAGCAATAAAATGCCAAGAATTTTTATGTTTACCAACCTTTTCAGTTATTTCTTGAAGGACTGAATCATATCCAATGGCAAATTTGGAAACTTTGTCAAGTTTCAAGTCCTACAAATAAATCAACAAATTTGACTTTTGTATAAACTGGCTAAGTATATACAGAATGCACATACTAATTTCATTTTCTATCAGTCTAAGAAAGCACAATGATTACTTACATTAGTCATATGGAATTTTCACCAAAAATAATATTCAAACATAAACTGAAAAAACACAACAGGCTGAATTACAACAGATAGCAAGATGGCAACAGTTCAAACTGGCATTTAAACCAGTCTGAAGGGTATGGGTTTTTCCCTTGTTGTAGGCTGTATAGAGACCGTAGTTGTTTAAATCCACGTCGTTTGGACCCTTTTGGTTAGTTCTCAAAGGCAATCATACTTTTTATTTAATATATTCAAATATTGAAAATATATACACATAAAAAAATCCTTGATCCAGAAATCTTAGTGACATTAAACATATGTATATTGTACCTTGATGGCATACATAACTTCTAACTGTCTCTCAATCTTTCTTTTGTCCTTATTTTTTTCTTCTTCTGTGCCTCTAAAATTGTTTTAATATATGTAATACATTTATGAAGTAGATAAATATGTCATAAGACATAATTATAAATGGTCAATGATTGTTGGTTGATTCTCTTGTCATTACTTTGATCCTGTTGTTAAAAATTGTTAAAACTTCTGAACAGTCTTTACTAAGAGAGGTTTACTTGTTAATTTTTTAAATAGTCAAAAATTACAATAACTTTATATAATTTACAGTGTACATGAATTACTATTTTTATAGCCTATAGGCATCAAAAGTTTACTTGATTTCACATAGAGCAGGACTCTTGTAAAGCCTTTCAAAAACCTACAAGACAGTGTACATGCTCATTTTGATAATCTATGAAAAATGATAGTAATTCTCATGATTTAAACATGCTGAACAAACTAATGTTATTGCTGTAACAAACATTATCTTTTAAATGAATGATGCATAATTATAATACAATAGAAAAATAATGAATATAATTATTGTATGGCAATCCATTATTGTTCTTGAGTTGGTATAAACTGATTTTGTGTGAAAACTTACTTTTTATTCCTTAAACTTTTTACCCTCCTTATTATCTTTTGTACTGTCTGACCTTTAGCCTTCTTTACAGCTGGTCTCATCATAATAATCTGTCAAATTAAATCAAAAACACAAATAAATTGTTTTGGTTAAAACATACAATATACTAACAGGTATTTTTCCACATTCAGATGTTAAATTGAATTACAAATTCACAGAATAAAATCAAAGTGTCTCCACAAAAAATAAAAAATATTTGATCACATAAAAAAATTGACAGTGTTGTCTAAATTTCCATCAATGTGACTGCCTCATTGAAAAGTGGCTTTGAACAAAATCAAAGTATTTATAAATGAGAACATGAAGGTAAAGGGTCATTTCGTCCATTTACTGTGGTTTCATTATTATTTATTGGATACCATTTTTTGTTGATTTCTACTCGTAGTTGAACTACAAATTTAAATTAAATGTTCAACGAAGAAAAAAATTTCCATAGGTTTATTTGAAGACTTTGGCAAAACCACAAAACCAAAAATAAATTTTATTACTTAGGTTAAAAGTTACGTATTTTTAATATTTTAACGGATTCTAAAAGATGTGTATTATTTGCGGTGTTTTCCTATTTCAATTTGTATGGATGATTTTTGTCCATGTAAAATGCACTTGTTTTTGATGTTGGTAACTTGTTCAAATTTTCCTGACTGCTTTTTGTGGATATGATAAGGAATTTAGTAGGCGGCCTATTTAGAAAATCATGCTGGACACAAAATCCCAAGAGGTATTATAAAAATTGAATAAAATAAATATTTTTTATTCCAATCAAGGTCACAAAGGGGTCATTTACAAGCAACAATTATAATAGTAAATACATACACAATATAAGCAACAAGCACGATACATTACACAGTATAATATAATGAGACCTATATTGTAATAGATATATATAACATATAGAATAAGTACAATTGGAATGGTATGTCCAGTGATGCAGCTGGGGTCACATCATCATCATTATTAAGGAAGATTTATAGGGTTATAAGTAACTTAACTTATTAAGGAAAACAAATTTTCCCTTATGTTAAATATGTGCATGATGCTTTGTTTCAATTTACAGTAAAAAGCTCACCACTGCTTATGTTTATATAATTTATAGGGAAAAAAATGTTATATGTTTAAGGCCGCAATTTAAAATATCTTTGTTTCCCCTTACCCTACCCACCATTTTGGAAGTGGGTAGGTAGGTAGGCTTTTTTTTTTTTTTTAGAGAAAATCCCTGAAATATATCTAACACACAGGAAAACAACAAATTGAACTTTATTGATACTAAAACAACATACTGTATAACGTATTATGCATGACTAGAAGACCTTACAATTTCAGACTAGAAAATGTTTGTAAATATCAATGTCTTTGTGACTTAGAGTAGACCACATATAAATTGAGACACGGTTCTATATTTTTCTTATAGTTTTATTAATTCAATTGAAAATATAAAACCCCAACGAGACTGCTACCTCGTAACATTCGATGCAAAAAATATGTACGCTTGTTTTTCATTTAAGGAAATACTAGAAGCCACAAACTGTGATCCAAGCGAGTATGACTACGCCTATTAAGGCTTATTCTAGAAAACTATGAATTTATTTTTATCAATAAACTTTACCATGAAACCTTGGGCGTGCCTATGTGCGGATCAGCATTCGCTGAGTTAGCAGACCTTACAATGTTTGTTAATTCTTGAACACATTTTACAACGCTTTCAACACAGAGAAACAAAATGATAATGATAGTTGAAGTTCACCTACGAATTTTCCTGTAATGAAACAATATTCTTAGACACTGTCATAATTATACAAAGGAGAAAGATTCTTTAACGAAGGCGTAGTATGATACAAGACATTAAAACCAATATCAAACCAACTGAAACATATCAATATCTGCACAGACACAGCTCACACCCAAAAAGTGTTTTCATTGAAAGGATTTATCAAGGATGAAGTATTGAGGTATCTCAGAAACACAAGCAGCAAAACTGATCTTAAAAAAACAGTAAGAAGCTCAAACGAGGATATCAAATATCTGAAATCAACGATTTTTTTTATCAAACACAAAATACAGAAAGGGAAAACATGCTAACACATCACCCAGCGAAACGGGAGCAACCGCTAGTAATGTTAACAAAATTCAACCCATCTATACAGAAACTAAAAATATAATAATGAAACACTGGCATCTTATTTCACAAAACCCTGAATGTGTGACCATATTTAATCATCAGCCCATTATAGCTTATAACAGACATAAGAACTTACTAGAACTTTTATCAAAGCATTAGCTGGTATGGTCATCTCGACTTTTCACAACACAATATGATACTGAGCTAAAAAAAAATCAACTACTATTTTATCCAAAGACAACTAGTGTATGGTCCAATATCACATACGAAATGAAACAAAATAGCATAAATCAGAGTTCACGAAAATGGTCGGTCCTGTCGGTCAAAATGAGGCTCGGACCAGTATTTTGAAGGCTAGTGCCGGTCCCAATGACCGATGTAAAAACGGCCGTTGTAGTGCATATTTCGGCACTTTTTTACATCGGTTATTAGATGTACCGCAACTGTTTCCAATAAGTGTTTACATCGGTTATCAGATGTATCCGCTGCCAATTTCCGGTACTGGTTTACGGATTTATTATAAACAAACCAAAGCGGCGATCTACACGTGGCCTACTTAATTTGTCCATAGAGCCATCCCTGGCAAACAATCGGCGATTGAACCCTACAATGGAGCAAACAAATACTGTAACAGCGGAGAAAGTGATTCAGATGATGAAATGGATAGTGAAGATGACTTTAAATAAGAACAATCAGAAGACCTGAACTGGTCTTTCATTGTTAATTTGCCTGTGGGTGCGAAGAATAAAACTAATATTAATAAAGTTATTTTTCGATAAAATATGTTATCAATTTTTTTTCAGGATAAAATTGAGAGATTTTGTAGGACTGGCTAAAATTTTGTAGGACTGACAAATAATCATGCTTTGTCGGTCCCATGACCGACGGGTCAAAATAAGTTTTCGCGAACTCTGATAAATAGCACGCCAATATACAACTTATTGAGTAGACCACTGATGAAGGCGAACTCAGGGATTTACCACAAACATGGCAGAAACACCAGGCCTAACATTTAAGCTCAAGGGTGAGCTCGGATGCGCAATCGTAACTACTCGGCCATTCTCGCTACGCATTTTGTTATTGGAGGCGTAGCTAGAATGGAAGAGTAGTTACGACTGCTCGGATGCATTTATTTAAAACATTATTCCATTCCAATTTCAGTATCCTTGCATACGTTGTTTACCCTTTGCTGCAAACACACGGGCGACAATGATTTCGCGGAATGTTGAAAATACGGACCATTCAAGGAAACGAAATTAAAAAACGAACTTTTGAGCGAAACGACAAAAAAAAAATACAACAACGTAATTTTCGAAAAAAATTATTTCAGTCGTCAGATTTTTAGAGGGTCGTTCGGGTAAGGGGAAACAAACTTAATTTTAATTTTGGCCTTATTTATGTAAGCCTGAAATCTGTGTACAGCCTCATATTCGTGCTCTTTTCTCAAATCTATGTCCAATTGCTACATCATTTGCAAATCTATGTCCGTGTAAAAATTTTGGCCTCAAATTTATGTCCTCTAACTTGTTTGGGTGTTCTTCTTTTGCATTTACAATTTGTATAATATGCAGCATATTTGCAGATAGCTTCAGGATTTGGATCCTTGGAAATACCTTTTTTCCTCTTGCTTGATATAATGTACATGTATTCCTCATCTACGATAGTTCCCTGCTCCACAATCAATCCTGATGACGTCTTGCAGGGCTGCCAAGTCTCACGCATTTTCATGCTTATTTGGCGGCATTTTCCTTTGATCAATTGTTTTTTCTCTTTGATCTTTACGATTTTGGCCAAATCTCACGCATATTTGCATTATTAAAAGTTGGCAGAACTGTGTCTTGTCGATTCTGATATCAATATGTTTGATGAAAAGGACACAGATTTGAGGAAAGAATGGATATAAATTTGAAACGTCTATGACACAATATAAAATAGGCCACAGATTTGAGGCTTACAGATATATGTACATAATTTATGCTTTGGTATATTTGTTTCTGTAAAAAGCTCACTTGAAAATAAAGTTTTCTATCAATCGCTTTTTTTTATTGTCAAGATCAATATTGCCAAAAACTTGCTAGAACAATCAAAATGTTGAATGTGGGCAGTATATGAAAGCAGAATATAAGTTTAAAGACAATAAACCTTATTATTTAAAGACAGTATGTCTGTACTAGCTGGTTTAGCAACATCAAGCTTTCTTTGTTCATATGCTTCCATTGTTGCAATGTTGTTAAGTATATAAATAGATGAGTTGATAAATCTTTGCAAACAATATATCAATCGCAACTTAGGAAAAAGCTCATGGTGAGAAATGGAACACAAGGAGAACACATTTTTTTTTGTCAATGTCAAATATGTGCTTACAAACGGGCGTAACAAATATTTTTTTTCAAACGCAAAGCTGATTTTCAAAATTTTGATCAAGTAACCTCCCTTGATTTTTTTTATTTTTGGCGTTAGATTTCCTTGCAATCTCTTCTTCGAAGTGTTTCAGGGTTTTACTTAAAGGGTACAGAAAAAACCAAAGAAACATTTCTTTTCGCGTGTTCTTGTGAAAATGGCGGATGTTTTGGATCTTCAAGAAGGGACCGGCGAAGAGTTCGAAGTTGACGAAGAAGGAGACCGTAAGACACTTGTAGTTTAAGTAGCAGAGTGCTGAAAAATAAATGTATTTTGTTAAATGTTTCAGACATTAATTACTTTAATCCACCTGGTACCAAATCACTTTATTCATGATAAACAGAATGTTAAAAATAAAATTATGTTTTACTGGTTTAGTTATACCTTCAGTCCGTTTTGGTTGTATCAGCTGTTTGAAGTTTGAATAAGATTTGTGTTGTCAAACATTCTAGCCTCAAGCATCTGCAAGGGACATGATTTCAATAATTGTCAAAATGGGCATTTGGTGCAGTGAAATTTGGTGTATATCGAATACTTTTATATTCGTGCACTTTCCCATAAATTTCTTGTGTCACAATGCTTATGTCATTACTTCACACTGACATTAAGAACGATTGTTCGATGACGTTTACACCGATTGACCTCTGGTCAACCGGTGTAACTCATACACAAAAAAAACAACTCAAGATTGGTGTATAAGATCTTAATAAACATGGTAAAGATTTATATTATACATGTATATCATATACCATTGTCTACAATATTTTATTCTTTTTAGTTTACACATTTTTAGGCATGATACATGTTTTTTTCAGTTTACATTTCATTTATTTGATATACCACTTAATGAACTCTTAGAAATCCCTTTTTGGATTCTGTGTCTGGAGCAATTTTCTGGCAGCCAAATCAGAAATTCACCCAGACACAGAAAAACCCAAAAAGGATTATCTGCACATGTGTAATGTAAATCGTTACAATTTTTTTTTACATACGATAAATTCAGATGTTTTAATTAATGTCAAAAATGTGATAGCATCAGGTTTGCAATAATTAAAACTTGAATTCATTATTTCAGTCATGTCAGTTGTGATTTTCATTCATAAACTTTTTGAAATTGCATTAATTAGATTTCGCATTTTGACCAGTGGTTAGTTAAAGATTTGCAATTATAAATGAATGCATTAATTTCTGAATTTACCGTATTCATAGTCACTTTTCCATCACCGAACATTTTTTGTGTGAAAATTTAACTACGTTTCTTTGGACAAATTTCCTATATGTAAACAAAATATGTAGGTGTTTGTTGGAAAGTTTGTCAGCACAAAACTATCATGACAAGAATACTACATTTAAATCTTGCAATATTTATAAATAACATGTTTAGGGTGTGCCTGTAAACACATTTACATTTTTTTTGCCTCAAAATCAGTCAATTGCATAATCAGTGGGTTTATTTCACTCAGTGTGTACTGTTTTACTATGTTATGTTTTGCTAATGTATATTTAAGATCAAGTGAAACACTATTATTGATACATGTTAATAAAAAATTAATTAAACATAACTAATGATAAGCTCATCTCTTTCTTTCCAATTACTTATAATTAATATTGTTATATTTGTTTTAGAGGGCTTGCAGAAACTGAAAGAAAAAGCAAAAAGAAGAAAAGGAAGGGGATTTGGTTCAGGTACTTTATAATATATAACTTAAACAGTACAGATTTGTGAACCATGGTAAATAGATTTCAGTGTAAAGTAGTTTGTGATGTTGATGGAAGAAATCCATTTGGATCTGATGCACATATTTAAGAAAAAAATAATGTTCATCGTTGTTCTAGTGAACAGAAACTCAGAGGTAAACAGTTTTATTCAAGCAGAATTCCACATATAAAACCCCAGACTCTTTCTTTTTGGAATGTTTCACAGACAGGACGGGGATTTTAACTGTATATTTTACCAGTTTTATATAGAGAAGTTCTTTTTCTGAACTTAAATTTATTGTACTTTCTTCTGTTACTATTTTATTTCAAAAGATAAAAATGACAATGATAGATTGTAATTTAAAGGTGTAAATAACAAACATTTAACTTTTGATTTACTAATTCCTTCTCTCTCATAAACATAATGATGCAAAAAAGCCAAGACATTTTGGTAAATACCATATTAATGATATATAACCATGAAACATTGTATGTTGTTAAACTTGAATTCTGTTTTTAGCCATTTTGTTTTACATTTACCTGAAGCTTGTATAAAAAAAATCATATTTTTTAAATTACCTGTGGCAAAATGAAGAAAAATTCTAAATCCTAATATGTTATATTAAACCAAATAAAATAATAATTATGGTTTCTGTTACATTGTTGAAAAAAATTGGCTAGGTAGGTAGAGATTTTTATCCAAACAAATTATATTGAATATACAGAGGACCCGTTATGTCTTTAACAGTGCTTACTTACAAATAGCAAAACAAAGCAAGGGTGGGGTCCCAAAACTGGTGTAGATAGGAAAACACACATTATTTTAATTTGCCTTATCAGTTTTATAAACAATTTATACCTGTTTATTGTTGTTTAGATGGACCTACCAGGAGTGGTGTTGAAGAATATGAGGCAATGGAAGTGGATGATTCTGATGGTGGTCCTGGTCCACAGAGATGTATGTATTGTCTGTTACATAGTCCTTAAAACTAAATTCATACGCACCATCTTTTGAAATACTAATAACCTTAGTAATATAAGGCTAAAGAAAATGTACATTTAAGAATTCTGAAATATATTTTTTATTTGATACAAGTATATTCTTGTTATTATTTTCTTTTTCAGCTGTAGAGGGCTGGATCCTGGAATAGATTTTTTATTTGATACAAGCAATTTCTAGTTGTTATTTTTGCTTTCAGCTGTAGAGGGCTGGATCCTGTTTGTTACCGGTGTTCATGAAGAAGCACAAGAAGATGATATCCATGATAAATTTGCAGATTATGGTGAAATTAAAAATCTACACATTAATTTAGACAGAAGAACAGGTTTCCTTAAGGCAAGCACTACTTATATTGATTTGTTGAATAGAACATGAACATGCACATACATAAATAAAGATATATTAAAATGAAAAAGGAATGTGGAAACCAAAAGAAGAAGTGTCATATTTTAAAGATCTTTTGAAAAGTTTCACTGTGCACCAAATACAAACAAATACAAAACAGTTGTAAGCATCAAAATAGTAATTCTCAATATCTATTTTACACATTCTTTGTAGTTTAAGAATGGCATTAACATGATTTAAGTATATTGAAATCCTTCTATGTGTGCATTACTGGCTTACTCCACTAATAAAAGAACTAGCCACAATGATAAACCCGTGAGTGATCAAAGTGTCGGTCACCAACAATCAAGTAATCAATGACCTACATTTTGTTCCAGCTGAAATTATTGGCCTTATTTGCTAGGGCTGTTCCAGCTAAATTAATTTCACATACGAAAAATTAAAAATATCAGAGATCAAAATGACAAATCTATAATATGACATATTACAAATTAAAATGTATGATAATGTATAAGGTAGATATCTTAAGTAAAGTGTGTCCAGCATAATGGGGGAATTTGTTTATTAAAGTAAATGGTTCACTTTATAATGTAATATATGTTTTCAGGGTTATGCTTTAATTGAATATGAAACCTTTAAAGAAGCACAAGCTGCCATGGATGCATTGAATGGATCAGATTTCTTTGAACAAAAAATTAACGTTGATTGGTGTTTTGTCAGAGGTCCCAGAAAACACAAGTAAGTAAAACATGACACATTTTAATATGACGACCTATATATCGACAACCAGTATAATCACAGTATATCTACTTTTAGCGCAGACGCATAGATACACAAAATTGGCTGTTCTGTGTTACGACCAGGTAAACTCAATTTTTAATACGGTTTACTTAGAATTGCCAAAGTCTGCATACAAACCTATTGAAAATTTGTACTTGGTTGAACATCTAAATTCATTGTTCATCTATACTGATGAAATCCCCCAAAATTGGTATCCCACGAATAATAATGAATCCACAGTAACCCATAAAAAGTTAATAATTAATAAAGGTATGGAACTAAAAACTTACAAAACAATAATGTTATTTTGGATTCATTTTTATACGCCCGTTTACGGGATGTATTATGGTATACCGCTGACCATCTGTCCGTCCGTCCGTCGTCAACATGTCGGACATTTATTCAAAAAGGCTTTAACCAATATGCATGAAACTTTGGTGAATTGTTTATATCTATTGACGTGAGCTCCCTTTTGTTAGCTCACCGAGGCGCATGTGAGCTTATGCCATCACTTGGCGTCCGTCATCGTCGTCGTAAACTATTTCAAAAATCTTCTCCTCTGAAACTACTGGGCCAAATACCTTCAAACTTTAACTAAATGTTCCTTAGGGTATCTAGTTTATAAATTGTATCCAAAGTTTTGATCCATCGTCAAACATGGCCGCCATGGCTAAAAATAGAACATAGGGGTCAAATGCAGTTTTTGGCTTATATCTCAAAAACTAAAGCTTTTAGAGCAAATCTGACTTGGGGTAAAATTGTTCAGTTAGTCAAGATCTATCAGCTCTGAAATTTTCAGACGAATCAAACAACCCATTGTTGGGTTGCTGCCACCGAATTGGTAGTTTTAACAAAATTTTGCAGTTTTTAGCTCACAAGGTGAGCTTTTCTCATCACTTGGCGTCCGTCGTCCGTCGTTGTCGTCATCGTCCGTCGTCGTTAGATTTTTACAAAAATCTTCTCCTCTGAAACCACTGGGCCAAATTTAACGAAACCTGGCCACAATCATCATTAGGGTATCTAGTTTAAAAAATGTGTCCGATGACCCCGCCAACCAACCAAGATGGCCGCCATGGCTAAAAATAGAACATAGGGGTAAAATGTAGATTTTGGCTTATATCTCTGAAACCAAAGCATTTAGAGTAAATCTGACATAGGGTAAAACTGATTATCAGGTCAAGATCTTCAGACAAATCTGACAACCTGTTGTTGGGTTGCTGCCCCTGAATTGGTAATTTTAAGGAAATTTTGCAGTTTTTTGTCGAGCCTGCGACTTTTGTCGCAGAAAGCTTGACATAGGGATAGTGATCCGGCGGCGGCTACGGCGGTGGCGGCGTTAGCTAACTTCTTAAAAGCTTTATATTTTAGAAGGTGGAAGGTCTGGATGCTTCATACTTTGTATATGGATGCCTCATGTTACGAAGTTTCCGTCAGTCACATGTCCAATGTCCTTGACCTCATTTTCATGGTTCAGTGACTACTTGAAAAAAAAGTTAAGATTTTTTGTAATGTTAGATTCTCTCTTATTATAAGTAATAGGATAACTATATTTGGTATGTGCGTACCTTGCAAGGTCCTCATGCCCGTCAGACAGTTTTCACTTGACCTCGACCTCGTTTCATGGATCAGTGAACAAGGTTAAGTTTTGGTGGTAAAGTCCATATCTCAGATACTATAAGCAATAGGTCTAGTATATTCGGTGTATGGAAGGACTGTAAGGTGTACATGTCCATCTGGCAGGTGTCATCTGACCTTGACCTCATTTTCATGGTTCAGTGGTTATAGTTAAGTTTTTGTGTTTTGGTCTGTTTTTCTTATACTGTATGCCATAGGTCTACTATATTTGGTGTATGGAATGATTGTAAGGTGTACATGTCTAGCGGGCAGGTGTCATCTGACCTTGACCTCATTTTCATGGTTCAGTGGTCAAAGTTAAGTTTTTGAGTTTTGGTCTTTTTTTCTAATACTATATGCAATAGTTCAACTATATTTGGTATGTGCGTACCTTGCAAGGTCCTCATGCCTGTCAGACAGTTTTCACTTGACCTCGACCTCATTTCATGGATCAATGAACAAGGTTAAATTTTGGTGGTCAAGTCCATATCTCAGATACTATAAGCAATAGGTCTAGTAAATTTGGTGTATGGAAGGACTGTAAGGTGTACATGTCCAACTGGCAGGTGTCATCTGACCTTGACCTCATTTTCATGGTTCAGTGGTTATAGTTAAGTTTTTGTGTTTTGGTCTGTTTTTCTTATACTGTATGCCATAGGTCTACTATATTTGGTGTATGGAATGATTGTAAGGTGTACATGTCTAGTGGGCAGGTGTCATCTGTCCTTCACCTCATTTTCATGGTTCAGTGGTCAAAGTTGAGTTTTTTGAATTTTGGTCTGTTTTTCTAATACTATATGCAATAGTTCAACTATATTTGGTGTATGGAAATATTTTATGATCTATTTGGCAGTCATGCAGGTTTTATTTGACCTTTACCTCATTTTCAAGGTTCATTGCTCAGTGTTAAGTTTTTGTGTTTTGGTCTGTTTTTCTTAAACTATAAGCAATAGGTCAACTATATTTGTTGTATGGAAGAATTGTTAGCTGTACATGCCTGCCTAGCATGGTTCATCTGACCTTGACCTCATTTTCATGGTTCATTGGTCAATGTTTAGTTTACTTGGTTAATGTTAAGTTTATGTGACAGTTGTAATAAAGCTTTATATATTTAGGACTATCAACATAATATCAATGATTAGTAAAGAAGGCGAGACATTTCAGTGTGTGCACTCTTGTGGTTATTATCTTGAATATTATTATAGATAGAGATAAACTGTAAACAGCAATAATGTTCAGCAAAGTAAGATCTACAAATAAGTTGTCATGACCAAAATTGTCAGTCGACCCCTTTAGGAGTTATTGCCCTTTATAGTCAATTTTTAACAATTGTTTGTAAATTTTTGTAATCTTTTACAAAAATCTTCTTATCTGAAACTACTGAGACAAATTTAAGCATACTTGGCCATAATCATTATTAGGGTATCTAGTTTAAAAAATTTGTCTGATGACCCCGCCTTCCAACCATCATGGCCGACTTGGTTAAAAATAGAACATAGGGGTTAAATGCAGTTTTTGGTTTATATCTCTGAAACTAAAGCATTTAGAGCAAATCTGACAGTTGGCAAAAATGTTCAATAGATTTAGATTTATCTGCCTTGAAATTTTCAGACGAATCCGACAACCCGTTGTTGGGTTGCTGCCCCTGAGTTAGTAATTTTACAAAAATTTTGCAGTTTTTTGTTATTATCTTAGATATCATTATAATATCTAATATCTAATACTATTAATTATGATTTTAACCTTATTTTACATGATTTTCAAAGCATCAGTATATACAGGTGAGCGACACAGGCTATTGAGAGCCTCTAGTTTGTTATTATTTTGAATATTATTATAGATATATATAAACTGTAAGCAGCAATAATGTTCAGCAAAGTAAGATCTACAAAAAAGTTAATATGACCATAATTGTCAATTGACCCCTAAAGGAGTTATTGCCCTTTAAAGACAATTTTACACAATTTGTTCATCAAGTTTGCTAACATTTAAAAATCTTCTCCTCTGAAACTACTGGGCCAATTACCTTCAAACTTTATCTAAATGTTCCTTAGGGTATCTTGTTTATAAATTGTATCGGAAGTTTGTATCAAAAGACAAACATGGCCGCCATGGCTTAAAATAGAACATAAGGGTCAAATGCAGTTTTTGTTGGTCAGTTGGTCAAGATCTATCAGCTCTGAAATTTTCAGACGAATCGAAACCCGTTGTTGGGTTGCTGCCACCGAATTGGTAGTTTTAACAAAATTTTGCAGTTTTTTGTTATTATTAAGTCTCCCAAACGAAGTTTGGGAAGACTTATTGTTTTTGCTCAGTTATTATTATTATTATTCTTCTTCCGCCGCTTTTAAATTTGAACTTGTCCGCACCTGTTCTCCAAAACCGCTTGTCAGATTAACTTAGGGTTTCACAATATGTTAGACTAACATGTCTAGTGGTGCAATCAGGGTTTTGTTTGTGCAATGGGGTTTATAAAGGGGTACTTTGAGGGGCAAAAAGAAAAGAGGGTTTTACTATAGAACCCTATGGGATTTTATTTTTTAAAATTTTCAAATGATTATAAATTGAAAACCGTTTGTGATAGACACAATCTTTTTAATTGAAAATGTTCTAAATGATAAAGCTCATTAAATGAAATACAGGGTTAGTCCACAGGGGTCACCCCCACTCCCTGCCATTTAAGAAAGTTCTAATATCTTCTAAGTGGTCAAGATCCCCACCCCTAAACCATATATATTCTGGTTTGTCATGCTAAGATGGTTTGAATGATATACAGGGTAAGTCCCCAGGGGTCATCTCGACCCCCTGCCATTTGAGAAAGTTCTTATATCTTGTAAATGGTTGAGATCCCCACCCCTAAACCATATATATTCTGGTTTGTCATGATAAAGCACATCAAATGAAATACAGGGTTAGACCCCAGGGGTCACCCCCACCCCCTGCCATTTAAGAAAGTTCTAATATCTTCTAAGTGGTCAAGATCCCCACCCCTAAACCATATATATTCTGGTTTGTCATGCTAGGATGTTTTGAATGATATACAGGGTTACTCCCCAGGGGTCATCCCGACCCCCTGCCATTTGAGAAAGTTCTTATATCTTGTAAATGGTCGAGATCCCCACCCCTAAACCATATATATTCTGGTTTGTCATACTAAGATGGTTTGAATGATATACAGGGTTAGTCCCCAGGGGTCATCCCGACCCCCTGCCTATTGAGAAAGTTCTAATATCTTGTAAGTGGTCAAGATCCCCACCCCTAAACCATATATATTCTGGTTTGTCATACTAAGATGGTTTGAATGATATACAGGGTTAGTCCCCAGGGGTCACCCCACCCTGCCATTTAAGAAAGTTCTAATATCTTGTAAGTGGTCAAGATCCCCACCCCTAAACCATATATATTCTGGTTTGTCATACTAAGATGGTTTGAATGATATACAGGGTTAGTCCCCAGGGGTCATCCCGACCCCCTGCCATTTGAGAAAGTTCTAATATCTTGTAAATGGTCGAGATCCCCACCCCTAAACCATATATATTCTGGTTTGTCATGATAAAGCACATCAAATGAAATACAAGTTTAGTCCCCAGGGGTCACCCCCACCCCCTGCCATTTAAGAAAATTCTAATACCTTGTAAGTGGTCAAGATCCCCACCCCTAAACCATATATATTCTGGTTTGTCATGCGAAGATGGTTTGAATGATAAACAGCGTTAGTCCCCAGGGGTCATCCCGACCCCCTGCCATTTGAGAAAGTTCTAATATCTTGTAAATGGTCGAGATCCCCACCCCTAAACCATATATATTCTGGTTTGTCATAATAAAGCACATCAAATGTTATACAGGGTTAGTCCCCAGGGGTCACCCCCACTCCCTGCCATTTAAGAAAGTTCAAATATTTTCTAAGTGGTCAAGATCCCCACCCCTAAACCATATATATTCTGGTTGGTCATGCTAAGATGGTTTGAATGATATACAGGGTTAGTCCCCAGGGGTCATCCCGACCCCCTGTCATTTGAGAAAGTTCTAATATCTTGTAAATGGTTGAGATCCCCACCCCTAAACCATATATATTCCTGTTCGTCATGTAATGAACATTTGAATGACGTATAGGGCCAGTCCCCAGGGGTTCCTCCCCACCCCCAATGTTCTAGTATCTTGTAAATGGTCGAGATCCCCACCCCTAAACCATATATATTCTGGTTTGTCATGCCAAGATGATTTGAATGATATACAAGGTTAGTCCCCAGGCATCACTAATGCATATAACTTTACTGGACCAAACCAATTTTCACTGGACGTTGCCCAATGTCAGGCGACCCTGGGAATTACGAATTATGGGAGCTTCGTTTGGGAGACTTCGTAACAGCATCCTGTTACAATCATTTCTTGTTTTGAATATTATTATAGATATATATAAACTGTAAGCAGCAATAATGTTCAGCAAAGTAAGATCTACAAAAAAGTTAATTTGACCATAATTGCCAAGTTTGCTAACATTTAAAAATCTTCTCCTCTGAAACTACTGGGCCAATTACCTTCAAACTTTAACTAAATGTTCCTTAGGGTATCTTGTTTATAAAGTGTATCGGAAGTTTGTATCAAACGACAAACATGGCCGCCATGGCTAAAAATAGAACATAAGGGTCAAATGCAGTTTTTGGCTTATATCTCAAAAACTAAATCTTTTAGAGCAAATGTGACATGGGGTAAAATTGTTCAGTTGGTCAAGATCTATCAGCTCTGAAGTTTGCTAACATTTAAAAATCTTCTCCTCTAAAACTGAGGTGAGCGATTCAGGCACTAGAGAGCCTCTTGTTTTTTTTATAAATTTCAGATTTACAATTTCCAAGTTTTGGGTTTTTATTCATTAAAAAAGGGGGATTTTCCAGTTTTCGAACAATAACTCAAAAACAATTTTACCAATTTGCATGAAACTTTGGGGAATTGTTCATATCTATTGAGGTGAGCTCCCTTTCGTTTTTTATAAATTTCGCATTTACCGTTTCAGAGTTTTGGGGTTTTATTCATTAAAAAGGGGGGATTTTCCAGTTTTCGGACAATTACTCAAAAACAATTTCACCAATTTGCATGAAACTTTTGTGAATTGTTCATATCTATTGACGTGAGCTCCCTTTCGTTTTTTATAAATTTTGGATGTACCGTTTCCGAGTTTTGGGGTTTTATTCATTAAAAAAGGGGGGATTTTCCAGTTTTCAGACAATAACTCAAAAACAATTTCACCAATTTGCAAGAAACTTTGGTGAATTGTTTATTTCTATCGACATGAGCTCCCTTTTGATTTTTATAAATTTCAGACTATACGTTTCCTATTTATGGGGTTTTATTCTTTACAAAAAGGGGGGTTTCCAGTTTTCAGACAATAACTCAAAAATGCTTGCAGCATTTTTTATGAAACTTTGGTAAATTGTTTGTATCTATTTTTGTAAGCTCCCTTTTGATTTTTATAAATTTTTCGAATTTACATTTCTGAGTTATAAGATTTTATTTGTTTATAGTCTGACAACCGATTTACTAAGTATTGCGCAAAAGCACAGTCTATTGCACAACAGCAAGAAATCTTTCATATAACCAATTTCAAGTTCTTTGACTACATTTATTCAGAAACCTATAATATATCAAATATTCAGATACAATCCAAATTCAGACCTGTATCAAGCTTGAATATTGTGTCCATTTTTGCCTCAACTGTTCAGGGTTGGACCTCTGCGGGCGTATCCAGCTGCGCTCAGCGAAGCAGTTTTTATTATTTGTGGTATACCAATTTTCGTGGGTTTCGTGGGTCACAGCGAACCACAAATTTAAGAATTCAACGAAGAATAATCCCGAGAAATGTGTATGGAGTCGGATGTTTATTTCTGGTTATGTTATGCAGTTCTAGTATAGTGTTGACTAGTGATAAACATTGTAACATAACACGTGTTTTTATTGAAAGAAGATGCAAGTATTTTGATTAAATCAATAATAAATATATCGAATATCGGTAATAATTTTCTTTTTGAAATTGATTAAAACTGTTCATGGAAAATAACTGAAAGTTGTTAATTACTGTGTCATAGTTTGGTTTACTGGTGATAAAAAATCCTGGGGAGAACACTCGGATTAAGTACGGGGATATTGCCCGTAGGTAATATTGTTTATGACAGGAACATTTATTTTCACACCTTTTACTTATATGACTGTTAATTATATCGTGATTAGGGAAATGAGCTTTCAATCATAGAGTTTTGAATGCCTTTTAAAATTCCGACAAGAATTTATAAATTGTAAAACAAACAAATAATTAGTTGTCTCTGTCCATTATTGTAATAGAAGTTTTCAATGAACACTTTAACCTAGAATGACCAAGCGAGGATTTTGACAATTCAAAACTTTTTTTTTTTTTTTTTTGTAATCAGCGATCCACGAATTTACGTATACCACGAAACGTCTTTTTTTCTCTATCAACGAAAATTGATACCCACGAAAATAAATGAATCCACAGTACCTGGCATTGAAATTGTACTTAAAACTATCAACAGATTTAATATTTGGAGATTAGTGGATACCACTGGAAATTAGAATGCAAATTAGATTAAACAGCACATGTATAGCTTACAGTGATCATGAAACCATTAAAAATTATTGAGTTATTAAATTTTTTAAACTGACTGAATTCCTAGTCCACAATATTAAGGCTAGGTAGTAACTATGACACTTGTCAAACTAAGCACTGTTCCATGAAAACGTGCGTGGTACACAGGGCAAGTATTTTGATAATAAGGTAACCCCCTATAGATGCAATTTTAGAGACTTGCATAAATTTTAAATGTGTTGTCACACCTACCTATAGTGTCAAATTCAAAATGCCATCCCTAGGTTTTGATGTATATTTCTATGAAACAGTTCCAACATATATGAGTCGGAGTAACTATGAACTATCTATCAGTTACATTCAGGAATATTAATGGGGACATAGTGCATATCTTTGAAACATAAAATTGTTATTTATGTTATTTAGGAGTGCATGTACACATCTCAAATGATCTAGAACAATAATAGTTGCCTGTGAAACTGTTTTGATGAACCATAGAATAGAGAATGGAATAGGGGAATGTTTCAACACATATTGTAATAAAAAAGTAAACCAACACACATCTGCCATTTACAACACAAACATTTCATTACTGAGTATCCTTGTTGCAGCTGAAAAAAAAAATATTTAAAAATGTGAGCTATTTTAAATTTATAAAACTATTCAAATATTAAAATCGCTTTTTTTTATTTTTTAGAAATGAGCTTTACAAATCAGAGAATCATATCAAATTAATTAATGAATATTGTTTTCTATTGCAGAGGAAGAAGAGGAGATGATCGGCGGAAAAGATGAAAACTGTACTTCATTGTTTTATTTTATTTTAACAACATCATGATATGATTATATAAAGTCCAGCAAACAACATTATGATATGATTATCTAAAGTCCAGCAAATTTTGTATTTCTCTTACCAAGTAAACCTATAAATACTTGATACTTATGATCAAAAATGAATGTAAAAACTGCAATGGTTATTTTTAGATTTAAAAATCATTAACTTTAAGAACATAAGGACACATCATTCATTATTTTCATTTATTATGCTGTCGCTTTGTGTACATACATGTCAACATTGAAACTGTAAATAAATATTGTTCTAAAAACATCTTTCATTTTTTCTTTTAGAAGATAGGATATGGGGTTAATGCTCATCTGACAGGAATACTAACATTAGGGAAAAAATAAAAATGAATATTTATGAAATTTTTAAAATGCTTCTCATCATAAAATCGTGTTTTGACTAAATTATATTTTGATTGATTTTTCTCGGAAAAAAAGGTTTTAAATGACTCCATTGTTTACACTCAATTGCAGCAATAAAATGAATACTATCAATACAATCAATTGCAGCAATAAAATAAATACTATCAATACAAGAAAACAGTACATTTGGAAACAAATGGCCAAGCATAAAAATGGTGAATTAGCATAGTAAAGCTAGTTATTTATAAAAATAGACTAATGGCAACTAGAGCACATCATGCTGGTCAGTATTGTCTTAAATCTTCTACCTTA
This sequence comes from Mytilus californianus, assembly GCF_021869535.1. Taxonomy (NCBI): domain Eukaryota; kingdom Metazoa; phylum Mollusca; class Bivalvia; order Mytilida; family Mytilidae; genus Mytilus; species Mytilus californianus. The sequence goes on along the minus strand of NW_026262679.1, from coordinate 128,748,349 downwards.
ATTAAGGTACTCAGGATTCACAAAAAAACCTTAAGTGAAGCCTCAAATTTGGCTAAATTTTCATAATGACGTCAACTTGTGAATAAAAAAGTGATGTTAGGTATATATTAATTGACAGGAACCCAATGACATCTGATGGTCAGCATACAGTCTTCAACAATATACAAGTGTCTATATAATGTATCAAGCTAAATTGCTCAAAGTCTAAAAAAAAAATTGTGAATAAATTTCTCAGAAATATTGAGAACCATGTGATCCCCTGTTTAACAACTTGCATGCTGACGTGCAAGATTTGAACCGATGATTAGGTTGAACTATCTTCTATATGTCAAGAGTGAAACAAATGGTTTGTCTAACCTAGTGATTACATGTTTTTTGAGATAAAATATTGTTACTGGTTCCTAAATGACATAAACAAGAGTAACACTTCCCTCTATTAAGATTATTGAAAGACAGGAAAATTGAAATCCTCTAAATGACATAACTGTCATTATTATTTTAACTGGCCTGTAACATAAGTCATAGAATGCAAGACCTGGAGAATTGTGCAAAGGGGGCAGGGGATGAAACATATTTTATTAAGATTAATAAATATACTGAGTACCAATAGAAAGCCAACACCTTAATTTGAAAAATAAATTAAAAGATTTTCTTTTTGACCAATTGTTGCAAATTTTGAAAAGCGTAAAGATATTCATACAGAACATTTTGGGCAATTTTAGAAGATTTTTGGCGGCATAAACTATTTGTATAAAGCTTTATATTTCAGAAGGTAGTAGACCTGGATGGTTCATATCTTGTATGCAGATACCTTATGTTAAGAAGTTTCCGTCAATCATATGTCCATTGTCCTTGACCTCTTGTTAATGGTTCAGTGACTGCTTTACATGTCTGTCAGACAGAGTTCAACTGACCTCGACCTCATTTCATGGATCAGTGATCAAGGTTAAAGTTACGTGATTAGGTCCGTTTCTCAAATACTATAAGTAGTAGGTCAACTATATTTGGTGTATGGAATGATTGTAATTGGTACATGTCAGTCTGGCAGGTTTCATCCGACGTTGACCTCATTTTCATGGTTCATTGGTAAATGTTAAGTTTTTGTGTTTTGGTCTGTTTTTCAAGTACTATAGCAATAGGTCAACTATATTTGGTGTATGGAAAGATTGTAAGGTGTACATGTCTGTCTGGCAGGTATCATCTGATCTTGACCTCATTTTCATGGTTCATTTGTCAATGTTAAGTTTTTGTGTTTTGGTCTGTTTTTCAAGTACTATAAACAATAGGTCAACTATATTTGGTGTATGGAATGATTGTAAGGTGTACATGTCTGTATGGAAGGTATCATCTGACCTTGACCTCATTTTTATGGTTCAATGGTCAATATTAAGTTTTTGTGTTTTGGTCTGTTTTTCAAATACTAATAGCAATAGGTCAGCTATATTTGGTGTATGAAGTCATTGTAAGGTGCACATGTCTGTCTGGCAGGTATAATCTGACCTTGACCTCATTTTCATGGTTCATTGGTCAATGTTAAGTTTTTGTGTTTTTTTTTATTTTTCAATTAGCATATGCAATAGGTCAACTATATTTGGTGTATATGTCTGTCTGACAATTTATCTGACCCTGACCTCATTATCATAGATTTTTAAAAATGTTTTTGTTGTAAAGTTTCTGTAATGCTTTTAGTAAATCCTTTCTAGCAGTAAAGCATGCGAAACATTTCAGCGTGTACACTCCTGTTAATTTTGAGACTCCAGGGTTCACAAATTCCACGATTTTAACCATGCAATTTATATTTGCATTTTTTAAAAACAGCAAATTTCACAACAATGAACACCCTTTGCATTTTGTCCAGTGTAATCTCATCTGGATGAAAACCTGTTCTTGCTTGTGACTCTATAAGACTTATTGCAAAGTACATAGCTTGAAAAAGTATCTTCATTAACAAAAGGTCTGAGAATTAGATAAGTTGCCTTTCATTGGCATTCATTATATTTCAGAAGGCAGAAATGCTAGATATCTACTTCTTGTTTATAGTTTTATAGGCGAGGTTGAACATTAAGTGTTCCTGATTAAGTCAGATTCTCATAGGTCAACTTTGATTGCTCTATATAATCATTTCAAGGTATGGTAAACATGTCCCTTTGGCAGGATATAGAATGACCCCGACTTTTTTCACAGTACAGGAATCAACACTTATAAGTTTTCTCACTAAGGTTAGTTTCTCAGTTTCAATTTTTTGAGTCCACAATATTTTGTCTACAGCAATCCTGTAAGGCATACATGTGTCTATCAGGAATCACCTTCAATTGACCGGTTTTTCGTTACCCAGTGATAGGCATTCACTTTACAAGCTATGGTCATTTTTGCAGTGTCTGGAGTAATGTGATTAACTAACCATTTTAGCTCACCTGGCCCAAAGGCACAAGTGAGCTTTTCTCATCACTTGCCGTCCGTCGTCCATCGTCGTCGTCAGTCTATCTTTTACAAAAATCTTCTCTGAAACTACTGGACCAAATTTAACCAAACTTGGCCACAATCATCGTTGAGGTATCTAGTTTAAAAATGTGTCCGATGACCCTGCCTGCCAACAGAAAAATGTTGAGCTCTACCAATTGTCCTAATAAGTCAAACTGTCAAACGACTTCTTATAGGAGTTATTGCCCTTAAAAGACTAATTTTACCATATTTTTTTCAATTTTCCCTATTATCTTGAAACTATAATAGATAGGAACTTTAAATTGCAAAAATGATCAGCAAGACAAGTTCTACAAATAAGTCTTACATGGTCGAAATTGTCAGTCGACTCCTTATTAGAGTTATTGCCCTTAATGATGATTTTTACCATTTTTTGCGTTTTGCCTTATATGATAAAAATCATAATAGATTTTAATATACACTTTAATTCACAAAAATTATCAGCAAGGCAAGATCTACTAACAAGTCAAATTTTGCCGATATATTTAGTAGACTGTCACTCTTTATAGGAGTAATTGCCCTTCAATGAGGATTTTTTTTACCCTCTTTTGTGTTTTGGCAAAATTAAAGAAGATCAAGAGAAACTAAACAGACTAAATGATCAGCAATATAAGATAAAAAAAACAGAGATTTTGTCATGAATTCTATTTTCGTCTACAATGTTGGCGAGTGTCCTTTGTTAAATATGCACATAGACCAAGGTGAGCGACACAGGCTCTTTAGAGCCTATAGTTATACTTCATTGATCAACTCAGGTTTGCACTCTTTTTTTACTGTCTCAGTTGTGAGTAATAAAACATATGAATCTTGTATGAGTCATTTACTTGTGGGTCAGTGATTGTTATTGCGAACCAAATGAAACTTTTCCACAGTCATCTATTGGTCAATCTATTTAAACTCATTGATTAATTTACCTGAGCAAAAAAATTAACTCACAAAACTGCATGTGATGCTGTATTTATTCAATATCAACAATATATTTTCAATCTGTTCAATGTAAATAGTGATTCAAACATGAAAAGTTGATTGCTGACGATATTTTCAACATTGTTCCTATTGAAATTTTTTTGATTTTTTTGTGTTTGACAAATAAAAAATGGAAAATGTGATGAAGTTTAAATTAAAGCCTTCTTAAATGTATTCTATAACTAAACTAAAACAAAAAAAAATGCAAATTTCAATAGGATTAAATCAGTGTTTATATTGAACAGAATAAAAATATATAATTACTATTGAATAAATACACCACCTTAGTGATGGATTTCTCTTAGAAGAAATTTTTAGGTCTTAGTGAATAAACTACACAGAGAACAATAACTATTGTATTTATTCAATGGGACAATAGAACTGACAAAACTTTAAATAGATTGACCAATAGGAGATTTCTCTGTGGAAAAGTTTCATTTGGTTTGCAATAAGTGTTCACACTTAGTATACAAATAAGGAGATGTGGTATGACTGCCAATAAGAACTATCCAGAGTCCAATTGATGTGGATGTAAGCAACTAAAGGTCACTGTACTGCCTTTAACGAATATCAAAACCATACTGTATGGTCGGCTATATAAGGCACTGACATGACAAAATGGTGAGTTACTTTGCCACTATAACTAATTGATGAATCCTTATTTGGTCAACTTTCATTGACATGATTTTCATAGCTCACAGTGACTGATCAATGTTTTTTTTAACAATATAAGGTAAATATTAATGCAGTTTATTGTCTTGCCTGCGATGAAAGTCACAGAATGAGATACATAAGGATTAAAATTGGGCAATGAAGGCGTAACTATTTGTATAAAGCTTTATAGCTCAGAAGGTAAAAAACTTAAGATTCTTCACAACTTGTATGCATATGCCTTATGTTACGAAGTTTCTGTCTGTCATATGTCCATAGCCCTTGGCATTATTTCATGGATCAGTGATCAAGGTACAAGTTTTTCTGATCAAGTCCATTTCTCAGATACTATAAGCAATAGGTCAACTATATTTGGTGTATGGAATGATGTCTGCATGACAGGGTTCATCTGACAATGAATTCATTTTCATGGTTCATTGGTCAATGTGAAGTTTTTGTGATTTTGTCTGTTTATAAGATACTATAAGTAATAGATCCACTGTAGTTGGTGTTTGGAATGATTGTAAGGTGCAAGTTTTGCAGGCTTTATCTGACCTTGACCTCAATTTCATGTTTTATTGGTCAATATTAAGTTTTCATGGTAATGTCTGTTTCTCAGATACTATAAGCAATATGCCAACTATATTTGGTGTATGGTTTGATTGCATGTGTACATGTTGTCTATTCGGGTTCATTTAGCCTTGACCTCATTATAATAGTTCATTGGTCGATGTTCAGTTTGCATAATTAGGTCAGTTTCTCAGATACTATAAACAATAGGCCAACTATATTTGGTGTATGATATGATTGTGAAGTGTACACGTCTGTCTGGCAGGGTTAAGCTAACCTTGACCCCAATCACATGGATCATTGATTATGTTAAGTTAATGTGATATTTGTAGTAAAACCTTCATAATATACCCGGTAGACTTTTCACATAAGTTCTATCACAATATGTTAAGCTGGTAAGACATTTTAGTGTGTGCACTCATGTTGCAATATAGCCTCAACTCTTAGAGTGATGATAATAGATCTACCCTTTCTCAATATACCCTCTGTTTCATTTCAAGTGGCAGTTCAAAATTTCCAGTCAACTTATCTGCTGGGCAATTTATTCTTGAGGCCTTATGCGACTTCTGGCGTGGAGAGAATTAAGGTTAAGGTAAGGATTTACTCTGAATATGCAGGAAATTTTTGACACTTGACAAACAATCAGTTAGTACTATCAAAATGATTTTGTCAGTACACAACTTCCATCAAGGAAATATTAATAAGGAAACAACAGTAAAGTTCAACAATTTAATGCACTATTGACTACAAACATTGCACTTTCTTCCAAAACCCAACATCAAATAATTATATTTGGCACATCACAAACACCTTTCGCTTTACTCTCCTTCAATAAAAAAGTAAAAACAAAAAAACACTAGAAAATACACTTATCCTCCCAGTACTTACTCACAAAAAACACTAGAAAATACTTTTATCATCTCAGTACTTGCTCCGAGGATGCACTTTCCATGGTCCTTGAACTTATTTAGATTATAATGCATAACACAGCATTATATGGCAGTAAAATTTTGTGTTGAAACTTGCATATGGCAATAAGTAACATTGTGATATTCATAACCTGCTGTTTTTTTTCACTCTCTCTCTTCCTTTTTTTTCAAAGAGCAGGTGAGCAAATAATAAATGTTGTTTTTGTGCACCATTATCCTTGCACACTCTCAAAATGACATAACTAACATCAAATTCGTCATATCATGTCAATTATTTATGATTCAATCCTACTTTTATGCTTTTTTGAATGATCATCATTCATGCAAAAATTACTTTTTGTTTTTTTAAAATTCAGTGTATAATTTACAATTTAACAACCTTCATGGCTTAACAATGAGTAGATCCTTGTAAAAATAATTATAAAATTAAAAATCTGAAGGATGATAATACCAAGCATAACTGTGAATAGTAAGATGATCATTAGTTTAGAAACACTATGTTGTTCTTGTTGAAATGTCAAAAATAGTTCTTATCATACCTCCATCTTGTACAACAGCACCAAATGTTTTTCTAAAAAAATTAAAACGGTCTTTCAAAACCTAAATTTCTATAATAGTGATAATTTGATCAAATGAAATTTAAAGTTTGAATATATCAAAGTAAGAGGTATTTTTGGCTTTTCTATAAATATTCTACGGCAATGATTCTGTTTTACTTTAAGAAAAAAATATAGATGTACATAAATATTCCTCTGCTTTTGAATCAAAATAAAATTTCCCTAACAATGTACTGCCATTTTTTTGGTGTAAAGCTGATTTCCTTATCCTTCTATTTAAAACTCTGCATGATTACAAAGCATGAATTCAATAATTTAGCACATCACACCTACCTGGGTGTCAACGATAAATAAACATTTAGATAACAACCTGGAAGCCAAGAAAGAGCAAACCAGGTAACTAAGGCAACATTTAAAAAAACAATATATTCCAAAACGTAATTATTTTTTTTCATTTTTTCTTTCTATAAAATATCAATATTTTAAATTTTAACATTTGATCTCACCATTTTTTTTTCAATTTTCGTTACTGATGATATTTAACAAATTTACTGAAAGCCATAAACTAATATCTGGTTCAAATATATGCTGGAAAAATTACCAGATACTTAGGGAAAGGCAAATGATATTTTTTACCCTTGCTTTATTCACATATAAACAGATATCCTGAAATTAATGGGTGGAATTAGCTCTTCATTAAAGTCTTAACTTTTTCGTGTTTAGTCTTTTGATCTTTAAATACAACTCCCTCTCTTCTAGAATCCAAAATTCTAGATATGATTAAAATCTCATCATTTAAACTTCTGTTCTTTGATTCCTCTCTATGTTTAACTAATAGTCGTACAAAGTTCTCCCCGTCATAAGTTAAACTCTCTTCAAAAGATCTCTCCTCCTCCATCAGCTCTATAGTCAGAAATTTATTCATCTTCCAGTCTTTTTCTCCTCCTGAGGAATTTTTTGAGATTCCATTCTGTATGGTTTAACATATAAGGTCCATTACATACACATAAAACAGTCATATTGTCTGCATACTCCAAATCTGGTAACAGCTGGGGAAAAAACATAAAGCATATGATGGTTTAACATATTAGGTCTGTTACAAACACATAAAACAGTCATTTTGTCTGCATACTCCAAATCTGGTAACAGCTGGGGAAAAAACATAAAGCATATGATGGTTTAACATATTAGGTCTGTTACAAACACATAATACAGTCATTTTGTCTGCATACTCCAAATCTGGTAACAGCTGGGGAAAAAACATAAAGCATATGATGGTTTAACATATTAGGTCTGTTACAAACACATAATACAGTCATTTTGTCTGCATACTCCAAATCTGGTAACAGCTGGGGAAAAAACATAAAGCATATGATGGTTTAACATACAAGGTCTGTTACAAACACATAAAACAGTCATTTTGTCTGCATATTGCATAATCTTGTAACAGCTGGGGAAAAAAAACATAAAGCATTTAATGGTTTAACATACAAGGTCCGTTACAAACACATAATACAGTCATTTTGTCTGCATACTCAAAATCTGGTAACAGCTGGGAAAAAACAACATGAAGAATTACAAACTGATGAGACCTGGAATCTAGTGCCTCAGCAGAATTTGTAATTTAAATAAAGACCAATTTTCTATGGAATATTATTTCAGGTTACTACCAGTATATACTGATATTTTTCTGCAAAGAATTGTTTTTAATAAAATATAATTTGGTGTTTGGAAAAAGTCTTTCTGAAAAAAAGCCAATAAAATTTATCGACAGTAATGATCATGTTTATACATTATAAGACTTGTTCTAAGGTTAAAACTCAATGGTTAAATTAAATTGTATTTAATACAATTCCACTATTAACAAGAGGCTCTCAAGAGCCTGAATCACTCACCTGTTATTTTTTTGCTTAAATCTTTCATCAATGATTATTTTTGCTTTTTACCCATATGTTCCATTTTAGCCATAGTGTCTATGTTTTTTGACGTACAAGGAAATGAAATACAAAATTTATACTAGATTCTTTTGAGAAGATTTTTCAAGTTAAAAAACATAAAAAAACTTGTGTAAAATTGTCCTTAAAGGGCAATAACTCCTTAAGGGGTCAATTGACAATTGTGGTCATATAAACTATTTTGTAGATCTTACTTTGCTGAACATTTTTGCTGTTTACAGTTTATCTTTATCTTCAATAATATTCAAGATAATAACCAAAAACTGCAAAATTTCCTTAAAACAACCAATTTAGTGGCAGCAACCCAACAATGGGTTATTCGGTGTGTCTGAAAATTTCAGGGCTGATAGATCTTGACCTTTTGAACATTTCAACCCTGTCAGATTTGCTCTAAATGCTTTAGTTTCTGAGATATAAGCCAAAAACTGCATTTCCCCCCTATGTTCTATTTTTAGCCATGGCGGCCATGTTTGTTGATGGATCAAAATTTCAGATACATTTCATAAACTAGATTCCTAAAGGAACATTCATTCAAAGTAAAGAAGTATTAGGCACAATAGTTTCAGAAGAGAAGATTTTTAAATGTTAGCAAACTTGATGAACACATTTCGTAAAATTGTCTTTAAAGGGCAATAACTCCTTAAGGGGTCAATTGACAAATTTGGTCATTTAACTTTTCTGTAGATCTTACTTTGCTGAACATTATTGCTGTTTACAGTTTATATCTATCTATAATAATATTCAAGATAATAACAACTAGAGGCTCTCAAGAGCCTGTGTCGCTCACCTGTATTTACTGATGCTTTGGAAATCATGTAAAATAAGGTTAAAATCATAATTCATAGTATTAGATATTAGATATTATAATGATATCTAAGATAATAACAAAAAACTGCAAAATTTTTGTAAAATTACTAACTTAGGGGCAGAAACCCAACAACGGGTTGTCGGATTTGTCTGAAAATTTCAGGGCAGATAAATCTAAATCTGATGAACATTTTTGCCACCTGTCAGATTCGCTCTAAATGCTTTAGTTTCAGAGATATAAACCAAAAACTGCATTTTACCCCTATGTTCTATTTTTAGCTATAGCCATGGCGGCCATCTTGGTTGGTTGGCGGGGTCATCGGACACATTTTTTAAACTAGATACCCTAATGATGATTGTGGCCAAGTTTGGTTAAATTTGGCCCAGTGGTTTCAGAGGAGATGATTTTTGTAAAAAACTAACGACGACGGATGACGACGACGCCGATGACGACTGACGACGGACGACGGACGCCAAACTGCAAAATTTCCTCAAAACTACCAATTTAGTGGCAGCAACCCAACAATGGGTTGTTCGATTTGTCTGAAAATTTCAGGGCTGATAGATCTTGACCAATTGAACAATTTTACCCATGTCAGATTTGCTCTAAAAGCTTTAGTTTTTGAGATATAAGCAAAAAACTGCATTTGACCCCTATGTTCTATTTTTAGCCATGGCGGCCATGCTTGTCGATGGATCAAAACTTCCGATACAATTTATAAACTAGATACCCTAAGGAACATTTAGTTAAAGTTTGAAGGTATTTGGCCCAGTAGTTTCAGAGGAGAAGATTTTTGAAATAGTTTACGACGACGACAGACGACAGATGCCAAGTGATAGCATAAGCTCCCATGGAGCCCTTTGGGCCCGGTGAGCTAAAAATGGAATTATCTTTACTTACCTTGGGTGTTAATAAGAAATACTGGGATGCTGATCTCCTACAGACAGTCTGTACAACTAATTCAAACACTTTCCTCTCATTAACTGGATCCATACCCTACAGTAACAGTATTATAATCTACACTCTTATGCATTCAGTATTTTCATCTTAAAAACAAACGAGGCAAGGAAGGACAACCTATGAATGAATATTTTACCAACGTTTAGTGCTAAAATTGAAGAATATTTCCACATATTTGAAAACATAAGGGTTCCAATGAAAGATTGAGTATCTAGGGAATGTGGAGGGTAAAATCATAATTTTGATTTAGCTTCATTGTTAATCATCCAGTAATTTTCAAAGTATAAAAGAATTAAAGAAGCTGGTTCTCACAAATCACATTCTATGAATGTATTCTCCTTCTTGGGGTACCAGTTTTCTTGGATCTCATGGTTCCCACCAACCATTTAATTTCTGCCCAACCAAATACACATTTTCCATTCAGATGGAAGGTCTTAATTTTAAAATCACAAATTTAAAATGTTTTCACAAACCTTGAAAATTGAACATAAGTACTTCCTCTGTATTATTTTTGTTTCTTTGAACTGACATTAACCAGTATTGCAATATCGATTTCATACAACCACGAAAATAATCGTTGTAATTTTATTGAACATAAACAAAATCTTCATTGTACTTCCAGAATTTCATTTCAGTTTAAATAGTCTATTATGGTAGTTCACCTCAAATATTACAGATAGGAATGAACAATCATATAAGTACCTGGTTAATTTCATCAACACATCTGAATGGACACTTTGCTAATTCTTGTAATGCCATCATATATAACACTGTAGCCACACTACGTTCACCACCACTCTGATGATGTGGAGTTAGCTCCCTTAGTGACTCAGAATCCCTGAACTTGACCTTGATCTTAATACCGTACTTTTCATAGTCTTCCTGTAATTGAGTAAAATAATATACACTGACATTTAAAAAGCTTGACAATCAAATACATACAGCAGTCAATCTCGTATTCCATTCCCTCACCAATGACCACCTGGTTACAATCAAATAAATACAGCAGTCAATTGTGTATTCCATCCCCCCGATAAAAAGCTTGACAATCAAATACATACAGCAGTTAATCTCGTATTCCATTCCCTCAATAACCACCTGGTTACCATTACAATATTCACTCTCTTTCGAATTTTAGAAAATTTACAAAAATCAATGTACTTTAATCAGATATTGCGTTTTCAGTTGCAAGTTACAAAATCTTGATTGCAATTCTTTTGTGGTAACTGCCACTTGGAATTGTATGATAATCCGCAGAGCACTACAAGTTGCTGTTTAATGTCATCTATCTCTCCCTCCCCTCAATGTTGTCAGGTTTAATAAGTTATGGGAATCCCAAGTGTCTTCAAGATGACGATAACAATCCACAAGCAAATACCAGACAAATCTATATGGTGTTAATAATACAGAGTAGGCAACATAGTTTTGAAGAATTGTTAAAATGCATTATGAAATACCCTGAATGAAGCACTGTCATTCTAAAGCTTAACAATAGTTACTAATCAGTACAGAATGTATGAAGCCATACTTCAATGATTAAACAGACAGGTTTTAACAGACCGGAGCACAACTAGAACAGGAATACATACTGGATTATCTGGTACGTTGAGATCTACTTCACCAGCACAGTTCATACAAGAGAAGAAGTAACTAAAGTTCTCATTGATTCTTTCTATCAATCCCTGTAACGGTTCTAACCATTCCCTCTTGGCTTTCTCAACTTCTTCCTGGTGACCATCTAATTGCTGTTGTCTATTCGTTACGTCTTTTTCTAACTGTGCAATTTCTTTTTTTCTCTGTCTGTATTCTTTAACAACCTAAAATAAAATATATTTTTCAAATTTTGGTTATTGAACATCTTAAGGGAATACGATACAGTAGCAGGGGCAGATAATAACGTTTTCAAATCTTTTCGTGTTGTTTTCGCGACGTTGTTAATCAGAACGTTGTAATTTCGCGAAGTTTCTAATAAGAACGATTACATTTCGCGAAGTCGAGTTAAATGTAGTCACATTTGCGGAAAATCCACTGACGTCATAATTCCGGTTGCGCGAATTTGAAACAAAGTACCTGCTAAGAAAATCGGCCATATCACGTCATAATTCCGGTTGCGCGAATTTGAAACAAAGTACCTGCTAAGAAAATCGACCATATCACGAGAAAATTGTTATATTTATTCATTAATAATGAGGTCAATAGTATTAACTTGAAATGTGAAAAAAATCGAACCACATTCATAATTTTGTATGCGTTTTATTTCATATAGGAAATGAATAAAAGATGTGTAAATAATAATACGTCGATGAGACAGAAATCCAATTACACAAAAAGCCCAATAAGTAATTTAGATATCAACGTACTGTCTTGATCAAAACATAGTATCTACACCATTTTGCAAACTCTAAATCGTATGGAAAATTTTACAGATAAATTTAACAGAGACTATCAACAAAATGACAAATAGCATGATAAATAAAGACAACGCCCAATACTGTTCCTGACTTTGAATAAGTACACTAAAAAGTTAAACGGCATTTTTAGAATTTAACCCAGTGGAATATATATGTGTATATGTGTATGAAAAAGAACTTTCAGTTAAAAAGACACAGTTATAAGCCCCGTATTATAGACGGAATGACAGACAGAAGGACGGACGGACATACAGACAGGGGTAAAACAATATGCCCCCCCCCCCCCCAACAACGGAATTGGGGGGAGGGGTATAGAAATACCCTGAAGACAAGCTTACGCAACTTATCTATTGATACAGAATAATGCAATTTCATGCTCTAATACCGACTGCTGTACTTCCTATGAAATGTTTAACTACACCGTAATTGACTATATTGAGATAATTACGACATGAATTTGCTCGAAACAGCTCTAAATATTCACTTTTTAAACATGTTCAGAGTAGTTCTAAGCTGATCCGAGCTAATGTGGGTATGGTATTGTGTTCATATAATGCCTATATAGTAGGCCGTTAGTTTTCTTGTTTAAATTGATAACATTTTTATGTCGGGGCTTTTTAAAGCTGACTTTACAGTGTGGCTTTTTTTTTTGTTGAAAGCCGTACGGTGACCCGCAATTTCGTTCATCTTTGAACTATGGTTGATAGTTGTTCTCATTGGCAATGATACCAACTGTCCTTATCTTTATAGTATCCCACTTACTTTATAATTGTTTCATATTTTGTCATGTCGGGGCTATTTGAATAATTGAAATTATGCCCAAGTTGTGTTGTCTACATGAGTTGACGGACAAATGTCGGACAGAGATGCAAATTTTTTTTTTATCAGATTTATCTTTTTTGTTTCCGCACTTTTCTTTTCTAAAAGTATTTGATTTTTGTATCCAAGTTTCGTAACAATTCATAAAAGTTTGGCAAATATGTTATGCTATTTTACGAGTAACCAGCTTTGAAATTTTGATGATTAATACATTGTATCATTGTTTCCGAAAAAAACCTTGGCTATACCAATGAACTTGACAGCCTAATCGTGAACGGCGGGAATGATTTCACAACGTTATTGCGATTAAAACTTATTTCAACGTAGTTTAGCGCCCTATTGGCAACCTATTGGTTTGTCATTACAAAATCAAGGTTTATTGCTTTTATTGAAAAAACAAGCACATGGACCCTCAGTTTTTTCTTTTGCAATCAGTCAAATAATGTTTAAAGAACGCTCCGCCAAAATTTAAAGAAAAAATCAACGATCGAACTTTTTCTGCACTTCTGAAAAGACGCAAAAATATTGCTAATTTCTTTATTTCACTAATAGTAATATAAATTCTGAAATAATCATTTGGTTTAACTTTAAACTTGTTACAGAATGGTCATGCCATGGACCAAGGGAACATTTTACAAAAAAACCGGTTAAGTTATGACTGTTCGTTCAAAAGTATTGTAACTTTCCTTAAAAGTCCTTTTTTGTGAAATTTCAGGGTTTTCGCTCCAAATATGCAAATTTCGAACCAAATTATCTCAAAAAATAAGTCATGAAGGTATATTTTTCTTTGCATATTTCAAAAGTACACATCGAAATTGACCTTGAACCAAAATTTCAAGAAAAAATCAACGAGGAATCTCTACTGTATCGTATGCCCTTAAGGCTAGTATATCAAACTTATTCGTTAGGAAAACATGCCTACAACAAATAACTTCACAGGGTTTGGACAAAGAAGTTGGTCAAGTCAAAGGAAAAAGATAGACAGCCAGATTCCTATGTGTCTGGTTGAGAGATTTAACAAGAAGAGACATCCTATGCCTTTCATTTAAACAGAACAGGACTTGACTATTTATGAATCTGTAACAGAAAAACAAATCATAAATTGTTTCAGATATAATAGACAGCTGTGCCACGAATAGGAAGAGACATTCATGAGTCCAAACAACAGTGTACAATTTTGCAGCAGTTATGTTAAAGTGCTATTGTGTACGTTGAAATACCAAGTTTCATGAACAAACAATTTTCTTTGAAATTAGTGAGTGAATCTCAAAACACTGAATTGTATATCTACCAGCTAAATGACTTACTCTTTCATCTGTCTGGAACAATGAATCAGCCCTAGCTTGTTGTTCATGAATGGCAGCATCAATCTCATCTAAAGTTGAGGGACAACTTTCAAAGCTCTAAAAAATAAAATTGAATAGATGTAAAAATAATGGGTTTTTTTCATGACTGATTACTATAGCTGCTATGACCTTGCATTTGATTTAGTTATCTCAATTCAAGATACTTTCATCCAATATTTGGTTGAGATTTGATTTTTGACTAAAAGCATGTAATGAAACTGAAATAGTGACACCAAAACATCTCTCAACTGTGCTGACAAGTTCTTAAGCTTTATTTCCTAAATTTCTGTTTATATTGTTTGCATTATATTACATAATCTCATTTCCTTCATTACTGTATTAATTTACTGGTTTCATTAATAGTAGAATCTCTTGATAACTGAAAACAAATGTCACCTGATAACCAGGATCAGTCTGGTTTTAAAATTTTAATAATTTGATAATTTTGTTTTTTCTCCTTCGTAACGAAACAAGGCCAGCAAACTTTAAACAATTTTAAAAATTGACAATAATTTAAATCTTGATATCATATTACTGACTATAAATAAAAACCATAAATTTGGGTATTGTAAGACAGTATAATGGTGTAAATAAAAAAGTCTATTCTATCCCATGTACTCAGACTGTTAATCATATAGTATGTGAATATGTTTTTGAATATGTTTTGCATGTATTAGGACAAACCTATACAAGAACCCTGACCATCTTTACCTGTCTTAGTTCTGGAGACAGTTCACTATCTACATCTGTATTTGTAACATGTTTGGCTGCCTGTAACAATCTCTTTGCCATTTCTTTGGCAGTTTTAACCTTCTCTTTTATTTCTTCAAATGCTCTCTACAGTATAACAAAGATAAATTCACTATTTATCAATTATGCACAGAAATTTTTATCAGTCCACTGAGTTATACTTAACTGGAAGTGTCGGAACGACACGAATGGCCCCACTCACAAAAAAAGCTGGAAGCCTTTTTAGGAGTGGAAATTTGATAATTTCGGCAAAAATCGGCCGAGTGGAACGAAACGTAAACTCGATCTGTAACTCATCATAGTAGACTCGCATACTAAAAATCAGCTTAATATGTGAAGGTATTTAGAAAAAAAAGTCTGTATAATTTTAATTTATCAAAATTTTCAGTTCAAAGCCCATAAATTCGGCAAAAATCAGCGGTGCGGAACCAAATGTAAAATCAATTTGTAACTCATTATAGTAGACTCACATACTAAAAATCACTTCAATATGTGAAGTAGTTAAGAAAAAAAGTCTGAATAACTGTTATTTTCACGAAATTTTCAAAGTTCAAAGCCCGTAATTTCGGCAAAAATCAGCGGAGAGGAACCAAACAGAAACTCGATCTGTAACTCAATGTTTATTTGAATCAGCAGTTCAAGGTAATTGATTTATTGATAGTTGCATAAAGTCCAACATCTAATATATGAATTTGAAGTATCCATAAAATGGTGAGGACATTTTATTGTAACTGTATAGCTTTCCAAACTTTGTTGTATTACTTGTAAGATTTTCCTCTTAATATTGACATTTTGAGTTAAAAATTATTTAGTCAATGTATGTGGTGAGTCAGTGTTCAATCTTTCCTGTTCTCCAGTCTAACAATAACTGACTAGAAAATAATACTCCAAAATTTGTTTGGAGTCCAACTAAATCAAGATTTTAATCAACCATTATGGTAATAAAATAATAAGCAACTAAAACAACTGAGTACTTCAAATCGAAATATGGATGTTCAGATTATATGAAAGAGATCTTTACCTCAAAATTCTGTAATACTCCTGATTGTTCTCTAAGCTCTTCTTCAACCTGTTCTTGTTCATGAATAAACATGGCTTGTCTTAACCCTAAACGGACTTTCTCTGTACTCAATTCTATACATTTCTAAAAAAGAAACACACACATATATACAGGGTACTATATATAAATGTATATAGAAATTGCACTTACCTTTCTTCTTTTCATTGAGCTTACTGTACTTAATTACAATCTTAAGTATGAACTAGTGTTACTTTGTATAGTATAAACTACTGACATGAAGTTATTATGAAGTTTTAACATAAAATGTAGGTGTGAAGTTTGACCTTAAAACATTTCCAGTTTGGTCAAAATCATAATTTGACATATACTTCAAAAAGTTCTCTTCACAAGCTTGAAGTTGATGTGACTGCAACATCAAGGTAAACTACATCAAAACTTCAGCAGGATAGAAGAATAGATGGACAGATTGATGAAAAGACACAGAGATAAAAAATAATGTTCCCCTCTACTATTATAGGCGGGCATAAAAACATTCTTCAATAAACCTTCTATAACTATTTGGTAGAAATTGAAACCAAGCAGTGTAAATACAACAATCAATAGATAAAGAACAATAAACCCAAATATCATAAAATAAAGAATAGGTGTCCTTAGAACAAAAAGCTCCCCCCCCCACCCCAACCTAACTATCAAATTTCCATATTAAGTTTACCATGAAATCTTGGTCAAACTCTGATTTTGCATATATTTTAAAAAGTCAATATGTGTTTCAAGCTGATGTGACAATAACTTCATGGAAAACTACCTCAACCTAAAACTTTAACCTGAAAAAGGACGAACTATGGAACATACGCAAAGATGAGAAAACATAATGGCCTCCATACTATCATAGGCAGGGCATAATGAAAATAATACTAAAATAAACTGTTACCACAGAGATATGTCTCGCCTATTTTTTATTTTGATAATGCAAATGTTGAAATTAAAATAGCAATACTTTAACATGTAAGTTATGCAAATATTCAGTCAATGAACCATGATTGAAGGTACAGGGCTACACAATCTCCATGGAAATGAGATGTGCCAAATCTAATACAACTGCATATTAAATACCATTGACTTTTCATAAGTCGTTCCCTTTAAACAAACCTAAACACAAACATTAACTTGTAAACTATGAAAAAGTTTCAAAGTCAATGAACAATGATGAGGGGGTGGGGCTATATAATCTCCATGGAAATGAAACTTACATATGCCAATACATTTGCATACCAAATGTCATTGACTTAACATTAGTGGTTCCCCATAAACTGACCTAATCACAAACTAATACATGTAAACTAAGCAAAAGTTTCAAAGTCAATAGACCATGACTGAGGGGTAGGGACCAAATATTCTCCATGGAAATGAGATGTGCTAATGCTTATACAACATCATACCAATTATCATTGACTTACCACTAACAGTTCCCCTTAAACTGACCATGACTGAGAGGGTGGGACCAAATAATCTTCATGGTAATGAGATGTACCAATGCTAATACAACTGCATACCAAATATCATTGACCTACCACTAGTGATTCACCATAAACTAGACCTAATCACAAAGTAATACATTGTTGACGCCGCTGCCGCCACTGAAAACAGCATACTTCATCAAGGCAAGACAACCAGACAAGGAACACCTGTCCAAAAGTTCAGCATATTACTGTCAATAAGGTAGTCATTATTTAGGGGGTCTGAATGCTATTGTTTTAGATAATTTTTTTACCCTTGTATTGTCTTTCAACTTCTGTAGTGATGTACATTTTTTCTTATTGTATCCACGGATTTCTTTTAAAGCACTTTCTTCCTCTGTCTGTAAATTAACAGCCTCAGCTTCTTCTGTTCTCATTCTAACAACAAAAGAATCATTATAAGTCCTAAGTCAGAAACCTGTTGTTCAGTGGTTTTACAGTCATTTTTGGGGCCCTTTATGGCTTGCTGTTCTGTGTGAGCCAAGGATCTGTGTTGAAGACCTATAATGGTTTACTATTACAAATTGTGACTTGGATGGAGAGTGGTCTCATTGGCACTCATACCACATCTTCTTATATCTATATATGTGAAAATACCTCCTTGTTTAAAATATTAAATTTTTTAAAACAATTTAATTGGATTAATTTCTTTTTTTTTTTTCATCTTTGCTTTGGTGTCTTTATATCTGTTATATATTTTCTGGAGTTATTCCTACATCTTCTACTGCTAGCATGCAGATTTAATAGTATAAACTATCATTCTTATTTATAATACCACTTAGTTATCTTACTACCACTTCATTTTAATTCTGGTGGATGGTTGTCTCATAGGCAATCATACCAAATCTCCTCATTTTTATATTATAGTATCAAATTTCCGACTGAAAAAACATAATTTGAAAACAAAGAAATATCAAACAAAGTCTTGGCTTATTGCTGATCGGTCCACTTTTAATAAATAAAATTTATTTGAATGATTTATGAAACTAATCAACTTTAAATTGTACGTTTCAGACAAACCTTTGAATCTTAGAATCAATCTGGGACTGAAGTCTTTTCTTGACATCTTTTTTCTGACTTAATTCTTTCTGCAACATGACAAATAATTTAGATTAAAAACTGCTTTTGTTTATATTTTCAGATGGCATTACTGTCAGAAAACTAACCCCATTACACAACACAATTATAACTTGAAAATTAATATTCAAGAGACTGATTTAAAATCATTAAATTGCAATTAATGTTAGTGCAAATAAGTTTGTAGACAATACTGACATATACCAAATAGCATTGCTTACAACCACTTCATTTGAACTCTGGTGGATAGTTGACTCATGGCAAACATACCACATCTCCTTATTTCTATATTCACGTATACTCCTGAATATGCGAAGCTGCATTTTGACCTTTTTATATCTCATTTCTGAAATTGGAGGAACAAGGGCCCCTTGATTCAAACTGAAATTACCTTATCAAATTACAAAGATCACTATAAAAATGAGTCAATTTATCATATAAGGCATCAATTACGCCATTGAACAAAGAACATGAATAGTCGATCAAACAATCAAACAAAATAATAAACGTACACAACAGTCAAGTAGAAAAATTAGAAGGCATTCAAGTCATCCATTGTTTTTATTAAATCTTATCTTAATAACAACCATTTTCATCAAATGAATGATAATCCAATGGAACAAATTGTATCTTATATGCACACTTAATTACCTTTTCTTCTCTTTTCTGATTTAACTTGGTATCCAGTTCTTTGGACGTTTTCTGTTTACCATTGTACTCCTCTTCCTTTGTTTTTAACTGTGCTTGTAATTGCTGTAACAAATAAACAGTATGAACGTATCTTATACCTAGAAAGTACAAAATAAACAGTATGGACGTATCTTATACCTAGACTGTACAAAATAAACAGTATGGACGTATCTTATACCTAGACGGTACAAAATAAACAGTATGAACGTATCTTATACCTAGACGGTACAAAATAAACAGTACGAACATATCTTATACCTTGACTGTAAAAATATTATATCACTATTCAAAACTACATGGGTCATGACAGCTTAAATAACTCTGCCTCCTGCAGTTTCAATTCTGTGAAAAGGGTCATCTGAACCAAGGCAAGATGAACCCTGCAAAACATACATGTAAATTTAACAATCATTCCACACACCAGTACACCAATACAACCATCAAAATGAGGTCAAGGACAATGGACAGATGCCATTCACAAAATTCAAATTTAAGGTATCTACATGTATATACAATGTATGAAGTATCCAGGTCTTCATCATCTCTAAACATTTTTCAATTTCTGATGAGCTTCAAAAAGAGTACATATAAAGCATTTAAACGTTAAAAGGGTAAATTTTGTTTGGTTTGATAAATTTTTAATGATGAAGTCGGAGGATATAGAAAAAAAATTATGAAACATCCAAAAGGAATGCCCAACTAATACACCCTTGGTATGAATATACATTAAACAATTTGTGAACTTTTACCTGACAGATTAAGTATTCATTGTCTTGAAGTAGAATTACTTACTCTTATCTGTGTTTCTAGAAGAACTTCTCTTGAATTATCACCGGATGCTATCAGCCATGTTGGATCTCTGTAATATAATGCAGTGAAGCATGCATCTTACAAATGTTCTTAAAAGGTTTCTAAATCTAAAGGTTGAATAAAGAAGTAATCTGTCTTTCTTAGAGAATACCAACTAATAGAAACATTGGCAGAAGGACCGGGGAAGCAAAAAATGTATTGCTGTACATTGTGATTGATACTACTAATGTATTATTTATGCTTGAATACTGTAAATTCAGAAATTATTGGGAGGTTTTTAATAATGCGAAAAAATGCGACTTGTTGAGTATCGCAATAATAAGAACTTGGATTCTGAAATCTGATACATATATCTTTATGCAGATGTTTCTGAAATTGCAATAATTAATCTCCCATTTTTGTTCATTCCTCAAAAATCGCAAAAATAAATGCACCCAATAATTTCTGAATTTACAGTATATCTTATTTTGTTTGATTTTTGTTCATAAATGAATTTTTCTAATTTTTTTCTGGAGTAAGTTTCTATATTTGCCATAAATTGTATTTCCATGAAAAATATAAACAAATTCATTAGCAAACTAAAATTTAATAAATTTGACTGTATAAATTGAAATTCACTGGTGTATTTTGCCCTTAACTATGCTTATAATTTCTGGAACTCATTAGACTATTCTAAAAGCAATCCATGAATGAATGAATGCAGAGGATAGTGTAGTGTGGCTGCCAAGAGAAAATGTAATAAAAAAAAAAATGAAAATTTATTCAAAAACTGTTTGCAAAACAGCAAATATTAAGCTACTCAAAAATGAATATAATACTATACCTAATCTTTGAACTTCTAGAAGATATGCTTCCATCATATCTTGACCTTTTAACTTGGTACTGAAAAAAACCCAACATTATGATATTAGTTTTGTAAATGATTTGTTAGGCTTAGTAGTTCTGGCAATTGATTTAGATATAAGACTTTTGTACATTACCATTTTTTTAAAACAATAAACAAATGAAAACATTGTGACTTCGACGAGATTTTATCCTTTGAAAACATATATATATAAACTATATATTGTGAGCAAAGCTAAAAATAAAATGATACCCCTGCCCCACATAAAGTAATAGAAAATAAATGGGGAATGTGTCCATGGGACAAAGATGATGCCCCCGCTTCCATATCATAGAGAACAGAAACTGTAAAGGGGCATAACTCTAGAATGGTTAAAGTGACAATTTAAACTTGATCTGTGTTTTGTGGTAATAAGCATTGTGTACAAGTTTCATAACATTTGGTTGAGGCAAACTAAAGTTAGAGAACAGAAACCAACTTTGGGACATACGTTCGTATGTACAGACGGTCAAGGGTAAAACTTAATGCCCCCTCCGCTACGGCTGGGGCATAAAAATTTGCTGAGGGAAACCTTTAATAATAGAGAAAAAAAACAAAATTGTAATATACTGCTGTAACCATCATTCTTACCTTATAACTACTAGTAGCCACAATCCTATCTATTTCCTCATTTTTATCATCACTACACTTTAAAATTTTTTACTTAATTTGAGCAGCATTACAGGTGTATCTAGTGAAGCAGATACTGCTTAGTCTTTGACAGCAATCACCCAAGTTTTTAGTGCAGTGTTTTATTGACTGTTGTCTGAGGTGTTTTTTACTTTTGGTCATGGTCTTGTCCCTCTTCCGCTGACCTCTGTATTTTTATTGCCTCTTGACATTTTTATTTTTAATCACCAATAATAAACCGAGGAAAGTATCATGGCCCTTACATACATGAGTTTTTACTGCTATTACATAAGAGATGTACAAAAATTCTATTGTCTTTACCTGACTATCACTGGTATAAAACATGGTTAACTCTGGACATTGAGCCACAATATCCTCTACACGTTCTTTACTTCTACGATCTCCTACAGGAATAGCATGGACTCTGTACTGAGCACAGAGGTATCTCATTATACCTTCAGGACAAGATATATAATCCTTCAGGTAACTCTGGAATCCATAACGTCTGAAAGGTATATAATGATCTATATTTATTATTACTAAACCATATAATTGAATTCTTTTCTGTTTCGCTGTAATAATACTAATATATTAGTTTCACAAGATATTTGATTTTTAACTAATGGTCCATTACTAGACATATTCATTTAGTTTTATAAAATTGTGCTGTGTCCATAGTACACGGATGCCCCACTCGCACTAGTATTTTCTATGTTCAGTGGACCGTGAAATTGGGGTCAAAACTCTAATTTGGCATAAAAAATTAGAAAGATCATATCATAGGGAACATGTGTACTAAGTATCAAGTTGATTGGACTTCAACTTCAGCAAAAACTACCTTGACCAAAAACTTTAACCTGAAGTGGGACAGATGGACGGATCGAAGGATGCACAGACCGAAAAACATAATGCCCCTAGGTGGGGCATACAAAAAATTTCTGAAGATTTTTGTACATTAAAAACCATACAATAATTTTTACCTATAATTTTCAATTCCTTTGGCAGGATGATATTCACTAGTGGGTTTCTGTGGAACTTTCAAAGCATTAACCTTAAGTCCTTGCTCATCTCTCATTGTGTTCATGAAAAGATTATAATCATTGGAATTTTCAAACACAAAAGCCTTGAGATCATCTGCACGAATGTGCATCTCTATAAATTTAGCCATTGAAGCATCTTTTGGATTAATCTGCAACAATAAATCAAAACATTTGGTTAATATATAAATAATCTTCTGTTCTTTCATTACTTTATCATAAATTTAAGTTAAGAAAGTAAATAATAACATGTTTTCAAGTAAGTTGAAACTTAAATTTGACAAATTTCTGTATTTGTATTTTAAGCTATTTTTCAAAATTACTTGCATCTTCCTGAGGGAAAATAACTGTTCTCCGATCTGCTGCAAAATGGAAAAGAAAGGTGGGATATAAAAAAAAAAACACCCAAGAGGCATGTATCTATTATCTTCAATTCTTATATAGATGTCCAGGTTTTTTGTGTCCTTGAATTGCTGTCTCACTGAACATGACATATAACCTTCATCTTTTATTTGTATCAATAATTGCAGACAATTCATTTAAGGGTTAAGTCTTGAGTATTTTTTTTCTTATATGTGAAAACTTTTACAAACGCAGATAAATTTTAACATATCTCGCTTATCGGTATTAATAAATATGTCAGAATGACATGAAATACCCTCATAGGCAGAAAAAAAGTATGGACAAGGCAATAATAGCTCAATAGGGTAACTAGAATGGAATACACTTTCCACCTCTTTAAGGTATTATGCAATAACTTACCAAAAACTCAGGTTAAAATCAGCAGGCCCAACAAAAAATTGAGGACAAGAATGATTTTCGTCCCAATTTTTTTGCCAACTGCTGTTACTATGTCAGCATTACATCAAGCAGATGGAAACACTATCTAAAACCATAATTCATTGTTATACAAATATATACCAAAGGCAATGAGCAATGATCATGGTGATCTTTTATTGACAGAGGGCGGTACAAGGTTAAAACATTGCTTGGAGAACCTTACATTATTATAACCATAGTTTTATGGTGAACTTACGGTCATCATCATGGGCAAGTGAACCTCTCCTTCAAATCTGTTTCTGTTTTCTTTACACCACATAACAGCATCATAAGTATGCTTATGTTTTTGTCGAAGTATTTCTAATTTTTTATTTTCTACATTCTGGATTTCTCTTAATTGTTGTTGGTTTGCTGAAATAACATCAGTTTGTTTTAATTTGAGAATGCCTTAGACATTATTTTGTTCTATCAGGGTGCCTAAGATCCTAGTTCTAATCGGCTACAGCCTAATAAATGTACAAATAGAATAAATGCTTATTTCAAGACCCAGAAAAACAAAAACCTAACATAGTGCAAGAAAATTTGTGAAGGGAACAAAGTTGCTTATTCATGACCTTCAACACCTAGAACAGCTCTGCCATTCATTTTGTGCAATACAAATATCTTATTAGTATATTCATTACTAATCACACTTATCTCCTTTTAGAAAAAAAAAAACTCAAAAGATGTACCCTATTTGTCAACCCATTTTGTCCCATCCAAGATTTTTACTAGATAGCGCAAGGATTTTCAATTGTGACATCAATAAGGTGCAGCCCATTTTATATCTGAATTAGAAAATGGCTTTGCTTCCAAAGCGAAAGAAGAACATCATATAAGAATGTCAATTTTCTAATACTTACTTAAAATTGATTCTTAACATAACATATCTTTTTTTATGTCATTTTTCTGCACTATACATACAATTAATATCATTCCTAAGTGATACTATTCTGCCCTTAACTTACAATTAATGCCGTTCCTAAGTGAAACTATTCTGTTCTTAACTTACAATTAATGTCGTTCCTAAGTGATACTATATCTCTTCGTATTAAGTCTCCATCCTGAGACATCTGTTCCATTTCATGACAAATT
This sequence comes from Mytilus californianus, assembly GCF_021869535.1. NCBI lineage: Eukaryota > Metazoa > Mollusca > Bivalvia > Mytilida > Mytilidae > Mytilus > Mytilus californianus. The sequence continues at coordinate 128,723,567 of NW_026262679.1, read as the reverse complement.
CTTCTCATTTCCTGAGATACCCTCTCAATTTGTGGCTACAAAATAAGATTAAATGTCATTTAACTCTGAACTGGAACTTTTATATAACTGATGCATATACTACTTGACAATGCACCTACTTTTAATTAATAAAACTATTTTCAATTATGCAAGAAATATTCAAAAATAGAACTGAATGAATAATTTCATGTTTTTTCAGAATACATTTTCTGTTTCATGCTGTAAAAAGAAGACTAAATCTGTATTTACTTGTTTACCAAATAATCAAATTCAATTTGATAGTAAAATTCGTTGATAAATTCTTCTTTTTTATATTCATACACATACATTTTTTTATTTACAGATTATACCTCTTATATACTTCTTATTATAATAATGATGAAACTGATCTTTTCTTAAAGATGATGACAGATTGGTGTGTAATATCCAATGGCTACTATTACATGAATACCAGGACAAGAACATGTTAATGAGATATGAATATGAACTCTGCTTTGTACTAGACTGACATTCTGAGTGGGGTTATTAATGTGCTAGTTCAAAAGTAAAAGTTTGCAGGAAGATATCACACCCTTCCTGATAAATAATTCCAACTCTCAATTGACCCCTTTTTGCACTTACTCTGAAACAGAAAAAAGCCAAAAAAAAGAAGCATCAAAACCAATTTTGAAGTCTTTGGTTTGATGAGGCCAAGGAATGAACCCACACACTCCTGCACTTGAGTTGAGCACACTACCACGAGACCACCGAGTTGGTTCTTCTATTAAAGAACTCAATGATTAGCAATAAAGAAATTGTTGATGGTTGTGCTGGTATTATGTTTGATTCATGTATTTAATGGACTTTCATTTCAAAACAAATTTTGTGATAATGTAAATAACATAAACCTGTATGTCTTCAGTCTGGACTGTTGATTCTAATTCACTTTTAAGTAGATCAATCTGTTTCTTCAGGTCTTGCACTCTGAAATTTATCAAAAGTAAACAAATAGTTATGTGCCTGTATCAAGTCGGGAACTTTGTCAGTGGTCATGTGACAGTTAATTTCAAAGTGATGACTAACATTAAAAACCCCTGTTTCAATAGCTCACTTGAAAGAAGTAACCCTACACAAAGTAATATTGATAGGAAATATAAACGTTCAAATATTCTAATGCAATCAGACATGAAACACCAATTTTGATTGGATGACATATGCCATTTATTCCACCGTTGTAAGTTGGGAGTCAACATTTACAGGATATTTGAAATGTTTAAATTTTGATTATATTAAAAGTAATGCATTAGAATAGAAATAACAGTACCATTTTGAAGAGTTGCCGCAGTCAATTTTGGATTTGATGGTAACAAATATCCCTTTTACAGGGTCCGCTCTGTGTTGCCAGCATAATTGCATTTGCGACTGTCAAATCCCCAATTAACTGTGGCAACTCTTCAAATACAGTACTTTTATTCCTTAATTGTATGACCTGGGAGATATATAATCCTATTGCAGAGGATGCAGGAATCTTATTATATACACATGTACTAAAGTTTGCGAAATTAGAAAATTAAAGTGATAACTTTTGTAGAAAAGTTGTTTTCATCACTGACCATCACTGTTAGTATTCTTTTTTAAATGAAGATACGAAAATCTGAGGTATCCTTTATTTCAAGTTAAATGGGAAGGTTGAACTGATTTAGTAGACTGTCAAAACTTGATACTTATGACCTTAATCCATTGTTTGATGAATAAATAATAACTATTAACAAAATATGCAAAAAAAAAATAACATTTTAACAATTTTAGAAGTAATTTATCAATTGTAAGTTATATCTGTTGATTTTTTTAAAACTCCAAATGAAATAAAACAACACAATTTCTGACCTTTTCTTTCTACTCAGCTCCTCATTTCTCTTGAACTTTAAGTCATTTTGTACTTCTTGCGTCTAAAATGAAAGATCAAATTAATTTCTGTAATATAATAGGGAAACACTTAGGAAGCACAGGATGCATATTTTAACAAATAATTCTCTTAAGGACAAAATTTATTGAAATAGCAAACCCAATACTTGTTCAGAACAGCTAAAATAACAAAAAGTGGTTAGTAAAGAGGCATATGATACTTTATTACCAAATGAATTTCACTGTTGTTTTTTTCACTCCAAATTTTACAGCACAAGTATGCAATCCTAAAAATCATGAAATGCCATTACAGCAAAAAGTTACAATTTGATAACAGAAATGAAACATAATATTCAAATTTACAACAATGGAGGAAATTATTCCTAGATAGGATTCCAACTTTAAATCTATTCCATTAAAATGTATGTGGAGGGTAGGAAGGGAC